>NC_084667.1:39260281-40565338 GCF_028389875.1 Rhea pennata | reverse complement strand
CATTTTAGCAAAATTTCACTTTGAGTTAAAATCCTGACTTGTGAATGTTTGACCTTAAGACCCACCTAAAAATGAAGAAAAAAAATGAGGCACTGTGATATACATCCACTGAACTGACTTGTGATTTTAGTCACTGTATAGATATATTCCTAAGTCGTCTATTTCATTAATACACGCAAAAGATGATGCAACACTAATCTAGCCAAAAAAATATACTTTAATACAACAGTCTTGTCATTCTGTGTTCAGTTGAAGGTAAATGTTAGTCCAAGACTCACAACAGAATTATCATGGTCACTGCAATAAGAATTAACGTTGCTGATATCCTTCCCCTCGTATTTTGAAGCCATAAGCAATTTAGCTGGGAATGGAACGTATTCCAGCAGGAAAGACTAACAAAAAGCTCTTCTAGTTTCAGTACAGATTACTACCCATATGTTTGCAGTTCTCCTAGGGCACTGGACTTCAAGATCTAGAGACAGATACTCGTGAGAGATAGGAAGAAGTTATATAAATTCTTTCCAGAAGAGACAAATTTTCCTTTTGTTAAATCTGTTAGATGTTTTCAAGAGGCTTATATACTAAAGATGACAAAGGGGCTAGTGATACAGAACACACAAAACCGATAATGTTTCCAAAGCTGCCAGTTCACCACAAGCATTAATTCTGGACAGCCACTTTGAGGCAAGGTGCACAGAATCTCCTAGGAATTCCAAAAGTGCAGCGTTCTCTGCAATTTGGAGGTAAAATGAACTGTGCTTTTGGAAAATGGTAACATTACAGTCTCAGCAGAGCTAAAGCACGCATCACCTCCAGAGCCATTCAGCTTTCACACAGTTAAGAATACGGAGCTACAGGAAACAAACATTTACATACAAGGTTAGGGTTTTGCCTTATTTTTCAGTCAGATCCATTCCCTGCTCTGGATCACAAATAGCTTTATCAGACAAGGGAGGGACTAGTGGAAGAATGAAAAAAGGTGTTTAAGCACGTCTACATTAGCAGCGCTGCCAAAAGGCAGGCCGCTGTCTCAGGATGAAACAGACAAATGAAGCTGTCAATTGTGCTTAAAAGCTAAGTTCTCCTGGAAGGGTATGTACTGGATTATTCATACACCAATCATGCAAAACTGTGCCAAAAACCTAAAAATTGAAGAACCTTGCCTAGAAAAAAATAAGTGTCACAGTACCAGTAAAAAGCATAAATCCTTAGAAGTGCAAAGCACTTCACAACATCCGGTTGTCAAATCTAAATGGCAGTTAAACACTGTTCCAAGTTCTCAACTACCCAAAAAAAAAAAAACAAAACAAAACAAAACAAAAAACAAACAACAAACTTAAAATCTTAAGTACTAATCCCCAAATTTGGTATTTGACACACTGAAAGCAAACTGCCCATTTTACCAAAAAAAAAAACAACTGATATTGTAGATTTGAACCAGGAATCAGTTGCTTCAGCAACCTTTTGCTAATTTTAGAGTCTTACCGCTGTGGTGTTGAATAGTCATATGTCATGAGACTGAAGCTGTCTATCGCTGACACCAACTGATCAAATTCTTTCTTTGTGAACATTCCTGGCTGGTTAGTCCTTTCAAAACAAAACAAAAAAGCAATCAGAAAGAGAGAAATTATTATATAACGTATCTTGCTCTCTCCTTTGGGTTTTGTTCCATTGTATCAAAATCAAAAACCCAAGCAAACACAAAAACACCTTTAACTGTGCTGTGGAAAAAAAGACATGTCAGTGCCATCTTATTATGTTGCAGTGAAAGGAATCAGACTTCCATAGCATACTTGAGAAATTAGCATTGCCAGTATGGATATAATAGTGACTCTATGGGCTGTGTGCTAATCAAATTGCCTCGGGCAACAATCAACCGAACCTTTAATTGCCTGGCTTGTTTTTGTTTCTTTTAAGACCAAATAACTGAGCCATATGTAAACAAACAGGTGGGGCTGTTGAAACAAAGGTAATTTTTTGATTAATCTCTAAATGAAAGATGATTTCAGCTTGTACTCTACTTAAGATATTTCTTCTAACAGGTAAAGGATTCGTTAATTTCCTTTCAGACACTGCTAAAAAAGTCCTAAAAAGCAGAACATCAATATAATTTCAAGCTTTCAGTGAAAGACTATACAACTGTGTTTTCTTCAGATAAATCCACATTTTTTCTTTTTTGTTTGGGGGTTGGGGTGGAGAGGAGGAGAAGAAACAGTAGTGGGAAGGAGAACTTTTATACTGGTGCATGCCACTAACAGTAATAAGATAAGGGGAAGTAATTACCAGTTTCTAAGAACTGGCTTAAGAATTCAAGTCATCTGAAAGCACTCAGCAAGACATGTTGTTCGAAGAAGCAATGTTCATTCTTCTTTTGAGAGCTAATACTTTTTTATATCAGCCTATGCAGGAGCACAGACACATACGCTTATGAAATGTTCTCATTTTTCAAACAATGGTTCATTACCATACATAAGGAAGACAGAAATCTGTCAGTCCAAAGGGCTCCAAAGAGGAAGACGGTGATAAAGGGAGGGAAATTCTACAGGTTGAAATTCTGCAAGTGAAAATTGAAGCCTAACATTCTACTCACTTTGGGAAAATCCTCTGTAATGAACCAGAAGGAAAATCTAGTTGTGTCTTCAATATACTTTTGCACGAACAGCCGAACACAGTCTCACACCTTTCTTGTTCTTTCTTTCCTCATGTACAAAATCTAGCACTGGGCTCAATAGGTACCCTCTCTTCATGGGTGAAAGGGTATCTTTTTGACAGTTTTGGAGCTGAATAAACTCCTGACTTCTTCAGCCATTTCAACTCATAGACAATGACTGCTGGAAAACACTGTTTCAAAGAGAATTCATAACCTCAAGCTAACAGCATGCACAGAACAGCAAGGAACATAAGGAGGGCTTAATCACATGGCAAAGATGGGACTGAACTAAAGAGAAGAAGCTGCTGCAAGAACCTTGTCCTCAGTCAGAGGGCTCCTGAGCATCTAAGACGGGACAGACAGGAAGAGTGGCAGCATGTTACTCTAAATAGTCTCGGAGAACGGGATTCATACAGGAACACTACATACAAAAAAAAGCGTGGTTTAACATTTACGAACCCTGTGGTGCTACTATGTTATTCTAAAAGACTTGGAGGATTGCACAAGACTCCTCTAGAGGGTTGAAGAGAGACTGAAGAATACAGAACTTGCCAATGGTATCAGAATCCACCACTTCATCTAGAAATTAGCAGTTAGAATTACAATTAACCATTCCAATTCCACAGCAAGTGGGGAAAAAACAGGGGGGGGAAAAGATGATTCTCAGTGACAAATGCAAGTAATAAATTGAAAAATCACTTATTTTGACCTTCATCACAGTGTTTAGATTCCATATCCAACAATATGTTAGACAAATGGATATGAATGGATTACCAGAGCATAACTGCATTCGCTTACAGGTTTACTAGAACAGATTTTGTTCCATCACGTTAGGAAGGAAGTTAACAGAGTACAGGTTATTAAGGGTTGCAAAATAAATCTTCTAACATGTCTGCCGTATTATAAGAGAGCTAAGCATAAAAGACATTGGCAAGTCAGGTCAATGAACCTGATCATATACACTTTGGCTCACACAGCTCTAATATGTACGAAGTGTAGCGATGTTCTGGCACTCTCAAGTTTTCAGAATCAACGACTCACTTGTCAGGTTAAGCAGAAAACCGATCCCTTTCCTTCTGAGGTTTCATGTACAAATTGAAAACACAAGCTTTCACTTCTGGAACCCATCAGCAGACCTCAATTTTTTTGAGACTTATCTGCTTGTGTTTATTGCAATTGCAGTGTTTATTGCAATTCCAAATTACAATTCTTCCACAAGAAGAAAATGAAGGGCATCTTTAAAACTATGTCATGGCAACCTGGATGCCCGTAGGCAAAGCAATTCCCCAATGCAAACCCTAGCAAAACATATTTTCCGTAAATTGATTTTGATTACTCATGAGGGGAAATGCATAAAAAGTAATTATAATGTGCATCAGATACTATGGCAAGTTGGATTGCTTTACAGATTAAGCAGGGTAATATTTTAATGAAACTTTGACAAACGACTTGTCCTCTACACCCACTTTTAACATACACTGCCAAGGAATGAGAACACAATCAGGTTAAAATGGATATCTCATATAATTTTCTCTAAAGTAAGCTTGTAAGTAAACTCCTTCATCTACAAAGAAATGCCATCTGAGGAGCAAGGACATGAATTTCCAACTTGGATCAAATCTGGCAGCAATAAATAAGCCCTATCCTATTATGGAGGGAGTTAAAATACCACTGCTCTTAAAAAGCAAGCATCTCCCATCAGTTCACTCACACTAGCCAATTCTGCTTTAGTCAAGCACTGTGGGAAACTGCTGGTGTAAAAACAAGATTCTTAGACTCATGCCTTGAAGAATGATTCTAATTCAAAAAACTGGCACCCAAGGATTAAAAAAAAAGAAAAAGAAAAAAAAGATTTTTGCATGGTTATTAGGCCTCTAATTCGAGGCTTTCCAATCATTCTGATACCTAAATTAATCCTAAAGTCAATTCAAAAGCAGATTCATACTACTGAGTATGTAGCTGCAAAAGCCAGTACAGAGAAAGTAAAAAGACTTGGCACAAAATACACAACAGAAGTCCAAGAGAATAGAAGTTCCCAAGTCTTAACCAAAAGCCTGTCATTCTCCTGTGCCTGGAACAATGTTTCCAAAATACTCAGTGAAGTGACAGAGACTCCATCAGTATTTATCAGCAGTATACAGTATACATACTAAAGACAGCTTGTTATTAAGTTGTCAGATGACAAAAACTTTGGTCATTTAATCTGCTCACCATCACAGCTCTGAAGGGGCAAAAGCCAGGTGTTCACACATGAATAATAAAAAAGCTGATTATTTAAGATCTTGCAAATCTCTTTGCCTGGAATTAACCCTGATCTCTGAACTGCTTTGCTTGCTTTATCATTGAGTTCACCTGAAATCACAGTTCAAATATTACATCTCATCTGGAGCCTAACAAAATATATTGGTTTAAAGAGTGAAGTTGAGCACTGAATATGAGAGAAATCTACCTTGCAGAGAAACTTGCTCCTACTGCACTGCAAATATATTGTAATTATGCAATATGCCTTGTAAACATGAAAGAATTCAGATTCAGAAAAACACAAGTTTAAAGAGGAAAAGGCACTCCTTTTTATGTTAGTTTATACTAAATTCTTTTTATATATTTTCTAAGAGCTAGACACCTCATATAGATATTTGCATTTGTATTTTTTTGCGTCAACACATCAAGCAAGTGTTGTTCAGTTTCCTTAACATCATGCTCAGATGCACTAGTGCAGTCTTACTTCATTCTTATATCAATTGTTCAAAGTTAACTCTAAAATTTATTCAGTACTAACAAAAAAAACCCTTGGTTATGTAGCTTTGGAAATGGCCACTTAATCTAGACCAAATTTGCATGTATATGGACTTTAAAAGTCACTCTAAGAAGAGAAAATCACCACAGAGATTACACTTAAGGCACTTAAGTAACTGTAGTTAAAAAAAAAAAAGAGTAAACAAAACCTTCTCTGAATCTCCGTATACAATACATCACTCCTTTCAGTTGAGGTCTAGATATGTCTAGACCTAGTTGAGGTCTAGATTATCCCAGGTGGCTGACGAACTTGCACACTTCCTCTGTCACCTTACAGGAAACTACTGAGTTATAGAAAAAGCACTTTTTGAATATAATGCTTAAGAGATGGTAACATTCCAAAAGGTGACACAGTCCATTGCATCCACAGAGCACAGCTGTTCCTGAAGTACAGCAATACTTTTGCATCAGTCCAGCCCATTTCCTAGAGAAATGATGAAGACTCTACCACATGCTTCTAAGAGACCATTTTCTTGGCTGAAAACTGATTTTTCTGCCAAGAAAATTTCCTGCTGAAACTTTGTTTACATGACTCACTATTCACTTCTTTCCATTCTTAGCTAAGTCTCTTTTCACTTGACCAAAGCAGCTCGTTCTTGAGATTCTCACTCTTTCTATTTGTAGGCTCCTGATCCAAATTTTCCGTTAGACAACACAGGAAGAGAAGAACAACTATTCCCTTGAGAACATGTGTTTTATTTGCACATATTCCCTTCAATTTATCAGTATTTTTCTGATGGTGGATTGCTATACACACATGTGTACATACACAGAAACGATTACATGGACAGTCAACATCACTGTTTTCCTTGGTATTGCAGTATACACAGCTCAGAATTACATGGCCCCTTTTTACTCTACTACCCTTATCACTTCTCAAGTAAGCGCAGGGTTGTTTGTTTCATAGCTTAGAGTGCCTGTTACCTGACTCTTCTAAATAGCATATGGCCATATGTATCACAATTCCCATTAGTGTTTTACTGATAAGTATTTCTAAGGTTTTGACTTAGTAACCTTTCATACTGAAAGACTGGAAAAAATACTTCAGTATCTCAACTGTGCAAGCCACTTTCACTTGCTTTCAAATGAATCCACATTGTCAATTACTTCTTGTCTCACTATGATTACTCCCAAATGAAATAAGTTAAGTAGGAAAAGGTCTTGTAATGCCCTGTGATTCCCTGCAAGTTTGAATTGCCTTCTTGTTTGGTTACCTCACCTTCCCCTTCCCTGTAAACAGTTTTTTCTGTTTGTTTGTTTTCTGTATCCTCACATCTTTGGGGAGTCCTTCATAAAGGAAGGCCGATTGATTTTTTTTTCTGATTGCTGTATATATTTATTTCAGAAGTCAGCTACTCTAATTTTTTTTTAATGAAATTTCTCTGTTCTCTCTGTAAGGTATCTCTTTGCCAATCTTCTCTCCTCCTGACTTTCTTCATCATCAGCTATTGCTGGCTTTCATAACTCCTTGCAGTTAGCTGCATTAAAGTACAATACTACTGTATTTTATGAACACAGACTGCTGAATTCAGTTAGTTCATGATCACTGATTACAAATACACTGTTTCTTCCTACATCCAGTCTGTTCTCATCTCTTTCTCCTATTGGATGCAAACATCTACCCTGTAGATCATGCAATCGTAGGCATCAATAATGAGGCAGTCAAATGCGTAAGCAAGCTAAAAATCCTAAGCCATTTTCTTCTCAGGAAAAAATCTTCTTGGCAGTTCTGTAACTACTCTACCTAATTTTAGGTGCACGAAAATTCTGGGAGGATGACCGCTCACTTAAGTATTTCTCCACCATTAATATTTAGAAAGTAGTTCTGTGACCAGCAGGATTAATGAAGCTTAGTTTCCCACAGATGTTTTGTGACTGTCTTAGAAACTCTCCATTTACACTGCTTTCTCACAGCTGGGTCTCAGGAAAAACGATAGGTCTTCATCTCTCCAGCTGCCTATTTTCATGAAGTGGCAGGGATCTGACTATTAAAAATTGCATGCGTACGTCAATTTTATTCAAAACTGGACAAATGGTGAAAAACCTTCTGTGGATGGACAAAGAACAGGATAGACAGAGCTTACAGACACCTTGTTTTCTTCAGATATCAGGCTAAAAATACAACTTATTTGCACTTGCAGTAGCACTGGATGAAGCAGGCAAGTCAACACCAGAACCTTGATATGATTTTGCTGTTTTGAGCCATGAACAATAAATACAAATCTAATCCTTGCTGACAGAAAAGAACGTGATCATACTGAACAATTAAGAAAGAGAGAGATTTTCAGACTGATGAAAACAGATTTAATACATAGTGGGGGCTGAATTCCATGCAGCTGGTTGTAGATTTTAAAGCCGCACAGCATGATCTCCATATTTGACCTCTCTCCCTCAGTGAGCACATCCTTGCAGACAATATATTATGGCTTTTACAGAGATGCTTGCTACTCAGCAAACATCTCAGAAAATGTGCATGCTCAGTATTCAAATAAGCTCATAGGCATTTGCAATACAGCATTCTTTGCCTTTTCTAAGGGCAAATAGTTTCAAGAGCTGAAGAGCTGCATACAATGATATGCCCAAAATCTCAGTTACATCACAGCTCAAATACAGTACCTGATTCTTTGGCCCGCATACTCAGACCTGTGCAATGTAAAAGGGACTGTACACTGCAAAATCAAAAATGTTAGTTCACTGAACCACAGAACCATAGTTTTGAAGTCAGTCCACTGTAGGAGAAAAACAACAGAAATTTCACATTAGTAAATTTCTTCCCTTGTTTACACTGTGTATGCAAGTCTCATTCCCCTTAAAATCGAAAGAACAATCAAACTGAAACACAATTCCATAAAACTAGTTCAATTATCACTGCCCTATATGCTCTTCCAGTCCTGGCTTTCATCTAATTTACTTTCAGAACACAGAAGCTGATTTGATGTACAATAACTCATAGAAAGGCCTTAAGAAAGGTGAGCATGTGATGTCACAAAATTGAAATCTAAAAGAACATTGGCAAAAAAATACTAGCAAAAGAAAAAAAAAAACTACAAGCCATAAAATTACTCTACATTTGCATCCTCAATTGCTTCCTTCCCCCTATTCTTCTTAAGAATAGTCTTATTTTGGATAGAATCTGAGTGCAGGGTAGAAGAAACCATTGTAACTAAGAACGAACAACACTAACCATAAACAGCACTTTTAACCTTTGACTTACAAGTCTAGCCATGGATCAGCCTTCGGTTTATGAATTGCCTTCCTTTCTCTCTGGGTTTAAAATGCACTACAGCTACCAGAGGAACATGGAGCTTTAGATCGCCTGCACATTGGCTGCAGTACAGATGTGAACAAAGAATTTATACTGACATGGTTTTAGTGTCTAATTTACTGATAACTGCATGTTTGTAAACAAGGAATGTAATTTTTTAACATACATGTGTATACCATTACATTAGTAAGTATACACAAACAGGATTGGCAACTACCAGCTTATAAAAAGCACCAGACTGAGTAACTTGTTTAATTTTTTTTTTTTATTACTTAAGTTCATGTTTTCTGGTTTGATTTCATAAAGGCCTGCCATTTCACACACAAAAGCTTTTACAGTCACAAGAAATTGGGGGATAGAATTTTGATTTTTGAACTGAAAGCTACCACAAGTTTATCAGCCTGGGATACCATCGTATATAACCACCACTACTGCACATGTATTTTCAAAAATGTTACTGAACAGATACAGCCTTCCTATTCAACAATGTTATTACTGGCCTTGAAATAAAATCTTGGGCAACTAATAGCTGGAGTTATCAAGCCTTTCTGGTGAAACTGGACTAGTTTTCTTTAACAATAACAGAGCACCAACACCATAGGAGAGATCACTGCAAGTTATCTTATTAACAAAAGTTAACTTGCATTCGTAAGAGTGACGTTTAGATAACTGCATGATTAGAAATATAGAAAACTTATCCTCCTAATGCTATTTTACATCTTTCTGTTTTTTCCCCTTGACTTCTATGTATTTGTAACTTTACCTAATATTCCAATGGTTAGCCATCTGATAACATTTATGTCCCTGTATTATTTTGGACAGACATTTACACCTTATGTATCTTTTGGGGACCTCTTGCAACCAGCCATCAAAATCATGCTGTCAGTAGTGTGAGCAGTCTCGTCTGTTCATGTATTGAATTCACATTCCAGACTATAATTTAGCAGAAGTGCAGAGTATTTTCGGAATACAACTCATGCTCATACATATTAATGAAAGGAAGAGGAAAACCTGTTAAACTCAAGAATGAACACTTACAGAAGCATAACTTGTTTAAGGGGCATATATAAATGTTAGGACATTTTATATTAACAATCACACACCCTATGTGGAAATCATCGTATCACACTTTTGAAGAATAGTCCTGGACTATGCACACTTCTGAGCAGGGACTGTCCCCACGCTAATCTCTCAGTTTGTTGATACAGACTAAATGGACAGTCTATTGTCTTTTGAATTCAAATCATCAGCTCTCAGACACACTAAATCTTAGTGCAGTGTAAGGGGGACAGTCTCCAACAGCAATCTCCACCGGGGACAGGACAAAAATTGGCTTTAAACTACAAAAAAGGAGATCTATGTTAGATGTGAGGAAGAACATTTTAACAGTGCAGACAGCCTGGGGACACTGTGGTAACATTCATTCATTAGTGGAGTTTCAGAGTTTGTAGATTAGCTTGTTTTCTATTGGAAGTGGCTTAGTCACAGTTTATTTTGCCTTAGAAAAATGCATTTTTCAATAATATTCTCTATTATACAGAATAGTAGCTTACATTCAGAAAAACAAAATAAAACAAAACCCTTTAACTCTTCTTATGCACTGCCCTCAACTACTGTAGTCATTTCATGAGAGAATTTTTAAAAAACAGATGTCTTCAGAGACAGGGGCTATCTCAGTTGTTCACTGAAAAGACCACAGTTTAAAATACATAAATATCTCAACCAAGGGCATCCTAAGAAAACCCCAAGCCTTACTTTCCATTCCAGACCTTGTTCAACCTTTTTTAATGGCAAGAACTTCTTTACCAATTTCTCAGATTTGATCAGAGTGGCTATTAAAAAAAAGGGGGGGAGGGGGAAACCCTGAACCCAGTCAGGTGGTCAATTAAGAATACTTCAACCAAGTGCTTTAGATTCACAACGCAAAAGTCCTGGAAGTGGTCACTTCAAAAAAATAAGGAAGCTTCAGATCACTGGGAGATTGTAAATAACTGACAACTAAAAACTTGCTGATTCTGATCAGAAAACAAAATGGTATTTATGTACCAAATGAAATTTTTGCAGAACATTGAGGGCTGGCATTTTTCCTTAATATACATATCCCATCCCAGCTGTTGCCTTTGCACTACATTATCTCCAAACAGGGAGAAACACAATATCTGTTTTTGTCATGAAGCAGCCTACAGAGTTTTCATGAAGCCAAACCAATTTCCTGTGGCCCATCTGGTTTAAACCAGTAACAGAAGTCAAGAAGGATAAAGTGCCAACAATTACATGTCCTGGACAGAAAGTGTAATATTCCCTAGCAGACACCTAGGGATGAACCTAGAAACTGCTGTCCTTTCTTTCTACTAATAGAGATTATTCCAGGTCAGGGCTGAGGCATGCTGGCAGACCAATATGCGCTGTTTACACTGTATTTTTTTTAAATAACTTAAGAATTTGTATATGAAACTCTTAAGCCAACATTAAAAAAATTCATCCAGCTGACAAAACCAGACAACCTGAATAGCAAAGAAGAAAGTTTCTTTCACCACTTGTCACGGTATTCACTGTTTCCCTTTATGGGAAGGTCAGCTACTCTCTTAATGCTGTCCCTGCTACTTTGCTGCAGCCTCTTTAGAGGAGTCATTTAAGCAAGAATATGCATAAATGAACATCCATTGTGTCACCATTTGGTTCTGCTAATTTTCAGACTATTTCAGTGCTGCTGATGCCAGGGCTTAATGCCCAAGCAAGTCATGCTCCAATAGCAGAACATCACGCAAAACAAGCCTATACCCTGGAGCATATGAGCTTGATTTAAAAACACTAACACACCAAATGCAGGCTTAATTCCTCCTTGCAAATATTAAAATGCTAATTTATTTTTTAGCACAATTTTCCAACATGACACAAACTTATGCACTAATTCCTCTGTAGCAGTTGGCTCAGAATTGGTAGTGCTGCAAATGCTAGGCATGGGGAGGAATGCATTCTACTGCACCGTGTCCCATGTCAGTTGACCTACAGATTATTTTAATGATCCTCCCTAGTGGGAATTCAAAAGCTAACACATATACCTGCTTCAACACATGGGAGTGCAGCCAGATCTTGGCTGCATTAATTTTATATGGAGAAGCACAGTCTTTAAAAAGCTACTTACCTCTGAGAATAGACTTGTTCCTATCAAGCCCTCTCCCAGTCTATACAAAAACACACTGAACCTCTGACAGCTGCAATCAGAGCCATGGTGTACTGAGCTGGCAGTCCAACAAACAGCAGCAAACACAGGGAAAACACTGGTAAGGGAAACACAGATGTAGCTGAGATCTATTCACATGCATTCAGATTTACTCTAGCTAACACTAACAGAATCCAATTTATACCAATTTATAAAGAGATCTGACTAGCAGATCTATACTTTAAGCTTTTTTATAGGGCAGAAACAAAACCCATGAGCAAAATGGCATAGCTCTAAGTATGGTTCAGAAGATTTACTATAACTGGAGGAGGTCATTAAATTTTCCCCAATAAGAGTTGCTTAGAAGTAGTCATTCCCTACCCAGTTTTCCGCTCTCCTCATAATAGACTCGTATCTCAAACTGTATCCTGTGATCCAAGTCACACGTATTTTGCAGGTTCTCTAATAAGCAGTAAAAACTATTATGCTAGTCAGCTAGCCTAGACAGCTCATGAAAGAGTCATTTCTACTCCTTCAGTACTGAATTTTATGCACCGAGTCCAATTTCAAAAATCTCTTGATACACAACCATACCTTCCATATCCTGACAGTGTCTTTTCTAGAAGATGTACAGAAGAGTGATGACTACTGAAAAGATGGAGAGTAGTCCCTTATGATAAACTAGCTATAACAAACAGGAAAGTGTTACAACGAATTCACAACCTGGTGCTTCCCAGGTCACCTTTTATGTATATTGCTTGTCCAAAGTGATTGTCTTCCTGTATTAAATTCCTTCATTAGCAACAGCAAGCATGGAAGAAAATACTTGACGTACATACTAGCTAACTATACAATGAATGCACAATGACCATGTTTAGAATTGCTCACTTATTATTCCTTCCAATCTTATGCAGAAGTCACATAAAAAAAAAGATAATGTGGCCTATAGAAAGATCAGAAAAATAGAGCAATAAAAATCTGATTCCAAACAAAATTAGTTTATTATGACCAGGTCTGTCATAAACATTTCAACCTTTCACAGTGTGAAGTGCAGATACTGGTAAAACGGAATCCAACACTCTCAAAGTTATTCTTCTAGTATATGTATGTTGTCTAGTACATGTATGCTGACATAACCTGCTAACATAAAACTCCATCTGATCCCTGTTATTATTTACTGAACGAAATTTTAAGGATCTGCATTTGCCCCACACAGCTCCGCCTAACAATGATGTTAAAACCAAGTGGTGGTTCTCATTTCACTCTGAAACAAATTCAGCTTAGTTGTTCAGCTTAGTATTTAAGTGAATCTGGATACCATCTATTATGATAAAAATACCCTGTTGTTTAGCTATGTGCTCTGCATCAAAATTACAATTTGCTAAGCTTGTTTCTGAGAAAAATCATCCACATGCTAGAATAGTGAACCCAAATACATCATTTCATATACACAAAGCTACAGTAAGGCAATTATATTTGCAACAAACACTGTAGAAATTTTTGATGACAGGTTCCTAGTGAAAAACAAATTACTTGAACAATTATGATTACCCTTTCATAATAAACTTTTAAGAGACTAAACCACTCATTTCCTTTGTCACATATGCAAAGCACTGGTTAGTTGTGGCATCCTTTGACCCAGGAAACTGTGAGGGCAAAAAGCAATTTTCCATCACATATGCTTCCCACTTACCAGTGAAGTATGTATGTACACTTGTAGGAAAGAAGGTGGGGGGGGGGAGGGAGGGGAGACTCGGTAGCACAAAGTAAAAGGGGGAGAACAGCTACCAATAGCTTCAGTTCTTTTCCTTGCTGCCCATCTTTCCCAAGATGCACAGTAGCAAAACTGAACTGATTTCTACTGCTATCTAAAGTGTTCTAAATAGCAGTAATGAAGATTGAATAGATCCTGGTAATTTTCATTGCATAGCAACTCTGGAAAGGAAGTGCTGAAGCTACTTAAGACAGTCCTTCACATCTGCAATGTGTTCTGCAGCCAAAGTAAAGACTAAACTGAATAGCTAAAAATTTAATTTTGGAGAAGTAGAAGTTTAAAGGCTGAAAAAAATGACAGCACATACCTAGAGAAATGGAGGGAAGCTGTAGACTTCTTTTACTCTTACATATTCAAACACAAACATCTAAAGCTAGGGATGCTTGCTGTATTTCGAATGAAGAGCATACACTATGTTCAAATATTTGAAGACAGAAAAGTGGCTTGGGTTCCTGTGACTTTCAAATGAAAGCAACAGCAGCACAACTGCTGTGTGTCTCATGAAACCAATAAGGGCTAACAATTTGATAGGGACTATTTGCCAAGAATGTAGTGGCTTTAATATGTTCTCTTCAGAGCCTAGATTCTCAAAAACAGGAAAACATGCTCAATTAAAAATTTAACTGTACTTGTTTCACTAGCAAGTAACAGGTATGGACAAGACTGCTGCTCAGTAGAGAAGCATTCTGCAAACTCTTTACAGAATGAACAGCTAATAAAACAGCATTACAGCACAGTCAGTTGAAGGACTTGAATATCTAAACTTCTTTTTTTGCAGGATGTTTTGACAGAAACTGTAAACTCTAATCTCAGGACCCAGCTGCTTAACAACTGGTCTAGCTATCTTTTAAAGTTCTGAGAACAAATGCATACTATTTGAGCATTTTCTTCTTGTATTTAAGTTTAGCATAACAAAAGTGGCAATAATTTAAACTTTAACAACACCATCTTAAAATTTAAAGATATTCTTGTCTGTTTGCTTAAAAAGATACTCTCGATTGCTTCAAAATCCTATGCTTTTTCTCCCCTCTCCCAAACTCATTTTATATACCTTTCTAACAGCTTAAATGCAGAACAATTCTAGCATTCCCCCTTACATAAAGGTGGATACTGATCCACAAATTTTACAGCAAAGCCTAAGAGACAATGAATTACTGTAACCAATGAAAAACACCGAGAAACATCTATGTATTCTGAACGGTCAGAAAAACAGTGTTCCAAACCTTCTGATACATAAATATCTCTTCATAAACAGCAGAGAAGCCTACAGAAGACTTCTCAAAAAAAGATTTTCCCTTCACTTCCTACTCTACCAGAAGAACCATTTTTAACAAGACAATGTCTTATTTTGCCAGAACTACAATTTCTCCATTCCCAAAGAAGAGATTAGTATACCCTACCTTTTACAGCCCTCACAAAAATCCACAAAGGACTGCAAAGATGTGATATAGAGTTGATAAACTGTTCAGAGAGAAATTGTAAATCTGTAATTCAGAGTGCATGATCTTTTGAGAGACTAGGAGTCACCATCTAAACACTGTATTAAGACAGTTGAAGACAATGAATTAGATTAAACAAGGGGTGATTTTCAATAAAGCAACCTGCAAAACAGGAGATTACAGCTCCCGCTGTAAATTAGCTACATTCACAGCTAAGTTTAGTAATCTCTTCTACAACCTTGAAGAAATGTACACATGAAGTAGCAGCTAAACACAAATTGCTGTGGCTTAAGTTGAAACTGTCTCTCCAAATAAGCCTTTACTGATGCTGAGAAATTTAATAGCTGCTATCTGGAGGCAGAGCATATTCATTTACAAAATGTGTCTGTATATTAAAGCATAACCACTCAAATTTCTGCGATAAGTAGATATATGTACAAAGAAAGGGTAAAAATGACAAAAGCAATAACAACTCTTGATTGATAAGAATTTGAGAACTATGACCCACGTATTTGCATTGAAATCTAGTGAAGATAATGAAGAATATTTTCAAAGTTATAAAAACGCAAACTAAAATAAAGGTTTTCTACCTCTTTCACTGGCATCTCCTAGAATCTTCTAGCAAGCCTTACTGCTCAATGAATGAAGAATGCAGTTTCAAAACTTTCAAAGAAAAAGATGAGTCTTTTCAGGATGAAAATACAGAAATTCAGATTCAGCCTTGTATGCTCTCCACTATAAATGCTACAAAGACAAAATCAAAGCAAAACCAGTTTAGAGCATTCTTCCTGACATTGTTCAGGAATGTCAACAGATCCAGGTCTTAAAACAATGAGCACACTACAATGAAAATTATCAAAATAAAACTAGCTGCCATTTGAATATGAAATGAATTCTCTTTCATGCCTTAATTCCAAGGCACATTAGAGCAGAAAACGGGAAAAGAGCTGAATCATAGTAAAAAAAATGTGAAGGCTTTATGATCTCTCTGCTCTAAGAACAGTGATACAATAATTGTTCTTGGGGTATTTTCAGCTTTCCTGAAAGTCCCTTGCCTCAAAATGCATATGTAAAACAAATACACCCTCTGCCAGCAACTTTCCATTGCTTTCAAAAAACGTAGTTTCAAGAGCACTTAGCCTCAGCATACAACAAATGAGTTATCAAATTTTCAGGCTTCAGACTTTTGAAATGCAAAAAGCCCTTTGATTTTCAACTTCTTTCTGTCAAACAAGAAATCATTCTCAGTAAAAAAAAGCAGTAGTTAAAAATAATGGTTAGGACATAACTGCACTTAGCTGGGAATGAATGGCAAGCAAAAAGACACAAGGATTCTGTGCTTAACATACAGATGTGGCAAACAGCTCAGAGTAGGGAGAAAGCAGCCAGTACAGTACCTGTCAGAAAATGTTTTGTAATAGGCATGTTTTTCAGCTCCAGATAACTTAAGAAAATTCACATTAGATTACAAATTTAACAGTATGAGCCTCCTCGGTGTTTTAGACACCATTTTGGAAATGTTTACCTCACTCATTTTAATTCACTGAAGCTAACAGCATGCCTATAAAATCTCAATTTAAGAACACAATGCCAAAACCTGACATGAGTATCTTCAACTGCCTTCTCTCCTTTGCTGTCTTTCCCCACCACAACCATTGCTTTTTCTTTCTTTCTCTTTTTTTTTTAATCACAATTCAAAGGAAAGCTTCTCTAGATTTCCCGCCTTCCTCAAACTTTAGAAGGCCTAATAAAGTCTTGAGAAGCAGCTACTTAAAAAAAAAATCTAAGGCTAGTCTGAGTCCCAGGTGTAACCCCTGCCTAAGGAGCAACCCACAGCTCTGCTACAGCAAGTGAAACAGGGGAAGGTGTAATTATGAATGCTTCATTTTTCCTGGAGAGAGGAAGAAAGTTACATAACCAGAGCTTCCTCGTGCTACTCCGCAGAACAGGCATTTATGGAGGATTAATACTGACACCTATGGAAACTAACACAGGTGCTGCTCTTCCTTCTTCCCTTGCGCAGATGTGCACGGACTGCTACCTAGATGTGTCCGAAGAAGAGCGAGAATGATCCAAGGTTTAGAAAGTATGACCGTAGTGTAAAGCATCAAAAGACTTTGGTTTATTTAGTTTATATAACACTTGCTGACGGGTCCCACTTGAAATGTCACACCAGTCTGACAGTCACACATCTGCAGAGCGTACTATTTTAAGATAGCTGGGCACTTATGTCAAATTCACACAGAGAGCTTTTGCTTTAGAGACAACAGGGAGGCATACCTCACACATACACTTAACGCTTTCAGATCTGAAAACTATAAGGTTAAATGTACATGCTAGAGACAAGCATGTTCGTTTTTAATGTAAATAATACTTCAATAAGATACCAAAGGCCTGCATCATAGTATACTATCAGCAGCAGACTGCGTGCAATTTACCAGTAGTACTATTTTCAAGACCTTTCTCTGAAGGGAAGTAAAGGCTCCATTGACTTGTTCACAATGTACATCATTCTTGTTTATAATCCTAAATACCATGTCCCCTAAGGCTAAATGAAAACATACTGCCCAATGACCTCTGCTTTGTTCTGAAAAGAATGTCATTAAGACACGGGTAAGAACACCTGCTACATTTGTATAGTATTTTTTAAGCCAAGGCCTCATATATAGCATTATCATGCTAGACTTCTTAAAATCAATGAGACTGCATGAATCCTCCCTTGTGTTATTTCAGACTTCTTGAACAGTTGCAACAATCTATTTTTAGAATCTTTTTCTTCCATAGTATTTTAATTGTTATGATTCACACATATAGAAGTCCAAAATTTGGAGGTTTTAAATCAATTTCTTTTCCCAAAAATGCAGTGATCATTGCTTTAACAGGCTTTCCATATGTAACTGGAAGACTCTTTAATACAGTAACCTGTGCCTTTTGTAGCTCATTATATACTCAAAGTGAGACAATACAAATTATGAGCATCTTAAATGTGATCTTCTTTAAACAAAAAAGACAAAAAATTTCCAATGGTATGTCAAATGAAAGTTGAGGAATTTCATTGTTTACTTTATCCCACTTACAGATTCCATAAAACTTCAAGGGATAAACAATCATCTGCTATTCAGGAAGCAGCTACTGCCTTGTACCTGCCTGAAGACAGGTGTTGTAAAAGAACATCCATCACATGGGATATAAACTGCTCAGTGCATGTCCTAACCATCAATATGCAAAGAAAGAGCATAGTGTTACATTATAAAGCCAGTGACAGAGCCAATGCCATTTTTATTGCTAGTTTGTGCAAAGAACTCTACCTCAGGGGACAATAAATGTCCAACAAAGTGACCGCTAACAACCTGTCTGCAAATACTATCATTTAACACTATGTGTAGCAGAAATAATGGCTTTTAATGACTTAGGGTCTACAGAGCTGATCCTTAACACAATTATACCATATGTTTACTGTCCGTAATAAAGTACAAATGCCAGAAATACCCCAACTGTATAACCACAGAATCATGCAAAGACAACATCCTATCTGCAGCTTCTGTGAGATTTTGTCTGCCTTTGCTCTCTCTCAGATCAGCACAAAACAGGAGTATTACTAATTTTCTTCCTGATGCCTTCACATCTAAAAAACTTAAGATTTTTCTTTACACTTTGTTTTCTTCATAGTAACTGGGAATCACAGAGGATAAAACCATTACTGAACCTGGACAAAATAACAAAATACAGAATAATCTAGTCAGATTAAATTCCGTTAACTTCCAAACAAGAACAAACTACTCTTAAAAAAAAAAAAAAAGAAAAAAGGAAAACAAAGTCTCACTTTTTGCTTATGAAAATGCACACATAATATATCCTAAAGCATATAAGGAGTAAGAAATAGAAGTAACTAACTTAATTCCTTTGATTTACAGACTCAGAAGAACAGATGCAACCAAATTTCAAGTCTCCTTTGCCATCTTTTTTGTTTTAACAGCTTTTTTAACCCCTAAGCGATGCCTATATTTATCAGCCTTTTTTAAAGGCTGGTCTCTGCCAAAAACAAGTTTAAAAAAATCCCCCCCCCCCCCCAAAAAAAAAAAGAGAGATCAACTAGTACCACCAAATAAAGAGGAGGAAAGAATAAAGGTAGTTCACTCCAGCACAACTATCCTATTCAGAGAAAGACTTGTGATAGCAATGTAAAAGGCATCCATATACCTTTCACCAGTAAAGTTACTGTAGTACATTAATTGCTGAATTAGTTCCATCATTAAAAATAAACAAGCATATTATAAATATGTTAAGACCAGTGCTAGAACCCACATACCTAAGCCAGGAATTTTATCAAGACCAGGATTACTCAGCACAAACAGAGTCACCCAACATTGTCAATTACTTGGCAATCAATAGGGAGATTGCGCCTAGCCACTCACTGCTATTTTAGATATGGTATTTGTATAATTTATACATGCATTCATGTATGCTGGAGCAGTAACGCTCTCTAGCATTTTGAGACAATCTGTTAAAAGACAGGCTGGAAATCTTCAGCAAACCATCTGCACTAGCAAGCATTTACATAATACAGCAATCCTAGTACCTCTCGTCAGACAAACGTGATCGCAAGTGTCTCATCCCAAAGAGGAGTTATAGCACATGCGCTCTTTACATCAAAACTTTGGTTCTCACTGTTGATTTGTCTTGCAAATCACTTATGTTTGCAGGAAAATCATGCAGTTCCTGGAGATTAGGTGGGAAGAAATGCTAGCTATCCCAATCTGTGTTTGCCAGCATGATAGCTCCACGTGTATTCTTTCCGGCAGCAAAACTCACTAGAGAGATTGCTGTTCTCCCCTCCACACACACTCCATGCATTCCCACCTTCAGATTGTGCCAGCATAACTGCCTCTCGACAATGCTGTAAACAGTTAAAAGAAGTTATCTGCATGCATTTTTTTTTCAATAGAGGTTTTCCCTTAGCCTAGAACACATTCCAAGCAAAACAAAAAGCAAAGGCTTCCTGGAATCTTTGAGTTATAAATGCAAGCTTCAGCTAGCAGATCATTCTCATTTAGTTTTGTCCACAAGAGTTCCCTTTGAGAAGTTAAATAGATGTCCCAGTATGCTCCCTTCCTGCATCATACAACCGATCTCATGTGCAATGCTGTATTTTCCAGACTGTTTTTTGCCTAAACAAATCAGTATTTTTAGCTCTTAAAAGTGCCTCTTTTCAGATACCATTTGCTGCCAGACTACTTTGATCTTAATGCTTATCAAAGGAGTATAAATTACAAATTCCTAAATAAACTGCTTACATTTAACCATGCCTTCTCTTTAAATTTTAATCAGGATAGAACACAAAAGGAACAATATTTCAGACCTTAAGATCCCAGCTGCAAAGGGTATTTGACATACAGCTCATGCCTTCTTTATCAGTCTTTTGCCAGCCACTGAACTCTAAAATATTATTTGATGCTTGATGGTACTTATTTCCATGCCTTTTGCTGTATTTTTCATTAACAGTCTACAGCGATTCCAACAAATAAAGGACAAGATGCATTAAAGCACTTCCAATCATGTTTAAGTGTTAAAATTCAAAGTGATTTTCAAAGAATCTGATAACATGAGATATTTAATACACAATGGAAAGCATATTTCAGTAGAAGCCTTGTTATCTTATAAAACTAAATTTTCAAGTATAGCTGCTATCTAAAAGGTAAAGTAAGGCAGAAACAAAGTTTCAGGATTCTGCTTACGGATATCAATAAACCCAACATATTTCTCAGCTCTAAAGCATTCATGGACATTGCATACATTCTAGGACTTTTCCGTAACTTTTGCTACCCATATACTCAAGAATTTAAGTGTTTTTTTCTAGTTAACGCAGCTGTAGGACATAAGCAAGACAAAGACACATAGGTTAAAAAATAGTATTAATTTAAAAGAATGTGACTAACGTTCTCCTGGGCAATTAAGATTTATGAATAAATCCCAGAATTTTTGAGAATGCATGAAGTAAAAAATTAGTAGAGCTAAAGGAATGGGCCTTTTAGATTCTTCCATATAAACTCTGAGTGTTATTTCCCAGTGTTAGAAAACACAAGTACTGAAGTATTGTGTATTCCTCTATAGATCAAGACTACTTAGAGACAAACATATAACATTTTTCAGAGTAAAATTTGCGCTTTAAATAAAGAGCTCTTCCCAGCTCTACAGGACAACCCGAAAAACCATTTCACAAAAGTTTTAGAATTGTGAACCCACTAGCTTTTCAATATTCACAACAGCAGCAGCAATGGCAACACAAGGTCCAAACCTCAGTGTGCTGTTTAACTTCTTAGAAGTCCTGAAAGATACTAGTTACTGTAATAAAGCAAAATCTAGTCAAGGCAAAATGTATTTAAGAATCTAAAGGGCTTATGTGGGGCCTTCAACTCTTGTTTCAGGATCTAGAAAAAACAGATTGTAGACACCTATGCAACTGTACCTAAACAAAACAGCTATATCCCTTTGGGTGTGGGATTGAATCTGCTAATGGTAATAGGTATAATAATGAACAGGTATCTTACAGTTTGTGATATTCTCTGCCTTCTCCCCAACACCAAAAGGAGTGATTGTACTTCACTGTAACTACTGTTTTCAGCAATTACTTAAGTTCTACCAGAGCGTGCATTAGCGCTTTAAAAAGCATTTTTGTGATGAAGTGATTGACAAAGTGTTTTAGTAAAATGTTTTTAAGTGTTCTCCCTTGCTTTATGTGTAACAGACTACAATTAACAGCAACAGAAAATTACTTTAAAAAGTAACTATCAATTGGGATGAAATGCTATCGTAGAGGGCAGAAGGGAATTTCATCCCAGCATGACAGATTGGAATAAGCCACAGACACAGTGAAGATCTATTTTTTTTCCTCATTATTTTTGATTTAACCAAAGCAAGAGGATCTCAAAACATTTTTATCACCACAATTCAGCATGCATGTGAGGTTAAGGTGTACAACCCCCCAATTTTCCAGAGAAATCTGCAAGAAATGAGATTATTCATAGTCGGCCCATGCTGCAAAAGCCAGGATTTAATTTCCATGTCTCTATTTGAAAATAAGTTTTGAGATTATTGCTCTGTTGTGTGACGCTTTAACACAACACTGCATCTAACAATTTGGTTTACTGGAAGACATGCTAGCATTTCATATGTCAATAGTCAAAACTGTGGTTCAGATACCTTCTCTATAGTAGAAAGTTTTAACAGTTAATCTATCCATGCATCAGTAGAAGCTCCCAAACATTTACACTCTGAAGTAAGCCCTAATGATCCTCAACCTGGCTCCCTGAGCCTTAAGTATCATCAGCCACAAGAATGGCTTGCAACAGCTGCACAAAGATATCCACGATAAAAAGAAATAACATACCTGTCCTGTAGCTCTGACTAGATGCAAACAGATATTAGATGACTCATCTTGAGGAACAGTGCTAATTAAAAGCTCCCTCTAAAATCTTTTACATCTTTCACAAAATCTGCTACTTTTATCATCTCTACAACCATAGCTTGAGTCTTCCCTCATTCTGCTGTGGTGCTCAGTTGTTGTCCCATGTTTACACGAGACAATGAAGGAGAGAGGCATGTGCAGAGTTGTAGACCAGTAAATACTATAGTGACCTAACAAAATACAGCCTTAGCGCTCATCTTGGACTGAACTGGATTCAGCCTAACAGCTACATAGTGGTGAAGTGATTGCCCATCTGTGGTAGCTTCAGCTCTGCAAATATCACATACAGGTCTGTTAGACCTAAGCAGTCTATACAACAAACAGCAGCCCTTTGTGAGCAAAGGTTTGAGGCTGAGGGAGGCTACCATGCAACTTTCAAACTTCAGCTGGGACTCAATGAAAAGGAAGCAAACTGTTACAACAGAACAAGTAAAATAGCCCCAAGTGGACCCCAGTGCTGAGGGGAAATAAATCTCTGCCATGACTATCACACTGCTCCTAGCAAAGACCTCAGGATGCTGATGACTTCTGCTTGAGGAATACTGTAGCGTCAACCTTAGGACCAAGAGCAACACCGGAAGGATATCAGAGAAAAGGGGTAGAAAGTAGGAAGGTTCTATCTAAATTCTAACTGTATTATTGAGGCTTTTCTATATTAGCTAGATCATTTAGACCATTAGAGAGCTAAAACATTAACTGGACTGACAATAAATTCTTGGCCCCACTTACACAGTGTATACAAGAGTTGGAGAGTAATAAGCTTTTGAACTGCCTCAGCCATATGGGGTGTGTATTCTGATGTGGGAAGACCACAGAAAATACAAAGCACAGGGAAGAAGTGGGAACCAGCCACAAAAAGCTTAGAGAAAAAGTAACACCAGCATAAATGTAGTGTTGTCATGAGAGTTAGATCTACTCTTTTACTGTTGTAATGCAGTAGAATTGCAATACTGTTCCACAAATAAAATGTCTTGCAAAATATGATGTAAATGACACCAGAACTGGTGACTGAGGTAGAAACAGGGGGGCAACAGTGATAGATAAAAAGCTTCTCAAACCGTAAGCTAGGCTGTCAGAGTTCTTCAGTCTCTAAAGAAAATTGCTCTGGTGAATGCATTTTTACAGGACTGTCCACTTTACCAATTTACACAGAATTCCTTCCATATAATTACATACCAATTTTCCACAGAGGCTTTTTCCCTCCCAAATAAATAATATCTTGGGAAGTAAATATCTCTCTGCTATACATACCAGAAGATAATAACTGCTTACAGCTATTGAACCAGAAGAACACATATACTGTCATATTTCTCAGATTCAAATCACTGCACAAATAAAATTATTAACATTTCTAAATATTATCCTCCTAATGTATTTTCTGTACATATGAACTACCAAGTCAAAACAGAAATAAACAAACATATGCAGCTCCATTACAGATAATTTCTTCTGGTAGTTCTGCCTTTCTTGCTTAAAGAATAAGCATTATCCATCACAGCTGAAATTGTGCCCAGAGGCTCAGGAAGATTTTTTTTATGATACCTTTATGAGATCCCTTTCACTCTTTGGCAATAAGTCATTAAGCTTCACAATTGTTTCTTCTCTTGTGCTCCAGGATATTCTTATCAGATATTTTCAGCTAACACCACAATAAGAGGCCTCTCTTGAGGCATGTTATTTTGAAATCAGAAGTCATAAGATATATATGAATAAACATAATTACTAAGACTATTCAGTGTGACATGCACGAGGACATGACCACCAATCAAACTCAAGTAATTTCCTACTCATTTAAATCACACAGCCATAAACAAAGCTTTGAATTTATTCCATATCAAACAGGAAAGTATTTCTCATTTGGAATCTGCCATCTAAATAGGAATACTCACCCTGCTGCTACTGCAGGAGGGATGACCAGGATGAGTTTAAGCTCTGCTTCATGCAGAGCTTCAGAAAGGTGAGTGAGCAAATGAACCAGTTCCCTGAAATATAAACATATTGTTAGGGGTACAGGCAGTAAAACTGGTGCTATATTGACACAAACAAGTTAGCAAGTAATAGTAGGAATGCAGCTGGTAAGAGATCCAAACTTAAAGTTGCTAGTGAATGACCACAGCAGAGAGACTTGAGACAGATTGATCAAGGTTACCCCCTTCCAGGAGGAAGAATACTGAACTGCTGAGAAGAATCTTAGTTCAAATGTAACTAGCAGTCACCTTGTAGTTAAATGTTTCCCAGGTTTATTTTAACTGTGCATTGTTAGCATGTAAAACGGGTGTCTCTTACCAGAGCAGGGTAACCATTGAGGTCACATTCGTTAAAAAGCATGAATCACTAGAACCACACACTGCTCTAAAACTAGCAGCTGTTGAACAGATTCAGGTTGCCACTGTGCTACTATGCTTGAGGTCAGAGAGTTTGTAAAGATGCTTTCACAGCTAGATGTGCAATCTTTGATAGGTATTTCTGGGGGACCGTATTTACAAAAATTTCTGCTGCTATATTTTTTTTGCTGTGAATAAACCTTTTGTTTCTAAATATATTACTGTATAGCTGCAAGATAAATGCCTGGCAATGTTGTACCTAGAAGTATCATCTTCCTTTTGACATATAATTTAAAGATTTACACAAAAGCTTATTTTCATATCAGTATTCTAAACGTTTCAATGGTAAAAAAAAAACCCTCCAATATTCTCTTCACAGAAGCTGCTTCTAGTTTGCCTCAATTCATGGGTGACATTAATAGTAAATGCTTCAGAGACAGACTGCAGAAACAAAAAAGCTTAATGCCTGTTCTTATTTCAAGAGGAGTCCAACATTATCTTCAATTCACACTATAAATACAGCCCTTCTGTGTGTCATGCTTAAGTTATTAGATTTTTCAGAATAAAGTCAACTTCCCTATTTATTTGCTGGCAAGATGGATTCCAGAAAGGGAGCTGCATAGACAATGTTAATAGGGAATTCCAGATCTGTTTAGAGTTATGCTTTAACCTAAATTGAGTAGAAATCAAATTCACAACTCATTGCAGCAGGCTGGAAGTGCCTGAGAAGAAAAGGCAGGACAAACACAAATGATCATCCAAGCTGTACTCTCCATTTATTAAACTGGTTTAGACCTGAACCCTCAGAAACAAAATCTGATACTGTAATGCCCTTCGAGTCAGTAACATCCCAGAGATATTCTTCTGAAATCAGTTATCACAGCATTGTGATGTTTGACTTGTGCAAAGCAGTCACTATCCAACGGTAATCAAATACTTTTATTTTTTCCCAAACAGTTTCATGCCTGAGGAAAACTTCCTAAGGAGACTACACAAACCATTAAGCTTAAATCCTGGCAAACAAACAAAGCAAGTTTTATCATAGTCCCAGTCCCACCAATATTTTGCGCTTACCATTTGAGACCTGGCTGTTCTGAACAGCTCCTGTCAATGAAATATCACAGCCTGCCACCTATATTGTTCAAACAAGGTTGAAAGATGAGATTACAAGTATCAGCTTTTGGTCTGTCTCCAGCATGTACTTCTACCATTCTTGCTCTGTGAAAATAACAGCTTTTCTTCCCGTTCTTTATCATGTGTGTTCCACATTAAGAGCATCACTATTCAGACAAATAAATTACAGCAAAGAAGAACCCTTTTCCATATGAAGCCATTCAAGAATTACAATAAACTGAACAGACACTCATTGACTCCAATATACACATCACAGCTTCCACACATCATAGTCTTATCAAAAACTATAATCAGTACTAAAACTAGCCAAGCCTTTTTTCCTACTGATTTATGTCTCATGGCTAGGTGACCTTTTAAATAATTTTGCCCAAAATGGAGTACGAATGCACTCTTTATTAGATGTCAAGAGATACTACGTAGAAGATGAATTTGACCGAAGAATCAACTCCTCTGGTGCTGAGCTTGTTCTGCACTCTTCATCAGCAGGACCTCTCATCCCTGCCTTTTTATTTATAGGAACTTTGAGACCTCCACACCACACAAAACGCTTGCTGACTTTAAATCTAATTATTTAGAGTGAGGAGAAGGAGTGGCAGAACAGGGCAAAAAAATGCAACACAGGTGGACACTAAGGTAATATCAGCTATTTTTCATTTAGAAACAAGGCTACACCTCACTCCCCAGCGCTGCACATCTGCCTCAGCTCCTGAAATTCTGCTATCCACACAGCAAACTTTGCAGCATGAGAAGAAAAGCATTTGGTATTATTTTGAACCAGATGCAGAGAAAAAAGTCAAGTGAATGTTAAATGCACAGTTTTTTCCCTTCCCACTGCAATGCAAGTGGCTGCTTCCAGCAGAGGTAAAGATGTACCCACAAAAGCAGTCACTTTTTAAAACCAGAAGGGGCTACAGCATAGAACCACAGCCTGCAACTGTAAATGAAGGACAGAAATTACAGCCAGGCAGGAAAGCAGCTTGGATTACTGGCTTTATTTGGTGGATAGCAGATGGGACTATAACCAAAGCTCTTTTTTTCCTTCAAACTCCATCAAAACAGCTTCCACTTCCTCTCCTCCCCTGACAAATACAAGTAGTATAGCTCTGGCCAAAGAATAATTAGCTTCAGCTTAGAGTAGGACAGGAAGAAAGCAGGTCAGGAAGAAAGCAGTCAGCAGAGCAGCTGCAAATTCTTGCTCAAGAAACTCAGATTAGCAACTAGTCACTAACCAGTTGAGCCAGGTCTCTCAGCCCCAGGAACTTTACGGTGAATCAAACAGGATCAACAGTTAATGCCTAAAGACTTCATTTAGGCTCACTTCCATTTGTCAGCCAAGACAGTATGTAAATCAAACGTGTGCTCCTCCCTTCTTCCCATAACAACAATAGTGGAATGCTCAATTATTGTTTGCAATAAATTAAAACTTTACTGTGTCCCAACAGTGCTTTCCAGTGTTTTAACACAACGTTTTCCCATATTACTACTAGCAATTTTGAAAGAAAAACTACTGACATTTTAAACATTATAATGAGGTGTAGAAAAGTAGGAATAGAATCCATCTTCCTGTAAAGGCTTCATTAAATATTTACCAGAGACTTCACCATTGACAAAGTTAACTTCAGAGCAGCTACTAAAATATTGGCAGCTTTAAGACTCTATTGTGAGCTAATTAAGGTTTACATCAATCCTACTCTGCCAGGCCTTCTATTATCACTATCATGCAAAAGGTCATTTTACCAAATGCTCATGATTTCAAAGTATTTTATCTCCTATAAAATACGCAGACTTCCAAATTTTTACCACCCAAAATCAGAGGGAAATAGCTGTCTTTCATAACTTACTTTTTCTGACACTGATAGTTGTTTCAGGAAAAAAAATAACTCTTACAAGGTGACACCTCATAATACAGCTTACTTCAACGCACAAGAGTGGCCTCCCAGTGTACTTAAAAAGCTTTGCAGAAGACACATCTGGTTGTTATGGCATCCTCTCCAGCTATGTGACCCATCAGAACTCTGCATGTTTCCAACTTCAGCCATTTTATTGCTTAAGTTGGAAGTCAGTACTCCCCAAAATTTATGTCTTGTCAAGAAAATTGGATAGAATAAAGCTGTCTACTTCAAGAAGAAATTGCCCTTTTGTTCCATTTCATTGCCTAGTTAATACCAGGAAACTAGAGTGAATTATAGCAAATCTTTGATTAATAGATTAATTTTTCAGGGACTAACATGAATGATAGATCTACCAGGAGAAGAATTTGCTCCTATACTCCTACCAACATTAATAAGATGCCTGAAGGTCATTTTTTACATGATGCCAAACGCCTACAGCATGTGATGAGAAAAATCATGTTTTACACATGGATTCTATGCCCATAGTGCCATCTGTCAGCTAATGTCATACTGATCAGAATAACATAGGCACTTTTATGTGTGCTGTGAAATTCTGATGGGCTCATTCATGCCTTTTTGACAACATGACCTAGGCCTTTGAGTGGAGAAAAAAAAAAAAAAAAAAAAAGGCAATAAATCCACGTGTGAGATTAGCAAAAGAGAAATTGTCCTGTCTAGCTGTAAGCTGAATAAACTGAGAAAGCACAAGTTCTCTTGGTATCTCAATGCCTGTTCTCCTCCCTGCATATTTCTAAATTTAAACACCACAGGATGTTTAGAAAACCTTGGAATATTTCAATGCAAAATCATTAAAAGGAGTTTTAGATAAAAACAGGACAGATTAATTAAAGAAGCAGGTTTAAACTATCACAAAAAAGAAAAGACATTTGAATTAAGGTATCATCTGCATAGAGGATTTGGCCAGGTTAAACTATGTAGTAGGAGACTCATTTCTTGTATGTTAGAATAAACAATGGGAATATGAGTAACAACTTTCTCCACTGCGTACCACTTGTAATGATTGTCAGCTTGTGAGGAGGCATCAGCCAAATACTATTAAATTTAACTTAAATATGATTTGGGTATCAAGAATTAGTTTATATTCCCAGAAGCCATAGGAAATAAGCAGGTACAGGTACTTCGAGGTACCTGTATTAGACCTCTACAGGAGCCTAAACTGGCCAGTACAAGTTCCCTACTCTTCACTTCACCATGTACATTTCAAGACAATTCAGGTTCTTTGGATAGAATAAATATAGGCACCTAACACCATTTTAGGCATCCTAAGGCATCTTAAAGCCTATTGAGAAGACAGCTTCAGCTATAATTAATCCAGCTTTCTGATACACATAGTACTTAAATCATTAGCCCGTTTATTAGTGTGTTTGAAGACTAATTTGCAATTTTCAGATTCTTTTGCCTATCTTCATGTTCTTTCTTGTGTCTCAAGAAACATAGGTGTACTAGTGTTTATGACATACAGCAATACCTCTGCTAAAAAGCATCACTCTACGTAGTCTTTAAAAGAGAGTGGATGCTGATTTCATGGTGGGAACACAGTAAAGGTTTCCTGTATTACAGGAAAAAGAGGAAAGAATCACAGAATGGTTGAGTTGGAAGGGACCTCTGGAGATCATCTAGTCCAACTCCGCCTGCAGTCCCATAAGGCACATTCACAGGATCACATCCAGGCGGATTTTGAGTATCTCCAGAGAAGGAGACTCCACAACCTCTCTGGGCAACCTATTCCAGAGCTCTGTGACCCCCACAGTAAAGAAATTCCTTCTCATATTCAGGCAGAACTTCCTGTGATTCAGTTTGTTCCAATTGCCTCTTGTCCTGTTGGTGGGTACCACTGGGAAGAGTTTGGCCCCATCCTCTAGCCACCCTCCCTTCAGGAACCTGTACACATTGATAAGATCCCCCCCTCAGGCTTCTCTTCCCCAGGCTCAACAGGCCCAGCTCTTGCAATCTTTCCTCGTAGGGCAGGTGCTCCAGTCTTCACAGCCTACACTGGACTCTGTCCAGTAGCTCCATGTCTCTCTTGTGCTGGGGAGCCCAGAACTGGACACAGTACTCGAGATGAGGCCTCCCCAGGGCTGAGGAGAGGGGCAGGATCACCTCCCTCGACCTGCTGGCAACAGCCTTCCTAATGCACCCCACAGTACCACTGGCCTTCTTGGCCACAAGGGCACATGGCTGCCTCATGGTCAACTTGTCATCCACCAGTACTCCCAGGTCCTTCTCTGCAGACCTGCTCTCCAGAAGGTCGGCCCCCACCTTGTACTGGTGCCTAGGGTTATTCCTCCCTAGGTGCAGGACTCTGCACTTGCCCTTGTTGAACCTCAGGATGTTCCTCTCTGCCCAGCTCTCCAGCCTGGCCAGGTCTCTCTGAATGGCAGCACAGCCCTCTGGTGCATCAGCCACTCCTCCCACCTTGGTATCATCGGCAAATTTGCTACGGAGGCACTCCGTCCCCTCATCCAGGTCACTGATGAATACGTTGAACAGGACGGGACCCAGTACTGAGAGCCCTGGTGGACACCACTAGCCACAGGCCTCCAACTAGACTCCATGCCACTGATGACAACCCTCTGAGCTCTGCCTTTCCGCCAGTTCTCAATCCACCTCGCTGTCCACTCATCTAACCCACACTTCCTGAGCTTCTCTAGGAGGAGGTTACGGGAGACAGTGTCAAAAGTCTTGCTGCTCTCCCCTCATCTACCCAGCCAGTCATGCCATCATAGAAGGCTAGCAGATTGGTTAAGCAGGATTTCCTCTTGGTGAATCCATGCTGACTACTATTACCTTCTTTTCCTCCACACACTTAAAAGATGACATCCGGGATGAGCTGTTCCATTACCTTTCCAGGGATGGAGGTGAGGCTGACTGGCCTGTAGTTTCCTAAGTCCCTCTTCTATCCCTTTTTAAAGACTAGGGTGACATTGGCTTTCTTCCAGTCTTCAGGCACCTCTTCTGTTCTCCATGACCTTTCCAAGATAATGGAGAGTAGCCCAGCAATAACATCCTCCAGCTCCTTCAGCATTCATGAGTGCATCCCATCAGGACCTGTGGATTTGTGGGTGTCAAGTTCGCCTAAATGATCTCCAACCTGATCCTCCCTGACCAAAGGAAAGTCTTCCTGCTATTCCTAACCATAAATAAGGCAATGTCCCAAGCACATAAGCAAATTCCACTCCCTAGTCATTTCAAACCTGATCAAAGAAATGTGTACTGAATTCTACCACCACTAAGGTAGTGCACTAGATGGACTCATGGGTCTTCACAGTGCTATTAAAAAAACAACAGGAAACATTCCCACTGCTTTCCCCTTAACACAGATTCACAAAAGGATGCACTAGCATAATTGAGTGCCATTTCATTATTTATTAATTTAATGCTAAATATCTACTTACTTTAGGTTTTGAAAGAGGAAAAGCATAATGATTCTAACTGAAATACTTTTTGCTTACAAATCTACAGCACTAATTCCATTCAAAAAGCAAAATTTGATAGAATTCCATTTTCTTCTGTCATGTCATAAGCAAGCTGGCAGCTGCTGCATCTCTGTAGTTATTTTTACATACCCGCATTGAGTCTCCATATCCTACTGCTGACTGCTAAAACGAATAGTCGTAAGCTCACATTACTTCAGGAAAAAAGCTCTCAAAAAAAAAAATAAAAAAGAAGACATTAACACTAAAAGGTAAGAATAAATCCTATTAGCTAGGCAGGTCTCCTTGTACTGTCAGAGAGTTCTGGAAGTAATTTGAAGGCAAAAACCATTTCTTCCTAGGAGCATCATTATGATCTTTTGTTCCTTTACCTAGGAGTAGGTTAAGCTATTTTCAGGTGTTTGACCTTGAAAGATCTGAATCAGCAAAGCCTACATGATGTAACCAGCAGCTGAGAGAGCTGCTTTATATGGAACATACAGCTACTGTTTTGTCAGAGCCTTGCATCTTCAAAGAATTAGGGTTCATCTCTATGTGGACACCTACCATTCAGCTGCCCCCCAACCTTTTAATATGAAAAATATGTTTTACTATTTCCGTTTGTCATTTTTGCGATACACAATGTGAGAGGGATCACACAGGAATCATGTTACAATGCTGCCACTCTGTGGGCTGAAGAGGTCATGGGCTGCCCTAATCTTTATCTATTTTTGGTAGGAATAAGCAAAGCAAAAAGGCAAACCACGATTAGCCATTTATCAGGAATAACTCTGTTCTGCCGCTTGAAGGGAAATTAACAGATCCGAAAATAAAAGCACTCAAAGTGCAATACAAAGAACAGGCTTGCCAAGGTGCTGAATTCATTTAATCCTGCTGCTTACCGCTGTTCACAGCATTTGCTTGATCCCAAGAATGGCGATAGTGAAATCTCCTGTGACGTTCGACAAGCAAACCAGTTTCAAAGTAGATTAGTAACAATAGACAAACTGACTTAAGTTCTCAGAATGAACATACTTGTCCCATAACTTACCAGTGTCATGAGACAATTTCAATCTTAATGATGTGCATCTCCTCTTTTCCTAAATCTTAAATTGCTGTTATTTCTTACAGACAAACTTAGGGAAGAGTAGTTGTAGCTTCAGAATGCTGCATAGATGAGTTTTATTCAGAATACTTGTCTCTAAGGATGCAAGCCCAACACAAAGCATTTTGCATAGAGCGGCAATAAAGGAAAGAAAAAGCACAGATGAAATTAAGCATTTAAATCAGAACTGGTGCTGAAGAGGAGGAAGATCATAACTTCATAACTTTTGCTTCTATTCAGGCTTTTCTGCCAAACATCTGCTTTAAGGCTCTTGATTACAATAACCTGAGGTCTTGTTTACAGGATGCCACATACAATAAATGTTACTATCTCAAAGCAAAGGAGGCAGTCATCTTTCTTTCCTACTAGGATAAGCCTCTCCCTCTCGGAAGTCATGGAAAGTACCTCCCATCTCTGTGTGGCCGTAGAAACTAGGAGACACTGAATATGAGTGCTGCTTCTAGTTCTATACTTTGCCTCCAACAGCATTCTGGTAAAGCAACTACATAGCAGCCAACTCGTACAATACTGTATGGGACAAGCACAGCTTGAACCAACATTACTGTTGGGGAAAAAAGTAACATTCTTACCATGCCACAGGTAAACATACTATCGAGTTAATTAAGATGCATAACTTATTCAGTCTAATTGTGTGCCTCTCGCAATACAGCATTTTCCAGTTAGTAGCTAAACTGGTCTTCGACGACTATTAAAATTGCAGTAATGCAGTCTATCTTACATGAATGTAAGCCAACTGATAGCAAAAGTATCTGTTTTACTGAATTACAGTAAGTACAGCAAGTAGAGTAATTACAGTTGCAGCCAACTTCTCACTTCCAGTTACCAAGCAGTTGCTATTTGCTTAAATCACCTTGCTGGCCATCTTAAGAAACTGCAATAGATACAAAACTGAGAACAGAGACCAGTTCTCAGTAACAACCTGGAAAATTACCTAATTATGAGTAAGAGCATCTAGTTTAAGGATTATTCATTCCATTGCAACTGGTGGGGCTCCGAAAAGGCTACAAAGATTCTACACATTTAATTGTTTCTAACTATTAAATTTACAGGGGAAAGGCAAGACTCTATTATTAGCATCCTCAGCTCCAGAAAGTAAGTATTACATACCATCAGCTAATATCCTTCACCCTGAATAGACTAACCTGAAATAACCTTTTTTGAAAAGTTAAAAGTCTGCCATAATCATTGTACATTCTGTTTATTTCTTCTAAGCTACTTCCCCCAAGATATTTTAGGCAACAGAGAGCTAGCAGGAATATTGTGTTTTAGAGAATGGATGCATGAATTTCCTGAGCAAACTAACACAAAATCTTTAGGTTACTGCACTGAATTATTCATCACACCATACATTCTGCCTTTTTGGAGCTTACCTTACCTTGAATCTATCCAAGGTGTTAAGACAGCTCAAGTGGCTTTTGCACAAAGATAATGTATTTGAGTATGTCAGGAAGCTGCTTAACATGGATAAGCCCTTGAGTTTTAGCAGCTACAAACAATTTAGTCCCTGTGAAACTTCCTAACAGATCTACCAAAAGGCAGATGACTACTCCAAACTTTGAAATATAGTGTGCTTGCAAGAACTGGCAGCCTGTTTCTTCAACGGTGTGCTTCAGGTTAGGGATTTCCATTTTAGTTTCAGCATGTCTAAAAGATTTCTATAGAAAGTTTTTGAAAATCGCCTAAATAAACTCAAAGATAGTGAGTCTTGAAAGCATCACACGCTTTGAAACTTCACTCAGTAATCCAAATCAATGATGTGACAAAGGCCTGTGTCAATAGCTGAGTTTATATAAAGCTGTAGCACCCTCTTCTCCCTCATGCAACAGTAACATCTGCAGAACTGAGGCATGAAAGGCTAAATGTGGTCCACTAGATCCACTATGAAGTTTATTATTTAACTTTTGAGTTCATTTAGAGTGAGCAGACTCTTCTCCGCAAATTTAAGACACGGGGAAAAACTTTCAGTTGTCCTAGAATGAATTGTTTATTGTTTATAGAGAATAACAAATTCAAATCAATATGGCCAAATCAAGCTTTAAAAAAAATGCTTAAAAAGAATTGATTTTTAGGAATTGTATCCTAGAGACTTATACTTACGTTTGCTTTCGATTTCCCAGCTGACTCCAAACTTCAACTACAAAACCATCAAAATTTTCTTTCTTAAAAAAAATAAAAAAAAGTTCTGACAACAATATAGGGTTAATTACCACACTAACTTTGTTATACTGCTATCAGAGATACAGAAGCACAATTACTTTACGTTTTCTTGCAGTATTACAGATTGAACACACTTTGCAGTCTTATACAGCTTCATCTTTGCACTCTTATACAGCATTTCATGAAGAAGTCAAAGTGAAGCACAGATTATTTAAGAACTGTGCAAAAATTGAAATTGAAATGAATCTCTACTAGTTGTCCACAACTTCTACTCTGACAGGATAAACTAGTATCACACTGGGAAAAAAATTAACTATTAATGAAAGCTGGTTGTTAAGTAAATCAAGCAGCACACATTTATACACATATTGGGAAATAACTCAAAAGGTATTAAATCTAAAAATCTAAATACTAATTTTGGCATACGAATGATTTCAAACATTTCCCATAATTAATCTCACTTGGGATACCTGATGTTTAGCATGATCGAGATACTGTTGGACTAGAGGATCCTTTCCTTAAGAGACTGACTGCTACACAGAAGACCTAAAACTGATGTACTAAATACAAATTTTAAGGAAGTATTCAGTTGATCTCTGCATCCATCTTCCTCTGAAAACATTAAGTTTTCTTTACAGTCTCTACCAAGTGAGAACACTTACTCTAACAGTAATTAGGAAAGATCCCATGAACCAACCACTGAATTTGAATGTCTGCTGGGTGCAAATTGTCTAGACCTATACACACATAGGTCTAAAGCCATTATTTAAGGAACTGCACAGAAAATCTTGGCGAACAGCAACTAATCCTTGAAGGAGACTCTCTTTCTCCTCTTCTCACACAGTCTCTTAACATTTTAAAGAAACTCTGAGGAAAATGTACCATAATAGATATTCAGTGAGTTATACTTGTTACTAAAATTAGCTCATTAAGTCTAGCACATTGAGCCTAAAGTTATTCCTGTAGCACAGGACACAGCACTCATTGCACCAGTGACCTTTTGTCAGCCCATTAAAAACAAAACAAAACAAAAAATAGCCCATGCTTAACAGACTACTTAAAACGAAGTTTAAGAAAAATCAATCTGCTCACTAGATGACCTCCATGAGAAGTTTCTCAGGTATCCACTATTGCCTCAATGATGATTTGTCAGCTATCTGACAAAGGTTTTATCAATCATTCTTTATACCTGACAAAAGTCATCAGTGCAGCAGCAACTAACATCTTAATAGGATTATGTTGATCAGACTTACTTAGCTTTACTTTAGATTGGTAAGTAACTGTACAGAAGTATTTCTATACTTCATATTTATAGGAACTGGACACATTCCAGAACACACCTGCATCATTACTTATTTTGAATATAGTTTTGTATAAAAAAACTACTGGAAATGAGAAAACACACTTTACAAAAGGAATCAGTAATTATCTCATACCATTTGAAAAGCATTTGTGACAAGTCTTTTTACCTTGGCTAGCAGAACCATATTCTTGGAAAGTTCTTCTATCTCATCTTCACTGCCAAAAACACTCTCAAAGTCTTGGTAAGTCCAGCCATCAAACAAAATTCGGGGCACTGTCAAGCAAAGAAACCAATCAGTAGTGAAAATTAAGAATTTATTATCTACACTGGGATATTCCTGCAGAATAAGAATGAAACTATAATTTCATACCAGACATCAGCAACGGTACCACTGAACAAGATATCCCACATCTAAGATCACTGCTCTTTTACTCTGATCAACTTTATCAGAGCAGAAAAATTAACATTGTACAATATTCTTTTTTTTTTCCCAGAAAAAAGGGAGAATAGAGGACTTTCCTGTACTATCACACCAGAAATTCTTACTGACTTGGATTTGCAAATCCATTCCCCCTCCCCCTCAAACTAAACAAAATCCGTGAGTACCAGGTTTGAAACCTGCTCCCCAGGTAAGTTTGCTGAGTCATGTGCAGAGGGAACCATGTGACACAGGGTTTATCAGGAGAGAATAAGCTAGGGAAAAGCATTAGGGCACCAACAGAATTAGCACTTCTGTCACTTAACTATCACAGTTACTTGCCTTTAACTTTATGGGGGCTTTTTTCCCTTCAGACTTCTTCCTTTATATAGCTATGCTAAAATAATCTCCCTTCTCCCATATGTTCCTGGAACAAAGTCTTTTATCTCCTAGTGGCTAAAAACAAAACAAATAAATATACATAAAACAGAGACTCACCTATTTTGATCTTTTGGGAGTTTCTTCTGACATCTTTCATCCAGCCTGTCAAACAGTATCAAATAATAGAACAGCAATTAGAATATGACTGAAGATGACAATGACAGTATGTTTTCAAGCATTCTTCATATAATGTAGCATAATTTCCTTGTATCTGTTGTCTTGCCACAGATTACCACTCCATAAGCAATGCAATGGAAACACAGGCTTTGATATCCAGAAATTGACTGTTTACCTCCACCACAGCCATAACCTTCAAGAGTCCCTCTCTCTACTATCTGCCTCATCACGGAAATTTACACTACTGCCTATTGAGAATAACACTTCTGTAGTCATGAAGCACTACTTAGGAGATTGGTCTTTTTTTTTTTTTTTTTTTTTTCCAGATGGCTAGTTTTAAGTCATTGTATAAACTTAGTAGTAGGCACCAACATGATCAAAACTGAACTGTTTTGAATTAAATTCCACAGAAATATTTCAATAAAGTTCAAAAGCATACATTAGTCAGTATTTAAAAACATACAATCTGAAATCTGAACTGACTGAAAATTTCTTGAATTTCTTCATACAGGAGAGGTGGTTTCTTTCTTAAAAAAGAAAAAAAAAATCTTTCATTCCCAAAACTAAGTCACCCAAAGGTTTTGCAAGTGGAAAAACAGGTATACAATTGCATAGTGAAAAAAATAAGGACTACTGCTGGCAGTATGTATTTTCTGCCTCATCTTCTTTGAAGGAAGACTAGTGGAAGAGCCAATCTTTCTACTTATTTTCAGACAGACAAACCATGTGCTTACATGAAAGCCTGTGAGGGCAGAAAGAAGTTCACCCTGAAGAAAATCTCCCATCAATTTAATGGCAGAAAGTACTCCACTGCGAATCAGCAGGAGAAAAATACACATGCATAAACTGCGAAAACCACCAATAAGCCTACAAGACCAATGATCTTACTTGCAAAGTATATACAAATCAAAAGAAAATAAAACCTTGGTCAGCATCATGGAGCCCAGTGAACTGGAACCTTTCCTTTCCTCTCCTTTTCACCTGTAGCCAAACTGGTGAGATCAGCGTAAATTTATTTCCAAATATTTTAGCAATGTCATAGCCATGGCTGTTCCACTTGCAAAAGAAAGAAAAAAAGAAGTGAGAAGCACACAAGCAAAATATATCCATTTTATGGTTTTACAGATAACACAAACACAATTTGTCAGATCCCCACTTGCTAGTTTGAGAAAAAACCTTCTGATATACTATTTTCTTTTGATTAAGAAAGGTACTCTGGAAATTCTCTGGTATCTGCATAAATTTCAGCTCTTCAAATTGTGTAAATTCACTTGAACTACAAGAATTTGCAGGTTGATTCCAATAAATCTTTGAATTAATAGGCTCTGCATTAGTTTCAACAGAACTTGAGAAATGTGAGCTTTATAGGACATCTATTTCTCTTATATTGAATAGAGTAAGACTGAAACAAGTGAGAAGCATCCTCTACACAAAAAGAAGGAACACTTATTATTCAAGTTCTGAATAATAACAAGACTCTATAGTAAAAGAGATCTATTTGATAGCAGCTTAGAAGCTTTAATGTTTATTTACAAGTTTCAGATTGGTAGCCACATAGTACAAGGATGCTGTAGTACTCCTGGTCTGACTTTACTGCAACTTCACATGGCTCAACGAGGAAAAAGAAATACTATCATCTCCATTTTAATCAGTGAGAAGAACAACAAGACTTAGACATCCTACAGGAGGCAGGCAGAACAGCAGTGTGAGACCACCTGAACCCCAAGCCAGCCTCTCAAATAGTCCTCTGACTACTTGACTATAGACCGGAAGTTCCCAGTACTTTTATATCAGTGATGCAAGACTGCTGATTATCACAGTCTGCTGCATATTCATTTCAAATGTCGATTTTAATAAACCTACATTTTATTAACTTACAGGAGTAATATAACCCAGAATGTCTCCTGAGAAGTGCCTTTCCTTTATTTTCTTGAAGCAGTAACTTTTGTGTTCCAGTATAATGTCCTTTGCCTTTGGATCAACAACTACCAGTCCCCGGTCCTGTACGTTTTTATCAGGATGAAGTGTCTGAGGGGAGAAGACAGTTTTTAGAACAGCTATATGAAGCAGCTACTTTCAATGGCAACAGACTTGAAAAAGAACTACATTAAACTCTGAGCACCTCCTTTAAACAAGGCAGAGCAGTTTGATTTAAAAGTGAAAGAGGAAAGAGTTTGGAAGTGATTTGTCATCATCAGTAAACCTACTTTGTTTGCAAGATGAAAAAGCATAAATAAAAAAAAAATCAAGAACTCACAACATTAAAAAATATCAGTTACCACAGCTGATGAATGCTATATCAATAGCTTAAAAAGCAATAGGGCAAGAAAAGTTCAAGCATGTAACAGAGCAGTTTTCATAATTAGAGTGGGGCTCTAGGACAACCTCTGGTAGTTGGGCCCACCTTGGCATTTGCACTTTCTAAATTCTCATCTAGGATAAAGAAATCTGAAAATGATGCAACAGCAAGGAAAAAATAAATCTCAAGATATTCATTGCCAGTTCTGCAGGTCCGTATTAAGTTTGCATGAAATTCCAGTTCAGCTCCTAATCCTTTATAAAATTTAAGGGTATCAATTGGGTATTATTTGGGCTGCATAAACCTACATCATGCATGACAGCAATTTTCCAGTCTTGCTAAACACAGCCATTTAGTCTGAGTAGCTACAAACTTTACAGTACCTGTAGAGAAGCTAGTCGCCTTATTAGCTCTTGAATTCTGTTTAAAGTGCCTTCATGTTCTTCTCCGCTCTCTAATCACTGCTGACATATTCCCCCAAATAATAAAAAGGGGGGTTGGAGTTATTAATCAGGATTTTAAGAAGCCTTTTAAACTGGAGATATTTTATCTAGAGTAAGTTGCACTGTAGTTACTAGAGGCAGAAGTTCCTGACATCTTTCTTTACAGAAGGTCTGCTTGAACTACAACGTAATGCAGCATAATAAGACGCACACGGCAAGCAGAATCTGTCTATTGATTCAACTAAGGACTTTCGGGATAAAGCTTTGAGGTATTACCTTGGTGCCTAGTAGTAATAGCTGCAGACTCACTTTCCTCCTGGTAGACACCGAGCAAGTAAGTAACAAAACAATGAGAGATGCGTATGCATTAATTATCCTTTAATTTAAGGGACAGGATTTTGAATGGATTACATATCTACTTTTCTATGCAAGGTGCTTAGCAACACTAAGTATACACACTTGGGGTGTGTGTGTGTGTGTGTGTGTGTGTATACACACACACATATACATACATACACACACACATATACACCCATATACATACACACACACACCAAGTGTGTATACTGTTATATATATATATAGTGTGTGTGTATACAGTGTGTGTGTGTGTATCACACACTTAGTATGTACACTTGTGTATGTACTTTCTGTCCATATACACCTTTCCTCTTGCACTGCTGTGCCTTCTTGCAGTTTTGATAGAGACCAGGCAAGAAACAGGAGCATGCTCAGCAAGTTAAGAGAGACTTCAGCATGTTGAGTCCTCTTGCTCAGGCTACTGTGGGAATCTGAATCATTTCTGCCTGAAAAGCAACTGCTGGTTGGTAGGCCCTCCAAACTCTTCTGCCAGGATAAAGCCTTCCTGTAGGCCAAGCTAAGAACACCTTCCCCTCCACCTGTAAGTGACCTAGCACTCTTAGCCCAAACCACTGCTCCCATAGGCACAGGAATGGAAGTGTCTCCATTAGTGCAGTTAGCTGCACATGCAGGGGACAAAGAGTTCTTAATTCTGCAGCTTGCATGAGGGATGAAAGCTCCAGAAGTCTAGACTGTACTGGTTCATGGAGTAAAGCTTTTGTGATACTCAGAAAAGTCAAAGAAATTGACAGCTTCTGGTAGTTTTCTTTGTGAGCACAAGCTTCAATGGAAACTCATAGTCACATTTAATTTTGTATTGAGAAAATGAGAATCCCTTTACCATATCTCAAAGTCTGAATAGCTCACCACATACATTACACACCAGCATTTCAGTTATTTCTCTTACCTTTTCCTCTAGTTTTTTTGAAGTGCCCTTCTTTGCATCTGTCTTTGACAAGGTACCTTCAGCTAGCCAACAGATTGCAATTAGAAAAAGTGAGCTACAGAGAAGCCTCATCTTGGATTTCCCAATGTCAGGTTTCTCCTATCTTGAAAATGCAAGAGTTCAAATCTCTGTGAAGAAAAAAATTTAACAGCTTAAGAGGAATTCAGCTTTGCTGTCTATGAAAAGTCAAGTGTTTGTCTGATCTTCTGTTCTCAGACTTAGGAGGGTTCTGGTTTAACACTTCTTTTGCTCTAGGAGTAAAACAATAGAGTATTGACAGAGCTTCCTAAACCCAGCTTGAACATCATTTCTTGTTCTTTGTTTTACTAGCTGTATCATGGAAAAGGGTGGGAAGGGGCATTTGCAGCTTCCCTTTTAAAGGATACCTAATGAAGTATAAGAGTTCACAGCTGAAACTAAGATAGATGTCTGCTGCCCAGAATAATTACACTTCAGCCTTACCTTTTCTATGCCAAATAAGAGACACCATTTGTTTCTGCTCCTGCCTAAACCAGTCATCAAGGCAAAAGTTAAATGAGGGACAGACAGAATTACAGCTATAAACCTTTTACTCTTATAGGTAACAACTTTGCTTTCAATCCCTTGCTAAATCAGTGAAACAGATAAAATCAAAAAAAAAAGGGGGGGGCGGTCCTATTCTCTCTCCTAGAAGAATGACTTTGGCAGTTTGTTCCAGCTTAAGACAAAAGAAATAACAATTAATTGAGAGCAGTTCTGTTCAGTGTTACTTATCTATCAGACCAAAGTCCTGTCAGAAGAGGGATTTTCAAAAATAAATAAGTAAAAAGAGTACAGCCAGACTGATTTCCATCCTCCCTGTATTCATGAGTTGCACTGGTTTCCCTATTTAGTTCCCTAAAATTGGATAAGGAAACCGAAAAAAATATTTTGGCTTTAGGGAAAGTGGGGCGGAAGGAGATAAAATACCAGGATGGAGAGAAGTAACTTGCTATTGATTCTGGAAGTGCTCAGAATCACAGTGGGACTGGCCTTCAACCTATAACTGATTACTGGCTCTAGATATATACTAGCCTGCTTCTCATAATTCTGAGATCCTAATGGAGAAGAAAAAAAGAAACCTTAGCCTTCCCATAATTGCCTGAAGTTTTCTGTCAAACACACCCCCTAGTTCTTAAAAAATTCTTGCTCTTCTTGTATTATTTACAATTAATGTTTCTGCTACTCTCTCCAAAGACCTACAAGCTCATTTCTTCAAGAGTTATATCTAAAAGACTCGTCGTTTTGTTGGCCCTGATAAGAAGTGCTGCTCAACATTTGAGTATTTTGTTCCACACAGAACATCAAGGGATCCCACAACAGCAGACTGTGCACTCCAAAGGAGTATAGTGGCAGTAACGTATGGGCAGAGAAACTTTAAAGGTTAAATGGGAGTGTACTCAATGAAACAGCAGCTATTTGAGGCCAAGATGGGTAGAACAGAGATGTATGAATATTTGAACAAGGCTGGCTTAGCAGTGAAAGTTTGGAAAAGCAGGGAGGTGTGTTTCAGGAGTTAGGAATTTTGCAGAAGAATAGAGGGGAACATGTGATTAGGGAACAAAGCAGAAGAACGACCGTGGAGAGAGTGCTTGAAAACAACCAATACCACTAGCATCAAAAACAGAGGGCATCAAAAAACTCAGGTATAAAATGACTTTAAAGATTCAGTCAAGCCTTAAAGACAGAGGGGGGAAAAAAAGCATCAAATATTCTAATGCTTCTTGGATCCAGGCCGTGGGGTAAAATGTAAACTGCTATACCATTTGAAGTTCACTATTATCAATAGTTAATATGTTACCCTTCTACTTTGTTTTCAAGTTCACTAGTTATTGCCTTGTTTTCTACATCCTAAAAGATTAAATAAAGTAGGTTGCTCTTGATAGCATCTTCTCTAGTCTCTCTAGCCTAGTAGGATTTACACACTACTGCAGAGAGGAACAACTGAGAACCTGGATAATCAATAAAAGCCTTAACAATTTGGACAGGATATCAATTCTTCTAGAAGCTGATATATATTGATCTGGAGACGTTTGATTTCACTTTCAGAAACAATTAGCAATAACATTCACTTCCTTGAAGAGAAGTTAGTGTTTAACAGCTGAAGCACCTAAGTTTAAAAACCCTTCACTGAACTCTAATTAGACATCAAAAAGGGTTCGTTTCATTCACATGATCTGCCAATTACCACAGGTCAACATTCACTCCTGGATCTACAGGAACTGCTGAGCTGTAGCAATGGCTTCTGCCAATGGTAGTTCAATATTGGCTCATGCTTATTTTAATAATTTGTTCTCTAGCAACAAATCATTAAACATAAGGAGTTACTACTGCTCTACTACATGGTGATGAACTAGCTGAACTTTAACTCTTAACTGCAACCATAAGCATGGACTTAAGCTTTACAAAAATTGTATCTCCATCAAATCTGTCTTCAGCAAACTTTCCTTCTATAATTTTTAATTCTGTTTATACTAACTCACTGAGTAGAACAGCATCAGCTTGGCACTCTTGCTTCCTATCTGTACCACTGCAACCTACATGAAGGATTAAATAGAACTTTGACTTTTTCTAGTTCCTTGTGCAACTGAAAAATTTAGTAACAAATTTTTTTTCGGGTGGGGGGGGAGGGGTGGAACTGACCTGAAATCAAGCTTTATCTTTAAGACAAGTCACAAATGTTGTATAACCAAGCTGCGTCTCCACATGAGGTAATGCCCTTTTTACTCAGCTGTTTTAAATTCTCTTTTATTTTAGAGAGAGAAGAAAGCAGGCATAGATTTAGGCTGCCCAAAAGAAGCAACCAATGAAACTGAATAATCTCAGAGGCTGGCACAGTAAGCATTCGGAAACCAGAGTTAATGCTTACACTTTGCTTCTGAAGAAGAAAATAGCTATGCCTATTACTGCAGAAGAATTCTATGCGAGATACCAAGTATCACTTAGTAAAGCAAGCCCGGGAAGCATGTTGTTGATGGCATTCTTACCGAAATTCACAGGAGCTAGATCCAGGAGTGAAAATAAACCTGTTTCCAGGGTAAACCTCTCTGCCTTTCCTCTGGTGATATCACTGCAGGAACCACCCCCGCACGCCTTCGGCTCCGAGCCGCCCGGGCGCCCCCGCAGCCCGCAGGGCGGCCGGGCCCGCGCGACACAGCCAGCTCCCGCCGCGGCCTATCCGCGCCCGGCGGGTGGCCACGCCGCTGCGGCCCGGCCCGGCCCACCGCTACCGCCTCGTCCAGCCTCCCGCGGGGGCGGCGCGGCCGCCGCGGAAGTGGAAGTCGGGGCGGGCGGCGCGAGCCAGCGGGCGGCTGCCGGGGCCGGCGGCCGTTGAGCGCGCGGGAGCCATCATGGCGCCGCGGCCCGCGACGGTCACGCGCTCAGCCCGGCCTCCCCCGCCGAGCAGCGCGGTTATGCCGGGCCGCAGGCCGCAAGCGGCGCAGGCAGGCAGCGGGGCTGGGTGAGAGCACGCGCAGCGGCCCGCACAGCGAGGGGCCGAGAGGCTCCTGCTCGCAGGGGAGCCAGCGAGCGGGAAGGGAGGGGAGTCAAATCCTGAATGGCTTTAAAATACGTGTTTTCTGTTTTGAGCTTCTACAGGGCATGTTTTTTAAGTTTATGGCCATGCAGCTACTATTTTTACTGGAGCGAAAAGCTTGATGTAACCCTGTGGTTTTACGGGCTGCTTACAGTAAGTAAATACCATATTAGAAGGCTTGATTTTTTTAAAAAAAAGGTAGTTTTGAGCATCAGGATGCAGTGGAAAACGAAGCAGATGATGGCTGTGCTCCTTCCAACACAAGCCTTTCTGTGAGCTACCTCCTATCTTACAGCTGGGTGCAATCTCTCTCTTACCTTACTTCCTCCTGATCTGTACTTTTCTCTCTCTTTCCCTCTTGCGTAATGAAGATCTCATGAATATGCTTCAGTACTGAAAAGAAAAAAAGAACATTTTTACTCTGAACAGAAGTCTTGCTATGGACACAGGCATACAATATCTCTGGCAAGTGCCAAGTGTATCTATTTTTTTCTGCACTCTAGATCATCCAAATTTAAATTTCAGCAAGGAATTTCCTTCTGAAAGGAAACTGATACTGCTTATGTGTTTGGACCTACAACTGAAACACTAGTATCACACTTAGAAACCAGAAAGCAGGAAACAAAATGTCTCATCACACTTTTTTTTTGTGTCACTAAAACACCTCTGAATCCCATACAGGCTTCCACTGAACAAGTGGTGCTTTTTTTCATCTCATAGGATTGCTTAATGGCTGTTTTTGAAACATAATACATTTTCATTTATGTACTGTCCCAACTGGGAAAGGTACATTATGCTATCTAAAAACATTTACAACCTATGAGACACTAGGTGTCTGCTGTTCTGTAAAATGCTGTTGTTCATTTCCCACAAACTTTAAACACTGCCAGGAATGTTCTAAATAGCAGGAAGTACAGACATAAGACATGATGATATGAGAAAGCAGGTTTGTTTTTAGGCTCCCTGTAATGAAAATCTTTCATTTCCTGTGCTGTATTCTTCATCATACTCCCTTATTGGCCCTCTTTTATTTTAGCTATATGGGACTGATCCAAAAGTTTGCTGCAGATACTTCATGAGGTGCATGCTACCACTGAGGAGACCTGTAGTTGCATATAACAGAATCACATTTTTTTTTCTCTAAGATGTAAGGAAGTCACTGAACTTGGGACTATGGATTCCTCTCCTGAAGCCCAAGTACTTAAAAGCTTGGGGCCACAATGCTGAGCATCTCAGCACTGAAGTTTCCCCTATGTAACTAACTGTAACTCATTAAATTCCTCTTTGCTTTTCCTGGGATTATGTTTCATGTTTAGTAACTCAGGTCTTATTTATTTATTATTTATTTTCCCTGGAGATGAGAAGGCCACTGAGCCATGAAATTGACCATTTTACATAAAAATGCTGATCAGTCTTCTGCTTGTATTTTCGACACACTCTAGAAGCTAGTCATTTTTAATATTAGGTCTTTTTCTTTAATTCTATGTATTTTTGTCCTGCTCAAAGAGGTAGAGTTAAGTTTAATAATGGTACGGATGCCTGTAGATTTGATTTGTTTGTTCTCAGTTTGTAAAAAGGCAGTGCCTGGGAGAGGGAGCACACCTGGGGGAAGAGCAGAAGAGTGCTCCTTTCCTGAGGAGTACCTATCTTTACTGTGGAAAGAAAAGCTTGGAAATAAAAAAGCGTGGCAGCAAAAAATGAGTGGAAGCCTGTATCGTAAGGAGTAAAAAGGGTGAGAGAAAAACACAGAAAAGCTTCAAGGATGAAAGGATAGAAAACTCATAGGAACTAGAAGGAATTATTGAGAGTCCACTGCAACCCACAAAGCCACTGAGCTGGCTGACACATCTCTACTAGCACACAGGTAGCAAGGGGGAGCTTGTTTGTACACCCATTTTTGACTCTCATTTTATGTTGTCTACTCTCTTAGAATTTATTTTAAAACTTAAGTATTTTACATTTTAATATAAACCTGTTTTTTTGAATTTAAAATCCTCTGGTCCTTGACAAGCTCATTGAAAAGACACAGATCCATCCCAAATCTCTAGAAGTTTGGGACCTCTTTTTAGTGACATTATCCTAACTTTGTATTTCTTAATCTTGACACTGGTACATGTGATATCCTGACATGGCACAAAGGCATTGCTGATAAAGCCATGTTCTCTGTTGATGGATAATGAACGTTGTCAGATAGAGAAACATGATTGAGTGTACTTGTGGAGGAGCTACTAATCTTGTTTTATCCTCAGCTCTTTTTGGTTTCCCTATGGTTAGAACAACCATGGGGAGGGAAGAAAGTGGTAAGAGACACTGAGGGGTGAGAAGCAAATTTTTCTGACAGAAGTAACAGAGGGAAGGGAACAACAGAGACCCTTTCTCTATCTAGAAGTTTATTACAAGAGATACAGACTTTGTACTTGAGAAGCAGTTCATTCATTCCAATTGCACATTTTTGGAAGAAAAAATAACCCATGGCAATGAATAATGCCTCGAGCAACTGGGATTTTCACATATTTATTCATTTCAGTGACTGTTTTCCACCTTGGCCACTGCCTCAGGTCTTGGCAACTGTGTGTTTGAGTCACACATGCCTGCTCTCAACTCATCCCTCCAGTCCCATCAGCTACATCGATGTTAGCAGATCCGAGTATGTTTTATTTCCTGGGTCTCTATGTGTCTGAACTGTTTCCCAGTGTTACACTGAGTCATACACGGGCACATACACAATCTGTGTCCATGCCCTGGTTTTCAAAGAAGGAACTCAAATGTGTGCAGAAGTTACCATGTTCTCTTTCTGTCATTTCCCTAACCTGATGGGGGTATCAGAACTGACAGAGTCCACAGTGGGTGCACTAATACAAGGGTCCAACACCCATCTTGATCACCTTCTCTAATCCTCTTTCATGGGTTTTGAAGAATACTCTCTCAAGAGAGATACAATTCATTCTCTATCAGCATTTGTGATCAGGGGAGGGCAGCATATCTCTATACTATAGTGTTTAACTCCATATCCTCAAATTATTCTAGAATGCCATTGTGGCAGAAACACAGATGGGAGTGAAAGTACATGTGTTGGGTGCTAAAATTCTCAGAATAATATAACTACATGCAAAAAAGAATCATATTTTGGCTTCAGAAACCAAAGAATGCTCATTGTGAACAACACATCAAACTTCAAAGAAAAACAGTTAAACACTATCTGTAAATCACTACACAGATCTAAGTGTTAGGCAGAAAAGAATTATAGTGAAGGCTGGAGTTCTCACAAATGGAAACTCACCAGCTGAATCCACTCAATTTAATGGCATTAGTTTTGTAAAGGTTAGTCTAATTTTTCCGGTCTTTGTAACAAAGTGTAATAAAGTTCTGAAAACTATTAAAGCAATTAATGTATGACACAGGAAAGAAGTGACAGACATTGTGGACTTTTTGGCAAACAGATATTCAAGTAAACATTTTGTGTAATAGAAAAACATTTCTTGGGACTCTTTCCTCATTAATGCTGACTTTACAGTAATTAGAAATCTCTTAGAAAATCAAGTCATTTTGGAATGGATGGAACTAATGAAATCTGCTTTCTCACAGATTGATGTGTTGTACATAGTTTTAAGCTCAAACTCAAACATTTCCCACATTTATGAACTCAGTGCACTTGTAAAGGTCTTTGGATAGCATGAACTCTGTACTGACTACACCTGAGCTCATGTTACAATCTTTTTATTTTATTTTTTATTTATTTATTTATTTTTTCAGTCAGGATACATCTAGAGATTATTGATGGGTCTCTTTCCTCCAGCTGGCTATTTATTCATACAAAATTTGTAGAAGCCTAATTATCTTCTCTATACCAAAACAGTCTGAAACTGGCTAGTGAGTTCTAAATTATGAGGAAGGAGAGATGGACAGATACACTTACACATTCACCATAATTGCATAAGCCTTTGGGGGGCAGAGAAAGAAGGCAGGAAGTAACAATATGTATAGTAGAGTGTCTATAGTCAGTCGAAGCAGGTTAAAATAAAATATTTAGGCATGTATATGCTGTTTCACTGCACCTTATGAATACCGAGTCACTTTGAAATGAACTAGCTAGTAGTGTAGCTGCAATAGTATAGATCTCCACATGGGTTAACTACTTGAAATTTAACCGACTTCTCAAGTAGAATTTGCAATCCATGATGAGCTTTGTATGGCCATAGCTATTCTGCCAGCAGTCTTTAAGCTACCTATTAAAACATGGTTTAAGTACTGTGCCTGCATGAATTCCAGTCACAGTATTGACTGAAATGCAGCCACCCAGGGCTGATATACTTGGCCTCTAGGTGTCACTTTGCTCGTGAGAGTAGAAATTAGTTCAATGTCTTGTTTTGGCTAACTCATTTTTTTTTCTGAAACAGAAAACCTTTCATACTGAATTCTTAAGTTTTCAGTTTCAAAGGTAATGAAAATTACTGTTAAAAATCAAAATCTGATCATAAAGCTATAAAAAGGACAATTTTCTCTATGCAAGTCTGCAGAATATAAGACTAATTGTGTGTAACTGCCAGTAGTTGCACATGCTCTACAAAACCTGAGGACAAATGCATACATTTGTGACTACCACTCACTGTCATCTTCTCTGTCTAGTAGGTACATACACAAATAAAAAGCACTCATATAACAACTACTTCTAAAACCATGCAGGACAGATGCTTTAGAGGTGACTTGAGTGAGGTGTTCAGTCACTATCAGAGAGCCAGTACTGACTTTTAGATAGTTCTTTATGAACAAAAGATGTAACACTGAATAGGCACTTAAGTTTGATTAATTTAAGTTAGATGTAAACTTTAAATGAGGAGGATTAACCATGGGAACAAACTACCCAGGGAAACAGTGAACTCTGTATCTTTTATGTTGTCAGATCAAGACTAAGTCTCTTTCTGAAAGATAAGCTTTACTAAAAGCTATTTACTGGAGTCAGTTCAGGAAAAAAAAAAACAGGTGAAACAAAATGGCTTGGAATATATGGGAAAATAGATGAAATGACTAAGTCATCTCTGGTAGTCCTAAAACTCATGATTCTAAAGATCACTATAGTCCACTAAGTGTACTAATCATCTGCATTACAACTGCACTTCTCAGCACACTTTGGTTTAGACGGGTTAAGCCAATTTTGATACCCTTTATATATATATATTCTCAACTGATGAGACTAAATATTCTGCACTATGCTGGGTTGCATCTCTTTGAGTTGTTAAGAAAGTTTAACCTTGCAATGTTTTCAATCTCAGGAATAGATTTGGTGTGAGATGACTTTATACTGCATTTTCACAGCCTTTGTAAGAAACATGTGGCCCTGGTTTTGCACATTTGCATGCTCAGAAAGTAAAAAGACTATGCATGTAACAGAGCAACTGCATCACTGAAAGAAGTGATGACAGACACACTAGGTATGTGACACAGAATGGTTCTACATATACATATACATAGGCGGGCTAAACTTTTGGGCTTGCAAATGATCAGAGCACTCTGATCATTATACAAAGCATGTTAAGTAGATCCCATGCACTCTTTTGGGACCTCTTCTGAGCTAGAGGACTAAGGTATGGTCACCATGGGCCCATGCCTGCAGACACTATGGTTTTACACTTCACAAGGTAGAGAGTCTGTACCCCGCTCTCCACATTATAGCCAGCCTGAGGCTGCATCCAGCTGGAATGGGACTTACATGATCTAAATAAGATCCTACGTGAGCACACTGCTCAAAGCTTACCGCTGAAATGACATTTTCTTCTCTGAAGGTGCAATCTGCCATCCCTCTCTCTCTCCCGTGGAAGTTATATTCTCTGAGGCATCTGCACAGCACATGATTTCTCCTTTAAAAAGAATTCTCCTTTAAAGAAAAAAAAGCCTCTATTATTTAGGCACGGAGAGGGGAACTGGGCCGTTTCTGAGCAGCAGCTGTTCAGAGGAATCACCTGAGGATTCAGGGGGTTTGAACCGCCCTGCCAGCGCCTCACAGAGGAGCGGCCCTCGCCGCCGCCCACACAGGCCTGGGCCCGCTCGACCTGATGGCGCCGACTGGAAATCACGCCTCTGCAGCGGGGCCGCCGGACCTCAATCCCTTCGCGGGCCGCAGGACCCCCCGGGGCTCCGGGGGCGATGCTGGAGGCGCCCGCGGCGGCCTAGGGGGCGCCGCTACGCGAGCAGCGGCCGCGCCGCGGCCTGCGCAGGGGCAAGCGCCGCGGCCCGCAGCGCCGCCGCCTCCGGGCAGCAGGTGGCGCCGGAGCGTCGCGCGCCCGGCGGGGGCGGGGGCGGCGCGGCGCTTGCGCGCTGCGGAGGCGGCGGCCGCGGCAGCAGCGGCGGCAGCAGAGGCGGCGGCGGCCTGAAGAGCCCCGGGGGGGGGGGGAGAGAGCGGGCGGCGGCGGCGGCAGTTGCGGCGGTTTGGCGTGTCGCTGCGCGGCCGTGATCGCGCGCCACAATGCCGGCGGTGTCGAAGGGCGATGGCATGCGGGGCCTGGCGGTCTTCATCTCCGACATCAGGAATTGTGAGTGCGGGCGCGGCGGGGCCTGGGCCGGGCCGGGCCGTGGGGCCGTCGCGGCGTTGCCCGGTTCCGTGGCGGCGTGCGGCCGCTGCGCCGGGGCGTCCCCCGCCGCCCCTCCCCCCGGCGCGAGCTGCGCGGGGCGCTCGCGGCTCGCGAAATGGCGGCGCGCCCCGGGGGGCAGCGGTGCGCAGGAGCCGCCTGAGGCTTCGCACTGTTTTCTTTTTCTTTTTTTTTTTTTTTTTCGTTTAAGGGTTTTAGTAGTGGCCCCGAGGGAAGGGGGGGGAGAGGCGGGCGTCTGTCGTTATTATCGTTTGTAAGGCGCAGAAGTGAAGCTGAGGTGCAGTCGTGGGGGGGGAGAGGGTTGCGGAGGGCCGAGGGAGGCCTCTGTGGCCTTCCTCCAAAGCTGTAGAGCGGTTTCAGCTCGAAATGTCATTGAAGGGAAGGAGGTCTCTGTGTCAGAGTGACTGTGCACAGGCCCTTTCTTAGATGCTTTTACATTTGTCTCTAAACGGTTTTTCAAATTCTGTCTTTGTAGCAAGCAGCCCTTAGAAGCGGTTTAGTTAAAACTAGGGTGGAGAGTGGTGCTGGTAGCGTTCCCCGAGGTGTGTGGGGACGTGCAGTGGCTAGTAAGTGCCTGTGGAGAGGAAAAGGGGGGAATGTGTGGGGTGATGTGGGGTGCTAATTTGCCGGGGGGAAGGCAAGAGTGTGTGTCCGAGAGGGGAAGCCTAAGCACGTAGCTTTCCTTCCTGACTCGAGATTGCATGTGGTTTAATATTAATCCGAGTTCGGGCCCGGAGTGCATGATGTGGCAAGAACTGCCTGGGGAAGGGCTAAGGTCACAGGAGTTGGCGTGATGAAACTGCTTTATATTTTGCCCATGTCTACCTCTCCAGATAACTTAAGGCTATTTTAAAAGCAGTGACAGCAAAGCTCCCTCCCCAGCAGATGGGACTGGCTTGGGAGTGGGTTGGGAGACTGTTTTATGTATTTTGTTGATCTAACTAGGCTTGCATTGGGATAACCAAACTGGCTTGGAAAACTTTTCTTTATCTTCAGAGGGCTTCACATTGATGGCTTCTAAATTAATCCAGGAGTATTTTAAAAGGTTGGGGAGAAAGTGGTACTGATAATCTGAGACTAGTTAAATTAGGTCAGTGCAATTTCCTTAAACTAAATTCAGATGATCTACACCTTTGCGCATGTAACCAGGGACCTCATAAGTAAATTTCAAGGTCCTTTTCAAGGCAAATGTTGTCTCAATGGGTGGAGTGTTTTGTTTTGGAGACCAAAGTTGCAGGTCTTTGATTTTTTTTTTTTAAAAAAAACTTACTGTTATATTGTGTAGAAGAAGAACTGAAGAAAATGAAATGTTATGTATCAGTTCAAGGTTACTTGACTGCTGTTGTGCTTTGATTGGCCCAAATGTTTACTGAAGATCATCTAGCGCTCTACAACTCCATGCAAACTCCGTATGATACCATGTGAAACTATGTTACATATCACTTAAAACTTGTTGCTGTAACATCTCCTCAATATTTTTGAATGACTATTCTCACTCATTTACCTAGAAGTACAATGACTTTTTTTTGAATGTCTTTATTTCTTGCGGTTGGAGAATATGTTTCTCCGCTCTCCTTGTATTGGATTCCATTGGCAAAAGAAATGCTCAGGCTCTTCTTAACCTAAATTTATAGATAAGGAATAAAAAAAAAATTTGATATAGTGGGGCATAATAGATTTACTGCCCATTGCTCCTAGGTTTGCCAGTATGTAGCCAGTGCGGGAATGCTGATGGAACAACTATATTTACATCCAATTTGGAAGAAGGAGCATCTCTTGCAAAGATGCAACTGACTTGTGAAACAAATAAAGCATTAGCTGTACTTGTAAAACTGTGAAAGGATTATATCTAAATTTTTATCTCCGGATACCTATTTGGAAGCTGTTACTGCCTTCTTCATAATGACGATGGGGAAAATTCAAAATAATTATGACTCCCAAATAGCTGTACCAGAGTTGGTAGTTCAAGCTAGTGTGGGGTATATGTAGCTTTCAAATAACTGTTCAATAGCATTTGACTCTTTTTTTTCCAAGGATACTCCAGAGGTGTTGCCAACTAACCAGGAGCTGGTGGGTGCTGAGTAAGATACCCAGATGTACTTAGTCACGCTCTCTAGAGACTCTATGCTTTGCAAGCACAATTATTAGCTTAAGCTGTATCTTCTCCATTTTGAAGTAAGGAAACTTGGTGACACACTGATATATGTGCTAGCATCCTGAATTTTTCTTAGCTTTGACTTTGTTGGACTCTCATCTTTCTGCCCTACTACTACTACCACCAATATTTGAATGTTTTTAGCTTGCTTACAGCCCTTTCAGGTTATCATAAATAACAGCTGAAACATTACTCTTTTTTTTTTTTGAAAGATCTTGCAGAGTTAATGGGTTTGTAATATATGTGTTGCTGAATAAAAATGTAGATATTGCCTGTAAACTGTACTCGGGTGGGTACACAGCAGGTACTTCCAAGGTGACAACGTAAGTACACTTGAAGCTTGGGTTACATAACTGTAGACCTTCTGGTTTTGGAAATACTTAATCTTCTTGCATCAGATATTTCTTCCTGGACATGTATACCAACAATTCCTGCAGCACTGAACAGTATATCATTCTCTTACAAATTTATAAATGACTAATTTGGGAATTGTGCTAGTCTTGTCCATCTCTTGTTACTGGCCTATCAGAGGGTTTCAATTAACCATCTTTAAAAGCAATTTTCAGTACTTGCGGTTCTAGCTGATAATGAGTAAATGAAGAGCTAACACTGCCAGTCTGCATTTAATAGTTAATGATACATTATCACTTCCGTGACTCAGGTATGTTTTTGGGGCTTGGGGTATCTATAAACTTCTTGACCATGTTGTAAATTTTTTTGTGGAATATTTTTATATCATGTGTGTCTTAAATGTTTTGAATATAAAATATAACTTTCCACATGATTAAAGAAAGTCTACTTAAGAAAAGATGCTAGTTCTGCAAAAGTGTATAAAGCTTTTTTTTTTTTTAAGTCAGTAGACTACTTATAGCGAGTCATAAAATGTGTGAGAAGCAAGAGCTTCTTATGCTTACTGACTTTGTTAGTCTAGTCTCTGTAAAACTGAGCGACCTTGTGAGGTGTTCACTTTTTTTATTCTTAATTTATCTTGAGCAAGTATAATGTGAATTTTTAAAACCCAATAGTATAAGAAACTGAATTATCCAGCACTTCATGGTGGCTCTTCAGATTTGTTGCATGTCCTGTATTTTTGCATATAGAGCTCCTGGTGGAGGTGGCAGAAGGAAGAGTGATTAAGAAATGTGAAAACAACCCTATTAGATTCTTGACAACTTGCCAGTAGATAATATGGGCTTTTCTAGAAGCCTTGTTCAACTAGATTGCTTTAACATATATGAAATAGCTTTTTGCTTATCATTTCTAGACCCCAGAAAAGAGACTAGAAGGCTATAAATTGAAAGCTGAAATAATGCTCTTAGTTAGGAGATGTAACTTGGCCCAATGAGACAACAGCAAGACATGGCTATACTGTGAAATATATTGTGGTATAGAGATAGCAGACATGGAAAGTTCATGTGGTCTATCAAGTGCTGTTCAAGTCTGAAAGAATCTTTGTCACTGCTTGGATACCTCATTAACTGTACAAAAATTGGCATGTCTTAAATGTGAGTATATGAACTCTTGTAAGAAATCCTTATTCCTTAATGTATGTTAAATCTATTTTCTTACCTGCACTGAAGAGCTGCTAAAGTAAATTGACTTATGCAAAATGGTGCTTTATAAACTCTATAGCCATCTTAGCTACAGAACAGTTGGACTCATGCACAGGATTTGGGGTGATGGGAGTAGTGGTTGATAATGGCTTTATGCTCATCTAGTTCTCAGAACTGTCTGGGTGACAGATGACTATTACAACAACAATATTATTGCAAATTCACTCCTAAAAACTAGGAAAGCTTATCTCTTTCTTTGCTTTGGGGGAGGGAGAAATAGTTTTTATTACAGTATTAAGTGTACTACTTGTAACCCCATCCTCCACTGTAAAGTGAGGAAGCATCTATTCTTGAGATGGTGGAATGTTCCTATGCAGAGACAAAGTCTGCTGCCACAACAGGTTGGAAGAAGACAAATTTTCTTGCTTTCTTTCATTATCTTAGGTGACTGCCTTATTAATCTAGTCTCTAAATGTTTTTCTATCTGTTTGAAGGCACTATTCTTGTTTATTTTAGAGAGGAGATAGGCTAAGGAGAAGTAAACTCAACACGTATTAAAACAATGTATCTCCCCTCTGAGAATTTTATGCATTAATTCTTCTTTGTACTAGGCATGGGGGAGTGCTCAGCCTCTTGAGGCATTTGACTTCAGTAGCTTTACTTTGCTAAATCTGTACCCATGCATAGGGTAAAGAGCATCAGGTTACTGAGAAACAAGTATGTGGGAGGAATAAAAGTGCACCATACTGTTCAGATTATGATCACCCTTTTGAGTGGGTAGTGGACATCAGAGTGGATATGTGAGAGGGGTATGCAAGTAATTTAAGTTACTAAATACTTACCTATTTTGAGGTATTCTTCTTGGTGAGAACAGTCACAGTGAAACAAATTTCACATTGGATGAGGTGAGCTAGCACAAGCTGTTTCGGTGTTCTGCATCAGTGATGTGGTTTTCAACAAGGAGGCTACAGTTAATGCACTGCTCCTCTGAGATGAAGACTCTCCCCTTTGGATGGGGCACAATTCCGAAGTAAGATTTGTGCTACCTCTGTAGGCAGTTCAGGACTTTTCTATGCATCTAAACACTTGGACTATATAACTTTCTGAGGAAATTTGAAAGCAAAGATGGGGGTTGATTTGCTGTCCTTTTTGCAAGGCTATATTCACCTTACCAGTACAGCCTTTTTCCTGTCAGTTGCTGATACAAGAAAACTAGAAGGAGGTGCTCAGATGTATAGTAAGCAAGCGTGAAAAAGTATTTTCATTACTTGTGTCTACTTGCAGAAGAGTGATTTAAGGAAAACACAAGTAGCATGAGATTAATCTGAGAGGGATGTGTAAAACAAAGCTAGTATTCTGTGCAGCACTCATCTAAACTTTCGTTTGGTCTTTTCACTGAGCTCCAAAGGGTTTGTTACGCTGTTGGATTTGTGCCCATTTGGCTGAGAAAGGGGGAAGAATAGGCAAAGATGATCATAGGTAGCTGAGAGGTAATAAACAGCTAGGATCTTTGTGACGTGCGACCTCCATTATGTCATTGGAATAACAAAAAATGCCTGGTAGATTTGAAATACCTCGAATAAGGGCTGCCCATGTGTATTAGTAACAAGTTTGATTGCTGCAGAGAATGTGATGTTACTTGCATCAGTTTGTCTTCTTTATGAATGTGCTTTAATGGGTTTTTTTTGTAAGGTCCCTGAAGTACCCCCACACAGTAGTTTCAGATAAACTAGGAGACTTTGGGCAAGCCCCCAACTGTTCTTCTGTTATTTGAACCTGAACTAAGGTGAAAAAGAGCATACAGTGACTTATACTGCGTCAGTGCAATATTGCCACACCTGCTTGAAGAGAAGGTGTAGCAGTATAGCATGTACACTGTTCAAGGAAATGACTAGTTAAATGTTGATTCCTCAATGAAAGAGGAAGAACTGCTTTGTGTAATAGCCCAATGTGCTTCTGCTTTTATGTATTTTCTCAGTTTAAAGCTTCTTTTGAAAAGAGCCAATGTCTTTTTATTAACTAAATTGTAAAATAGATGTTCCAGTTGTCATAAAGTTACTCGGATAGGAGCTTCCAGTAAGCTTTCTCTTCACTTGGGGATCTAATCTTAATTAATGCTAGACCCTGCTACTTATTGCTGAAACAACTCTTTCACAGACTTGAACTGCAGTGCTTTTCTTCATTTGTGGTGTCTAATTAGAAAAAAAAAAAAAAAGTAGTACATGGTAACACTTAAAATGACTGAGCTCACATTAGATTACTGCAATTAGAAGATTCTAATTGCAGATGACGAAACGTGGAAGCTGGTGTGTGCTCTTTTGCATTTATTCCCCCTTCCTTTAGGGGACAAGGAGTTAATAGCATGCTAGATTACAGTAAAGCCTATGACTCCCTGCTGTTTCATGAGAAGTCTTATAGGGGAAAACTACTAGGAGCATGCTGGAGAAAATTCAGTTCTGTGGATAGCAGTTCACTTTGTAGTGCGCATTTTCAAATGCACTACAAGTGTGCATCAAGTGTGATGATTTCCTAAGTGTGATCAGTAGGTCACTGAAGTTTTCCATTGTGGTAATGGATATGTAATCACAACAGGATGTCCAGAAGCACAACAAGCGTGAGCTGCCTTTACGCCTCTTTTTGAGGGAGGCGGAAGGAACACAGAACAGTGCTAGGAGTCCAGAGCTGCTGTCTTCTAAGAAGTATGGCCTTGAATTGAACTGATTGTGAAACTACATCAACATACCTTACTGAAGGGACGCTAGTAGTGCTTTGACTGCAGTGTCCCTCCCACTTAATTGACCAATTGTCTAAGTTATTTCTAATGTAGGTGCTAGGAAAGCGTACAAACGCAGGAAAAACTGTTTGGGAAACAGTGATATGTTTTTACCTGTGGTATGTTATCTCATGCTTCTAAGGAAAATTCCTAACAGTATCTTTAATATGGAGAGTTTCTGCTTCAAGTAAGAACTCCTACACTTTTCCCAAGTAGAGATTTCTAACCACTAGAGAACTCGGAGGGGAAGCTGCTGCTCTTAGCATTGACAATATTTATAGTACTGCTTTCTTAAACAGAAAACTGAATAGAATTGTCATGTCTCAAAGGCCTGTTCGATACTCAATGTGAACAGAAAGGCATATTCTGTTAGACAAATGGCAGTGCCACAATAGTCACTGCTACTACTACTTGCCTTCAAGAAAACTCACACGATGCTGGCAAGTTTTCTCATGCTCATATAGCTTCCTATCCAACATGCTTCATAGTCTTTTTATTTATTTATTTATTTATTTTTGCACTAGTGATGGCACATCTCTAATTGTTGTATCATCAGATGTCCTACCTTTTACCCGGAGCAACTGAGGCTAAGAGGTAACACAGTGAAACAATTCTGCCTTATGCACAAATTAAAAAGTAAATGCATTAGCAGGTGGTTTCAATTATATTGTTTGCTAATTATAAGCAAATTGGAGCTGAATGGGTGGTGGGGCTATCTAAATTTACTTGAAGCTTATCGGTCTTAACAATACTGAAATAGTTACTTGTGTCATGGGTAAAGTATTGATTTAAACTCCAGCATTGGGCTTTCCCCCTCCCCCCAAGTAAAACTTTTTAAGTAATAATTAATAGGCAATGTTACCAGTCTCTTAGCTAAGATTCCAGTGTTTTTCATGTCTGCTGGTAACTGACAGCACAGTAATGACAAACAGCTCCTAATTCTGTGGCCTGGTTGAGTGACCTACCTGGTAAGAGGACTGGAGAGAGAAACTGATTCATTTAAAGGAAGGTCTGAATCCTGGAAAAGAATTCTGAGAACCTGAATTAGGAGGGTTTTCTGGACAGCTGAAGTCTTTCTGATGAGGCTTGAGTAACCCAGGCTTTAAAGGTCATGAAAAAGTTCAATAATAGGCTAGGAGCTTGGTTTATCTTCTAGTATCATCCAGCTTTTGCTTTAGGAATGGCACTTCTGACTCTACTGAGTGTTCCATCCTTGCAGGAATCTGAACTTTGAAGATGAGGCTGGGAGAGAAAAGTAACTACTAAAACAAGCCAGACCAGATAACTGTTTTTCCTGCTGCATAAGGTGAAAGACTTAGTTTACAGCCTAGCTGTCTTGATTCAGTAGCTAGAACCTTCAGGTCTTATCTTCATTATATAGCATCTGATAGGCAAGCTAGCTTTCATCTCAGATGTCTGTATACTACTATTGCATGAATAAATGGCACCAATCAATCTTTTTTTTAAAAAATACAGACTTTTAGTGTTTCTACTTAATCAACATGGATGCTCTTTGTGCATCAAGTGTGGTTTGAGGCAGTTTACACTTAGTGCTGCAGCAAATTAATCCTGCTGGACTAGATGACCATCTAAATGAGCCACAAGCAGCACACTAGTTCCACCCTTGGAACATTCAATTAGTCTTGCAGCTCTTCTGCCAAGTTACTATCATGATGCATCTGAAATACTGTCCTAAGATGAACAGATTGTCAACATATCCCTTTCCATAACTCCTATTTTCTTTTTGTTATGTAGATTTTAATGCAGAGTTACTAACTTGATTAAGGTGGTGTTATTCGTGTAGTATTGAAGCTCTGACTACAGACTGGGTTACTAAGAGATTAAGAACAGTAACACTTTATTCTTCCAAAGAGTTGGATGACTTGTGATACTCCGTACTCTTAAACAAGATGGTAATCGAAGATGAAAGTACACTGCAGACTACCTCACATAATGAAGTCTGTAGGTAGTGCAGTGGATAGTCTGGCAAACTGCCAAATATGATTTACTTGACTGCTGAGCACCTCAGACAGTGCTGTGGCTGGTATCTGTTTGCTCAGGTATTCATCTTGGATAAGATTAACAGCATTGTTATATACTTTGTTGCTTTACAGCTGTAATATATGTCTTATCATCCACAAAATAGCCAGCCAAGACTTACAGGCTTGCAATCGCTGCTTTTAATCTCTTGTTACGGATATTTAATCAGTCTTATTAAACTGGAAAAGTCTAATAAGTGAAAGAGAGAAGGATGTGGCCTAAGCTGATGTGGGATATGAAAATCTTAGTATCTGTGTGTACTCTGGTTTAAATGTTGCCCCAACCATCAGTTTGTATACATGGTGTAACCTTTATTAAGCCTCTCCAAGCTGAGTAGCTTGGCTACAGTAGATAATTTCTTTAAACAAGAAGCTGCCTTACAGCCTGGAAATGAGACAGATGAAGCAATTGCCTTGCCAAGCTTGAAATGTAGGCTTCCAGTTCTGCTACCGACAACTTCTCAACTTTAATCAATAATGGTTTTATCTTCCTTTCTGACCAGCCTTAAGGGTGCTTAAGTATTTTAATAGTAGTAAAACAAATGTGCTTGTAGAAATTCTCCAGCAAGTGTTAACATGGCCAAGTAATGTGAAGGAAACTTGTAAGTTAAATGTTTCTCAAACAGGCTGCCCTTTGGTGGGTCAGAAAACCTAGCTAAAACTGATGTCTCTTGATTGTTTTTTTTTTTCCTTTCCCTTGTATACAGAACAACGTGAAGCCACCTGTTCCTGTGAGAATTTATCTCACTTTGTCGTCATCTAATGCAAACAATAATGAGTTAGACTGTGATTACCATACAACACTACTGCTGGAGTTCTAGGAAATTTGTTAATTCAAAAGTTAGAATTAAGCTGAAGTATCCCAAGCATTATGTGGCTGTCCTCAGTGGCACGTGGCACTCTGTACTAGTGCTGCTCTGAGACTGCAATTTCAGGCATGTATATACTGTGGTTGGTGATAGTGCTGCCTCTATTCTTCAAGTGCTTGCATTAGCTTAGATGCTGACATTGAGAGAATCTTTTGCTCGTCTTCAGAATGGGGGTGGAATTTAATTTATTGACTTAAACTTTATTTGGGCCATTTTAGCTGAACTTTACTGGTGTGAAGGGTTGCAAAATGGGGTAGGCTAATTGAAAAAAAGCAGTTACTTAGTCTTCTCCTTTAATGGGGAACAGCTAGCAAACTATGCTAATTTGCCAAGCATCATCATGGCTCCTTTTAGACAAGTCTCCAGCCTATTAAACTAAGATATTTAAATAGTTGCTTTATTCATGTTAAGATGCTTGCTTTCTGGATGAAAGTGATGTAGTAAGGAGACAATTTAGGGCTTGATTATGAATCCAACTTGTGTTTCCAATATGTGGAATTGTATTTGTATCACCAGGTAGTTAATACTGTGTTTATGTTTTGTTAAAGCTTAGATGAGATTATGTAGTACATTCAAAAATGGAGCAGCTTGTTGGAATTAAGAACAGACTTTTGTTTTATGTTAACGTGCTACAGGTCTTGGGCTTCATAGGTGTGCTAACTTTAAGGGAAACGAAAACTTCAGACCCAAGGTTACTGTTTGTTATGGGCATTCTGGTCAACTCAATGGGGGTGCTGATTGCAGCCTCAGCAAAGCAGTACATATCTGCCAAAGGGTGCTGATTTCACAAATTCGTAAAGTATTTCAGTGAAGCTTCCCTTAATGCTCTGTTGCTTGCTTAGGAAACAAAAAACATAGTTTTTAGAAGCAACTGATGATGTGTGAGTCTAATGGGTAAAAATGCAGCTAGAAATGCTCGGAGAGAGGAGAAGGTGGCTTTGGGCTTTGAAAGAAAAACAAACAAAAAAGCCGAAAAACATCAAGCCATTGGTTCCATCTTAGATTAAGAAAGCTGACTAAGATTGATGTTCTTGTCTTGTTTTCCTCTTCTCTATTCCCAATTTTTAACTTTAGTTATTATTGTCACACTTACTGAGGTTAGAGGAAACAATTGCTAATAAATTCAAAGTGCATATTGCAACTCTTTATTTTCAGATAGAAGAACTTTAAGATGTAAAGCAAGGACCTAGCTTCCAAACCATCTAGCTAGTTAAATATCATACTCAGTTTAGTGACATCCCAGACTGAGATCAGTATTCTCTGCCCATTTACCTGAAGGAAATATGAAATCTGTAGTCTCAATTCATTAAAGTATGAGTTATGTGCCCTTTCATTTGAAAAGGAAAAGACATTGGTAGTTTTAGCTGAAATTAAAACTTTATCTTCTAGTTTCTGATAATACTGGGACAAGTTAAGTGTTGAAAATGAAACTAAGGGGGGTGTTTTTAGGTCTTTAAAAGAAGTGTTCTTATTGAAGATTGTTTATCAGTCTTGGACTTCTTATTTATTTACTTATCATTTTGGCATATTACTTACTACAGCACTCTATTCATAGAGGATATGGACCTAAAAGCTGAAGACTTGCTTTCATCTGGCTGTGATTTCTTAATGATGGCAGGTATCTTAAACATAATGCTTGAATATATCCAGCCTGTGCACAGGACAAATAGTCTAATAAGATTGAGACAAATCTAAGATCTGTCATGGAAGACACTGCAAGCTTTAAATTCTCCCTGCTGTTGTGAGTAGCACTACTGTTTAAAAATCAGTTTATTTTGGCCATGTTTAATTTGAAGAAAAATCCTTATATATATTGTGTGAAATATTGGTGGAAATTTGGTTAAACTTGTTGATCTGAACAGATGCCTCTTATGTTTGGAGGGAACTATACTGTAGTCTTTAGCCCTGTCAGTCCAGGAATGAATAGGAGATTCTAGGCTAAATTAAAATTAAGGATATACCTCCAAGTTTGCCTGAAAACTGAGAGGCACATAGATAGAAACTATAATTTATGGTTCAGAATAGGTATCAGGAATTGAGCTCTGAAAAGGCCTAAATTTTTAAAAATGGTAAGTGCACGAGTAACTGAAAGTAACCTTTTCTTTTGGGCTGAGTGTGTAGTGCATTGCTTCTTTTTTTGGGGGGGGGAGGGGGGAGCTGGGGGGGGGGGAATTGTAGTTTGGAGTGCCTGCCAAAGCTCCTTGCACCTCAGTATTTTGAGCAGTGTCCCTTATAAAGCAGTATTGCAGAATGAAAAAATTAATTTTAAGCAAATTGTGGCTATTACTGCTAAAATGACAAGGCAAGCCTATATAGTTGCTGCTGTTCTGTGCCTAAGTTGTTTGTGTAGCCTGCTTCTCTTGCCACATGCTCTGCTCTTATTACTATTATTAGACCCTATTGCATAATTATAGACCATTATTATATGTAGAAGACCAATTGTTTGCTGCAACATATGCAAAAGTTGCTTTCATAAGTGCTTAACTTTTGAGTTTTTTGAGTCTAAATCAAGACCTGAAAAAAGCTGTTTTAAATTGTATTTAGCCTGGGATTCCCTTAAACTTTAATGCATCTTTGCTATTTTTAACATGTCTTGAAGCCCTTGCTTCCTTGAGTTACTTGGTTGTCTTTCATCTGCCCTGCTGTCAAATCATCTTTGAAATGGGGAAGTAGTGGGAAATATTCATTGTGTGGCATACAAAGTTTTGCCATGTACCTCCTGCCACTTGCAAATGAAGAAGGATATTTAACAGCTATCAGCCATGAGTTGTTGCTTTCCTTATGTGGAAGGAAGGTATGAATTGGGGGTGTTGTAAAACTGCTCTGACTGTTGGTCCTGATCTGTTCTTCAAGTGTTGTTGCACACCTTCCCCCCACTAACATGGCTGCATTTTATGACTAGGTGTCTGGCCATGCCTAAGGGCAGTGAGGAGGTATTTTGCAGGCTGGGAACTTAGGTAACATGCTACCTGAGTGGAGCAGAGGGGTATGTGAAAGCAGGCATCTGATCCCTGCTACTGATGAGGTTGGTTTGCTTTCAAGCAGAGCAAGGAAACTTATTGACAAACTTTTAGCCAAATATAAGTGGTGGAGGTAGGGGAAGCAGTTTGTTTCTGCTGCTAGTTGAGACTTTTATTTTTTGAAAAAAGTACTATAAAGTTTGAGTACGTATTGGTCTGAATTTGCAACACAACTAGATGACTGGTTCTATGTTGCTAAAATGGGCTTTGCTTGTTTCGAGAAATTATTTGTGATTCCTGGGTTAGATATTTCATCCTAATGCGCTCACTGAGGTAGGAGGTAACTTACACAGACCACTGTAGCTTCTGAAACTCCAGAAACCAAGATGCTGAGAAGTAGTAAGCTTCTTGTGTACTTGCATTGTTCAAACCAAAGTGACTTTACCATCATCTTAGTTTAAAGTGTAACTCATTTCTCTGAATACCTAACTTGAGTTGGCACCAGAAAAATTAATACTTATTTTTGGAAGCAAAAGTTGATGTGAAGTACAAGCTCTGCTGAGAGGGTAATGTGTTTTCTAATAAAATGTGAATGCATACATTTCTGTTTTTGCAAGTGACTTACGGAGCATGTGGAAAGTCCAGTCAACATTAGCACATACCACTTCTGCCTGACATTTTTCAGTCTTTTGGATGTTTGAGTTTACTGCTTTTCTTTTTTTAGTGTCTGTTAGGAACTTAGGCTTTTTTTTTTTCCTTTGATATTAAACAGAATGACCATTTGGTTGTGGGCCGGGGGGGGGGAGGGGGGGAACCTTAATGTGCTCTTAGCAACCTGAGGAATAACGCAAGCTACTGATTTAGATTATTTTGCTTATCTTTTTAAAGAAAGGGATCTTCCTGAGCAATTAAGAGGACTGACACCCTGGTAATCAAATTGGAAGTGAAATTCATTTTTTTTTCTTACCAATTTAAGGAATTGAGAAGATCTATTACTGGACTTCCATATTTTAAAGGCATCTCAACTTACTTGTATGAGGTTTTGATAGTGACTAGAGTCTGCAGGTAACATTTCTTAGAACAGGGAAGTCAGGATTCTTAGTGTCTCAATTCCATCCTAAAGCAATGCTTAAGTTACCTGTGTGATGTTTCCAGTCATCTAGTCCTAACACTGCTTTGGGAAGGGAGAGTAGTAATTCCTCTTAATGCTTGTGTGTTCGTTCAATATGATTGAGTGGAAAGAAGCTTGGGCCAGTAGAGAGCTATTTGAAACACCATATTCTGATCTATGTTCTTTTGATTTCAGGCAAAAGTAAAGAAGCAGAGATAAAGAGAATAAACAAAGAACTAGCAAACATTCGCTCAAAATTTAAAGGTAAGTGACTTGACCATTCTAAAAACTGTACTACTCACTCTCTTTATGTGACACTTTCTCTTATTCTATGGGGGATTTGTTTTGTTTTTACATGTTTGGATTTTTTTTTTCTGTGAACTGTTGTGACTAGCAAAAAGCTAGAGGAGGCTGTTAGACTAACTATTGAAAATAGACTAGTAACTGCAGAACTTGACAGTTCTGTGACGCTTGGCCATAGTGGAAGAAAATGTTCTTCATTATCAAAGAACTAAGCTACTGTTCACAAGCTGTGCATTTTCTAATGCTTTGCCACCTGACCTTGTGACTACTCACCATGTTTACCTGTGGAAGGCTATGAATTAAAGAAATGTGTGATCATTCTTAGCAAAATTAAATCTATCTGAAACCCTCTACACATGCTTGTGCACACTCACATACGTGCGTATTCACTCACGTGTGCTTTCTTTCTCCCTCACTCTTGGAATTAATGTGTTAGGTAGTCTTCTAGTGGAATATGCAGTGACTTTGACGCCATCCCGGTAAATTCAGGCAGCAGTTAAGCAACACGTGATAATACTCATACAGTAACTGTATTCCTAGTTGTTTAGTTGTGTATGTGGCACTGTGGATTTTTTTGTTAAGATATCTTAGCTACTCCTGAGTTTTTGAACAGCGTTCCATCAGTAATGCCCATGGTGAAATAAGCTTTCTGTTTAAATAGATACAGGGCTATGTGTAGCTAGATAAAATGGTGCAGTGTGATGTGTGGTGGCTTAAATGGCTTAGAGGTGATATATGGGGCCTAAAACTTACTATCTTTGGAGTAAACTTGTTTACCTTAATTATCTATCCTGCCTCTTAGCCTGATGTTTCTCATAGGAATATTTACTGCTTTAACAAAGCCTGAAATAACTTTCCTGAACTTCATAGTGATCTGTCGATATTAGTGATCTGAGTGTGATGCATCTCTAGAGGGCATGCTGCAATGTGAAATTAGAAAGATGAAGTAACATGAAACTTTTCTTGATTCACCTCTCAAACATACAAAAACTACTTTAAACTATTTTGAACTAAACTCAGCCTCTTTACCTGGAAGGCATATTTAATCTATCTAATATAGATGGTGCTTGGAGACTAAACTGCTTTATTTAGAAGTCTATGACTTTACACACAAACATTGACTTGGAAATGAAGAAGGTCACTCGAACATAAAGCCAAAATTAGCAAAAATGACTTTTGTTTTGTATTCAGGTTTCTATTAGACCCTTGAACTATGTGCTGGTCACTCGGTGTGCATACATACTTTGTACTTGAAAGTAATGTCTGCTTGGTCATTACCGCTGAACAATATTATAAGTGTTAGCCTTGGATTGGATGAGGGAATAAGCTGTAGAATCGACTGTGCAAAGCATGCCAAAACTTAGACCAGCGCTGGTGTCTGGTGGAACCTTTGCAATAAAAAGGAAGTGAAAATGTGACAACATATGGAGATGCCAAAATGAAAGCGGAGCTTTTGTTTTGCTCTTTTTTTCCCCTAGAAAAATAGCCACACACAAATACTTCCTCAGTTATCTTATGGCTGAAGTTACACATCTGGATAAAGTATTCTGAAGTTTGTAAAATAATAGTGCTAGCACAGAGGCATGTGAGTGCTTGTAATATTAGAACTTCTTAACTCTCCTAGAGTATCCTGTACTGTAGTCAACTTGTCAGCTCCAAGCTTTTGTTGATACTTAAGAACTTTTACAGGTCTCTAAATGGAGGCTTCTGACTCTTTGTCAGTGCTAGCCTTTCTTGCTCTGAGTTAGACCTGCTCTTAGATTCAAGAGCTACAATTGCTTTGACCTCACTTGGACAATGAGAATCATGAGCTTTGTTTAATGTATGTTTCTTTAGGAGAGCATGGTTTTTGTGGCGTCTAGAACAGGAGAAATCACCTGGTTGTGAATGGCAAGATTTGTGTGCAGGTGAGATCTAGGGGAAGCTGAAGTTTACCTTTCCAAGCAGCAGAAGGTAAAGGTACTCCATCAGCACTGCAGAAATAGACAGACATAACTTCTGTTGTCTGACTGCTCTGAAATTAGTTTTCTGAAAAGAGAAAGCTGTTAATTTTTTTTTCTTTTTGCCGGAGCTTTTGTTTATTTTGCAGCAAGTATAACTGAATGAACAAGTTTGACTTAAGGACTCCTTTAGGTAAAACTGAGAAGGCAGTTGTCTGTATTTCTAGTCTTATGACTATCAGAAACTTGATCCTTCTTGAATAAGGACTCAAGTAGCACAAAGCACAACCAGTTGTAGCACTCATGCTGGGTAACTTGTTTGTTAGCACTCGTATACCATTTGTGTTCAGTGTAGCCATGCTGTTGTCTGAAACTTAACAAATTACAAATATTTGACTTGATTATGTCAAACTTGTATCTCAAGGTCTGTGAATAAATTCTAAATTTCCTTGCCTCCACTGGCAAGCTGCTCTTCCTGAGTCTCAGATTTCTATATTATGGTGCTCTGATTCTCTTGGCTGTTTGAAAGTTTATTTGGCAATCTGGAAGATTCAGCCTCAGAGACTGTTTTCTGTTGGTCAGTGTTTATAAAACTACTTGCTGTGAGCTGTTGCTGAAGTAGTTTTTCTGTAGCTATTTGTTTTTTACTTAGTAGCTTAGAAAGGACAGATTCTGTAGAAAGCATCGTGCAACTCTACTTTTGTACCTTTACTTCTGTAGGTATTCTAATAGTTATTCTGCCTGCGTCCTTCCGTTATCGACAAGAATTTGAGGTTAATGCCTAGCCACAAAACTTATTACATTTATTTGGTAGAGAGACTGCAGTATTTTCAACAACTTGACGTAAACACTCTTATTTTTTTTAAACCTTGACTTACTTGGTTGATGGGGCAAACTTTACTTTGTTTACATAACTCAATTGTTTATTTGCATTTCTCACTAATAAAAGAGGAATTTGATAACAAACTAATATCATCAAACTTTTACCTCAGTTTGAAGTGAGGGACTAAAACTTTAAACATATGAAAATCCAAATTACAGAAGCTTCAACAAACTAGGGCTCCTGCAGAACCTTACTGCATACTGCATTTTCTGGACTCCTTAAGTGTGAAGGAGATTCTGTTGGACCTGTTTGCCTCCCTGCTGGAGTTAAATGTGTTGTCATGAATGTGATAACTAACTGCAGAAAAGTTCCTAATAGCTCAAACTGTTTAAGTTATGACTTACAGAGTTACAGCCCAGTTCTTACTGTGTGCTTGTAGTCGGATCCTGTTAAACTCTCTTCTTCAGATAGAAGTAATTAGTATCTTACTTCCTGTGTACTAGCCCAACTCTTGACCCTTGTACCTGACTCAGAAAAGCTCTGATCATATCTACCTTCAAATTTAAATGGGGCCAATGGATTTTAAACCTCTATAACCATAAGAAAGCTAAGCATTCTAAAAAAGAAAAAAGATAGCTTATGTTCTCATAATGCATGACCACCCGCTCCATTTTGGGTCCATCCATACCCAATTGGTGAATTGTGTGCTGCAGCCAACACCCCACAATTTATGTGGATTTTATCCACAATTTATGTGGATAAAATTGTATAAGCCAGTATGCTATAAACTGTAGGAAAACTTTGCTGTAACAGAGCTTTTAGTGCGCTAAATTATCATAACAGGATTCTCTGGTTAACCTAGGAGTTTTGTAGCCATGTTGTGTAATTGAATATTTGTAGGTTAAACACTGCTAATGGTACAGTTCATAAAAACTTACAAGTTCTATTGCTAAGTGTTTTGCAAGATATTTCATGGCTTAAATACAAAGACTTTTAAAAATTTGTATACGTCCAGTTAATTTGGCTTCTGTGATTAATCATGATGCAGGGGAGAAATGATTGTAGGAAGCTTCAGCTGTGTGCAGCCATGAAACAGGCGATGATAATGGAGTTGCTTTTACTGAAAGTAATGTCACAACTTCAACTTGAGCACCTTGTGTAGCACACTTCAAGCAGATTGAAATAACTCTGATAAATGTAAATTTTGCTGTGCTCAACCAGTAACCTGAGTAAAACATCTTATGACTATATCTTCCTGTAAGTTGTTTTTGCTTTTTATTACATAGTAAGTGTGGATTTCAGGTTAAAATCCTCACTTAGCTGCGAAGGCAATAAGTTGATGCACTTTGAAGGAAAACAAATATAAATACTGTGGGTTGGAAACAGCAGGATTTGGACAATTTGTGTAGCTGTTTGGCCTTTACAATGTAGGGAGGTGATAATGGTTTATCTGTCCTCTGCAGAAACTCCCTATGGGTTGTGTGCTGCTTGGGTCTTTCTTGCAGAACAACAACGTAGAAATATATAGATCTTAGTGACGCATTATAGTCCTAAGTGGAGAAAGTTAAATTGAACCCAGTTCCTTTTTACGTAGCTGTGACTTTTCTGAATGTATTAAATTTGTTTGGGTTCTTAGGTCAGATGTTTGATTATGATACGAGGTAGTCCCTTGCTGACTAATATGGGAAATAGTGGGGCATTGTGTTTAATTACCTGTCTGAAGATTTAGCTGTTGGACTGGCTATGTGTCTGTAATCGGGGAAAGATGCAACTACAAGAAACAAGACTGGTAGTTATACATCTTGTCACGATCATGTTCTTGCTTGAAAAACCTATGGAAGAGACTCATATACCATTGTTTTCTTCCTTTGGGCCTTCATACCCTTTCAGAGTGGTCTATTGCAATATCTAGGCCCAAGCCCTACCTCCCAAGAGATATTCTGATACTGTCACAGAAAAAGATCAAGTATTTTTTGCTTTGTTCTCATCAGACAAGCATTTCAGAGTAGATAGCAGGCTTGTTACCCACATCGTGTTTGCAGAAGCTTCTATTTACCCTTACACCTAACAAACTGGGATGGGCTTGCAAATCTCTGGAAAGGCCATTTTTTTTCTTGAACTGGTGGAACATAGGCTTTGGGGTTGGACACAGATCTGGCTTCTGTACTCTAGCTCAGAAGGAATATAGTACTTAAAGTCACTTTATCTCATGTTTTAGCATAAGGAAACACTATCACTGAGGTCAGTGTCCTTGACTGTTGCTTTAAATACTTCTGCACAAACTGAGACAAGATGCATGTAGCAGGAAGAAAAACTACACCAGTGTAATACAAGAGAAGTTGTGGAGCTAAGAATTAAGCCTAGTAAAAATATACCTTTTGTTTTAGATCTTTAGACTTATAAGTATGGGTTGGTTGTTTTTCCAGTTTGACTCAAAAATGGAAGGATGATTAATTAATACTCTGACCTCAGAGTATTAATTAGTTTGTAAAGGAGACCTTCTGGCTTTTTGAGGAAAACTAGATGGTATAGTAATTTGTTACTAGATTTTTGATATCTCAAAGCAAATTTTGTGTAGTGAGGAAATTGTACAGACAGTGGAGCTTTTGTTTTCTCCTTGATGCAGGCTTCTTGTTTTTTCCAGATCTGGTTTAAGAGCCTAGTTTTATTCTGGTTAGTTGATAGGTTTTCTCCTTAGAGTAGCCCTTGGATTTAAGACATGCTGGTGTGTCTTAGCAGTTTTTTAGCTGTGTAGGAGAAATAACTCTGTCAGCTAATAATGTCTGCTTGTTTGCCTCTGGCTAACTTGTTTTGCCAAGTTTGAGCAAGTCTCCTTTGTCATCCCAAACTACATACAGCAACCTATTGTAAGAAGCTCCAGAATAAGCCTCTAAATACGTCTTTTAAACAGAAACTGTTCAACAGTGAATTGCTTTCCTGCTGTACTGGAAAAGCATAGAGAGTCTTCCACCACTGGTATTTTAGTTGGCAGATGTCTGTCAGGTTGCCTCCTGTTTGTCATCAGAAATGTGTGAAAGCAAAGCATGTCTTCACTGACAAAGCAAACTATAGGAAGCAGAACCAGTCTTTGAACATCAACTGAGTTGTAGGGCTGTTCTAGTAATATTCTGTTTTGGTGGTGGTAGTGCGGTAGCTAAATGATAACTTACAGACTTATGGATTTTCAGCCACAAATCTTTAATCTTTCTTTTAGAGGATTTGACTGAACTGCACGCTTATGGAAAAGACAATTCTTGTCATGCCTTAAAAGATGTAGATAATCTTAAAAAGGCAGTTTAGTATTTTTGTTGGCCTCTAAGCTCTGAGTAGGCCTTCTGTTATGGTATTGCACTGGACTGCTGTGCCAAGTGTGTGAACATAGATCAGTGTATAAACTATACAACTTAAGTAACCTAGGAAGGAAGTACTTTGAATGCAAAGAAACATTTAAGGATATTGTCCTTTCTACTGCAGCTTTAAAAGTTAAGATATATCTAGTTTATATGGCGAGGTTAGACCCAATCTAGTTGGTAGCACGCTGTACAACAGGGTGGGTTTTGAAGAGTCCTCATTTAGATTTGAAAAGCAAGTGATGCTTTTTAACTCATGGACCGGATTAGAGACGGAAGGAACTGCTTGGAGACTGAAAAGTTCAGTAATGTTAGTGCTTTATTTCTTCCTTTTTGGAAGGCTACCTGAAAGAGTTTCCACTGTAAATTCCTGCAGTGTTAATAGAGCTCAAATCAAACAAAACCCAAATCTGTGGTAGATAGGAGATGTACACAAATGTGGAAGTAATATCTCTGTTTTAATTCATAAAAATACTCTTTGCTGATCAGCTGCTAGTAGTCTCTTCGCCATCCCCCACCCCTCTAAAAAGGACTGGCAGGCTTTCCAGGGAAAGGAAGTAGTCTTCGATGTGCTTGTTGTGCTTTAAAAGCTGCTGACATGTTCTTTGGATCCTTCCTGTTTCTGCTGACTTGATGTGCAGTGTTTGAAAATTCACAAAAGCATTTGAAAACAAGCCGAGTTAGAGAAGTAATTCTTTATTGCAATAAAGACAACATAGAATAAGCAAAATCTCTTGTTGTCAAGAGGTTTTCTTGGGATTGGGGGAAGCTGTGTGTAGGGTTTTTTCCTTTTGAAAGCACATACTTAAGTGCTGAGACTTGTTAGTAACATTTCTAATAGAACCTTGTATAAATACTACTTGGGAGGGAGTGGACTTGAGTAGTTAAACTTGAAACTTCGTAACAAACTGAAAGCCAGGCTTATTCAGAACACAATTGGAATTGGACATGTACAGTAAGACCTTTTACTGGAAAGTTGTCTTTTCAAATTGTACAGCTAAATAAATGGTATACAAAATTCTATTATCCTGTTTTATGTATGTGCTATTAATGCTGAAAACTAAAAGTTTTAAAGAGAACAAGTGGCTGTTATTTGGCTTATTTTGTAAGCTTACCCATTAATGAGAATCTTCAGTTTCCTGCAGGAAAAAGCAGCTTTCTTACTCTCTATCACAATCTAGCGAAGAACAGTACTGTAAAATCAATACCTGGAACATTCTTTCTTTGGGACAGAGATACTTCAAAGCATCTACTTTCAAAAACTCTGTCCCTTGTAAAGAACTAGCAACATGTGAACGTCACTGTATGGCATAGTTTCTATCAAAGATGCTTCAGATTGAATTCTTCCAATACAATTCTTACAGATTAGCATGGTCATTGTATCTTGGGTATCTTGTAAGGATATAATGCTTTAAATATCTAGGTCCTGACTTGGGGCGCGGGGAGAGGAAGGAAGGAATTGCCAAACAATGACAAATACTTTCTTGTGAAAGTCAGTGCAGTTCAGTGCATTCATAGTTTCATCTGCTCATGTTCTTCATTAAGCAATTGAGTTTCTTTATTCTATACTCACTGTTTTTTGTGATCTCAGGAAGTCAGCAGCTGAGCAATTCCAGAAAACAAGAGAAGGCAGTCTATATATGTAAATACCATGTTTCAGCTGACTGATTGTACACTGTCAAGCAGCAACATTTTAATATTGGCCCCCTGGAAGCTCCACTCTTGGAAACTGCTGTGTGTTGCTGTGTGTGGTGGTTTTTTTTCCTTTTCTTTTTTTTTTTTTTTTTTTTTTTTTTTGCTTATCCTAAATAGATGTAAAACTACTTTCTGACGCCTTTTGATGTATCTGCCTATTGCACTTTTGAGAGAAGCAACCAGTGATATTAATGACACTAAACTCCCTAAGCATGATAACAGGTTCTCAACTGCATAGATTTGCTCTGCTAGAGGAACCCAGACTATTTAGTGTCCACTTCTGTAAATCTTAATAGAATTTGGTAAATGTTTCCAGCATCATGTGTTCCTTTAATCAGTGACCTGAAAACAGCTGGCTTGTAACTAGTTGTCACCTTTTTTCATTGTCTCCTTAAGGTCCAAAAAGAGAAAGTATCAAAGAGCTGTTAGAAACCTGAAGTTAGCAATGGAAAAGTGTTAGCGCTCACTCTCATGCTCTCACCCCCTCCCCTCCACCCCCCCCCCCAAGGTATTTTTGATCTGCATGAATTTGTACACCTGTTATGATGGTATGGGAAGGAAGCATCTGCTGTTGAATTCCATTTTGTTGGAAAGATAGTATAATAGGGGAAAATGGTATTTCACATTATAATTACAAAGAGCTTTCTTCCTTTGTTTCTCAAGCCATAGTTTGAAGACCACAGTGGATAAACATGGCTGAATATATCTTGCATATTTTTTCCCTTTGGTCGTACTGCTTCCAAAGAAGAAAAAATGGATTTTTCCTAATCTGAGTCTTACCCTGGTTCTCCTAATGTTAATTCGTATATCCACTAAAGCAAACTCTGGATTCTTTTTGCTACTGACTCATCAGGAAAATAGCCTTATGTCAGCAAACTGAAAGAAAACTGGTTTTAGGCAGCTTTATGCAGAAATGGCTGTTGTCAGCGTATCCTGTGCAGGAGGACTTTACCAGCATGATTACCTTAGTAACACTGTTTCCTGTATCCATATAAAATATTTGAGTGGCATGTCCTGGCTTCCATGGTATGGATCTGAAGGTTTCTTTTGCCTTAAAGTTATTTTTATGCTGTGCGAAGTTGTTTGTTTGTTTGTTCTGGCAACTGTTGCCTGTGCCAGTTCCATATATACATGTATTTATCAAGATCAGCTATTCTCTAAAGACTCCGATTTTGAAAGGTATTACAGTCTGTATTAAATTTCTGAAATCACCTGCTTAAATTAGGGATTTTGACAGAAAGACTGGTCTGTCACACACAGAAAAATGGCAGCTTGAAGTCTAGAGATTCAAAAGAGAAAGCAACCTCCTAAAACACTGATGTAATAGCAGCCTGTAGGCATAAACTTTTATCTGCTTCAGTGTGCCAGTACACTTTCTCCTAATTCGTTAACATTATAGGACTTAACGTCAATGCAGCTAACTGCATGTTAATCTTCATTCCTTCAAAAACTTTGTAAGTTAAACTTACAGCAGTGGGGTTTCTCTTGTTTAGATTTCACACTAAATTGACTGCATCAATAAGAGCTATAGATGCTTGTGTTGTGGGAAGTCTATTCTGCTTTTCCACTAGTGAGTGGGGAGGAAGAAGGTGAAACTTACGGGCTATTAAGGTTATTTGTATATATCTGATTTTAAAAAATACAGCTTAGAGCTTTCTTGATAAACACAAGGACTTGGAGATATTTTCTTTAAACTTCATTTTATGCAATGCTATTATGGCAGAACTTGCCTGTCACTGAGGAATGCACACTGATCTGACAGATCAGTTATTCTGGACCCCAAGTGCAGAAGCTAAGGAGCCTATGTAGCCTTCTAGGCAGCAGCCTCTAAAATAACTTTCTTGCCTGACTGAACCAAAGAATTTCATCATCTTGATTTACTGATGCTCCTTTGTCTTCTGATGGGGGAAGGGAGGACATGTTGCTCAAAAAGCATGTATTCATATTTATCCATTTCCTTATGGAGAAGCAATGGTTTGCCTGATAAGCTATGAACTGTTGCACTGTTGTAGCTGGAGATGGAAGAAAATGGTTTAAAAGACCATGCTCTCAAACTTCTAAAAATATCTCTGTACATCAAGCTAAGGGCAAACCCTCATGGAATACTTCATTCTTCTAAAACTGAAACACTTGTGAATACTTATATTTTATGAATACTTTAAAGCTGACTTGGTAATCTCATTTTTATGTTTTAGACTTCGGGATGTATCTGAATCATTCTACCTTTCTAAAAAAGACTTACTGTCTTGTTTTGTTTTGTTGCTGCTTAATTCTACTGTGGAACATTTAATCTGCTGTAAATAGTATTCAGTCATAACTAAAAAGAAAATTCACTTATAAAACTTACAGAGCCAGTACAACACAAGTAAGTTAGAGGCCTGTGGTCTTCCTACTGTATGTATTAGTAATAATAGTTGGGAAGGGTACTTTCCTGTGATAAAGTCTGAACAGTTGGTTTAACAGGAGAGCAGGTATACAGAAGACACATACCTGCTCTTTGATCAATTTTTATTTTTTCTATTTTTAAGATGTGTGTGCTGACTCATAGTAAGAAAACCTTTTAAGGATATATCAGGAGAATTCAGAGACTAGGTGGAAGGATTGACTTATTTCATGACTGGGTCCTTTAGGATTTAGATAATGGGAATAGTAAATGGAGCTAATGATGAAGTCTTAAGGTTCTTTTCTCATACAAATGTTTGTCTAAACACTGCATTAACATAAAACCGATATGGTGTGAATGTTTTGGAGATTCAGTGACCACTCAGCTTTTTCAGTCCTGCCTTTTTTCCTCCTGTCTCAGACCATTAGAAAGTGCTATGAGCTACTTGTATCCCAGAACTGGGAATAATTTTGTTTAAGTTCAAGTGGCAAGTTGTTTGACTTGTCTAGCATCTGTTAGTAATAGTTTGTGACAACTTTCATGTGCTTAGCACAAAATGGTGCAAAGATTTGTAGTGCTTAGGTGAGTATTAAGTAGATTTTTCACAATTTATTGACTGTAGAATTGTTCACTCTGTAGGTCTCATAAATTACCTTTCCACCAAAATGATGGAAATGCCTCTATCCTATGCTTGTGCATGGGTTGATACTTCTGAGATTATAAAAAGCCAACACTACAATAAGCTTTGCATTTTACATAACACTAGTCTTAGCAGTCAGTCAACAGTAAACGAATGACCTTAGTTTTAGTGATATCTCAAAGTTTGTATCTCTAAAGCAGCTTTGTACATAGTAAATCAAATGTCAATCATCATTACTAAATACTACTATAAATCTTTTTACCTTATTTAAGACATGGTATACTTAATGGAACTGTTTAGCTTTGCAGGGGGCAGGCCTCAGGGCTCAGTGAGGGGCCTGAAATGTAGGAACAATAGGGGCTTAATTGCTTTTTGTTTCCTTACTTTCTAGGTGACAAGGCTCTGGATGGCTACAGTAAGAAAAAATATGTCTGCAAGCTGCTTTTCATCTTTCTGCTTGGGCATGACATTGACTTTGGTCACATGGAGGCTGTAAACCTGCTCAGTTCTAATAGATATACAGAAAAACAAATAGTGAGTAATCGCCAGCTCTGTAAAAGACAAGGCATACTGTCTAATATCCTGCCTCAGCTGTATAGTCTGTATTTACAGTGGGATTATCATAGAATGGTAAGGTTGGAAGGGACCTCTGGAGATCATCTAGTCCAACCCTCAGCATAGCCCGTACAGGGACTGAACCCATGACCTTGGCATTAGCAGCACCATGCTCTAACCAACTGAGCTAAACCTGCCCCCTACTCCCCCCCACCCCTTCTCAAACTTTCTTCGAATTAAAGCCTTGTTTTGGATATAGCAGAGACTTGAAAACAGCACCTGTTTGTGCAGAGGGATTCTTGTTTTAGTTAATGACTTAAGAGGCTGTGTTCCTTTACTGCCTAAGTAAATTATGCTATTTGCAACAGCTAAAACATGTACTCTGCCTAAAAGTTACTTGTTAGGAAACTGCCTTGACTCTTGTGTCCGGGTAGAAATTAAAGTTTTATAGAAAGTCATTCCAAGAAATGTGTTAGCTCCTACTGACAAACTGTAGTGCAAGCATGAATTCCAGTGCAAGTTTTGTGTGGTGGCTAGCTATAAAGTGTTTGAACCAGAGTAAGGCAAGCACCAGGTAGATACAGTCCAATGATGTCTGAATAGTGAGCCAAATTCTGGATTTGCTTCCCATTTAAATACCATCCCATTCACAAGAAATGATCTTACTGGGTATATACTGAAACAGACTGTGATCTGCAGGCCTTGAGCCTTGCATCTTTTTCACTAAAAAGTGATAAACAGGGGAAACGCTAAATTATATGCATGTGCACTTCACCTTGATCTTTTTAACCTATTCCTGCCCATCCCTCCAGTATTGGAGGAGAACTGTATTTGCTCAAAGAATTATTTGTGACATTAAAGGAAAACATAAACTAAGTCATCTGAAATGAATTTTCATTTTCCTTTCTCTGAATCACAGGGATATCTCTTCATCTCTGTACTAGTGAACTCTAACAGTGAGCTGATTCGCTTAATAAACAACGCGATCAAGAATGATCTGGCCAGCCGCAACCCCACCTTCATGGGGCTAGCTCTGCATTGTATTGCTAACGTGGGTAGCCGGGAGATGGCAGAAGCATTTGCTGGAGAAATTCCCAAAATACTCGTAGCTGGGTAGGTATAACATGCCTCCTTCAAAAACAATGCCAATAAGCCTTTTAAGCCACCTAGTTCATCAAGAGCAGCTGAATCTGTACTTAGATGTATGCAGCCTCGTGTCTTGTAATGAGAACAGTGACAGTTCCCAGTAATTGTGGATGCTCTGACATACCTGAGCATGGGATTTCTTGTACAAGTGTATAAATGAAACATGGAAATTAGGACTATGTCACTATCTCAAACTTTTATAGCTCTGTGCAACAATTGAGTCTGTTCTTTTAAAAAAGTGTAGTAGTGAACATCTCTGAAGTATGTATGTTTTACTTTTCACCTCTTTGATGATGAAAAGAGCAGCATTAAATAGATTTAAATATAGAGACTTAAACTACAAATCTTACTATAAAATGAAACTGTTCTTGAGCGTTTTGACCATTTGAATGTGCAAATATTCTTTGTACAAGAAGCATTCTTCTGCTTGCTATGTGAGTTGTCTGGGGTAAAAGTAGCAATTTCTGAATGAAATGAAGAAGATGACTACTTTTAGTTAAATAGCCATGCAATCACAGGTTTCACTATGTTTATTTTATTTTGAAACTTAAGCCTCCTGTACTGTACCTATAGATATTACATGTTTTGAAGTTTATATAGATCTTTGTTTTACAGTAAGCTGATATCCAACGCTAATGTTACAAAGTAATGTGTTGCATTAAAAACTGTATTAATAGTCTAAATGTCAAGCCCTGGAGCTTAAAAATGTTAAGAACACATTTGTTTATGCAGTGCTAATTCTGACTTTGTCACGTACGCTGAGTTGGGGATAAAGGGAAGAATACGATGTGTGTATTTAGGAGCTGTTCAAGAATTTCACTTGAATTTTGCTATTACTGAAATAGTGCCACTGCAATGCCACATCTCTGTCAATTTCTTGTGTATAACAAGTAAGGTTTGAACACTATTAGTGTTTTGTAGTGCTGAAACTTAATATGGGCCAGAAAGAGAAGAGGAATAAGCAGCCAGCACTTGATGCTTGCTGTATGTCTGGGCTGGTGGAGGAAATGGCAGAGAATCCATCCCAGAACTTCACCTTTCTCAGTAGATGTGGCACTTCCACAGTAAGAGTGTATGTCTGACGAAAACAAACTCTGAGGCTATGTCAGGCTTGCTGCTTTCCTTTCCTGCAATGTATTCTGCAATGTCTTTGTCAGTTGTTGGGGATGTAGAGTTTTGCGGATACCTGAGCAATTAACCAAGATTGCAGTGTATAAACTGTCTCTTAAAACTTTCAGCACTAGTAGACCATACATTCTTAACTGTGGTGATTGACTGTATGTGTTTAAAAAAAAAAAATAAAAAATATTTAATTGTTTTGTGAAAGGGAGTTGACTGAACTATGGTATTATAGCATGTGGCTGTCAACAACTTGAATGACAAAGTAAAAAGATCTGTAGGTAGCATGGTAGGTGATATTTAGCTTGCTTGCTAGCCAAAGTTCCTGAAACTTTTAAGTGGTCCAGTGTATTAGAGAAATTGTTAACAAACTGGAGATTCAGGTTGATTCCCATGCATAACTTGAAATGCACCTTAACTGTGTGACTTGAGTCTCTTCAGAAGCTTGTTCTCATGATGCCTAGTGAACTTTTGACTTACTATAAATGACTTTCAGCTCTAATGAAGAGGTGTGAAGTGTCAGTCCAACTTGTCCTTAAAAAAAAAAAAAAGGATACCCCACAAACATTACAGAGGATACAAGACACAGTGATTTAACTAGTCAAGTTTTCAACCTGCCTGACAATTACAAAGAACAAATACTCTTAACATAGTATAGTTAACTAACTTCTGTTTCTGTGTACTTGAAAAGATACTAGCTCACTAAGGATGTTGCAGCAGTGTAAAGACTATCATAATACTGACCTGCAAGTATTTCTGCAACCTTAATATGAATTAAAACATGATTGTGTCTTGCAGTGATACGATGGATAGTGTGAAACAGAGTGCTGCGTTATGCTTGCTACGTCTATATAGAACTTCTCCTGACCTTGTCCCCATGGGAGACTGGACGTCCAGGGTGGTGCATCTCCTCAATGACCAGCACTTGGTAAACTACTTTTGTTTCTTGGACCTTCTCTATATAGAGAACTAGTAACTGTTAAATGCATTCTGAATTTATTCTCTTCTGAGTCTTTCAAGTTAGTTAGTGGGTTGATGTTTTATTCAGGTTTGGGGATAGAGATGGAAGAATGTTGTCCGTCTCATAATTAATATGTATGTTTCTGATAAAGCCCTGTTTTATTTGACTTCTCAGTATGAGAAGTGGTATGCATAAGCTTGTCTTTCTTTGCTCTGACTGTAAATTAATTAGTATTTTGCCTTGTGATCATAAATAACATGCACAGGTATAGTGTTAACTGTTTTCAGGCCTCTCTGAGAATTAAAGCTGCACTGAAAATGTAAAGCTTGCTTTGCCATGCTTGGACTTCACTGTCCTATTGTCTCCAAGAGGTCATTTTTATCCTGCTGGTTCAAAATGAACCTGTTGTTCTAAATAAGAGAGCCTATTTTCCATTATCTAGCTACTTCACGAATATAAGACTACTTAGACTTGCGCTTCAACAGTAATAATACTTTAATTTGTAGTGATATCAAATGCAAAATACTAAAATTTAATGAAACATAGTTAAAATTATTTTTAAAACTATATAATTTACATGTATGCTTATGATATTTTATTTACTATTTTAGTAATCATGTTCAAATCTCTCCTTTTTTCTTTCTTTATTTGTGTGGGGTTGTCAGAATTCTTTCCTGGATGATCTGCTGCTTTTTAAGTATATCTCTAAGTTTATGAACCACATGAGCCATAATACATGAACCACAAATAATACAAAAATGGTATAAAATTGTTTGCAAGCATGACAGTATCATACTGCCAATGCTCAAAAAAAAAATGCTCATGGAGTTTTAAAATTTATAATTGGTCTAACCGTTGGAAAAGTGAAGGGTTTTCCTTTTTAGAGTCTTGTCATGGGGATTAAACTTTAGTTTTCTTGCATATTAGAAATACTTCCAATGAAAGATGCTGTTAATTAGGACCAAAGTTTTAAGTTCAGTTTTGTAACAGTTTAAGATGTTCTTCTTTCTAGGGTGTGGTTACTGCAGCTACAAGTCTGATTACTACTTTGGCACAGAAGAACCCAGAAGAATTCAAAACTTCAGTCTCCTTGGCAGTATCTAGATTAAGCAGAGTATGTGAACCTTGATACTACTTCATTGTTTAATTTACTCGGCTCTCTAGGTCACGTTAACTTACTGTTGATTATTTACTTGATTTTCTAGATCAGATTAGCTTGCTGTCCTGTTAAAAATGGGGATCATTCAGTTTCACTATATGTGTGTGTGTGTGTGTATAGGGATGTATATTGTACATATATTCACATGCAGAACTAGTTCATTTAGCCTGTCTTAATATCAGTTTCTTACAGTGATGGAAAACTATATTAGCTTGCACAAACTTCTTGTGGTATAATCCTTATTACACACCAAGTCTATGTACTTGAACAGAGCCCAACGTTCATCCTACAGCAGCAATCCCAACAAGGCCATTAAGACTTTTATCCTTTTTTTTCCTGTTACCGTAACACTGAAGAGTAATTAGATCAAACACTGATCCTGGAAACTTCTGCATGGAATTCCCAAAAATACAGCCTATGCTTTTAATTTTATATAAACTTCACAAAAGGTAATCTTCCTATTCATTCTTGTGTTGCTACTAAACTAATAGTCACAAACACTTAGCCTCATACATCCATTTACAGAATATTAAGCCAAGGGAAGGAGCTGTAAGACACTTCTTTACACATGAAATTGAATTTCCCCACTCCAGTCCTCCAAGTTAGCATCTTTGTGCTGGAAAACTTGCATTACTGTTTTGTTTGCTTTTGTCACCTCTTTAAGGTAGAGGAGAGGAAACCCACCCTTTTAAGGTATTACTTAACAGATTAATTCTAGGCATCAATTTATGCAATCTTAGATCCAAAATTACATGTAGTTCAGAGAAATTTAATTTCATCTTGGATGTGAAGAGTTCTTTATTATTTCTCAAAAGCCAGGGAATTCTAAGGAAAATGAATAGCCATTTCGTAATGGAGCAGCAAACATAAGGTGGAATGTCTTTGAGCAAAGCTAATGTCAAACTTGTGCTTACTCTGTAATCAAAGGTATGTAGGATGGGAGGAATCTAAGAAGAGAAGTAGTTCCTCTGAAACTTAATGTAATCCTTGACACGCTTCACTATGTGTGTAAACCTTTTCTGTAAAAGCGAACTGTTCTTCACTATAGAGTGTGAATGTTAATGGAGGAATAATTGGTCCTTCAGCTTTTTAAGTTCAGTCTATCAGTAATTCTCATATTTAAAGTTGCCATGTTCACCTATCTATGGTCAATAAGGTATAATGCTACATTTTAATGTTTTGACTGAATCTCAGTAGTTGTGGTCAAGATGAATCATTAAACCAGTTCAAGCCAAGCTTCTAGTTAAACATTTGGTGTTACAAGATGGTCATATTTCTCTTTAAGGAAAGCACAATGACTTTTAGGAGGAAACTCCCTGGACTACTGTATCAATAAAACTGAATTCATCTGATTAGAGAACGTGACAGAGTACTGATACTATAACAGCTGGAACCTAATTAATCTACTTGATCAAACATTACAAGTAGCATAGTTCTTTCAGCCTCTATCAAAGGTGACCTACAATGCTCTTTTTTTTTTTTTTCTTTGTTGGGTGCTTCTATTAATTGCAAATCACTTGAAACTGAAGTAACTTAGGCGCTATCTGCTTATTTTACAGATTGTAACCTCTGCATCAACAGATCTTCAGGACTATACTTACTACTTTGTTCCTGCTCCTTGGTTATCTGTGAAACTTCTGAGGCTGTTACAGTGCTATCCACCTCCAGGTAACGCACAAATCATAACAGTGGTCACCTCTTATGCAGTGCATCATACCCAGAGAGCCGTTGTGGTGGTAATACAACTTGGAGAGCAAGCACAGTGTCTTAAGATCTAGATACTTAAGCTTGTACTCTTTGGGAGTTTCAGTTTGTTCAAATGGCTGTTGCACCTGGATTGCAAGATGCGTGTTGATTTAACACTTTGCTCTAAGACAACTAGCTCTTTGAATTATGTTGCAAGTATCTTTAATGTTATCAATGATATTAAGGTCTTGAAATATATTACAGTGCAGATAATGTTTGGCTTTTGTTCTTGCCCAGATAGAAATGTGGCCTAGACTTTTGTCAAATGTATATTAGGAGAGGGTAAGCTGTTTAAGAGAATAAATTGAGGTAAAATTAATGTGTGAGATTAGCAAGGTGGAAGGCCTGAAGTAGGGGTTGGGGTGTTGAGCAAAATGAAGTTGTCCAACAGCTTGTTCTTCTCCAGAAGACCCTGCGGTACGTGGTCGTCTCACAGAATGCCTGGAAACTATTCTTAACAAAGCTCAGGAGCCACCAAAATCTAAGAAAGTGCAACACTCAAATGCAAAGAATGCTGTGCTGTTTGAGGCAATAAGCTTAATTATACATCATGACAGGTGAGCAGTGAGACTATTTCTATTACAGAGCTTTTTTATTTTTTTGATGGAAAATCATGAAAGGAAGGACTTCACATACGTCAACAGCAAGAGGAGGACTAGGGAAAATGTGGGCCCACTACTGAATGGGGTGAGGGCCCCCCTGGTGACAAGGGATACAGAGAAGGCAGAATTACTGAATACCTTCTTTGCTTCAGTCTTCACTGCTAAGGGCAACCCTCAAGAATCCTGCAGCCTGGACATGAGGGAGAAAGTCTGGAGAAGGGAAGACTTTCCTTTGGTTGAGGAGGATAGGTTTAGAGACCTTCTGGACAGGCTAGACATTAACAAATCCATGGGCCCACGGGTCCTGAGGGAGCTGGTGGATGGTTGTTGCCAGGCTGCTCTCCATCTTTGGAAGGTCCTGGAGAACTGCAGAGGTGCCTGAGGACTGGAAGAAAGCCAGTGTCACTCCAGTCTTCAAAAAGGGCAAGGAGGAGGACCCAGGCAACTCTAGGCCAGTCAGCCTCACCTCCATCCCTGGTATGGTGATGGAATAGCTCATTCTGGATGTCATCATCTCCAGGGATATGGAGGAAAAGAATGTGATCAGGAGTGGTCAGCATGGATTCAGCAAGGGGAAATCCTGCTTAACTAATCTGCTAGCCTTCTATGATGGCATGACTGGCTGGGTAGATGAGGGGAGAGCAGTGGACGTTGTGTACCTTGACTTCGGCAAGGCTTTTGACACTGTCTCCCATAACCTCCTCGTAGAGAAGCTCAGGAAGTGTGGGTTAGACGAGTGGACAGTGAGGTGGACTGAGAACTGGCTGAAAGGCAGAGCTCAGAGGGTTGTCATCAGTGGTGTGGAGTCCAGTTGGAGGCCTGTGGCTAGTGGTATCCCCCAGGGCTCAGTACTGGGTCCCATCCTGTTCAGCTTATTCATCAGTGACCTGGATGAGGGGACAGAGTGCCTCCGCAGCAAGTTTGCTGATGATACCAAGGTGGGAGGAGTGGCTGATACACCAGAGGGCTGTGCTGCCATTCAGAGGCCTGGCCAGGCTGGAGAGGTGGGTGGAGAGGAACCTCCTGAGGTTCAACAAGGGCAAGTGCAGAGTCCTGCACCTAGGGAAAAGTAAGCCCATGCACCAGTACAGGCTGGGGGCCGACCTTCTGGAGAGCAGGTCTGCAGAGAAGGACCTGGGAGTACTGGTGGATGACAAGTTGACCATGAAGCAGCCATGTGCCCTTGTGTCCAGGAAGGCCAATGGTCTCCTGGGGTGCATTAGGAAGAGTGTTGCCAGCAGGTCGAGGGAGGTGATCCTGCTCCACTCCTCAGCCCTGGGGAGGCCTCATCTCGAGTACTGTGCCCAGTTCTGGGCTCCCCAGTACGAGAGAGACATGGAGCTACTGGAGGGAGTCCAGCGCAGGGCTACAAAGATGATCAGAGGGCTGCAGCATCTGCCCTCTGAGGAATCACTGTGAGATCTGGGCCTGTTTAGCCTGGGGAAGAGAAGCCTGAGGGGGGGATCTTATCAATGTGTACAAATACCTGAAGAGAGGGTGTCAAGGGGACGGGGCCAAACTCTTTTCAGTTGCCCCATGTGACAGGACAAGAGGCAATGGGCAGAAACTGAAGCACAGGCAGTTCCACCTGAACGTGAGGGGGAATTTCTTTGCTGTGAGAGTTACGGAGCCCTGGCACAGGTGGCGCATAGAGATTGTGGAGTTTCCTCTGGAGATACTCAAAATCCGCCTGAATGCAACCCTGTCTACCATGCTCTAGGTGATCCTGCTGAGCAGGGAGGTTGGACTAGATGATCTCCGGAGGTCCCTTCCAACCTTACTGATTCTATGATTTTATGAATTTATTTTGAATGCTAGATAGAATTTTACTGAAAGGAAAAATAGTGTGTGGAGTTATTTGCCAGGTTGGAGCATTAGCTGCAGCACTGGATTTGAAAATGAACTGTGTCACTACTAGCAATTTTCATTGTTGTTTCTTGCTCTTTTCTGGTGTTTAGTTTTGTGTCGTGACCCACGACTAATCTAATAAAGATGATTCACTCACAGTATCCAAATTTCATTTCACCAGCAGGATGCTCTAGCAGACACTTTTTGAGGCACTTTAAGAAACGTGCACTGCAGAAACAGTATTCTGTATCCAGTATTCTTGTATCTGTTGCTTTTAACCCTTTCACTTTCTCTCTGTTCTGTGCAGTGAGCCAAATCTACTAGTCCGTGCCTGTAACCAGCTAGGTCAGTTCTTGCAGCACCGAGAAACTAATTTGCGTTACCTAGCACTGGAAAGCATGTGCACGCTTGCCAGCTCTGAATTCTCACATGAGGCTGTGAAAACACACATAGAAACAGTTATCAATGCATTGAAGGTAAATATTAAGTGTACAGTCTGTTTTGAGTCTCTTCCTCGTGTCTCCCTTCCTTCCTCGCCCCATTTAGGCTAATAATACTTGGGGACCAAATTAGTTATTTTTAGAAGTTTGCTGTAGTGTTTCTTTAATTCTGCAAAACTATGCTTGCTTGTAACAATAAAAGTTAACTGTGATTTACTTCTGCAGATTACTGGTGGATCTGATACTTGTAGTTCAGGCTCCAAAATGTTACACAAGTCATAAACTGGAGACTGAAGGCAAATGAGTCTTTCAAAAGAAGACTCATTCAAACATGAACAGAAATTCAAAACAAAGAATACTCAGGAAAACTTGGTCCTATTGCTGTCTCTGCCGAAATAAAAACTGACATTACCCCTTCACTATAGCAGCTTGTGAGAAGCAGTGGAGGAGGTGATCAGCTTCCCCTAGAGAATCTTAATTTTTTTCAAAAGTCAAGAAACTATAAAGCTGCAGCTCCAGCAGAAATTGAAACAGGAATTCTGATTTGTACCTGTTTTTGTTTGGCAGTGTAAAATGCTTCAGTGTTTACATGTAATATTTCCTTCCAAGCCCATACTGCAGCATATTAATACATGCTTTAAGGTTAGATATATTTATCTGTTGCATTTTAGCTGAGCCTCTATCAATTTGAGGCAAGCTCAGTGCTAAAGCTGCAGGTAGTTAATTGCCCATCGACCTGATGAGTTTGGCTGTTTTGGCTGGTTCTTAATGCGTTTGAAAAGTGGCACAGGTTATCCTATGTATAGTGCACCACAAGCTCATTAACCCTTGGAGTGCAATAGTAGAGTCCTGTGCAAACTCCTCCATACTCTTGGCACTTGCCTGGATTTGAATATGTATAATGTGTAAACAAAGTCTCGAGGTCTGATTTTAAGATTAAATACTAGGTAAAACCAGTAAGACTTCTGAGTCTCCCGTAACCTCTCCCTAAGTGACTGAAAGTGGAAATAACATGAGAAACTTGTAGCTCATGTCTATGGTATATCAAAGCTTTAACAACTTAATTCTGCAGCTGAAAGCTTATTAAAGGCATTTGTCTTAAATTTGACTATGAATAATAATGTGAAAGCTTAATCTTTTCAGCAAGTTGCACATGTTTTCCAAAAAAAGGTGAAATCATCTTGACCTTCTGCTCTGTGCGCCTTTACAGACTGAAAGGGATGTGAGTGTACGACAGAGAGCTGTAGATCTTCTGTATGCTATGTGTGACCGAAGCAATGCTCAACAGATTGTGGCTGAAATGCTGAATTATTTGGAGACTGCTGATTATTCCATTAGAGAAGAAATTGTGAGTTACTTGTACTTCCTTAGTTTTTTGTATCTGGCTTTGGCACCATATGGGATACAGAGTAGTCTGTGATGATTCTTTGAAGGTGGCTTAAAAAAAAAAGTGAAACTTCATGAAGGCTGTATCTATTAGTTTAACCTAATAAAAACCACTTGAGGAATTTTTAAAAGTAACTTTGGTCTTGGACCATTGCATAGCAACACTGAAGTGAACTTTATTAGTGCTCGAGCCAATACAATCTCTAGTTCTATCAAGTTGTGTCTAGACAGCTATTTTTGTTTCAAAACCTACTGTGATAAATACTTATTTTTGTATGTAGATTTTAAACTATGTGCTGTGAGAACATTCCCCTATTCAAAGGATTCCCAAGAACTCTACCTTGTATGATGAGGTAGAAGAGAGGAGTATTTTCTACCTTTTTCTACTCCCAGTAGAAAAAGCACAGAAGAATAAATACAGAGTGAGTGACGTTCCAAGAAGTGTAGCAATAGTCTATTTACAGTAATTATTTAGTTAGGACTAAGATGCTAAAAGTTCTTGATCAGATAAACTAACATAGAATAGAAAGTTACTTGATTTACTTCTTACACGGTTTTGTTGCTATTGGCAGCCTACACTGGCTTTGCAGAGAACATGACTTTCATTCTGTTAATTTACTACTCCTAAAAGTATTGGCTAGTACAGATGCAACCCAGTCCAAATGATGTGGTAGTCTCTTCCTATTGCTGAGCCTTTGCTGAGCCTTTGCTTCAGGATATATGAATCTTGATGTGATCTGAAATGACAACTGTTTTGGTGACTCTGGCTTATCTCTACTACCTTGAACATCCAATTTTTTGAAGAGTTCTTCAAACTCCTACTTAGTGCTGTCTTGATGGTTTAAATGCTTTTATAGCAAAGAGTATTTTTCCAATAGCTTGTTCTTAATCACTTAATTAACCTGTGGCTCTTCAACTGTGTAGTGCTTGCAGTACACTCTAATGCACCCCTTATGTGCCTGACAGCAAGCACTTTCTGGCCCAGTGGCAATATTCATTTATCTTAGCCTTGGGAACAAGTGAGCTAGCAGAGAGCGCTGAAAAAGGTGTTTCTGAGTTGCTGTGAGGCTTCACTGGATATATAAATGTGAATCTTGATTCACAGCTTTTAGAATCAAGAAGATAGACTGACTAGCTTCTGCTGTCTTGTCTTCTGTATTTTTTCAGGTTCTGAAAGTTGCAATTTTAGCTGAAAAGTATGCAGTGGATTACACCTGGTATGTGGATACAATCTTGAATCTGATTCGGATCGCTGGTGACTATGTCAGTGAAGAAGTATGGTACCGTGTTATTCAGATTGTCATTAACAGGGATGACGTTCAAGGGTATGCAGCAAAGACTGTTTTTGAGGTGAGAATAACTCTTCTGTATTTGTTTTCCAAACAGTGTGGAAATTAAGCAAATGCCATGTAGTCAGGCAGCTGTGCGAGCTTCCTCATGTTAGGAAGGAATAAAAATTTGCTTGTGAATTTTTCAAGAAAATTATTTTGGAGGGAGGATGGGTTGTGCTTTAAAACTTTTTTTTTTTTTTTTATTGCCACATTGAAAAAAATGATTTTTTTTTTAGCAAATAGCTTAGTAAGGGAACTATGTTACTTGGAGAACTACTGAAACAAAATAAAAACAGGAGTTTTTTGCAAGCTTTCTAGTTTTCTGGGCCGTAGGAATCCAAACACTCAAGATACTCTAGAAATTATGTGCCCATTCCTGCTGTGCAGGATCTCATACAACTGGAATTTGAACTATTAAGGGAGACTTTTCCAAATGGTTGACCTTATTGCTCTGACTCTGTTTGGGTTCCTCGTTTGGACTCTCTGCTGTCTTGATCTCCTTTTTTGAATGCTTAAGCTGACTCTCAGAACTCATTCCTGCTGTGGATGTCTTCATGCTTAAAAAGGCAAAATTTACATTTTGGACAACTTCAGCACATTCCTGGAAGAATCAAATTAAACATATTGATACACTTCTGACTCTCCTGAGGATGTTAAGAAATGGTTGTATCTGTCCTCAGAAGCCCACAGTGCTGCTAGGTGGACTTCAAGAATACTCTTGGGTTAGTAATAGTTTTGTTAGATATGACTTAGCTGGGTTAATCTTTGTATATTTTCTATAAAAATCTCCACCATGTCTGTGGCATAAGTGGCTCTCTACGTCCTAGACCTATGATCTGCTGTTCTAGGAAAGTAGACCAGGAAACTGGGCATTGAACTAACACATGAAGTAGCTCTTCTTGACATATTACAGATCAATGACCAGCTATTAATGTATTCTTACAGGCCCTTCAAGCTCCAGCATGCCATGAGAATCTTGTAAAAGTAGGTGGCTACATTTTGGGAGAATTTGGAAATCTGATAGCAGGTGATCCAAGGTCAAGGTAAAATGCCTTTTAAAGACAACTGCTTGAAATATGCAGTTGGAATAGTAATACCTATTTGTAAAGAATTACTGTCTGTTTACTATTCTTAAAAGCTCATAAACAAATAATTTGGCACTTGATAGTAATGCATTAAGAATTACCATCTCTATGAAAACTGAGCAAATGACTTTTCTCCCTTATCTTTTTAAGTCCTCTCATCCAGTTCAACTTGCTACACTCCAAATTTCATCTGTGCAGCGTTCCTACTCGTGCTCTGCTTCTGTCTACCTACATCAAGTTTGTGAACCTGTTTCCAGAAATCAAAACTACAATTCAAGATGTATTGCGCAGTGACAGTCAGCTGAAGAATGCTGATGTTGAGCTGCAGCAGAGAGCTGTTGAGTATCTGAGGCTCAGTACCATTGCCAGTACTGATATCTTGGTAGGTATAGAGATTTTTTTCTTCATTATTATTATTCTGTTATGGAGAATTCCTTAACTACATGAACATCAAATCTAATTCTGGACCTTCTGTCGATGAATAAAACTCAATTAAACCTTAGCTGATTGCTTAAAATCTTCATTCAAATTAAGGATCCGCAAATTGGCTGCTTTATTTTTTATGTATTGACTTTAGCTGCAGCCATCTTTGACTTAGAGCTTAAAAAGATCAAAGTTGTTATTGCTCTTGTGGAAAAGTCAGAGTTAGTGCATGTTAATTTGGGCATGGTGAAAGCTGGCATAGTACAAAACCCTACAGTATTTGTACACTGAAAGGCTGGTGTGTTAGATTCTGATGACATACATAATTGTATGTTCTTCTGTAGTGTGCTCACCAGGTAGCTGTAACTTTGAAATTAGAGCTAGCTGACAGCTGCAGTTAATGCAGAGGCCTGTGTCCCTGGACAGGTCAGGTTACTAAAGTGCTGAACTCTGGCTTGAGAGAAACCTATGTGCTAAGGGAGAAGCCTTGCCGTGGGCATTGTAGTGGTCAAATGACATGCGTACTGTCTTTAAAGATTAACTGAGGCTTTTAGTAAAGCATATGAAGCTGGAGTTCTTGCCTCAATGCAAGTGAGCTGTCAAAGTCTGGAAGTAGATGATAATTGCTTAAAAAAAATATGCACACTACGACTATATGCTTGTGGAACCTGTAAGATGTCAACAGAGTATTACATAAAGAATAGTATGAGAGCTGTGTGTTGATGGTTTGTATACTAGCACAATATTTTGTTTTTCAGAGATTTGACTAGTGTTTCAAAAATGGAATTACTGGCTCGCCCTTTCAAAGTCTGAAATTTCTTTTCCCTTTGTGAGTCACTGACCTAGTTATTTTGGATCATTTAGCTCTGCAATGATTGAAAAGTTCCACCAATATATCACGCAGTATATTAGGATTTTTCTTCAAATTAAACATGGCCAAAATAAACTGATTTTAAAACAGTAGTGCTAATGGCATCTCTTTGAGATGGAAATATGTCTTTGCAAAGGAAATATGTCAAAGGGTTCTTTAAGCTATGCTAAAGTGAATACAGGACTCAAGACTAAATGACAGTATAAGTCTGCCACTTAATTCTTAGATTTTTGTTAATAATTAGTCAAAACGTGTGTAGGCTATTCCCGAAAATCCGCCTGTAGGTTGGTGGGCAGGAAACTTGCAACTCCCTGTACAGAAATGTTTTGTCCCCAGAAGTTCCAAACTGTGTTTTAACTTGATGTTCTCAGGTCTGGCCAGAGCATATCACCCTCGGTCTTGCGACTAGTAATAAATGTTTAGGCCTGAGTAGGCCCTAGTTTGAGTAGTATTCAGTGGCTCCAGCCTAGGTCTGCTGTTCATAACAGTTCTGTTATGATCCAAACTTGGTGGTGGTGGTGTGTGTTGTGTTTAGGTGTGGGGGGGGGGTTTAATAGCACTTTACTAGAGAGGTAATCTGCAAAAAAAAAACTAGTTTGGTAATCACTTCCTTTAAGAAGACTGTTTTCAAGATTATGCTCTGTGTATCTTCAAGGATAGGTCTGTTCTCTGTGGAAGGTATCATGAAGAAGGTGAAAGAGGAGGAATGGCATTCCTGGGAGCTCACCAATCAGAAAGTAAACTTCAGAAAGTTTTGAATGATTTCTTTTTAAACATAAATCTACTCTACCACTGTACAGCAGACTGTAGTGGCTTTCTGTATAGGTAGTTATTTCTACTCTTGACTGAACATCATGCAGTGTATAAGCATGTTTCTCTTCAAAGACTGGAAAGTTCATTTGGCTTTCTTTGTTAATGTAACTAATATTACTACTTCTGTGATAAGGCTACAGTGCTAGAAGAAATGCCACCCTTCCCAGAGAGGGAATCTTCTATTTTGGCTAAGCTCAAGAAGAAGAAGGGTCCTGGCACAGTTACTGACTTGGAAGAGATCAAAAAGGAGAGGAGCTCTGATATGAATGGAAGTGCTGAACCTGCCTCTGTCAATGCCAGTGCTGTTGTGAGTTTAAGAACTTCTTACGTTTCAGTAGTTCACAAGATGTGGAAGTGAAGAAGGAATTATTTCCTTAAAGTGACTTCAAACTTTTGGTGTTAAAACTATGGATGTTTGCCCTGAAGTATCTGGGAAATCCATAGCTGCTTCCCCTGCATGCTTGTATTCAACTTTCCTTTGGAAAACTTACCCACAGTGTAAATAGGGAAGAATTGTCTGCAGTATGCAGAGGGATTTGTTTATGTTTTGTACTTTGAGAAATGTTGCTGCAACCATAGAAATGGGAATATCCTTACTCTGGTTAAATTGCAGTGAAGGTGAGGTGCTAAAATTAGCATGTTTAAAAGAAGCAACTTGAATTTCCAAGCATTAGTGTTCTTCTGCCTCTTCTAATGTGATATCTATTTTTGCATCTTTGTTTCACTAGAACTGAACATTTCTTTACTTAATGTGGGTGCCCATAAATTATAATGATGAAGTTATATAAGCTTAGCTGACACAATAGTTTGAGTTCTGTTATGGTAGACAATGCCACTATCTTGTTTGTTGAGCTTAAACTTCTCACTTTGTTGTCAATTAAGGCTAGTAGGATGAATCACTATCCTAACATAATACTTAAATAATAATTCCAATTTTAATAACAAAGATAACTTATTACAGTTGAGATGTAGTAGTGGATTGCTTAAGAGGAAGTGCTTTGGCACATTCCATACACATCTTTTTTAAAACGTAATCCTTTAACCTTGTCACTGCAGTATCTAGGAGTATTTGTGCTGCTTATTCGTCACTTAAGTGCAACATTTTTGAACAGTTGGAAATCCTTTTCACTAGAGAAGAGACGTGGGGTTTTTTTTGCATGCCAAGCTGACTGGGGTGACTAGTATTTTAAATTGTGGGATGCCTTAATAGCTTCACTTTCAGTAAGTTAATAGCAGCATAAGAAAATCTACTACATTACTTTCAGTGCCTTTGTGACCCTTTCTTACATGCCAAGAATATTTGAACGATTCTTACTGACTGGCTTCTGAAATCTCAGGGAATTTTTGGTTATCCTGCATCAAATTCAGTCTTTGGTGTACATGATAACTTTGAGTTGACTTACATTTGGATGAGCTGCTTAACAGACATGACAGCTTTATTATGGGCCTAAAATTTTATTCTTTTATCTTGAAACTTATTTTAGCATATCTGGCGTGTGGTAGACTTAATATCTAATGCATGAACACTCTGGCTACTACTAATCTGTGCTTTGTTCTTGTGTGCGCTCAGGAGTCACATACATGAAGCCTCTGATGGTGCATGATTCTGTGCCATGGCTACTTGATTTGCTTCACTTAATCTTCAGGGTCTTGCCTTTACTGCTTGTAGTCTAAATTAACTACAGGCTGTGTTTGCTTGTTGTTTTGTTTTCTTCTCTCTGGTTAGGTTTTGCAGTGCTTCTAAGACTTGTCAAACTCCAAAACCTTCAGGACTAAACTGATGGTCAGCTTAAGATGCCGTGTGATGTTTTGGGCAGGTTTAGCTCAGTTGGTTGGAGTGTGGTGCTGCTAATGCCAACGTCAAGGGTTCAGTCCCCCTACGGGGCTATGCTGAGGGTTGGACTAGATGACCTCCAGAAATCCTGTCCAACCTTACCATTCTATGATTCTTATGTAAAGGCAGTGCTGAACTCTTCAGGAAAGAAAAGGAACATGTTAAACTTTTAATTTCTCTTGATTTCCACAGAATCAGAATCCATGTGTACAGGTTTTGTTTTTAATTAATTACTAGGTGATGATAACTCAATTCAAAGGGGAGGGGGAAGGAACCTGTTAATGACTTAAATTGAAGCATAAGGTGGTAGCTGTATTTATGAAGCCTTCCTTTGTCTGCCCAAACCTTGATGGGGGAGGGAAGCACTTTTCCAGAAACACCTGAGCTATGGCAAAGACAGCTCTGTTTTAGTCTTTTTATAGTTCAACTCTGAAGTGTCTTGTCTTCCCTAGTCTACTCCTTCTCCATCTGCGGATCTGCTGGGTCTGGGTGCAGCCCCTCTCACCAATTCAGCTCCCCCACCTGCCTCTAGTGGTAGCCTGCTCGTGGATGTATTTTCAGATTCGGCTTCTGCAGTTGCACCTCTTGCTCCTGGTTCTGATGACAACTTTGCAAGGTAATTGAAAATGAGACACTCTAAGGACCCTAGGGAAATATTTGCCTGTGTGTTTTTTTGTTTCCTTGTTTTTTTTAAAAAAAAAAGGATTAGAGAAGAGATTACATCTAATGAATAACTTCCAGTTTTCTTCCAGCTACTTGATTGCATTCCTGGGTGGTAGTTGTGGAGCATAAGGGGTGTTCTTGAACTCTTTATGCTGGATATGCTGTCTTTATTGAATACTTTTGTTCATGCAAAACTGAGTCTGTAGTAGTCAGCCTGAGGATATTAGCCACACAGTCTTGCTTAGTTCTCTTGCTGGTTTTGCTGCTTTGTTAAATTAAGCTGCTCGTGCATCTCAGTAATACATGCTAAACTTTGGGGTTGTCTGCCCCAACATAAATACATTGTTCTTGTACATCGTATCTTGTTTTCATAAAGTGTTCTTGCATCACGTCACTTATAGCAAACTTGCACTGGAACAGTGAGTTGGTTGTTCCTTGCTGTGTATTCAGAAATATTGTGTCTCAGTTTCAAGGAATGCTGATGTTGCTCTGCTACTGTCTGACAGATGGGTCTGAAAAGAAAAAAATGGTTTTCTTTTTTGGGAGAGGGAGATTTGATTAAAACTATCTTCCTACTTACATTGCCAACTGTAGTATCAGACATAGTGTGCCATTAATCCTTTGAATATTAAATAGCCTGTAGCTATACTCAAATGTACCTTGGCTAAAATTTTGGAAGTAAATAAAATAAGATGACAGTGTCTTTCAAAATCTATCTTATTACTGGCCAAAGAGCATAATATTAATATTATCACATGTGATGATGCGCTTGCAGGGCATCCTAACATGAGAGGCATAATTTAGTGAAACTAATCTGCCAGGACCATGTTGCCTTTCAAAGTTTTATACAAGGCCAAGCACTGTTGCAGGTTTGCAGTGATTAAAACATGATCCTACATTTCTCTTGAAAAGCAGTAAGTGATGTTTAATTGTGCTATGCTGTACCAAAATTTTAAGAAGCTATACAAGCTTCTTAAAGCTTTGTTTAAAAAAAAATCATAAATTTTTTAAAACCAGGCTAGTAGTTTCATAAGAAAGTTACTTAAACTGAGATTCCTCTTGCTGCAGAGGAAAGCTGAGCATTGTCCAACCTTGAACCTTTCTGCATAAGGTGAAACACTCCTTCAGCACTATTGCAAAGTTGCCTTCTATAGTTTCCTGCTTCTTTTTTTTAGTGCTGTTGTCACTTCTGCTTCTAATCTGTTACTTGGCTTAGTCATACACCATGTGCCCTTGTACTGTTGCCTACGCTTGAAATATTTGTGGGTTTCTTTTTAAGAACAGACTGTGCAATAATCATTAGAAATTCAATTAATGTTGATGAAGTCTGTTTTCAAAATGCAGGTTTGTAGTGGTTAATATACGCCTCCATTTATGGTTTCAAACTAAACTGTCACAAATAGTTAAATGCCTAAAAGGACTTGATTGCTTAAGAGATATAAACTTAAGCTGCTGAACATCTTCAGCATCTCCTGTCTTCAGGAGGAATTCCTGGTTCCTAATAGTCATGGAGTGGGGTGGGGGAAAGAAAAGGAGGAAAATAATCACTTAATGCCTAAAACCTTTCCAGGTGTTCTCAACTAGGGCAGCTAATAAACTTCTCATGCAATAAATTCTCACAAGTGCCACTTTTGAGGAAGGAGGTAAAGGAAATAACTAAGCACTAAGCTGTCTTTACTAACTCCTGCTATCTCTGTCGCTACCGCCTTTCTTCCTTTGTGCTGCCTGAACTAGCCCTGACCTGGCTTCATCTGAGGTAGTTTCTGAGGAACCAGCTGATACTGTGCATGATGCTGATGAGCTTTTTCACAAGTAAGCAACACTAAAACCTTGCAAGGCTGGGCAAATTCCAGAATATAGTTACAAAGAAAAACTATAAAGTGCATTAAGTTAATGCTAGCAAAATTGGGCAGAAACATATATATGTGCATATATTGTCAGACTTCTTGTGACCAGAACATTTCTGTAGATGCTGTATGTTATGACACGCTCGTGAGTCAACAGCTTAGAGTTGCCTGTTAAGAGTCAGTGCTATCACATACTACTCTAAAATGAGACATTTATGGCAACTCTAGCTGTATGTTAAGCTTTGCAACTATTGGCAAATACAACTGTTTTAAAAGGGTAAGAATTTACCAAAAGTACTGATATTTGCAAGCATGTTTTTGTGTAGTGCCATGTATGAAAAAGGCTAATATTCATTGACCACCTCTTCTGCTTTTAAGTGAATGGTAGGAAGACTGAAGTACCTGCAGAATGGGCTTGCTCTCTCAAAATAAAAAAAACACAACTGTCAAGTCAACATATGTGATACAGAATTGATGAAACAAGGGGGTCTTTTGTGTTTAAACAGTCAGAGCTTCAAACTTTTAATTTTGCACCAGCCTAGTGAATTCCAGAAGTTGCCAAAAATAAGAATAGTCTGTTGCCTAGTCCTTCTTAGTGTGTGTCTATAGCATATTGTGGCTTCCTCTGTAGTTTCTCAGGTATCCTATTGAATAGCAACTCAGTTATTTTAGTGTTCTACAATTGATGGATTTAATTGTAAAATGTATTCATCTTTTAACTCTGCAATTTTCTGCAAAGGCCTCTCTCGCAGACTGATGCACTTTAGGTTAACCAGTCTTCATCGTCTGTATAAACCCTGAATTTTGTGGTTCTGAACTCTTAAGTTGTTTCAGTTAAAATGCGTGTTGCCTGTTTTTTGTCTAGGTTTGTGTGTAAAAATAATGGAGTCCTATTTGAAAATCAGTTGCTACAAATTGGACTGAAATCTGAATTTCGACAGAACCTGGGTAAGAGTTTTCAGGCAGAGTGGTTAGCTATTTGTGCATCAACTTCAACATCAACATGATATTTAGCATAAGGCTGACTTTTTACCTGCTTTAAAAGATGAGTCTGATTTCAAGCCTAACTGTCTTAAGATCTTCTCTGTTTGTGGATTCTGTGTGGGTTCTTGTTTTCTTTAACTTTTCAGCTGCTTTTGGTAGCTGAGATGAAATGGGAGTGTGGGTGGTACTGTGCGTTGTAGTTCTTGCTGCCTTATAACCCAGGCTGTATCAGCCTTATGACAAGTGACCTTTCTCTTGAGAGTGTCTGTTTTACAGTAGAGCTTTTTGTAACCATATGGTATAGAATATATTTCAAGCAGACTTCTGCCAAAATATATTAATGCACAGGGCACTGAAAGTGTCTAGTAAAGAGTTGAGAGTAGAACATAAGCCAGAACAAGAAGTACTTGCTTCTCTCCTGCATCACTTTTAGTACCACAATAACATTTTTATATCAAAAAAATAAGTGATTGAAAGACTTCCATGGATTATTTTAGCACCTATGTGACAACTGCAGTGGGAAAGCTCTGATGATTTGCTTTCATGTTACTTCATTTTGAGTTGTGAATATCCCAGCAAGATAGAGCAGAAGTATTACATATAACTATAGTGCTTAACATTTTAACTGGAAGTAGGTTAAATCTTGAAGTATACATTGAAGGCCTCTCAGTGAAGTTTCCTATGGGTTGATCTATTAGGTTATACGTACTGTATGAGTGTATACATCTGTGTATATAAATACTGTGTGATATATTAAAAATACATATGTCATGTCTGTTCTTGGATGAATAATTTATGCTTTCTCTTTAAGTTATTTCAAAGAAAGGTAGAAAGGCAATGTGTTAGGTCCTTGAACCACATAGTGCAATATAATTGCCTGTGATATACCTAAACTTCTGATGCCTTTACACTCTTTTTCTTTTTCTTTTTAATAGGACGTATGTTCATATTCTATGGTAATAAGACATCAACGCAGTTCCTGAATTTTACTCCAACAGTAATCTGCTCAGATGACCTTCAGTCAAATATCCTTAAATGCAATAGTGTCTGTTTATTCTTTGGTTTTGTGCTGTATGCAGCACAAAAGTGCAATATAGCTGCCAGATCAAGGTTTGATGTCCTCAAACAAAAGAAATGAACAATTTGCTGAATAACTTAAATATTTTGTAGAAAAAACACATCTTTAAGCAGAAACAGATCTTTGAGCTGTGGTTACTGGGAGAGCTTTAACTGCTGAACTCAGGATATATTATTCTGAATAAATATGTAACATAACTCTGTAGCTTTGTCCACTGATGTGAAGTAGCAGAGTTATAGGTATGATGTCCTTCTAGTCCTGCATTAGCAGATAACTTCTGATTTGAAAGGGAGGTAGAGGAATGTGTCTGCAGAAGCATACCGATACCTTAAAATAAGCTTTTGAGTGTGTATGTGCATGTTTTACACTTAACTGATGGTATTGACAATTTAAGATTTCTGGGAGAGCATGCAATCTAGCTTGTTTGACTCAAAGCATCACTGTAACATTTGGATCAAAATAAGATAGCACTGGGGTTTTATTTTACAGTTTGGGCCTTAATACCATTTTGATGGCATCCTTTTTTTTGAGGATATTCCTATAACTAGAAATTTGATGGAACTTTTGCTTTTTGATGTGTGAACGGAAAAAATATTTCACTGTGTAAGAGTTGAGCTTTGGATTTTCAGTAGCAGAGAACCAGCAGATGCAATGTTAATTCCTTTATGTAATTTGCCAGTAGAAATTGGTATTTTTAAGCTATTAGTTCATTGATTGGTTTTCTTAATTGCATCTCATGCCTGAATCTTCAGACAAAACCTGTTGACCCTACAGTGGATGGAGGTGCACAGGTGCAGCAAGTTGTGAACATTGAGTGCGTGTCAGACTTTATGGAAGCACCAATCCTAAACATTCAGTTCAGGTAAAACAGTATTTTAAAGCCACTGAATTAATTACCTAAATGTTTAAGTTGGCCTGGGCCTCTGACTGAAGTGTAGAATAGATGCACAAAATCAAAAGTTGTCTTGGGCAGATGACTTTCCTGAAAACTTGATCTAACAAAGCTTTAAACTACTGAGGTAGGGAAGGAAGCAACTTTTGGAACAGTAACTTTAAAACTGAAAATCTTATCAAGAAGAGCTTCTGTTAAAGTGTCTCTATGACTTCTCTCTCCACTGTCTGTATAAAAGAGTGATCTTCCTGTTTGATGAAGAAACCTTGACAGGAATATATGTCATAGATTAATCTCTCTTCTAGAGATGAACATCTCTTAAATAATAATAAACCCTGGAATGAAGAGTGCACACAGCCAAAAACAGAATCTTATGTCCACACAATGGCAGCCTTTCGGAAAGACTCATGTTTGCAGTCCTGATTTCTGGACTATGTTCTGTTGCTCTAGCCTAAACTGGAGGCTTTTTTAATTGGTGCATGTTCACAAGACTATCTCTTTGCCTCCTTGCTGGGTGCTAACTAGAGGGATAAGTGCCTGTGTTAAGACTGAGTGACATCCTCATAAGAAGTTCTACCAATTCAGTACCTTACTATTCATCCTCAATTGTTTGTTTGATATACTCTGAGACTGCTGACAGCTTGTACTACATGCTCCACGTTCTATCTTTTTTGCATGCAGGTATGGCGGAACATTTCAAAATCTTTCGGTGAAGTTACCCATCACACTGAATAAGTTTTTTCAGCCTACAGAGATGTCTTCTCAAGACTTTTTCCAGCGTTGGAAGCAACTGAGCAAGTAAGACCCTGCTTATGCTTAGACTTGGGGCTTTTGGAGTGGATCAAAGAGGAAAAAGATTTACTGTGAATGCAGCTAGTGCAGCACCCCATTCTGTACTTAACCTGTAAGTTAGAACCTCCCCCAATTCAAGTAGTACAGATAGCTGTTAAACGATGTTGTGAATTACACGATACGCCAAAATATTCATTTGTGCTTTTTCTTGCAGTCCTAAACAAGAAGTACAGAATATCTTTAAAGCAAAACACCCAATGGATGCAGAGATCACTAAGGCAAAGGTGGGTAGTAGCATGGTATTTAGTATAAAGGTAGTGGTATAAGCAGACCTTGCCTGACTTGGTCTTTGTGGCAGTTGGCTCATGCTATCAAACAGTAAGTGTATGTGGTGTAACTGGCCCTTGGCAAGCTGGGTTGGATGGACTATTTCTCAGTATGGCTTGAGTCAGATAGTCTTTAACAGCAGCTGGAAACTGCTGGAAAATGAATATGTGAATTCCATGCTTAAGGCTTAAAGTATCTTTGCTAGAGTTTGTACTATATTTGTGCTAATTTCAAAAGAAAAGAAGATAGTATTGAGACTCTTCTGCTGAAGACAGTTAGCTTTATGAATAGAGATAATGAGTAAAGCAGGGAAATTTGTATCATAATTAAATGGGAGAATTAAGTCACATCAAAATTTTCTCAATTGTTTTCCAGTAGAATCTTATTTCAGGAGCAGCTTAATAGCAGGAGTCACTCTGTCCTTTCAAAAAGGTTTCTATTGTAATAAAATTGGTATTGGGTAGCTGCTAGAGTTCTTTAATTTCTTGAACACTTCAAGTAAAAACTAAGGAGCCTCCTACTTGACTTGTTGTGGCTGTGCTGGCGTAGACAGTCGATTCCATTAGTGATCAAGGTTACTTGATGCTGCTGTCCTTCTGTTATTACATCTAAAAAATTTTCTGGGTTTCTTTGGTAGATAATTGGCTTTGGATCTGCCCTGCTTGAGGAGGTAGATCCCAACCCTGCTAACTTTGTTGGTGCTGGTATCATACATACAAAAACTACTCAGATTGGATGCTTGCTGCGTCTTGAACCCAACCTGCAGGCACAGGTATCTGTTCTGTATCTACAGCTTAAGTATAAGTTCTTGTTTGCACTAAATAAGAATGTATATATGCAAAAATCTGTAAGGTGTTTTAGAATCACTATTGTAATAGCTAATTGTGACTGCAGACTAACAAGGCGATTAAATATTAGCAGCCAGTCCTGGCTTAGCTTGCTAAGCTACTTTTCAATAGTAATCCTTTTCCAGGTTGTCAGGGGTCACAATGTTATTGTAGACTGTCCACAATGTCATCTTTGCTTGAAGGTTGGAAACATTTAGGTTTTTCCTTTTATGCACCTTGGGCAAGATTAAATACAATTGTATGTCATATTAAATTAATGGAAGACTGCTTTGGCTGAAAGAAAACATTAGCACATGGACACAAAGCTGATAAGATTCTTTTGTCTGACTCAAAGCCTCTTGATAGAGCTTTTGTCTTAAGTTCCTTGAGGCTATCTTGTCTCATATGGTAGTAACCATTTGTCTTTAAAAATAAGCTTTGGGTGATGGGTCTCCTGTTTTCTGATCAAGTAGTGGTAAAGAGTCTTTGGACTATTCAAGAACACTTTCTTCCCTTAAAGGCAAAAACAAATTCACAGCTGTTAAAAGCTGTGAAATAGAAGAACAATGTTTGTTTCTATTTTTCCAACAAGAAATTAAAGACTTACTCCATCCTTTATTTTAAGAGTTGTATTACTTGCTAGCCAGCTGATTTTTGAATGTTTTAACTTGAGGTCATTCCTACCAAATCTAACAAAGCTAAGTGGTGACTGGTTATTTGTGCAGTTCGTTTAACATCAAACTATATGCAAAAATAATAATATTTTATGTTTTTTTCCAGATGTATAGGCTCACACTACGAACAAGTAAAGAAGCTGTATCTCAGAGATTATGTGAACTGCTGTCAGAACAATTTTAATATTAACCATGTCATTGTTTTGTTTTTCCATTTATATCATTGTTATCATACTGCAAATAAATGTCTTGTACATCACTGTCTGAGTACTGCAATGTTAACAAATACCAGCTCCCTGCCTTAATAGGACTTGCCCCTTGTTTGAAATTAAGACTATAAAATGTACAGTATGGGGAAGTGGCTTTTTATATTAAAAATGGCTTTTGTGTCCATTACACAAAGGATGGGAGAGCTGTCTTTGTGCTCCATTTTGCAGAGGTCAGGCTTTTAAATGTATTAAAGGGAAACTAATTAGATGTGATACTAAGGTTTTCAACTGGAAATGGCTAGTAACATTCTGCCTTAATGCCTTTAATAGGTACTCCCTTTGCTCTGAGCTAGAAGAAACCAACATAATGCAGCTCAGTTAGATTAATTTGGATGTTACTATAAAGCTAAAATGACTGAGAGCAATGAAGTCAAGAGTCACCTTATTGTTGCATGGCTTCTGTTTTAACCGAATTTGTCAAAGTTTTGAAAACATTACCACAAGCTTTGGATTGGATGAAAGGGGCAGATTACAAGATATATTTGAATCTGGTTTTAAGTGAGCACTTACGCTGAATGTCACTTTGTTGTTGCATGTGGAAAAATACCACAGGACCAAGCTCTTAAATTAATGATCTTGTAATCCTTTACACCTTTTCTTCCACTTTTTGAAAAGTGGATGCAATACAAAGGCTATTCTTAATCTTTCTGTTCATCTCAATGAGATGAGCTTCTGTGGTGGGGCGGTGAACCAGTACACCTGTTCATTGTTAGTCAAAAAGAGGTTAAAAAGTCTGTTCTAGGGTTTCTGTTTCCATCAGAGTTAGCAAATAGCAGTCCTGATGATGTGATGTAACTAGATGCAGAGAGAATGGGTTCTGATCACTGTGGTATTCTATAAAAATAGAGGGAAGAAACAGGCCCTTGAAGGCTGCAAGGCATGCACTTTTTTTGCAGACACAAATCTAATTTTAAATATTTTTTTCCCCAGTGTATAGTTATGACAGAACTCAGTTGGTTGAATAGCTGATACCTGAACAATTTCTTGTCTGTCAGTGGTGATAAAAATATCCAGCATGATGTAGGAGGTTTGTGTTGGTTTCTTCTAGATCAAGAGCAGAAAGGCTGAAAATGTTCAGCTTTTACAGTGGCTTTTACAACCAAAGCCGTTGTAGCTTGTTCCATATCAGCTAGCAAACTCTTTGCAGCTTCTCTGCAGAAATAATTGGATATAACTTTGGTGACATCATTCAAGCTTTCAGATGCCCCAAAGGCTACTAAAGCAAGGCAGGTGAGGCACAGCAGTTAAACTGTGGACAGTTATCAGCAAGGTAGCGCTGGTCAGGGTGAACCAAGTCAGCTGCTGCGCACATTAAAAGTGAATCTCATATCAAGACTCCCTGAAGGTTATTTAAAGGAAGCTTGTGACTGTCTCACAATGCATACAGCCAAGTTTGTCCATGCAATGAAGATTTGAAATAATAGTGATGAAGTTGAAACTGCACATTTGAATGAGGCTCCTGTCATGCTGCCCAGTGCACTCTGGGGAGAGGAGTCTACGTGGCTGCATGTGCCTTGCTCCCCCCACCCTGTGCTTAGAGTTAAGTGATAGAACTGGATGATTCTCATTTGATTCAGTTTAGGGCCAGTGATCACACTTGAATGCCAGTGAAAAGTGAGGAACAAAGCTTTTTGCTCCAGCAGCAGTTGGTAATTATGGATGTTATAACTGAAAGCTTGTCTGTAGACTAGAGCATTCTGAAAGTTTTCTTGAGCAATTGGCCATTGGGTAGCCTTTCTATTAGCTAATCAAAGCTCATCACAAAAATTCTTTGAAAAATCTTTATGAGAACTTCCTGCAGTCAGCTTGGGCAGTTGTAAAAAAATGCTACTGAACTACCTTGTTTTTTGTCTTTTGGACGCAGTAGGTCCCTTTACTAGTCCTATGATCTTGTCCCGTACTATTAACTGCTGTGTTGGACATCTGATATGCTGAACTAAGCTCTGCAAAAGGGAGTTTTAGCAGGGACAGGGGAAAGAGCTGCTATTTTGTCTTTTTTCAAATCATGATGTACATCTGTCCCTCTGAAAACATTGTGCCCTCATTAAAGAACACCTTGAGACACGCTGTACTACTTTATTTCTCTTAGCTTTGGTTCAAGCTGTGCTAAAATGTGCATTAAACATCAAGGAGGGGGGAAAGGGTAAGTGTCTTTTGCGTGGTGGCTGTATTAAGCTTATGACTGTTCACATTTTGTGTTAGATGATGTCAGCTCAGTGAAGCCATGGGCAGAACAGTGAACAAACTAAGGACAAATACTTGATGAATTTGTGTGTGTGAATGATGGTTGACTTACCAAAGTGATGTATCCTTTCAAGCAGACAAAGTAACTTTCTGCAGTAAACAGTGTTATTGTTTTAAAGTACAGTATTTTCAGGCGTTGACATGTGAAAATAACTGAATAGCAAGACAGATAGCATATGTGCATTCTTGACCTACACTCCAGTATGTAACACTTATGGTGATTGTCTTATTTGTATAAAACAAAAGTTCTGTCAAATTAAGTGGAGAATTTTCATATAGAAGACTATATATTAGACAATATATTCATCAGAACATGTGAAGATTAAATAAAGATTAGAACAGTAATCAGATTGTCCTTTTTTGTCTGGGGGAGTGGGAGCATAAAGAACTTGGAACGGTTGATTTGTGCAAAGTGTAATGTTATAAAACAAAAACTTTGCATGTAATGTGAAAATTTTTGTTGCAGATGACTGTTGGATTGTGTTCAGTTCAGTCTTACTTGGTCCGCGGGCTTCTCGTCTCCCACAGAGTTAGTTTTTAATTGTCACATGTTATAACTTAAAATTCTAATGTTTCTTTATAGGAAGAAAGACTTTCTATTGTCTATAACACCAAGTATACCAGCAGCGTATGCTACAATAAACAGGTGTAACTCAACAGAATACCTTTGTGTACCTTCACAATTGCTCTATTTACACTTGCTCTTTGGATGTCCGTTTATTTCAAGACAGCAGTTTTGTTACTGTTTTTGTTGATCTACAAGGAGCAAATGCCCATTTACATGGCCTCTCATGTGTTACCTTCCATGTTACTGCATTTGAACAGCTGAGTAAGGCAGAGTCCATAAAGTCTGCACTGATATACATAGACAGGATTTAGGAAGAGTTGGGTGTCCTTGTAAAAGAAAACTGGAAGAGTAACTGAACACTTAAGTAACTTGACTCAAACTTTACTTTTAGGCTTGATTCTTAGAACTCCTTTAAAACTTTTTTTTTAATAATCCCTAGGCACTATGAGCTTTTATAATTTCATATAACTTTTTCTCAAATTAATTGCAAACAGAAATTGCTTGTGTGAACTACCTGTCTTCTGTTAAACTTGCCATCTGGTCCTGGTAATTATTTTGGACTCTTAGTTTGCAGGGCATTTTTCTGCAACAGGTGTACCACTTTATCCAGAAGTCAGTACACTTCTGGATTAATGGCATTTTTGAAAGTGTTAATTGAATTCATAACCTTCCACCACACTGGGGGTGCGTTTAGAAACCGCACTGCCGTGAGCTCTTTGGTTCACATAGCACCTTGCTTTCTAATAGCAGCTGTTTGCTGATGATGACAAAAGGAAGCATTGAATCTGCTTTCAAAGAGAAGGGAAGAGCACAGCTCATGTGCCTCTACTCCCCATTTGTGTAGTACTGGGCTACTCTACAGCTTCTAGGTCAACTGTAGTGAACTTTACAGACTATTTTCAGTTAAAAAAAAAATCAAACCATGAGAAATGAGTTAACAAATTCAATTCCTTCTACTTTATTTGAAAATCAAATGTCTATTATTGAACAGTGCGTAGGCAAGCTTAGCCTCTGGTTAAATATTGCCCTGAGCAAGGCCAGACTATCTCAGACATGGTCTTCCCTCCCATCCCCCGCTCATCCTTTTTTCCTCTGCCCCAGGATTAGGCATAATTTATCATTCAGTGAACTTCATTGACATTCCAGGTAGCTGCTCAGGAAGTCTCCTGGCCAGGCTAACCTTTATAATCAATACAGGAGAGAACTCCCAGCAATGAGCAGTCATTGCAGAAGTGTTAAATGTTAAGTTATAATCAGCATTTAATTAAAAAACAAAACTCTATCTGAGGCAGTCTGGAGGTCGGGCTAGTGTGTGCAGCTGTGAAAGTCACAAACACAGCCACCAAATATGATTATTTCTGTAATGAGCCTTTTTCCAGGATTATCTGGGTCTTGGCATGGTAGCTGGAATTCCTTCTTTTGAAGTGTAAGTGGCATACAGCAGCCACATACTGTGTTGACCGTCATGTTTTCAACATTCAGCCTGTTCGGAAGAGAGAGAGGACCAGTTAGGACTTGTACACAGCTCTTTATTCTCCACTCAGGAATTGAGAGGATGAGTTGTGGCCATTCTTACCCAATGTATGTAAAAGTAGTTGAACTGGATGGTGCTGTGCCATTAAAATGCAGAAAAAGTGAAACAAAAATCCTGGGGGTTGTATGGAGGATTAACAGGCTTATAATATTTTAAAAGGCAATATACAGAATTGGTTATTTCAGATCTGTACTTGGTTAGCCCTGAAGTCAAAATGCTTTTTTAAGCTTCTTTAATGTTTGGCCCTAACATGTCAAAATGCAAGATGGGGGGGGAGGGGGGAGCGAACCACCATGCAAGTAGATCTCTTTAAAAGCCTAATAGCTTTTCTTTAACCAAAATATTTGAACATCGTTTCTTTTTGCATCTGTACATTTGGAGGAAAGAGCACCATGCTTAGTTTAAGGGTTCTACCAATCTACACAGTGCAGCAATTCACTCTATTTTATGTTCTGATGATGACTTTTATTGCAGGAGGAATTCAGATATATCAAACTTTGGCCATCCTTTCTAGAGCTGAATTTTTGAAGGGCTTATAGATAATAGGCCTCAGACCTCATTGGAAAATAATACGATTTGATTTCCTCATTCTTCTTAAACATCACTGAAAAATCCTAAAGTAACATAAATACTTCAATCTTAAAGCTGTGCACTGGAATAGCTATACTTTGTAAAAGGCCTCTGGTACAATCTGTTAATAAAGACGTTAAAGTGTACATGATTCTTTCACGCAGTTCATGGAAGAGGAAAGAAGAAAAAATCTTTTTCTTCTTCCTCTGAAATGCAAGCACCAGTGTCTAAGTTGATGGCTGAATAGTGTTATTTACTGGCTGTAAGATCAGTTATCAGACAAAATTGGCACAGTTTTTGTTGCTTTAACGGGAATAAAACGCAGGTTAAATAAATGATAGCTTGAATAAACAGATAAGATTTAGATTCTCTTCCAAAAGTACTATTACTCCTACAGTTGCTTTTTTGACCATGCTTGGCCACATGTTCAAGAGCCACTGTGCTGCCAGACTTGTTCCAACTTTTTTTTTTTCCTGTCAGTGGGAAGTTGCGCAGATGTAGGCTAGAATTTGGCTAGAAGTGTCGCCTTCAGCTAAGAGAACTATGAACTCATGGGGAAAAACTATTTGCTGTAAGAAGGGCAGTAAAGCAGAGAAAAGACTACATGACTTCCATTAAAACAAAACATTTTAATCACCACTTTCTTAGTGATTCTGGTGAACGTTAAAGCTGCTCTAGGCTTAACAGCCCTTTTGTGAACTCTGAAGATAAAAAGCTGATTACTCGCTTTTCAAAACGCTGAGGGACACCTGAGCTTACTTTGAAAGGCAAAGGTTTTTGCTTCAGGATTAAATTAATTATTATAAAAGCAGAACTCTTCACTGCCTTCCCTTTCTTGAGCATACTATTTGCCAAGACTACTGGGACTATCATAGCAGTTCTAACTTCTTTTTCCTAAATAAATATGAGCCCTGCAATAGTGCTGCAGCTGAATTCAAGACTTAGTTTTATTGAAGCTGTGATTTCCTGTCTGAAATAGCCTCCTAATAAGCAAGTGGAACTGCACAAACTGAGAGATATCACACTTGTAACAGTAAAATGCCCCTGAGTTAGACTATCAGGAAAACATTGTGAGGCACCTGAAATTGCACTACGTGCTTAGATGAGAGTAGTCTGTCTGATCTTTTCTTTCTTCTAAAAGCCAGCAGCTTTGTCAGTCTATGCATTGGCCTGTGTTTTCTAAATCTTGAGGAAGTGAGAAGACATTAATTGTTTAAATTGCAAATCTCTCCATGCTAATTTACCTAATTACTGCTCGTAGACTCTTTCTAGTTAGCTGGCTTGTACTGCAAAAGTACATTGCTGGATAGATACCAAATTCATTTTTCTGCTTGCATTGTAAAGGAGTGGTAGTTAACAAATAATAGTGCTTAAAGATTGCCAAATAATAAAATGAAACAATTGTAGTATCTGTGCTACAGAAGTTCTCAAATATCCTTACTTTGCAGAAGATGGACACGATCCTTCGCATCGGACCAAAGTAACGTTTACAGAACAGCCTTTGTAAGTTATTTTGTCTTCATATTCAACCTCTCTGCAAATCTCTGTCAAATGTAAAAACAAAAAAATAATGATAGCAGAAATTTATCTTGGTCTAAATTTTAGAGTGACCTTGCTGGATGCAAAAGCCTCTTCACTGAGTTTCACAGAAAACTGTTCCTATTGCATGACTTAAGTGGGACTGAGGGATAACTGACAAATCACAAGGGAATACCAGAGCAAGAAAAGATTTAAAGCAGGCCCTGAAGTTGCATAAGGTAGGGGGGCTCAGGAGGACAACTAAGAAAAAACAAACAGCTGGAAATGCAGAAGAGTAAGACTTCCCTTTAAAAATGACGTACAAATTATATCTAGGAGGAAAAAAACTCTAATCCACTGATGAGAACATACAGAGGTAAATAAACCAAACATCTGGCTAATTCTGGTGGAATTATTTCTGGTCTATAAACTCCTTAATAGGTTTGATACATTAAAAAAAATGCATATATTTGCTTTAAAGGAGATATTTATTTCTAGACGTGCTATGTAATTGTCAGTCAAAAGCTCACCCCTAAAATGCCTGCCCCACAAAATTTCTTTCCTTCTTCCTTTACTAGATACAACACATAGTGCTCCATGTCAGGTAATAATTATATGTACTCATATTGCCTTTTTTCTGGTCACCTCTTCACTTAAAGTGAGATGTTAAGCCTTGTATTCATACAAGAAGTTCACTGGAGGCCTAAGCTGTCCAGAGTTGAAGACTGAAAGACTGTGTTTAAAAGTTGCTCTATGAAGGAATACAAAGAGGGTTACGATACTACAAAGGCAGTTTATGCAAGTGTACCTCTTGCACTATGTCCTGTACTGTATTCTTTGTGCACACTTAGGTTCCCTGCTTGAAGAAAGATTATGGATGGAACTTGAATGTTTCTTACTTTTCAGTTAATACTATAGTAGGAAGCTGATAGCTCATCCCTGGAAAATAAGGAAACTCACTGGACAATAGGGTAAGGTACATTCCTCTGCTGGTATCTCACAATCGAAGCTTAGAACTAGACAAACACTTAACCTGTAACCTTTCTTTCTGGACTGAACGTTACTGTTTTGAAAGATATTGTAAATATTCTGCAAGACTTGGAAGCACCTGCACCTGCACCTTGGAAGCACAGCACAGTTAGGGCTGAAAAACATGCAGAGAAGGGAAAACAATTCATAGGCAATCCTCTGAACTCATGAAACAAGTAATAGGAGGTACTGCCTGTTAATTGCAAGGAAGTAACCTGGTAATGGTATGGTTGGGAAGGTACTGTTACGAAGCACTTCTCTTAGAAAATGCAAATGAACATAAACGAAACCCAAAGCAGGCATCAAAACAAGTAAGATCAGAGATTAGGAAAAATCCTTCTGTTTACAAAAGCTCATACTTAGAATCCCTTTCTGTGAGATGAAAATAGTGGGAATATGGGGGAAGGAGGGTCAAAGACAGTGGAACAATAAAAAGTATCACATACGAATGTGTTAGACTGCCATTTCCTGATGTGCCTCCTTTCAGCCAATTCTAGCTTGCTCTCTGCTAAGAAGGTTGAAACTGAGCTGTTTGGTATTGCGTTATTTGGGAATAATAACAATGGGAATGGAAGAAACTATTAAGCTTTAAATCTATTAAAATAAAAGCTGGGTTTCTGCATGGAAGGGAATTAGGTATGACAACTAAATAATCTAAAGCATCTTGAAAAAGGTAAAAAGTTGAAGGAGGAAATATGGCATGTATGCTTCCCAAAATTCTTGTTTTTCCTACAGATTTCTGACCTTTTTAATAGTATTATTTTCATAATAAAAGGGTGGCCTAAATAAAATCAGGTTACATTAACTAAATGAATAAGAAAACTGCTTTATATGAGAGGATGAATGACAGATTCCACACTCAACTGCTTGCTCTAAACATACTCTCAGTGCACAATTCTACCATGCCTCGTGGCTGATTTCTACATGCTGCACTCTGCTGACAAGGTTAACAGTGAAAATGTAGATGAAACAGGTTTCTGCTACAGATGACTAAACCTACTATTATATATAGTGATGGTCACATTACTGTTTGAAAAAAGTAGTTAGTCACAAATACAGTTTATTTAATTTTTGGGAACTCTGTATATAGATCAGTTTTGTGGGGTAAGACTCAGCAGATGACCTAGTTGGATGAGTGTGGTGTTCTGCTTTGCACATTTTTTGTTGCTGTTAAGGACAGGGATAAGCTTCTGATTTAGTTGATCTGATTGTAATGAAGGAAGGATGGACTTCCTGTGAAGCTTCAGTATGACTAAGGAAATGGTATACAGGTTTGATAAAAGATTTTGGATGTTTGACTCAAAGATTAAAAAATGCAAACACTGATAGTCCCCTCATTATCAAGCACTGTAACAAAAGGCAGGCCTCCAAGAATGTCACGTACCTCCCATAACTCTTGAAAAAGATGATGAAGCAAGTGAAGACAGTAACCTGTCAGAGGTGAGCTTGCACTTTCTTTAGGAAGTGTGCAAACAGAAAAAGGAGACAAATAGTGAAAGAAGTATGTGACAGTGAAGATGGAGCAGTAACAAGAAGAAGGCAGTATGTAAAGGGTAAAGCACACTTTTCCAATAGCTTCTCCCTTGTATAATGAACTAACCCAAAACTGTAATAAGTAGCTGAAATTCAGAAATTAACTCTTCTCTGCATCCTCTTAACAATGGTCAAAACAAATAAATACACCAACCCCCCCCAAAAAAAAAAACTAGTAAATCCTACTTCCATTCACAGATTGAAATACACATCATTCATTCTTTTTTTCCTTAAAATGGTTAATCTGTATTACAGTTGTTGAATGAAAACTGCCATCTTCACTTGTTTTTCATAGGAGCAGAAACTATGGTTCTGCTACACATATAGAATACTATTATAAATGCCCAGGTATCTCTGTGCATTCACATCAGTGTTCCTGATTCCTCTACTCTAGTTCTTAAAGTAGGATAGTTCTCCTTCAGAGCAGTAGAGAGGCCAATAGGAGGCTGTGTGCCTTTCTTTCCAAGTTATGCAGGAACTGTTAAGAGTATGGTATTTCTTCAAGTCACTACATGTTAGGTTATAATTATGCACAGGAACCAAAGACAATCACTGCACCTAAAAAACCAAGAAAAAGGTACCCTGCAGAGGAAGCACTAGTGAAGTTCATGTGTTAAAGAAGACAATATGAGAGATAACGAGAGACTGCAGGAAGAGTCAAAGGATGGTCTGTCCAGATAAATGATGTCTTAAAAGGCTTAAGTGGGATTTTAAGATAAGAAACACTCTTGATTCTACAGCTCTCATTCTGATTTCATCTTGTGACCAGCCTTAACTCATTTTTCTTCATGTCTGCATCAGTATATAACTACAAGCCTGCTGTTACAGCACAAAGACATTCAGAAAGATACTCTACCAAAAAAAAAAAAAAAAAAAAAAAGGCTGTAGGAAGGCAAAAACAGAGCAAATGTATATATGTTCTTTGGTTATGATATCACTTGTACCATTTCAGAAGATCTCATATACTTATGAAAATATACGGCTAAAGGCAAAAAGATGATATAGGAAGTGACACATTACCTTGCGGCACTGTTACTGATCTAGCAGAAGCTGAAGATGTTCTGAGTTTGGAAGTGACTGAAGGAAAAGATGTGGTGCGGGTGGTGGTTGGTGTTGTTGTTTGCAACGAAGTTCTTTCAATGGATGGGATCTCTGTAGAAGCATTAGTAATAATGACAGTTGGAGCAAAAGTAATTCTTGTTGGTAATGCACTTGTAATGACAACTGGAGTGGATTTGCCAGAGATACTAGTAGGAACTATTACTGATGACGTTTTGCTGTATGCAGTAGACAAACTTGTAGTGCTTGCAGACAAAGAAAAAGATGTAGTACTCCTCCTAGACGTGAAGGTTGAAGGATGAAGGCCTGTTGACAAAGGCTTTGGCGTAGCTGTTGTGGGAGACGTGGTTGAGACTGTGGACGGGGCGGCAAATGGCAGGTGCGTGCTGAGCGGCGTGCTGGAGGCCGAGGTGGAGGGAGGAGAGCTGGGGATCCGAGTTGTCCTTGTCAGCGGCACTTTGGGGCTGCTGGTGGGGCTGGTCTCTCTGGACACAGAGGTCTTGGAGGTGCTGCTGACGGAAGTGGCCGGGGTGGTCCTCCGGGTGGTCAGAGGCAGCACGGTTGTCTTTTTACGGGTGACGGCTGCCGGGAGGAAAGTGCAGCATGACTGACAGCGGTAGGGAAGAGGCGGAAGGCAAGCGAGGCAAGCAGTTGTCTCAGCACCAAGCCCCGCTTGGGGGGCAGCGAGAGGAAAGGCAGGCTTGGGCCTCTCCCAGTCTTGGGAGGCACAGAGAGAGGAATGGGGCAATGCCTGGGGCCGTGTCCATGACCTCCTTCTGTCCTGACATGCGGGGCAGGGACGGGGCCTGAGGGATGCCCACCACCAAGTGAGCTCCTCCTGCCTCTTCCTGGAGCTCCTGAGCAAGGAAGAAGAGCCTCCATGGACGTGTGTGACTCCCTCCAAGCAGCAAGCACAGGGTCCGACCGCCTGCTCCAGCCTTAGCCTGGGTGGGGAAGGCACCCTGGCAGAGGCTTGTGGCCCTGACAAAGACCGTCAAGGGTCGAGGGCAGAGCACACAGTCAGGGGCAATGGGTGCGCCAGGTCCAGGACCTTCCAGATCCAAGGAGTCCCAATGCCAGAGGCAAGGGGGAGTGGAGCACAGCCACACTAACCGGAAACCCCTGCAGGACGTGCTGCTAGGGAGAGGAGGGCGCGAGCTGGACCAAGACCAGGCAGAGAAGCGGGAGGGCAGGAGCAAGACTTACCAGTAGGCGATGGGCTTGGCGGTGTTGAGGACGCAGTTGAGGAGGAGGGAGGAGCAGACGACGGGAGGGGGCTCGTTTTGGCCGTTGTAGGTGCAAAGGACTCAGCTGGCAGTGTCTCTGTTGAAACACTGGTCGTGGTGGGAGAGGCTCTGGACGTTAGTGTTGTAGGTGTGAGCTTTGGCCTAGTTGTTGTGGGAGACGTGGTTGAGACTGTGGACGGGGCGGCAAATGGCAGGTGCGTGCTGAGCGGCGTGCTGGAGGCCGAGGTGGAGGGAGGAGAGCTGGGGATCCGAGTTGTCCTTGTCAGCGGCACTTTGGGGCTGCTGGTGGGGCTGGTCTCTCTGGACACAGAGGTCTTGGAGGTGCTGCTGACGGAAGTGGCCGGGGTGGTCCTCCGGGTGGTCAGAGGCTGCACGGTTGTCTTTTTATGGGTGACGGCTGCCGGGAGGAAAGTGCAGCATGACTGACAGCGGTAGGGAAGAGGCGGAAGGCAAGCGAGGCAAGCAGTTGTCTCAGCACCAAGCCCCGCTTGGGGGGCAGCGAGAGGAAAGGCAGGCTTGGGCCTCTCCCAGTCTTGGGAGGCACAGAGGGAGGAATGGGGCAATGCCTGGGGCCGTGTCCATGACCTCCTTCTGTCCTGACATGCGGGGCAGGGACGGGGCCTGAGGGATGCCCACCACCAAGTGAGCTCCTCCTGCCTCTTCCTGGAGCTCCTGAGCAAGGAAGAAGAGCCTCCATGGACGTGTGTGACTCCCTCCAAGCAGCAAGCACAGGGTCCGACCGCCTGCTCCAGCCTTAGCCTGGGTGGGGAAGGCTCCCTGGCAGAGGCTTGTGGCCCTGACAAAGACCGTCAAGGGTCGAGGGCAGAGCACACAGTCAGGGGCAATGGGTGCGCCAGGTCCAGGACCTTCCAGATCCAAGGAGTCCCAATGCCAGAGGCAAGGGGGAGTGGAGCACAGCCACACTAACCGGAAACCCCTGCAGGACGTGCTGCTAGGGAAAGGAGGGCGCGAGCTGGACCAAGACCAGGCAGAGAAGCAGGAGGGCAGGAGCAAGACTCACCGGGAGGTGATGGGCCTGGCGGTGTTGAGGACACAGTTGAGGAGGGGGGAGGAGCAGACGACGGGAAGGGGCTCGTTTTGGCCGTTGTAGGTGCAAAGGACTCAGCTGGCAGTGTCTCTGTTGAAACACTGGTCGTGGTGGGAGAGGCTCTGGACGTTAGTGTTGTAGGTGTGAGCTTTGGCCTAGTTGTTGTGGGAGACGTGGTTGAGACTGTGGACGGGGTGGCAAATGGCAGGTGCGTGCTGAGCGGCGTGCTGGAGGCCGAGGTGGAGGGAGGAGAGCTGGGGATCCGAGTTGTCCTTGTCAGCGGCACTTTGGGGCTGCTGGTGGGGCTGGTCTCTCTGGACACAGAAGTCTTGGAGGTGCTGCTGACGGAAGTGGCCGGGGTGGTCCTCCGGGTGGTCAGAGGCAGCACGGTTGTCTTTTTATGGGTGACGGCTGCCGGGAGGAAAGTGCAGCATGACTGACAGCGGTAGGGAAGAGGCGGAAGGCAAGCGAGGCAAGCAGTTGTCTCAGCACCAAGCCCCGCTTGGGGGGCAGCGAGAGGAAAGGCAGGCTTGGGCCTCTCCCAGTCTTGGGAGGCACAGAGGGAGGAATGGGGCAATGCCTGGGGCCGTGTCCATGACCTCCTTCTGTCCTGACATGCGGGGCAGGGACGGGGCCTGAGGGATGCCCACCACCAAGTGAGCTCCTCCTGCCTCTTCCTGGAGCTCCTGAGCAAGGAAGAAGAGCCTCCATGGACGTGTGTGACTCCCTCCAAGCAGCAAGCACAGGGTCCGACCGCCTGCTCCAGCCTTAGCCTGGGTGGGGAAGGCTCCCTGGCAGAGGCTTGTGGCCCTGACAAAGACCGTCAAGGGTCGAGGGCAGAGCACACAGTCAGGGGCAATGGGTGCGCCAGGTCCAGGACCTTCCAGATCCAAGGAGTCCCAATGCCAGAGGCAAGGGGGAGTGGAGCACAGCCACACTAACCGGAAACCCCTGCAGGACGTGCTGCTAGGGAGAGGAGGGTGCAAGCTGGACCAAGACCAGGCAGAGAAGCGGGAGGGCAGGAGCAAGACTCACCGGGAGGCGATGGGCCTGGCGGTGTTGAGGACGCAGTTGAGGAGGGGGGAGGAGCAGACGACGGGAGGGGGCTCGTTTTGGCCGTTGTAGGTGCAAAGGACTCAGCTGGCAGTGTCTCTGTTGAAACACTGGTCGTGGTGGGAGAGGCTCTGGACGTTAGTGTTGTAGGTGTGAGCTTTGGCCTAGTTGTTGTGGGAGACGTGGTTGAGACTGTGGACGGGGCGGCAAATGGCAGGTGCGTGCTGAGCGGCGTGCTGGAGGCCGAGGTGGAGGGAGGAGAGCTGGGGATCCGAGCTGTCCTTGTCAGCGGCACTTTGGGGCTGCTGGTGGGGCTGGTCTCTCTGGACACAGAAGTCTTGGAGGTGCTGCTGACGGAAGTGGCCGGGGTGGTCCTCCGGGTGGTCAGAGGCAGCACGGTTGTCTTTTTATGGGTGACGGCTGCCGGGAGGAAAGTGCAGCATGACTGACAGCGGTAGGGAAGAGGCGGAAGGCAAGCGAGGCAAGCAGTTGTCTCAGCACCAAGCCCCGCTTGGGGGGCAGCGAGAGGAAAGGCAGGCTTGGGCCTCTCCCAGTCTTGGGAGGCACAGAGGGAGGAATGGGGCAATGCCTGGGGCCGTGTCCATGACCTCCTTCTGTCCTGACATGCGGGGCAGGGACGGGGCCTGAGGGATGCCCACCACCAAGTGAGCTCCTCCTGCCTCTTCCTGGAGCTCCTGAGCAAGGAAGAAGAGCCTCCATGGACGTGTGTGACTCCCTCCAAGCAGCAAGCACAGGGTCCGACCGCCTGCTCCAGCCTTAGCCTGGGTGGGGAAGGCTCCCTGGCAGAGGCTTGTGGCCCTGACAAAGACCGTCAAGGGTCGAGGGCAGAGCACACAGTCAGGGGCAATGGGTGCGCCAGGTCCAGGACCTTCCAGATCCAAGGAGTCCCAATGCCAGAGGCAAGGGGGAGTGGAGCACAGCCACACTAACCGGAAACCCCTGCAGGACGTGCTGCTAGGGAGAGGAGGGCGCGAGCTGGACCAAGACCAGGCAGAGAAGCGGGAGGGCAGGAGCAAGACTCACCGGGAGGCGATGGGCCTGGCGGTGTTGAGGACGCAGTTGAGGAGGGGGGAGGAGCAGACGACGGGAGGGGGCTCGTTTTGGCCGTTGTAGGTGCAAAGGACTCAGCTGGCAGTGTCTCTGTTGAAACACTGGTCGTGGTGGGAGAGGCTCTGGACGTTAGTGTTGTAGGTGTGAGCTTTGGCCTAGTTGTTGTGGGAGACGTGGTTGAGACTGTGGACGGGGCGGCAAATGGCAGGTGCGTGCTGAGCGGCGTGCTGGAGGCCGAGGTGGAGGGAGGAGAGCTGGGGATCCGAGTTGTCCTTGTCAGCGGCACTTTGGGGCTGCTGGTGGGGCTGGTCTCTCTGGACACAGAAGTCTTGGAGGTGCTGCTGACGGAAGTGGCCGGGGTGGTCCTCCGGGTGGTCAGAGGCAGCACGGTTGTCTTTTTATGGGTTACAGCTGCCGGGGGGAAAGTGCAGCATGACTGACAGTGGTAGGGAAGAGGCGGAAGGCAAGCGAGGCAAGCAGTTGTCTCAGCACCAAGCCCCGCTTGGGGGGCAGCGAGAGGAAAGGCAGGCTTGGGCCTCTCCCAGTCTTGGGAGGCACAGAGGGAGGAATGGGGCAATGCCTGGGGCCGTGTCCATGACCTCCTTCTGTCCTGACATGCGGGGCAGGGACGGGGCCTGAGGGATGCCCACCACCAAGTGAGCTCCTCCTGCCTCTTCCTGGAGCTCCTGAGCAAGGAAGAAGAGCCTCCATGGACGTGTGTGACTCCCTCCAAGCAGCAAGCACAGGGTCCGACCGCCTGCTCCAGCCTTAGCCTGGGTGGGGAAGGCACCCTGGCAGAGGCTTGTGGCCCTGACAAAGACCGTCAAGGGTCGAGGGCAGAGCACACAGTCAGGGGCAATGGGTGCGCCAGGTCCAGGACCTTCCAGATCCAAGGAGTCCCAATGCCAGAGGCAAGGGGGAGTGGAGCACAGCCACACTAACCGGAAACCCCTGCAGGACGTGCTGCTAGGGAGAGGAGGGTGCGAGCTGGACCAAGACCAGGCAGAGAAGCGGGAGGGCAGGAGCAAGACTCACCGGGAGGCGATGGGCCTGGCGGTGTTGAGGACGCAGTTGAGGAGGGGGGAGGAGCAGACGACGGGAGGGGGCTCGTTTTGGCCGTTGTAGGTGCAAAGGACTCAGCTGGCAGTGTCTCTGTTGAAACACTGGTCGTGGTGGGAGAGGCTCTGGACGTTAGTGTTGTAGGTGTGAGCTTTGGCCTAGTTGTTGTGGGAGACGTGGTTGAGACTGTGGACGGGGCGGCAAATGGCAGGTGCGTGCTGAGCGGCGTGCTGGAGGCCGAGGTGGAGGGAGGAGAGCTGGGGATCCGAGCTGTCCTTGTCAGCGGCACTTTGGGGCTGCTGGTGGGGCTGGTCTCTCTGGACACAGAAGTCTTGGAGGTGCTGCTGACGGAAGTGGCCGGGGTGGTCCTCCGGGTGGTCAGAGGCAGCACGGTTGTCTTTTTATGGGTGACGGCTGCCGGGAGGAAAGTGCAGCATGACTGACAGTGGTAGGGAAGAGGCGGAAGGCAAGCGAGGCAAGCAGTTGTCTCAGCACCAAGCCCCGCTTGGGGGGCAGCGAGAGGAAAGGCAGGCTTGGGCCTCTCCCAGTCTTGGGAGGCACAGAGGGAGGAATGGGGCAATGCCTGGGGCCGTGTCCATGACCTCCTTCTGTCCTGACATGCGGGGCAGGGACGGGGCCTGAGGGATGCCCACCACCAAGTGAGCTCCTCCTGCCTCTTCCTGGAGCTCCTGAGCAAGGAAGAAGAGCCTCCATGGACGTGTGTGACTCCCTCCAAGCAGCAAGCACAGGGTCCGACCGCCTGCTCCAGCCTTAGCCTGGGTGGGGAAGGCTCCCTGGCAGAGGCTTGTGGCCCTGACAAAGACCATCAAGGGTCGAGGGCAGAGCACACAGTCAGGGGCAATGGGTGCGCCAGGTCCAGGACCTTCCAGATCCAAGGAGTCCCAATGCCAGAGGCAAGGGGGAGTGGAGCACAGCCACACTAACCGGAAACCCCTGCAGGACGTGCTGCTAGGGAGAGGAGGGCGCGAGCTGGACCAAGACCAGGCAGAGAAGCGGGAGGGCAGGAGCAAGACTCACCGGGAGGCGATGGGCCTGGCGGTGTTGAGGACGCAGTTGAGGAGGGGGGAGGAGCAGACGACGGGAGGGGGCTCGTTTTGGCCGTTGTAGGTGCAAAGGACTCAGCTGGCAGTGTCTCTGTTGAAACACTGGTCGTGGTGGGAGAGGCTCTGGACGTTAGTGTTGTAGGTGTGAGCTTTGGCCTAGTTGTTGTGGGAGACGTGGTTGAGACTGTGGACGGGGCGGCAAATGGCAGGTGCGTGCTGAGCGGCGTGCTGGAGGCCGAGGTGGAGGGAGGAGAGCTGGGGATCCGAGCTGTCCTTGTCAGCGGCACTTTGGGGCTGCTGGTGGGGCTGGTCTCTCTGGACACAGAAGTCTTGGAGGTGCTGCTGACGGAAGTGGCCGGGGTGGTCCTCCGGGTGGTCAGAGGCAGCACGGTTGTCTTTTTATGGGTGACGGCTGCCGGGAGGAAAGTGCAGCATGACTGACAGCGGTAGGGAAGAGGCGGAAGGCAAGCGAGGCAAGCAGTTGTCTCAGCACCAAGCCCCGCTTGGGGGGCAGCGAGAGGAAAGGCAGGCTTGGGCCTCTCCCAGTCTTGGGAGGCACAGAGGGAGGAATGGGGCAATGCCTGGGGCCGTGTCCATGACCTCCTTCTGTCCTGACATGCGGGGCAGGGACGGGGCCTGAGGGATGCCCACCACCAAGTGAGCTCCTCCTGCCTCTTCCTGGAGCTCCTGAGCAAGGAAGAAGAGCCTCCATGGACGTGTGTGACTCCCTCCAAGCAGCAAGCACAGGGTCCGACCGCCTGCTCCAGCCTTAGCCTGGGTGGGGAAGGCTCCCTGGCAGAGGCTTGTGGCCCTGACAAAGACCGTCAAGGGTCGAGGGCAGAGCACACAGTCAGGGGCAATGGGTGCGCCAGGTCCAGGACCTTCCAGATCCAAGGAGTCCCAATGCCAGAGGCAAGGGGGAGTGGAGCACAGCCACACTAACCGGAAACCCCTGCAGGACGTGCTGCTAGGGAGAGGAGGGCGCGAGCTGGACCAAGACCAGGCAGAGAAGCGGGAGGGCAGGAGCAAGACTCACCGGGAGGCGATGGGCCTGGCGGTGTTGAGGACGCAGTTGAGGAGGGGGGAGGAGCAGACGACGGGAGGGGGCTCGTTTTGGCCGTTGTAGGTGCAAAGGACTCAGCTGGCAGTGTCTCTGTTGAAACACTGGTCGTGGTGGGAGAGGCTCTGGACGTTAGTGTTGTAGGTGTGAGCTTTGGCCTAGTTGTTGTGGGAGACGTGGTTGAGACTGTGGACGGGGCGGCAAATGGCAGGTGCGTGCTGAGCGGCGTGCTGGAGGCCGAGGTGGAGGGAGGAGAGCTGGGGATCCGAGTTGTCCTTGTCAGCGGCACTTTGGGGCTGCTGGTGGGGCTGGTCTCTCTGGACACAGAAGTCTTGGAGGTGCTGCTGACGGAAGTGGCCGGAGTGGTCCTCCGGGTGGTCAGAGGCGGCATGGTTGATGTTTTGTGTGTGATGGCTGCCGGGAGGAAAGTGAAGTTTATTGACTGTGGTAGAGCAAGAGGTGGAATGTGAATGAGGTGGGGAGCTCCCAGGCAGAAGCACCGGGTGGGGGCAGTGAAAAGAAAAGCAGGACTGGGACCCACTGAACCTTTAGGCAAAAATAGCAGGGTCTGGGCCCTCAGTATCTCCCATCCGATTACTTTTTTGCCAATAGAAGCAAGAAATCCATTTGGTCTGAATGTTGCACCCCAATAATTGAATTCCATCTTCGTTTTTCTTGGGGATCCTAGTGCAGCATAGGAACCTCCTTTTGTGTGCCCAAGGGACATCTGATAATCTGTTATCAACATGCTCCAGACTCTGCTGGAAAGGGTCCATGGGAGAGCAGAGGCTATTGGACAGACAGGCATAGGCCGTGGAGGACTCTTAGCTCTCTCTGAACCAGAGCACTCACCTGTTACTACTTTACTAGTTGGAGTCTTAGCTCTGGTTGGCTCCCTTGCTACAAAGAAAGGGATGAGAGAAAAGAATGGTTGAGTCCTGGGAAAATGCCTAGGGAAAGCATGTTGCGGCACCTCCTCAAAGGAGGGTGTTGTTGGTATCAAGAAGATCCGGACATGGGGAGCCCGACTGGCCTGAATATGAGAGGTGCAGCTGGAGTGTGAATGTACATCTGCGTGCCCACCCTCCACAGCTGATTTTTCCATAGCCTTGGTCATCATACGGCATCCTTAGCTAAGGGGCAGACACCTGGCTTTTTTTTTGGCCAGCGCTTGTCAAGAGTATGTCAGGACCTGTGCATTCCTCGCTCAAGGGCATGTCTTGGCCTTTGTCCCTTGCCTCGTATTTCCGAAAACTGTTCTAGACTTCTCTGAATTGTGTTGAACTGGAAACAGGTGACTTTACACTCTCATTTTCTTCTCTTCCCTACCCTGAGTGTTCTAAGGACAGCATTGCAAGGGGAGATAGCGGGTGTTAGCTAGCCTCCTGCTGTTGAATGCAAGGGCAGGAGGTGGAAGGGGACTCTACCCCAAAGAAGGCCTGTGTCCAGAGGAAAACCCATGAAGGGTTGAGGACAGAGGACACAGTCGGGCCGGGTCCAGGACCCTTCCAGGTCGAAGGAGTCCCAATGCCAGAGGCAAGGGGAGCGGAGCACAGCCACACTAACCGGAAACCCCTGCAGGACGTGCTGCTAGGGAGAGGAGGGCGCGAGCTGGACCAAGACCAGGCAGAGAAGCGGGAGGGCAGGAGCAAGACTCACCGGGAGGCGATGGGCTTGGTGGTGTTGAGGACGCAGTTGAGGAGAGGGGAGGAGCAGACGACGGGAGGGGGCTCGTTTTGGCCGTTGTAGGTGCAAAGGACTCAGCTGGCAGTGTCTCTGTTGAAACACTGGTCGTGGTGGGAGAGGCTCTGGACGTTAGTGTTGTAGGTGTGAGCTTTGGCCTAGTTGTTGTGGGAGACGTGGTTGAGACTGTGGACGGGGCGGCAAATGGCAGGTGCGTGCTGAGCGGCGTGCTGGAGGCCGAGGTGGAGGGAGGAGAGCTGGGGATCCGAGTTGTCCTTGTCAGCGGCACTTTGGGGCTGCTGGTGGGGCTGGTCTCTCTGGACACAGAGGTCTTGGAGGTGCTGCTGACGGAAGTGGCCGGGGTGGTCCTCCGGGTGGTCAGAGGCAGCACGGTTGTCTTTTTATGGGTGACGGCTGCCGGGAGGAAAGTGCAGCATGACTGACAGCGGTAGGGAAGAGGCGGAAGGCAAGCGAGGCAAGCAGTTGTCTCAGCACCAAGCCCCGCTTGGGGGGCAGCGAGAGGAAAGGCAGGCTTGGGCCTCTCCCAGTCTTGGGAGGCACAGAGGGAGGAATGGGGCAATGCCTGGGGCCGTGTCCATGACCTCCTTCTGTCCTGACATGCGGGGCAGGGACGGGGCCTGAGGGATGCCCACCACCAAGTGAGCTCCTCCTGCCTCTTCCTGGAGCTCCTGAGCAAGGAAGAAAAGTCTTTATGGATGTATGTGACTCCATCCAAGTGGCTGAAGGAGAGTAAGGTCTGCCTGCTGCAGTCTGGGTGAGGAAACACCATGATATTGGCTAACGTAGGAACTGGCTCAAGCAATGGGCGACTCTTACCACCCTTCCAGCCGCAGCACTCACTTATTGGTTTCCCAGTGGTGTAGAATGTAGCCTGGGCTCCTTGCAAAGGGAAGGATGCATAAGAAAGAATGGTCGAGCCTTCGGAAGGTGCTTAGGCATAGTAGAAAGTGACACTTCCTCCAAGGAATCTGTCACTATGGACACAAGAGTATCTGTATGTGGGCACCCCAACAGGACCGGGTGGGAGAGACGTGGACTGGGGCAGAGTGTGTACCTGTCCTCCTGTCATAGCTGACTTCCCTGCACTGTGTATCAGCCTCTGGCATCACTTTCTAGCCCAAGCAAAAGAGGCTGTGATACTGTTTCCATGGAGGCTGTCCTTGTTGGCATATGGAGAATTTGACACTAAGGTGTAATTTCCCTTTTTTGTAGACAAGATTTATATTTTTGGGAGAGGTTGTTGCAATGACTAGGGACACTCACTCTGCCATACTTGAGTTTTCAAGAAGTTATGTCACTTTCTGATACAGGCAGGTTTTTCCCTAACATGGAGGTGTTTGATTTGTGGGTATGGCATCCCCAAAAAATGTTAGGTTTAAAATGGTATTTGGATATTAGATGTTGGAAGGACACTGAAATTTATTTTTTTTTAATTTCTTGTTCAGTCATCCATATCTTTTCCTATGTATTTGCAATTTTAAGACATCTAATGAGAATAACTTTATTTCTTAACAGACACATTAAGAAAATATCCATTGATCTGTGCATGATGGCTTCACCCAGGAGATATAAAAATGTGATATTTACCTAGTGTTGTTAGTTTAGGCTTTCTGAAAGTTGCAATCTGAGATGTAGTAGGAGCAGGTACTGATGTGGTTGATTTCCTTTTGATAGTGGTCTTGGTGGGTGGTGTGGTAAACCTTAGTTTTTCTGTCTCTGCTGATGGAGTGGTTGCTGAGGCAGTAGGTGTAGGCTTCAGTTTCATGGTCATGGCTCTTTCTGTTGAGGTAGTTACGGAAGGTGTAGCCATTGTTGTGGTCATGGTTGGTGTGATAAAAACTGATGTTGTATGTTCTTTTGGGAAAAAGAATATAATGTGAGTAATCAATTTATTTAGTAATTAAAAATAACTAAGTTATGGAGAAGCTAAACTTATTACAGAGACACAATTTTTACCCTAGTATTTTTAACATTTTCTGTGAAATTGTTTGTATTTATGTTCTCATAAACTTATCAAATCTTTTTCTACTCATATTTATTTTCTCATGTCTTTTATCTTTGTTTCAATTTCTTTTTCTTGTGCTAAACTATTTTTTATACAATTTTTATAAGAAGCTAGTTTCATTATCACTCATTCGCTAAAGTCTGTATGATCTTGTGGTCTTTTCCCAAAGGGCAATTTCACCGACCAATCTCATGTTCTGAATTGGCCACAGTTTCAGCTTTTAAATTTGTATTGTAAGGCCAAATAACATCATACTAATAATCTGAACAATGCCAGCCTTTGAAGCTGTGTTTTGATTTCTTTTTCACCTCTACTTTCCCTGATGGCCTGGTTCCAGGATGGCTTATTAGTTATGTCAGTGTGAAGTCTCATTTTATTATGAGTCTGCACAAGCCACAGAATTAGAAAATAATTTATACTGAAGGAGTCATCTAGTCCAATGCCCTGCTGAGAGCAACACCAGCTTCAAAGATAGATCCAACTCCATGCTTCTGGAGTCTTCAATCCTGTATAAAGTCACTGCACTGATACCTACGTTATTTTGCTTTGGAGCTTGCTTAAGTCATTCTCTGTTAATAGCCTGAGTGTTACTCGAACATGACTGTGTTACTGAACCGGTTATGGAAACTGCACATGTATGGGGCTGAAGCTGGGCTAATAAATCCAAATGGAGCTGAGCTGACTTCTTGTTTATGGAACTCATAATGGTCTTCCCATGTAAGAGTCACACAGATAAATAATTTTTTGTTTGTATTTTTACCTATTATCTTACCACACACCTCCTGCCTACACTTCAGAACATTTCTGGTTTGCCCCTCTTCTTACAAACCTATTTCTACAAGGTTATTTTGTCTGCTTCATAATCTGGAGTCTTGTTCTTGGGTGTTAAGCTAGTTTCATAGAATCAGTAAGGTTGGAAGGGACCTCTGGAGATCATCTAGTCCAACACCTCTGCTCAAGCAGGGTCACCTAGAGTACTCTTCTCCTAGCATACTGATTTCTTAACTATGCATAGAATGGCTTTAACACTTATTTTATTCAGTAACACTAACAACCTACCAGTTGTTGACTTGACTGTAACAAGAAGTGATGCTGATGATGTTCTTGGAATTGTGATTTTTGAAGTTATTGTTGGAGTAGTGGTCTCTGTTGATATAGTAGCTGCAGAAAAAGTACTTGGTGCTGTTGGCAGCACAGTCATCGGTATTGTGACTGAAGTAGAGCCTCTTGTTACTTTAGGTTGCACTGTTTTTACAATGAGAAGAAAAAATCCAAGGTTAAGAAATAATTCTTGATAATCCATTAGAACATGCTTATGTAAATTAAAAAATATTTTTGGAAGTATTAGCACTATCTGTAGTAATAACAACTTGTAATAACTACCTTCATTTTAAAAGAAAAAATTGAGAAAATTTAGCTAGGTAGCTCTTTTGCTATTATTTTTGGTCAATATATTGAGCATGAACTCTAGCAGAAGCTTTAAAATTTTTTTCATTCCTTTAAAGTGAATTTGGTATGCAAATTTGTGCATATTAAGAGAGATGGAATTGTGTAATTAGCATTTTATAATTCAGGCAGCTAACAGTGTAATTTTTTTTCCCAGCCCTTCCACTGGCCAATACAAAAATACCACTTGTCAGTAAAATTAATGGAAAAATTTTAGATCAGTATATATGGATTCCTTTCCTGGATCAGGCTATAGGTGCTTATTAAACTTAGTCATAAGTTTCCATGAAGACCTTCTTAAAATGTCAGCGTTACATTACCAGTCACCACTACGAACTGTGCTGAAATTTTTTGGGGATTTTATATGCCAGAGATGAGATAGAAGTCCTTATCCACTAACAGAGATATTTGATTATTGGTATCTGGAAATGCCTAAATATACTCAAGAAACATTGTTCTCTCTGTAACTTTATTTCGCAATTTAAGATGTCTATCATATTTCTGGTAAAATTTTTGTGATAATTGTGATATTGAGTTATTTTTCATTATTGTGCCTTATGCATATGAAACTGGTGAAGTCATTTTATCAGGCCAGAAAGTGTATTGCTTACCTCAGAAACACATATTAGGACATATATCAGTGCTTAAGTAGTAGTTTAGTCACTGACTTAAACTAACCTGTTGAAGGTGAAGATGTCTCAGGTGTAGTAGTAGTGCTTTCCTCTGCTGTTTTATAAAGGTAGAACAGATTAAATTTGTGAATTAAAACAATATATTAAGAATACTCCAAATATGGTAAATTTCAGATAAGAAGATAAATAAACTGCATTCAAAGTATCGTGTTAATTAGTGAGATATTCCTCAAGGTGCTTACTATTATATTTCAGTATTAAAATTCACACTGAAAGAATTAAACAATTATAAGAAATCAACACACCTCATAATAATCACAAATATGAGCATGTTTTTACTGCTTCTGTTATGATATTCATGCTTAAGGGCAGCCTCACTTTTGAGGGATAATTCAAACATGTTTTCTGTATGTAAGTAAGGACACTGACTGTCCTGGGACACAGGTTAGAATTGTGTAACATTAAAAAACATTGGCCTTAAGTTTTTTTACATCTGCATGAAACTCCAAACTGTGCAGCTGGAGTCTAGCCATAACATTATCTAATCACCAGGTTTCATAGCAGTACACTGTATCATAATAAACCATGAGATAAAATAATAAAAACATATCTTAAAAAGGGAATTGCTAGGTAGAGTTCATTAGCTAGATCCTCTTCCAGATGTTCCTTTTGTTTAAGAAAGACGTTGAATATATCTGGGATATACATCTCTGCTGTGTCAACCCCTCAGGCAGATCAGAACATCCGTATACTTGCAGGAACACCCCAACTTTGGAAAGTACTGATATTTACACAGAAGGCAATTTTTAATCTTGCTAAATAAATCAATTAGGATGATCCAATGCCTGTATTTTAGCAGTCCCTCACCTAATCCTTTCTAAAATTTAGGTTTTTTCCTTCCATTGTTTATCAATCGAAGTTTTACATAATAGAAGTACAGCAATAAGGTTATTTCAAAGGAGAATGGTGCCTGGATTAATCAAGAGATACTAAGAAAAATATCCTCCTTGAGAATATACAGTGGTTTTAGTATTATTTTCTAGTTACTGTAGAGAAGGAGGGTGAGTATATAGATCTCTGCTTACCACATGGCATGCATTGTCCCTTCTCATGGTCAAAGTATTCATCATGAGAACAGTTGTAACAGCCTGAAGGAAGATAATTTTGTTTTACATTTCTCAGAGAACAACACTGCATTTGTATCATTTATAATCTAACTTTGTACACTTCTGATATTAAAAAATTGCATTGATCATAACATCATATATTTAAAAAAGCACTTCCAGTGCCATCCTCTGAAAAATGGTCTGCATAAAAAACAACTTTTCTGTTTTCTTCAACTATATTCATTGTCTAATAAAAATATTCTCTTTCCTTCCACATATTTCCTTCTTAAGCAGAACATATACCCTTGACTGGTACAAATTCTTCAAGATAGGCTGAGCTCAATGCTAGATGTAATACTGATATTGATAATAATGATATCATATCAATTACATATTAACATTGTAGTAGTAATGTAAAGATCAGTAAAAACTGCCTCAAAGATAGCGTTGATTAGAACACCTTTAGAACACCTTTATCTAACTGTGGTATGACTGATTAAAACAATAGCAGTAAAAGTAATTATCTTACTGTTTTCCGGTTTACAACAATATAGATTATTACCTTCAATGTTGACATATTTGTAGTTTTGATTTGGACAGTTACATGGTCTGTAGTGCCAGGTGCAGTTGTCACTGCTATAGTCATAAGAGTAAGCAGTCTCACTTCCTGATTTTTTATGAGAATTGTAATAGTCACAATAGACAGCTAAAAAAAAGTGGGGGGGGGGGGGGGCAAAACAGGAGAAAAGTTTAAATTTTTCAATTCTTGACACATGTTTTCTCAAAGGACTAGGAACAGCGAGGACAAAATTATTCAGTAGTGTTTGAGCCAAAAATTTTGTCATTGAAGTAATCACTTATGATGCAAATTGACATTTATGCTCTAGCAAAGTGAGTTTATCCTTCTTGCAAGTATACTGTACAGGCATTTCTATATATTTTTAATGTATAATATAGTGACATGTTAAAAAGAAACCATCAAAGATGACAACTCCAAATATTGATTTACAACATTCTAATCCTTTTTTCTCTCCTGTGTATAGTGTTCTGGAACATATTGCTATTTTTTCCTGTTTTACAGTGTTCTAGTCAACACAGCTGTCTTTATTTCCTTGAAATCCACAGAGAAAGTGATTTTATCATAGTTAAAACGAATACGTACATATTGTTCACAGTTTCATGTTCCTTCTGATGACAAAATGACTTGTTCATGGAGAAATATATGGCTTGTCCATGACTACTTTATTTTTTTCTCTTATTGCTCCATGACTAAAAAATACCATAACTTGATTAACTTATTACTAATGAAAAGTACAAAGTTCAAAACCAAAGTGACAAAAGTCAACTATTTGTCCATACAGAAGATGCAACTTTGGGCATATTTAGATAAGCCATTCCCTATGCTGAGGTATTAATATACTCATAGTAATAATTGTCTCTTACACCTCTTTATGTTTTGACCGAACAAAAATCCCACTAAAAGCAAAAAGTTATCAATGTATATCACATGTACCTTAAAAACAACTTGAAGAAACTTACGACAGAACTCAGGGGTCCTCCAGTCAATGCAGAGACCTTTATCTAAGCATGCCATGGCATACACTGCAACAGCATCACACATGCACTCGCAATCCCCTCCAATGTCACAACCACAAGAGTCTCGGACACAGGCCTCATAATAGGGCATACGGTTCACCTATGTTGGAAAATTAAGTAGTAAAAATTCTAAGATTCTTCTGTTCTTGTCTATTTGTTAAGAAGTTTTTTTTCCAGGGCTAAATAATAGCCCTTAATTCAGCAGAAAGTGAAGTGCACTTGTTCCATTAAGTGATGGTAGCTAGTATTTCCTCTAAACATTAAAATGGTCAAAGCAATAGCACAATCTCACTTCAGACAATCATTTTTAGTAAGAATATAGGTCCCCGAAAACTAACAATAGAAGCTGATGATATTTTACCAGATATGAACTTCTAAATCCATACTGATCTTGAACACACTATAACTAAACAAAGCCACATTCATTCAGGTATAAATGTGCAAGTTCATCAGCAGTATACCCTCCACGGATATGTATAATCACTGCAGCATTATGCATATTTCTCTCTTGTGTTCACCTCTGGAAAATGGAGATTTTTTCCTTCACAAGGCTTGGTTCTGATGAATTTTGTGGTATTTTCATTGACAAAGTGGGTAACTTAAAACAAATAGAAGGGTTGATGATATCTTGATTTCCTACATCTTCTAAATAATGCTGTTGATTTACTAATGAGAACAAGGTCTGGGGGTTTTTGTTTTTTTTTTTTCTAACAAACCTAATGTTTTCAGAAAGAATAAATGGTGTATTAATCAATGTCAGGTATCATCAATAGACTCACTAATTTATGATACTTAAGTCTTCATGTTTTTTTTCATTCTAGTATTTTAATTATTCAGCCTTGCTTAGCTTTTGTGCTAACAAAAGGGCGGGTGAAGGGCCAATAGGAAGGATTAAGATTAATAAAAGGCAGAATATATTTCATATATGTATTATTAAAACATTTGGGAGAAGAGAAAATCAAGTGTTGGACTGTGAGCAAATACTATTTGGCAGACTGTAGATTATGTCTACATAAGAGAAAGCCAAAACAATTCTTACCTTATTGTGACAGGCAGAAAAAACTTGGCTGTTGATGATGGAACATGTCTTTTCTGCCCAGGCTTTTCGGTAAGGGTTCTTGCTACAGGGGTCCACTACAAAGTACACATCCCCACAGAGAGGATTCTCTTTCCAAGAATTGACAAACTCCAATTCATTTGATGCCACATACTTGCTTCGAGTCTCAAAGTCATCTTTCATATTGCCATTATAGTTCCCACACAGGCCACAGATAGTTTCCTAAATGGAATAAAGGCATTAATGTAAGTTGAATGAGTTACAATAGCTTGCCTTCCCTTTTTATTATTGTCATTGTTTCCTGTGTTTAGTAGTAAATGTGATCTATAAATACTCTAATATGTTGGTAAAGTCTGTGCATGAAGTCCTGTTTATCAGTGGATGAATGTGTTTTTCCTCTTGAGTGTAATCTGCTATAATTTAGAGATAAAATTCAACCAAAAGATGTTATTGTTGCATATAGCAAAAACTCTTAGCCCAAAGATTCCTCTTATACAGTAAGGCAATTGTTTAGTCATCAGTCTCTACCGAAAACCTCTACTGTTTTGGAGATAAGGCTGAGCAGAAAATGAATCACTAGTGGCTCCTCTGAAAAGCTGTGCCATCACAGAGAGTTGAGACAACTGTAATCAAGTGCGCAGTTCAATCTGAATTGAAGGACAGTTTACTGAGGAAGTTATTTTTTAGTACCTGTGTTTCTCTGGAGATCTTGATGAAGAAGTTCATGTGCTTGTTCCAGATAAGGGTCATGTTGTATTTTCCTGGGATAACAATATCGAACATCACATGAAGGGCATTTCTTTTCACTTTATATCGCACTAGAGGATTTTCCCCAGAAACAGAGAAGGTTTCATCTCGCAGTATGAATGTCATGTTCTGAAAGAAAATTTTTCCAGATATTGTAACTTATCAAGTTCTAGTACTTTCCATACTTGGCCTGTGGTATTACTAGAGATATTGTACCACTACAGATTATCGTGTCATTCACGCTTATCTTATGGTAGCCAGAAGCTGCAGAATAATGTATTGTCAGTGGTGACACAGATCTTACAGGATAAGTGAGTTTCTTCAGCTTGCTATCCTATCTCAGAATAAGTGAATTTTTTTCTTTTATATTATTTCTTTAAGCATATGCAAGTTTTGATGAGAAATACACACAAAAAATCTGTCTTTGTAATACTCTCATTGTTAGATGCAGCAGCTTTCTGACTGCATTTGGTGGAAATAATACTGACACCTACATGTAACCAGAAGAGGAAAAGAGGTCTGTTTCCATGCATTTTTAGGAATAAATGAATAGTTATAGAGAGAAATTAGCTGTCTCACTTGAGTATTTTCACCATCTCCCGATCTCATTTGTACTCTTACATCTTTTCTCCTGTCATATCACAGTGTTTCAACTGCCTAAACAGCCAACAGAAAGATTAGTCTGGATCATGCACTTACAAAACTGTAAGCAAAGAAAACAACAAACTTTTCCATCACAACATTGATCAGCTGACCCTGCTTATGTTACTCAGAAAAGTGGCACATGTGCATTACATGTAGTGACCATTCCTTGGGATAAAAATCTCATCTGTCTGTATTCTTTCTGTCTGACAAAGAAGGACTCTGAGATTATCTGATACTAAGGGGCATTACTGTCCCATAGAGCTGAGAATGGCAAAACTGATCTGATTTAGGAAGATTTCAGACAACAGTGGGAATGAGACTAACTGTTCATTGCTGTAGTGTCACAAATATATCTTGGGTAAGTTAATAGAGAACTGGAGATATTTTGAAAAAGCAGATTATTAGCTGGGCTTAGAAAAATCTGTAGAGGTTTTGCCCATCATCCATGATAAGAATGCCTTCATTTTAAATTACTGTTTTCCTGACTGAGTTTGGGAAAAAAATCAGTACCTTTTGACTGACTGATTCACCATTAAGTGGTTAAATTCAAAATTTTATGGTTCCTAGATAGATCAGAAATCAGAAATCCAAGGACTGAAATACTGAGGGGAAAAAAAAAAAAAACCCACTGAAGCTCTAGATTAAGCACATTAACTTAACTTTGCTTACAAGGTACTGCTTACAAGACACTGCTAAAGTTTCCAAAAGTGAAGCACTGGGCTGAAATGGCTATTCAGATGAGTAAAAGTAGAACAGTAGAATGAGGATCTTACCCCAAGGTAAATGTAGATGGATCTGGAGCAAGTAACCCCAGATTTCCCACAGATGACATTCTCCGTTACAATTTTAAAGGAGGAAAGAGGTCTATTAACACTGCAGCCATCCTAAAAAAAACAAACAAACAAACAAACAAAAAAAAAAAAAAAAAAAAACAAACAAAAAACCAGATTCTGTGCCTGAAGTTTTCCGAGTTACAACAGAGGAAAAGAAAGCTTAAGCATGCCATAGCTGTGATTCTGCCTTTCAGCATAGCAGGCAATCTTTATTTCATATCCTCACTCTCAATGTGAGAGATGGCCTATCTGTGACCATCTCAAAACTCACTGCTGGTTATTAATGCAGAGGTTTTACGTATCTTATAGCTTTGGCAGCTTAAGAATTTTATTCATTTCAGAACCTGCATCTTTGTATGGAGAAAGGAAATTGTCAATGGAGTATTATGCTTTAGTTGGTGGGTGTTTTTTTTTTTTTTTTTTTTTTTGGGGAGACCTCTGATTTGGTAGTCAAGGTGACATTACTTTGCTGAAAGATATACTTGGCTAGTATATAATGGGTATTCATCAGTGAATATTCAAACATTTTAGTAAATTCAAAATGCTTGCAATTTCATGAAAACCTACATCTTTAAAAGTAAAGGCTTTTGAACTTGAGTTTTGAAATAAACAGAAAATATTAAAACATGTAAGTGTACATAAAGATTCTAAGTGCTCTATGGAATATAGATGCTTCCTAGGATATATTCATCGGCCATTTAAATCCAGCTATTTCTTGATGCTGAGGTGCTGCTAGAAGAAGCAGTAAGGTGGACATTACCATAGCTAGTATGTATTCACAGTTCCCGTCAAACACAAAGCGCTGTCCATCAAAAGTGGTAATGTGACCTTCTCCATAGAGATTACATGTTGAGGAACACCTAGACTTCTGAACACATTTCCATTTGCCTCTTGTGCAAGTGCTGGGAGTGAGAAGAAAAACCATGCTCAGATTACAAAGGCATGCCACTTCAACATTTCTTTTTATATTCATGCATTTTATAGGTAAGACATTCACTTAACTGACTTGTGTACACTCTAGCCAAGTTATAATTAATAAAGGAATCATACCAAAAAGCTAAGGACTGCTGAGAAAACTTATGCATGATAAAGAAAAAAATCTTAAGTCTCTTTTTGCTTTCTTTTTTCATTGAAGAAAGAACATGAAGCTCATTTCTTTCTGTTTTTGCTAAGAATAGATGCCACTGTCCTGTGTAGTTTGGGTGGCGGTGTTTTCTTAAACTAGATTAGAAACTGCAAAGGGAAGAGAGTTGTTGAGAATATTGCTAAAAAACTGAAATATTTTTGAGAGAGAGGAGAAAGACTGTCTACTCATCTTTATTTGGGTATAGCTGTTAATACTTGATCTTATATAGTTTACAGTTACAGACTGTCCTCAATGCCATCTTATTCCTGGATATGCAGACTGCAAAGATTATCCTTGAAGCCAGTGCAGCTGACTAGTAGACCATGACCTTTTCATTTATGCATATACATTGCCAGGTGTTATGCTTGTCTTTATCACCTCAATTCTTTGTTGCTTAGTTCAGCTGTTGCCATTTCCTATTCTCCTGCCAATTAAATCCTTTTATCGTCCTTTGTGCAGTTTAGTGAAACAGGATCACTAATGGAAAACTGCGACTCTTACCAAATCTCACATTCAGTATGGATCTGCTCATCTCTTCCATAAGCAAGACCACCATATTCACAGGGACACTCTTCAGCTGGTACACACCTGCCATCAAGATTCTCATATAGCCCGTTAGTACAGACACAGCCTGATTCACATTTAGTAGGTACCTGGTAAAGATAAATAGATTCCAGAATGAAAAGAAATGTAACGAGATCTGTTACAGTTTATGTTGTACGTGACTAGTGTCAAGAGTCAATATGTGCTAAGTTTTGATCTGAATTTTATGATTTTACTAGTGCTAATATACTACTTAATTATACTAGTTTCACTAAAGCTGTAAAATATGTTTGTTGTGTGAGATAGCAAATATTCTTGAAGACTCTGAAAAAATTATCTTTCCATGTTACTAACTTTCTGGACAAATACAGTATAAGTTTATTTTTATGAAGGAAGCCTCTTACATTATAATTCTTCCAGTCAGTCAATTTCCTTAAAAGTGTAAGAAAAGCCATAACAGGACAGACCAAAATTTCCTCTAGCCTACATCTCCTGCAACCTGTAACTGTCACTAGCAGGTATTTGGGGAAGAATAGAACAGGAAGCTTATACTTAATGTTCTAACAGTTTCCAGTGACATGCAGGTTATGGAGTACCTGAGCCAGAAGTGATAGTCATGGATTTTTACTCAATGAATTCAGTTAATCACTTTCTGAAGTTTATATACATTGTTAGTGTCTACAGTCTGTGCAAACAAGTCTGATGTTTAACTATTTCATGTTAGAAGAAGTATCTCCATTCATTATACTAGAAGGAGCTGAATCCTGGACTTCTTGAGTTCAACGTAACAACTAGAATATTCTTCCTCTCAGAGTATTTATATCACAGAGCTGTGAAACTCACACAGTCAATTCCAGTGGCTAACATCTGACAGGTAGGGGCACATGTAGCTCCATACTTGTTTTCTAACCTGTCAGAACATGATATATATTTCTTAGGAGCTTTGCAGCTTTCTAGAAAAAAGGAAGACAAAGAAACAGCAGATTGTGAAGTTATGAATTTATAATATAGAGGAAAAGAATATTATTCAAAGTAAGCTGTAGCCAGACCCATACCTGCAGGATTTTGAGGTTTGCCAGTGCAACTTAGCCTCCCATTAACACAGTAGCTAGGGGGGAAAAAAAGCAGGGGGGAATTTCAGTGCAATTCTCTCCTAATAAAGAAATTTTTAAGTTTTTGCATGATGAGTTCGCATTTTTCACCACTGGAAATCTTTCATCTATATTACTAGCTCCTCCTCCAAAATGAAACATGTCAATTTGCTTCTCTATTTTCTGCAGTATACAGTAACATCAGTTTTGAAAGTGAATAGTGAGCTATCATCTGGTTTGTAGATAGTTGTACAAATGCTGTTGGGAAAATCTTGTACTATGATCTACCAGAAATGATCAGATTTTACTTAATATTCTCCAATTTTTTCCTTAGCATTGAGAAGCTTAAAGTCGTTTGTTTTTTCAAGTAATTCCTTTAATGGTGTTTGTATTTTAGGAAGGAGCGCAAAAGATGTCTCAGAAAATAATCCTTTTCTATTAAAAGCAAAGCAGACACATGAAGACACCTCCTTCTCATTTTCAGTTTGCTCATCTTTGAACCTGACAAACTTACCAGGTAATCCCACCAGTTATTGTTGACTGGTCTGGTAAAATGTATTTTCTATCTTCTAAATAGCAGGGACAATGAGATTTACGAACACATTCATTTTTGTGGTTTAAGTACATTCCTTTAGGACAATGGCAGCCTTCAATTGGAATGTCAGTCGGATGGCATTCCAGGGCTCGATTGGAGAGTGACAAGCATGTCCTGTCACATGCCTGAGCATTGTAGCTGAACGTTTGATTGCCAGTACAAGTAATGGCTGCAAAACAAGACAAGAGTTTCTGTTAAATTTCATTTTCTTCTCCTCTTCCCTGTGAAAGATGCTAGGTTCAGAGCCATGTGCTGCACACATTCTACCAATAGCTTCAACGCTTATTCTATTGAGACCTTCAATGCTCTTACTCCTCTGCCTGAGGATATGAATCTGCAGTGAAAGACACTTCAGAGAAGGTCTTAAAACCTACCTTGGAGCTGTTGGTAATTTTATAAAGGTTAAATATTATTTTATTAATTCTTCGTGTATCTTGAAATGCAATTATGCAAAAAGAAGCTCTACGGAAATACCAGTATTTTTAATATAACTTTGAAAATGGTGCTGCTGTCTAAATTGCATAATAACAAAATCACATCTGCAACCAGAGCCCTTCTTTGTTCTTTCTTATCCTGTGGCACACTACAGATTCATTTACCTGTTAGTTTCATTATTTAAATATCAAGTCCTGGAATCATCCACGTATTCACCTTAAAGCCTATGAGCAGTTACTCTGATACAATCTTAAACGACAACCCTTTTTTCCAGCAGCCAAAATAGAGCAGGAAAACATGTTTTTTTCCACTTTCAGGCACTGTAGTCTTGATCTCTAGCAGAGCGTTTATGTATTGGATATCTGCTATTCCATTTCTGTTTTCCTTTTCTTTCCTTTGTCTATTTTTTCATTGCTCTTAAGGTGATTTGGACACTCTTTAGGATACTACTTTACTGTTTAAGGTGTTTTGTTGAGTTTTGACATATCTGTGAGGTCAGCAGCTCCTGGGAATATGGCTTTTATGCCAGCTAGTTGGCCTACTGGAGCAATAAGTAGTTATAATGACTAATCTGTAGTTTTAAAATATGGATTCTCATTCAACTTTGTCAAAGGTGAATCAAGCATGGGAATTTTCATGATGGCATACTTTCAGGATTTGGTTCAATTACTTACTGCAATTGTCCATACTGTTTCTCCAGTTTTCAAGGATTAAACCCATTGAACTACACACTCGTGCGTATGATCCCAGAGCAGAACAAATATAGGGAAAAGTCTCCTCATAATTACAGGCTTGGTAGACGCATCTCTGAAACCCAACACATAGAGAATACTCTGTAACTACGGAGCAGACATCTGAAAATGTTAAAATTCCTGACCAGCAGAGGTAAGCCATGCAAAATACATTTTTTGTGTAACTAGAACACAGATCAAAATGATCAGATTAACTGTGTGGTTGACCGGAATAAAATATTCTAAGTAGCTAAAACAATGCCTTTGTTTATTCACTGCTTTTCATTTTTAATTTTCAAAATGTTTCATACAGATAGGCAAATATAATGAGCTCAGTTATACATATGGGAAAATCAGTATTTTACATGGTTAAAGCTGTTGATAAGCAGAATTGCAGTGTGAGCAAAAATATCTTCTGATTCCTAAGGTTCAGATTGGCAGTCTATGGTTAAGCCAGGCTTATAGTACAGTGGAAATGTAATTTTCAGAAACACTCTTGTTCCTGACCTATTGCATGTTGCTGATTAACATTAGTGGCATACTGTACATGAGTACATTCTGGTCCATATTTGGACTACCTCTGTGCACCATCTATCTTAAGTTCCTACCTTATAGAAAGGAATAGGGTTCACCACAGCATGGCATTTCTCAAACACTGTACCCTTCTTAGTAAGAACAGAGCAATGAGTCTCAGCAGATATTTCTAAGAAAAAAAAGTTGTGGATATTAAATACTAGAGGAAGTTAGGAAAATGGGATGAAGAAGAGAGAGAGAGGCTTAGAAAGGATCTCAAAAGCCCCCCAAAAGACCAGAAGTGCTTCTGTTATTACTGACTAAAAGTGGACTAGCTACTGTTAAAGCCCTCCAGTAATACAGATTCCATAACATGCTAGCACAATCTGCCGATCATCAGAAAATTAATCTTCCAGAAAAACTGGCTATGTTGCAGATTATTTCTTATCCTTCCTACCAGTGATATGGAAGGCAATATATTATTTTCATTTTAATGGATCTGAAAACAACAATTGCACTCCCACTCATTTTTCTCTTTGTTGAGTTATATTCTCCCCTTTTGTTTAATCCTTCATCTTAGGCCATGCTTTCTAAACCACTGATTATCCTTTCTGATCTTCTCTGGATTCCCTCCAGCTGGTCACTGATTTTCTCAAACTATATTTTTATTTTCTAGCAGCAAAACTGGATGCTTCACTCCAGCTGAATTGTTAGCAAGGATAGACAGAACAAAAGGATAACTTTGTATGTCTTGCAGACTATACTCTTGTTCATACAGCACTTATTTTTTCCCTTTGTGTACAACAGCAACGCAGCCCTGAGAAGGTAAAATCTGGATTTCAGCCACAATACTGGTGAACAACAGTTTAAGACTTCCATGGCTACCACAACTTCACTTTCAAATATCAGCACAAACCTCTGATTCACCTTTTTGATCACAGATCTCTAGAATGGGATCTGGTAAGTTCTTCCAGTAAAGGTATATTCTCAGAAACTTCTTGGCCGTGGTGAAGGAATCTGTGAGACTCAATCCTCTCATTTTCTCAAGCCCTTTTCACTCCTTTGCTTTGGGTTTATGAAGGAGTTGACAAAGCTAGCTAGAAAGATCACTCAGAACAGGATCAACTACTTACTGTTCAGTTGACTCATAGCACAAGGGTCAGTCTCTCTCTCTAAAGCAGGCTGACAATTTCCTGCCCTCCAGGAATCTACAAACAGGGAAGCTGTCCCTTCAGTGATATCCATGCTAGTCATGAAGTCATCTGTCGTGTCTCCATTGTAATTGCCACACAAACCTAGCAACATGAGAAATGCAAGAGATGACTGAAAATCAAAGAATATGTACACAATGGTCTATGTTTCATTCCTGTACACAGTGATAAAAATGTGGTGGAGTGTTAACGAATACTGTAGGTAAAGTAGCCACCAAACCTTGAGCATGTATCTTCTGCATTCAGTCATTCTGACCTTTTAAATTCTCAGGTTAAAATAATCCAGCTTTATTTGCTAACACGAATTCATATAGAAATTTCTATTATTTGCCTTGGTTTTGGTAAAAAGAACTTTTCAGTGATTTTAAGCTATGTAAAAGAGAAAGGCCATGAAATACTTGTATAGTTGTGCATGTGTTTTCTGAAGTATATAATATCTGTAATGGCACAGACTATATATTTAACCTTTTTTCACATCTAAAGCCTCTCTGTAAATCCACACAGATAATTAGAATGTAGGATATGCCTTGGTGGCTAATATTGTTTCAAAGTAAACATACGCATGTCCATCTAGTTCTTATCAGCTAGAGAGCTTCTGGATTCTTTAATGGTTTATCATGTTCATAGTGATGGTTCATTGCGTTCAAAGCTCAGTGTGCTCCAAGATGTAGAGACCAGCCAGGCTAATTCATTGCTCCTTCATTATGTCAAGAAGACATATTTGAAAAAGTCATGTATAAAACAGACATAAAAATCAGTATTTTATTATGCATCAAAAATGTCACCCATCAAATTCCATTGATTATCTTAAAAGTTACCAGGACAAAACAAATTCTTAAAAATGCACAGTAGTTTTCTGACACAGGTAATTTTGTTGGGTATTTTTGAATCCAGAGAAGAAAGTTTATTCTTAAAGGATGACTACTAATCTTTCAAAATTACACTCCTTACATTCTCTCTTTCACATGGGGACTAGATTTCTTACCTCGGGTTCTGCCTTTGAACTGTTGTCCAACTTTCACATGAGCCTGGAACACAGGTGATGTTTGAACTACAAGTTCTAGCCCAAAGGTTGTATACATTTGAATGTAGACTGAGGACTGTTTGAAAATAGTGATGTCACCTAGAAGAATAAGAATATTTTAAAATAGAGATTTTGGTGCATAAATAAATGTTATAGCATTCTGTCTACACATGTGTTCTCCTTCCACATACAATGCTCCCGAGAGGAGTAACAGTACTGGGAAAGATTTTTGACCTTCCTCTAAAACCTCTGCTATTGGCAGTAGTTAGAGAAAAGATGTAAAATAGAGATGTAATATAACATGCATTTAACATACATTCCCTTTTTCTTTACCTGATCTGTAAGGTAGCCGCTTCAGTTCATCATCATCAGTAAGGAGTTCATTTTGAGAAATCACAATTTTGTCCTGTATGAATGAGGACACGGAATGAGAAGTAAATATCTACACTGATGGTATTTATGTTTTCTTTAACAGAAGCACTCTATTGCCAATCACCTATCTAATAAGAAAAGATGGATACAAGCTTTTTCTCACACACTATTCCATACTGTTTTGAGCTTTCACTTTGAAAATCCTGTAGTTTTCTGCACAGAAACTCTACCTTCCTGAACTGATGTGGCACCACAGATCTTTGCTGCATATGCATGCACTGAAACATGTATCTATCCCTCAAATTTTTTCAGTTCAGCCTACTAGCAATGCCTTTAAATACTTACTTTGCCAGTCTGGTTACTGAAATGCTGGCTAGACTGTGGGATGATTGCTTACCTTTGTTGACAGGTAAATTAGAGCACTAAGTGATGTCTCAGAATGAGAGTAACCAGACTTCCCATACACAGCCATTAGGGTTCCATTGTGTGGCAGGCTGGAACTCTGAAAGAAAATAATGAAAAGGTGTGTTTGTGTAAAAGTATTTGTAGGATAAATGCACATCACAGGAAGACCTCAGTTTGTGTAACAAAACGAAATCAAAGACTGACTAAAAGCATATACATTTGTGCATTTCTAGATTTCAGAAAATTACCTTCATAAGAACATAAGTGCAAACTCCATGGAACCTGTAGGATCTAGAATCAAACGTGGTAACAAAGGATCCTCCTTCCAGAGAACACCTTCCAGGGCAAGGTAAGTCTATGCAGTTCCACTGACCCATTGTACATTTACTGAGGAAAACAAGAAATTCTATGTAAGATTATTCCTGTATTAAGTCACTGTGTATCAGCAAAGATGATTAAAACTGCTGAGACTGCCAGAAAGAAGTTGTAAGTACTGATATTTATTTTGTACTAATTTTACCTGCCCTTTCACACAGCAGCTAAAAATAATACTGCTTTGTATGGTATGAAAGAACATTTATATTTGTAGAAATGAACCAGGAAATGAGACAAATGTAGTTCCATCTTCAATTACCAATATATGGTTTATGGCTTTCAAACAAGGTGAGTTTGGAGATTGTTTGATACACTTGTAGCTGCCAATAGAAAAGTTAGGCTAAATTTTCCAATCATTTGGTGAGGATGTTTTCCGCTCTCTCTTGAAAGAACCTGTTTCTACTTACCAACTTCTACATGCTGCTTTCATTGTCTCACCAGGAGCATATTTTTTCCCATTGAGTGAACATGGGCACTGCTTAATGTGAACACATGTTCGATTCTTTGAGATGTCATCAAGAACAGTCCCTGAGAAGGGGGATTAACAAAAAAAATACACTTTTCCATATCTTTACTGAACACTAAGGCTAGTATAACTTGCATCCTGCTTAGCACCCCTTCCAAAATTGGCATGAGAATGGTATTCTTGCACAGTCACTGCCCATAGAAATATTAGAATATGTGCTGGACATTTGCCCTTAATTAAAATTAAACTGACTTTCTACAAGTGATAACAGGGCTTGGCTACTTTGTTATATGAAAGTGTAAATAATTGTCTTCATTTCAAAATTGAACTTAATCTGAAATAATGGTAAGCTTGAATGTTATTTTTTCCAATTGCCTCTATATGACACTGTAATTAAGTTGGAAATCTTACACATTCGAGTGTTTATAGTCCTAAATCTATTTCCGAATGTGTAGCTCACAACATATTATTTTTGACTACTTTAAAATGGTGATGATATAAATACCTATATCACAGTAACCCGAGAGAATATTTCAGTTCTGAAATTTCAAGAGAAGATCCAAATAATAGTCATAATTACAGTTTTTACAGACAATTTCATCTTGAATTGTTTTAAAAGGAATATTCAAGATGTCTATAATATTTCAGAACTTCTCTGAGGTACACTACTTCTTGAGAGAAGAAATAAATTATATCTAACTCAATTTATACTGTAAAACAGAACTTCAAGCAGATAGTACATAATTATTCCATCACATATTACGGTCCTGAGAGGAAGATGCTTTCATGGCTCTCTTGTGAACAGTAACCACGGATCTTTCATGACTGAGACTGTTCATGACTCCAGTTATCTCATGTTATCTGAGAAACTGCAGTTCTAATAGCATAATGGCCTGAAATGCACTGCTGAATCATTGTTTAACAAGATTATTTCAGCTGACTGGCTATAGGCTAAAAAAGATTTGTATAGGTCATACAGGATAAGATGAACACAAAACTGATACCTTCTGGACAAAAGCAACCATAGGTACAGTGACTGGAACAGCTGTACTCTGGGTTGGAACAGGTTTTAACACATGGAGAACCACATTCCTCATAGATTTGGTTAGCAGAACATTTTCCCACAGCTGTAACAAACAACCATGCAAAGTGTTAAGATATTTTAAATAGTAAACTGGAGATTCTCTCATCTACCACAAAGGAGGGAGAAGACCTTGTGAACTCTTGACACTAACCTTCTCTTACCCTGTCCTGATACTCAGTTCAACATCTGAGTATTCATCATCATCATATTCACTCTAGTCTTTATTCATTTTTCAAATCAGATTTAAGAGAAACTCCTTTTAGAAGTTTGAAGGATGGCAAGCAGGTTATAATGCAGTCTAGCAAACTACCATAAATCAGATTTTCTGTAGTACTTGAAGTACTGGAAGAATACAATTCCCTGATCTTCTGTATTGTGCTTCTCAGACATTATTTATTTTTCAGATTGCAACTACCTAACAATATTAACGTCTAGAACTGAAAACACATGTTTTATTGTGTGATAACAAGCAGAATTTTCTCTCCATCTGAAAGAGGAAAATAAGTGAGCTAGGAAAATGGGAAAGTTAGCAGTGAATATGACAAAAAACAATAAAGACTAAATAGTTCATTACCTTTGTATGCTTGGCATTCATTTGCAAGTTCTGTTTCTCACCTTTTGTTTTTTGGGAGACAAGGGCTCCCATTCACTAACTTGCAAATCCTTATTTTTTTACTTCCTTAGTTTTGCATTTTATCACTTTACTACAAGTTCTAGTAATTGTCTATTGCCAGTTTTATTTTACTGTGATAAGTAAGAATTTTTGTACAGTTCTGTGACTGTACATGGTGCCTTACCAATATTTATCGAAGTCTATAAAATGCTCTGAGGAATTACAATTTTGGAGGACTAAAACCAGTCCAGAACAACCAAAAAATAAAATGGGTTACAATTTATTTAAGATAACATTGGAGAAGTGGTGGGGAAGAATGATTTCAGGAAGAAGTGCAATTTTAGGATAACAACGGAACTTATAGGTAAAGCTTTCAGTAAGTACAAGGAAAGAATGAAAGAAAATTCCCGACTAAATTCAAAGCAAAAAAATGAAGAGCAACACCAGTACATGAAGATCAAGAGAAGAATAGAAGAATATGACACGAGAAACACAGATACTGCAAAATCATGCAAAGTCGGGAAAGTAACAATGATGAGATGATAGACTATGGCAAGTCAAGCAATGATGTCAGGAATATAATTCAATTGGGACTTCACTACTCTCATGCTAAAATCTAAATCGTAGCCAATCTCAAAGACTTCTGCAAGAGGATAAGAAGCAAGGGGTAAGGAAAAATATGTCCCTGTTAAAGCAATTTATTTTAAAAATTGCTGCTCATGGCCATGTAGATATATAAAGGTTAAACAGAAATATGATTAAGCAATGTATTTCTGAAGGACAGCACGACATTATGCAACGTCATTTTGAAAGTTCCTCTTTCTTGGTATGAGCTGCATCTCTGGTAATCTAATGTGTGAGTTGGTTTAGAAGTAACATCAGTTTAGGTTACTTTTGACTCTCTTATGGCCAGCATCTTCTAAAACAATGAATCTGTGCTATGTAATACTGATTATAGGTTAAACTTTCAGGCAGATCCATTTCAAAAAGTGAATCAAAACTTGATTAACAAGAAGACACTTGAAAAAATATGTGTCTAATCATGTACACTTTGGAGAGTAGCTGAAGATTTATTCTGTTTTCTTTGTATTGGTAGTTACAGCTAAGAAGATTGGTGGAAAAAAAGGATGAGAGACTGCAGTGACAGTTTACAAGTTGTCTCTCTTTGCTGGCTAATTTACTGAGTAGAAAAACAAACAAAAATATGCTAAGTAGAAAGAAAAGACTCCTGCTGGAAGTTTGGGAAATTCAACAGTTTTCACATGGTGAGTACTTCTCTTTAAATTGAACAGCCTCTGATGTAGATCTAGGAGCCACCTTTCATGCTTCCTCTTTCTTTGAGAAGAATGTCTCCCCTCTTAACGCTTTACCCAAGACCACTGCTGTTTCTTTAAGAAAATCATTTCTGCTTGATTCATGTCAGCAGAGACTTCTATAATCAGTTGTAATAAATTCCAGTAAAGAATCATTCTCTCTATATAAAATATACAGCAAGCTTGTGTAAAACCTTGTGCCTATAAAACATTTAAACTTACAGCAGAAGTTTTCATTCCTCCAGTTTAACACCATTTGATGGGACATAGCACATTGTCTTGAATACTCTGACAGGGTAGAGCAAGTACAATTGTTTTGTCCTGGCTCACTGCAGTCCTGCATATCAAGCTGACAGCGAACAATAAACCCGTCCTTTGGCACACTGCAGGTTGGTGACACCAGGTTGAGTAGCTGGGAGCAGATCATTGCCTAAATAAAAACAAAATCAAAATTGTTCCCGGTAGCATTTTTCTCATGTGAAAACCACAACACAACATCACTGCTAATTACGATTTTCTTGTTGATTGTCTGCTACACCTTAGTAATGTTTAGCTAAATTAAAATGCATGAGAAGTTCTGCAAATGGAAGGGAATATAAATCCACTGTATAATGGATGGATCTTGTATGTTGAATTAGTTCCACTTCTCATTAAATTGAAAATGAGTCATCAATCTCCCCTAATAATTGGTGAGAATATTACAGATGAAGTATTTTGTCTTACGGAGATCCAGTCTGAAGAGGAAAGTGTTCAGGGCAAACACCATGTGGCAATAACATATTTCCTCTTTGAACATGCCTTTGATGTGTTGATATTGCCCATAATGTTGCCTGCTGAAATATCACATTTCAAAGAGAAACAGTATTAAAAGGTTCAAATTCTGAGTCAAAGCGAGTTCTCCAGGGAATCAAATTAGTTTTTCAATATGAATACAAGTAATATTTACAACCCTTCTCCAGAAATGCATCTTTCTCACCACACCTTCAGATACTCCTGTTCTTGAAGCCTGCTTTTAAGTCATACAAATCCAGCCTCAATAATACCTCTAGGCCCTTTTCAAAATCTGTTCTGATGCAATGAAGTCCTTTTCTTTCTCATATCATGCTATATACATCTTTTGACTTTATTTTTTTCCATTTAGATTTATGAAATCACTGCCACTCTGCTGATGGTTTCTAATCTGTTTTTCCTTCTCTGTTAAAATTATGGTGCAGAAAAGCCAAGAAGATCTTTCTTACATATTTTTTGTGACGAATGGCGGAAATTGATATCTCCTCAGACAGGCAGATCTCTGATGGATCATCCATTTTTTGTAACGCAGCAAATTTGTATGTATCCAGCAATTTACCTGTAAATTGAAGGGTTATGATTTGTCAGGAAAAAAAAGTATCAATTTCTTTAATGGTTGCTTTGACATAGTAAAAGCCAGATTCTGCTTTCTCATTGTGAAAGGTCCTATCAAGTCCAATTTCCTGTGATGGTACCTCTTTTGTCCTCTATCCGGAGTCTACTCAGTAAAGTGTACTTTTAACACCTTGATCATTTCTCTGAGCTATTTCCTTATCTATCACTTCTACAACCTTACAAGGTATCAGCTGCTAACATTTTTCTATCAGTGGTGTTATCTTTTCCATCTGCCAGTTCATGCCTCCTCTCCCCATTCCACATTCTTGTGTTTTCCCTACATGTGGCGTTAAACCCATCACAATCTAAAAATAAATTGTATTCATTTTAGAACTCTTCTTTGTGACGTGTACAGAAAACTCCAGTGTTGATCTGAGATTGCAGCTTACTGTGCAGCTTAGTGTCTCCAAACTAGCACTGCAGTTCAGATAAGCAGTGTGCTTCTGAAGTAGATCTTCCAGTCATCCTGACTTACAGCAGTTTGGTTTGAGTTTAGTGTGGTCTTGGTATATTGCGTTCTTTCCAAAGAAACCAAACCAGAAGATGTACTCTAAGAGCATGCCCAATGGGCTCCACCTGCTAATGGGCACAAGTTCATCAGACAAGACTAGAGCAAATCTGAAGTAGAATCATAGAATCATAGAATTGGTAAGGTTGGAAGGGACCTCTGGAGATCATCTAGTCCAACCCCCCTGCTCAGCAGGGTCACTTAAGAGCATGGTAGACAGGGTTGCATCCAGGTGGGCCTTCAAGATCTCCAGAGAAGGAGACTCCACAACCTCTCTGGGCAACCTGTTCCAGTGCTCCGTAACTCTCACAGTGAAGAAATTCCCCCTCACGTTCAGGCGGAACTTCCTGTGCTTCAGTTTCTGCCCATTGCCTCTTGTCCTGTCACACAGGACAACTGAAAAGAGTTTGGCCCCATCCCCTTGACACCCTCCCTTCAGGTACTTGTACACATTGATAAGATCCCCCCTCAGGCTTCTCTTCCCCAGGCTAAACAGGCCCAGCTCTCGCAGCCGTTCCTCAGAGGGCAGATGCTCCAGCCCTCTGATCATCTTTGTAGCCCTGCGCTGGACTCCCTCCAGTAGCTCCATGTCTTTCTTGTACTGGGGAGCCCAGAACTAGGTGCAGTGCTCAAAATGAGGCCTCCCCAGGGCTGAGGAGAGGGGCAGGATCACCTCCCTTGACCTGCTGGCAACACTCTTCCTAATGCAGCCCAGAAGACCATTGGCCTTCTTGGCCACAAGGGCACATGGCTGCCTCATGGTCAACTTGTCACCCACCAGCACTCCCAGGTCCTTCTCTGCAGACCTGCTCTCCAGAAGGTCAGCCCCCAGCTTGTACTGGTGCCTAGGGTTATTTCTCCCTAGGTGCAGGACTCTGCACTTGCCCTTGTTGAACCTCAGGATGTTCCTCTCTGCCCAGCTCTCTAGCCTGTCCATGTCTCTCTGAATGGCAGCACAGCCCTCTGGTGCATCAGCCACTCTTCCCACCTTGGTATCATTGGCAAACTTGCTGCAGAGGCACTCTGCCCCCTCATCCAGGTCACTGATGAATAAGCTGAACAGGATGGGAACCAGTACTGAGAGCCCAGGGGGATTCAGGCCTCCAACTAGACTTCACGCCACTGATGACAACCCTCTGAGGGCCTTTCAGCCAGTTCTCAATCCACCTCACTGTCCACTCATCTAACCCACACTTCCTGAGCTTCTCTAGGAGGATGTTATGGGAGACAGTGTCAAAAGCCTTGCTGAAGTCAAGGTACAGTAAAACCCCTGAACTACATATAGGGTGGATGTCAAGTCCTCAGCACCACTTTGTTGTAAAGATCCACCCCTACTGGGACATGTTACTTGTTAATGTTCTTGTCCACTATGTTAATCTTACTATAGCCTCATTCTTGTTGCCAGCTAATGCCACCATTTCACCCACATATTGTTCCTTTCTATGGACCTGTATTTTTCTGAAAGTTAGGTGAGGCAGACACAGTATGATCCTTACCATATGTTCCAAAATATAATCATAGCAAATAACAGTGGCAAAAAAAGTGTTTGGCATAATCGTATATTATGTTCATAATCATATATCAAGATAAGTTTATTGGTGAGCTATTTTACTCAGTTCTAAAATCGTCCGAACAGTCAGAGAAAAGCGAGTACAGCATTACATTTTTACTTTGACTCAGTTTAATTAGCCCTTCTTCCATTTGGACTGTCCTTTAGATCTTACCTTCATTCATAAAATCATTCAGCTCTTGGCCATCATAATTTCCACACATTCCACAGGTTTTCCCCATATATTTTTTCTCAGTCAAAACCTGAAATAAAACAAAACATTCAAAAGGAGCACTCTAATTAAAATTATGTATGCAGCATTACCTTTCTTGTACAAATTCAGTTCAAGAACATGATTAGAGGTGACCCTTCTGATTAATTTCAGTGATTTGACCGGGGCAAGAGGTTTGAAAGCAGTAACTTCTTTTCTGAACCAGCAAGTAGTGATTGTTATGTTTCTTTTACTCAATAAAAGAATAAGATTTGGAGACATTTCCAGGTAAATGATGGAGGATAATATTCTAAGGAGATGGAAAAAAATAGAAAAGGAAATGATGATGTTTCATTGCTTACATTACTTTTAAATGAGCACACATTTCAGGTTTGTTCTCTTAAGAAATTGAAGGTTACACGAAGAAAGGTTTTTTTTCAGAAGAATGTTATTCAGTTATCTATTGCTCTAGATGATGAAGTGGTAAAATTGCAACTGGCTACAATCAGTGAATTCTCACAAAAACCTTAGATCAAGGAAAAGAGTCTGACTGTCTACAGAATATAGCATGTACCCATCATAGAAGTGTTTCCTGTTACATAGGTGACAGTAGCACTGGCAAATCTCCCAGACAATTTACAAGGTTACAATCTCTCTGTTCTAGCAGACTTATCAATTCAGAATTCAGTGTCTTATGTGGCATTAATACCACACGAGGAAAGGTCTTCTGTTCTCTAAACTACATCAGAATCTTTTGGGGAAAAATATGAAAACTTATAGGAACTGGCCACCTGTTAGATATCAAAAGATGTCCAAATGAAGCACACCAGAAATGGCACATACTACTAAATTCTGCCTAACTGTAAACAAATGCAACATCCCTTTGGCAAAATATTTAAGCTGCTGAATCAGCCAGAGGAAAGGTTAAAATCCAAGGAAAATGCCCACAAATCACAATATTGGTGGCTTTAGTTAGCTATCAATGCTGGAAGTAAAAGGAAATGCAAGTATAAGAAGCACATTTATTTACTTCAGGGGGAATGGATGAAGCAAGAAAAGAATAAATACCCAAATAACAAACACATGCAAAAAGCATCCATTAAATCTAAAGAGATCCTATCATTCCAATAAGTCAGTGAGAATTTTCTCTTCTGCTGTATGAGATATTTTACTAACCATGAGATAGTCATCATTGTTCCACATGACGACTAGCTCCATCTCCATCATCTTGGCCACCAGGCGGATGTTACGCCCATAAGGCGCTATCTGAATTCCATTGCTGGTATAAGGCAATTTAACGACACTGTAAGGAGAAAGAAGAGAAAATTAACCCTCTTATGTCAGTATGTTATGCAGGTATTGGTAATCATTTTTAGAAGTAACACGCATAGTAATCTGAGTACTTGTAGCAACACAATATAGATTTTTTTCCCATATCTGTAATATTTCGAGATACACACAAATTTCTACTGACTATAAGTCAGTATTAGCTGTTTCAAAGGACCACCAGGCTATGGTTGCACACTGACCATAAAGAATAAAAGAGAGTATATTTGCACAGAACTTGGGATCTGCACTTGGTTTGGTTTTATTAGGGCCTAGCTACACGTTTCAAGAACTTGTGCTTATGTATTTTTTGTGGTGGAACTATTGATAACTATCCCAGAGAGTTTCTGTAAACAACAGACTGTTAATATAGAAATTATTGCTAAGGCTGAGAACTGGGAAGGTCAGAGAAAAATATAATGGGAATGGTGTAGCAGAATTAGGTCTTCATTGTTGTGGCTGAATTCTAACGCTACAAACAAACAACACTGAATAAGAAATATATTTTCTTACGGTACATATGTCTTAAAATACAAGAAATGCTAATTGAGGGGGACCCCTGGAGGTTACTGAAAACAATCTTCCACTTAAAGTAGGGCTATCAACAACGTTAGACCACATCAACTATGGCATTTAATTCTTGTGAATGCAAGACCACAAATTTAAAATGTAGATCATTGAGTTAGGTCCATATATTTGTATAGTTCTCCTGGAAAATAAACTAATAAGGAAATTGTTCCAGAGTACAGTTTACTAAATTAAGGTACAGCTGCAAGTCATCTTTTTATGATGATGGTCAGTGTACAAACCCAGATAAATTTAACAAAATACGGATAATCCATAGTAACTGCAATTACCTATAGGCAAATATTCAATGCTGTCTATCAGACAAAAAAATGCTGAAAACTTTCCTGGGGGTGGAGAGGGATTTCCTTGTGTGGGAACAGTTTGTCTAGAAGAATGAATGAGGTAGAACCCAAAGTTTCCTATCAATGTAATTCGTAGTAAAATAGTTGTTTTCTGGAGATGGTAATCCCTGGAATAATGTAAACAGTCAGCAGCCTTGTACACAAGAACTTCTCTGTAGACCCTTCCAGTATTTCCTCTGTTAGCTGAATAGTTTGAAGTTTGTATTGTATCCTAAAGACATATTACCTTCAGCTCAGAGAGCTCACTGTTACTTAAGTCTCTAGTCAAACAAGTTGCAAGCAAAACTCAGAAATTTCAAGTAATAAACTGTTTCAACTGTACTTGAAAGAGAGATCAAACAGACTGGTAGTGTTTAGGAGACCATAGTTTCAATTGGAGAGCTATTTTGGTCCATGAAGGTTAGCTTATCTCTCTGCCTACACAAATATACTATAAACTTTATTCAAATAACTGCTAACGGATACACATCCAGAGAGATATCTTGGTAGGAACAAATGGGAACAGAGTGTGTTTATTTGTCTTCTGTAATTTGTTAATTCATTTTTGGTATAAAGTAGTCGTCTTTGGTATAAATTCTGTACAGCTGCTTGCTTTTTTTAACATATTTTTTTCCCCATTCATCCCAGAATCTTACCCAACACTTCTGACTGAAATGCTGCCTTTCTCAACAGTGATGACAGAAGGTCCCAGCTCAATAATGATCCTTGCAATTTTTTTGTTCAGCCCACGGCGGAACTGAATGTTGAAGTCTGGGCTGGTTTCATCGCATATGGTAGCAAAGATATAGTTGCAGGTCCCAGTGAAGTCATACTGGTATTTATCAAAGGTTGAGAAATGCCCTCCACCCCAGGTAGAACAGGAATCCTTGCCCAAAACTACAGAAGTGAAAGAGAAAAATGGATTTAGCTCTCCTTACAGCATATCTGCTCATTCTGATTCTCATTTCAAACATAAATAGCTGGAAGAGCCAGTTAGTTTCTACTCAAATTAACTACTATTGCCTCATAAAAAAATCTTTTTTTTTATTCCCTCAATGTAGGACTTATTCTGTTGCCAAGCTGTCTATGACCTTCTCCTTCTTTCAACTCTGTTTTGTCTTTAGGTGGCATTTTCATTGAATAGTCTAATTTATTTCAACAGTCTCGAAGATCCCTTGTTGTCATAAGCATTAATATGATGTGAACAACCTTCCAGCATTTTTTTTTGTAACCCCAAATACTATCTCAACTCAGGAAATGAAATGACAGCTGGAATGACAGCAATACGCTCACATTTACTGTATGCAGAGGAGAGCTCCCTAGACTCCTTTATCTTGGGAAACACCATTTTATCTCCATTATTGGTGATATAAAGGTTTACCTTCTTATTTCAGTCTGCCCAATCTGTTTGCAAAGGCCACAACTTGCTATGGAGAGACCATTTAATACCCCATAACATTTACAGGACTATGTATGGGTTTACTATATAATAACTCACTGCACAGTCCGATCATTAGATTCCCAAAGACAATCTTAAAAGCTCAGTTTGTAAATCCACACTTTTGGGGCTCTGTGCGCATGTGTAACAAAATTCAAGCCAACTTTGTTAATATATTGAATGTTTTAATTGGTTTTCACTGTTAACAAGTAATCACTTCTGGTCTGAAGGGACAGATTTTAGCAAACTGAAATGAATCTTAAGAGGAGATACAACTCCAGCGCTTGATGCTACAGATGTTTCTATACCTACTTAATGCATTTGAACAGTCTCTCTGAAGTTGACAGGACTACTAAAGTAAGTGAAGCTATGAACTTTGTTAAGTAATTGAAACTTTGATCATTATTTTTCATTTTAAAATGATTTTTTCTTGAGTTTTCTGAAACTCCAATATCCTAGAATTTATCTTAGAAGTGCTATCTATCAGAAAAGTTTTGCAAAACCTACCTCCAATTTATACATAGTGTTTAAAAGCTAAAACACTTTTCTAATTCTTAAAGAGTGATGAATGACTACCAAACACTATTGTTTTTATCCACGTGATGTAGAAAAAGCTGATTTCCAATGAGCTAATTACCTGTTGGCAGAAAGTACTCCTCTTCCATACTTCTGTGCTGTCCAGAACGTCTGACTGGAAAATATGAGTTGGCTAATTGTTATCGTTGATGCCTTATGCCAAATTCTAGTTAGTTTAATACTGTGTTTAACTCATACTGACCAGCAAACCCCAGCTTGTTCAGAATGCGCCAAGAAATAATTACATGGGATTATACAATGGTCAGAGTGCAATAGGTGTTTTTTTTCTATAAATAAAGGAGTACCTTCAGAATGAAGTATAACGGGTTTTATTTAGATTTTATTGTAGAAAAATAACAAATGGTAATGTCAGTAACTCAAGAAAGCTTAAAAACAGATTTTTTATCTTTTGATATATATATTTCTTTTGAGTTCTGTTTTTAGTAGGTGGTGTCTACTGATTTTTTTTAAGTCTGTATTCTACTCCTCAAGCTGTAAGAGCAGACAGAAGGCAGAGACAAGGTAGATTTTTCTTTTTTTGGCTGATCAAAAGTGCTCAATCTTTTTTTTCCTTTATGATATATTTCATGTGCTTTTTCATGCTTATGCTGAATGCAAATTTACCTCATGCAAACCACTCTTTGTTTCTTCTGCCTAAAGAAATGCCTCTCGTTATCAAACATTTTCATTTTATATCATTCTTTTTTTGTTCTCCACCTCTACATTTTCCACAAACTAAAGAATTTCATTGTTAATGACTGAAATGCAGGAACTTCCGGACAGTATGCAAGACCAAGGCACAGTATTTTACAGCAAGACATGAAGAAAATAGGTTATTAGGAAGAATGTCAGTAAGCAAAATATGGTAGATACTCTTCCAGAACATCGGGACTGAGAGCCATATTTACTTTAGAAAAGATCTAATGTTCTTTCTCAATGAGCCTATATTTTCAGAAGGACTGCTTCATAACTATCATTGTGTTTATCTGGAACAGAAAATCGTACAATTACCACTATAAAAAGTTGTCATTTTAATTATAAATTCACATTTTAATTATATCCACTCCTCTTACTGTACTTTTGATAGCTAATATTTATAGTATTTTAAAGCTATACAAAGTAATTATTTTCTATGCTCACGTGGCACATATTTTCAAATGAGTAAGATCATTTCCTACCATCTTCTTTTTTACATCTTAGATTCAGGAAGACTAGCACAAATTTGCAGTAAGTAGGTGGCTGGAGTTAATTTTGCTTACTGGGTATTAAGATGCATGCACACAAGCCCTTCTTAGCAGCTAAGGGAAAACTTCCAGGAAATTACCAGGAACGGTGGCAATAACAGCTTCACCTGGCACAGCTGGATGTTAAAGGGGTATCTGCCTGACTTCCTCTTGGGTATAAAGGTAAGGAAGAAGTATTTCCTGTTCTGCTAGAATCTATTTGGGAAAGTTCTTCTACAACCTACATGTATAGCTCTGGTTATGGACAGAGACCATGCTACTGCAGTCTTTTGGTATAATAATGTAAGTACATCACGTTGAATGCCTCTTTAAATGTAGCTCTCTAATTACCTGCTGTATATTATGGATAATATGTGCTTTAGAATAAGTTGGTATTCACTTTGGTATTTTCAGCCCCAGTGTCTTTAAGTAGATCAGTATGTTACATTGATCCTTCTTTTGTGCATAAATCTAGTTTGACATGCAACCTTTAAGATAACTTAGCCTACACAGAGAATCAGGTTTCCTTCATTTTCTGGATTTTGCAGAATCAGAAGAATCCATTTTCTAATTTCTTAGATAATATTAAGCAATGATCTACAAGAAAAAAATCAAATAGATTGCAAGAACAACTTCAAGAGCAAATTTCCAAATGTGGATTCCATCAGCTGAAAGCTGCTATAACTGCTCATATTTGCCATCCTTAAACATCAAAATCTCAGCATGGCAGACCATAATATTTTCCAGTCATTATAAAACTTACCATACCAGGTAACAAGTTCTTTACCACCTCTTCAGCAAGCCCTTCAGTCAAAATTTCTAAAACTAAAGCTTTTAATTATAAGCTCCTGGAAGCAAAGACTTATATTGAGCATGTGTTTTGTACAGGGTCTTCTGCACTACAGAACTGTTGCTGACTAGAGCTGTTAGTCATACCTGCAACATGAACATTAAATACCAGGTTCAGTACTTACTTCTTTGCAGAGATTCCTTCTGTCTTTGGAGAAGGAAGTGGGGCCAATAATTTCCTTCAAAAGCTGTAGAAGCGAAAGGACAACACTGATAAATTATCCTCTAAGCACACAGAAGGTGAATATTTGTACATTTATTTCTTTAAAAACATAGTACAAGCAGAGTCAGCATTTATAATTGTCCTGTCACACAACACTGAACAGAAACTACAGTGGAAAACCACATACTTCAGTTTGCAAGAAAATATTCTTCTGCAATTAGTGTTACCAAAGGCTGTCAGAAACCCACTGCAATATGGGATTTCCAGTAGTTTAGTCTCAAATCCTGTTTTCCTCGTTAAAAACATACGGGATATATCTTTTCCCATGCTTTTTAATTCTTAGTCCACCATCTGGGCAGAAGTAATGGAGAGAACAACCAAAACTGGGAAAATACAAGTAATTTTCCATCTGTTCTTCACAGGAATCATGGCTGAAGAGTGGGAAATCCCCAGGCCTGGTTCCTGCTTTTACTGCTATAGCCAAGGCAATAATAATACCATTGGGTATCACCTGAGGTGTAAATGCCAAGACAGAAGTTTAGTGAGATGTATCCCCTTTTTCTTTCTCCCTAGGCATTGCAACCATTTCAGTGGGATAGTACTCCACAAACTAAAATGGAAACTCAAGAGCATAATGTAACAGAATTTCTATAAATCCAAATATGTTAGGTTAACAGCTCAGTAACTTGTTGATGGCCTGAACAAGAACATTCCCAAAGAAAGAAACGACATACAGTGATCTCAGCTGCTGAGTTGCAAGCTGCTACACTCAGCTGCATGGCTAGCACTACAAGTTCTGCATGAAAACATTTTAAATTCTACTCACACAGGCTTGTGCTCTGTAGCTGGTAATTACTGTCTAGTAATCGTTTGAAATTGTGCCAATGTTTTAGTGCACACTTCATGGTTGGCCTGTAACTCAGGAGCCATCTCAAGAATACAACACACTTCTTCCTCTGGCCTTGCATATTCTTACCGTGCCCCATATCACGGCAAGTATCCCACAAAGAGCAGTAGAATCAGTCTGTGTGGCTACTGAGCATTCACTAAACCTCAGGTGGTTACTGCATTTTTTGAAGTCCTTGACTTTAAAATCTCCATTTGTTCAATGATCTATTATCACTGGACTCAAAAGCTTTGTAGCTTGGGATTAAACCACAGTAATTGCAAAAACTATATTCACAGGATTTAAGAGTAGGCACAGTTTTCTTCAGAGGATATTTGACTGGCAGGAATTGAAGATAAGTCTTACCTGAAATGATGTTTCAGGCATATCTAGAGACCTTGATGTAAAACAAGAAGTCTAGTACTTAATGGATAAACATTTTAGATCAGAGCAGATAATGTATTGGTTCACAAAGCTTATTTGTAAGCTTCTCTAACTTACAAATTTGTAAGTATAAGCACACTAAACAGTTACAAAATGTTACAAATACTCCCAGCTAGATTAAAAAAAATAAATGTAATAATCATCACGGACATTATAGAGAACATATAGAATAGATTAAAAAAAAAAAAAAAAAAAAAAACATGATTTTAAGCAATACTAAACTATGGCAAAAAAGGCTCTCAAAGAATCCGCTGAAAACACTACAGGAATAGGAATAAATAAGAAAGTGGAGTAGCTAGAACACCAAGGCATTTACTTATCGAGTCTTTAAAAAAAAAAAAAAAAAAAAAAAAAAAGATAGTCATCTGATATTTATGTGGGCTCGATCAAAACATAAGACAGAACTCTCTGAATGATTAAAAAATTACATGAAGGGATATTTTGAGAGTCAAGGAAAATTTGATAGGCTGGAATATTTTGCCTGTTTTCTAGCTCAAGATTCTTTCTACTAGAACATTCTTTAGAAAGTAATGCCATCTCATAGTTCATACTTAATACTTTCTGCAGTTTGTTTAAAAAAGCAGAAAGTTTTTGATCATAATTCTGCACAGGAGAGCTGTTCAGCTTCCCCATTAACATCACTAGAGCACTGTATGAGGAACATCTGTAAGATGAAGACATTCTGCACTTTGACAACACAACAGAAGTCTATGAAGAAAAAAAAAAGATGCCAACTATTTACGGAATGTATTGTAATATCTGTGCTTTGCATCAGTTCTAGGGAATGATCCACCAATGATATCAGTAAATGTAATTCAAAAGAAAAGTTAAGAAGGAAAAAAAATAACAAAAAATAGTTCTATTTCAGTTACATTTATTAAATATGTAGTTGCATTTTAACATCTAATGAGGGAGAAGAAAACATATATATATATGTTTCTGCTGGTAGTGGGAATGGAAAGCAAGACCTGAATCACATGATTTGTAGTATTATAATGGAGTGTCCCACTTGGTTTCAAAACATGCATTATTTTCCTCCAAACAGTATGCAGAGAGGGATAGAGGTATCTAGACTTACCTGTACATCGCAGAAAACTGAAGAAGATAGGCAGCAATACTGTCAGAAACATGATGCATGCCCTAACGGGAATTTTTTTTCTGGACTCTCCTCCACTCAAAACAGGCAGTGCTGCTGCTGCCACCTATTAGGCTTACTTTTTCAAGCTTGGATGCCTTATATATAGAATTGCAATGCCCTCCCTCATTCCCATGTCTTTCAGAAATTTCAACAGCAAAGTACCCGCCAAACAGGATCTCCTCTTTATCAAGTTCAACACACCTAAATGCCATTTAAAAAGAAAAGAAAAAAGAAAACATAAACCTCCTCCAGTTCATTATCATTTTACAGGTTTTTTTAATGGCTACTATTTGTCACAGCTCAAACACATTTAACTTCATTTACTGAACAAATTTGGTATTATATCCAAAAGCAATACAGATCAATAATACACAAATTATCATCACTACCTGATAAGGAGAGGAATAATATTGTATCAGTAAACAAAGCAGAAGGATGAAGTGCAGGAATTTCAGAATTGCTGAAAGGAATGTGTAGATAAAAGGTGGCAAAGCCTGAATGAACAGAGATCCAGTTCTCAGATTTTTTTTTGTAATAAACTTTTGTATTTATTCACTCTCCTTAACAACTGTGTTCTCCATCATTTGACTTCTCAAGCAAAATGATGAACTTTGATTCAGCAAAAAGGGTACTCCGTGGTACAAGAACAGGAAGAATACAGCTTCTCTCCCAAGTTGTCAGAGGAGCTAAGAAAGTTCTTGTTTACTGTCTTAGCACTGCCAAGGGCAGTCTATGGTACAGGGTCTGGTCAAAAACTGGGAGGGCCACTGAACTGAAGTATTTTGGCAACTTCGACAAATTCATCATCTCTACTTTCTCACCAATATCCTCAAAAGATCAGTTCCACCTCTATTACAGCACATGTATCTATCTATAAGAGTTGAAACATGTTGAACACACTGGATATGCTCACAGCATCATTCCCACTGCTGAACTGAATCAGTACAAACAGAACTTCACCCGCTTGATCCTGTCGTTTTTCACTACCACTATGACTACTTTAAGCAAAAATAGTGCAATTACAGGGCATCTTCCCCACAGACATAGAGAAGGTATGGATTACTTCTCTGTATTAGCCTTTCCCATTTCACCCATGCAATACTTACTCAATTTACTACATTTTTGGGTTCCTATTGTTCTGTCCTTCTGTTCTGTGAAAAAGTGGCTCCTCACCATGTTCCTGGAGTGATCCGTTCTGAGTGACAGAAGTGCAGTGCAGACACTGAAGACCCTTTAACCTAATATCAGAACTGGCTGGACCTGGCAGCAATTAAAATAGAAAGATCAAATTTTAATTGACATAAAGGTTTACTTTCAGTTTTTGGAGTGTTTTTTGGCAACTGGAAGCTAAAATACATGGCTCTTGATAACACAATTGTGATACCAAATTGAAAACATTTCAGTTAAAGTTTTTCTGGATCTTTCTTATGACAAAACAAAGCAAATGAACAAAATGGAGCAAAATGTATTTTCAGTGGGAAAAAAATCTATTTGAAATCCAGGCATTTAAGAATAATTTGACACTACATATTTGACCAGATATGTATGCTGATCATTAACATACTCTATGGTTTCAGCTGGATTGAGTATTTGGTATTATAATCATCCACCTGTTAGATACCAGCTTTGACTCTGTTGCACTTGATGATTCTTTTTATTTACATATCCTTTTCAGAGATTTCACACCAATATAGTAAAAATAATTAACTTTTTAAAATTACATGTAGCAATGAGAGGATTTCCATTTGACTCCAATATTCAAATCTTGTATGTGACTTTGGGATAAAACCCTTCTGGGATGCTGGAGTTTCTGTATTTAAAAAGGACATAATGACTCCTTAGCACTTTCTGAATAAACAGGACCTTTTCCTTAAAGGTGTCATCATAAATACACCTTATCACTAGTTACTTCTGAAAACCTTGATCAAGCAGCAAAAATACTGAGTCTTAAAAACTACTTGATCTAAAAAAAAGTAAATAATTAGTTAACTACTAAAATAAATCTACATCTATTAATATTTTACCCATAGATATTACACTCAGTTCTGGCTAATCAGCTGTATGTTCTTATTAATGAAACTCAAAACGGAATTTCATTTCTTCACTTTTAGAAAATAACTGCTCTATACAGATCAGAAACTAACAACTCCGTAACAACTCATGAACTTGATCACTGATAGCGTTATACAAAGTTACCTTCCTCCGACTACACAGAGAAAAAACTTTCATCATTTCTGTGAAACAGGTGCTTTTCTTTTACTATATAATCCTTCTGTCAAGCAATTCTACTTAAAAACAATGAGCATTCCATGAGCTGATCCTTTCCAGAGCTGGGCATTTAAGAGCAAATTTTGTGCTGTCAAACATATCAGACTGACACCATGCAGAGCCAAGATCACTGATAATGAGTGAGAAGGCATCAAAGCTGCCACATACCACCTAACAGCTTATTTTCCTCTTAACTCATCCTTAAGCTTTTCTCCACAGTCTTTGTCAAAATCTTTTACGTCTTTCTTTCATGAACCTTCAGAAGAACTCATCAAGTTCAGATACTGGTAAAAGTTACTACAAATCCTTCTTACACAGTATTGTTATTTTCTGTTCCCAGGATTTGTAGCAGTGTTCTTAGCTGCCATTCATTCTATTAGAGAGATCAGGATAAAAGTTTTCCCCTCAGCCATCCAGGAAGGAATTTCACTGAATCAGCCTAAATGCTTATAATTCAGTAAGCAAGTTAGTATTTTATGAGGATATTCAATGATGATGTAAATAAAATGAACTGAAAGGAGCATCTAGAACTATATTTAATCAGACAAGTTAGGACCATCGACCAAAAATAAAGCATCTGCTGGAAGACAGTGAGAAATAAATAGGCCCTTAGTAAAAGAATAGTTACTTAGGAAAGTACAAAAGTATTCTTTTATACTTTACGAAAGTATAAAAGAGTTTTGCGGAAAACTGTATTTAGCTTTAGATATAAAAAATGCTATTCTACAGGCATTTATTCAGTTTTGTCCAGTTCTAAGAGAGAATGACACCTTTTCCATGTCACCATTATAAACAATTTGCTGACATTGTAACTGTTGGAAACCAGCACTGTACAGGTGAGCAAAGACTATTATGGCTGTATATAATGTTAAGTAATAATTGCTCAATATTTAGCTGTATTTCACTTTCCAGCATCATGCATACTTCTAGAAGATTGTGAAATGGCAAAGGAGTTAATGTAAAGTTACAAATTAAGCATATTGAGAGAGCTATAACAGTTAAACTAAGTAACAAGCCTTTTTGCACAGTACAATTTATGTAGGAGATACTATGTATGTCTACTTTAAGGCTATTCTGATGCCTTTAAAAAAATCCCTATGAAAACATTCCATTTGCAGTAATATATTGCTTGTGTATTATTTAGCAGACCCGAACATGTTTGAACATACAGCTACATTTCTTTCCACAGAGCCAAACCAATATACAGCATTTGATTAATTCTAGGCCTTGTGGATGTTCCAGTCATTTCCAACTTCTATAGCTTGCGCTAGTGTCTTAAGATGGTTTCCAGATTTGGTAAAATCCCAGGTATAAATATCAGCTACAGCTTGGTAGCAATCTATTTCACACAGCAGCTGGTGGGGGATGTGTGTGTGTAGTAATATTTGATTTTCCACATTATCCAAATTTTGAATCATGGCAAAATATAGTATTTTAACATGAGACAATTAAAATATATATTAAATTCTAGATTATTTTAGATAACTGGTCTTTGAGCAAATGTTTTAGAATATTGATAAAAGTAGTAGTTGTCATTGAATATGACCTTTAATCTCAGAAATGTTGTATCAGAATAAGGTAAAATGAAATTTTAACTGATAGGCTCTTGAATACCACTGGGGTTATTGTTATTCTTTATGACTGAGACATTGGCTGTGACTGACAATTCCAGCTTCTATCTGCCATCAAATGGACTGTGAAACTTCATTCCAGGGAAAAAATCAGTATCTGGCAGTGTTTTGTAGCAACTATTATGCTATGGAGAGTAACAAGCCATTCCTACACCCTTGCATACAGATTTAAAGGAAATGGTGATCAAATGGTGGGCTTTTCTAGTGTAGATTGTTTCAAGGTATCTCTATTTTCTGTGAATACCCCTTAACTTCTATGCATATTTGAACATATCTGGTGTGGATTGAGATTTGGAAAGAAGTTTGAAATATCTGGAAAATGAAATTGGAAAATAAGATTGCCACATAAAACAGATTTCAGGTGCCCTCACATCCAGTATCTTATCCAAAATAGCACCTGAAGTTAGAATGTTAAAATTTCACAATATGTATATATGAGAGAATCTTTCCTTCAATATCTAATCTATCTTTAAATCTTACTAAGTTCATGTTGTGGCAAATTAAACTCTGTACAGTTGTCACAAATGAGGACATTCCTCAGAAACATCTAAATTTCTTTAAAGAATTTTGCATATGACAAGAACAGAAACATATCTGTATCACTCATGATTTTAACTGATCATTAGTACCACTGCTTTATAGGGCAGAAACACAAAATTCCTACAGAGACGACTGAATATATGCTGACTACATCTCCCATGCACAAGTTTGTGAATTATTAATATAAACAGAATTTAACTCCAGATTAAAAAAGCTTTAAACAATGAATGAAAGTATTTTGTCTTGTACAGGGATAACTGAAAAAAGTACAGATTATCTTTTTCTGTGTGTTATTGTAAAATAATGGATTTTTTTTGACTTTTCTGCTACAATGGAAAAGAGTTAAAAGGAGATTTTCTTAGTCTGTAATGCATATTGAGTATTTTGTGTCCAATTAGATAATCTCCGGGTCTTTTGCTCTCACAGAAACAGTTTAACTTAAAAAAGTAAAGAAAAAAGGTAAGTAGTAAATATTTAGTACTTCAGATAAAATTCTCTGAATAATTACCAGAATAGCCAGTACACTGAACATATGAGAGGAAGGAAAAGAGGAATGCAAAGACTAGACCAATTCTGCCAAGTCAGAATTAAATGGAGTATTATGCGTTTTACCTTACACAACTTAATTTCACTGGCATTCCATTACCTCAAAATAAACCGAAAGATCAACGTATCTGGCACCACTATGCTGGATATGAGGAAAACCAGCTCTCGTTTTGTCTGCCTGTTTCTCATTGTTATCTTCCATGTAATCTACCTAGGGAGTAAAGGATTACACATACTATTACTGCTGTAGGCTAAGCTTATTGCACACATTGGAGGCTCCTGCTTGGCTGTCTGAGTAGCTAGCAGGCAATCAGGCAAACAGATAGGATAGCCAGATGGCTGCCCTGGCTGCCCACATGCTTTCCAAAGAAACTGACATTAAAATAGATATACACACATAGAATGTGTTCAAATTTTGATGAAGAAGAAAATCTGCCATTATCCTTTTCCCTTAGCCTACATCCTGCCTTCAGAAACCCCTAATATCTGCTTTATATTCCAGTCTCATTATGTTCCTTTATTCCTGTGTGCCTTTCTTCTTGAATCTCTTCATGGTCTTTGTACACTTCCTACAATTAAACTCTGTCTCCGAAGTAGTACTTAGAAGATGCCCAGTGTGATTGTGCCATCAGAGACTAACAATCCATCTTCTAATTTTAGTAGAAATCAGCACTTTCTGATTTCCTCATGGTCACAAAAATCAAGATAGTTCTTCTCCTCAGTATCTAAAAAATGTACCATAATTCCAAAATTTATCAGATGTAATCTTCAAAAGTTAGGCAATACGGGACACCAGAAAAATGCCATTGAATGGATTGTTAGGTCTCCAGTTCTGCTGTCCTCAGATATTTGACTATAGATATCTATGTAAATTATACTCTTGCAGTATACATAGAAACGGTGGTTATAAATGTTGTGAAAGATTTTATTTCTTGTATTACAGTGTGTGTAGACTAAAACAGAATATAAAATAGGAAGTATATAGTATATACAAAACTAACATAGAGCATTCTGTCATTGTTGCCAGCAGTACTTCCATGGCTTAAATGAGTATACAGTCAAGTCTTTCTCATATACTTAAGAAAAAAACCTAGAACACCATCTTAAAAATACATGCTTCTAAAGTGGTAAGGAATTCATCAGTTTGTAATTTCTTGGGACAATAGCCTGAGACCTCCCTGTGTTGGCTTTGTGCCTTTGGCATTCACCCTGACGAATATCTCGGATACTGTGGCTGTGGGGACCTCCTTTGCTGTCATTCACTCTTTGTATCCTGCCAGCATGAGAGGCTGAGAAAATCTGCCACTCCCACAGTGCTCTGAAGCATATCTGCTGGCCTGAAGACAGGAACTGAGACAAAACATTTAAAGACTTTTTGGAGTAAAATGTGTGAAGTTTTTTTTTGTTTTTGTTTTTTTTTAAAAAAAGGCAGTTCTTAAACAACATGTTTTCCTTTCTGTGGACAGGAACAAGAGGAAGGCAAACTCCCCTCTTATCTCCTGCAGTCTGTTACCTTTCTGAATTCTGTGGTGTTGATTCTGGGCTCAATTGCTTTGGATTTTGACCTCTTTAGTAGTTTGGGTTGCAGAGTTTGTTCTGTAACACTGAGCTTTAGTCAATTTAGTTACAGTGCTGACAGAAAAGCACAGAATCACATATTGTGAAAAGATAAACAAACTCTCAAATACTATCATGATCAATATCTGTGCAGTATCTCACAGAGTCAAGTTTTCTTTTTTAGATTAGCTGATCTGTGGAGGAAAACACTGGTTCTATCATTTCAGTTTCATTTGCTTCCAGTAGTGAAAATAAAGGTACTCTTTCTCACTATTTCTTGACTATTCAGGATGATCTCACATCAAAAGATAAAGACAGATTAGACTTTATGCTGCACAAAATCAAAACCAGGTCTGCTCCCTTTTCACCCAGATAGATAAAATGTCAATACTAATTATCTTTGTAGTTCCTGATACGTCATTTTTTTCCTCTGGGCTGTATTAGTGTGGGCAATATGTAATCGTTAAGAGCAAAATTTAGAAAAGTGCAAGTCAACATTTTTCAGCTTTTAGGCTTTAACAATTGATCCGTATTCCTTTTTAAGGGAAACTCAAAAATTACTCTGAATCAGCAATTCTGTTGAGCAGCATACCTTTTAACTCCATACAGCAAATAAAGCAAATGAGTGGAAAGAAAAATATCAAGGTCCCATTGCTGAGTTTTAACAAACATACATAAAAGCAGATGTGATTGAAATGTTTCTAGCTTAGTTAGAAACCAGTTAATTAAGTCATAGAACAACAGGAAGCTGAAGTTCTTGTAATGGCTAGCCTCACAATTGCCATGCAGTTTTGAATTCATGATCAAGCTGGGTTTAGAATAAAAAGATACAATTATTTGCCACTTGTTACATCACAACTCCATTAATTTGATAATCAGATTTGATTAGCAGATACGAAATGAAAAGCAAATATATTGTCTGAACCAGGAATCCATTAAGTACAAGCTTTGACCTCTACTGCTACAGAAGGAAAATAAAACCTGTATTTACACAAATATTAAGAGCTGGCACCAGGAAGTCAATGACAATCACATTTTTACACTGCCCTTTAATGTGTGTGCATTTTATAACAGATAGTCTCCTATTGATCCTAATATAACATACATACTAAGAAAATACTTTCAAGCATATATTTTAATTTACCCTTAACTTGTTATGCTTTGATCCTTTTTCATGCTTCTTGGTTGACTTGGAACAAAAAAATGAATATTCACTATGAAAAAACCACTTTGACTTCTGAATTGTTTTAGAAGATATTTGAAAAATAGGACTTCTATTTTGTTCTGAAGTTTGGAAACCTCTTTCCAATTCTAAAAAAGTGTGAAGGTTTTAATGATGGTAGTTCCATGCACACAGTTTAGAGAACAAAGTAGTTTAGAGAACAGTATGCAAATGTAATTTTTTCTTGGCCGGGCAAGCACTGCATATGGAAAACTGTAAAGGAAATACATTCAGCTATTGCAGCAAGAATGAATGACTTGTATCACTTTTGCATATCTCCATCTCTGACTAATATAAACACTGTATAATGCTGTAATTGCAGAATATCTGCAATTTGTATCCTGATTATTTTGTTGCTTTACCCTCTTGTATAGATAGCTATGTCTCTACCACACCTCTTTCTGTGAAGTGATCATTTAAATGTGGTAAGGCTTCGTTGTCCAGAGAAACTAGTAGCCATTTTGTGCTTGTTTTCACAGAGAATATTATAATGATGTCAGCAATATGTTTTCTTACAGAGATTTGGTATTTTTTTTTCTCATTTTTCATCTTAATACACAATACAAATTCAGACTTGAAAGCTCTTTCTTCTGTGTGTGATGAAATATAGTCTAGCTATACGCAATTATCAGCCACGCAGCTTCAGTTATTGTAAGAACATTTTTTTTTCATGGGGAAATAAGAACATAGTTTGAAAGTCTTGCATGATCAAGTGCATGTGCACTTTCAATATTTAGAGGTTCGTAAAGGAGATCAGACGTAACAAAATATGAGGAATCAGTTGGAAAGCTAAGACTATCAAATTGGCTTGATTTTGGCATTTTTTCCAATTTTTTGAAACAAACACAATATAGTACTGTATCACTACGTTGTGCCATGTGGTTACATCTTTAATTCCTCAAAATTGGATTTATCCCCTTGGGTTAGGTCGTAAGTGTCTCATATGCACAGGTGAAGGGCAAATACAAAGAACTATCGTTCACAGAACTAAACTGAAGATTCAACTATAATTGTAGTCCTTATATTTGTAAGTAGGAGCAGTCCTCTCTTGTGCCCTGTGTTAAAGTAATGGCTGCAAGAGGAGTTGCAATGAGTTGTTCTCAAACTTTTTTATTCTAGATTTTCCTTTCAGGTCCATGTTCTATTACTTGAATTACTCATCTGGAATGTCTAGTTTCTCAAGTGTCTTCAGTGTAAGAACAAGTAGAGAGGGAGCAGTAACAGAAACATGCCTGTATGTTACATATCTACAATCCAATACAAATAAAATGCTTGCCAAATGAATTTACTATCAGAAGTGTAATATACCGATACCTTTCTAAGAATTCAGGTCATTCAGGGATAAATGCATTTAATATCTTATCTGCCTAAGATATCTTTTTCAAATAAGCTAGATCAGCTGAACTTATAACAAGACTTAATTTTCCACCTCTGAAAACTGTTATCTCTCTCTATATATGTATGTACACACACAAATATACTGTTCTTTTGGCCTTTTCTGGCTAGTTCAGAGAACTGTACTGCCATTGGGTGTGTTGACAATTCTGTACAGAATAGAAAACCTTTGACTAAAGTGCTTAAGGTAGTGAAGGCAAGCGAAAAAATGCAGGGACAGGCTTTGTTTCACTGATGCAAGTCTGGTATGATGTCTATAATTCTATCTGAGTTAACGTCACAATTGTTGCAGAGCCTATCACTGCCAAACTGTATACAATATCTTTCCTTCTGAATAGAGTATCAGCAGAGTGCTTGCTTGTTGAGAATCTGAGGCATATGATAACTTGAAATTGCTTGTAAGATACTTGGCAAGGTGAACTGCTCTTGTGTTTACATTTTTAATTATAGAAATTTAAAATTCTCATGTACTTCAAAGGGATTAATCTGTAACTCTGAAAAGCAGTTGAAAATTTACATCTGAAAAGTACCTGAATGTAAAGACCATTAAAAAAAAATTAAGTGGAACCTGAGCATTATCCATCTTCTACAATTTCTAGGAAAACTGGGGTTTTTTATTCCTCACTGACCTTACCCAAAAAGCTGGAGTTTATATTGTATATATGCATAGACTCCCTCTGATTACTACAACCTCTCCTTGAGAGGTTTGGTGGAGTGGTACCCAGGCAAATGCACAGATTCAAGGAAATCCCATGTATTTGCTGCCCTGCTTAAGACACTTATGCTTCTAGTTGCTCTGAGGGTTGGTAGCATCTGAACTTTCATTAAGAAGCAGATGTTGTAATGTCACATGCTTACAAAGGGTTAAAAAAATATACAGAGGAACCTTCTTTGTGTTATACTTTTTTTTTCTGTAAGAACTGAAACTATAGATGTGAGGGAGTTTAACTTCTGGAGCACCCTTATTGACTTCTGGCAGGCTTCATATGGAGTGCTAGGCTTTGAAAGCACCTTTATTTTCAAGACTGAGTCAAATTGATTTCCAAATAGCTTATTTTATTCCTGTTAATTACTGGTGCTATATCCTATCATATGCTGCATCACTTTCATGACCTTATTTGAGTTTCTTCCAGTAATACATTAAGATCTAAGACTACATAGCTGCCAGGTACTGTTCACTCTCTTATCCTTTCACCAAGGAGAGACACAGCTGTGCAGTGGGGCTCTTGCTTAGAGAGTTGCTGTTTTTTAAACATTATTGAATGTATTCAAAACGTTGATGTCAAAACCTTGCACATAATGTGTGATGGGTGTTGAACATTATGTTAGCCCTTAGCTCTGGCTTGTTAGATTAGCTTTCAGGAAAGCTTACATCCCTTAAAAGTTTACTCTTATTAAAAAGACTACCAATTTACCAGAGTAGCATTGTTACCAGAGTAACATTTTTAAGTATCAGCATTTAAGATGTCTATGCCATCAAAGAGGGCTGATTCAGAAAGACACTCTTTCCCCAACTCTCTTCTGCAGAATCGGAGACATAAGATCGTCAGGGTCATTATTACTGTATCTGACAATAACAGTGACCTACATTAAGACCAGTAATATACTTTGATACTGATAGCTAAATGTTGATGCAGACTTGAATGGCTCATTGAAGTGGGCATAATCTGATTACCCCCACAAAATAGTATTGTACACATTGTATCGAATGTTACAATACAAAAGTAGAATGATAGCTCAAGAATTTGTGGAAATTATAAAGGCTCTGTTAACCATGCAATTAGGTAGCATCTGTGACTTGCAACCTTAACAAATGAACTTTTTGTTGCTTTTGCCAGGATCAAGTGTCCCAGTGTGACTACAGTTTACCATCAGTAAAGACACTGCAGATGCTCACACAATCATGAGTCAGTAGGATGATTCTGAAACAGACATCTCCAATTCAAAATTCCCATTTTTGCTGGGATTTTTTCCAGTACTCCATGGAAACGCTTTCCAGATTTCCATATCCTACAATTCTGTGCTGACACTCTTGCTTTAGGATCATCTGCAAATGATACTGCTGAGCAGCTTTGTTTCAAACCATGTAACATCTACTAGTAGTAGAAACTCAATTATCATGCCTTGATGTCAAAACCCAAACATGAAGTTTGAGCATTTCAGAGATTGCTCAGTTTTCCACCACAAACCACAAAAACAGCAAAACTTTTCCACTGTGCTTTTGACACTGGAGTTCTGTGGATATCAATGCAAAAATAGGCAGAAGTATTCAAAGTAGCAAGAAGTTACTCTGATTCTATCCATTTTACTATTACAAACCAAAGCCTTTAGTGATTATCTGTGTGACTTTGGTAGGTAGTATCAGAGTTTTCTCACACTTGCCTAGGTAAATGGGTCTGAAGCACTGGATGCTTAATATCCAAGAATAATGATGCTAACTGAACATAAACAAGCTGATGCAAAAGCACTCACTGGTGCAATACACAAACACTGCAACTACACCCATGGTAGTTAAAGAGTTTCTCTCTCCAAAGACTAGCAAATACTTCCAGTTGTGTCCCCATGCTACAGAGGTACACTATATACCAATCATATATTTACTAATAATCCAAGAAAGTCAATGGATGTGCTTGCTGTGCAGACTGCTAGTGCATATTCAGACATATCTTGAAAATAACTTCACCAATGCAGTCCAAAGCAGGTGTGAAGAGGATACTTGATAAAGAGAACTGTCTGGGGAGTTCAAATTGTTTATCTATAAACAAACAAAAAAAAATCTCGACTGCACACTGTCCTGAAAGAGATTAGCCAACCACCTTAGCTACATTACAAGCAACACATCCAAATTAACGGAAATTAAGTGTCAGCCAAAAGTGATGCCTGGCAACCCAGAACTATTGTAAACGCATAGGAAGGGATAAGCAGTATTATTTCCCAAAATGAAACATGGGATTTTTCAACAGTCCTCTGAAAAATGATGCAAACTCCATGATTTAAGATCTCTTATTTATCCTAGACTGATCACAGGCCCCTTTTAGGGGGAAAAAAACTTCCCGATAGTGCTGGAATGTTACCTCAGAGGACTTAAGAGAGATATTAGTGTCATCAGAGTGTCATCCTCCGTATTTCAGCAATGGTTTGTGACCCACATGGTGTATTTGGTAACAAAAATGCTTTTACTTCTTGGGTGCAGGCCTTTAAGCAAAACTAGCCATGTTTGAGCTGTCAACATTGCACAGCACTGAGCAAGTTCAGACTGTGGCACTGCCTGATAGTGCCCTCCCCATTAAAACTGAGCTTTACTGAAGAACAGACTAGAACAACCATCATTTTAAGCAGAGAGGCTCTGAATTACTCCGATAAAAAAGGAAAAAAATGGGAGGGAAGGAGCTGTAAACACATCTCCTTGTCCACTACAGCACCACAGTATGGCCCTTCTCCTCAGTGTACTTCTCCCCAGCAACCTGCCACGGCCTCAGCCGCCCTCTGCACCTTCCTCCTGGCTTCCGAGGACTGTCACTGCTGAGGCCCACACCTATGTCCGCACGCCGCTCTCCCCAGCCCCGTACACCACGCTGCAGGCTCCCTAACAGCACTCTGCCTCACCTTCCCTAGCCTCCCGGGGCTCCGCACACACCTTCTGGAACCTTCCCACCCCCGCCCCCCATCGCCCGCGCATGCTCAGTTGCTCTGCGGGAAAAGCGCCTCCCTCCCTTCCCCCAGACTCTGTTCAACATAGTAGCTGGCTGCTGTGGGGGGGGTAGTGGTTGCCTTCCTTTCTCCTGTGTGGCTACCCTCTCAGGCAACATCCTATAAAATACACACTAAATTGCAAGCAAACAGGTAAAACATGTACTGTTCTGTGTGCTCTGAAAAAGAAAATGTGGGGAGACAGGCTGATGCAGCTTGTCAGGCATTTTGTTTTGTGACATGTTGGTTCTTGCACAGATAGAGCCTGGATAGTGTGTTTCATGAGGAAATACCTTAAAGATATTTTAAAATCTGTTTCCCATTCTTGTGCACTAGGAGGCTTTGTATTTATCAGAAGGTGGGGAGGAATGTGAGTTTGCTTCAGCAGTCGCTGGGGGAAGGTCCTGACTGCAGAAGGGCGAGTTGGGCTCTGTCCCATCAGCTGGCCAAGGACAGTGTGCCCTGAAACCTCTCCTCCGCTGCTGCTCTCTGGCCTGTTTCTCAGATGCCTCTTTTGGAGCCTACAGCCACAACCCAGTGGTCGCTGTGGGCCTGTCAGTCAGAGCTCCCTGGAGAGCCACTGCTGAGGGGGGATGCTTGCTCTGAGCAATGCAAAGAGTCTTCAGCAGGAGTTGTGAGCTCCCTGGCTGGCAGGCTGGTGCTCACCCACAGCAAAGCATCGTGTGGTGCCTGCTTTGTCTGATCCGAATACCTGCCCGCGATGCTGTGTTGTGTCGGCAAGAGGAAGCTCGTGTTGCGCCTGGTTCTCTGGTTTCTCTCTCTGTTGATTGTGTTGCTGCTACCTGCTGCGCTGCTGTGTCTTCTGTCTGCAAAGATTCTGAGATCATTGATTTCTACATCTAATTTTGCTATTGTGGTTTTAAAGTCTCTCATGAGTAATGGGAATATTGAGATGTCTCAAGAAAAAAAAAAGCAGAGGTCTTTTACATAGAGACAAAGTATCAACCTGAATTCAGTCATGGGACTGATACAGTCTGTCTTTGGTTATTCAATTTACTCTTAATTTTTCTTAAATTCTTTGCTGTAGATTTGTTCACAGATTATATGCTTTGCTTTAAATCCACTTATAAGTGAGATGCAAAAAGCAGAATCTTTCTGATACAAATTAAATCTAGCATTCTGGGAAGTTATGTTGCATTGAGCTTTTGGGGCAGAAAATTAAGTAATATAAAAATTATCAAATATCAATTATCATTTTGTAGGCTGATGAGTTTTTTTTAATGTCTGTTGGTTATAAATATTGTTGTTGTAAATTGCAGAGGGTCAACAGTCACTTGTGCTATCTCTGGAATCCAGGATTCTGAGTATATTATTAATCTCCAGCATCACCTTTATATCAAAGAATCCGGTATAATTTAAAATGTTTACTCTTGGCTGAGTTTCCAAGACTTCAACTTCCTGATCAATAGATACAGTATGTTTACATACAGCTAGCACTCAGTGAGTCACCATTTAGTATTTACAGTTAGCGATGGTGTTAATAATACTAGATTGTGAGATCAGTGTCTGCTGTTTCCATGCAGGTTTTTTTACACTGTTCATTTGACAGCCAAGTTCATCTTATTTTGTATCCATAGTCTAAAAAAAATTTCTGGACATTTCTGTAGATTTTGTTAGCAGAAGCAAATTAAATCTTATAGAGCAAACCAGATACATAGAGAAAATGGCCGTATGGCATCTTCTGGCAGTATTACTTTGGAGCAATTGCTGAACTTAGAGCTTTCAAATTCAAGTGCTGCCTATCTGAGATAAAAACTGATGAAAATAGGTTTGATTTTTATCCCCTTTAATAGGTCTTTGTCAGTTAATTTGGGCTGTCTGGATCCAAGCAAGTTCTACGCTTTCATTTGAAAAGGCTATTATCTCCAATATTAGTAATTATCAGGCATTAGTTAAGCAACTAAATGTTTAATTTCTGTATTAAAGGCTCTATGATTGGAAGTAACTAATATGAGGTTTATGAATATGGAAACTTGGTTTTCTTGTACAGCACAGCAGTAAGTTTATATTGAGGGGACGCTGACATCAGTAGGCTGAAGCAAGTTTACTGAAAATGGCTTTTTGCTGTAAGAATGATCTTGCAATATTTTCCCCATAAAGTGATTTCATATAGATTCTGCTTCAGCATGCCTCTTCTTGCTTCCTGATTTCATATTTTTCCCTTTATTTCTTTCTAACTGCAAAGGCATTATTAGACATTATTAAAATAATGTTAGAAGGTGAATAAAGAACAACCAAGAAACATCAAGCACTCTCCTTATGTATCAGCTATTCCTGTTATTTTTTGAATGGTTACCCTCAGACAAGCTTTGCTAACCTCTAGTTTGCTACCGGAAAATCTTAACAGCCCCCTCACCTCCAAGCTCTTTCTGTGGCTTACTGGAGTAATTATATTTTGATTCCTTGAGTATTGTTTAAAATAGGAACACCTCCAACATTCAAAACATTTCAGTAATTATTTTAAAATATTCTAATCTCTTTGCTTATCTCCAGTCAATTGTCTCTGTATTCTTTGGTAAGTATAACAAATGTGGTTCCTTAAAGAGTATCATTTGTAGTAACTGTTAGTTGTTCAAATAGTTAAACCTAATTGCTGTTTATTCTAGTGATCTTTCCTTCATACTGTCTTAGGACATCTGGCCAAGATCCCAGCAAGCCTTCCTCAGCTCTCATCCCTTTTCTGTGCCAGGGCGTCCCTTGCTTCTGAACCATGCAAACAAATTAGACACTCTGCTACCTCCTGCTGCTCAAGTGCTCTGCCCAAATGCCAGCCAGAAAAAAAAGACTGCAGTCTTTGAGAGGGTCTTGGTCTGGAAAAAGTCATTGCCCGTAGTCCAAGGCAGGGAACCTTTCAAGGCAGTCGGAGATGGTTAGGGGCATTGTGCATGATGTCCAGACTTAGAGGTCTCCTACAGAGATCTGTCTGGATTTTTAGCTCTAAAGTCATGGGATGTGGAGGATATTTACATTTTAATGTGAGCTTTTCCTGAAGTGCTAAAATGCTGTGACTTGAGAAGATTTTGTCAGACTTGGTTTCTCTGCCGTCTCCCAGAGTGCACAGCAAGGTGACTTCTACTTCAGGGTAGGAGTAAGGAGCTCAATCCCTTCTATTTTCCACTTTCATTATTAACTCCCATTACCACCTGTCCTGTTCTCTTACACTTCCAAAGCAGCATATGATTAACATTATTCATCCAGGCAGGAAAAACAATTCTGCCACTCCAAAAATGAGGGTACTAGGAGAGGAGAAGATAGCACTGGAATTGGGTGTGGTTTTACTGCTCGTTGTGCTGACAGTAGTTTATTACAGTACCTGCTCCTGTGAGGGTACCCACAACAACTATTCCCACAACACAAACTGCCCTCTTCCTCTGCAGCAGTCTGTAGTATAGAAAAGCAGAAATGAGCCTGAGGTTGTTCTATTGCCCTTGAAATTCTGTTACCCTGAGTGACTTGCTGCTTTATCAATGCCAAGAGTAAAGGCTGACTCTGGCAGCCATCTTCCAGTGCCCCCTTTCTGTGCTATCCCATACTCCATGTAGCTGTTAACGTTGTCTCTGCTGCTTCCAAAACTCCCCAGATTTGACTAATGTGTAGCCTTTTGAACCAGAGCGCTGCACTGTTTTTTCTGAGCAAAACTTTGTGCTGTAAGAAAACAGATGCCACACCTTCACGTGTCGAAACAACTTCCAGGAAATGTTAAGCATTTCGAGATTTAGCCCCTTTAAAGATAAAGGAGATGGCAGTGATTTTGAATAACATTTGTGAAATGGCGGCCTTTTATGATGATTTTTCTGAGGTCAATTTAAAACAGAAATTTGGAATCCACTCGAGTATAGCACAGTTTATAAATTTGTACAGTGTGTGAAGGGTAGGATGAAAAGAAACTAACTTATTATGCACTGGCTCCTTTAAACAGCATTGCCCCTGAAGAATATGTAATACTGCTTCCCCTCTGTGAAACCAAAACTCTGACATGGCAGACAAGGAGATAATTTGGGGGAAAAAAATTCTTTGAGCATAACCAGTACATACAATGTACAGTGGCAGGACACATTTTTATTCTTCTAGTCTATTGTATACAGTATGAGTAGGTAACTACAATGGCATATAGTGATGCCCTCAGAGTCACATCAGCTCATCTGTTTGGGAGGGGGTGTCTTCATTTCTGCTTGAAAAGTTTGGATGGGATGTTACTTTAGCAAGCAGCCTAGGAAAGTAGTGTTGTTCTGTGTTATGGTAATACATGTGAAAATGCAATCTTAAGAATTTGGAATGGAAATACATAGGTAACCTACTATATACCTAATCATGTATTCCTGTGATCAGAGGTCAAAATGGTGTGAAAAATGGTTCCTTGTGGCCAGTATAATAGCAACGTTTTCTCTTGTCTGACTATAGGCAAAAGTTTCCCAATTTCCCTCCGTGTGGGACCGGAAATCCGTTTTATTGTACAGAGAATCCGTGTGCCTTGGCAGGTCCACAGTTCAAACTTGATTGCCCACCCAGAACTCCCTATTGTAATCCTTAGGGAGACTTGGCTGCTTCTACATGCACTCCACTGTCCCTTAATTGATTGATATTGCTTCATTTATACAGTTCCGTAGGCAGAGGTGACATTTGTATGGTTGCATTTGGATAGTGTTTGAAATATTGCTGAGTACAGAATGGCTGTCACATTCGACAGCACAGTTAGAGCACTACCCATATTTTATATGCGATTGTGCAAAGTGATTTGGGCATTTCTGAGTCTGAAAGGCAAAAAAATTCTTCTTCAATCTACCTACAGATTAACTATTAAAAAAAAATTTTGCAAGTTTTCACTTTAGGCTTGGCAAATAACAAGCAAAAATTGGACCTTAACTGCAATACTGATGTATATTAGACAAGCTCTGCTGCTTCATAGGAGTCACTCTCTGGATTTACACAGGTGTAATACAACAACATTTATCTACTTGCAAATATGTATTTATTCATATGTATATATTTGCTCATGTAACTGCACAAGCGTAAGTGGTACATTTGTGATTTAATAGTGAGCAATAGGTTAGTTTGTACATTATTGGCAGTTGAGAAACTGGTGTACCCAGTGATAATCTAGAAGGTGCTTGAACTGAAGTCCTGGTTATAGATGAGCAAGGAAGCTGTTTGTAGAAGTCTCATCACTAAATCATTGAATTTGCCTGCAATCAATTTACCTTATTTAATTTTAAATTATCCCTTATTAATCAGGTCATATAAGGAAACATAGGTGGAAAAAAAAAGTTTTTTTCCACTTGGCTTTAATAATCTTAAACAAAAGCAAACATAATTTTAGTGAAAGTTATCTTAAATCTTTTTAAGATTTTAGATCTCTAGTGTGATCTAGTATTATAGCTGTGACAAATGCTGTCTTAATATTCCCCTGTTTCTTTACTTGGTATTTTTAAAAGCAATTTAAGAGCAATTAAACAAGGCCTGCTTTCATTTAAATTCAGGCTTTAATCTCCACTTCCTGCAGACTTTCGTTGAATTGGTGATACACATCCTTGGAAGAAACACGTTAGCTTTTCCCTGAAAAAAACCCAGCATCATAAAGCCTTTCCACAAAAACTGAGTGAAAGCTAGACATCCATCAAAGCAGCCTATTTTTGCTAGACAGAGGGTTTTTTTTTTTTTTTTTTTTTTTTTTTTTTTTTGTAAACTGAGGGCAAAACCTAGCTCTTCATGCACGTATTTTGCTGTCATAGACCCAACAACTTAGTGTCATCCAGTGTGATTTTCCATTGCCAAAAAAAGGGAACCAAGGTAATAGTGAAAGATGAGACAAGTAGTGGTGATAAAGAAGGAAGTGCAGAATTTAGGCATTAAAGATGCAGAATTTGCCAAAAGTATTATCTTTAGAGTAAATGACCATACTTAACAAACATTTTTTTTCTCCACTCCCCTCCAACTATTTTTAAAATGTTTAGTGATATTCTTTAAAACACTTCAGTAAAGGGAAAATAATTTGAAGCCTAAACAGATCATGAACAATCTTCCCACCCTGCAGAAAACAAAATACTCAATAACTGAAATGAAGTGCTACCACAACTGAAAGATGCAACCATGATTAAAAAGCAAATAAGAAAATGGGAAGCAAAATAAATACTCTTGACTGTGAGGGTAAAATTCTGTACTTTGATATCTAGAAATTTTAAAGACAAAAATAGTAGTGGGATGCTTACTTCACTAATAACACCTCAATGGATTAAAAAGAAACATTTATTAACAATAATAGTATTTTAATAGATTAATATCAATTGAAGAAGTGCTTTGCAAAGGCTCTGAATGGATCATCAGTTGCTGATGTGATTTTTTTGATACCATTTGTTGGGAGGCACTGCCTTTCTTTATCAAAGTGCATATCTTTATCAAAGTGCGTGTCTAATTAAAAATACTATCTCAAAAACAAAACTGTAATTATCATCATTAAACAAATCTTGCTTAGAAATACAGGATGCTTAAGTACCTGCTCACAAAAGTGGACGTAACAATATACTTTTTGGAAACTAGTAATAGAAGGAATATAAATCCTTTTCTTCATATTTGTGGGAAAAAAAAACAAGTGCTGGAAAAATATTTGAGTCAATTGTTGACTTACAAAGTATACTGGTATGTTGTGTTCTCTAGAATGGCCAGTCAGCCCAATCGAAAGGAAGGCAACTTTCCCATTCAATTATTTTCTATCTACTAGTGAGTCAGAATGGCATGCTTTTTTAGGATGACTGTTAATCTCATTCTGATGGGATAGGAAATTACAGTCATCAAAGTACAGTGGCAGCTGTATTCTGGAAATTCCTATGCAGTTTCTGTTTCTGAGGAAGCATCATTTCGTGGGAACAATGTTTCTGACTATTTGTAGAATTCTGATGCCATTTCATTTAGTATCAGGTCTGAGAGTGCCCTATTAGTTAAGAAGCTAGTGTGTACTTCTGATAGACCATCTCTGTTAGTCAGATAGAAGAAATACCATTTGAATTGCAGACAGAACGATGTTCATTAAGCGAGTTGTATTCATGAACTAAGTTTCATGCCTGTTCTTTCAGTGCCTGAAAGGTTTCTGTTACAGTGTGCCAAGATGTTTTTTTACAAGAACTTAACTAATACCTACTTTTAAGCCACAGCAATATTCATTAAAGCCAATGTACACTTAAAAGAAGAGCACCCAGATGAATATACCTTTACCTTCTCAACTTTCTCCCCAGCTGGATTGTAGAGCTGTGATAGTTTTAGATTCTTGGCTAAAACTCAAAAGTAGCATAATGTTATTTATATTGAATGAAGTATGTTCCAGAGAATTGGATAGCACTAAACAGTAAAGAGCTGTGTGTCTATTAACTTGTTGGTATATACCCCAACACGCAGGAAGCACATAATTTCTACGTTACTGTGGACTGAACAGGTTTTCGTGATACCTAGCTAGATTCCAAATGCCACCTCTTAAGTTTTTCATATCTAGACTTTTGCGGTTTTGTAATTGTTTGCAAAATTAAGGCTTTTGTTGCAAGGCTGTAAGCTGCATTAAGAATGTCAGCTGGAAGCGTGACTTGGATTTTACAAAAAAATATGCCAATAGTCTCTTGTGTGAGTCATTTCTTTTTGTCATTTCAAGAGCTAAAATACAACAAGGTATCTGGAGCTGATATTCAGAACAGTTTTAACGCTTAACACATGTGTTTATTTCAATTGCTTTAACAGATAAAAAAATGTTCTGTAATCTTTTGAGTCCAGCATGATAGGTTTCTTTACTTTTTCCCAGAACAGTATGGCTGTCTAGCCTGCAAAGCATGGCTTAAAGTGGAGGAAAAAAAAAAAAAAAGAAAAGAAAAGAAATATGTGCAGAACTATACTTGTTTTTCATAGTCTCCGAAGTTTTCTGAGTAAATTCTTTGTTTGTGTAGTATCTGAGCAAGCATGCTTTACCTGGCAGGCTTCTGTGGAAACTGGGAGTGAGCTGACCCCTGTGAAGCTGTACAGCAGGTTAACAAGTACCCTGCTCATTTATCAGAACTGGAAATGCAGGGGAGGGAGTTTATGATGAGAAATTCTCAAACACTGGCAAATGCACAGCCCTGCTGTACCTAGATTGCAGATGTGCAGTGACACTTTTTTCAACATGTATCTTGTGCATTGACCAGTTGAGGGAAGCTTTATCTGAATCAAGCAGCATGCTTGGCATCTTTTGCTTAGGATTAAAAAGTAAAAAGCAGTATACAATGCCTGAAAAATGTAGAATATGGATTTCTGTCAACTAGTAAGAACTGTCCCATTATCTGTATCTTGAAACTGTTGTAATACTACATTAATCACAGCTGAATAGGATTTTAATTGTAAACAATATTTCCAAATAATAAAAATAACAATATTCTGCTATTCTTAATGGTTTATTGTCTTACAGGATCAGTAATCCACATCCTTTTTTTCCCCTATGTGATGGCAATTTGAGAATAATTAAAAGAAGGCAGGAAAATACAGAAAAGATTATTTTATCTGATTCCTATAGTTACCCCAGTAGATTAGCAGAATTACTGCTCATAATGTCAAGCAATGCCAGGCAATCTGTTTTGGCCCATGGAATAACTGTTTGTTATTTTTACTAATGGCTAACTAACTTCTAACGTTTGGCATTTACAATTGCCAGATTATATATATGTTGGAATTAGATAAAATCTTATTGTACTTCTTGAATATTTTGTGTGCACTATATGATTTATGGCTTAAAGTAAATCTGAGGAACTCCTGTCATCTTTACTCAGCAGTGGTAGAAGCTGAAAGTAAAGTAACATAGTGTAGCTGAGACTCAGATATAGGCTAGATCCATATCTTCATGGGCTATATAGAGTAGCTTAGACTTAGATATCTAACATAGTATTTGAGAGTAGGGGGAGGGGTGTTCAGATATACGTAAATCTAAAGCAGCCATACACTGATGTTCTGAAGTTCCTTGACTGTGGCGCTGTGCCACACGGTGGTACTCCATTTTGACATATCCGTATTTCCAAGATATTATTTCCTGCATGTATACCATACTCGAAAGATACCAAAGTGGCCCATTCACAATATGCACTCTGATTTCCATGTATTTGTATGTTTTTTAAACATGACCAGTGATGGCAGTGCAATGTGTGCCATTTATTGAAGAGTCAAGTGGCTAGTGCTATTTTTCTCTTCCCTCTCCACTTGATAGGAATACAGATCTGCATCTCTTACCTTCTACAAGAGTACCATAATAACCAGTAGGCTGCCTCTTGTCTGTATGGTAACACTCCCCTCTCCTCTTCCATTGATGTGCTGACACTGCAGCAAAGTTCATGGGACCAGAAATCACCAGCAAGTGAAAAGGAGCATGGTCCTGTAGCTTCCTGGACACTGTGGAAGGGAAAAAGATCTGTATGCTGGGCCCTGCTCATATTTCAGTTTAATAATTTTGTTTTATACTGTCATCTAAAACCAGGAACAATTGTAGAATCTGTACCTGTTACACTCTCAGTCAATGTTGTTATAATTTCACACAACTGAAGACAAGCATAAAAAGGATTAAGTGATATGCCCTGGTTGACTTCACATAACACTAGACTAGGAAGGTTCACCAGCAAAAGCGTGGCTGCCTTCCCTCTTCCTTGCAGTCCTGTGCACAAAATTGCTAACAAGAAATACTAAACATACACAAGTCTGAATTCTTTAAATCTGAATCCAAAACCTTGAAAGATGAACTTGCACTCAACTATTTCATCACTCACATCATATCTTAGAAAGTCATATCTTGCAGGAGGAGAAGGGGACCCAAGACCCTACAGGACCCTGCAATCCTTTAAAATACATAATTTGCCTGTCTTGAAGGAGTAGCAACAGTTAAGCAACACATCTTAATTCTGCTGCCAGATAAACAGGAGCATAGGATACTATGCTGAATCATTACGACTCATAGGAAGCATTGTGGTGCCTGATTCTGAATGGAGGCAGTGTGCCTCCATGTGCATGTCTGTTTTCTACCAATCCCGACTTCTGGAAATTGGAATGTGATATTTCTGAGAGTTATATTATAAGAAATGAGTTGTATAATTAAACTTGTGTATTCATCTTGGTGGTTCTTCTGTTGTGTCAGATTTTCCTGACTGACAAAAGTAAGTGAAATCTCCTGGTAGTTACCTGTATTATTATTACTTTGCTCTGTCTTACTTAAATAGCCCCAGCATTTTGTCTGTGATTTCCACCTGCAACATGCCAGGACAGGCAGCATATACAAAAGTGAGGTAGAAAGTCTTCTTCATATCATTTCCTTCTTTCCATCCTTGTTAAAGATCAGCTGTAGTGCTGCCTTCTACAGCTCACTCCCTGTGTATTCAAGTATGCAGGTTCTGTATATTCAAATTACTTTAAATTTACTCTTGTTTTCTAAATTACAATTTCATTAGGTGGCAGTAGAGCTCCTGCCCTTTCAGAATTGTCATTGTGTTGCTGCTCCAGCCACGTTACGATTCCAAAAGGTAAAACTCATGCTTGTTTCTCTCTGTGAGTAGCAGTTCTTTGGTATTTTGGAGCGAAGACATCTTCTCCTTTAACAAATACAGTTGCATTGCAGTGACTTTTCACAGCCAACATTATTTGATTTTACAATATGATGGCTTTCTTTTTTTCCTGAGGCATACTCCCCTCTGCTGGGAAACAGTTATATTTCTGCCTAATAATGCCAGATAGAAGAAGAAATTTAAACATTAGAATCATTATTTTTCCATGCATCTGGGGCAAAAACGCACTGGAAAAATTTAAATGAAATACTGTGTTCCTCAAGAATCATTCCAAATTAGTTGACTAACTCTCAATGATCATTACTTAGTTGTTCTATTGCACTGAATCTGGAAGGTAAGTAATTGTGTGGGTAAGTGTCTGCAAAGTTTAATTCTGCATACTTGAAAAGGCATCTGGATATTTGAAAGGCATCCTATTACTTCTACTTCAAAGAAATCTGTGTTCCCTAAATGAGGTTTGTCTGGTAGTATCCGAGAGGAACTTTCTGAGACAGGCTATATGCTGATGATTGCGACAGGCTCCCAGCAGTTCTGTGGCTGCAGAACCGTGAACAATGCCAGGAGAGAAAGTTCTTTAATGAGTTACTGTGCCCTCAGGTTAGTTTATTGTGAGTGACCTGGATCATGGTGCATGCTTTACAATGCAGTAGTTCGTAGTATCTTACTTTGAGTGCCCACTTTGAAGTATTTTGGGATATATGCAGTGAAAAGCCAATGAGAAGCCAGCAGTTCATGTACAGAATTGCAGAAAAGTAAATAGCAAACTTTCAGAGATCACAGACTGTTTTATTCCTTTTTTTCTTTTTTTTTTTCCTTTTCAGGATTCTGGAATTTGGGCAGCCCAATTGACTAACCGAAGCCAGTTAGAGGTCACATAGGGCATGTAACTGGCAACTGGCAACTGTGACCCTCTTCAGGGAACAAACTTGGGTTTGTATTCTTTTAGCTTGACCAGGAACACAGGCAGCAAACATGATGATGAGGAGAGACTGATAATACTGTTCACAGACTTCCTGCCTTTTCCTCTTTTCCTTGGGTCAATGAATTCCTACCAGGGGAAGGTCCTTCATATTATTTTCCATTTCCTGTGCAGTCTGGCTGTTTTCTCAGCCCAACCACATGTTAGCAGTGAGTTTTGACAGCCTACTGCTGCTTAATGTTTATTCAAACAACTTCATCTTTGGAATACTGCATAAAGACTGTCTGCTGCTTATACTTTCCCACATGATTAGGGTGGCAAGCATTGTTATTTTCAATTTATAGGTAGTGAAACAAGGAAGTGACTCATCCAAGATTGCAAAGCATGCTGGCATGCAGTTAGAGGGAGAGCTCTTCACACAAAACTCCTTTGGAAAATGATACCTGTATTAAAGCAGTTAACCTTTTCTGTGTGAAAGCAGTGTCTTTCTGATCAGAGTCACTTGGAATATACCTTTCAAGCCGTTTCTCCTCCCACTAATCAACTCCATCCCCAAATCGCTAACAGACTTATCCTCTGCTGGAGCTTGGTCTCCTGTCTACAGGAATGCTTTTGGTGTTTTTCTTCTTTCAGAGTCAACCCTTTTATCCATCTTCACTTATCCCATGTGCTCGCCTGCTTTGTTGAAATGAGACACTTGTGCCACAGAGTGGGAGCTGAAGGTGGGAGTGCATCACATGAGAGAGCTGCTTGACCTGGGTTCTGGGAGGTTGGGTGCCAAGCTGGAAAGAGCATCCTTCTTTTTAATCATAGGCCTTAGAAATAAGGACTTAATTCTAGAGGCTTTGTGTATTTCCCCTTGTCAGCTGATGTGTGACAGTCATGCCCCTAGTCTGTGGTTGTGCAAGGTAAAACAGGCTAGTTTAAGCTAAAGTATAAATTACTGCATTTTACTGGGCCTTTCCATTGATCAGTTACTGTGGTTCAGCTATTGCAATTTATCCCATCTCCTGGGGTCTGTTCTTTGTTTGCTAGTGTCAGGTTGGGGGAGGAATGGGGGAGAAGAATGGAGATGCAATGCCGAAGCCAGTGAAGCTGCCTGTTGAGTAAACACTGTCACAGTGAGAAGATGGAGGCAGCTGCTGCAGCAAGCACAGAAGTGCTGCAGTGAATCACTGAGCACAGCTTATCACAGTGAACGACTGCGTTTACAAATTAGACACAAGGTTGCTTTCACTCAGCTGCAGTGGTTGAGGGGCTGCTTGTTTTACTTCAGCAGAACTGGAAGCCCCAACTTTTGTCTCCACCTGCCCAGTGGCTGCAGTGAATTTGCAGAGAGAAGCCAGGGTGCTTGCAAGGAGAGCTGAGTTTGTGAGTCGGTAGATTGGGTGAATGTGAGAACTGTACCTTTAAGTGGCTCAGCTCTGGAGCCAGAAGTCTGGGGAGGAGCTGCAGATGCTCCCGTTCTGGTTGGTGGAGACAGATGGAACTGATCGCTTAAGCACCTTTGGCCTGGAGTGATCTTCAAGAATTTAAAATAACATGTTTTCTCTAGAACCGAGTAGGGAATTGATGTCTCTGTGTGGTGAAAAGTAGGTCTGATAGAGTCCTCTCTTCTGATTCATTATCTTCTTCTGTCAGACTAATTCTGGAAAACGTATTTTTTTTTTTTCACCTGAACTGTTTCGTATTGTTGCTCCTCTGGAATAGTTTGTCCATTTCCTATCACAACTAACTATATTTCAGTGGTAGGGAAATAGTCATTTTAGAATACAGAAATTATTCCTAGCATGAAGTGTGCTTTCCCCCCTCCCCCTTCTTCTGTCTTAAGATAGTTATCTTAATATTTCTGAGCATAAGAAAGGGCTGCCTGTATACTAATGGAGGAATTCCAGATGTTTGGATGAAAGATGGTACTTAAATGTATTTTATTAAAAAATCTCTGCAGAAATGTTTGTGTTTACATATATGAATATACACATCTTCACACAGAAAAAAATTGTTTGGGAACTAATCAAAAATTGACTTACAGTTTCTCTTGTATTAGCTTAATTCACTGGCCCCACCCAATGTTGACACATAAGCAAAAGAGTCATTTCAGCTGTGTGCATCTAGCTTTGGAAACATGTTTTGTCAGCTTCATGCATGTGTGCATGCAGATAATTTTGATTTTTTACATCTAGGAAGTCATTTCAGTGTTGAAAAATAGAAAACTGTCTGGTCATTTGCATCATGTCAAATTACATGTAAGCATTAATATAAAATGTTTTTCCACAATGTGTATTAAGAGAACAATTCTGCCACTTCCTTGTTGTCCAGGCTGGTTTGTTAATGTGCTTGTATGCTATCTTTCAGCAAATTTGGCAGCCCTGCATGTTCAAACCTCTTAGCTGAGTATTTGAACAGATTCAGAAGGGTATAGTAATTGTCAAACTGTCATTTTATGATGGTTTTGTCTATTTTCACAGGCTCAGTTCCAGCAATTTATTTAATCCGTCTATGATACACAAATCTCCAACTTTTCAAGGTAGTGGAAGGTGTGCTGGTCTTCCCTGGAGTCTGTTCTTGGAGATGAAGGGTACTCAAAAGCAACAAAGTACACTTGGTATTTATGCACTGCTGTGGAACTGCTTCTGTGTATTGCAGGAATGTTGTGAGGCTACATCCCTGGAAAAACATCAGGTATTTTCAATGTTCAGAAAGGTCATGCTCTGTCATCATTACTGAAGTACAGAATAGAACATCTGAATTCTAAGTACCTCAGGAAAGAATGTCTGCTTGCATTCCTTAAAATGATAGTTGTTGACGTTAAATATGGTGGTTGAGACACTGGATTATAAAATCAGGATGGAGAATTCTTGGGTGTGTGAGCAGAAAATAGAGTCCTCCTTTCTTTAAGAGGTGCTATCTTGCAGATAGTTTATTTGTCTCTAATCATTGATTACAAACATAAGTTAGGTGATAGGTGTCACCCTTCCCAGATTAAATATGTTTCTTCCTCTTTCACTGTTTATCTTGGAGTGAATATAGAAGTTATTGTACAAGGTATCTATAAAGTTTGCTTAATTTATATGTTTTGAAGAAAACAAGAAATATCAGACAGTTTTTCAATGCTGCAGAAAATGTGCCTTTCCATACTATACATCAACCTAAAAAGAGTATACCATTATGTTATAATGCAGAGGGCAAGGCCTAGAACGTATAGAATAAATGTTATCTAGGCTTTATAAATACAACCTTGAGTTTCAGAGTGAGTGGTAAATATACTATGCCTTCTTTAAGTAGCAGAGACAATTTTTTTAAATGAAAAAATTCCAAAATAATGAGACATTACAATACAGAAATTGTATGTCATGCACTGTGACCATACTTTTTTGTCAAGGCCCATACATTTTGAGGCCCTATTTTTATTTCCTTAATACATATGTGTCCTGTTTCCAAAAATAGTGTGCATGTCTTTATAAAATACAGTTTTATATAGAGCAGAACCTAGATATTTCTAATTAAAATTAACCTACATGACAGGATTGTTGCAACCTTCTTTAGCTGTAGTTGTTTAAAAGGATTATTAATTAATTATAATGTAGATTAACACCTGTTTTTAGAAATAGAATAGTTGTTTAAAAATATGTGATTCAGGGCCTGAGTCAAATGCACAGGATTGAGAAATATGTGCAGGTTAGTTTTTATATGTGAAGATTTCATAACTGATAATCCTGTATCTAGAAATCTGACTAGGTTTTGAAGCAGATAATGTGATTTCTGTGTAGATTGCCTCTGTGCATCTTATTACCGTTCACAGTCACATGGCACAAGATTTCTGATCTACCATTACACTGAAATTTGGCATTTTCCATTGCTTTATCTCCATCTCCTGGCATGGTCAGATTGATCAGTACGATCTTTCTTTTTCTGTCCCTGTCCACTGGAATATAAAAATAGCATCAGAGGCAAAGGATTCTATTTTATGCAAAGGATAAAGGACAAAAATTTGTTCATAGTGGCAACAGCTCTTGCTGGTTATGTTTTTTTTTTTTTTTTTTTTTTTTTTTCCTGGATCACATTTCCTAAGGAGAAGTAATGGTGCCATCTACCAGCAGAAAAGAAAACATCTTTTGGAATTAGATGCTTTTCTAATTCATAGCGCCTAATACAGACGCTTGTTTGTTCTGTCATTGAGTAACAAAATCTTTTTCTCGTGTTTAATTCATTGATCTTGGTCATAAATGCCACAATGAGGCAATTATTTCTGTGTGCAATCCATGAGTCATGAAAAATTGTATGAGTAAAGCATGTTCACAGACACTTTTTCTGCCAAATAGCCTCTGGCCTGTTATAGTAAGGGAGTTTAACAAGATGTTAATAGTAAGTATGCTAATAGTAAGTATGGCCCTGATTATGATTTAATGAATCAATGAAACTCATTCAGCTAATTCTGGGTGTCATCTCCAGACATATGGAGAAAAAGAAGGTGATCAAGAGTGGTCAGCATGGATTCAGCAAGGGGAAATCCTGCTTAACCAATCTGATGGCCTTCTATGACAGCATGACTGGCTGGGTAGATGAGGGGAGAGCAGTGGATGTTGTGTACCTTGACTTCAGCAAGGCTCTTGACACTGTCTCCCATAACCTCCTCCTAGAGAAGCTCAGGAAGTGTAGGTTAGATGAGTGGACAGTGAGGTGGATTGAGAACTGGCTGAAAGGCAGAGCTCAGAGGGTTGTCATCAGTGGTGTGGAGGGTTGGAGGCCTGTGGCTAGTGGTGTCTCCCAGGGCTCAGTACTGGGTCCCATCCTGTTCAGCTTTTTCATCAGTGGATGAGGGGACAGAGTGCCTCCGTAGCAAGTTTGCCGATGATACCAAGGTGGGAGGAGTGGCTGATGCACCAGAGGGCTGTGCTGCCATTCAGAGAGACCTGGACAGGCTAGAGAGCTGGGCAGAGAGGAACGTCCTGAGGTTCAACAAGGGCAAGTGCAGAGTCCTGCACCTAGGGAAGAATAACCCTAGGCACCAGTATGAGCTGGGGGCTGACCTTCTGGAGAGCAGGTCTGCAGAGAAGGACCTGGGAGTACTGATGGATGACAAGTTGACCATGAGGCAGCCATGTGCCCTTGTGGCCAAGAAGGCCAATGGTCTCCTGGGGTACATTAGGAAGGGTGTTGCCAGCAGGTTGAGGGAGGTGATCCTGCCCCTCTCCTCAGCCCTGGGGAGGCCTCATCTTGAGCACTGCACCCAGTTCTGGGCTCCCCAGTACGAGAGAGACATGGAGCTACTGGAGGGAGTCCAGCGCAGGGCTACAAAGATGATCAGAGGGCTGGAGCATCTGCCCTCTGAGGAACGGCTGCGAGAGCTGGGCCGGTTTAGCCTGGGGAAGAGAAGCCTGAGGGGGGATCTTATCAATGTGTACAAGTACCTGAAGGGAGGGTGTCAAGGGGATGGGGCCAAACTCTTTTCAGTTGTCCTGTGTGACAGGACAAGAGGCAATGGGCAGAAACTGAAACACAGGAAGTTCCGCCTGAATGTGAGGGGGAATTTCTTCCCTGTGAGTGTGACAGAGCACTGGAACAGATTGCCCAGAGAGGCTGCGGAGTCTCCTTCTCTGGAGATCTTGAAGGCCCACCTGGATGCAACCCTGTCTACCATGCTCTAGGTGACCCTGCTGAGCAGAGGGGTTCGACTAGATGATCTCCAGAGGTCCCTTCTAACCTTATTGATTCTATGATTCTATGAAGCCAGTGTTGGTACAATTTTTCCTAATGAAAGTGCACTAATAGAATAAATTTACATCTTTGCTACACCTGTGCTTCAACCAGGAGGTCTTTTTCATTCCCACTTGAATGGCAAACTGAATTTCCTCACTTTCTTGACCTCCATTCTGAGATCTCAGCAGTGGAGCTGTTGTTTCAGCCAAAGACAACAGCTCCCTCAAGCCCTGCTGCTCTTTCATTTACTGCTTGGTTTATGTGTTGTAAAATACTTTCCAGAAGGCTGCAAGTATCCTGCTGCTTTGCAAGGAAGCGGAGAGTAGAATGAGATACCAATTCAGTGGCAGATGTCATGTTCTATTTTGCTTTTGAAATAAATGCTGTTTAGATATGCCCTTTATTAGGAATTGTCTTGAAAGATACAAAAACACCATCACTGTCTTACACTTCAGTAGTTTATTGCTGTACCTGGCAGGTTAATCCCCATGGCTTTTCTTAGTTTGGCCTGGAAGAGCAGTTCACATCCCTCTTCCCAGTTTGAGGGAAATTTCTCCTGAGATTGACTGTAGTTCATGGTGACTGTCAGATTACGAATGCTGTCTCTCAAGAAACTGGACTGTTGCAAAATGGCTCTGGTTTGAGTCACTTCTTCATCTTACACTTGGATCCATTTTCTAATCCTATTTTTTCTTGTTTATCCCATTCTTAACCATTTTCTCAATAAAACTCCTAGAACTGCAGAAAAAGTGAACAACCTGTGAGTGTACTAGAGCAATGAATCATCTGAGGCAATCTGGAATTCTGATAACAGTGATAAGTTGCAGATAACGAGCTGAAATTGGAAAACATTGAAAGGAAAATACGTATAAGAACTAAATTAAAAAGAAGACAAATCACTAGATTAGGCTTCTTAAACTGCCTTTTCTCCTTATGTAAAACATTTATATTTTATTTTTAAAATCCATTTAGCTTCTGTTCTTGCGGTGTTCTGAATGCAAAGTAAATGATATTTTACTTCCTCTTTTCAGAAAACTGCTGATTCTGAGGAGACAGATGGAGAATGTTTCCTGTTTTGACTTGCTGAGTTTTACAGGTTCTATGTAGGTCACAGAACAGCTGTGGTTGTTAAATCCACGTCTTTAAAGGCTGTGGAGGTGGTTTTCCATAAGTAACCACACAGGCACTTAAGAGTTCACAGCATTACACCATTTTCTCTGAAAAAGAACAATATTTCTGTTGCTGTTGTTCATCCTCATTAACTGCTAGATGAAGGGCATTGCTTTGGTTGGACGTAGACTGTTTTAATTTTCTCCTCTGAGTAAACAAATGCTATATTTAATTCTTAGATATTAAGAGTTGTTTTCTGTTGTTGGATGTCGAAGGCTGAAGACTAGATGAAGCAGTTCTTTTTCGTAAGAAGGAAATAAATATATTTGTACAATAGTATTTACAGGATGGTGAGACTAGAACATATACCTAGAGAGATAAGATTCTGACTTCTTGGGGTTTTGGCAACTAAAATCTAAGTTACCGTAAGCTCTGCTTAAGTTCAAGGCAGGAAGAGGAAGGGAATGAGGTAGGAAATTGCAAAGAACCCTCTCCGTCCAGTGTGATTTTTCTGGTTAATTCTTAATAAGGAAGTTTAGGCCTGTGCTGATTCTAGTATGGCAAGGACAAAAGAGCACTCGACTCTTGCGTAGTTTTGAGGCCTTATTTGGGTTGAAAGCTTTCCTCCTTCCTTCTTTACAGAGAGAGGCAACCAAATAGAGTTGTTGCAGAGAAAAGGCAGAGGTGTATCACATGTCTTTCTTACGAGCAGAGGAGTGTTTGGATGAGTATATGGTGGAGAGAAAGTGTTTGTCACATCTCCTGTGTAAGAGAAGAGAGGATTAGGAGGAATGTGGGAACTGAAAGCTAATTTATTCCCCCTCACACATCTTTAAAATGGATCAGACTTCCCCCTACTCCTCCTTTCTGTTTTGTAACAGTAGGAGGTGAAGGGGTGAGAGGGGATTCCCTGGAGATACTAGAGGTAGAAAGCAGTCTCTTCACAGTTTATAACTGGGCCCAGGAGCAAGGCAGTTAGTCTTTGAGGTGGGAGGAGGATTATAGAGGCAAACAGAAGAGTTTAAATAGGAAGCAAAAGCATGAATGGTTAATTTGGGGTGTGAAGAAGTGACATGAGGTGAACACAAAAGGAGTGAATTAGAATTTGGAGAACAGAGAACAAGGACTCACAAGAAGCTGGATGCCCTGAATCCTAGGGCACTTTCTGGAAGCTAACTTTGTAATATCAAGAGCTCTTACATTGAAGTCCATATCACTTTTCAGTATTTTGGAGAGTCAGTTCTAGAACCACATCAAGGCTGAATACTGGGGATTTGGGGGAGGAAAGATAGACCAAACGAGTGATTAAAAATCCCCTACATGATCTTTCTGTGCTTTGGCTTGCTGTGTTTTAAATAGTTTAGTCTGACAATGTAATGTATCTCTGTGAAGTGATACCTGAGTCTTAAATCCTAACATAGCAAATGCTCTTTATTTTTGATGATTTTTCTCACCTTCTGAGCTACAGGCACAGGTATTTTGGATTTGTGCCTTTCACTTTTGAGACTTCTTCAGGTTCTTTTCCCATTTAAGCATGGTTAAACTTTGAGGGACAAAGACTATGAATTTACTGAAGGTTTGTGACCTTAACATCAAGTCTAATGGGGATTACTTTTCTGTCTATATAGACAGGATCTTTCTGATATTTATCAATGTTAATGTCTGTTACAGTAGCAATAAGATTGATGAAAAGGAGAGTGATAGGTTCTTTCAGCAAATCCTCCTTATTTATTTTTTAATGAGGATAGAGTTCCTCGGGGAATACAAAACATGTTGCCCATAACTGAATGACAGTTGAATCATATTACGTATTTTTCTGTATTTTATCTTACATCTCATGGCAATGTTAGCAAAGCTAGGTTCCATACCTCAAATTTTGTTTGGGTTTTATTTCTGTTTTGTCTTTGAAGGACAAAAGTCTTGGATCATGCTGATAATTATGCTCATGTTATTTAAACAGGTTTACTATGAGTAAGCCAATCCAGCTTGGCTGGATCTACCTTTACTTAGAACTTGCACCTTTGAGAACTGAGTCCTTAATTGGTATCAGCGGAACATTTTGTATGTTTACTCTTCACTGTGCTCCAGTAGAGGCATCCTCAGTGTTATCACCTTTACTAAAACAGTGTGGGAACTGGTTATCACTTAAGTACAACATTAGAAACTGTTCTTTCCTGGCAGGCCAGCAATAGGCTTATTCAGTTCATTGGAGATATTGAAGTTGTTGAAATATAGCACTTACTGAGCTTATAACAACTGGAGCTTATAACTAACTGATACTCTCTACTGCAGTTTGTTGTGATGTTATAAAATGCTGTTAGAAGGCTGAGGATGAGCTCTAAAACAGCACAGAAGCCTCTAAATGAGATCAGTCCAAAAATTCCTACCTAAAATGCTATACTGTGCCTGAGGTTTCCAGTAGAAATTTCCTAAATGCCTAAAGATATGTTACTTTACATGACTTGTAATCGATGACTTTGTTTACCTTAACTTTAACTTGTCTAGATGCCCTGTCTCCCTGCCTGTAATAATAAATCCGGGAAGTAGGAGACCTTGTACTTAAGCTGCCCAAAGAAACTGGTGTGTTCAGCATGCTCTGAACCCACCTAAATCCTTATGACTGCATGGAGTTAGGTTCAAGACAACACTAACTCTGAAAATGTTGGACTGACAAGGTAGGTCTGTTGCAGTCTGAGAAGGTTTAAACATTTTAAGTCTACTAACAATATTGTGGATATTTGGTGATGTACATCCTTTCACTTCTGCTGAGGCTGGATGACTGTGTGGAAGTCAGCTAGTAAATCAGAGGGAGAATAGCAAAGGGAGCCCAGTCAGCTGGGAGGAGGAGAGATTCTGAGCAATGGTGTTTACATTGTTTTTTTTTTTTTTTTTTTTTTTTTTTTTTTTTTTTTTGATGCCTTCTCATGATCATAATGTGATGTGCAGTACCTACAAGTGCCTAAGTGACTCCATGAACCTGTCAACATTATGACTTATAAATAATAATCTTAAGCAATTTTGTGAGTTTCTATACCAACTTGAATGCATTTTATAATCACAATAAATCTGTATGTTTGCCATTATACTTCTCAGATGGTTAAAAACAGTTGCATCCCATCTGAATGTAGTTCAGTAGAAGCATGGTTGTGGAGCAGTAAGATCTGCTTTTTTCCTGCCTTTTTTTGGAGAGTATTTCATTATATTGCATATGATCACTCAGAACTTTAATTCTCTATTACACATTATGAAGCCAAAGCCGATACAACTATAGGCACTAACTACTTAAAAAAAAAAAAAAAAAAAAAAAAAAAAAAGGATAAAATGAAGTGATAGGATTAGTGTATGGCTTGTCTAAAGAACTTTTTGTCAAGAAAATTTTAGCTTCTCCATTTGAAAGATACACTTTTTATGTTAGATATGAGAAGTTCCAGAGATGCTATATTTTTAATAGGGAGATTTCTACCGTGGTTTCTTATATGGTGTTAAAATTCTATTTTTCTTCCCTTGCCATTTTCATCCTGAGTTTTATATGAAGTTTCTCAGCTTTCAGTTTTAGCCACAGCAGCTGAACTGGAGATCTAATGGCAAATTCGTTGCATCATAACGGTTACTGAATGAAGCATCTTTGCCATTACATTAATGGGCAAAGAACATCATTGCCTTAGATGCACATAACCAAAATACAGCCCTTGTTCCTTCTTGAGCAACGTAGTTTTTTTCTAAAAGGGTAAGATTTTTGCAGGATTATTTGGAATGCACTGAAGACCCTTTTTATGAGGTGATGATAGTTGATTAAGATTAGTCAATTCCCATTTATAATGAAAATGTTACCTCTGTGTGAGTGTCCTTAACTTTAACATTAGATTAAAAGATTTGAGATGAGGAATATAGTTTAATGAGAGTTTATTTTGGTGATTAGCACAACAGGTCTATACAGGGTGGACAGTTCCACTGCTAAAAAAATAGAAGGCCATATATTTAAAAGTGCTTTGTCTTGATTCATCTGCCCCAACAGATATAGTGAGAAAGTGCTCATTAAAAAATAATGGTAAACCTCCCATAAACTTTAGAAGATAAATGAATTTAAGTTTATAGCAAGAAGGCACATAGATTAAAATATTAGTGAAAAACATAATTAAGACTTAACTATATTAAATAAAACACATTTAAATGCACAAGATATTGTATTATTAAGCCTAAATATAAAATAAATTATACTGTTTTTTTTTCCACGTTTTCAAGTTCTGTTTATAGCCTGATTTTTCAAACGGTATTTTAATTCCAGTTCAGTCAGTATTCAGTTCAGTATGATGAATATACTGTGCTACAGTATATGTGGCATTTTAACCTAGAGTCATAATCAAAACTCAGTGGCCTGCTGGGTTTTGCATACAAACATGATACAATATCACTGTGTTACCATGTGTGAAAACTATGTACTTTATTTTGTAGCAAGAGATTCATTTCCTCGGGGAATGGTGAGTAGAATCCTAAATTCATATAGTTGTAAGAAGGAGACTGTTCACAAACCGGAACACCCTTTCTTTGCACCAGGAACTTGCTATAAACCAGTCACAAATGTGAAGATGGGTGCGAACTCCACCTGTAGGCAATCTCATAATCATTATTTTTATCAGTTTTTGTGGCAAGCAGCTGTTGTTAATTCCTTCACTCCTCCCAGAACATTTATTGTTTGTTCCCTTAAGAAACTAGGCAGAGACTAAATAATGACTTTCCTTGCTGGGTGTTTATCTTGGGCTAGACAGCTATTTCAATGGGAACATTGTTCTTTACCCTATTGTAAAAAGAGGCTTCATTTACAGTATTTGAGTATTACTGTAGCATTTCAAGAATTTAAACCTACTTCTTCATAACCATTTGGTGCTTTTCTGTGTTTTTCCCCATAGCCAATCTATTCTCTCTATACCAAAATGACCCAATTTCAGAGATTCTTCCTCAAAGAGAGACTGCTATCTATTAATTTTCCTATACCATGAGCCTTATCTTTTGAGTGAGGGTCCAGTTAATGAAAAATTAGAGTGTGTTGTAAAATAAATTAAAAGTGTTTGCGTGCTTGTTAAATATTCTTCATGTTTTTGGCTGTATTTTAGCACAGCTTATTAAAGTACAGTTCTGGAAGGCAGAAATTCTGTGGGGAAGATAAAGTTATGGTGTTGGATAAGATAGTTGTACAAACAGCAAGCTGTATTCCTGGGAGTGGAAGAATGTTCTTTGTGCATAGAGTTTGTAATTCTTTTCTGAAGGAAACAACTGTTCCAAAAATGAGTGCACTGAAACATGGGCAAAAATACCTATTTTTTAAATTAAAAAAAATACTTCAGTGCAAAATGAATCTAATAAATTGGTATAACTGGGGGCTTAAATCTCCTAATATAACAAAAAAATGATATAATATAGTCAATACCACTTTGTGTTTCTCCATTCTGTCTTATTGTAACTTTCCTGATGCAGAGTGACCACAGGCAGTAATGAAAAATATATATCAGCCTCCATGCCCGTTCATTCCTAGGTGCTCTACTGAAACATAAGAATAAAATGGTAAATTATTACTGCATTTTATCATGATTCAAGTCTGACAAATGCCAGCCTACACAGAGCTAGAAAGAAAATAACACAGTCATATGCAACTGCTAAACCAAGAGCGTTCAGTAATAACTTATTCGCAGTACCATTATCCAGGTTGGATTTGAATTTCTAACCTAGATATAAAAAGACTCTAAATCCCATTAACAACTATTAAGAAGACTAATGGTTTAAGTACACATTGGCTGAAAACTGTGTTACTTGTTTCAGGCTTCATACTTTTGCTTGTACAATCTTCCTAGTTACTCAGATTTTAACCTTTCTTCCAGTCGTGCTTGCTTTTATGTTTAATCACTAGAAAAGGTGCCTTACTTGCTAGGTTTCTTTTTAAGCTGGGCATATGTACAATTTGAAGCGTGTGTGTGTTAATGTTCTTTTACTGTGTCTTTATGACAGTATATAAAAACTGTGATGACATTTTGTCTTTACTGCCCTTCAAACTCTTACTGCTAAATTGTTGCTTTAAAATATATATATATTTATGCAGATATAATGATTACATACTTTTTAAATAATTGCCACCCTGTGTCACCTCAGTCATCAATATTATATTTCCTTTTCTTCCTTCTGGAGAATATTAGATTTTCCCAGACATTCCAGTGTAGGTGTTATCAGTATGTTAGTTTTGCTAGTGGCAAAATTTGTAGATTTATTTGTAATGACTATACACTTAAGAAGAATACAACAATTGAATGTATCAGCATAATTTGTGCATAAGGAAAAATTAGAAGAACTGCATTTATATAAATTAGATAGATTGTAAGGGAAATTTAACAATTGATCACACTTGCTCAAAATGTAAAGAAGTGGGATTAAATTATTTCTAGAGTTCAGAAATAAGAGGAAGAAACTAATGGAAATGCCATGACTTGAGTCATTTACTTAGCAAAATAAAAGTACACTCCAGGAAGCAAGCATGTCTGTAAATACCAGAGGCAATAAAAAGATGCCTCTGTCTCTGCATTCAGATGAATCAGATAATATCTTTCAAATACATTTGCCTGTATTCTTGAGAAGCAAAACCAATGTGTCCAGTATTGATCAAATATAATTTTACCTTGACTCATTTTAGTGTGACTTTATTTGCTTTTTGCAATAGCTTGGAATAACTTTGATGACATAAGAAGGAACTAGCACTGCTGTCTGTAAAAATGCTGTATATATAAGCAGCTAAATTCTTAAGAAGGAAACATTTAAAGAAATTGGTAAATAGAGATAGAAAGTTAATTCTTGTCAAAGAAATGAACCTGTGAAAGAAGTCAGCCAAGTTCCCATTAATTATATAGGATTTCACTCTGAAACAGATAGGAAAAGACAGGAACAAGCTGTTAAGCCCTCAAATTGAGAAGATTAGTTAGTGGTCTCATAAATCTGCATTAATAGTGGGGCAAAGAGGGGTTCTGATTTCAGAAGTTCAGTCTTGGAAGAAAGTGTTAAATAGTGGCCTGTCTTTCTCTTTCTACATAAAGCATTTTCTGATATTGCTCAAGGAGGAATTCACTACTTTTTCTGCACTGAGCGGTATCTAAAAAGATGGGTGGAAACCACAGTATTAACTTTGGAAACAGAATCAGATCTAACTTCAGGGAAGATGCTGTGTGTTAAATGTTAGGACTCCACACTTTAGATTATACTTAGAGAGAGACAGAAGAGACAGGAGTCAGGAACAAGAGAGAAAGTGGATAAGACTGCGAGAACAGAGTATGTGTCTTCATAGTGTCCATGCACAGCAGATATGTTCAAAAGAATTGACGTGGATTTTTTTTCCATAGTTGTTTTTTTTTTCCAAAGAGGAGGAAGAAGGTGGTGAAATGGTTTCTTGTGTGCGCACACGCGCGTGCAGACACACACACACACACACATACACATACACACAAAGAAAAAATACGTAACTGAGCTTAGAGGAGAAAAAAGTACTGACCAGCTATACATTCTGAAGTATAGTTCATCTACTCTGTGAGTTCTCAAGCCAGCCCTTTTCTACTTCTATGATTAGCTATTTGCTGAGGTTTTTTTGAGCATGTAAAAGAAAGGTTATTTTTTTCCCATAAAGAGTCATCTTTTATCCTATACATGATTCCTCAATGTCTCTCCCACATAATCACTCCTTTGTGTTGGTGTTTTTTTAGGTCTTCACTTGGAAAATCCAAATAGCCTAGCTACATGACCATCCTACAAACATTGCAGTGCTGTATTCTGACTTACTGAAGATGAGACTTGACAAAGGGAGTTCCCAGCAAAAATCCCACTGTTTTATGGGATGAGACTGGCCTGAAAATAAATAAATAAATAAATAAAATTACCCTATTAGGATGACCTTTACAAGATCTTCTTTATTGAGAGGCTGTGGGGATTATGCAGATAGAAATAGTCAGTCTAGGCCATTTATTCTTACAGTGTATGGTTTGTCTTGTGTAAGCGACTGTATGTCCATCCTTAAGTCTTCCTGTAGGAAGAATACTGACTGGAGACTGGTGCCATGTGCTCGACTTCTGTTCTTAATGCCTTTGGATACAGCATAATGTGGAGTAGGCTAGTTCCAAATAACTTCACCATTCTACTTAAGCAGGAATTTTGACCTCACATCCTTCATAGCTGAGAAGATTGTGTTTGTTTCTTGGACTGAAGAAAATAATAAACATTGATCTGAGCTAGTTTTTGTTTTCAGCACCATGGCCAGAGCACAAGGAAGGGAATTTGTATCGGACACAAGACTATATAAAACGTCACTCATAAAAAGTATTTTTGTCATGGATATGTTGCTGGCTGTGCTCGCAGTGGATGAACATTAGCATAAAGGTAGCTAATTTTGGCAGGCAGAAAACTGCTAGATTCTTCCCTGCCTCCTGGTTGTCAGCCAGTAATAATATACTTGTTTCTCCTGTAAGTCAGAGCTGAATTGCAGCATTAGTCATAACCACCTAAAGAGAATTGAAAGGTGGCATTGATATTTCTGGTCTTCTATCAGGATCAAACAGAACTACAGTCATATTGTCTTCACTGGTGTCTAGTTTAGCTTCTCACTTAATTCTGCAAGGCAGTGGATTCAAATGTTTATTCAAGGAATCTATGTTCCATGCCTTAAAAAGCAGAGTGAACATAAGAAAATTGAAATTGAATCTATAGGTGTAATTTAACTCTAAGAAGTGAATAACGAATATGAAGGATGTGCGTAGTTGTTCTTCTCTTTCCAAATCAAATATTCTGACTTTTAAGTATAAAAAATGGTCTTTCTAACTCAGCCAAAAGAATTAACTTTGTAATCTGGCAATAAATAGAATTTATTTCATCTTAAATTTTGTTAAGGAAATAAAATCTTTAAAGACAGATACTATGGTTTCAGAATAGACTATTAGCGGACCTCTCCACTATTCAATTGTGGAAGTCATTGCCTTTTGATGTTGTAGTCCACACTCATTGGGACTTAACAGTATATAATATATGCACTTATCAAGAGAAAACATGCTGTAGAAGAGGACAGAGAGTCATAGCTATTCAGTCTAGGAGATACATCTCAATACATCCAAGAGCCTTATAAATGGTTAACAGATAATCACTAGAACCTTACATGGAAACCTTTTGACACCTTTGGGGATGTTTCCCCTCCTGACTCTTGGTGTTCTTTTCTGTACATTTTCTAGTTTTAAAATAAACTTCTTGGATTGGCCAGAATGAGATGTAGTTTTTTAAGATGTGGTCACACAATGAATGCATATAGTGTTCCAGTGTTGCTTTATGTTTTGGTCTCCATGCCTTTATTACAATTATATATGAATTTTGACTGCTGCTGATCACTTAGATGGTGTTTTTCTGATACTTGTCAAATTGGCTTCAAGATCTCTTTCCTGAGAGGTGATAATTAACATCATGCCCATTGCCTTGTGTGACATAGAAAGAGACTGTGGACATTATGGGAATTCTCTGGTCACATTTGTTGCTTTATATTGACAGTCCTGGAGTTTCAGCTGTCATTTTATTCCCTGTCTGTATTGCTGGCTAATTATACAGTTCTCTCTCAGTTTAGTTTTGGTTATCCTGAATAATTTCAGATCTTAACAAGACATGTAAGATTACAGTTCATCCCTCTTTGATATTCAGCCCTGATAGAGGCTGTTGGTTACTTCTGTCCATTGTAAAGACTGACCTACAGTTCGTGTAAGTCTCTTAAGCAGGTTGCTCATCCATGGGAGGACCACCCTTCTATTCTATGGCAGCTTGTTTTTTTTAAGCACTTCTGTGAAATTTGAGCAGGTTTATACTGGAGCTGCTTTAGAACACCTGAAGAATGCCATCTGAGCTTGGTAATTTGTTACTGGTCTTTTAATTGATTTATTCCAAAATCTCCTGTCATTGATATACGGTTTCTCGGAGCAATACTCCATGAAGAGTGACTGTTACGGAGGAATTTCTCTGCGTAGTGAGATACCACCTCCACAGTTAACAGTGAGATAAATAAGCCATTCAGGTCTTCAGCTGTCACAGTTTCTTCCTTGAATGCCGTTTTTGTCATCTACTGATTCACTAATTGACAGTTTTCCTGCTTTTGATGTAATTGTTATTGTTATAATGTTACTCTTTTCCAATTACCTCGTTAGCTGCTCCTTAAAGCTTTTGTAAACCTGCTTTACTATGTTGAATGCTTTTTGTTATTATTTGTATCTGTTTTCCTTCTGCTTGTTCATGCTAGTATATTGTTTTTGCCTCTGTTACTCAGCTGTTTGGCCTTACCAGTTTTTGTACTCTTTCTCATCCTTTTGGGTCTGTTTAGTTGGTCATAATCACATGTTCTGAGACTCTAATGTAGAGCTTTTAAACAAGGACGAGGTCATCTGCTACTTTAGTTTTATCCATTTCCCTTATTTTGGGGCATTTTTTATTTTTAAATTTAAATAGTACTCTGGTATTGTTAGCTTTATTATTCCTACAAATGTTATGTGCATGAAAGCATTATTACAACCTCTCTTATCTCTGTTCTTACTATTGCAGACAAATCAGCACACAGACTTCATGGGCGTTATAAACCCAGCTTGCTGTAAGTTTGATAATCAAGTTTGTAACAGCAGCTCTGGTAATTCTTGTGTTATTGAAAATCTTATTCCTAACTAATACATATTTGCAAGAAAAACAAACAACAAATCCCCCAAACTTAGAGAAAAATAAGCAAGTAACGTTGAAAATACATTCCATAGTAGGATTTGTAAGACTACTCAGCCAAAAAAAAAAATTAATTAAAAGAAATTAATATCTTTGGAAAGCTTGCATTTAAGAAAAGGATTGACAGAAATACTTAAATACTGAGTAGCCCTCAGAAAGCGTTTGTTTCTGTCAATTGACTATAGAGAAGGATGAGGGTGGTTAGGCAGGTAATACTGGCACTTTCAATAAACACTTAAAGTGAGGGGGCCCAAATCTTTTCAAATGAACCTTTCCCCAAAGGGTTTGTATGACGAATTTAAAAAATTCGAGACACAAAACAAGAAAACTCGAAGGACAGTGAAAATAAAAGAATGATAGGGAAGACCAGAATGCTTTAATTTGTTTCTCTTTGTATTATTTAGTGCTGATAAAATACAGTAGCTGTTTGGTGTTCCTTGGAAAATTAACTTGTCTTTACAAATAAAATCTTAGTGATATTTTTTCTTAAGCTTTTAAGAACAGCTTCTCAGCTGATTTAAATAATGCCTAAGTTTTTCTACAATTCCACATCAACTATATCTGAAAGTGAATGTAATAATACCCTAGTGTTTGGAGAAACATTTTGGGAAGCGAAAAGCAGGCATTTTTACTATTAAACCTTATATACTATTCTTTTGAAAACATAGTATCATGTATCTTAGAGAAACAGTTAAGATTTCCTGTGTAGGTGACTATTTCTTTTTCTTTTTAATGGGCTTAGTCAATAATTCAGGTAGTCTTTGTGCAACTACTGTGAAATTTTCTTGTAAGTATTTTCTGAAGAATCAGGAATTAATGCTAAACCAGCATTGTACTAAAAGGTGTTTAAAGCAGCTGGAAAACTTGGATTCAGCAAGATAGGCATGTTGTTCTGTTTCACTTTGTTTTAACTCTACTACTGCTTGATAAGTACCTTTTAAAGTGTGAGTCTAGTTATCTGTATCATGATTGTAATTTAAATCAGTGTGGTTTAGATGAGTATAAAGAACAGAAGAAGAAATAAGACTCATAATCAGAGTTACCATGATCTTTGAAAAGATATGTTGATGATTTAGGTAAGAATGACTACTTGACTCAAAAATATTGCCATTTTTATTGTTGAACAGTCTAAATCCCATGAGGAAGAGCCATAAACCTGCAACAGGATGAGGCTACTGTGTAAACTTCCTGAAGCAGGTGTGTAGAATATTACCTTGGGATATGACTAGACCTGTAGATGCTCCAGATCAGTCTTATTTCATACTGTGTCAATGTGAGTTATGCTTCAGAGAAGGTATGCAAACTGGACAGTAGTCGAGCTGGAGCGGTACAAAAGGATCATGCTGTGTCTCCTGGAAATACGTCTGTAACTAGCAATGCTCAGGATCATTTGAATGTTTTCACTAGGTACTCTCTGTAGTGGAGAGAAAAGCTCCTGGGAAGTATAACTGAGTGCTGTGTGCTTGATGGTATTTTACAGTACAAGCTACTGTGGAGTTTTTTTGTTGGTTTGTATGTATGTCTCTGTTTCATTCTGTTCTCTTACAGTTAGTCAAATAAGAAAGCTTTCTTCCTGCAACTTGTGTAATGTGTATATACTCTTAATCTAACATTCTTATACTCAGTGACTCAGTAGTATAAGCTAATCTTCTGTTCATATCAGATGGCTTTCAAAGTTTTTAAATTTACTTTGTGAAATGGGAGTTACCAAATTGTATGGGAGTTTCTCAGGATTCACACGAAGAGGATACACCTTCGTAATCAATTAGCACATTATGAAAGTAAATGTAGAAGGTTAAACATCAGTCACTACCAAGTTCGTTCAAGTGCATTTTGCTTTACTGGCTTATTTTAATTTGATTTATGTAACAGGAGTGAAGATAATATACAGTTATACAAATACTATTTAGCTTTGTAAAACTAAATTCATAACTGCACGCATGCTTTATACATGTCTCATTTATGCATTCTAGCTTTGGATGGGATGAGCCACTCTGCAAGTTCAGTATTGATTGTGCAAGGAAACTGAGTAGACTGGTTCAGATTTAGATGCCAGACTTTTAGAAAGAAAGGCAGATGAATTCCCCTCCATCAAAAGTGATTTTTTTTTTCATAGTTTGTTTTGGTTATGTTCCACATAACTTTTTTGATGAATGCAAGTATGTTGCATGTGACAGACCAGGCAGATACAGGGTCACAACATGAAAATGTCAGTATCATTAAAAGAGGATTTTTTTTTCCTACAACAACTACAAAGTAGCTCTTATTAAAACTGAAATGATCCATGTATTTGTAATTATCCAGTCAGCTCATATTCTGTGCATTTGTCAGAGTTTTGTGTATAAAAAGTATTATCTCATATATTTAGTAGCAAATTAAAACGTCATACATCCTCAGTGAATTCAAGGGGTTTCTTTTGCACTGATTTGAATGAGTTTTGGACTAGCCAGTCTGAAAAGGGTTCCTATAAAGATGGAAAAAAAAGGTTTAGGAGAAGTATTGAAAGAGTTGAACAGGTAGGTCTGTGACATATCAAAATTCCTATAAATTTCTTACAAAGACGGGAGGAAATTTACCTGAAGATGAATATAACATCAACAGAAAATAATAATTTTTCAGGTGATTGCTACATATTTAACTTACATGTTGTTCTGTTATAATAGTCTTCTTCTAAAGTTCATATTTCTGTCTCTGCCTTCCATTTCCATAATGCTCTTGCTGAATTATCTCAAGTACCTTGTAATAAATCTGTGTTAAAATCTGACCATTTTTGTTATTTTAAAAACTTTTTTTGAGTGATGAGTGGTGTACAGAAGAATCTGTTTCTGTTGCAAACAAGTGTGAGCCTATTCTAAGATTCCAAAGAAAAGATCCTTTTTGAAATATGTCCTCTCTGAGCTGGTAAAGAGATGTTTTTTTAAGAGTTTATATGGAGGAAAAATAAGTAAATTTTTATATAATAACAGGTTTGCCTGACAAGAGCAGCATTTAAAACAATACTGATGAAGTACTGTTCTGAACTGGAAGCTTTGCTATGGTCCTAAGTCTTGGGAAAGTACGCAGAGAAGATACTATCATTATCTCCTAGACCTGGTTTCTGTTTAGCATTTTTATTACTTTTATTGCTTACTGCAAATATCTTTTACAGAGTTGTTATGAAATATTTTTTATCTGTAATTTTTCTAACATGCAGAAACATTGCCAGAAAAAGTCTGTTCTTCAGTCTCAGCAGAGATGATTCTATGTTGTTATCTATGTCCTGCTTGTTTTCTTACACATCTTACAATATATCAACACTCTGCTATGCTGTATTCAACTAAGTCTTTTTGCCTAGATGAAAATAATACTTTAATGTTTTAATGTTTTTTTTTTCTTTTTTAAACTCAGTAATATCTTTGTAAATGACCTTGAACAATTTGAGCTCATATCCATACCAAAGCTACTATTCTCAGGACTTTATCTATATTTTATATTAAATATTTGGGTTAGCTAAAAACAAAATCTTCTCTCTCTCCTCATAGACGATTCTCTCCAATTTCTGCATAGTAGAGTGAGACTCCCTCTTGCTTTCCTTTTCTCTGGAACAATGACACTCTTGAGTATTCTGTGCCAAGTTGAACATTTTCAAAAGTAGGAGGGAGCCTTTTCTCACAGAAAATGAGAGTGTGAGTCCTCAAGACAGATTCAGGTATCTCACTGATCTCTGAATGAGAACTCAGCATAGGATGAAAAGAAAGGTCTTCCTCTGGCATAGTCTTGAAGAAAAAGTGCTTTTTTGAAAAGCATGAAGCACGTATGTTCATGAAGTTGGTCATATCTATCAGCATATTGGCCATGGTCCACAGAGAGGGGCTAGAATTTAGACATACTATTTTCTTCAGATTTTCCTTTTGCCTGGTCCAGGTGGCTACCTGTTTGGGATGTTGGATATGCACCTCTCATTTTGAGTCCTTGCTGTATATTGCATATTTGTGACTCAGTGCCTCTGGCTTTATGTTTTATTCTTCAGCTGCAGGACAGGAATTCTGTAGACACAAATACACCAAAAATGTGAGATGTCCTGATACTTTGAGAAACAGAGTTTTTTGGGTCTCAATTTATTACCTATAATTTAAAGTTATAATCAGATTTTTTTCCTGATTGTTTATATTTGGCTACATTGAGTATAGTTAGTCCTCCTTTTGAAGATTTTACAGTTACTGTATGAAGTATATCCTAGGATGGTATGAATTCTCAGTACCACTGCTGACTTTTTGTAGTGTAGATAATTCTAAGAATTGACATTTAATAAAAAATAATTAAAAAGGAGAAGCATCAAGGAAGGCTCAGAAGTATTATTTTCTTTTCTCCTGTTCATTCTTTATTTTCTTTCTCTTTCCAAAGGTACCTTAAAGAGTAGTTCAGTTGTAATTGCATGGAAATTAAATAACAAACAATGCAAAACATCATGAAGTGTGCAAAGGAAAATAATTTCTAGGTTGTCTAATTAATCCTTCCCTGTCCTTTGTTGTGTAGAAAGCAGCAGCTTTCAAATGTGCATTCTTCAGTACACACTGTATATTCACAATGGTGCTTTGATACAGCACTGTGTATTCTGTGTTGCCTTTCTGATGATTCAAAGGTTAATTACAAAGTAACGGTGTTATAAAATGTACATGGCAGCTGGAAGACTTTGACATTAATCAGATGTATTCTTGCATTTGACGTAGTTTTTCCTCTTAAAACCAAATGGAAGGCTCTATAAATTCTGTAACTGCATATTTACATAGCAGAAAAAACTCAGAGTGTACTTTAACTATGGCAAGTGTAGTGTGTTGTGCCAGCTGGATAGTAATTTTTCATGGGAGGAGGAGGACTAAATATTTTTAGACAAAATGTTCATGCAGATCAGTTCAGTTGTCCATGGTGTCTTGTGTAACCATCACCATAGTGATAGTATGTCTCAGAAATGGATTATATGATTATATCAGCTAGTCAGTATTAAATTCATGAAATTCTGTCAAGTTATTAGAACTATAGACTAAATGCAATTAGGTAAGCCATAAATCAAAAACTTAGCAAAATGGGAAAAGATGATAAAACAGGAGAATAAACTGTAATGACCAAGGAATCAATGTATATTTTGAACAGTCATAAAAAAAATTTTGTTTTGAAATCCAAAAAAATGTTCATAGAAAATGGTGACTTCATAGCCGTATCCACACACCACTCAAAAAAGAAAGGGAAGAGCAAAGGGTTTCTCTCTGGTTTTGGTTGTGGCAGTAAGGTGAGTCTGATTTTTCTCATGTCACCTGAAAGTATTAAGTAAATGCATATTTACTTCCAAATTAGTGGAGAATTATGAGTCAAGGAGATGGTATAAAACAGAGAATTGCAATTAAATCAAATGTGCTCTATATGTTTCTTACTGAGACTGTGAATTCTCCTTGATTTAGGATGTGAACTCCATTCAGAGAATACAAGTTTAGGTGCATAAACTTTGCCTAAGATTTTTCTCAGTTTCTTACTGAGCTGTATTTTCAGAAAGTTCTTCAGAAAGACCGAGAAAAAGATGTTTTGCCAGCATTTTTCTCTTCGATGTTCGCTAGAAAGAGACTAAAAGAAGATTCAGAAAATCCTGCTCTATTGAGACAATTAACCAGAGAAAGAAATGTTTAGTGTAGTTCACTTTATGACTCTTCTGTGTCATCCCTTCTTGGCTATATCCAGTTCCCTGTGGCAAATCCCACAGATGCTTGAGGAAGGAAGAACTGTTTTCATCTTTTTTGAAATCCTCAAATGTTTTTCCATGTGTGTTGATACAGAAGCTGTCATGCTGAGGCTTTTTATAGACATACCTTTTTCTAGAAGGGAAGTACGGAAATTCACTAATTGAGGTTATTATTTAGTACATCAGCTCCCAACCCCAGTAATTGTGTTGTCACACATTTTTTACCATTTGTACTTAACTGGCAGAGAAACAGAAGTTTTGCAATCTAGGTTTCAAATACAGTAAGTGCTACTGATAAAGAGAAGGAAGTATTATGGCTGGAGAATGGATGCTAATCTTTAAATTTCTATGCAAAACCACTTAAGGAAGGGCATGTGAAAATGCTTCAGCTAGCATCGGCAGCTGACTTACACAATTGTATGGTTTGGCCAGTATTTGAATAAAGAATGCCAAGAAACCCAAAGACTTGCTCAAGGACACAGTGAGGAAATTAGTGGCAGAGCTGAGATTAGACCAACCAGAAATCAAATACCTTAGGATAAAATTATAGAATGATAGTTAATTCTGTAGTATGAGGCCTTTTTCAGCAGGCAGCCAGGATCAATCAAAGGTATGTGCATTTTCATAACATTTAATTTATTCTTTTGGCATAAAATCCTGAATGTTACTTCAGTACATTTAAATGGCCATTCTGCCATTGAACGTTCTGTTTGCAAAAATAATAATTGGTGATCTACTCATTACAAAGCCTGAGAGGACAGTGTATTTGTTATAGCTGTGCTTTTTGCAACTTGTTAATAATTTAACAACATACAAATCTACTAATTCTGGCAGTTCTGTGACAGTTGTAACTCCATATAGAGACGGGCCCTTTTCATGCAAGCAGTTTTAGGTTAATCTGCTGGCAACATGCGTATCAAGATGAAGTGCATCCCTGGTACTTCTGCTTCATTACTGTAAAACTCCTCCTTTGAACCTGCTGTTCAGCAGACTGCTGCTTGTCTCTGTGCTTTCTCAGGTTTTTATCATGGTGCACTGTGGGATGCTTACTGCTGTCTCAGTCAAGCAAGTACGATGATTACTTGTCAGAGATAGGTTAATTCATAATCAGGCTCTGTTAGAATCATAGAATCAGTAAGGTTGGAAGTTCATCTAGTCTCCTCTGGAGATCATCTAGTCCAACCTCCCCGCTCAGCAGGGTCACCTAGAGCATGGTAGACAGGGTTGCATCCAGGTGGGCCTTGAATATCTCCAGAGAAGGAGACTCCACAACCTCTCGGGGCAACCTGTTCCAGTGCTCCGTCACTCTCACAGTACACTCTCATTGTGCTTGGCAATGAGAGCAGTCTTTGAAATAGGGAGTGATGGGTATGTCATGCAATTGGGTGGGTGCCCAGAAGGATTTGTGTGCTGTGATGGAAAGCCAGCAGATGGGAGTGACAGAATGAAATCCTGCAGCTACTTCTGCAGAGCATCCTCACTGATAGAGTATTGCTTCTTGACTTGACAATTAGCCTGTGATGAACAGCAAGTTAGGAAAGTGCAAGGAGAAGCGAAACAAGTATCAATGACCACATGTAATTTTCCTTTCCGAGGGATTTGTATAGTGTTCATCCTGGGGTTACTGTGACAAGACTCTGCAATCAGATTTCTTCTTAGTGTGTTCACAGATAGAGACAGGCTCAAAATTCTTGAAAAGCTGCATGTTCTTCCTAGAACAGTAAGATTAGACAATTCTCTGCTTATTTTTTTTCCTTAAAGCACTATAAATTTTTCATATAGGAAAATCTGTAATATGAGTCAAAATGAAGCATGATGTTCCATTTTGGTTCTCTCTTAAAAAAAAAAAAAAACAAAAAAAAAACAAAATACACACAGTAAAATAAACTGTAGTTAATTTGAACATAAGAAGTTAGCCATGGTATGCTGATGGAATGATTAGAAATAGTCTCATAAAAGTTTAAGAGTGGTGATATTCTCAGTGCATTGATTGAGCTATGACTCAAAACATACTTCTATATTTTTTTTATCTCTGCTGCATTTGTTGCTATAGTAAACACACTTGCCATGCAATTGACTGTTTTTAACCCTGACTTGTAGCACTGCCTATAAAACACTGATCTAGGGGCTCCTAGTTCAGGTATGTATTGGAAGATTAGGGGAGCTTGTAATTCTATTCATGGACTTCAGGAAGTTTTTTTTTTTTTTTTTTTTTGTAAAAAGTACCTCCATTAAGAGTAAGCAGCATGGAGAACTAGATACGAAAATACCCTTTCTCATCATTTGTTCTGGTGATGCCAATTGCATTGTGTTAAAGCAGACTTTTTTTTCCGAAATGAATTAAGTTGTCAAACAATTTATAATAAATAAATTCATGTATGTATGTGGATGCAGAGTTTTCTGTGTATTACAAGTCAGATACCTCTGGATTAAAATGCGTAGGCCAACAAGCTTTAAGGTAGCTGATTATGAAAGAAAATAGGCTATAATGGCATACCTCACACACTAATAATTTCCGAAAGTCAAATAAAGCAGCTGGTAGACAGGAGCATTGCCTTCATGCCAACAAGGAAACAGGGATGGAAAAGTTTAGGATACTTTCTAATGCTAGCAAAGGTACAAATACACTTGCGAGTTGTGAAGATAAGGAGCTGCACTCATTTCTCCTCAGGTCATCACACCCATATTGGCTTGAGTATAAATTCAATGAGAGTGGTCGCAGTCCTCAAAGACATATTGCCTTCCTGTATTCTCCAGGTTGGATGTCGCAGTGACCCACAGCTCTCTATGCCAGAAGGAGGGGGCAATGAGAAAGTACAATTCACTGTGAGGAAAAACAGATTTGAGAAGGGAAATAGTCCTGTCATATGTATATATATATAGCCCAAGGTGGGATCATGCTCCCTTTACAGGCAGTCCAGAGCTGGAAAAGAGAAATACAGTCACTAAAATCTAATAGTGCTTGGTTAAGAGTAGTTCTGCTCTTAGACGTATCCATGTCACCCAAAGAAAGGTACATTTCTCACTGTGCCTAGGAAGAAAACACCTGCGTATTGGATTGAGAGAAAGCACATCTCTAGGTGGTTTATCACCTTTCACAATCCCAGCAAATGAGGAAGGAAGTGGCTCATTCCAGATCTAGAAGTTCTGTCGCAAACACTGAAGAGCAAATAGACAAGGTTCCAGTTTATAGATACGAGCATCTGATTTAATCTAAAAAGGATCAAGTCTGCTGTGTACTAGGAGTTCCTGTTATAATTTACAAATATTATTAATTAAATCATGGCTAAGATATGAGTTAAGTCATGAAGATTTTTGAGGGGACCACAGTGGTTCCACATGGGAGGAGTCTACCTGAAAAAACACAGGGAGGAATAAAAGCTCAGAATAAAGGCCTTCAGGAAACTCTCAAGTATTTTAGGAAACATGCCTGAAATAAGAGTTTTGGTGGTATAAAAGAAGGAAAGTTCCAAGACGAGATGTCTCTGAAGTGTCGTGAGAATTAGACCTGCTAAAGTAACCAGCAGAGAAAAGTCTCTACAGATAGTTTAGTATCTTTTTTCCCTCTAATTACTGTGTTGCAAGTAGTTATTACTGTATTTATTTTTATTTTCTAAGAAGGAATATGAATTCTGTATTCTGGTGAAAGACTCCACAAGGAGAGAAGGGCAAGTGCTTAAATTCAGTCAGGGCAGTTAAGTGAACACTAACCTGTGGGTGGGTGGGAGAACTACAAATCTACATCCTTTAATAGGAAAGGCAGAAAGTCTAACATCTTTTGAGATAAGTTCAAGGAGAACAGAAGGATGTCAGGAATGAGGATAGGCTGTACTTGTGCCTACAGCACAAGCAAAAACAGCAAATAAAAGACAAAAAACATGTTTTTACCACAAAGCACTGCTTCTGTTTGATCAGAGCAACCAAAAAGACTAAGTGAAGAATTTATTTGTTTTTCTACAAAATATATAAAAAAATAAACGTTCTACTTGTAATTTGAGCAACAGGAATCAGGAAAACTCTGAAGAATAAAGAGGATTAGAGATTTCTAGACACTGCAACAAGAAACTTTTTATGAGAAAATAAAGTACCTTGCCTGGTATCTGCAAGAAGTAAACTCAGTTAGTGCTATGAAGCAATTGTGTTAAAAGATTTTCTGAAATAAGCATATTTTCTCTGAAAGAACCTATGTTTTGTGTTCTGAAGAGAGTGCCAGAAACACTTCTGAGAAATTCTGCAGAGCAAAATACAGTGCATGTAGAAATCTTTTTATTTCTGAAGCAGCGTTCTGAGCTGATTTCTGTTTCTGCAGCTCTCACAAGGACCCTCTTCATCTTTCTCTACATGGGGCAAAGCTGATCCTTTAGCTTTCTGTAGGATCTGATGTCAGACAGAAGACTGTACCTTTATCATTCATGTAAAGGTAAGCAAGAACAAGCTGTTCAGGGGGATTTTCTCTGAAAACAAATCTGAGTTGTTATTCTATGTGGACCACAGTGTATTCCCCCTTTTCCCTTCTATTTTGTTTTTCTTAAAGCTTAAAATATTGTGAGAGCCCCTGAAGTATTTTTTTTTGATGGATTTTCTGTTGCACAATGACAATGTTTGATAGACCATCTCTTGTGATGGGAATTCCTTGAAGTTATTATGCCACCCTATCTCAATTACTTTTAGGGAATGATATGCTAAATAGGCAGTATCTTATTTTGGATGCACCCTAGAGCTTCATGAATCAGTGGAATCCAACAATTACCTGTAAAATAATTTTTCCATTCATAGCATATCATTATTTATAAAGGTTGTTTTGGTCTACCAGGAGTTTTATGAGCATCATTTAATCTTTGCAGAAATAGTTCTAAGTGATGATGAAAAATGAAGAAAACTCTTGGCTTTAAAGCCATTATCTGGGAGTATCCCTTTCTAAACTTCATTCAGGGTATATACTTGTTCAGCCACTCCAGAATTCACTGTTTATTGTTGGAGTTACTGAAGGTTGAACTTGGCGTGACCATGTGAAGGATTTAAAGAAGTAGCATCCTGTAGGACAAAGAAATACAAAAGAGCAATAAAAAATTGCATGATTACTGAATCAATATTATGCCATTTCCTGTATGTCAGATTCCTTCATTTACAGTGAAAAGAACCTATCTGTTTACTTCTTATCTTTTGTAAATATCACACCTATTCTTTTTACCTGTCCTCTTTCCTCCTCCCTTGGTATCTCCTCCCCTGTGATGGAATCAAATGCACCATTGGGTATTATATAAAGAAAAGTTCTCAGAGGTGTTCCCAGTTCACCCACCTTAGCCACCATGGGGCTAAGAACTGCCAGCCTTTTTATACTCTGGCTGGCACTTTCCTATGCAAGCGAAATAAGAAAAGGTAAGCTATAGAGATGAAATGGTGGCAGGTTGCCTCCTGGTAAAGGGGGAGAGAATAAAATACTACAGCAAAGGCAGACTGAGGCAACACATTTAAATAATGCGCTAGAGTTTTTTAAGATATCTTGAATTTTTTAACATTCGAATACTGAGGCTATGTGACTGAGCCAAAGTAGGTAGATACTGCTGTATTTGGAGAGGTCAGTGCCTAAACCTATTGCATTAATCTTTAGTTTGCTATGCTTGGAAACTATTATTATTATTTTCAGTGTTATATTTCTTTCCATATGTTTAGACTTTCCTACGTATGGTAACTGCCTGGTAGATATGTCAGTTTGGCAAATTCTTTGTTGTAGTAATGAAGAAAAGGGATGAGTGTACATTTTGTTACTCTGGAGTAACATAAAACCTCTCATATTCAAGGCTGTATTTTTAGAGCAGTTGGTGATGCATTTTCTGCAGTGGTTAGGTTTGAGATACTAGTCTTGATCTCCTGTATCTTAAATTTAGCAGTGGGAGAAAAGCAGTATCTTGTTTGGGGGATCCAAATTGTGAGCTCTGGGAAAATCTCTGAGTAGTCTTCCTTTGGGGGAGAGAAGTATCTAATAATTTGAGCTTTGGTTGGATGCACCTAACATGGTTGATAACATTGAAGAATAATGACTTAGAGGTTCCTGTGGTAGTTCTGGTTTCTCAGATTAAATACTACTAGATAATTCTTGGGAAGATAAGTGTCATGGATGCTCTTGGTACCTTTGCAGGCTTCCCAATTATGTTGAGCTTTTATGCTCACCCCTAATCTATAACATCTTGAGACTTAATTTGATACTATGTTAATTTGTGTTAGTATTTGATATAGTGGTTGGGAAGGGAATGAACTTGAGATCATCACCTTCATCTTTTGCTCTTGCTTTTTTTGTTTTGCTCCCAACATCATTATTTTCTGCCCTGGTTTTCCTCCAGAGATCTGCTGTAATAGAAATTGCTTCTGTTGGCAAAAGAAGGAATTTTTAAAAAAACTCTTGTTGTGCTTCCTAACAGTTTTTTCTGTTTTAGCACATGTTGGATCAGGGAAGGGAATAATTCTTAGAAATAATAAATATAAAATTATGTATTAAAACCGGTACTGTGATTCAGCATAAATTTATGTATTTGGCAGAGCAACGATTACTGTACTGATGCACCATCTTGTTAGCAGTCAGAGGGTTAAGTTTCCCCACCTTACACAGGCAATTCTTTCACCTCAGTGAACCCTACAAGAAATACCTAGCAGTATTTATTAATGTCTTCTTTTCCATTACAGAGATTCATGTCTCTTTATAGGCAGGTATTTGACTAGGCTGGAGATTAGTGGAATCACTGTGCATGTAATTAAACGTGGTTTCTACTCTATATCCTAACATTCCTTTCCTGTAAACTCATTTGTGCTCCATGGCTGAATATTATGAACATTATCCTCAGCTGTCTTGTTGGGTAATACTGCTTAGCCTCGTTGGACTCTGGCTTGTTCATTTTGCTTTTTTCATGTCTCTTTCTTTTTTGTCACTTAACAGGTAGGACAAGAAGCCACGGCCACTATGTCTGCAGCACTTGGGGGAGCAATCATTTCAAAACTTTTGATGGAGACATCTATCAATTTCCTGGCATTTGCGAGTATAATTTTGCTTCTGACTGTCGAGAGTCTTACAAGGAGTTCTCTGTCCAAATTCAGCGTTCTCTGAACAGCAATAACCATCCTGTGATCCAGTACATTCTGATAACAGTCAAGGATTTCACAGTGTACCTCGCACCAAAGCTGGCTGTAGTAGATGGGCAGATGTAAGTTCTTATAGTGGTGTTTCAGAGAAATGTGCTACGAAGATAAAAGCAGGATTGATTCCTTACACTGCTGTATATCATTACGATCACTGCTGCAAACATTTCCACAAGCTAAAAGAGCGCTTCAAAATCCAACATAAAAACTGCTTTGGGGAAAGGCTTTAATACTAACCTTGATTTGTACACTGGCATAAGGGATGATTTAAAAGCAAATCAGGGAAGAGGTTTATGGTAATCATTCTTTTTCTGGCCATACAATAAATAAAATGCAATTCATGAGCCAGATCTTTCCCTGGGATGAAATAACAGTACCACCCTGAGCTTACCTTAGCAGAAGATCTGACCTAGCAGGTCCTCATAAATGAAGATGCATTTTTCTGGAGTCTTTTTCTATATTTTCCTGGCAGGAGGGAGGTGTTATTTTTGGTTCTTCATAAATAGTTCTCTGAAGTCTAGTGGCCATTCTTCATGAGATTATAACAGATAAAATGCAGGTCAAAAGGGAGGAGAACTAAACTAATTAGTCTGTGGCAATATGTACTTCTTCATAGGGAGCTGTAATCTTTCTCCTCCAGTAATATGGTACTAAGTCTACCACGATTACTCCTCTTAATCCTACAAGTATGCACACTGAAACAAATGAAGCAGCTTACAGGTTAACACATAGCTGTGTAGGATGAAGATGGAAGAAACTGGGCCAAATATTAATACATCTTAGCCTTATTAAAAAATACTCTTTTTAATTTCATTGCCTGACCAGATTTTGTCCAGAAGTCAACTTCTGATCTTAAATGGGGAATCCGCTGCAATAGAAACCTATTCAAAGATCAAACATTACATCCCAAGGATCATACCAGAATGCATGACAAAATAGCATGAAATCATGAAAAATGCAGTCTTTTCCCTCAGCTGAAGAAGTCCTTCACCTTCAGGTCTTAAAAGAACTGCATAAAAAACATGTTTAGAGATCCTTAATTTTTTTTTTTCCTTGAAGGAAACCTGTTTTTCTCCTAGGTGTTATTCATAAAACAATAGAACTCTTCTGAATAGAAGGCTTGTAGAACTGGTTTTTGCTGCATGGGGGATTTAGTTTTTGTAGAATTTAATTTCCTATACTGCTCTTTAGCAGGCACATAATCCATTGTCATTTAAAATACCATTTCACACCGCTGAAGTTAAATCTGTAGAGCAGATAAATGTATGAGTTTACCTTTTAGTACCTGATCCACTGATTGATTAAATGTCCTGGCAGATTTGGCTTAAGTGTATACGCTTGTATTTCATGCTATGGTAGCTGAAAGGTGAAAAGCTACCCAATGTTTTATAATCCCTCTCTAAAAACATGATCTGTTAAGGCCTCATTTACTAGAGGGTAATGCAGCCAAAAGTAGAAGTAATGATTTCTGAGTTCCTAATATTTTGATGCTTGAGTCATTTGGTGATACTAAAATTACCTGAGGAAAACGGTAGGAAAAATCTCAGTGGCAGTAAATTAGGAGATAAATTTTACCATGCAAGAGATTAATTGCGGGGACATGTATGTAGACATACGTGTATCCTGAACGATAACAGTTATTCTGGCAAATGAGTAGAAGAAGAACCGATGTTTTGATTGGATTCCAGTGTACACTTCTTCTGTTTTAACAGGCACCTAGTACTTCAAATTTTATAGGATGCTGCTGCTTACCATAGTCCATCTATGAAATAATGAAATAATATGTAATATGTAGTGTACTGTTATATAGTGTACCATAAAACAGACATGCAGGAACAGATGTCCAGTGAGTTAGTTCCTTATCAGACAACAACATCTATTCTCAGCCTTCTGCAAAATACTTTCCATCATATTAACCTGCATTGCTCTCAGCATTAGTAAGCTTGATCTTACCAGTAAACGACTAAATTCCTCTTAACATGCTCTCCAAGTTGTTCTTCCACTTCTTTTGTCCATTCCCATACCTGCCTATGTTTTTAGAACCCTCTCTTGCAGAGGAAGATCCTTTCAAAGGAGCGTTCATTCTCTCTCAAATGGTTTTCAGATTTTTGGTAAGGAAAATCTTCCAGTCAGATTATTATTTCTTTGGTAAAAGTAAATGATCAGTAAGCGTTCAAATATCCTGTGTTAATCCTACAATGATGTTGGATTTTACTTTGATTAATTTAAAGGCATCTGGCATTTTGCCTATTTTTCTAAAGAACCTCTCCCCTCAGGGAGCATTTGCCTCTGAAATTACTTTACCTTTTAAAGGCAGTGATGCATTGTGTCAAGTGTCAGATAGAGAGGATTTTATGCCCCATAACTAGGCATCGTGTGCAACTGGAATGAGCTAGGGAGATATAAAAAGGCAAAGGACGGTTTCCTTATTTGTTAGACTATTTCCCCTGTAAAAGGCATTCATGTCACCCCTTACATTTCTGTACTAATACAAAGCCTGTGATTTTCTTCCTAGTGTCAAGACACCATATTACAGCTCTGGTGTGTTCATTGAGAACAATGACATTTACACCAAGGTTTATGCCAAATTAGGCCTGATTCTGATGTGGAATCAGGAGGATGCACTGATGGTACGTATGTATGATCCAGGTCATCTTTATTCCTGTTCCCTGGGTTTAATAGACTATCACAGACTGAACAGAAATAAAATATCATGGACTGAACAGAGTTAAGAGTGTTAGATAGACTCATCCAACTGGCAGTCATGGTACCATATTTTCAAAAGGTAAAGTTCTTTTCTTTGTGGTATGATACAGTACTGATACGGTATTCAGATGATCATACTACTCTCAGTAACACCTGTAGCACCTCCACAGTCTGATCTGCATTTTCCTTCATTTATCTTTTAAAGATGTTTCATAGCCAACTTTCCTGATTCATAGCAAGACTTAAAATTTATCTTGGTGGTGAAAAAAGGAGCCCTGTAATTTTAAGAGTGCTTTACTTTTCATCTCTGTAAACATGATGATTGCAGTGAATAGTGAATTAGAGGAACTTTAACCCCTTTATATTTTCTGTGTTATTTTCTACATCTAATTTGTGTATTTACCAGCTATGCTAAAACCAGGTTTACAATGCAATAGCTACTTCTGAAAGGGTTTTGGGTTGATCACCAGTTCTGTCATCTAGCAGCTTTCATTTCAGGTAAACATATTTGCTTTGGAGTGATCCTGGTGCTGCAAGTAATTTCTTTCCATTTTTCTTTTTTCTTTCAATTAACTAGGTGGAGTTGGACAGCAAATTCAATAACTATACATGTGGTCTTTGTGGGGATTACAATGGCATTCCAATCTACAATGAGTTTATTAGTGGAGGTGAGTCGTACTACCACACTGACAGTTATCACAGAAGATAGGTTCATAAGCATTGTGCATAGGAGCATCACAGGAGAACAAATTACATGTCAGGTATTTCCATAATTTACCAAAGTAAGTATTATGTTCCAGTTCTGCATTCCCATTGTAACGGTAGTTTATTCCAGGTGAATCATTTTGTTCTCTCCTCTACAGGCATAGCCTTCTTTTCTTAGTACAATATCAGTTTAAATTTATAAGCATGCTTAAAATAGACATAATTGGAACAGAGATCCATGTCTGGCAGATACAATTAATATCATAGTAACTGTTTCCCTTAATCAGTAGAGTGTCAGGAATCAGATGTTCCTTGTTGTCAATTTTTTAGGTTTAACAAAGCCTCTTTGTAATTTCTTGTCACAGTCTCAAGCTACAATTCAATTACATATGGGAATTTACAGAAGATCAGCAAACCCAATGCCAGATGTGAGGATCCTGATGAAACTCAGGCCCTTCCAAGCTGTAACAAGCATGTGAGTAATCCTTGTGGTGAACTTCACTTTCATGGGTACGTGGAGACATTCTTGTGCTGTAGAGAGTTAATGTGTGAGGAACTGGGAAGACTTCGTTCCTTCCATAGCAGACATTATGTCTCCAGCTAATATTAATGACTAATACTTCTTTTTAGAAAAAAAAGCCTCATGCTGCAAAAGCAATGAAACTATGTGGAAGCTTACAGTCCAGCAGTAAAAACAATTTGACCTTTCAAAAAAAAAAAAAAAAAAAAAAAAAAAGAGGAACAGGGGAAGCTCTAAGATTGTTTGTAAATTATTTTGATTCACATTTTTCCAGAGAGAACCTAATATATGGTTCCTTCTTCCAGTAGTTTTTGTTACAGGAAAGGACCTGTCTAGAAGTTCAAGTGTGAATGAATCTCTTAAATGTAAATATAATCTTTATTTTTCCTTCTTAGCGTGATGAGTGTGAGAGATTACTAACTTCTTCTACGTTTGCTGATTGCCATTCACGCCTCGATGTGGAAATGTATGTCCAAGCCTGCATGCAGGACAAGTGTGCCTGTAATGGAAGCGAGGACTCCTTCTGCCTCTGCAGCACCATCTCTGAGTATTCTCGACAGTGTTCACATGCAGGTGGTCGCCCGGGTGAATGGAGGACACAGCACTTTTGCCGTAAGCAGCTATATAAATTTTCAAAGCAGCAGATACTTAATGCATGAAGTACTGTGAAACTTAAAATCATTCCTCCTTTCAAAAGTGTATGCAGGTATTATAAACTGTATACCAGTAGTGCAAAAAACTATGTACTGTATTCTTCCTGTTTGCTTCTCCTATTGCCTCTATCATGAAGAAATGTTTTTCAGCAAGTAGAAATTCTGTTCCAGTTCAAAAGCTACAAGGCTGGATGCTGCAGATGATTGAGATCATTTGATCTATTCCACAGCAAAAGAAGAAAAAATAAAGGAGGGAGGGAAGGGGAAACACTTCAACAACAAACAAACATGCTTGGCCAAATGGAGTCTGGCTTCAGACACTGTTGACTTGAGAGGAGTGGAACATATGATCTTTAATTTCTGAGGAACGATGGACTTTATACTCAAATAACTGATGATGCCTTTCTCATTCTTTTAGCCAAGACTTGTCCTGGTAACATGATCTATAAAGAAAGCAGCTCACCTTGTATGGATTCTTGTTCACACTTGGAGATCAGCAGCCTCTGTGAAGAGCACTACATGGATGGTTGTTTCTGCCCTGAAGGTGTGTTTCTTGCTCCTATATCTGGAAATAAATGCTTGTATACTTGCCTTTAAACCAGAAAGCAAGACAAGAACAAGACCAATAGCTGTGGCAAAGGGGTTCATAACCAAAATATTAAACATTGTCAAGTTATACCTTAAAATTAATATGGCTACTCATTAATTTGCCCCGGGAGAATATAATTCTTGCAGGTTTTTTTAAAAAATGAGCTAATTATTGATGAATTAATATATAATTTTGCGGTTAAATCTTACTGACACACAAACTAGGTCTTATGTATTTGATCATAAATCTACTTTTAGCTCTGAACAAATAGATCTTTGCTAGTAAGTACAAAATCATGGTTTGAGCTTGAATAATTCTGATACAGTGGACATCATTTACCCGGAGAGTGAAATTCTCAGACTTACTGTCAACCTTAGGAAAAAAAACATGACAGTTATTGTCTACAGTGTACTCCTGAAGGACTATATCTAACCATATAAAATTCTAAGATTGTGATACATACTCCTGTGGAACTTTTCATTTTTGTAGAGTTATGTGAATTGATAGATTTAGACTTTCAAAGCTCAATAGAAGAGTTTTTCACATCTTATGTTAAAAAAGTAGAAATTTATCAAGTCATCTTCACAGTTTTAATAACCTTAGCCTCTGTTTTATGTCTCAAGAGCCTACCTGCTCTGAGAGTTTTTCTGCTTTGGAAATTGCTCTCATTTCAGAATGAGCTATAATAGTTAACTGTCGTGCTTTGCAGGAACTGTGTATGATGATATCACTGAGAAAGGCTGTGTACCTGTTAGCGAGTGCCACTGCAAGCTCCATGGAAAAGCATATTCACCTGGACAAAACATCACCGGTGAATGTGAAGAATGGTAAGGGTCATGGTTATTTATATAGCTTTCTTTGAATGATTGTCTATGGGTCTATCCTTTTCCATCTTCTACCTAGCTGTAGAAGACTTCCTGAAAAAATTCTGAACTTAAATTTATGTTGCATGGCTATACAATCTATTTTCTGAAGGCTTTTCTTGTATCTACAAGATACAGAGGAAGCAAATCTTAAGTAAATGGTCAAAGATACTGTTTCAAAACACTCAGGTTATCTTGCTGTTTGATCAGCATACAGATGCTTTCAGTGCTCTTAGCTCCAATAATATTTACATATATTTTTCGGTTATTCGTCTGCTTACAGCACCTGTGATTCAGGTAGATGGACATGCAAGGATTTACCCTGTCCAGGCACATGTTCATTGGAAGGAGGTTCTCATTTTACCACCTTTGATGGAAAGAAATACACCTTCCATGGAGACTGTTACTATGTGTTGGCCAAGGTACTGTATACTGAAGACCCTTTCTATTATAGAGTAAATGCAGATGTCTGTGTACTTATCGGTAGTATTGATAAGTAGTTTTGAGAAGAGAGAAGCAGAAATGTTTAAAGCCACCCTGGAAACTCCAGGGTGGGCTGTAATACCCCCATGCACATAGCAGTGATTAATGGGGAACTGTAGTCACTTAGTGCAGTGGAAAGCTAACACCTAGCAGACTAGGTATGCTGTCACTGCCCAGTGGAGTCCTTCATATATAAAGATTCAGAGGAGCACTGGCTGGATAGGTAGACTGCAAAAATGGCAGTTCTCAGGATTAGGAGATTTCAGAAAGATCTGTAATAACTGGTTCTGTATCTCAGTGGCAAAGTTAGCTGAAGAAAGGAGCTAAGCACCTATTTCATCTATTTCTCCCTAAAATATCTGGTTCTGATTCTTACAGAGAATGACAAAGATACTGATCTAGAAACTGTACCATTTAATTTTTTTGAAAGAGAGTTCAGCTGCTGGGGACAGTGCTGAAATGAAGGTCTCACTAAGTTCTACACTACTTGTTATTGTAACTGATGATTTCAGTCTTCTCTTTGTTTTGGAAGTCGTCTTGAGTGAGATGTTTGATTGGACTAATGGATATTTATTTCCCTATGATTGTAGGGTACTGCTAGTGATTCTTACGTCCTACTGGCAGAACTGTCTCCCTGTGGCTTCACAGACTGGCAGACCTGCTTGAAGACTGTTGTGTTGCTAACAGATCACAAAAAAAATGTAAGTGTTGTGTGAGTTCTGCTGCTGTGTTGAAGAGTAGCAAATTTCCCTTCTTGGAGAGCAGTAAGAATCTTCTGGAATTCTTACTGTGGATAGATGAGGCCGTTCAGACTGACTATAAAACAGCTGAAGCTTCTGCCTCAAAAACTTAAAATAGGCCTAAGCTGAACAAATGCTGAGATTCAAATAAATTAACATTTTTCCCCTTTCTTTCTCGGCATTGTATGATTATTTTCATTGTATTCCAGGTTGACTGTAAAAAAGATTACCGTTCTTCCTCCCTCACAGTATTTTACTTTATTCAGATATAATTTTACAATCTAATTGAGTATCTTTCAGAAGACATCCAGGCTTCTGAATGTTGATACTGCCCAACCTTCTTAACTAGTTGAATTTCATTTGCCAATAATCAAAGTTAAAGTGATGGGAAATGATTATTTTTGCATACATACTTCATTTGTGTTTCTGTCAAGTCTTTCTGATTTGCTTCAGTGTGCTGATTGATACAGCAATACCTGTACTGTATTTATACATAATTGTATGTAGATATGTATGCATACATAATTTTCTTCCTCTGTTCCTGGTCTTCTATGGTTTTACTAGCATAATTAGAAGGAAGAAAAAAACAGAACAGCAACAACAAACATCATTTTATGTTCCTGTATCTACGTACTAGCATTTTCTGAGAAAATTTAACAGATTGCTTCCTTATCGTGTTAGAATCATAAGAAGCCATTACGTTGAAGCCATGGCACATGCTTTTATAGAGAATAAGAACTTACTATTAATCTTGAAGGCCAAATGTTTTCTTTTACTTGCCAAAATCAAGATGCTCAGTATAAATGGGCTCTGCATTGTGTTACTGCTATAAATTGTTTTAAGCGGTAGTAAATGAAACACTGACTAGCAAGACCAAACCTTACTTGTATCCCACAAATCAGTTGTCACATTCAATTTTCAGAGGTTTTCCTTTTCTTGTATTTGTACTTGTATTCTAGTCACAAACTGATTGCGCAAAACAGTGCTGTTTTTCTCTGTCTCCCCTCTTATAAGGTTTATTTTTTATTAGTTTTGCCTCCTTTCAGTACCTGGAGTCTCATTGTTTTCATTTGTTTTTACACAGGTGGTGGTTTTCAGATCAGATGGCAGTGTGTTACTGAATGAGATGACAGTCAGTGTGCCTCATGTGTCAGGTAAAGGGCATAGGCCTTACGTGTCATGTGTCACATAGCCAACTTCTAATGTAGGAGAGATAAAACAATTTATCTTTTCCAAGCCAGAAGTGATAGACACATGAGAAGCCTGAAATTTTTTTCAGATGTTGGAACAAGAATTAACTGGAATGTAATTTAAAGAGCTTGCAAGGGAATGTGGTTGTGATTATCTTCACTGAGAATTTCATGACCAGACTGGTTGATTGAAAAAGATAACTCTTCACTTTTTTTCATACATCTTGAGTATACTTTGGCCTGTAGGTTGGGAAAAAGGAGTTGTCATGACCTAAATCGATATAGATAACTTAGTCTACTTACAGAGTGGGTTTTTAGGAGTTTCCAAATTTGAGTACATGATCTGGGAATATCCTGGCCCTTGGTCATGCTCAGGCTTAGACATGTCCACCCCACCCTTCCTCTTCCCCATGCCTTTTATTCTGTGGGAAGGAAGCCTGGCAGCAGAGATCAGAACATAACTGTAGTATTTTCTGACCAAGGCCTTGATTTGGACAACCAGGGCAGGAACGAAGGGTACGCTGTATAGCACCTCCTCATGCTCCCAGCTCTTTTGGGACATTGGCGTCTTTTGAAATAATCAGTAGATATAGATAGACTCTTGAGGCTGGCACAGGTCACCTAATTTAGGAGCCTATGTCCTGGCAGGTTGTCACTATGCAACAGCAACTGCTGGATCCTGGAATAATTTTCCAAACAAATGTAAAACTTCTCTTTGTCACTTCTTTTTAGATATGCTCAAACAACACACTGACATAGTATGTTTTGCTTCTGAGTTACTGACTCATCTGCTAATGACAAGTTATTTTCCAGGAAGTATTTTTTTATTTGGAGGATCAAGTATTCTTGGGATGAGAAGTTTGTGAATGGTTGCGTAAAAATAATTACAATGTGTAGTTAAAAGCTGAGAGTAACTAGGTGCTCTAGACAATAAGCAATATAGTATAATACATCATAAAATAAATAAAGTAGATAAATAGATCATATAATAAATAGATTTGCCTTAAGAAATGATTATCAGAAACTAGGAAGCCCACTTCCTCCACTGTGTTGATTTTGTACCTCAATTCTGCTGTTTTTTTCCATAATGGCTAGATAACGTGTTGCCCATGTGAAATACAGGCAAATTCACTGCCTTTGTTTTTTTCTGAGTACCTTATGAAAAGTTGAGACACATAAGTAGCTGATTTAACATCTACTCAATTCAATTCTTGGATATGATTATTCTCAGTCATGTTTTGTCATAGCAACTTGTTCTGAGGCAGTGGTTTTCATCTGTTTTCCACATTGTGATCCTTTTTCCATATGAAGGCATTCTGTCATTTAGCAATATGAAAATGGCGGCATGGTTTCAGTCCAATAACTTTTTGCAAACTGTAGGCTGAGAAGCCATATTCTGGGACTATGGATCACTGAAAGATGTTACGGCCAAAATAAACCAATCATTTGAAAAGGAACATATACAGATGAATTACTTTATTTTGATATGGTATGATACGTGCTTTTTTAAAAACGCATTATTACCGAATAGGCAAAGCAGTCTTCGCCCACTAGATCAGAGCGTAAGTTGATCACTAGCTAAAAAACAACTTTCTCTCTTGAGTAGTATCCTGTGTGGCAGATTATTAGGGGATTATAATGCGTTTCCCAGAAGAATGCAACAATGACTTGTACCAGAGTCATTGACCAGAGGATCTGTTCCTCTCATGCGTTTTGCTCGGGGCAGAGGATCTAAAGTTTTATTAGTAGGAATGTATAGTTATGTATTGACTTATAGAGAAACACCTATTACTCATTGTAATGTGTAATGAGTAGTGTACAGTTGGGAATAATGCTTTCTCAGGAAAACTCTTCAGACTGTTCAGCACTAATGGGTTATTATTGAAGCTGTCTTGCAAAAAAATCTGAGTTTGATTCTGATCCTGGGGCTGAATCATTATAGATAATTAACTTCTTAAGCTGGTAGGGACTAGTGCTATATCTAATTGTTCAGAAGTTTTTAGAGGAAAAAAAATGATTAATCTGATCCTTATCTCAAAATTTTCATGACAAGCAATACCACTGAAAATAATACATTTTATTAGCTTTTGAGATCTGTGTGTGTGTTTACTGCACAGCTCATGTTTTGTTTTTCAGCCAGCTTCTCGATTTTCAAGCCATCTTCCTACTACCTCATTGTACAAACTTCTTTTGGACTTCAGCTGCAGATCCAGTTGCTTCCAGTCATGCAGCTGTTTGCGACTGTGGATCCATCAGCCAAAGAAAGTCTGGAAGGCAAGTGTCCACTCAAAGGGGAAGCAAAGCTATGCTGTTCCACAGCTGGAGAGTCACATATTCTTTACATGGGTGGTAATTTGTGCCATTTGTTGATTCAAGGAAAATAAAGGCAGAAGCCATAACTTTGGAAGAGAATTGACTCAAGCAAACTAGAAATGAATTTTGTATTAAAATGACCTGTCACTCTTGTGCCCCTGTATGAGTATTTCTTAGACTATTCCTTACTTCTTTATTCAGTCTGGCTTTAAACCATCCATAAAACTGGGCATTTGAAGCATTTGCTGTTTTTATTTCATCAAAGAGCATTAAAGTATAGATTATGGGGAGATCTCCTGAGGCAGAGTTTTCTTCATGAGAACCATTCTTTTCAGAGATTATAGATTTAAAGTAGGGCTCCTAAATCTTTCCTTCTCGGAGTATGCGTTAATATTGACATGGAGTAATCAAGTGTGTGAACTTTTATCTGTAATGTTTGTGATCAGTTGTCCTTCCTCCTTTGACATTTTAGAATAAAACCAAGTAATAGTTAGAAAAAATGTTCACTTTCTTTTTCAATAGGTCTTTGTGGGAATTTTAATGGAATAGAAGGTGATGACTTTCAAACGGCCAGTGGGGTGGTGGAAGCTACAGGATCTGCCTTTGCTAATACATGGAAAGCTCAGTCAACCTGTGCAGACAAGTTAGAAAGGCTGGAAGACCCTTGCAGTCTCAGCGTTGAAAGCGGTAAGCATGTTTATAAGTCAGATAAGTGGCTCCTGCCAGAAAGAGCAGCTTCTGTATACTACTGCAGTAGGCTTGTAAGAATTGCACTGTGGCACTAATTCTTTTTTAGAGGACAAATTCATAATGGATTTCTGCTGGTATGTGTACCTACTAACACTGATTTCTCATCAATATGGAGTGAAAGTTCAGGGAGTCGTTGCAGAGGGATCTTGAGCTGAGAGACAGGACAATAGTTTGTATCATGTGCAAAGGTGGCTTGTGTTTTGTGGTATTACTTCTTTCCGTGTTTAACTTAGCTTTACAGTCCCCAACTGGAAATGTCTGTGACAATTCCATATAGACAGCTTGCAGCAGTAAGGTATGATTTGTGATTTTATGATTGTGTAACTACTGCTTGATAGTTGAATCAGAGAATAGGTGTATTTGTAAGTGACTACATGTAATTTCTCCATTCCTCAAAGTCCGTACAGTTGTCTTGTTTGTATTATTGCGTAGCATTTATTGCTATGTAAAAACCTATCTAGGCATAAGAAAAATAAGTGATTGCGATGAATGTAATGATATAATTTCATTTTTCTCCTTTCTTGGCAGCAAATTATGCTGAGCATTGGTGTTCTTTGCTGAAAAACTCAGAGGGTCCTTTTGCCAGATGTCACTTAGTCATTGATCCTTCAGAATATTATAAGGTACTGTAGTCTTGCACTCCTTTTAGGACTAGTTTATTTCAAACAGGTGAGGTAGGCCATTGTTCAGACATTTGAGACATAACTGAATAGCTGGGCAGTAAGAGTTGATGAAGGTTTTATGGTGATTAACTAAGGCAGCATAGCATGTATCCAAACTATCTCCTGTAATAGGATTCTCAAAAAGTACTGCTTTAGAAGGTCAAGATTGTTCTTTGAATTTGTTCTATTTTGTATTTAATGTATGTTTTTATTGGATTTTCCAACTGGAAAGGAGAATTCAAGAGATGCAATTATGCACAGATAGGTTAAGTCTACTCTTATAGATTAGTTGCTATTAAGTCAGAAAAAATAGTATTTTATTACGTTTACCTTGTTAGTTGAAATGGAACACCAAATCATTGTCATGACAGACTCTTCATGGTATCTTTTTCACCTGTCCTCGTCACTGTCCTCTAAGAAAGGTGTTGTTAAGAGGCTGGCTACTTTTTAAAGGTTCAAGAGGCTTGACTCAGGTTAGGATAAGCATCCAAACTTTTTCATTCTGAATGAAATAAAGCAGCACTTTCAATCCCTGAGTTTATTCATTCCTTCTATTGTGCTTCTGGTCTTGAGAAAGAATAAAAGCTACCTCAGAAAAAGGGTACAGGATATTGCATGAAAGTTTAGTTGGAATTACTGATTGCTCCCCTGTGGGCTTATTAAACCTTTGGTTCTTGTTTCAGAAATGTAAATATGACACCTGCCTCTGCAAGGACGGTGAAAAGTGCTTGTGTGCTGCCCTGTCCTCTTACTCAAGGGCCTGTGCTTTCAAAGGGATCATACTGGGAGGCTGGAGACAAACTATCTGCAGTAAGTAATAGAACTGTAATCCCACTGGAGTTAGCCACCAGGAGTGAATATTGCTTAAGTTTTTTTACATTAATTTCAAGGGATTTGGAATATCTTCTAAATGTCCAGTGGAATTAAAAGAGACAGTGCTTGGAATGCTTAATAGTTTATGAGATATTCTTTAGCTGTCACTTGTTCATGAAACAGATTTAAAAGTTAAAAAATAGCATTTTTCACTTTAACCTTCTTTCCACAATTTTACTAATAATGCTTTTTCTCTCTTCAACTAATGGAATCCCAGCCATCATGGCTTTTACATTGTCTCTGTTTTAAGTGTCTTTTTTATCATTTTGTTTGCTTATCAGCGATAGTGTGATGTCCTTGAGAATAGGATTTTGTTACATTGCATTCTCTCTCTATGGTTATCAGTATGCAAAAACTGTGGGAAAAGATATGTTTCTGAAAATAGAAGCTATCAGTGGGGCTTAACAAAATCAATTAATGAAAAAAGACAAATAACAATCCCTTAAAAAGGTAATGAATTTCTTCTTCAGTATAGGAATCATGCATCCTCATTTAGGGAAGAATGTTTCCATTAGAATATGAAGCTTATTACCTTTCAGTTGGCAACTTTAAGCGGTTAACAAGGTTAAACAAGTATTACTTGTGAATTGTGGTATCTCTTTGCTTTAGTAGAATCTAAGGGAGTATTTTACCGTTACATGCTGCAAAGCTAAGAAACCAAACAGAAAAATGTCTTTATTACACTGTCCTTTCCACATCACTTATTTATCTGTTTGCTTTTTCCCCCGCCTCTAGCTAATGAAGTATCTGCTTGCCCAGAAAGCCAAATCTTTCTTTACAACCTTACAATGTGCCAGCAAACCTGTCGTTCAGTTGCTGATGGTGAAAAGCACTGCTTTCAAGATTTTGTTCCTGTGGATGGCTGTGGTTGCCCTGATAATACCTACTTAGACAATCAGGGTACATGTGTGCCTATCTCCAAATGCCCATGTTACTACAAGGGGTCATACCTGGAACCAGGGGATTATGTCACAAAAGATGAAGAGCGTTGGTATGTTTTATTGTGGCTTCTTGTTTGAGAGTATAAAAGCCCTTTTTAAATTTGCGTATTAATTGTAAGCTGTCTGGCTGTTAACGGCGCTTTAATGAACATTTGTAATGTATTTCACACCATTTTCATGCTGAGTGAAACATTCTCCTGTTGTAATGTAATTTGTTAGTAAATGAGATGTATAACTTTTTTTTTTTTTTTGCGATAAGAATACTGACCTTCACAGATAAATGTGATCCTGAAGCTGCACTGTCAATAGCAATTTGTTGAGCAAATGGAAAAGGAAGCTGAATACCCAGCTATAATGCTATGCTGTTGTTTGCTTGTCTGTCAGATGCAGATTGTTTCTCTAATGTTTTTCACTGCAGGAAAGTCCACTTGATATGTATTTACTATAACATAGACTTTTAAAAGCAACTTTCATGATCGTGATTTTTTGTTATGAACTCTGACTGTTTGCAGAATCAATGCAGCATGAATCATCAGTACAAACAGTGAAATACTTCCTTCTCTCCAAAGGAGAGGTGAAGTGGAAGATTAAGCATATAGGCCAAAGTTTGCAGCATGTGACTTGAACAGGCATGAAACTTAACTGTGCATCCAAATGAAAGCTTTAATTTAAATTAGCATTATTATCTGTTTTCTGAGTCATTAAAAAGCATAGTATTAAAGATTAATGAAATAGCAGTCATGCCTTAAAATCATAACCTTTCTATGTAGTATGCCTAAAATCTCCCCAGCTTTTTCCCCGAATGAGTATTCACAATTGCACTTCAACAGAGTTGAATGTGATAAATGTGTCATTTTTTTTTAAACAAATCTTTAGATTTATATTGAAGACACTGAGCTTACATTTTTTGAATTTATTTCTTATCTCATTTCTTTGCTAGTGTTTGTCGAAATGCAAAGCTCCAGTGCACTTCAGTGACTGTAGGATCAACAAGTAAGTGACATTCATTGTAGTAAACAAAAGAAAACCCCAAACCCAAAACTTCTTATTTGAAATCCTCCCTTGTTGTACTTGGTTTTTTTTCTTTTCTGTGAAACAGTTATACCTTTTCATTTCGTTCTGCTGTCTTTAGTGAGCCTCTTTTTCTCATGAGGGTTGATATTCCCTGGAGTTTGTCTCAGTAATTACTACTCCTCACACACATTTCACATTTTCTTGATTTACCTAAACCAACAATATGTTTTTATTCAACAGAATGTCCTCCTCACAAGACATACTTTGACTGCAACACATTCCAGAACTGGACTTCACAAACACCTATACAATTCAGCTGTTATACTCCTCGAAGTGATCACGTATGTATTCAATTTTTCTCCGTGTCATAATTCTTTTGCTCACTAAATCACACTCTACAACAGAGGATTCCAGGAAATGCAGTTTTAAATAACAAATTATATCCTTTCATTTCCCCCTTGTTTTTTTTTTCCCCAGTGATTTTACTTTTTCCAATTTCAAGTCCATATCCCTCTTGTTTTCCCTCTTCTTTTTCTTTTCATTGGGTTTTCAGTGAGTTACAATTCTCAGGCAATCAAGATACTAGAAAGAAAAACCTTATAGAACAAAGTAATAGGAAACTGTTTATAAGTGTAGTTTATTTCATGAGTGTTTATGAAGAAATGGAAGAACAATGTAGTGATTGTTTTATAAAATAACAATTTATTTTCTCCTTATGTTCCTTAGTTCCAGGCAGAGTGTGTCTCAGGCTGTGTGTGTCCTCAAGGTCTGTTTGATGATGGGAAAGGGGGCTGTGTTGAGGAGAAGGATTGCCCTTGTATTCATAACAATCAGTGGTATTCTCATGGAGATGAAATAACGGTGGACTGTAAAACCTGGTTAGTTGTAATTTTCTGCTCTCTTCTTATACAATATATTGTGTGCATGGAGTTAGTAGTCATTTCTAGGCTTAAATACTTCAGTGGTTGAGATCATGATAGGTATAAAGCTTTTATTCTCAGACGTACTTCATGACATCAGAGGAAATACAGATTGTACTGAAAATAGGGTAGCCAACTACCTCTGTTTTCAGGAAGCATATCTTATTGGGAAAGCGTGCTGATTTTTGAATATGGTCATTAACTGATCTGAGAAATGTAGCTGTCCAGAGTTAATAATTTTAAAACAGACTATACTATTAATGATGTGACATAATACACACTGTAACACAGAAGTATATATTATGCACATCACCATGTTGTGTCAGGTAGCTGTGTAGTTTGTTTGGCAGTTTTCCAAACAGCACACTCTTGGTGAAATCTGAAAAGTCAGCTCTTCTACTCTCTTCTAGTATCTGCCAGAGAGGAGGTTGGAATTGTACCAAAGGTGATGTGTGCTATGGGACTTGTACCATATATGGAAGTGGTCATTATATCACCTTCGATGGAAAATTCTATGACTTTGATGGGAGTTGTGAATATGTAGCTACTCAGGTAATATTCATCAGGAGGGTGGAATTACCATCTTAAATGCTTTCAAATTGCCTTGAAAATCTACCTTCCTGTTTGATTTTGTCATTCTCCATTGTCTGATGTTGCTGTTCCTGAGATGTTTGCAGCTTCTGCCTTGATAAATTCTGTATTTTCAACCCAGGCAAGTTGTGTGAATGGGTTCTTTTGATAAAGTAGTCATAGCATGTGTGAAACAGGGCTAATTTATAGTGAGAACTGACAGGTCATGGCCAGTCATCTGAAATAAATAAAAATTTTTAGATTATTAAACAAGTATATTTTTCTTTTAAGACATATTCCTTATTTTGTTTTGTTTTCCTGCTTGTTTCCCGGATTTTGGCACTAACAAGACTGTAATTACTATTTATGCGTATTCATGGGGGGGTGTATATATGTAAATGTGTGTGTGTATGTACATATGCTTGTGTGTTAATACATAAGTATTTAAAATTTTATATTGGAAGCAGTAATAATTGATACATTGTTGAGATTTAAATGATTACACTTAAATTATTTTTAGATTGAAATCAAAATTAAATGTTCTACTTAATTTTCTTATGCTCTTTTGTTCCTTTTTAAATAGGATTTTTGTGGTGACAAAAACTCTAGCAGCTCATTCAGTATCATCACAGAGAATGTCCCATGTGGAACTACAGGAGTCACCTGCTCAAAGGCTATTAAAATGTTTCTAGGGGTGAGTAATGACATTCTGTGAGTACTTAGCTAATAGAAACCAATAATGTACCACATGTGTAGAAGTACAAAGCTATGTCCTTAAAGCCACCTGTAACAAGTGAAGGTTATCCATGTGTAAAGGAGTAGATTCTCAGGTAGAGGCCTGTCCTAGCTCTGTTGGACAAAGGTGCTATACACTTTGTGTTGTCTTGGAAGGTTAGCCTACAGACTTTGAGCTCTTAGTCTCAGAATGTGTTGTACTGTTAAAGGGCTCTAGTATTCATCTCTTTTTAAGAGTTAGTGTTGTAATATTTTTCATCTTTTTATCTTTCAGAACACTGAACTGAAGTTGGAGAACAAGGATTATAAAGAAATTCAGCGAGATATCGGTGATGAGGTGCATTACAGAAAAAGGGCCGTTGGCCTGTACCTTGTTATTGAGGCTAGCAATGGTGTGATGCTTATCTGGGATAAGAAGACTACTATTTTCATCAAGCTGACTGCTGATTATCAAGTAAGGAGCTGTCTATTGTCTTCTGAAGTAGCAGTGTGAATGGATGAAATAAGGAAACCAGGATGATCTTTTATTCTACTGCCCTCCTTTCACTGTTATAACTGCTACACATTGATGATTCATACGTTGCTTGCAATTACTATTATAGCTTGTAGTGGGTGCTTTTGTTTTCTTTAGTCCATTTCAGTGCATTGCAGAGGATGCACAGTACACAATTGCAATAAAGCAAAGTGTCTAAGGTATTCTGAGTTTATGAATACTAAGAGCTAGGCATCCAAAGTAATTTAGGGAATGCAAATTAACTTGGAAACCTGCATGGAACCTCAGCCCTGAGTTAGTCTGAAATTCCCTATGCAATGTATAGAGATTTCAGATTTCTATAAACCAGCACGCTAAATTATAGACTACTAAATTCTTTGGGCTGAGTAGGGAGGTGCTGGGCTGTGCAAACAGGGACATTCTGTTCCTTGAGGGAGTTTATGCGTCTTAATTAGCATTACCAAAAATCCGCTTTGAGGGTAGGTAGCAAAGTTGTTTGGAGAAAGAAAGTATGACTGTCTTTTCTTTCTTTTTTTTTTCTTTCGGGAATAAATAAATGGTGTCAGTTCAGTAGAAGTTTTAATATAAATGATTTTGAGGAGATTCAAATTCTCTGATTTATATTAACAGTATTTTTTGGTTGAATTACAATAAATGGTAAAGAATGGGAAATAAATTCATTCTTCTCCGCTGAAAGAAGTTTAGCCACTTTCGAGTGCTACAAGTTGGATGAAGGGCCCCAGGGACATGGAAATACATGAGCTATAATAGGTTTCAAGAAGGGAAGAGATAGGTAATTGAGCAGTTTGCTAAATAGGCACATAAATGAAGATTTAATTTCTATAAAAATGATCTGAAAATAAAAATGACAATATATGCAATTTACAGGGAGGATCAGTTGTCTTTTTTAAAGCCAGTGTTTTCTTACTTTACTAGAGTCTGTTTCTCACTTCCCTGATATATTTAAGAGCTGTGTATGTGTTCATTTCCTTTTCCAGGGCAAAGTGTGTGGTCTGTGTGGCAACTTTGATGGCAAGTCCAACAATGATTTTACGACAAGGAGCGGATTGCAGGAAACTAGTGCTCTGGAGTTTGGGAATTCCTGGAAGCAGTCTTACACCTGCCCAGATGTCACAGAAGAAATCCTGCCTTGCAGCGTGAAACCACATCGCAAGTCGTGGGCAGAGAAAGAATGCTACCTCATCCGGAGTGCTGTCTTTGAAATCTGTCACTCCAAGGTTTGTAGAGAGCAGTATGTAATGGGACAGCACAGTATCTTTTTGCAGGAATAACGATATCATCAGAAATGAATGAAGAAACAGTTAAATGAAGTGATCTTAGCTAAGTTTGCAGTACAAATAGAGGTGTCAGCACACTTCAGCTAGCCTTACTTGAAGTGGCTTGAGCATCAGGGCCACTGGAACTGTGGCAACAGAGGTGCCAGCACAAACTGTACATATCCATATTCATCACCGCAATTTCACTGCTCTTGTTACTCAGGTTAGCTTCATAGATGGTTGGGTAGGTCTGTATGTGCAGCAGTTGCACCATCTCTTTTAGAGAGACTGTCATTGATACTATAAATTCTGAAAGGCCTTGTAATCACCCTGTTGTCTGGCAGAAACATACTATACTTGAAAGGTGGCCATTATAGAAACTACTGCTCCTTGCAGCATTCAGTGTACACGAGGTATCTTCTTGGAACTCACCCACATCACGCAGTTTAGCCAGGCTTAGCTACTAGTACAGTGCCTCCAAATTGTATCAACATGTATTTGCTATGTCAGGCTTACCTCTTCCAGAGCACAGTATAATCTCTCTTTTCCTCGTCTCTTATCTGAAATATGTAATACTAACAATAATCTGTGCTTATCTCAAAGTGGAAAAATCACAAAGATTTTCACAGTAATTTAGTACATGTTTCTGTGTTGATTACTTCAGGGATTAAAATCCAATCTAGGTTTCTCCTTGTGTAGTCCAAAGCAGAGAGGTGAAAGGCTTTGCAAATGTGTAATTGGATAGAATCTACAAATGGGCTAGCACGGAACTCCGCTTCATATTTACTGTGAAATGCAGTCTTTCTGAGGTTGCTTAATTCTTGGCTGGCTAAGCTTGCTGGAAGGTAAGATTTCATTGGCATCAGTCCAGTTTGGTTTTGAGAGCAATAAAACGGAATTCTTGTGAGAAGATGTGGGCACTACCCAAGACTGTACTTTATTTTGTTTGATCATAACAACTTATGATGGTGGTGTGCTACTTCAAGTCTATAATTATCCGAAATACAATAAGCAGTTTCCAGCCTATAATGTTTATTCAAGTTTTGATAATTCTTAGAAACAGTCTCACACCTGCCCAGCTCAGATCTCATTCCTCAAGAGATATTATTGCTAGCTTGCAAGCTTACTAGTTAGAAAACTAGTTTGGAGATGAATTGGGACATCATTTTATCAACAGGTGGACCCAACTCCATTCTATGAAGCATGTGTTCATGATGCCTGCTCTTGTGACAGTGGTGGAGATTGTGAATGCTTCTGTTCAGCAGTTGCTGCATACGCTCAAGAATGTATCAAGGCTAAGGCTTGTGTGTTCTGGAGAACTCCTGATATATGCCGTGAGTAACAGTTAAACACAACTATATCCAGCTGGCTGTTGTCAAAGAGCATATCAAATAAATCATAAGTTCTGTTACTGCAGGGTTGTACTGGCTGTACAACATGATTTATTTTCTCAGCATAGCAGAGAAGGAACAGAATTAGTTATTTTGTAGAACTAGAACCAATCTGTTACACTAATAACAAACACTAGTGTATTTCAGAATTGAAATGCACAAAGAATATATGTGAATTTCTATTACTGTTTTAATGAGCCTAGCATGTTTTAATGTATTAAAGCTAGATTTCAAATTATCCTTCCATTTTGCTTTCTAATTGGTAAAGGGGAATTCCTGTTATCATCTCCCTTACAGGAAGATCTCATATTCAGAATTTGTTTCTAGCAATTGTATATTGAAGCACTTCTGCTAAATGCACCTCATCTGTTTTGAGTGTTTGAAGTAGTGTCCATTAGTGGTGCTGGTGTTCATACCAGTATGTCATACAATAATGGAAAATAGTATTTAAATTAATATTCCCCAAACAGTATTCAAAACAAAATTTTGAGATTCCAAAAGCCAGAAATGTCAAATTTTTGAATTTTAAAAATTCATTCAGATTCAAAAGTAAGGCTAGTTTTCAAGTTTAAAAAACAGTCAGTGAAGCAGAAGTTAAAAATTTCAGTCAGTTCTGATTTATAGAGCGTAAAAATTCCTTTCTCTGTCCATAGTCAAGTAAGCTGAGTTCTGCCTAATTTTATCCATAAAATCCGGTATGCTTGTTCTTGGCTTGCTGGAGATGATTCTTGACTCATGTGATACAGCAAGGTAGAACTACTCTGAATATACCACAAGTGTATTTAGGAGTTTGCTAATGGTCAGGGAAGAAAAGACTCACAGAAATTCTCTATTCATTTTAAATTTAAATCAATGCATATTCTGTTTTTTTCTGTGATTTGAATCAAGGCGTATTTCCTCTGCAGCTCTGGTGTTTAATATCAGAATCTTTAGCTCCAGTGTAATGATGCCCCAAAAGTTCAGTAGAGTATAAGGTTCAGGTCTCGTATCTCAAGAGAATTAGTGTCGGCTTATCATGTATATTTATTTAGCATATAACATTAAAAAAAAGAACCCAGATGTATTCTGGCAATTGCATTTTTGATTGACCACTGCTTTTTTTATCAGCAATATTTTGTGACTACTACAACCCTCCTAATGAGTGCGAGTGGCACTATGAACCTTGTGGCAGTGACATCTTGACCTGCAAGATGATCAATAATGTCAGCACTAACTTCTCAGTACCATACCTGGAAGGTAATGAATTCACTACCATTTTTATCTTTCATTTTATAAAACATTGTTCAGGTATCATTTAATGTTCGTGTAGGTTGAACTTGAGTCTGCAGTCTTAAATAAATGTTTCGTGCAGTATAATTTATTATTTGTAAACATCAGTGGATGACAGTCACATTGCCAACATACATAAAACTCGGTTTCTGCTTGGATAATATCTTGAAACATGCAAGATTATTTCACCATTGTAATTTTGAATCTCATCTTAATTGGATCTCAGAAGAAGGAAAACTTTTATCTTCATGATAAAGGAGCAGGTTACTACCTGCTTTTTTTTTTTTTTTAATCTAGTTACTGTTATGTGTAAGATATGTCTTGATTTTTGTTAAATATTATGCAGTGTACTCCTGTCATTACAATGGAAATACCTTTGGTGTCAGACACACACATGCTACTCTATATTGGGTTCTTAGTGGACACTACAGCATATTGTCTAAGGGCTAGTACTTTGCTTTTTTAGTGCATCTCCTTTGCAGTTTTTATTTAGACTTTTAAGATCAAGATATGAAGCTTAGCCAGGTTATTCTGTATTCCGTCACACTTAGAGGACCAGCATAAGGTACAGACACCATTTAAATCCCATTGAACCCCTCAAAGGATGTAGAGATGTGATGCAAACAGGAGGAAGGCCTTTTGATGGATAACTGAAGGGATTTCACCTTGGTATAGGTTTGTAAAAGTAATGTTATGGGAACTGTGATGATCTAAGAATGTGAATGAGGATATAAATATCTTCTATTCCACCTCAGGATAAAGTTGGAGAAAATGGGGATGTTTTTGGCCACTCAGTCTTTTCTTTTGATCTGAACCAGAAGTGGCTGTCTTCAACCGAGGGATTAGAAAGAGCTGCCTTGAGTTTAACTTGGTTATTTTAGTCCTTATACTGCTGGTAACATACTTGATAAACAAAACTAAGGTGACCCATATTTTGAAACGGATTGGTTTAGATTATCAAATAAACCTCTAAAGCATCAGAAATAGATTATTGTATGTCTAATAATTTTTAAACTTATTTTTGTTTGTTATCTTCAGTACAAATGTAGGACACTTTTGTTAGGATATTTTTAGTACAGTCTGGCAGTGCAAACTGACTTCTAACTGCCAATTAATTATTATCAGTTTATTAATTATGTTCAGTTTTTAGACTATTTACAATTCTAGTGTAGTGTAAAGAGGACTTGATGTCATAAAACATCCGATTCATGATTACAGTTGTTTATTTGGAAGCAAGATGTAATTTTTGAAATACAATGAGGACTGAGAGGTGATTAATCCCTGGCAGGTAGGTTTTCGGTCACTGGCAAAGGGTGTGGAAAAATGCAGATAAAATACATGCTTTGGCTGGAGATAGCTTGTCTATTAAAGGTGCATGAACAAGGTGTACTATTCCAATAATTGTAGTGAAAATCTTGTTTATTATTAAATCCACTTCCATATTCTTAACAAAAATATTATTGGGAAAATGATCACATTTCAATATCAGAAAAATAGTTAACTTTCTTTGTCTTAAAAATCACCAGCTACACATAAAATATAGTGTAAGTTAGAGATTGCTCCAATGTGCTGAACCAGGAAAAAAGCTTTCCTGTTTTTCATGAGTAGAGTCTTATTTAAGCCTTCTCACCCCAGTATGATCAATGGGGACTGCCGAAGATTTAGATCTTTTGGAAAGCTTGATTGTCCAAGGATTAATTTGAAGTCAATAGAAATTTTCTATTTCTTTCACTATGCTTGATTCAGAGAGAATTATTTGTTAATGATACTGATTTACCTTCAGAAGATATCCTATCATTGAGATAACTGTTTATTCTTTTCTTCATCTCGTACTTCGTGCTAACTATGATCTCAACAGGTTGCTACCCCAGATGCCCTCCAGAGAAGCCCATTTATAATGAAGAGACAAAGAAATGTGAGACCAGAGATGACTGTGGGTGTTACTTCAATGGAACTTATTATGAACCTGAGGAAGAAATACTTGTAAAAGAGAACTGTAGAAGATGGTATGTAGAAATGCAAATCCACATGCAGTCATTCAGGAAAAAAATTTATGTATGCTGAGCCTATCATTTTCTTTACTAGGCCTTAAGCATGTGTTTTAATAAGTACAGAAGCATCTTTAAATCAAGAGCTGTTATATATTAGAGTTTATCTGTACAAATCAGAGCAACAATGTCGGTTTAGTCCAGATGAAACTCAAACTCTGTAAAATTTGTTGAAGCAGCACTTCCAAGAGATAAAGATTCTAAGCTTTTCATCCATAGTTTGTATACTCCAAATTTCAAGTTGATGATGTCTTTTTAGCAAGTATATTAGTAACATCATTAAATTTACTTTCAGAAGTGCCAAAAATGATACATCAACATGAAGCCTGGATGCATCTCTAGAACAACCTTTTGATTCCGCTGGCACTTCAAGAAGAGGGGGGCTAATCTGCCTTGCATTCACATTTAAGACTAGAATTTCAAAATCAAAATTCACTCTAATCTCAAAGGATCTCTAAGTGCTCACTCTCAGTGCCTCACTAATGATAGCATTGACATCTGAATCTGTATGGTAAGGTGAGGCAGAGTAACTGATCTGGCTTGAAAATTCACCCCCTCGAAGAGCAGCTGTTATTACACTATTGCAATTTACAACACAAAGCAGTTCGTGATAGTTTAAGACACTGTACTTCAAGACAGTAAAATGATGATTGTGTTGGAACAAAATAACAATAGTCAGAATTAGAAGGCATTACACCCAGAAAAATACTCACTGTATGAATAAATATCAAGTGACAAGTTTGTATGTTTCTATGCTCTTGATTGTACTAAATGTGCCATAAAACATCTGAAAATATCTCTAGAATTATCTTACTGCTGGATTACAACATTGTAATTTCTGAAATTTTTCTTTTTAGTGTCTGTGTCTCCTCAGGAAACATAAACTGTACAACAATCCAAGGTAAGTAATATCTTTTTTTCTGCAAACAAAAGGAAAAAAGAAGCATGAAACTGCTAGGTCTGGCTCTACAAAAGGCTTAGTATTGCAATGATTTTTTTCCAGTGCAAGTTAAAGTTGTGGCAAAAGAAAACTGGGTAGCACTTTTGTTGAATGTTGCTGTTAGTACTTTTTGTTCAACCTTTCTCTCATGTCTCTTCATTCTTTCCCTCCTGTCCCATATCCAAGCTAACAGATTCTTTATAAGACTTTGCCCTCCTGCAACATGCAGTATAATAGAAAAGTATCTGATGCTAAATTGCTGGTGTTAATTTCTCAAAGTATTTTAAAACCTAGTTTGTAAGTAAGTTCTTCCAAGTCATTTTATACAGCGCTTTAGTAGATATGTTTTGACTTCCCTCTAAATGTAAAGGTAAGTTAGTGTGACGAATAGGCCTAAGCTCCCTGTATACCTCTGAGGGGAGCATACATGACACATGTAAATGCTAATTTGTATCCTAGGCAATTTCGTAAGAATTTTGTATTTTTCTTCAATCTGAAAGACTTAACAGAAAAAATTCATGGTAAAACTCTTTCTTACAGGCTGTCCTTGTGTGATCAATGGAACGAGATATGAAGTGGGAGAACTTGTGGGGCAAATAACGGAAGGTGACGAGTGTAAAATATATGTGTGTGGACAAAATGGATCTATAATGGAAATAACTGTTCCTTGTCCGACAACATTGCCTACGATCTCTTCAACCTCCTTTAGTACTCCTACCATCACAGGTAAAGCTTTAATGGAGATACATATCAAATAGTTATTTTCTTTAAGGAAAATATTTTAAAGATACAGTGCACAATATGTGGGCTTGTTATAGTCGAAACGGCCTGAGTGATGCTTATGAACAGTTCTATTACTCTGTACTAAGAAGATTTGAAACACTTTGTAATGATTTACTCCTCATGGAGGAAATCATATCTATAGAGGTGTAGGGTGCCTTCGAAATTCTGAGAATATGTTTACATTTCACTATCCTACTAGGATTTTAAAGCAAATATTATGTTTTAATATATTAATAACAATTGCCTCAGTGTCTCAGCAAAAAAATATAAATGAAATATTTAAAATTACCTTCATTTTTTTTCTGAAACTTGCAGATGATAAAAATAAACATATGATAAACTTGCGGTAATACTTTTCTTTCCATTTCAGTTACCACTAGAAGCACTCCAGGAACTACAAGTAAGTTTTAAAAATAAAAGTTAGATATTGTAAAGTGTTGAAGGAACATTTAAACGAAGGATAAGTTAAAAATGGCCTACTATAGAAAAATAGTTTTAAAACCTAATGTAGGAAAATGTGGTAAGAATAGAGAGAAGGAAGACCTTTGAAGGCTTTTATATCTTGGTTATTTGATGCTGATGTGAAGCTTCCAGCTAAAGAACCTGATAATGTTGAACTAGTTTTTGAACTGTTTTCTCTTGCTAAAAGGACGTGTTGTAGTGGATTACTTTAGTCCCTAATGGAGGAGAATAATAATGTAACCTTCTCAGAATATCATCTGTGAGCCTGGATGCTGAGCCTCTATCTTCTTTTGCAGCTTCATGCTTTGGATTAATATGTGACTGGACTGAATGGTATGATGTTAGTAATCCTGAAGAAGGTGATGGTGACTATGAAACCTATGATGCAATAAGAGATAAACATGGAAATGTAGTATGTGAAGCTCCTGAAAAAATTGAATGCAGGGCTAAAAATAATCCCAGCCTAAGCTTAGAGGAACTTGGCCAGAAGGTGGAGTGTAATGTTACGTATGGACTAATCTGTAAAAATGAGGAGCAAAGTGGTCCCTGGTCTGTTTGCTATAATTACGAAATCAGGGTAAATTGCTGTGAGTGGCATGAAGTTCCTTGTGAGACTACACAGAGTCCAGCACCAACTACAACATTCACCACCACCAGCACAACAATACTGACCGCCACCACAGCCTGGCAGCCAACGGTGACTACTACAACACCCAAACCTACTCCAGTCACGACAAGCAAGCCCACACCACCATCTACTACCCCAGTAACTTCAACCACCACAGGTATTTAGTGGGTCCATACTCTCTGCTCTTGCCTTACCACAGAGAAATAAAGAGCTGTCAGGACATTAAGGCATGTTATTTCTAAGGCAGATATTGAGCTGCAAAGAAGCCTCGCTTTTGCTGATTTAGAGGTCCAGCCTTCTACCAGAGAGAACCTACACAGAGGATATGTGAGATGGGAGTAGGCCTTGATTTGTGCACTGTCATTTTAGGGATTGTTTAGGTACAGCTGTGCAGAATTCAATCCCTTTCTCTTTCTGCATTCCTTCTGTATCAACACGGACACTTGCCTACATTTCTGGATCTAGGAAGGAAGATTGCCCTGGTAGGGTTCAGAGAAGGTTTGCAGTCTAAAGGTAGTCCCTTGCTCTGAACTGTAGTCCCTGGTTGCTGAGACCCCCTAGTATTTTCATGATACCAGTTCTTCTGCCTGACAATACAGTTGACACTGCACTATCCTCCTGATGTCTTACAATTTGTTGGCATATATTTGATTTATTGAAGAGTCTGTCACAGCAATACCTTAACACTCTTCAGGAGAAACAGGTGACTTAATTCGATACAAATTAATCTGCATTAATTTCCACCTGGTCAGATTTGTGGAGCCAGAGGGGAAGGATTGATTATAAAAATGAGCTTTCCTGTGCTCATGGTAGATGGATGACTGCAGATGTGTGGCAGAGCTCTGAGATGGCCACTTCTAATAGTGGTACTTTAATGGAACATAGATGCACCGTAGGTTCCATGGGAGAGGCTCAGATCTGCTTGCACCCTTGCCAGTTGTCTGTGTCCCAGCTGTTCCTAACTGTTTGTGTTGCTGATGTCCGCCTGTAGTATCCTGCGACTGCGTCTGGACTGACTGGATCAGTGTGAGTTACCCAAGTGTGGATGCAGATGGTGGTGAAGATGAATCCTATGAGAACATCCAGAAGCATGACCCTTCCTGGGTGTGTGTGAAGGCTGAGAATATTTCGTGCAGAGCAAAGGATTTCCCGAACACTCCCATTGAAGAATTAGGGCAGAAAGTGGAGTGCAATGTTAACACAGGGCTCACTTGCAAGAATAAGGACCAGGTCGTGGGGGGTCTGATACCAATGCCAGTCTGCCTCAATTATGAGATCAGTGTCTGCTGTGTCCCAAACAAACCGGAGTGTATTCCAAGCACCACCCCAAGCACCACGGTTACAACCACCCCAAGCACCACGGAGACGACCACTCGCACGGCAACACCATCAGTAGTTCCCACCAGCACAACGCCATACAGCACTGCCTCCACCAGTGTCTGGACGACGACGACCACCACCACGTCGGGCACTCCGTCACCCACGCCAACCACCATATTCATCACGAGCTCGCCTTCACCGACACCCACCACCTCGCTAACGCCTCCAACCGCAACAACTGCAGGTAGCTGTCTGAGCCATGCTCTTGTGTGTTGCCTGCCTTGCTGAGGAGCGATTGGGGTCCATCGGCACCTAACGTTAATCCGTTGTGTGCGCGTGGTACTGCAGGCAGGACCAGTTACTCTATACAGTGGATCCCGTGTAGCAGCCAGATCCCATAGTGAGTCCTGGGGCTGTCTCTTTCTCGAGTCAGGAGCCCCCAGGGGTGTTAGTAGGGGACTTTTGGATCCTCCTAGTTAGCTTGTGAAGAGGGAGCTTCTTCACCCTGGTCCCGCTGCCTTGGTTAGGCAGGTATTGAGCCGGCCAGAAGTCCTGTTTCTGTCCCCATGGGGCTCCGTCTTTGTGCGGAGGCCACTGTGCTTCCGCGGAACCACTGTGTAGAATTACAGTGGTGCTTGGGTAAGGGCTCCCTTGTTCCATGACTTGTTTGGGCTGTGTGCTGTTCAGCATTTCTCCTCGTTTTGTCCTCCTGTGTCGCCTTCCTGGCCAGCGCTGGCACTTGGCTGCAGGTCTGGTGGGAGGGAGAAACGTTTCCAGAGCAGGTTTCTGCGGAGGAGGTTCAGTGAAGGGTTTGCATCCACGTTTTGGTAGTGGCTGTGGGCTGTCCCCTTTGGTTGAGAAGTCCCCGTAGTACTTCTGGGAACCGCTGCACCAGGCTTGCGCTACGCTGCCGGGAAGCGATCCAGCATTGAGTCGGGAATATCGGCTTGCTGCCCTGTCCCAACCGCGCCGCTCTCAGCGATTTCTCCCCGAGTTAGCATGGAGAGGTGAGTGGCAGGAGAGGATGAGAGAGAGGCAGGAGGTCGCACTGTGTCTTGCTCGGTGTCACGTCATAGCCTGCCGTCGGTGTTTTCTTGCACGTGAGAAGCTCGTGCCAGGAGCGCGTGTGGTCTCACGGGGGGAACACACGCGGCCCGTCCCTAGGTCTGTTTTTTTACAAGGGCACTTTGTGGGTCTGGAGGGGAGAGTATGGTCGTACCAGTGAGGTCTGCTGGGGCCAGGGAGGGTCGAGTAGTGTCGGTGTGTGTCAGTGCTCTGAGGTGGCCGCTTCTGTGGAGCACAGGTGCCATGGGAGAGGCTCAGATCCACTTTCACCCTTGCCAGTTGTCTGTGTCCCAGCTGTTCCTAACTGTTTGTGTTGCTGATGTCTGCCAGTAGTATCCTGCGACTGCGTCTGGACTGGCTGGATCAATGTGAGTTACCCAACTGTGGGTGCAGATGGTGGCGAAGATGAATCCTATGGGAACATCCAGAAGCATGACCCTTCCTGGGTGTGTGTGAAGGCTGAGAATATTTCGTGCAGAGCAAAGGATTTCCCGAACACTCCCATTGAAGAATTAGGGCAGAAAGTGGAGTGCGATGTTAACACAGGGCTCACTTGCAAGAATAAGGACCAGGTCGTGGGGGGTCCGATACCAATGCCAGTCTGCCTCAATTATGAGATCAGTGTCTGCTGTGTCCCAAACAAACCGGAGTGTATTACAAGCACCACCCCAAGCACCACGGTTACAACCACCCCAAGCACCACGGTTACAACCACCCCAAGCACCACGGAGACAACCACCCCAAGCACCACGGTTACAACCACCCCAAGCACCACGGTTACAACCACCCCAAGCACCATGGTTACAACCACCCCAAGCACCACAGTTACAACCACCCCAAGCACCACGGAGACAACCACCCCAAGCACCACGGAGACAACCACCCCAAGCACCACGGTTACAACCACCCCAAGCACCACGGAGACAACCACCCCAAGCACCACGGTTACAACCACCCCAAGCACCACGGAGACAACCACCCCAAGCACCACGGTTACAACCACCCCAAGCACCACGGAGACAACCACCCCAAGCACCACGGTTACAACCACCCCAAGCACCACGGAGACAACCACCCCAAGCACCACAGTTACAACCACCCCAAGCACCACAGTTACAACCACCCCAAGCACCACGGAGACAACCACCCCAAGCACCACGGTTACAACCACCCCAAGCACCACAGAGACAACCACCCCAAGCACCACGGTTACAACCACCCCAAGCACCACGGAGACAACCACCCCAAGCACCACGGTTACAACCACCCCAAGCACCACGGAGACAACCACCCCAAGCACCACGGTTACAACCACCCCAAGCACCACGGAGACAACCACCCCAAGCACCACGGTTACAACCACCCCAAGCACCACGGAGACAACCACCCCAAGCACAACGGTTACAACCACCCCAAGCACCACGGTTACAACCACCCCAAGCACCACGGAGACAACCACCCCAAGCACCACGGTTACAACCACCCTAAGCACCACGGAGACAACCACCCCAAGCACCACGGAGACAACCACCCCAAGCACCACGGTTACAACCACCCCAAGCACCACGGAGACAACCACCCCAAGCACCACGGTTACAACCACCCCAAGCACCACGGAGACAACCACCCCAAGCACCATGGTTACAACCACCCGAAGCACCACGGTTACAACCACCCCAAGCACCACGGAGACAACCACCCCAAGCACCACGGTTACAACCACCCCAAGCACCACGGTTACAACCACCCGAAGCACCACGGTTACAACCACCCCAAGCACCACGGAGACAACCACCCGAAGCACCACGGTTACAACCACCCCAAGCACCACGGAGACAACCACCCCAAGCACCACGGTTACAACCACCCCAAGCACCACGGAGACAACCACCCCAAGCACCACGGTTACAACCACCCCAAGCACCACGGTTACAACCACCCGAAGCACCACGGTTACAACCACCCCAAGCACCACGGTTACAACCACCCCAAGCACCACGGAGACAACCACCCCAAGCACCACGGTTACAACCACCCCAAGCACCATGGAGACAACCACCCCAAGCACCACGGAGACAACCACCCCAAGCACCACGGTTACAACCACCCCAAGCACCACGGAGACAACCACCCCAAGCACCACGGTTACAACCACCCCAAGCACCACGGAGACAACCACCCCAAGCACCACGGTTACAACCACCCCAAGCACCACGGAGACAACCACCCCAAGCACCACGGTTACAACCACCCCAAGCACCACGGTTACAACCACCCCAAGCACCACGGAGACAACCACCCCAAGCACCACGGTTACAACCACCCCAAGCACCACGGAGACAACCACCCCAAGCACCACGGTTACAACCACCCCAAGCACCACGGTTACAACCACCCCAAGCACCACGGAGACAACCACCCCAAGCACCATGGTTACAACCACCCCAAGCACCACGGAGACAACCACCCCAAGCACCACGGAGACAACCACCCCAAGCATCACGGAGACAACCACCCCAAGCACCACGGAGACAACCACCCCAAGCACCACGGTTACAACCACCCCAAGCACCACGGTTACAACCACCCCAAGCACCACGGAGACAACCACCCCAAGCACCACGGTTACAACCACCCCAAGCACCACGGAGACAACCACCCCAAGCACCACGGTTACAACCACCCCAAGCACCACGGTTACAACCACCCCAAGCACCACGGAGACAACCACCCGAAGCACCACGGTTACAACCACCCCAAGCACCACGGAGACAACCACCCCAAGCACCACGGTTACAACCACCCCAAGCACCACAGTTACAACCACCCCAAGCACCACGGAGACAACCACCCCAAGCACCACGGTTACAACCACCCCAAGCACCACGGAGACAACCACCCCAAGCACCACGGAGACAACCACCCGAAGCACCACGGAGACAACCACCGCAAGCACCACGGTTACAACCACCCCAAGCACCACGGAGACAACCACCCCAAGCACCACGGTTACAACCACCCTAAGCACCACGGAGACAACCACCCCAAGCACCACGGTTACAACCACCCCAAGCACCACGGAGACAACCACCCCAAGCACCACGGTTACAACCACCCCAAGCACCACGGAGACAACCACCCCAAGCACCACGGTTACAACCACCCCAAGCACCACGGAGACAACCACCCCAAACACCACGGTTACAACCACCCCAAGCACCACGGTTACAACCACCCCAAGCACCACAGAGACGACCACTCGCACGGCAACACCATCAGAGGTTCCCACTAGCACAACGCCGTACAGCACTGCCTCCACCAGTGTCTGGCCGACGACGGCGACCACCATTTCGGGCACTCTGGCATCCACCCCAAGCACTGTAATCAGCATGACCTCTTCGAGTACTTCAACGCTAAGCACCACTATCAGACCAGTAGTAGTCACCCAGACCTCAGAACTTCCAATCAGTATACCTATGGGTATGTATCTGATCTATTTTGTCTGATTTTGTCTTGTTCTTGGATAAATCAAGTTCATTTGGTACCTTGTGCCATCTCTGTAGTACCCCCGGAACAAGTTTTTATACATTTCTTTTTATTATTATTTTAGCAGAGTAAGTGTAGGAAAGCATTGGTAGTATACTTTTCTCTTGGTTAATTTGTGCCTGTGGGGATTTTTTACCTTGCAACCTGCCTTTAGCCAATACTGAGGTAATGGGCAGGCCATCTTCTTCTGGAGTTAGGCTTCATTCTTCTGTTGCAGAAGAAGTCTTTGCAGCATGCCATTGTGTAGACGAATGATGATTGACCGATAGGGGTACCTTTTTAAGGAATCATTTGGGCAGTGTTTTTAAGCATTGCTTCACTTTCCCATGCTATCCATGCAGACATTGGAGTGCTGTTCCAGATCTAGGACAGAAGGTTTCCCCAGGCAGCCTCGAGGGATAGGGTTTGAGGAAGGTTTTCAATCTTCTTACCCCCAGTGGCTGTGAACCAAACACCCACTCTAGTATCCTCAACCATCTCCCTCACCATTGCCAACATACAGCACCTTCCTAATACCTCCACCCACAATAATTGGAGGTAATTGACCTGTGCTGTCATATGTTGCCTTACTATGGGAGATGCCAAGATCTGACAGTACTTAGTGTTTGATACCCAGTTTTGGAGTAGGGTTCAAAGTTCAAAGACAAACAGCTGCGTCCCATAGCTAGCCCTAGGACTGGCTCTTTTTGGAAAAAAAAGCATGCAGGGGCCATGGACAGGTTCTGTTGTGTTCCTTTATTTGATGGGACTCTGAGGAGGTTTTTCATCCTTCACCCTCTGACTGGCTTAGGCAAATACTGGAGCAGCAGGAAGTCTTGCTTCTGCTTTTGTTGGGCTTCATTCTTCAACTAGAGAGAATGTATTCAGAGAAACCTAATGTGTGTAACTGGAGTGTGCCTTGTTTTGTCACTGTCATTTTAGGCATTGTTTGGGCATGGCTGTGCAGAATTTGTTTGCTTTTTTTCTACATTGCCTCTGTGGCCATTGCTGCCACTTGCCTACAGTTCTGTATCTAGCAATGTTGGATTTCCCTGGCAGGGTTCAGGTTCAACCTCTGTATAGACCCTGGATATGCAATGTGGTCTGTGGGTGCTGAGACCCACTAATGTGCCTGTGAATCGCTTTCTGTGTAGGGCATATCACTGATTCCTCAGTTTTCATCTGAAGAGGAAAAAATTGCTTTACCCTCGTAAAACACCAAAATGTGGGTTGGTTCTGTTTAGGAATTGCTCCTGCGGGCTGTGAGGGTGGGGCAGCAGCAAGTTTATCTCATTCCTATTCTCTAGCATTTTGACAGTCCTCTAGCATTAACAAAATGCGTTTCTGCCTACTATGTGTATGTTGGCATTGTATTCTAAAAGCACAAATATAGAAAGTTCTGAGGCAGGCCTCTGAGGATTGTAACTATTTATTAAATGCCAGGCATTTTAAATGAGCCTGCATTAAGGCTTGTAATGAAATCTGGCTTGATTGTGTGAAAAGGATGAAGTGGAGAAGTGAATTTGGGGTACTAGCATGCCAAAACAGCATTTGAGTGGGTAGTTTCAAAGGGCTGAGATATAGGTAAGGAACAGCAATTGCTCTAGGTACTGCTTAGTTTTAGAGGAGCCAAATGACCCTGAGCATAAGCAGCACTGGTTTGAGCATGCCACATGAATCATAGAATCATAGAATCAGTAAGGTTGGAAGGGACCTCCGGAGATCATCTAGTCCAACCTCCCTGCTCAGCAGGGTCACCTAGAGCATGTTAGACAGGTTGCATCCAGGCAGGCCTTGAATATCTCCAGAGAAGGAGACTCCACAAACTCTCTGGGCAGCCTGTTCCAGTGCTCCGTAACTCTCACAGTGAAGAAATTCCCCCTCACGTTCAGGCGGAACTTCCTGTGCTTCAGTTTCTGCCCATTGCCTCTTGACCTGTCACACGGGGCAACTGAAAAGAGTTTGGCCCCGTCCCCTTGACACCCTCCCTTCAGGTACTTGTACACATTGATAAGATCCCCCCTCAGGCTTCTCTTCCCCAGGCTAAACAGGCCCAGCTCTCGCAGCCTTTCCTCATAGGGCAGATGCTCCAGCCCTCTGATCATCTTTGTAGCCCTGCGCTGGACTCTCTCCAGTAGCTCCATGTCTCTCTTGTACTGGGGGGCCCAGAACTGGACACAGTACTCAAGATGAGGCCTCCCCAGGGCTGAGGAGAGGGGCAGGGTCACCTCCCTCGACCTGCTGGCAACACTCTTCCTAATGCACCCCAGGAGACCATTGGCCTTCCTGGACACAAGGGCACCATGAGGTCAACTTGTCATCCATCAGTACTCCCAGGTCCTTCTCTGCATGGCTGCTCTCCAGCAGCTTAGCCCCCAGCTCATACTGGTGCCTAGGGTTATTTTTCCCTAGGTGCAGGACTCTGCACTTGTCCTTGTTGAACCTCAGGAGGTTCCTCTTGGCCCAACTCTCCAGCCTGTCTCTCCTGCCCTCTGGTGTATCAGCCACTCCTCCCAACTTGGTATCATCAGCAAACTTGCTGAGGAAGCACTCTGTCCCCTCATCCAGGTCATTGATGAATAAGCTGAACAGGATGGGACCCAGTACTGAGCCCTGGGAGACACCACTAGCCACAGGCCTCCAACCCTCCACACCACTGATGACAGCCCTCTGAGCTCTGCCTTTCAGCCAGTTCTCAATCCACCTCACTGTCCACTCATCTAACCCACCCTTCCTGAGCTTCTCTAGGAGGATGTTATGGGAGACAGTGTCAAAAGCCTTGCTGAAGTCAAGGTACACAACGTCCATTGCTCTCCCCTCATCTACCCAGCCAGTCATGCCATCATAGAAGGCCATCAGATTGGTTAAGCAGGATTTCCCCTTGCTGAATTCATATCACCTTTTTTTCCTACATATGCTTGGAGATGACATCCAAAATGAGCTGTGCCATCACCTTTCCAGGGATGGAGGTGAGGCTGACTGGCCTAGGGTTGCCTGGGTCCTCCTTCTTGCCCTTCCTGAAGACTGGAGTGACACTGGCTTTCTTCCAGTCCTCAGGCACCTCTCCAGTTCTCATGACTTTTCAAAGATGATAGAGAGCAACCTGGCAACAACATCCACCATCCCTTTCAGTACCTGTGGGTGCATCCCATCCTGGTCTATAGATCTGTGAATGTCAGGCTTGCCCAGAGGGTCTCTAATCATATCCTCCTCAACCAAAGGAAAGTCTTCCCTTCTTTCTCCCTCATGTCCAGGCTACAGGATTCCTAGGGGCTGCCCTCAGCAGTGAAGAGTGCAGCAAAGAAGGCATTCAGTAATTCTGCCTTCTCTGTATCCCTTGTCACCAGGGCCCTCGCCCCATTCAGTAACGGACCCACATTTTCTCTAGTCCTCCTCTTGCTGCTGATGTATTTGAAGAATGCCTTTGTGTTGTCCTTAACATCCCTTGCCAGACTCAACTCCAGCTGGGCCTTAGCCTTCCTCGCAGCCTCTCTACATACTCTGACTGCATTCCTGTAATTCTCCCAAGCAGCCTGTCCCCTCTTCCACATTCTGTGTACTTTCTTCTTCTGTCTGAATTTGGCCAGGACCTCCTTCCTCACCCATGTAGGTCTCCTGCCCCTTTTGCTGGACTTCTTACCCATAGGGATGCACTGCTCTTGAGCTTGGAGGAAGGGATGTTTAAATATTAGCCAGCTCTCCTGGACTCCCCTTCCTTCTAGGGCCTTAACCCATAAGACTCCACCAATTAGGTCTCTGAAGAGCCCAAAGTCCACTCTCCTGAAGTCCAGGGTTGCAATCCTGCTTGTTGCCTTACTTCTTTCCTGCAGGATCCTGAACTCCACCATCTCGTGGTCACTGCAGCCAAGGCTGCCCCCAACCTTCACATCATTAACCAGTCCCTCTCTGTTGGTAAGGGCAAGGTCCATCAGGACACCCTTCCTCGTAGGCTCCTCCACCATTTGTGACAAGAAGTTATCATCAATGCATTGCAGGAGCCTCCTGGACTGTTCGTGCCTTGCTGTGTAGTCCCTCCAGCAGATGTCAGGGTGGTTGAAGTCCCCCATGAGAACCAGGCCTGTGATCGTGAGGCTACTTCCAGCTGTCTGTAGAAGGCCTCATCAACTTTCTCTTTCTAGTCAGATGGCCTGTAGTGGACATCCACAACACTGTCCCCCGTGTTAGCCTGCCCTTTGATCTTTACCCGTAAACTCTCAACTGCCTCCTACTCCTCCACCCCTAGGCAGAGCTCGACGCATTCCAGTTGCTCTCTCTCATAAAGAGCAACTCCACCACCTCGCCTTCCTGGCCTGTCTTTCCTAAAAAGCACATAGCCATCTATGGCAGCGTTCCAGTCGTGTGAGCTATCCCATCATGTCTCCGTGACTGCAGTGAGATCATGGCCCTGCAGTTGCTCACAGATCTCCAGCTCCTCCTCTTTGTTCCCTGTGCTGCGTGCATTGGTGTACATGCATTTAAAAGAGGTAGTCATGCCTGCAGGTTTCCTAGGAAGAGTGTATGGGGGTCACCCATAGCCATGTCCCAAACACACATTCCTAGCTGCATGCACCCTTTGGAGGCCCCCCAACCCAACTTGTGTTTCGTTGTCTACCCTGTCTGTATGACAGGGTAGACCTTCCTCCTACCTAGTTTAAAGCCCTCTTTACTAGGCTGGCTAACCTGTTTGCAAAGGCAAATGTGCCCCGCTTGGTGAGGTGAATCCCATCTCTCCCACCATTTGTTTGTCTTCAAACCATGTTCCATGGTCATAGAGTCCAAAACCCTGTTGCCAACACTAGCAGCATAGCCAGTTGTTGATTTGGAAAATCTTCCTATTCCTCCTCCCATGCCTCCCCCTAATTGGCAGGACCGATGAGAGAGGAGCAGAGGGTAGTAGTCTGATGAGTAGACAAGCCTTGGAAGCCTTTCAGACACATCTTGTATCCTTGCCCCTGGCAGGCAGAAAACCTCTCTAGAGGAGGGGTCAAGTCGGCAGATAGGCACCTCTGCCCCCCTCAGCATGGAATCACCCACTACAACCTCTCGTCGCCTCTTCTGAGTGGTCACGCAAGGCACAGGCTCAGACAGCCAAGTTGATTCCCTTGAGGCCAGGTTTGGGTTCTCCTCATCCTGGAGTGCACTAAACCTGTTCTTCAACTGTAACTCTGAGTCTACAGGAGGATTAGGGGCCTTTCTTCTTTTTTTTTTGAGAAGCAACTAGTAGCACAGGGAACAGTGATCTCTTCCTAGAGTATATCTTAACAGCAGTACAGAAGTAACCAAAAAGCTTGCTGACCAGCTTTATGAATTCCTCTGGATTTCAGACTGCTGAACATTTCTCTAGAAAATAAAATTATATCAATATAGAGAGCTGATGCATCCAGCACAGGCATTTGTTGAACTATTTAGATCTCTGTTTCTCAAGCAAGGTTTCAAAAGTTTTGTTCATAAGGCATGCATTAGTAAATAGCTATTAAGAAAACAGTTTGTGACTACTGCCTAATTTAATGTTGTTATGAAGTAAAAGATTTTTTTCATTATAAGAAACAAAAAGTTAATAACAAATGCCGTTTCTCTCTTACTACTAAATAATCTTTACTCCTTCTCCTAAAGAAAATACATCCAGTAGCACAGGAGCACCAACGAACACCACTACTAATACTACTCCTTTAGCGACATCACTGACAAGTGTGATTACAGAAATAACCAGTACGGTGTATACTAAAACCACGACTACAAAACCACCACCAAAAACAGTGTCCACAAGCCCAGTGTCAGCCACAACATCTGGAGTCACTGAAACCACATCAACCACCGAAGCCACCACGCATGGACCACCTGTAACATCAATTAAATCTACTCCAGTGTTCACCACGACATCTGGAACAACTGAACCTACATCAACTAGTAGCTTCTCCGGATCAACTGTTCCTTTTACAACATATGCTAGCTTTACCACCCATTCTGAAACAACTTCTATAGAGTCAACTTCATCTCTAGAGACCTCTTTTCCTGTTTCAGCCACTACTTCTGGAACAACTCCAACAGAGTCATTCACCACCACTTCAGGAACAACTTCTACTAGTTCCACCACTACCCCTTTAACCACCACCACCTCTTCAGAAATAGTTTCACTTGTCTCAACTACTACCTCTGAGCCAACTGCTGTCTCAAGCACAGTCACCATTTCAGGAACTTCTACCTACAAAACAGTTACTACAGTTAGTTCAACAAGTGCTGTACCATCAACCACCCCTGGGAAATATTGTTCTATTTTCCCTAATCAGTCTATTCCGGTTAGTAAATTTCATGTTTTCTTTTTCTTTAGTATTCTGCTTTGAAAGAATATTAGACATAGCAGTGTAATTGCAAATTAGGGTTTTTATCTCTGGTATTTCAATTACGTATTGGCACATTCTGGATATTACATTGACCTTATACGTAGTTACAATGCTAATAGCACAGAGCGTAGATACTTTTCTGGATGTAAAAGGAAATATCAGGCCATTCTATTTTATGCTATTTTCTTGGATGTCAGCATGACATGAAGTGATTTTTGGTTTTGTAGCTCGTATATTAGTGTTAGTCCTCCAAGGACAGTTTTAGAATGGCTTTTCTTCAGGGAGTTAGATCACAACTCAGTGATTATTTTTATTGTGTAGGACCTTTGGTGAAGAGATAACCAAGGGCTAACTCACACTAAATTGTGTTTTCTGTTTCTCCTTTCTAATAGGTACAGAGTGGGGAAAGGCTGGTTGTGTGTTTCCAAAGTCATACCCCGGCCCAACAGAAAAAGAGAGGATTGTGCTAGTCTGAGTGTGGAATAAATTATAGTTAGGCATACTCTGATTTCAAGACAGGACTGTGAAGCAGATCACATCCAAATGCTCGTGAGATTTGACTGCAGTTAGGAGACATAGACAGACTCATGGCACATACAGTTATAAAGCTTCCACACAGCTAAGATGTTTGCAACACTCAATAGAGCTTCAAAGACAAAAATCAATTGTGGCTGAAAACTGATAGATATTTGAAAAGCTGTGTACCATCACAATGCATATGTATAATCACCTTAGACGTTGCATTCCAATTAGTCGATGTTCTCTGTACCTTCAGCTGTATTTAATGTTTTAGACATCCAGAGAAAGTGACAGAGTCTAGATGATGAGATTAGATTAGACATCTAACATTCAGACAACTGAAGCTAAGAAAGACAATTACCCTTTCTGATTACTGGCGTGACTCTTGCAATTACTGCCTTTCACTTAGCACCTATCAGTAGAGATAGCTTGTCTTACAGGCTTTGGTGATGGGGCTGAGTGTTGCACTTCATTCCCATTTTTAGACTTCTACTGGGAAGAAAACCATCATTAAATACACCCTGTTTCATAACTAGGCAAAAAGTATTCAAGCATAACTGTTACCAGTCCAACTACTTCATGAGGCTCCTCTTTTTTTTTTTTTTTCTTTTTCTTTTCTCTCTTTCTCTCTCTTTCCAAATACAGTCAGGTGACTCATTCTGGCTTTGTAACTGCACGAAGGTAATATGTATAGAAGACAACAAAGTCGAGGTGATTCCAGTAATCTGTAATCCACCTCCTAAACCCACTTGTACTAATGGGCTTGCTCCTGTACAAGTTGTTGATGAGGATGGATGCTGTTGGCATTGGGAGTGTGATTGTAAGTATATATTTTGTGGAATATTTTGTCTCTTGTGGGATCATTACTAGTGACAAAAACAATAGTTGTCATGGGACAGGGACTGACATGTGAGGACTGTGACACTTGGACTTCCAATGTTGAGTTATTTAGAGTGCTACATTGATTCTTTTTAGCTAATCTGGACTTTTACTTAATTTGATAGCCATCATTTCTATGTAACTGCTGTTTTACTAGGATAAATTAGTCTCCTTAGGTAGGATTTATATGTCCAGATGTAGATATCTATATAACAGAAGTCTACATATGAGTTACTTAGACTATCTGTTAGTGTACCTCTAGGATACGGTTCATCTTATTCTCAATTATATATCAGAAATAAGTTGGATGTATGGTGCCCTGAAAGTGCCTCTTTTTCTTTGTCTCTTAAAGATGAGTTCCAGACATTTAGCTCCCAAATTGACATCTAAACTTTAAATTTAAATTTTTAACATTAGATGAGATGAACCCTACACCTTCAGATTTTGTTTATAGTCTGATCTGATTCTGTATGTTACCATAAAAAACTAACCTAACTGAATCTCTTCATAGGTTACTGCACAGGCTGGGGAGACCCGCATTATATGACTTTTGATGGACATTACTACAGCTATCAAGGGAATTGTACATACGTCCTTGTGGAAGAGATTAATAAATCAGTTGACAACTTTGGTGTCTACATTGATAACTACCATTGTGATGCACGCGATCCAGTCTCCTGTCCACGAACACTCATTGTGAGACATGAGACTCAGGAAGTGCGCATAGCAACAGTCCAACCAAATTCTCTAAAAGTACAGGTATTAGAGAATGTTGCCTTTTATATGTAGATTGAAATATCAATACAGCCTGAACCTGATAATTACATTCATGACATTAGGAAAAGCTTTAAAAATGATCTATGTTTTAGCTTTAGTACCAGCTTGGGTTAGGAGATAGGACTGATTTGAAGGACTGCTTTTTTGGCTCCCTGAATATTGGAAGAAATATCTATGATTTCTGTCCTCTTTAATCTCGAATATTTGCAGTGCCTTATCTCTCCTAGATGTGTAAACATGACAGTACTGATACCAGTTAAGGTTATAAAATAAATTTGTGTATAATTAATGAAGGAAAGCAATGAGTATTGAATGGAAGGACACAACATAAACTGGACCTAGAAATGAAAGTACTAAGCTTAAACATTTTAAAATAATATCCTTTTTGCCTTTGAATGGTGTTTCCTTTTATTTTTTTTAAAAGAGGGATTTATTTTATTGATAAACATGATGGTCCAAACACTGGGGTTTCAAAAATGGCTGAGAAGTGTTTGTTTTTAGACTTTTTTTGTCGTGAACATTACTGTTTGAAATTTACTTTTTTACTTTACTTTACATTACTGTTTCAACTATAGTTGAAAGATTTCAATATGTAAGCCTCTTTTTTTTTTCTTTTTTTTTTCCTCAGAGGCAAGGATATCTGTCTTTACTGAATACAAGGATTAGTATTAGTTCCATCGGTTCATCACAGCTGTTGTATTTAAATAAGCAACATAGATTTTGGCTTTTTTTCATTTAATTTTATTATAGACACCTTTCTTTAGATATTTTTAGTCATTCCAAGAAAGTTAAAGGTTTGTGCAGTAGAAATTCAAGAGAATTTTATGTTGCATTTTTACAGGGCTTTTTCAATGCCATAGTCACTCTGATAAATCTGTACCATGTTAGCCTCTAGCTGATTTAAACTCTAAAAACCTTGTTTATCGGTGGCTGATAGGCCTTTTCTTTGGCTCTAAGTATGACTTTGCAGTAACGTAGAAGGACATTGGGAAACTTGTGAATGAAAAACAAATTACTTGCCTTTACATTGTATCATTCTATCTTCAGTGCAAAGTAATGAACAATTGATTTATTTTCTAAAATCAAGCTAAATATATGTCTCTTCTCTGTTTTCTTTTATATATTAGGTGACAGTAAACAAACAGGCAGTGGCTTTGCCTTACAAAAAATTTGGTTTGACTGTGTATGAGTCAGGCATAAATCGTGTGGTGGAGATTCCTGAACTTAAGATGAATGTAACCTACAATGGCTTGTCCTTTTCTATCAGAATGCCCTACAGCCTATTTGGCAACAACACTCAAGGACAGTGTGGTAAGGCTTATTGTAATAATTTTGTACTCTTTAAAAATGGCAAATGGGTAAATTACAACCTTGCCACAAAGATTAATGGAATTTGAGAACAAATCTGTTTTTTCTCCCCTTACTAATTTTAGGTACTTGCAATAACGACACAGCAGATGACTGCATGTTACCAAATGGAAACATTGCAGAAAACTGTGAAACCATGGCAGATCATTGGCAAGTTGTCGATCCCTCTAAACCACAGTGCTCTCCAGGCATAATTCCTACAAAGAAGCCTAGCACAACCACAGGCCAACCCTGCAAAGAAGCTTCAATCTGCCAGCTTCTTTTAGGAAGGTAGATATTTCTTTGGTGTTTATAAGCCTTAATCTTCAAATTTAGTGGCAATTTTGAGGTTCGTTTCTCCGTAAAAAGTATTCTTAACTATTTTTCCATCTCTTGTAATGCTGGAGGCTGTTTCCACCTCTTGTTTTTCCTAGATGTCATTCTCTTTGTCGATTTAGTTTGCTTCCAATGCTGTTGCTGCCACATCAGCCTTCTGTGATGTTCTTACATTCTTCCATGCTCTGTTGCCTTTTGCTGTGCTCACTCAGCAGCAGAGATCCACTGAAGACAGAGATTTTCATTTTTAGAACCTGGCGTCAGATGAAAAAAAAAAAAAAATCAAACTCTGTTTCACAATGTAGTGCGTGGCTACACTTGATAATATTCATCTGGCTCCTGGACAGAAAATAATGGTGCCTGAGTATTTTGGAGATAAAGAGAGAATGCTTCAAAATATATTGGAAGATTACATCCTTGTCAAGTGCTGTTTGGAAAAACCTCTCAGTTACAGTTCTTGTTCACAACTCCCTAAATATCACTTCTGCCACATTATAGCAAGCACAATGAAGAATTCATCAGTTATTCAATAGCTAATAATGTTATATATTTCTAGTGTGTTCGAGAAGTGCCATAAATACGTTTACCCTGAGAAGTACTATGCAGCCTGCGTTTTTGACAGTTGCACACTTCCCCAGTTAGATCTGGAATGCTCAAGTTTGCAGATCTATGCTGCCACCTGTGCTGATCAAGGCATCTGCATTGACTGGAGGACTCATACCAATGGTGTTTGCTGTAAGTATTTTGCCATTTATCTTGAACTATTTGGGAATCTTACATGAAACTATTTTAGCAACTGTCCCGACTGTGAGTCAATATTACCTTGTAAGCAACAAAGACACTTCTACCTAGTAATTTCACAGGCAACATATTTTACAATAGCAGTGATAAATGAACCTGAAGAAGTATACATCCATTGACCATGTCAGAAACATCTTTATCAATAGATACTTTCTTTTTCATACAGGCAATTGTGTATTTTGCAGACATCAGTGGATCACTCCTGTGTTTAATGTCCTCTATTAATTTTTCAAGTGTAATATAAATATAAAGGAGATGAAGGGTAGGAATACATTCCATTCTGTACAGAAGAATCCCAAGCTACAAAAAAAAGTTGTAATCAAGCTGTAGAATCTCTATGGCACCGTATTTCTATCCCTATGTTGCATAAAATAATCTCAGTCAGAGACATGAGTCTGAGAACTGTTTAATCTGTTTGCTTCTCCTGCTCAGGTCAAGATTGTCAAAGATATATAGGAAGATGAGTAGTTATTTTTTAATTTCTTGGCATAAGGTCATGAGGCTTTTATATGATATTCCTACTGAGCACTTCCTCTTTTTTTTTTATTCTCCCATTCAGCTTATAAATGCCCTGCACACAAGGAATATAGAGCATGTGGTCCTACTAAAGAGATGACCTGCAAATCAAGGTAAAAAAAAAATTCCTCACTGCTAGTTACATCTCATACAACTGTTTAATAGTATCTAGTTTGTAAGTGGATGAGGGAAGTCAGTCAACCTCCTTTTGTCTTTTGAATTGATTGTCAAAGTTATTACCACTGTTCTCTTTTTATACTGTTTGGCTGTTTACCAAAACAAGAATGCTGACAAATCCCTAAATCACAGATTTGCAGATCATTTGCACCTGTATTTTCTGTTAAAGTGTATTTTGCTTAATCTTCCTCTGTGTGCCTGTGTCAGTAATGGTATTCCTTTGAACATTTTGTCTCATGCAGTCCAGAGCAGCAAAACCAAACTGAAACTGAACAAATGGAAGGCTGTTTCTGTCCTAATGGAACAATGCTATATGACTCTGGTGTGGATGTTTGTGTAAAAACTTGTGGTGAGTTTTACTACTACATTTGAATGTATATTTATTTCCTCTGTATTGTTGCCTTCTCATACATACAGCATTGATATGACTAAATGCCTTAATCATACCACATAGAGGTATCTACTGTTACATGAGTGGTAATGGAAATTTATTTTGATATTTTCACAGGTTGCGTTGGATTGGATAATATACCAAGAGAGGTATACCACTATTTGCTTTTGTATTTCAAGTAGAGGTGGTGTTGGGGATGGGAACAAAGAGAGTAGTCTTCACTGGAGCAGTCTTATTTTGTTATCTTCCAACTTTTCAGTCCTGTTTTTACTTCTGTTCCTTTTAATTGCTAACAGTGCAATCACTTTCTTTTTTTTTCTTTGATGACAGTATGGGGAAAAGTTTACAGTAGACTGTAAGGACTGTATTTGCCTGGAAGGTGAAAATGGCATTGTGTGTGAGGCTCACAAATGTGCTGAACAAAATGAGATCAGTTGTGATGGAGAAGGCTTCTTTAAGGTCACTGAAATCAATTCTGAAGATCCTTGCTGCTCCATTACCACCTGCAGTGAGTTTATATCTGTTTATAGCATTTCACTACCTTTTAGGAATAGTAAAGAAAATAGGATTGAACTAGTTTATCACCACAGACCTGCAGTAGACAGTCACAAAGTAATGTTTTCACTCATGCTTTTTAAATCAGTTTGTCCAGTGTTAGAGGAGGGTCCTTTTAATATTGGAATGGCTTAACATAACTGAATCTACAGTTAGGGTCACATTTTATTAAAGTAGCATGCAGATAGATTACAGAATTCCGTGTAGCTGTAGGATTCTCATTTTGCAGCAGTTGCCTATGATTTTGGAGACGCAGAGTCCTGTAACAGTCGTCCACTGCTTCTCTGCAAAGAATTGTGATACTTTTCTAATGCTTGGCAATTTCTTACTAGAATAAGTTTCATAAATTAGTACAGTCCTCTATCTAATGCCTGGATGCACTAGGAAAAAAATGTGTCCTCTAGCTGCAGTTTTTTTTCTTTGGGGAGGGTCTAGAACATTCCCTAGCAATGGAAAGTCTAACCTAAATGTTCAGGTGGGACCTTGATTGATAATTATTTTTCTGTAGCCATAATACAAGGTGCCTTCTGGCTTATTCCTCTTTTCAGAATGCAATACAAGCTTGTGCACAAGCAAAGCCCCCAAGTGTAAGCTGGGATTTGAAGTTCATTCTCATATTCCCAGTGGTCAGTGCTGTCCTGAGTACCAGTGTGGTAAGTCTTTTTGAAATATATTACAACAATTAGCATTGTATTTTATGTATTTTAGTATCAAAGGGTAGGGAGACTGTATACAGTACTCTCTTGAAAGAAGTAACAAATGCAGTCGGATTCTAGATGGTTGCTATGAACATACCTGTCGCTGTAGCTTGAGAGAGTAGTGCAGAGGGAATCAGATACAGCTCACGTGGCTCAAGAACAATTTTTTGTGTTTAAATATATGTAAGAACAGTTACAGAATAAACTGGGACTGCAATTCAAGCTTAACCTAGCAAGATACCCCTGTAAGTATGCCGAAGGGAAAATAACTGTACAAAGTCAATGTTATTCGTGTAATGAACACTGGGAACTGATTTACCTGTTAAGCTGGTGGTCTTGGCTATGAACTGGACTATATAGATCAGACCAAATCTTCTTCCCTTTTTTCATGTGCAGTAATTGATTTTATATATGTCCTATCTATTATTGGAAATGGGAAATAACCAATATATTTGAACATACACATTGTATTATGACTGGAGTGGTGTGAAGACAGTATTCCCCCCCCCTTTTTTTTCCTATGTAACCACCTATTCCTCTCTTTTCATCAGTTTCCAAGGGGGTTTGTGTACATCAGAATGCAGAGTTCTTGGTAAGTTCCTGTTTCAACAGTCTCCAGTAAAAATGGTTTTGAGACTAGTTAGCATCCTTTAACACAAGTGCTATAAAGAAGTTTCTATCTATTATATTCCATATTTAATAAAATTTCAGATTTTTGTCAGGGATTTATCAATTTCACAAAGTCTAAATCTTTTCAAAAAAGGTTGCTGTATATCAAAGAGACTGAACTGTTGTTTCTAAAGGCCAATACCAGAAATGGATTTGGTTTTAGAATGAAGTATGTATACATCCAACAAAATCAATCCACAATTAGTGTCAGCATTTCATTGCAATTTTAAGACTGTGCTTTCAAAAGTGAGATGATTTGTAAAGAAGAACTATTCTAAAGACACTGAAAGTCATGATAAATTCTTTTGGTTTCAATGATTGTTTTATTGCAGATATTTATGACACCTATCCAAATTTATCTTTGCTATGTAGGACTTCAGTAAAGACATATGTTAAATTAAATTCAATATGAAGCATGTTGTATGCACAAACAGCTAACCAAATAGCTATCCCAAAGTGTTTGTAACGGATTCCTTTTTAGTTCTTGGGTTTGGAGGTGTTTTGGGAATTAAGAAATGTCTGGCACACATATCATATTTCATTAATATGTGAATCTCTGTTTCTTAAAATTTATAGCCTGATTCCCCAGTCTTTGTTGATAAGTGTCAGAATTGTATCTGCACTAATGAAGTTAACGTCACCACTCAACTGAATGTCATCTCATGTGAGCATATTCCTTGCGACACATATTGTGAACCAGTAAGTGACACATTTCAAAACAACAACAACAAAGTTTATGTACATAGAAGTAGAACTAGAAATCCAGCACCTGCATGGACACTAACTGTCCTTGAGCAATCTATTCTGTGCAGCTTGATAATGTAGCCAACAGTACTCTGTTCACATGGGGAGAGTTACCCGGAGAATTTCTGTAAAATGCTTGTTAAAGTGATATTTAACTACTAGGCATATTTATTGTTGTATTTTGATTGATTACATTTATAGCTTGCTTCTATTACTTGTTTTCTGTGGGGTTGGTAATCTTCCAGCACAGAAAGGCACAAATCTAGAGCGTACTTTAAAGCATAATAGATTCATGGATTATTATGTTTTCATTTATTTCTCAAAAATACACCTATCATAGTGCTTTAATTTTAATTTAATTTTAATATCTAGGGATATGAACGTCAACCAGTGAAAGGTGAATGTTGCGGAAAATGTGTGCAGACTAAGTGTGTTATACATGTCCTAGAAAGTTCTCTCCTCATCTTGAGTGTAAGTATGTTTTACAAATTTTGTAGCGATGTAAGACATAGCATTCTGTTTGTCTTTATGAAAGTGTGGAGAGACTTGGTAAAGAATTACTAACGGCAGGAATCAGGCTTAATTACTAAGTTTGCATCTGAAAGGTCAGAGGCCCACCTTAAGCAAAGTTCACATACAGTTTTCTGGCATGAAAGATGAACTCATAAAATTAGATTTTCTGGAAAGCTCTTCTTGAAATGACAAGTCAGAAGTACCGTAGGTAGGATTTTTCTTGTAATGTCTGGAAGTTTGTGCTTTTTTATATTACTTGATTTCTACATGCTGAAAAAATGCTAGAAAAGCCTGGGTATGGAGCAGTTTTATTGCCCTTGTAGGGTGAAAGTTTATAATTATTCCTAATCACCATATGGAATTTTAGCTTTCTCTAGGCAAAATCGAATGGCACAAGTGAGATTGTTCATAACTCTAATGTACTCTACATGCTTTAGAGTGATTTTTCTTTTCCAAGGAAAATCCCATGCAAAACTCCAAAGATCCTCTCCAGCTGTGGCATCCTGCAGTATATGCAATAAGCTCTAGCCAAAGTGGCTGTTAATCCAGAAATAATCGACTGGGGAACAAGAGAATGGGAGAATTTTGGCTTGAGCATCCTTCAGCTTTCTTTATGATATTTTGTATTTTCTTTGCAGCCTGGAGAGTTTAAAAATGATCCTTACAACAACTGCACTGTTTATAGCTGTGTAAATATTCACAATCAGCTTATCTCCTCCACATCTGAGATTACCTGCCCAGCATTTAATGAAGAGACCTGCAAACCTGTAAGTAAATATGGAAAACTCACCCTCAGTGCATAAATTACTTCAGTTCATCCACCCAACTAGCAACAAAGTAACTTTAAATTTTGGTGATCTTTCTCCAAAATTTCTCTGTCTCAAGAGTAGGGAGTCTTACATCCGTGCACCTCTATGGTGTGCATAAAATAAGATATGTGTGTGGGTGTTCAAGGCTTATTACTGGCAACTGTCTCTTGGTAGCCTAAAAACTGGTCAACACTGAGATGTAAGGTCCTCACAGGTTGCTTTGTGTGGGGTCCTGTCTGAAAAAGAACGGTGTTTCTTTGAATGTCATGGAAAAACAAACTGTCCAGTCAGTAGGCTACTGGCTGTACCATGCATACTTCCCATTCAAACATAAAAGTGTCTGAGGAAACTGTTTTGGAATCGTTTCTAAGTAGAAATTGCATGCTCATAACTGTACACTTCCTTCAAAGTGTTGTCTATGTCTCCATATTCCTATGAAAAGTGACAGATTTCGAATCTGGAAAAGACCTTACTTTTGTTTATTCAGATCAACTCCACAGTTCTATTTCCTAATTTCCAGCCATTGAGGAGTTGCTCTCCTCAGTTACTAACCTAGAAAGTTCATTATTATAGGGAAATAATAATGTTCCTTTTCCTGTTTGTTTGCTTTTTTCAGGGAACTATTACATTCCTACCTAATGGTTGCTGTAAAACATGTAAGTATGTCAGTGAATGTGAATAAACAATAGTACAGAGAAGAAATTTTCATCTTAAATCAACCCATTTTCCTTTATAGAGGCTGACAGGCTTGCATTTAAATAGATACCTGTATATTTATATTTTTTGTTCCAAGCATTCAATGTCTGATCTCTCTGGAAAAGTATAACATGAAGCAGAAAGAACACTTGAGACAGTACTTTCAGTGAACTAGTGAAAGCTTGAGTGTGCTGAACTGCAAGGAGCTTTTGGAGCTATTTCACCGAAGGTGTTTTCTGATCATCTTTCCTCACAGGTGCGCCTCTGGATAGCCCAACACCATGCTCTGTCCGTCATAGAGAAGACTTTATTTTCCATCAGGGCTGCCATTCTCTGACAAGAGTTGACTTGACTGAATGTGAAGGAACATGTGGAACCTTCTCTCTGTAAGTAAACTGATCAGACAAAGAGATTTGAATTCTGTGGGCACTGAGTTTGTTTAAATAGAAGGAACAATAAATATATAGACAGAATGGTAGAAGACCTGGAACTATCAGCTCTCAAAGTCATGGGAACAAAATCATGAAATTTGTGACTGAACAGTTGATTCATCTTAGCACAAAGAAAAGAGTATTAGATTTTCTTGGAATTCAGACAGCTATGATGGCGTGGTTTTACCACTGAGAGCCAGTTTGCTTGTCATTTATGTCAGATCATCTTGGATTCAAGCGATCTCAGCAGAACATGGAATATTTCTTTTAAGGAGAGAGAGCCCAGAGAGCAGTCAAACCTGATGCTCATTAGCTGAAAAGCTGCTTCTCAAGAATTGCCATATAAAATGAGATACACATACATCTTTTCAGGGAAGATTCAAACGTGTAATTTCTTTAGAGTAAAGAAGTGAGAAAACAGCTTTCTTCCAGCGTGATGTTAATGGAGAAGTCCCTTTGTATGTTTTTTCTCTGGAATGAGAGAATCTTCAAGAAAGTGGTTACAAGAAAGTGATTGGTAGGATACTTGGTACAGAGCTATTAACACCCCCTGGAAGACCACAGTCAATAACTCTTGACTCCCAGAAAAAATTATCATTTGCTGCCTATCACAGAAAGTACATCAGAAAACTGATCGTTAGTCTCAGACTGAACCCTGATTAGCCAGAGGATTAATCAGTATTTTGAGACACCTTATGGTCTTGCCTCTACACACAAATGTAAGAGAAAGATGGTTCTTGACACAGTTTACAGCCTGATACTAAGAGAGTCTACAGATTAGGAATGGTACTTGGGAAGCTGATGATCAAAGGGATGGAAAAGGTGCTTTGCTGTGAGGTATAAACAATAGTAGCTGTTGCTTCCCCTTTTCATAATACTGCCTGGTTTGGAATATCCACTGTGATTCATACGATACAATTGTAGCCACATGTGTATGCAGCTTTCTCCTTCAGTCATGGCTATGTCTGCCCATACGTGTTTGATCTGGTATATTTAACGTCCATCTCTGCTGGGATTATGAAAGGAATCTAAGATGAGCTTGTAGAATTCACTGGATTTTTTTCTTAATCAGACTTAAATAATAATTGTCTTACCAGAATATCCCAACCAGTGCAATGAATTTTAAAAGCATGTTGCATTAAACTAATGCTCTGCCAAATGAGCTCATCACTACTCATTAGCCCCAGCAGTGGCTCTTCTGCATTCTTCTGAATTCCTCACAGGAGCTCTGTGCCTAATTTATCCCTCTCCAGTGAGCACAGAGTAATGTTACCTTTTTTCCTTGTTAACAGATACTCTGCCGAGGCTAATTCTATGGAGCACAGCTGTTCCTGCTGCAGGGAGGCAAAGACTAGTGTGAAGGAAGTGGAACTGAAATGCCCTACTGGGCGCTCAATAACACATCAGTATGTGTATGTGGAAAGCTGCAGTTGTCAAGACACTGTATGTGAGATCTCAAAATCCAAAGAATCCACAAGCACAGAAGAAAATGACAAGCAGAGTGCTCTGGACCGTATCAAGAGGGCTATCAGCTTAACATCAAAATGAAGAGGAAAAATACTAACAGCACTCAAGTAAAGGGACTATGCACCATTCTCATCTTCCTTGACTAGTTCAGAGCTTTGCTTTTCCCAGTTACTGCATCCTGTGTGTTCTCTGATTATTTTTAACAATGCTCTAATTTATTTGTGTGCAAAAGGGGAAATTTCTTCCAAGTGTATAGCCTTTTGAGTCCACTTGTAATCAGCTTGTTTGCTCTGAGTGATTAAAAGCACATTTCAAAAATTTGGGTTTTGTGCTTACTTATGTGCTGTCTTGATGACATTCAGTTTTAGAAGAGAAGGAAAGTTCTTCAAGCTGCAGGAAGTCAACTTTCATACATCCTAATCTTCTGAGTATCAATCTATGGCTCCTTAAAACATAAAATATGTGAAGGTCTTGTCTGGAGGACCCAGCATGTAAGGTGGAGCAGTGCTTGATGCTGTCTACCAGACAGGCAGAAGATGGATAAAGTATCGTGATGTGATACAAGTGACTTTTCACTGTAGTGCAGCACCAGATCATTCTCTAGCAAGGTTGTATGTGTTTTAGTACTGTCTCAAAGGTTGCTTCTTTTCATCACAATTACACATTTTCACTGAGAAGATAGTTCCTCTGCTGTGAGAGTATGAAGTTCATTCACGGAGTTTGAACTTTGAGGGATGCATAGTTAGTAAAATAGGAAGAAGTCTCCAAATTCATACCTTTGCAAAACAGATGTCCATCCTCAAACTAGTCATACTAGGCTTATTTACAACAAATGGAAAGAAATAGCCATTTTGGGCATTCATTGATCTCATACTAAAGGAGATAGCCAAAAGACATTAGCTGGATTGCATTCTAAAGTGCCTATTTATCTGACCTAAAAACTGCCTGTAAAGGGAGCTGAGCTAATCTCCTTCAGAGTTGGACGTATATCTTGAAGACATCTGAAGTATCATGAGAGTGGTTTACACCTTCTGTGTGTGAAAATTGCATTTAGCATTATTTCTGTCTCTCTTAGTGAACACTAATTGTGTTTTATATTTCTGAGAATTTAAACCTGTTTGAGCCACAACCAACCTAAGTGCAAGCATCTTTGCTAAATGAAGTGGTAGAATTTGTGGCACAGGAGACTGTGGATTCAGCACATATTTTTTTGTGTGTGAAAGAAAGAGCTCTTTATGCTGTTTTCTCCCTGCTTTCCTTCTGTATCATCCATTCTGTGCTACTGTTTGCTTTGTCAAGTGTGTTACAGCTTAGAAGGTAGACATCAGCAGGATGCACAGAAAATGAAACACAAGAAGTTTTTCATCTTCAGAATACTGTCATTAGAGAGCTGATGTCTGTGGAGGGAGAGAAGTAGCCAATCCAAGAAGAAGGAAGATTAGTCACTTTAAAAAGCAAGCTCCAGAACTACTGAAACCTCATTTCTGCTTCAGTCTGGGTTTCTGAGGATTTATATCTCTAGGTCACCTGTGAGATGTGACTGAAGCTTTTCTCTTGAGGCATTTAGAAGTCACTCTCATGGTGGATTCTTTGTTGTCTAACAATTTGTGTGTTGACACTACAGTCTACTTCTTCTTGAGGTGTATGTAAAGACCACTTGACTCAAAATCTGTCAATGTCTAGCTGGTTTTTGAGATCATCATTTTTGCAGTGTGCATTATACTTTCACTGAAACCCAAAATCTCCCTTGTTTCATTCTTTGTTCCTATTTTGACATCTATATTGGCTCTTTCTGTCCTTCTGGTGAAGGGTAAAGTAACTCTAAATAAGGAAATTAAATGATCTGCTGTAAAAGTCAGTAGAGCTGCAGTTTTTGACTTTGCCACTACAGGGCAGTCTGTGGCTGAGAATGTAAAGTTTCTTCACAGACAGAAAGCAGGCAGCCTACAGAGGGGAGATTGTACATTGCCAAGAATTTTACGTGTGAGACGAATGAGTACTGATGTTTCCCCACGGACACTTGTATGCTTTTAGTAAGCGTTGGGAAAAACTGTTCTGACAAGGGTTTACATGCATGCACAGCATGATGTTGCTTGCAGTGCTCTAATTATAGCAACCCCTTCAGTTTTGCTACTGGATCAGTGCTGCCCATGATTAGGTTCCCAAGTGGGTACTGTCAGAGAATTCTTAGTTACAGGTGCTTGGCAGTTCCAGGTCAAACTGTACGTGTCAAACCTCCACCCCTTTCTGTGCTCTTGGTCACCTCAGAAGTTTGCCGTTCAGTTCACACCTGTATTTCCATTGAAACTGGGTGACAAAATTGAGCAGGTTAAACTTTATGCCCAGTGGAGAAATCCACAAAGAGCCTATAAAAGAGAAATTTCTATACGATGTGCCCAAGAAGAGGGGAAACAATTGCTGGAAGAGAACCTTCCCTCCAAATCTGAAAGCGCAGTTGCTCAAGAGATTCCTTCTCTCCAAGTTTTATACCCCTACATAAAAAAAGAATCTCTCTCTCTAGGAGGAGTCCCTTATATCCACTTAGACATTCCTACAAGCGTTCTTCACCTACAGAGAACCCTCTTTTTAGTAATGCTGTGATAGAAGAACAGGCTTTGCTGCTTTATGCTAGGCATTACCTCTATGCTAGGCAAATGACTGGGAATCCTGCCTTTTGGTACTCTGAGTTCGTGCTTTCTGGCAGCTCTGGAAAATGGACTTAGGACTCCCTCACCTGGAGGGGTCCTAGGAAAGGAGAGAAGTTGTAACTGGAGAAGTTCTAATACTACAAAGAGTGCAGTGAGCAGCAATTTTCCTCCTTCTCGCAGCTCTCTTGAAAGAAAATGGAGACCTGCCCTGCCTGATCACATGGAGATTTTGAATCTTAAATTCAAGCAAGAGGTATTGGTTCTGTAGGCCACAAGCTCAGCCTCACCTGGAAAACCCAAAGGAGTAATTGAAGAAATCTCCCAGTACCAGACATTTAGGGGCCACAGAGGAGATGGTGGAATCTTCGGATCCCATTGCCTTTTATCTGACTTGCATGTCCCGGCAGGGCCTATTGCAAGCATCACAGAAATTTGTCCTCCAGGGTCTAGCAAGAAGGGAGCAGTAGCAGCAGCCCCAGCAGAGCTCAGCTGTGTGGCAGAGTTGCTAAAAACGCTTGCTTGGGTCCATGCCATAGAGCTGTATTCCTCTCCTCTCGGACTTTTCTCCAGTTTCCCACTTCCATTTTTGGCGAAGGACTTCCTTTTGGTTTGCTTCTTTGTTTTTTCATCTCTAGTTCCTTAGCAGTTCTGGCTTTGTCCTGAAAAAGGGGGAAGACTTCCTGTGAGGCAGGTGGGACTTTTACCCACACAGCTTTTGGAGGCACCAAAAGCCCAGGGTCCTAGGTCTTGCCCTACAAGAACTGCTCAGTTTGGCCTCACTTTGGTGCAGTGTCCCTAGGTAAGAGGTGAGCAATTTCCTTCAGCATAGGGTTTAACCATGTCCCTGAGCAGTGCAGTCTTTGAATCTACTTGGCCATTCTGGTGAGCAAAACCAGTATCATGGCCCTATTGCTGCCTTCCCCAAGGGAGGGAAGGGCAGGCATTAGCAGTCTAATATATCCTAAGAACAGCCTGGAGCTAGGATCCATGATTATTGCCTTGGTTACAAGAGGCTGTGATTTTGAGTTGCTATCTGCAGGAATAGGGTGCTGCGTGCTCCTCCAAGTGGCCTGAAGCTCAAGAAATCCTTCCCAAGAAGCTGCAGTCTTATGGGAAACTCTTCACAGCATACAGCCAGCTGTGAGAGATCACTGCCGAAAGCTGAGGCACACCTGAGTGAGTTGGCTGCAGCTCAAATAGGCTACTATCACTAAGTGAGGTAAGACCACTGCTGCTGGGGTTTTCAGGGCAGAAAAGGAAAAAAAAAAAAAAAAAAAAAAAAAAAAAAAAAAAAAAAAAGAAGAAGAAGAAGAGGAAGGACATTGCCCTGTTGTTGTGGGTTCTGAGATGCACTGTGAGCTCACCCTGATGCCAGTCTGAAAGGGTGGCAATTGTGGCATGTAGCTCATCTGTGGAAACATGCAGGTTTAACTCCTAATTGTAGTCTTCTCCAAGGTAATTGGAAGCTCAGACTATTTCTTCCTCATTATCTAGAGATGCATTGGAAGCTTCATGTTGTTTATATGACTCTTCAAGAATACAGTGTGAATTTTCACCTGGAGTTAAAAAGGAACCCTCAGAAGATTTGCTGATAAAGGGAGGGTGGTTGTTTTATGAAGAATTATTGGACAAGTGTTTCAAGAACAACGAAGGCAGAATGGAACGGGCTTGTTAGCAATATGGAAAAATCACTGCTGCTGTCTGAGGTGAGGCAATTGAGTTTGGGGGGGGGAGGGGAAGCCACATACAAAATGAGAACAAACCTCTCCAAAAAAACACAAGGTAGAGATTTGTGATTTAATAATTATCTTGTTTAATGATGTAACTGTATATTATGACATTATCATTTTGAGCTGTTGAAGGGGAAAGGGAAGATAAAATTTTCACTATGTTCACTGTTGGAATGTACTTTGTTAAACCATGCTTCAGTGAACTAAGCACAGCCAACTGCACATAAGCCCCAATCAAAGGACATCAGCAAAGGCAAAGCTGTATGTAAATAAGCATGTAGTTACAGTGCTTGTTACACACTGTTTGAACTTCTGTAGCATAAGCAAGCCCATTTACTGTGGAAGAAAGGAGGCAGAAACAGACTTATAAACTCTCAAATCATAGTAAGGAAAACTCTTGCAGACTTTAGGTCCCAGAAAAACTGAAATATAGGAAATTGTTTATTAATGCTACTGTTATTTAAATATATTTCATCTCCCAGCAGAAGCTTTAGGGGCTGTTTTAAAGGAGAACAGATTCTTCAAGGTAAACATCCTTCTGCCTAAGCCAATTTTCCTAAACTGACTCAATCTTTTCAGGATCCCATAAACTTCTGTGCTATTAACTGGCAACCTCCCAAACAAACTTCCCACCAGACTATATATGCCATGTTACCAATCACTAATGTAGATGATGTAATCATATTTTTTGAGCTTCATTTTTTAAAAAGCTCTGATGGGTTCAAACCGGACTTTGTTTAACCTTTCTGTTTTTCAACAGTCAAATATAAAAATGCTTGAATTATTTTTACAAACTTTTCTCTAGAACAGTGAAAAACACTACTTGCAATTTTTTCTTATTCCAAGACTTGAACTTTAAGAAAACCCACCAAACATAGCAGAATTCATCATGGAGTTTTGATACTGCTTTAGTGCAATGACTTCCGTGTCAGAACATGCTTCTGTTGCAGACCGATTTAAGGCTAGGAAATACTTGATGTAGCTTTTTTCTCTGCTTTTGGCTAGCCTCCTTCCCACATTTTGCAAAAAAAAAAGGGGGTTTTCCCTACTTCCATCGAGTTCCACAAGCTTCCTTAGTTCCAGGAAATCATGGATCTTCCAGTATATAAGCAATTCCTTTTCAATATGAATGATTTGTTCCTGGTTATAGCATGTGGGATATTTGACACACAAAATCTTTTCATTTGCTTTGAGGGCTAAATAGAAGGACTAGTCCTGAGACCCTAATTCAGCTAGTCACACAAATGCTAATCTTTGCACGTAGCAGGAGCTACTGCCTGATGATACAAAGGCAATTTATTGTCTCAGTCTACGCTAATTAGGAGCATGAAAGATTTTCAGATTATGCAAGGAGGAGTGAGTATGTGGGGAGCAAGGTCAGGAAGAAATGTCGGATACTAAGGGAAGCAACATATGTAAAACTACCCTATTCGGCAGAAATGAAGTAAAGTTTGGCAGCGCTGGGGTTGAGAGGGAGCACGTTTGCTTCATGTTGCTCTTTCAAGCAGTAGCAAAGGGCATATGATCCAGGAACGTGTCTTTGCACACAGTGCCTGAGACCTGACAGCAGTGGAGTTTCAATAGCCCGTCCCTTCAAATGATGTTAACAGCGCTCCTTGCACTCTGTGCTATCTACTAATGTGGCTTCCACCTTCTGTAATTTGTACCTAGAGAAGTTCATCTCTCTCTGCCAGTTTATGTTTCATGGAAGTCTTTCCTCTCCCTTTAATGCACTCCTCGTTAAGCCCAGACGAAGCTGTTCACTTTGCAATAGCTGCCCTGCTGGCATGGGGAACTGCAGAAGCAGACATACTTCATGGTCTTCCTAGTTGTTAATCATCAGCCTATTGACAGCTGGAGCTGTGTGCTCGTTCTTCTTCCTTCTTAAAAACATGGGGAGCCTGAACTGAACACAGCACACTCACGTGGCACTAAGCAGCAGCTAGCTATTGGATGGCTAATACTAACTCCCACAACATGCAAAGGCCTGGGAGAAAACTGTGGCCCCATAGCTCTTGCTCCTCCTCTCCCCCCCCCCAATAGTTACTTGGATTTAAAAGAAAATTAGTATTTAGCTGTTTAGAAAACTGCTTTGGGTTTAATGGCTACAACTGTTCAAGGCATACCAGAATGCCGTGGTGCCCAAGGCTCCATGTCTTGAATGGCATAGAAGAGTTAGCCACTCACTGTGAAATGACGTGGTTCAGGCTCAACCAGTTATTTCCTCATGGATCCAATAGGAATGCTCCAAAAGAATTTTGGATCTGTAAGATAGCGTAAGTCCAATTTAGGAAACAAAAGCAGACCAAGATAGCCTAGCTTCTCTCCTCGGGCTGTTCCTTTGCCCCTTCCCTCTGCCTTCTGGCTTGCAGTGTTTTTCAGTCATGGTGGACATGATTACTGAGTATGTAATTACAGAGCTGTATGGACTTTAGGATTAAGTATGCAGTGGCCTTTTCTGACTTGTCTTAACATCCATGAAGGTAGAAATGTCTGTAAGAAAAATCTGCTCTAGCCTGAAAGCCAAGAAGCTCTAATTCTTAAAAAATAATCTTTACACCCTTCCCAAATTGGGCCATGGGTTTCCTTTGTTCTGCTCCCTTACATTTCCCCCCTATCCCCCTGGAAGGCTGTTTAATGTAAAATCTTGGAGGTGGAGAAAGCCCAAGGATGCAGCCTCCTGATGAGATGCCTTTCTGTGCAGGGAGTCTTTCTAATGTGAGGAAGTGCCAATAGGTCAATGAGACCTGTGTGCGCAAACACCAATCAGCCGTGTCATTACTTCTTGTATGTAGATATAAAAAGATCTACATCTTCTTAAAAAAACAAAAACCAGCAGCTAAATTCATTCCTTGCAAATGGGAGTAACTGATGCCCTTGAATGGTTCAGGAAAGGTCAAGAAACCCTATGGCAAGATGAGAGGCTATAGAGCTTTATGTTTGTTCTAAGGCAAAATGTAAGAAAATAACCTACGGTATCCCATCAAAGTTAAAATACTGAAGGCATTCTTCATGTATTTTAATAGACAGTTAATGACATAGACCCACTCCCTGCCCTTTTTCTGCCTGTTATAGATCACCATATAGTTCCAACCCTTTTAAGCTGTGTAGTAAACCTAATCTTGATGGAGCAAACACATCTTTGATGTAAATAACCTTAATTCCATGGGCTTATGCCAGGGAATAAAATATAGTCCACGTTGTTGTTGAATTCTGCTGTCAATGTAGGATGTAGGATTGGAGCCATTAATTATGTAAAATATTTTGCCAAATTTATTTCAGATGTTTTTATCACATCAATGACTGGCATGAGGGGCTTAAGATCACATACAAAATTGACATTTTCCTGGATAACTTTATCTTGTTAATGAACTGAACAGTATTTCTCTATAGAGTTGTTATCTTGACAGTACTGATAAAATATTCTTTTTAGCTGATTTATATGGATAAGAAATAATACTGTTTCCTTTTCCTGAAATTAACGGGAATATTAGAAGCTTTCCAGGCAGAATCTTGTCAGTTTATGGACAGAACCTGGATTATTTGTCACAAGAAACTTTGTAGCCTTAACATTTTACATATGGGAGTAGCCTTTGAGATAAGAATATGAAATAAGTGCAACTGCCAAACTTCAATACAGCAGTTGGGTATGGATAGTGTTAATCCCCCCAAGGCCCCCAATTTAAGTGCCTTATTACAGAGTTTGTAGCAAATAGCATGGGACATAAGTCATTGGTGTCTTATGTTAGCTTCATGCAGGTTTATCTCCTGTGAGTCAATGATGATAAAGAAGCTGAGTTAATATTTACCTATTGTATTTACTAAATTCACATACCCTTTAATGGCGAATGATCCATGAAATGGGTTGTAAAGAAGCCAAGAGGGATTGTTCTTTTTTGCTAGTACAGCTGCAGGAGAATTTAAGGCCTCTTAGGCTGGAGGGCTCAATAAAGGGAAGAGTTACTAATCCCAATATGTCACTACAGGGGGAATAGTTGTAACTTGTGCACCTGCAATAGCAGTTATTCAGTGATAAGGGATCAACATATGCACAAGCTTCCTGTCAGTCTGAATTTCTTTCTGAAAACCCACTGTGTTTTCCTTCTGCAAATGCCAGTGTTGCCACACTTGAATATAAAAACTTCATTTGAATGCAAATAGCCCTCCCCTGTCCTAAAATAATTTCAGAGGATTAGAGCATCCAGGGATTTCAGAGGAGTGTAGCCAGCATTCTCTGCTGAGAAGCCAGAAGCAACAGCTCTGGTTAGTGACTGGCAGGAACTCTGCTCCCTGAGAAGTGGCAAAGGAATGGCCAAAATGACAAAAGAGACAAGTGGAGGTAAGAAAATGGTTAGGGTGCAGACCAAGAGGACAGGATTTCATCTTTCTCTGAGTAGCAAGAGATGTGCTCTTGCTTTTCTCAGGGGAAGATCCCAGATGATTGATGTTACTTTCTCTGCTGAATGGAACAGAAGAAGGAGGTTCAATGAATTGTCTGTTTTATTCTGTCTGTCCCTTGGACACATAGTTTTAACTAGTTTAGTTAACTATGGTTTATGTTGTTCATTTTCCTCCCAGGCCCATGTATGCTAGCTGGGATTGCAGGGGGAAATCATGCTTTAGCTCATCACTCCAGCCCACCCTGGCATGACCCTGAACCATCCCATGCATAGAAAACAAAGGGGAGGGAGTTGTGGTCGTCAGACTCACCAGGTCTTTGTCAGATAAGAACTGCTTCAACCAGAATGGTATCTTTAGGAGGAAGTTCATATGTGGTTCCTGCTGCTTTTGCGCTGCCCACTTGGAATAGAAAGATTTTGTTTTAGGTTGAGGAATCTACCCCTGGATTCCTGTTCTACTTTCTCCTCTCGTACCAAAGTGAATGAAAGAGATGTGGATGCCTTGATTTCCTGGGTGTAAGTGGGAAGAGAAGAGAGCTGTAATTAAAAAGATGAGCTCTATCTCTGCAGAGTTCTATATGTGACTTTGCCACTGGCCTAGATTTGGAAAAATTAATAGATTTCAGCTTTTCATCTTTATCCTCAGCTAAACTCTTCCTTTCTGTGTCAATGTCAGTGGGATACTGACCTCTACGCTGTCTCTCCTGCGATTCAAAGCACTTCCCTACACCAACCATTAATATTGTTCTGTGGCCTGAAAGAGGAGGCTACATTAAACAAAATTTGAATCTGAATGTTACCATGGGAATCTGCTGAATCTGAATGTTACTATTGTACTGTATGGGATTTAATATCATCCTAATATCCACTATATCATAATCTCATAGTCTGGGTTATCTACTAGATATTCTGCTGTTTGACATTGTAATTGTTTGGGTGGCGGAGAGTGGGGAAGACGAGCTGTGATAAAAAAGAAAAGCAGTAGAAATCTACTGCTTCCATCACTGGTGCCGTAAAGTCTGTCAGCTCTGTATGCCAGCCAAAATGGCAGGGCTTCAAGAACAGACTTTACCTTCCAATAGTGCCCTGCCTCAAGTGTGACTGACAATGGAATTAATGGGGCACGGACAGTGGGAAAGGGGTAACATGAACTCATGTTTCATGTACTGTACAATGCTCTAACCTACTAGTGCGGGATTTTCTTAAGAGCAATGGCAGCAGCAAATCTTCTTCTGGCAGATATTTGCACCTGCACCTCTGAAAGGCACTTACTAAACAGCTCATAACCCTGTTGGAAGGAACAGCTGAAAAGAATCAGAGGGCCAGCTTTAGAGTACTTACCTCTGTACGTGCCAGAAAGTTTGGTAGAACAGTGCACAAGTCCTTGAGGACTGGCTTATCATCTGCCAACCAGATAAAAAGGCATGCGCCTTTCCCAGTGAGTCCATGGACTGACTAGGGCTGAGGACTTGTAGCAAGGGTGAAATCTAAGTCTGCTTGGAGCCATATTTGTGCTCACACAGTACTGGGAATCATTCCGGCATTAGTGTCTTCCAAAAGGGCTGGGTAGTAATTGAAGGTATTGAAATGTGGTATGCATGTTTGTCGGATTTGCTAGGACTGGGTGAGAGGTTTCATCTGTGACAGAGATGGCTCCCCCATAGCTCGGACCAAGTGGAGCAACATTAGGTCAACTTGTACCTTCAAAGCTGGTAAATCTCCAAAGGAGGTCCTAAAATTACCAACATCAGACATTTATGGCAGGAAATCTAGGCAGTGTCCTACAGTAGGACACACATCAGCTTATGAGTGAGCACTCTGAATTTTTGATGGGTGTGTTCTAGAGTATTAACACACCGATAACTGCAACTGACCCCACTGAAGCAGTGGAATTTAAGAACTGAAGGAATGAGCTGTGGTTTGCATTTTGGTGGGTCTTGAGCACTCCTCCCTAATGCTGTTTGGAAAAAAACAAAGCTTCTGTGTGCCTAAAGAATAAATTAACCTCCCATGCCTAACTGGTGCAATCAAATTGCATTTGTGTGGTAGAGTTAAGAAGTTTGCAGTGTGTGGACTAATGCATTTCCTGGTCTGCTGAAGCAGTAAATCTCTGGCCTTTTTTATAAATAGTTTGAATTCAGTTGCTAAAGCCCATTTCCCTCTTGTCAAAAGTTTTTACTCTAAATAAAACATAAATTATGCCTGACCTTACAATATTTTTTACTGTAATGCTTAGAAGTAGCCATCAAGCTAGCAGATGAAAAAGATGAAAAGCTATCACTTTTCTTTGAGCTGGGGAACTGTCCTGATGTGCAAACCAGAGGAAACCTTTGATCGAGGACACTGATTGCTTGTTACTAATAGAATGCTATGAAAAAGAAAAATAATTGTTGCCAAAGAGAAGGAAAAACGGTAGGGGAAAAAATCTTTGTAAGGAAGGAGAAAAGCAAAGGACAGCTCTCTGTCCCTGCATAAAGCAGGAGAAAACTAGATCATTGTTTCTGAAAGAGAGGCCGTTGCTGGGTGTTAAGCATGAATCACTGAAAGAAAAATGGATGAAGCTCCTCCTTTCAGGGACCATGCCATCAATGTTTTGTTCTCATGCCAAATTCCAGGACTATAAAAATCTGCCTATAAGCAGAAAAAAACCACTTCCCTGAAAGGATTTTCAAGTTACCACTTCATGGCAAGATGGAAATAAAAAAAGGGAGATCATTTTGGATCTTTTGCGTAATTTGGAGTTTTTGCAAGGGAAAAGAACCAGTTCAGATAGGTAAGAAAAAAATCTAATTCTCAGATTAATTACTCACATATTGCTCTTGACAACCAGAGTTATCAAAAGAAAATACATAACAAAAGCTAAAGGCATGCCAGATGTTGTTTAACACTATACATATGAATCCTTAACTTAAGCCTTTAGGTATTTTAGTATTTTTCTTTGCACTACTAGGTAATTTAACAGCTGTTTTACTTCCTAAGTGGATAATCTTTAGCAGTAGACTTTCTTTATCCTTTTTAACACATTTCACTTATCTTCTTTATAGGAGAAATATGTTAGCGTAATGTCTACTAGGCTTGATTGACCAGTATGAAATTAGGAGTACTCACTTTTTTGTGTTCTGTTATACTGTTACCTGGTTTCGTTTTGAATGTCTTACATCTTTCCCAGTCACTCAGTACACAAACAACTGCTGTGATGTTTTTTGCTGTCTTGGTAATTCTAGCAACTCTCCTTACAAGAATAAGCTAGTCTTTCTCATCACTACTGTGTAGGAAAGTGCTGAATTAGCGTACTTCACTTCAGTGCTGCAAACAACTATGCAAATTACAGTCCCTTCAAAAAGCTGTTTCTATAAGGACTTGTCACTCTAGTTTATGTTGCACATGGCTAGCATCAATACTGGAATTTTTTGGTGCTCCTCTGCTGGTTCTTAGATACGAATATCTCATAACATTTTAAAGTTCATTGAGTATATGAATGATTTTGATTTGATCTGTAATGGACCTTGCTAGGTTGATGTTCCTAAATGTGCCATATCAACAACAGAACAAAACTTGCCGTTTCTTCTTGCCATTCTTCCACATGGGCCCAAAAGAGATGCTAAAAGCATAATGGACCAAGCACATATTTAATTCAAGGTGTAGCTTTCTTTGATTCTTATTAGCTTTGTGCAATTAGTGGTGTGAAAACTACTTTCCATGCAATTAGAGTATCTGTCAATGCCTTAAGCAGTAAGTGCAATGCTGTGCTCCAAGGTATGTGTTTTGGTTGAGATGAAAAATAAAAAGCTCTGAGCTAACTGCTGAAGCTGATGGCAGGCTCAGCTGTGGAGATCAGTGGCTGCCATTTTGCTGAAAAGTCATGTTGTTTGTGATGTCTCCTGGAGGAGAATCGATAGAAGATTCCAGACCAAATTCTTGCCTAACCCTAACCCTAACCCTAAGCCTGTTTTAAGGAGTAGGATTTCAAAGGCAGAAACAAGATTTAGACAGTCAGGATGAGACTCCCCAGGGGGAACTTGTCCTCCCCACTTTAGACAACTGCAGTCAAGAGGTATGTCTCTGTCTAAGATGGCACACCTCAACTCCCTTTATAGACAGTAGAGAGAAACAGGCAGTCTTGGAGCAGGGTTCATTTTTCCTAGGTAGATGTATAAGATAGGGCAGCTGAACCCCTTCTGTTTCTCACTGCTGACTTCAAAGGAGCCTGGGCTGATCTGCTTGGATTGGAGGTGTCTCTGACATGGACTTCTAAAATTAAGTGAGATTAATTTCCTTCCTGATGTCTTCCAGGGGGTAGTATTTTTGCCTTTGAAAATGTCTCCTTTATCATTTTTAAACACTGATCTCAATTGCAAACCAGCACTTGTAGAGTGAATCACTAATCTTTCTACTCTGACTCTTCAGTCCAGGTCTCTACTGTCAGCAGAAGCGAATGTGCCACCTGGGGCAATTTTCACTTTCATACATTTGACCATGTTAAGTTCACCTTCCCTGGAACCTGCACATACGTCTTTGCTTCACACTGTAATGACAGCTATCAGGACTTCAACATCCAAATCAGGCGCAGTGACAGGAATAACCTCTACATCTACTTCACCATCACCATTGATGGAATAATCTTGGAGGTGAAAGAAGCAGGCATCACAGTGAATGGGAATCAGTGAGTAAAGACTATACTTTTGTTTTCTTATGTTGTTGGTTTATTGTCATATATCAGCTATGGGTGGTCTGTCTAGAAAGGGGTCCTATCCTGCAAAGGGAAAAATGGGTGTGTGTGATGCGCTTACTTTGAACAGAATCCATTCCGTAGTACTGGAGAAGGCAAGAAGCATGTAGACAGCCAGGAATCACAGGAATACTTTAGCAAAAGGCAATATAATGTCAAATGGAACTCTAACAAAATATAAGGTGTAGGTTTCCTTAATGTCATTTTCATTTGGGGGGTGTGGGGGCTCCTCTTTTTTTGTTTTTTGTTTTTTGAGGGTGGGAGATAAGATTAACACTTTAGTCATAGAAGATTTTGATTTTGAAGAAATTTATTTTTTTTTCTCAAAAAATTATTTCTGTGGTACTAAGCTTGCTGTTTTGGTTGCCATTCAGGAATGGATGATCCTTTAAGAAAAAGTGTTCTGTTTCTAGAAAGATAAGTCCAGAAATTGCACTTCTTCATAGATCACAGCTTGCCATGGCTTATACATAACTACAAAGGACAGATGTCTCAGAAGTCAAAATCCACACCTTTAATTCCAGCTTGAAATGAACCAGAAAGCAAACTGCAGACAGAAGGGCAAAAATACTCTGTGAGGAAATGGATAGTCAAGTGCAATAGTAGCTGAGTTTGATGTAATTTCAAGGGTAACCTTCGTGAGAGATGCAAAGGTCTGTTCCCAGCATATAGGTATCAAGAGCTCAGGTAAACTTGGACTCTGGAAAGAGCCCTCACAACTTTGCCGAGAAAATTGCAAGCATTATGGTCTGTCTTTTCTTGAGAGTTTTCCAGAAAAATCCAAATATAGAACAGAATTACTTGTTTATAATTATAGTAGCAAAACCCAGATGTCTTCTAAATCAAAAGAGCAATATATCTCCTATCTTCTCCACTGATCTTCTAGAGAGCCTACCCCTCTTCTGATGTAGAACAAGGAGAGTGCACAGAAAGGTGAGGAAGGCTGAGAACCTCAATTAATTACCTTAAATAAGCTGAGGTTGGCTGCTTAAGGCCTTGGTGAGATTGAAAAAGTGATCTATAGCTGAGTGACATCAGTACACAGGTAGTCAAACACACCAAAATTCCTCTGCAACACCCAAGTACCAAAGAGCCTGGAGAGATGATGAACACCTGTGTTATCCTCATGTGGAAGCAATTTCCTCATAGTGTGATCTCACTCCTCATCCTTATGGGTTAGGTCCTCAGTTCATGTCAACCAGCACAGCTGGATCAGTAGAGCATCTAATGTAGTATTGACATGCTTGTGACAAAAACACATCGTTTTGTGGATTAGGGTTAGTAAAAGGTTACAATGGAAAAGATTATCATGCCTAAATTTAACGCATTGTGTGACTCAAGCCCGACCATGAAAGGCATGTCCCTATGGTTTATCTGGCTGCTTTTGACTTTAGTCTTTTTTTCCTCATATCCTTGAAAGGATTTGATGAGTCTTTCCTTCTTTTTTTTTTTTCTTTTTTCTTTTTTCTCTTTTCTTCTCCCCTTCAATGTGGTCTGTTTTGTTTCCTCCAATTTCCAGGATCCCCTTGCCCTTCAGCTTGAAGAGCATCCTGATTGAAGACACCTGTGCTTATTTCCAAGTAACTTCCAAGCTGGGCCTGACACTCAAGTGGAACTGGGCTGACACTCTCCTAGTATGAACAGCCAGTTAGTTGTTTTTCTCTTGATGAATCTCATCAATGGTGGAAAGCAGAGCTGCACACAGGCACCGTGTTGATTTGGGGCTTGGGGGCTTGAATCCATAAGGTGATGGTGATGGGGACATACCACACCAGTTTCAGAAACAATACTACACAATTATTTCATGAGGCAGGTGACAGTAATTGCAATTCCTAGGTCTCCCCCAAGCAATTTTACCTAACAAAAGATGCCACTGTCAATCCTGGAGATAGCATCCCTGCATTTATTTGCTTTCTCCATTGAGCACTGGCAGAAGGAAAGCTAGCCCCTCCTCCTCCCCTCCACCCCCCCCCCCCAACTCTGACTTGTTAGTTACCCTCTGTCTGGATGCACATCTTGTGTGGCAAACTAGTTTAATCTGTGTGGTCAGTTCAGTCTGTGGCTATTCTCATTCCAAGACCGCGTATTGCCATGGAGGAGTTCCCCTCTATAAATCTACCCCGATATAACCTTTGCTGTGGTACTCTGTTTACATCTCTAGGTATAAAGAGCAATTCTCCACAATCAGAGATGGTAAGATTTCCAATACCTAAATAAATGAGAGTTGTAGGTCATGTTTCGCAGTATAGATAGACAGAGAAAGGGTAGAAATAGAAGAGAGAAGAAAAAAAATTGGGAAGCTTTGTGTGGATAGAAGGCTAGACAGTATATAAGGCCCATACTGAGCTTCTACAATCAAGTAGCAATACTGATTTAATCAAGTATTTGCTTCCCTCTCCCCTTGTACTGCTGCTAAGAGTTGGCCAGAAGATGTTTCTTTGCAGTGTCCAGCATCACAGCACAGTTGAATGTCTGTTCTTCTGCCCAGAGCAGAGCTGTGGTGCCCTGCATGAGGAAGGAAGCAGGTGTGTACTGGAAGATACTGGTCCAAGGATTAGTCTAGTATTCAGCCTGCTGCAGTTAGCTGTTTAATAGGTAGGAATAACAATTGTTAGAGAATTATCTTCCCGCATAAATTCAGCCTTTCTACTGGTAAATTTTATGACAGATTTATAGCTGAAAAGGAAACTACTAGAATAAGATAAGAAGTATTTCTACTACTGTGCTTTTCTACAATGAACCATGTAGTAACATGTGCTGTCAATGGGGAAAAAGACTTGAATTTCCTCTTTGCTTTTGTTTTTTAGTTGGACCTGGAAGAAACATACAAAGAGAAAATATGTGGTCTGTGTGGGAACTATGATGGCAATAAGAAGAATGATTTGATTTTGGATGGTAGGCCATGATTACAGCATTTTACCTGTAGAACAAGACTGTATTAATAATGTGACATGAAACCTGACATCCATTTTCTCTAAGTAGGGTTTCAGGTTTCCTGAAAAATATTCTGAAATACGTAAACATTTCCATATAACAGAGATGCATTTTAAGTGCTTCTGGGATGATTTGCAAACTTGCAACAGTCTCTCAAATGTCTTTGATCCAAATTAATCGCAAGACTGTCATGCGATGCCCTTGCCAGGTTTCCCACTGACAGCAACAGACTTTAAGAAAGTTGTGGTCTCAAATGAAGCATGAGTAGATTTGTTCTCCTTTCATTTTCATCATTTTACAGTTGGTTAGCAAGTGTGATTAGCTTTGCCTTTGTAATGCAATGGCTTTAGGAGAGCTTTTATTTCCAGAAAAGTTAGTGAAAAAGCAACTAAAAACAAGGCTTTTGTGGAAGTTGTTCTCTCAGGCCTGCAACCAGTTAAAGGACTGGGGCAGTAGAGGAGAACAGACCTGGTCAGAAATCTCTATATTAAACTCCCTTCAGAAAAATGGCAACTCATGGATACTCTTCATAAGAATGTATAAATTAAAAAAAACTTTTGTCATAAAAATTTCTCAGATCTGGAGTCAAATTTTTGGAAATACTTTGGGAAAATGTACCCTTCTAGCTAGTGTAATGGTTGCATGCATGTATTGTTTTCCTGTCTTCAGCCCCTTTCCATCTTCTCTAGCCAGTGAAAAGTAGTAAATTACCAGATAATTAGAAACACGGGCACCTAAGGCTGTGCTCTAGCTTATGATAGTAGAAAGCAACTAAACTATGTGACTGTTACATATGCAAACACAGAATTCTGTAGATCAGGTATACCTGTAAAGAACCAAAATTTCTGAAACCAATCAGCCGCAATAGAAAGGTCAAGAGTCCCATCTGACTTTTTTTTTTTTTTTTTTTTGGTGTGTATGTTACCAGAGTCCTTGGTACAAGAACACCAAATTCCTGATTCTAGCTAGCTAGAAGCTATATCAGGCTGTCATCCTCTATATTATGGGCACTTTGGTGAAGAACATTTTGCCTTATACCACAAAGATTAAATGCATATTCACAGACCGTTAACTGATCTAAAGGGTTATTGTGGATCTGACAGTTACTTGGATGCATCTGGGAATTTTACAGGGTATAAAATGCACCCAAGGCAGTTTGGGAACTTTCACAAAGTAGAGGATCCATCAGAAAAGTGTGCTGATGTGAGTCCAGATGACCACACTGGAAGAGATCCTAGGAGGGAAGATGATAGATGCAGTAAATTCGTAAGTATGTGTGGCCAAGAAGTATAAACCCTCCTGATCTACAGCCCCAGAGAGATTGTGTTGAAAGAAGAAAAGAGCATGCACTGAACTGAATTTGTTCAGACTCGAGCCATGACTCTGAGGAAAAAAAGTTGATCTTACAGCTGAAAGAATGTGCTACAACAATGTTAAAGAAATACTTAGTAGGAAAATATGCAATTTAGTGACAGCTTCCAGTCCAAGAAAAAGAACTTCATGACAGAAGGTTAGACTGGATGACATCCTAAGGTCCCTTCCAACCTGAATTATTCTGTGATGATAGAGTTGTCATCAGAAACTAGGATGAACTTCATACAAAGATGAATGTTGGTAAAATGTTTATTATTGTTTTTCTTTTCCTTCATTCTTTTTTGTTTTTTTTTTCTCCCTAGAAAAAAAAATGTAAGAAACTTCTGTCCCACTTTGGAAACTGCCCCAAAGTGGTTGCTTTTGATGACTATGTAGCTACCTGTGCTGAAGATATGTGCCATTGTGTGGTTAATTCTTCCCACTCTGATTTGGTTTCCAGCTGCATATGCAGCACTTTAAACCAATACTCTCGAGACTGTGTCCTCAGGAAGGGAGACCCTGGGAGATGGAGAACCAAAGAGCTTTGCTGTGAGTAACTAGTGCTCTAGAGATTTTTTTTCAGGTAAGCCATATATGGCCAAATCCTGACCCCTGCAGAGCTGAGCTGGGAGCTCTGCTACTACAATGAATCAAGCAATAGGAGCACTTTGAAAGAGACATTGTTAGTAGAAAAGCTTCTGTAAATTCAGCTCGATTTTTGCTCCTTAACTTTGAACTATTTTGCGTATCTTCCTTTGTCTTCCTCCTTATGCCTTTTTTTTTCATTTTTCTTCTTTTTACCTTGTGCAATTAACTCATAAACGTTGTCTCTGAAAAGTCTCACTTGTTTGTCCTCAGCTTATCTTATGCGTTCAAACTCCAGTGTTGTAACTACTGAGAAGGAAATCACCCTAAATCTTGGGGGAAGACTACAGGAAGTCCAAAGAGTTCCAAAGAGCTGTTGTGGATTTAGAGGATTAATGCTGGAAGGGCTGATATTCAAGGCAAAAACCAAGCTATTATGACTCTATAAATGATTCCAGTGCCCTTTGCTGGTACCATGACTTCAGCCAACCCTGAGCTAGTAAAATAATGTGAAATCATATTTCCAAGCAGTACTATTGTCTCCAAAGATGAAGTAACAGTGACCATAAGAAGTTCTTTTAATAGTTAAAAGAACATGACAAGCCTAGGTAGAAAGTTTCGCAACCAGAGTGTGGAGGAAAGGAGGAAGAGGTTGGGTAGTGATATAATGATTCTAGAGCACTTACAAACAAGTCATTAACATATCCCATCTTCGATACATGATCCCATCTGGTCTTGCAGATCAGGAATGCCCAAACAATATGGAGTATATGGAATGTGGAAACTCCTGTGCCGACACATGTGCTGACCCAGAGAGGAGCAAGATTTGCAAGGCTCCATGCACAGATGGCTGCTTCTGTCCCCCTGGTAAGGCAGTTCACTTCTTCTAATGGGCCTACACATCAAGGGACAAATAGTTCATTCCCTTTTAGTTAACGGCAATTGTTTTCTTTACCATTGTATACTAAAGATAATGAATAAACTGTTTCTTCTAGTATGATTCACAACTCTCTTCTTGGTATAATCAGATCTCTATAGGTTCAAAATCCTGGTGCTGGGGGGAGGAAAAGGACAGATGCCAAAGGACTAGACAGAAATGAATGGTATAGGTGCAGTGGAAAAAGAAAAGGAGAAGTGGTCTCTAGGAAGCAAAAATACAGGTGAAGATGTTTGTGAGATGCCTCCATGATATGAATCTAGATGAATATCCAGCCTATTGGATGCTAGATTTTGCAGTAGCAGGGAGGGGCCTGGCATGTCATTTTCCTTAAGACTTACTTCACCCATTTACAGAACTGCTGAAATACTCCTGATTTTTTTTCCTTACTTTGTTCTTCCTTCATAGTATTTCCAGACTTACCTAAGAAATATTATCTAACCAATGTGTCTGAACAGGAACTGTCCTTGATGACCTTGGTGGCAAAAAATGCATTCCCAGAGACAGCTGCCCATGTATGTTTCAAGGCAAAGTCTACTCATCTGGAGGGACTTACTCCACCCCTTGCCAAAACTGGTACTGTTGTGAGCCTGACTGCACTTAACAAGGGAGAGGCATTTATTACAGAACACTGAGTTGCATTCTGCTGTTTTCTCCTTTTTTATTTATTTATTTTTCCTATTCCTAACATTTGTCTTAACAAATAATGGCATTAATGCAAAACTTGGGATCTGGATTCCGGTAGCTCCAGAAAAATTTAGAGACAGGCCTTAACCTCATGTAGTTACGATCCTCACTTCGCATTGCCAGCAAAGACTGGGCCCAAGATTTCAGAATGCAGAAAAATGAGACTCTTTGCTGGTTAGCTCAGAGACATTAGCCACTAAAGTGGGGCAAAGAGTCATATTGTGTTAATGAGTTACGTTTCCAACCACCTCTAGATCTATAAAAGGCTGTTTCAAGGCCTGGATCTCAAAAGTCCTGATCCTTGAGAACGATTTGATTTGGAGCAAAACCTGTAGCTTGAACCCATCTCTACTCTGCACTAGTGAAAGGTGATAAGATCTCAGGTATATTATTTTCAAAACAGTTTTATTTCTTACTCTGATATCCATTTACAGAATGAACAATCATATGTGTTATTTATGCTCCTGTAATGCAGGATAGTCCTTGACTTTAGTTGTAACATTTACTATAGAGAGCAAAGAAATATACTGTGATACATGGTGGGGTAGAGAAGATGTTCTGCAACTCCCTTTAGATCAAATATTTCAAATATTCTGTGCATTTTCATCTTTGCACTTTGAGAAACTGGACTCAAAGGGCTTTGGGTGGCTCCTATTTAGCCACATCTACACTTATCACTCACAATATCCGAGCTAGCATGGCCTGCTGTTTTCTGCTTGTGTGTATAGCTCTGAGAATTATAACTGCTCATTAACTGAGGTCCTTGACAGATACTTACCGAACAGTTGCATTAGTGGTATAAAATGTTGTGAGATCCTGATTGAGGAGGCTCTTTTGTTCTTTTTTTTAAAAAAAAAAAAAAAAAAAAGGCAGTGTAGGCCTAGGAAAACATTTATTGCTTGACCAACTCAGTTTCTCTTTGGAGGAGCTAGTTCCAAGCCCAATGCAGTTAACTATTCCATTGACAAGCATTCAACTTTTTTACTTTAAGGGCGTAATGTAAAGTCTTTCTCCCACTGGGATTTAAAAAGTAGATAACAATCTAATAAAACAAAGAAAGAGTGACTGATCTGTGACGATTCAGATATAGATGCTATCTCCTCCTTTGCTCCTTTAAAACTATGTTTATTCTAACTCCTTTTTTGGGTTTTGTACAGTACTTGCACTGGAGGCCACTGGAACTGTGTCTCTCTGCCCTGTTCCGGACGTTGCAATATAGATGGAGGATTCCATATAACAACATTTGATAATAAGAGGTTCAATTTTCATGGCAATTGCCATTATGTCTTAGCTAAGGTATGAGCAATCTTCCGTTTCACTCATGAATCTCTAGCATAGCAAGAGGCATTAAACTTTGCTGGAGCTTCATTTGATCAAATGGCCCCAGTCCAGCAAAGCACTCAACATATGCTCCATCGTAAATGCCATAAATTCTCCCATTTGCAATAGACTATGAGTCAATTGCTTTGTGCTTAGCATCAGCATTTTGCAACTTCAGCATAGTTTTACATCTTTTTAAATGGATTTATTTTCTTACTGGATTTATTAGTGTAGATCTAAGCATTTCTCATGAAACTTTCTTCATGTATTACTGGCAAAAAGAAATGGATGATCTGATTCCTTCGAAAAGATTGACTACCATGTGAGTGTCTGCAAATGCGCTATCTACACAAGTTGATAGCAAGGAAACAGAGTGTAGAGGAAAAGCAGTGAACATGATCGATTTTGGCAATGAAAGGTAGCAGCCTGCAGTTACAGATTAAATGCCCCAGCTCTTTCAAGGATCCCTTTTAGCCTTTTAGAGATAAGTTTTTTTTTCCTTCTAGCGCACTTCCTGTAACATGCGGAGACTGTCTGCCCATTTGTTTTCTCACCTCTTTTCAGAACACTGATGACACTTTTGTGGTGATTGGAGAGATTGTCCAGTGTGGGACATCAAAGACGATGACTTGCTTAAAGAACATATTAGTCACACTAGGAAGAACTGTAAGTAATGTGCTTTACCTTTTGACATGTAATATGCCATTTTTATTTAGGTTCAGAGGTGGGTTTTCTCTGTAATTGTGAACTCAGCTCTATTGCAGTCCTGAGACTGCAAGATTAGTACCAGCAGATGATGAGTTTATTAGTTTTGTTCTGCAAGAGTTATTGGCTTTCCAGTTCTTTTGGATTCTGGCTTTTCCATTTACTTCAGAGATAGTTGGTTCAAAGTTATCTTTGTCAGCTTTCCCTTTTTTATGACTTCAGACTTTTTAACTTGTTTCTTTTTGAGAGCTGGAGGTATCTACAAGAAAGGACCTCCTTTTTATTGAGTTTTGAGACCTGAGGTTTTCTCTGCTAGAAGCAAAAGTAGCAGAATTTTCCAGATGAAGGCCTGAGGCTTCTCCTACTGCTACGATTCAAACTGATTTCAGTGGAGACAGAGTTGGGACTAGTTTTTATGCAGTTCTAAAGATATACAGATTTATTCTAAGGCCTAGATTCATCCTGTCCGTCTGGTGCTTAACTGGTATAAGCATGTTAGGAGATTCAGCATAGGAGATTCAGCATTTTAACCTCCTTCTGTAGTCAATAAAGGAAGATGAGGATCTCCAAAGGACCAGCCAGCCCACTTTAGGTAGGAGGTGGCTTCTGGAGGTACCTGTCTCCATTGACTATTGAGAGAGTTTGAGACAGATAGCTCTAATTTGGGGGATATTACATTTCTGACTGGATAGATCCAGACCTATGTATAGTATCTTGACTACAGTTCTTAAAAAGATAACCTATTAGGTATGGGAGAACATTCAGTCACTGCTTTTGCCCATGGAGAGAGTTTTTCTTTTTTCATTATGACTTACAAATTTTCTCTACATCACTCTATGGCATCCAAACACTAAATTATATTGACCCCAGAGATGATCAAGTTTTGAAAATGTTACCTTCTTAATGAAGCTTGTCAAGTCATGTCTCATGTCACACTTACTTACTCATTATTGTGGGCATTTCTTTTCTTTTCCCTGCAGACTATAAAAATATGTTCCTGTGGAAATATCTACATGAACAATTTTATTGTGAAGCTACCAGTAAGTAAAGGTAACTGTTCCTTCATCAAGTCTTCCCCAGGCTAGCCTACATCTGTTTACAGAGGGATACCTGTGCCTTGCTCTGAAGAACCTGAACCTGTCTGTTGTTAGGATATTTGACTAGGTGGAAAATAGGTCTGGGAATGGCTGTGTTAGCTTTGGATGTACTGCTAAATGGAAGTTCCTGTTTACTTGCTTCATATTGATTTGCAGACACAAACACACTTTGTTTTTTCATCATTAGACGGCATCACCATCTTCCGACCCTCTACATTTTTCATCAAAATCTTGACCTCAACTGGAGTACAGATTCAAGTGCAAATGAAGCCTGTAATGCAGCTCTCCATTACAGTGGATCACTCTTATCAGAATCGCACATCTGGTAGGATACATCATGCTCTTTCAGTCTGCTCTTGTACTCAGTTATAGCTATTTGTCCGTAACTCAAAATGAACAAATTATTTGATTTTATTTGGACTTTGGTTTGTTAGAACCCTTGATTAAATCTGTAGTCTTTCAGGAACAAAGGACTGGCTAAACCCTTTAATGTGCTGAAGTAAAGAAATTAAACTCTGTGATGTTTAGTGTGTGTAGATCTTTTAGACTTCAGATGCAAAAGCAGGCTTCATCAGAGACTTGTGAAATAGAGGCTGTGTTCTTGGTTCTGTCACCAATCTGTTTTTTATCTGTTACTTAAACTTTCTATGCTTCTGTTTCCTATCTGGGTAAATAGATAACACCCCATCTTGCCAACCTGTGCCAGTATTTTGGTTTTGTTTTGTTGTTTGATTTTTGTCTTTTCCTTTTGTTGTAAACTTTTTGGGAAGGGACTTGTCAATCTGTCAGTGTTTACTGAAGCAGATTTAATCAGCCTCCAAGCTATCTCTAAGTGCTACTATAATACAGAAAATAATAGTTGTACTGTAAAGACAGAGTCCTATCTGATTTCTGGGGATATCAAGGAGTCTCTGAAGGAAAATGGGCTCCTCTCAGGCAAGGCCTATTTGAGTGCTAAGGGTATTCATCTAGAAGCCATTCCTTCTAATGCTCATCTTATGATTTTTTTTTTTTTTCCCTCTGCCACCCACTCAAGGTCTTTGTGGCAATTTCAATAACATCCAGACTGATGATTTTAGAACAGTCACTGGAGCTGTGGAAGATTCAGCTTCTGCCTTTGGTAACTCATGGAAAACTAGAGCCAGCTGTTTTGATGTTGAAGACAGCTTTGAAGATCCTTGTGCAAACAGTGTGGATAAAGGTAGCAGGCTTTTCGTCCCTGAATTATCAGTGCTAAATAATTCTCATATGTTGGATAACCTAAAAAGCTTCAGAAATCTTATACCATCAAAAGCCACTGCCTCTGAGGTGATTAATAGAATATATAGGTTTTTGCAAGCTTCTAAGATGACAGCTTTGCTTTTAAAACAAAACAAAAAATTCACTGCCAGATAAAGAGATGACAACTTCTTTTCTGTTGACTTGAAAACGCACAGGATATGAATCAGAACAATTTATGTTTAAGGCAGAAAATACTAAGTATATTCTTGGGCAAGACCTTCATCTGATCTAAGTTGTTAGAGGTAGGCTGAAGTCAAGAGGAATATGTTATCAATAATACTAACTTAAGTAAACACTAGGTACCCTATCCAGCTTCTCATTTTGACTGCAGTGAGGGTTTGGATATATAGAGTATTCAGAGTCTATTCACCCAGCTAATATGTGTAATAAAAGCTACCATTTTTAGTTACACAGCTCACTGATTATTAGATGCCTGATGTTATTGCTTGATTATAATTTGTAAAGAATTAGGAAAATTTCATGGAAAACATTGAAAATGGGGAGTTTTAGTAGTTGTTCTGTAAATCCACGCACAGTAATAATGTTAGTACTTGGAAAGATGAAACCTTTCTGTTAGGAAGGTGGCTAGTCACCCATCTAACCATGCTTGTCACCTTGATATGTTAATGTCCACTATTTCCTTCCAGAATTACCTGAACATCTTCAGAATGTAATATTCTAGATCTGATTCGTGATAATATTAATCACACAGTAATGTCGTCCAGGTGACTAAGGACAATGATCTTTTTTTCCACTCAGAAAAATTTGCCCAGCATTGGTGTGCTCTTCTGTCTAATACAAGCAATGTGTTTGCTGCTTGCCATTCTGTTGTAGACCCTTCTGTGTACATCAAGGTAAGCCTCTGTTCCAAACGGGTGTTTTAGTCTCGTCCAGAGGCTGATCTGCCATGAATGTACTATGGTCTATAGGAGTCAAATAGGTTACAACAAGATCTATTTGCAAAGAAGTTCACTGGTGCTGTTGAAAACATTAACCAAATAAGATACTGTGGCCCTTCTTGGCTTAGCCTGGGAAATATTAAGTAACTGCCTTCCATGAACAGCACTACCATCACTTGAAGTTCCTGTTGTGTGATCCAGAAGCTAAAAAGGAAAAATTGAGTTTGTTGTTTCTGAAAACTGTTCAGCCTTTGAAAACCCAAACCAGTGATTCCACATATGGAATTTATTCCCCATGAGGAATTTTATTCCTAGGGAATTTTATTCCCCATCATAAAAAAAATACTCTTGATTCCCACTTTTTATTCACATATTAAAAAGTTCAGACATGCGAGTTAGCTTGAAATGTTTGTTCTGGTGACAGACTCTTTTTCACCAAAAGAACCTCCCAGGTAAAGAAAACAGGCAGGTTCTTGCATAGGTCTACTGAAATCTGCAGGACTGGCCATATTTTTAAAGTTAATCACAGGCCAATCTGAACAGAGGCTTCAGAGGTCAGCAGGACACTAAACTAGCTTCTGTCTTTCTCTGTGTGAAGTGGTGCAAATATTAATGTCTGCAGAGATAAGATGAACTTCAAGTCCTCTGTTGTTTGCTAAGGCAGGAAAGATAGTTCTGTGTGTCACAACTAATTCTCAAGGAAAATTATTGTGACAGCAAGCTTTCTGAAACATCTGTCTTTTCTTGAAGTCCCTCTGATTTTGTTTAAATTTCACATTGAGGGATGAATGTATACTACATTTGCATCTTTTATAACCCACTTATTATGGAAGCAAATTAATCTCTTTGTATCTGGAATGCAGGAAACTATTCTTACGTACTCTTGGTATACAGCTCTATAAAGTCGTTGTGGAAGCTGACTGAGCTAGGGAATTACCACATTTATGTGGATAATAAAACCGTTTCTATAGAAACTGTAGAAGAGTCATGTAGGGCATGTATAAGATACAACTTACTGAGAGATTATCTGAGATTGGAAATTTTCCTTAAATTTAGTGTGTCTTTGAATACCTAAAAAATAGGGCTCATGCTTCTCCCCTGCTGCTAAGCTTTCCTCAAGAATGTATCTCCTTTAAAATTCGTGTTAATTAAGGAAAAGTGATAACCAATTTCCTATGGATACATTTGCTGCTTCTGCTGATCTTACAGGATTTTTCAAACCTGATCAGCAGAAGTGTTTTCCATGACATCACTGGTGGCAGGATAAGGCACCATCTATGCAGTATGAACATAATGCTCTCTTATTAACTGCCTGTATTTAGAAAGTGTATCAAGGGTGCACTTGGGTGCTTCTGTCCAGTCACGCAGTTAAAAGAACTCGAGCCTTAGAGCCCCTTTATACATATTTAATTACTTCTTTATGTGCCATTACGTACAATTCCCTATTAAATCATTGCTAATAAATGCATTTGTCATTTAATATCTTGTCTATACACAAGCTCCTGTCATTGCTGTGCAATATTATCACCTTTACACATTTGAATGCTGTATATGGACAGACATGTCCTGGATTGTACATCTTCATGGGAGTCTAGTGTAGACATTCGTTAGTGCTTAATAGACTATGAGTGTCTTTTATTGCTTTATTATTCATTTGTTTGAGTATTATCATCATTGAAGTTATATGACTGTAATTGATCTCCTGTATCCCAGATTTGCATAGTATTTCATTAGCATATATTTTGGCTTAGAGATATTACAAATTAAATCTCACTGATGATAATACTTAACTGAAAAAGTATTGCTTGCCTGCTTTTTGAATTGCTGAATATCTCATTGCTGTTGCTGTGCAATAATGCTTATGTCCTTGTCTGTCACCTAGAAATGTATGTACGACACCTGTAATGCTGAGAAGAGTGAAGTGGCACTGTGTAGTGTGCTCTCTACTTACTCCAGAGACTGTGCTGTAGCAGGCGTGTCCCTGAAGGGCTGGAGGCAGGGGATCTGTGGTATGCATCCTATATTACCTTGGGTAGGGACGTGGGGGAACATCTTCAGGAGAGCATTTTCTTGTGGCAGTCTATGTTTTGTGCTTACTCATCAAGGTCATGGGTCTTCAAAAAATAGATTAAGTATACATATTCTAGGGAAAAAATATCATTTGCCTGCCAAAATCGGTTCATGTCCGCTTCATGAAGGGGCTCTTATGATGTATGTTCCTTGTGTAAAACGTTTGGTGAATTCAGGACTCAGAATGCTGAGGGAGGAGTATAAAGTGTGTTAATCAAATCAAAACAAGCAATGGCAATTAGATTAGCTTTGAATATGTGGTCCTCCCAATGTATTTTAATTCTGAGACCTTTTTTACAGCTCAGCTCAGTCCTGCTGTCGTAGGTGTTGCCCAAGTACATGGTATCAATCTCATTAGTCTTATTTTTTCCATGTTACATTAAAGTACTAATGATTTTTAATAAATGTATATTGCTGGTAGCTAAGAATGTGAAAGTGTTTAAAGAGATACATTATTCAGCTCAGGAATAGATAACAAATGGACAAAAGTTTCTTGAAACATAAGTTTGTATTTGGACGTCCACGTTTTCACAAAATCCGAGGTTAGGAGTCCGAATACGCATGTATTTTTTTGTGTGGCACTATCAGAATTTATTATGTGATGATATCGGAGCTGCAAATAAAACTCAGGAGTTCTAGCTTCTGAATTTTATTTTCTCATTTCTGTTTTTCCATAGATCAGCCAGTTCAAGTGAGATTTGTGTATTTCAGCATGAAAATAGATATGTGCATTTCTTGATTAATAACACATCTGAATATGAAACATAACAAGAATGATTTTTATGCAATTTAGATGCTACTATGATCTATTTAATTACTTGATTTAGAGGCTAGCTGGAATATTTAGTAGAAAGAAGCACGCATGTATTGCTTTGTAGAAGGAATTTAAGATTACAATAAGAAAAATTTAACGAACTTGTGAAAAAATTCAAAAGGAACACAATGTGGTCTACAGCAAATTACTCTGAAATCATGCAGATTTCTGTACTAGATACAGTTCCTGTCACAGAATCACAGAATCAGTAAGGTTGGAAGGGACCTCTGGAGATCATCTGGTCCAATCTCCCAAAGATTTCCTAGTGCTGGTTGCACTGGGGCTTGAATCCAGGACCTTCAGCATGTAAAGCAGACGTGATAATCCACTGAAGTCTTTGTTGTCAAGTTAAGAACGTGGAATTAGTGACATTCTGTATGTCAAAGCAAGCCAGGGTTGCAGCACAGGTTAGACTAAAATCTGTTGACTTACAACACAGTGGGTAATATTAGCTCAAGCAGTGTAATAACCTCACGAAAAATGCTGATGGCTTGATCTGCACGATCATATTTGGCTTTATTAAAAAAAAATCAGGAACACGCCTGTGATAAGATAGAGGTTTGCGTTACTCATGAGTGGAAGAGTAAACGGGCTAGAAAAGCCACTTTCAGTGGTCTGTCCTGTTGCTGGGGTTGGAAAGGCTCATTTGGCTCCTGTGCCTGTGACCAGCTGTAGCAGGCTGCAGGCAGTGTCCGAGGCAGGTGATACCGTAAGGGGATGTCTACGTTACTGTCAGTTGAGTGAATAAAATAAGTAAACTCGTAATAGCCAACAGAAGGCATTGTGTATATGTGACTGAACCTTTAGTGGAAAAAGCAACCATTTCTCGACTTACTCATTACCCAGAAGCCCCTTTGGGTCAGTAGCCTTTGCTAAGTCGTGGCCGTGTTTTTCTATTGCTCCCTGCGTGAGCTAGCTTGAAGCTATCTTTGGTATGCTCATGTGTCCTGCACTCACTCCTCTAACTGTGTTGTATGCATACTTGACCATGAATACGACTATGATTACGTAATCAAATAACCTTTTTCGCACAAGACCTTGCTTTTCCAAAATGGATCTTTTCCTTCTGTGAGCAGTTAAAGGGAAAAAGTAGACCTATCATTTTGTTGCATTCATAACTAGCAATTAAGACACCCATTCAGGTAAATCTCCTGGCACGTGGCCTGGGATACAAGCTCATGTTTAAGTCCTTTAAAGAATAAGGGTATCTATCTTATTTGGTCCATTGTGATTTACGAATACTAATTGTCTCATCTTCATAGTACCCCTATAAAGCAGGAAAAGTGGGCTGCCTTTTCTTTTTTTTCTTTCTTTCTTTTTCTTTCTTTCTTTTTTTTTTTTTTTAATACAGGATATCTTGTTTGCTCCAACCAAGACCAGGAAATCACTCACCAGTTGTTTTTTTTGTAGTAGTTATTGTTTTTTTTAATGTGTACACAAATCTAGCATACTAATCTAAGAAAGTGTAGTACAGCCATAGCCTAAAAAAAAAAAAAAAAAAAAAAAAACACAGCTTTATTTAATCAAGGAATCTAATTACTGATCAAGTGATATTGTTGCTGCACAGCTAGCCAACCCAGTTTCCCATAAACAGCCCTTCTAGTAGATCTGTGTGTATCTGAAAAACAAAGCTGTGGGGCTAAATCTTTGGGAGTGTGAGTTAGAAAGTCTAGTCTTCTTAGGCCCCAGTTTGCATTGAATTTCAGTAGAATCTAGATGCCAGGGTTTCTTGAAAATCACAGCTTTTATGTAGGTGGTATTTCCTGATGCAATTTCATGCTTTACCTAAGGAGACCTTCCTACTGCAGATTTTGTGGCAGAGTTTTGAAGGTGATATGGCTTGACAGCCCATGAAGGCTGATCAGCTTTTCACTACCTTACAGGGACAGTTGAGCCCTTTAAGCTTTTGCATTTAACTGTTTTGTCTGCCCAGAGAACTTAGAAAGTTTCTTCCTCATTTCATCAGAGCATGCTAAGAGTTTTCCTCAAGAAATTTCCAAAATCTGTGAGAATTCAAACACAGTTTCCTTGGTAACATCAACTGATTAGCAGAGTTCTCTGGCACTACTCATATAATTTCAAAATTTATCCCTACAAAATGTGTCCATTTCTCAAATTACTTGCAGATGAAGGAAGCATTACTGAAGGAGAACAAATTCATTTTTAACTACAAGGACAAGTCAGAAGTTACTGATTTCAGTTCCTGACATATAATAGAACTGTAAATTTTAGAAACAGCAAAATCATAGTGATTCCCCTGATCTCCTAGAATCCCTTCTTCCCCTGCTTCCCCTGCTGCTGAGTATTTCAGCATTCAATCTTACCTAGTTTTTGAAAGCTATGTGAGCAGGTTTCTCCCAGACCACTGGGAGACAAGGTCTTCTAGTTTGAATAAAAGTAGATTTACAGCTACCACTGGGCTGCACAAAGAGCATGAATGATGGTTGCTGGAGGAGGCCATACATCCATTTTATTTCTCTTGCCAAGATCCCTCTGAGGAGTGTCCTGAGACTATGGTTTATAACTATAGCGTGAAGTTCTGTAACCAGTCTTGCCACTCCCTGGATGAACCTGATCCACTGTGCAAAGTTCAGATCGCTCCAATGGAGGGCTGTGGTTGCCCTGAAGGGACCTACCTCAATGATGAGGAGGAATGTGTAACTCCAGAAGATTGTCCCTGCTACTACAAAGGCAAGATTGTCCAGCCTGGGAACTCCTTCCAAGAGGACAAGCTGATGTGGTAAGCGAGTTTGCTGATGCAAATGCAAATGCCAATGTCCCTACTAATAATGTCTGAAAGGCAACACCTTAGAGTAAGGAATAATGACATACTTCTGCTTAATACTACCAAAGCAAATTTTACCCTGGCAAGAAGGACAGCCACAGCGAAGTTTAGGATCCCATATTCCTGCTAATGGCAAACAAGAACCTGAAAGCATGTAAAGCAGAGAAATTTTGGGGATCTATCTGTACTACAAAGTTCTGAAAATATGAAGCATGAATGTGTAGTACAAAAAGATCCATATATAGTGGGAACCAATTTTCTAGAAGATATAGAGAGCTTGGGGGAAGTTTTGGTTTTGAGATGAAAAAACAAAATGAAAAACACCCTACATGCTATATAAAAACTAAAAATGGCCCAGGAAGAAAAGCAAAATCTCAATTTTGAAGCACCAAAAAAATAAAAATTTGAGGGAAAATACTAAAAGTAAATATCTTGTATTTCCAATAAAAATAATTGGCCTTCTCAGCTAGCTCAGGGTAACAATGTGAACAAATAATAGGGAAAGTGAATTATTCAAATGATTTTTGTGTCTTCAGATGCCAACCTGTTCTCTCTCTCTCTTTCTCTCTCTCTGACTCTCTTTGTATACATATAGATATGTTATATGATTTTTCTGAGGATTTTAAACTATTCTGTAAACATAGATTCATTTAATAATTAGAGGTCTCATTTAAGAAAATATTGGTCGCATTTTATAGCGTGGGAAATAGATGCTTATGAAAGACTTGATTTAGGGAAAATACGCAGCAAATGAGGACCAGATGAAGGAAGAGGATTTGAGAGCTGAGTGACTTAATTTTTCTTCTGGGATGGTAGCTCATGTCTGTGAACCTGATAGGTGTACAAAATGTTCATTTTAGTCTATTTTGTTATTTGTGTGACTAGCAAAGCTTTGCAGTGACTTTTTCTGTAGAATAAATGTGTGAAGAGCTGATGTGTTTCATTTTATGGAATCTCTTTAGTAAATGCATTCAAGGAAGATTAGACTGCATTGGAGAAACTGTCCTAGTAAAAGGTGAGATTTTGTTAAATAATGACATTATAGTGTCAATATTTATAATATTTTCAATATATCGCTCACTTTCTGCAACATTTATTATTAGATGCATTTTTGCCTCCTCCCTGATATTTGTCAGTTATTGATAACAGTTTTCTTTGCAAAAAATGTCACCACAGTTGCTGAATACTTAAAAAGCGAGGATATTTCGCAAAGCTTAGTGGTGTCTGTCCCCTTCTCCACTGCTGATAGAAATAGGAACTGGAAGTATGAGACACGTGCTACCCTCTTTCTTTGAAAACTGCTGTGCTCTATCACAAGATGTCTGACGGTGTCATCACTTTCAATAAATGACGTTCCTATAATGTTTTCTTCTTCAATAGACTGCCCTGCTCCTATGTATTACTTCAACTGCAGTTCTGCGGGTCCTGGTGCGATCGGATCAGAGTGTCAGAAAAGTTGTAAGACGCAGGACATGCACTGTGTAAGGACCTCACCTCCTAGCAGGAGCATGGGACAACATGGCTATGCATGTATGATTGTCCTTAACAAATGCTGACGGTAACGCGTTACACTGTTTACAGACCAACCATTTTTTTGATAATGCAACAGTTACAGCTATGCGTCTAGCCGTGATGCTTATAGTTTGGTTGTCAGTGATTTACAGTCGTGGAATTTAAAAATAATTTAAAAGTTTGGCATCCAGAGCTAGCATCTCTGTTCTTTCTGTGCATTAACACATCACTTTGTATTATATCTTCATATACACAGTATGTCACAGAATGTGTCTCTGGCTGCATGTGTCCTGATGGGTTGGTATTGGATGGCAGTGGGGGCTGTATTTCAAAAGACCAATGCCCATGTGTCCATGGAGGACAATTTTATAAGCCTGGGGAAACCATCAAAGTTGACTGCAACACATGGTATGTTATCCTAAGGAGTCTTGTTTTATAATTTGCAGCCGCAGAAGGAAAATAGCTAATAAAGTAAAATAGAAGTAGTATATTGTGAGAATAAGGGGCAGAATGCATTCTGAAACCTTCCTATTCATCAATAGAGCAACCAGGCTTTTAGATAATAAAAGAGAAACATTTCCCCTCTGCATTACATTGCACCAACCTGCCTTTGGGAAGAAGAGGTGCCAAGCTTTTCTGTCTAATGATTTCCATTCCACTCTGTAGGGTGCTTGCACAGCAATTTGAGAAATACCAGCCCCATCCAGGCTGGTCTATGGCTGGTCACTGTACAAGCATGCAAGGCTGAGAGGGCATTTGAGTCTGTGTCTGTTGGGCACAGCTGAACCTCAGAAAGGGGATAAATTTAGAGGGGGGAGGAACTGCAGGGATATCTCAGTTGCTTACAGTGCTTGTGGGTTTGTAGTTCTCAAATGAGGTAACTGAATGCTTGTGTTGCTGGTATAATGCTACCGTAGTCTTTACGGCTTATTACTGATTATAGTGGGTGAAATTTTTGTATAATTAGACAGTTTGTTGATTTTAGACAGTTTGTTGACAGTTTGGAGGATGAGATTGTGTAGTCCTGCCAAGAAGAGGTACAGAAAATAAGAGCCGTAAACACTTTGGCCTGATCACCATTGGCATGAGCATTCAGGTTTAACATGTGAGGCCAAACCCTGATAAGCGGTTGGTAATGTTACAGAAGCCATTAAGAGGCTTTACTGCGGTGAGGACTTTCTTTCTAGGAGAACAGAATACTCATGGACAAAATTGTAGAATCCCTGAGCCAAGGAAATAACTACTAAAATGTTCTCTGTGTGGTCCCCCTGAGTGGAGGTGAGGTTTGGCAGAGAAGACAGGAAGATAATGTTGGTTCACACCACTACAGTCACGAACAGTTTTGACCTTCTGGTGCATCACAAACTGACACTCAAATGCATTTCAAGTATTTTGTTCTTCACCATGAACTTAGCTCCTTCTTGCTGCCTGCTGTCAGTCTTTAATGGTTTAAATGATATTTAAAGGAAAAATACGATAAAAATGTACAAAGTTCAAAGATGCATCTTGGTAAAAACCACAAATTTTCTGGTTAGTAAGCCATCTTATGGCATGGTCTCAGAATAGCTGGAAGAATGAAAGACTTTCTTTGAAGTAAAACTGCGCTTGACACAATGACTGTGAACCTTTGTATTTCACCTCCCAGCACCTGTGACAAAAGGCAGTGGAAATGTACACACAACCCCTGCAAAGGAACCTGCACGGTCTATGGAAATGGACATTACATGAGCTTTGATGGAGAGAACTTTGATTTCCTGGGAGACTGTGATTACATTTTAGCTCAGGTATCAAAGTTTTTCACTTTCCTGTCTGTGTGCTTTTCACAGTTTACACTTCAGGATTCAGTTTGAATAATTAGAAGCCTATCCCATGCAAGATCATAAATCCTGATGCGCAGAGCCCACCCCCTTGTCTCTTGTACCTAGAGCAATGCAGTAAGACTTCTTTCCATACAAAAGCAAAGCAATTACCCCTCAGAAATGACACAAGAGGGCACTGTGTGATCCTAAATGGTTTACTGCTGGAAAGGACAGCCCTTTTCCTGGTGTCATTCCATCATTTGCAGTGGGAAAGGATTGCTATGATGTGGAAAAGCTAAATGTCTCTATAGATCATCCTTGTGTGATAGTACTTTTTTGTGAGAAAAGCATGTAAATGTTACTGGGTGAGCCTAAACTCGTGTACAATAATTGTGTATGAGACAGAATTCAATGAGATGTTTTGTCATCTCCAGATTACAATTGTTTGTGCTAATATTAAGAAAAGTATACTGTATATTTTTGGCTGTGCATGACTGATACTACAGAAAGTTAATTTTTCAACGAAGACTTTCACCTTAAAATTTCTGGTCAAGTATAAACAGTTCAGCTATGACCAAATTCTTCTAAAATGCCCAGAGTTTTGATGAGCAAAAACTGACAAAATAGCTAAGTCAGATAAAAATATCATGTGTTTAGAGCTCCTGAAAATGTTTAAGACTGGGCTAACCTAACACAATGTTACAAATTTTTCTAAGGATTTTTGCCCCAACAACATGGATGCTGGCACCTTCCGAATTGTAATTCAGAATAATGCCTGTGGAAAGTCGCTCTCCATCTGCTCTCTGAAGATCACTCTGATTTTTGAGGTTTGTCTAGAACGAGTTATAACCGAGGAGGTGTGAGTTTTAATTATGTGAGCAGTTAGTGTATTATGCCCTTATATTATGCCTTTGTATTCCAGTTTAAACATGCAGAGAGACAAAAGCACTCTGTGTTGCTGTGCATCTGTATCTGTGACATTAGTGTTGATGGAGTGGTGATAAAGTTTAGAGGAGCGTGTTTCTGTGCCTGGGCTTGAGCATAGGGCAGACCTATCTATAGAGGGAAGAGTTTCTTCCTTCCAACTCAGGTTTAGCATTTCCCCAAAGCATATGAAAAACGGAAAAGTGATTTCTCCCAGGAGGCGGGGGGAGACTGTGAAACAGATAGGCATGACAACTGGTATTTGAGCACACCCATGCTCTTCAGAGCAACTGTGCCCAGCAAAATGGATTTCTGCTAGAATGCAAACAATTTCTATGGCCATGAGGTAAAACTTGTGATGCCTGGGAAGAAGTTTCCCAAAGAATTCACAGGGTTTTGTCTGTGTCTTGGAGGCCAAGTCTCACAATTCTGAGGACAGAAATAGGCTGAGACTAGAAATAGGCTGAGGATAGAGATAGGCTGCAAGTATTACAGAAAAATGAGATGAATGACAAAGATGGAACATCAGTCCTGTTGTGCTGAGTTTTCTGTTTGATTTCCTTCCATGCAATTTATTTACTCCTTTTAGAGCAGTGAAATCAGGCTCTTGGAAGGAAGAATCCAGGAGATTGCTACTGATCCAGCAACTGAGAAGAATTACAAGGTGGATCTCAGAGGAGGTTATATTGTGATTGAAACAACTCAAGGAATGAACTTTATGTGGGACCAGAAGACTACAGTTGTTGTTCATGTGGCACCATCTTTCCAGGTAGGTGCAGGACTGACTGAGAGCTACAACGTCAAATTTAAGAGTCACACATGTAGTACTGGAGACCCAGCCTGAAAAGCAGAGCTTGGAAAAGAGTTCAATCCAGTGGACAAGAAGCAGCAAGTGGACCACATTTTGTGTTTTATTTCACCATGCAGTCAGTACAAAGTGCTCCAGAATATTTGGATCTAGAAGTAAAGCCAGATGCTTTGCAGTATTAGAGGGCTGAGAGTGATTTTGTCACTAGACTCCAGCTTTTTCTAAGACCTATTTTGATGACTGTTTAGAAACTTGCAACTATTTTCCTTTTTCACTTACTATACCTGTGCAAATTACCCAGGGAAAAGTCTGTGGCCTTTGTGGGGACTTTGATGGCCGCTCAAGGAATGACTTTACGACCAGAGGGCAGTCAATGGAGATGAGCATCCAGGAGTTTGGAAATAGCTGGAAAATAACCAGCACCTGCTCAAATATAAACATGACTGACCTGTGTGCCGATCAGCCTTTCAAATCTGTTCTGGGACAGAAACACTGCAGCATCATTAAGAGTAACATCTTTGAAGCCTGTCACAGTAAGGTAATCTTGTTCTCTTCTTATCTGCAGTACTCTCACATTAAGCATTTTTCTGCAGTTATGGAGTACGTTTGTGCACAAATCGTTACTATTAAAGGCTGTTACACAGTGTCCTAGAATACAATGGCTACATCTCTCAAAACCTCACTTTATTGTTATACCAGCTAAATCCTGTTGCACTGTATTAATGAATCAGAGTGGTGCCTGTTTGGAATAATCAAAGACAAAAAGGAAAATTGCCACTCCGTGCAGAAAGCTAGGTATCAGTTTGTGATCAATAACTCAGTATAAGGCTATACTTATGGGGTTCCTTAGGAAAATCAATTCAAATTACCCAAAGGAATACATTATTTGGTAAATTTTGGAAGCAAATTGAATTAATCTAAACAGAAGAAAAGCTACTAATTCTTGATGAGAATGTCTATACAAGGCTTCAGTGCAGTTTAGTAATCTCTTTTAAGAGTTATTTGGGCTTAATTTCTTTGGTTAGCTCATGCTGACAAAGGTTAAAACACAAGTGATGTGAAATTCAGTGGAAATAAGATTACATTTGGAGTTCATTTTGATGTTATTTCTCAATTAGAGAGTGCATACACTATACATTTGTGCTAACCCAAACCAAGGTAGATCTGTCCTGCAGAAATTACATCGAAAAGATACTTTGTGTGTAGATGCAAGTATTACAAACATGAGAATGAGAAGATTTAGAGTCCAAGTCCACCAGACAGGTGAAAACTTTACCTATTGTGAAATATCAGAGCTCCTTCCTGGCAATCCTAGACTGTCACTGACTCAGCCTGGTTCTCCCCAAGATACTGACACTGGATGGCAGAATTTCAGAGCTCATTCTCTCATTAAAAGACAATGTGGGAGAAATATCTGTGATAACAGATCTGTTGATATTTTGATAGGTGAACCCAATACCGTATTATGAATCTTGTATTTCTGACTTCTGTGGCTGTGACAGTGTGGGAGATTGTGAGTGCTTTTGTACCTCAGTTGCTGCTTATTCAAGAAGCTGTAGCAGAGCTGGCATCTGTATTGACTGGAGAACTCCTGCCATTTGTCGTAAGTATTCCTTGAAAAAGCACACAGAAAAGCAATATTCCATGTACTTGGGCTTCTGACTTCTGGGCGCATACATGACTTAAACTCTTGTTTGTAAAAATTAGAATGTAAACCTTGCTAGAGATCTGAGATTTGGAGTTTTTTTTTCTTTTTCTGTTCCAGCTGTGTTCTGTGATTATTATAATCCACCTGACAAACACGAGTGGTTTTATAAACCTTGTGGAGCCCCTTGTCTAAAGACCTGCAGGAACCCACAAGGAAAATGTGGTAACTTGCTGTATAGTTTAGAAGGTAATTTTTGATGGACTTTGATGGAGTGTACAGGAGGCAAAGCTAGTAGTCCTACTTTAAATGTCTTAAGCATCAAGGTTGCTGTCTTCCATGAACGACTATTTCATTCCATTCCCAGAAACTCACTGACTGAGCTTTGGGCTAATTCCCCATTGTGCCGTTCAGAGCAAAATTTGCCTCTGCCTTTAAAATTGGGCAGAGATACAAGGACATTAACTCTAAATTTACACAGAATAATTCTCCATTGACAAATAGAGTTATTAAAACCTTTGAGGGACTGGGAAAAAGAAGATGAGGACAAATAATTGGCAATATGAAGAACCCCACACTCATTTGAGAATCAAATATGCCACTGAGAGGTATTTGTGCTTGCCCTATATCTGTGTGAAGGAGACCAAGGACACTTTGTGTTAACTTTCCAGGCTGTTACCCGGAGTGTGATCCTGAGAAACCGTATTTTGATGAGGACCATAGAGAGTGTGTTTCCCTCCCTAACTGCACCTCATGGTAGGTCAGGTGATGGTAAGAGGGGCAGAATAGGATTGGCCATGACTATCTAGGCAACATCTGGTTTATGTTTATAGTGGCATATAGTGCCATGGCAGTGGCAATCATAATTAAATCCTAAAGGAGTAGGCTTCTTTGTAAAAATAGATACAATTGTAGACTTTTGTTGTTATTCTATATATCGACTCAAATCGGTAAAATGATCTTATCCTTTCCTCTTTACCTTCAGTGATCCTGAAGAGACACTGTGTACTGCAGACTCAAGAGGTAAGTTTTCACCACCCTCATCATTCCTATTTATCCTGTTAGGACAAGCAGGACTCAATATCATGTGATACTGCAGCCTCATTGCCAGTAGGACTTCAGCTAGTTAGTTCAGTAGATGGAGGCACAGCAATGCCTTAATAAGCCAAAAGAAGCCTTTGACCTGAAGAAAGGATAATCTAAGGATTATCCTAGGGATTAAGTGTTAAAGATAATCAGAAGGAGTTAGGAGAGAGGCCTGAAATGTGGGATTCATCTCAGCTAGGTAAATACTAGTTCATCAGGTTTATATTTTCTTGTAGTCAATGCAAACATAATAGCCTGAAGCAGGCCATTCATGATATGGTTTTAATGGGCGCTTTTAGAATGGGGTGAATCTTCCTGTAGTGATGCTATTTTCTGAACCCTGATGACGTAAGAAACCTAGACAACTATCTTACGTTAAACAATTGATGTTTATATGCCTCAAGGCATTTTGGAGGTGTGGGTTATGCTCCAGGAGCTGCAGTGAAATGTTAAGCAAGCCATGCAAAAGATCAGATATCAGTTCATTGCCAGAAATGGGAGAAACCACATCTCAAAAATGCAGGGATAATCCTTGACCTAGTAGACAACACTTCTTCAGTTTTGCTAATTTGTTACAGTAATAGATATTTTCTACTGGGTTCTTAGGCAAACATTCTCCAGAAATTGGAGAGCTTCTCATGTATTTAAATGAAACTGTTATCATTGCAATTTCCTGATTAGTGGATGGAAATGGATGTGCAACAGCTTTTTAGCCAGTGTCACATCCCCCATCAAGAGGGAATGGCCCCTGTGTTCCAGGCTGGGTGAGCACAGTACCACTTCTGACTCTTTCACCACCCAGTAACTCCTTTATGCAAACTGACTCTGAGAAACACCATCAACAAAAATCCAACTCAATTTAAATTAAAGAAGTAGACTCTCAATGTGACTCCTCAAGTAGAAACTGAGAAAGCTTTATAGCCTGGCAATTCACATTCAGTGATATGAGCCATAGAATGGTAAATCCAGAGGGTTTTTTTTTTTTCATTTGTGTATTTATATTATAAAACAGTGTCTCCTGGTACCATGACATTTATTCTCTTGTTACTTCAGATTGCCTTTGCTGCTACAATGGGAAGACTTACACCTTAAATGAAATAATATATAGTCAAACAGATGGAACTGAGTGCAGTAATGCTGTCTGTGGCCCCAATGGGGAAATCATTAAAACATTCATCCCTTGCAGAACATCATTCACACCAGCACCAGGTACTAGATTTATAAGGGATTTGGTGAAAAAAGTCTGTAATGGTGACAAGATTCCTCTGTCTTGGAAAAGACTACTCCTAGCTGATAGGTACCTGATAGGATAAGCACAGAATTTTAGGCAATTGAAGTTCCAGGAAGGAGGGGGTAGACCTTGTGAGGCTCATGTGGGGGCAAAGTGTCTTTTTTTCTTTTTCTTTTCTTTCTTTTCTTTTTAATAGATTCCTACTTTTGGAGAGGAAAAGAGAGAACAGAGATTCAGCCACTTCTCAGTACAACTTTTATAGTAGCTGTGGGCTTATCATAATTGATATTCTGTTATCAGTCCTGGTATTTCATAGTTCAAAACCCTGTTTTCTTCCCTCTCATCATCTGTGTCCCACTGTTGTTCTTACTGTTCTGTTTTCCATCTTGGAGTCAGTCAATCTCAAATAGGTCACTGGAGCAAGCAAATCAAGGTAGCTGGTGGTTTACTCCCTTTACAAAGGAAAAGTTGTGGAATGAAGAGGAAGCAAATCAACAGAAAATAGAAAGTAAAAAAGAGATAAAGAAAAGATGAAAATATGAAACATGATTATAGCAAAGAAAAGCAAGTGTCTAAAAAAAGTGTCTTAATCTGATGGCAAACTTTACAAAGTAGGACAGGGAAAATTAAAGGTTCTTTTCTCTGATGAGTAGAAAAGCTGAAGACTTGATGGTCAGCCCATGCGTTTCATATTTGCTACAAGTGTTAACATCTGGAGCAAGACATGTAGTAAGGTGGTGGCTAAGAAAGGAAAAACTATTTGAAGCAGAGTGTAGGGTAGCCAAGTTATGCATTTAAATGATCTGTCTGTATTTAAATCAACAGATACTTTGCAACCAGGCATTAAAAGAGACAATGGTGTCCCACTGGAAATTACCTCTCCAAAGCCAGGTGAAGTCCTAGAGGAACAGAAAGTTCAAAGAAAACTTAATTTAGAATGAATTGAGAGTCAGTGGAAGGCCTGTAAATTTTATTCTACGTGGAGAAAATCTGACTACAGTGTGAAGTGTGTGTATATGATTCTAATAGCATACAACATGCGTGTATGAACACTAAAGTAACTGTACAAAACATGATGGGGATGTAAAATGATTCTTTCCCCTCCTTGTGATTGTATAGCATGTAATAGATGATACAGGACTTGAATTTAGAGTAGTAGAGGATTTGAATATTAATTAATTTCATTTCCTGCAGTGATGCATATGCAGCCTGTAACATCTGCACCACCATCCCCGACAGTAGCCACTCCCTGCTTCTGCAGTGACAATGGGCAATTGATACAAATGGGTGAGAAACTGTTTAATTTCTTCGGTCTGCATCCTTGATGTAGGAAGATGGACTGTTAGATAAATATGGTCCAGACAAGCACTCGTTCAGCCTACTGCAGTTGCATGTTACCAGGACCCATTACATTTCTGAACTGCAGCTGACACCTTCAGACTTACAGCTCTTCTGTATCCTGTAACTTTGTCCTGTTTTGGATATCCTTGTTGTAAGGGAGCTTGGAGCAGATGTTAACTTCACTGGGCTCCAGTGCAAACCCTGGATCCCAGATCCCCAAATGTGGACTTGTAATCCACATTTATATTCCAAAGATAGAAGACTGAAGTCCCTCCATCTATCAGTGGCTCCTGAAGCACCCACCTGCTGATCTGTATGAATATAGGATGCAGTCAGTGATGTACTAGCATGCTCCTTTGCTGTACTCATTTTCAGTTCTTACTAATATACTTACTGAATACAGAAGAATTGCAGATTAGCCACCTGTGGCCTTCCCTTAGCCTTTGTGTTTTGGATGAATTGAGCTCTGGTTCTATCATAAAATTCAAAGATTTGCAGTCTGAGAGCCTCAGTTCAATGTGGCTGTTAGATGCAGACAGGACCGGCTAGTTAGAAGCAGAGCTGTGTTTGAGAATTAGTAGGTGGCTGACATGAAAGAAAAGTGATTGTGTGTGGGCCCTGGGATTCATAACAAATCTTGACCAGTTTCATGGACAACTCAGTGCTAACTATAGGGATTTTTTGGCCTTGCAGGAGAAAATGTTTCCCTGCCAGTGAATGTATCAGGTCGTTGTGCTTATTCCGTTTGCAATGCATCGTGCCAGATTGAATTAATCTGGACAGAGTGTAAAGTAGGTCATGCTGAGCCTCTCAAGATCTGTGATCCAGACTCTGAAACCTGTCTACTGACATCTGCTCTGAATGCAACAAGCCCAGTTCCTGCTTCCACGGCAGCTCCTGTGAGCGATTGTCTTGGACTCATTCCTCCCAGGAAGGTGAGAGACTTGAAAGAAGAGGATGTGGCTCTTCAGCTGCAGCATTGCCTGCAGCCAAGATTTGGTTTTCTTTAAATCCATACTTCTCTGATACTGGTAACTACTACTACAGTTGGACTGCAAATGTTGCTGAATTGGATGATTTAGTATTATACCACAAGCCCCAAAATAATTTAGAGAAGAAGTTGAAAATTATTCTATTCAGCTGAAACACCTAACAGACTGTAGGTAGGCAGAGCTACCAGGGCTAAACAAAGGCCAGCACCTTAATATTGACTCCTACACACAATGTTGTAGAACAGAAGTAGCTTTCAAGGCTCTTTTGATTGCTGTAGGTTTTCTGATTCTCAGAGGAAGCGTAGATAGCAAATATCACCATGCCAAACAGTTAACAAAAAGCTGTGTGCTTGGTGTGTGAGATTTAAAAAGCTTTGGTACATTACTTCGGTATGTTCCTCTCCTGTCTCAATCTGTCAATAGTTTAATGAATCGTGGAACTTTGGAAACTGCCAGATTGCTACTTGCTTGGGAGAAGAAAACAATATTAAACTGTCCAGCATGACTTGCCCTCCTCAGCAACTGAAACTCTGTGTCAATGGTTTCCCATTCACAAAACACCACGATGAAACTGGCTGCTGTGAAGTCTTTGAGTGTCAGTGTAAGTACTGTGGCAGAGGAATTCCTGAAATCTATGTTATGTCCAGCTGGTCCTCAAGCAGGATAAATCTATATGATCAAATTCCATACTAAGTTATGATCAATTCAGTGGAAGGTAATGGAGCAGAATTCCCACCTAAAACATTGTCCAATAAGCACAGAAAGAAGTGTTGCTGATAAGGTAGCTTTTCTGCATCTAACTGGTCATTTCAGCTCTCATGGAAAGAGATAAACAGAGTTAAAAAACAGTTTGCACTTGCAGGGAATTGAGAGGAAGCCCAACTTGAAGTCTGTCACTGTGTTTTCTAGGTATTTGCAGTGGATGGGGAAATGAGCATTATGTGACTTTTGATGGAACATATTATCATTTCAAAGAAAACTGCACATATGTCCTTGTGAAGCCAATTCAACCTGACTCTCACAGCTTCTGGGTTAACATAGACAACTACTACTGTGGTGCCACTGAGGGAGCAATTTGTTCCATGTCCCTTCTCATTTTTCACTCCAACTCTGTTGTTATTCTGACACAAGCAATGGAACATGGAAAAGAAGCAAACTTGGTGAAGTATTTATTAAAATGAGTTCTCAATATTATTATGTGGTAGTTATATTACTGTACTGCCAAGTGCCCTACCATGATAAAGGATAAAGCTTGTAAAAAATGAGATGGATGGCAAATGCAGTTATGTTTCTGTCTCTTTCTTAATGTCAACAAAAATTTGCATATTCTAAAAATTTGATTAAGATGGGAAATGATCACATAATTGAAAGCTGTTGTGTTTTCTTTCCTGACACAAGTAGTCAAATACAAATTACAACATATTAAATAGATATCATAAAGAACTAGCAGGCCACTACTTAAATGACTGCTTTCATCAGATTTTATTTGGTACTGCTGAGGTCTGAATTTGTGCTATGCCTTCCAGTTACTCAAGCTGTACACTTTGCACAACAGATGGATATTCACAGAGCACTTTTGTGTCCTTTTTTTTTTTTTTTTTTTTTTAGATTCTGTTTAATGGTAAGAAAGTTGTTCCAAACATTTCCAAGAATGGTATCAGGATAACCAGTTCTGGCCTTCACGTCATAGTTGAAATACCTGAATTAGAAGTTTATGTCTCCTACAGTCGACTTGCATTTTACATAAAACTTCCTTTCAGAGTGTTTTATGACAATACTATGGGGCTGTGTGGTGAGTGTCCTGTTCAACTGACAGCAATGAACCTAATAGTGTTCTCCTTCTTTCTCTCATACCCTTATAAATGCCTCTGGATCCATGCTACTCCACTGAGTTTTATTTGATGCATATATTTAATGGATCTCTCCCTGTTTGGTGGAAAGACACTGCTAGAATGTGGAGTTTAAGTCACGGCCTTCCATTCTGTCCACATCTGATGGCGGATGGGGACAGGTTCTTTCTAAACTGTGCCTCGGGATCGTATCTAATCAGGATGGAAAAGTAGGGCCCTGTGCTGGACAAAACTATCTTATTTGCCTTAGCCACACAGAGGAACATATCAGGTGACAGCTCAACTCTGCTTTTCATGGGTAACTGGCAACTAGCTCTTCTAGCCTTCTCTTCCTACAGACAGTTCTTGTGAGTTCATCCAGGACCCCATGTATTTGTTACCTTCTCACAAGGGTCAGAGCTCCCCCCTTTCCTTGTTGTGGGTATAGCTTTTTTCTCGAAAAGCAACTTTATCACCTGTCCATGAATTGTCATTTTGCTTTTGTATTGCTGTCAGGTACCTGCACCAACCAAAAGTCTGATGATGCTATGAAGAGGAATGGTGAGATCATTGAGTCCTTCAAAGAGATGGCACGAGATTGGAGAGTGCCAGATCCTACCAACAGATACTGTAATCCAGGTGCCTCAGAACTGGCTGTGGTTCAAAATCAGCAGCACTGTGAGCCTACTGATTTGTGTAAAATCATCTGGTAAGACAACTTCTGCAGGTGTCAGATGGAGAAGTCCACAAGATAATTCTGTACTTTACCGCATGGCTTGGGAGAACTGCCTATGGGACTTGATGAAAATGTAAAGTCTAGTCTACCTTTTAAAGCTGAGCAGTGAAATGAAGTGTGAATGTTGCCGAATTTGGCAAATATTTTTCAGCTACATCATCAAAATCAGTCCTCCTTTAACAGTGTCTGCTGCTTGGCACTACCTTAGCCTGACAGTTCTGGAAAAGTTAAACAGGGGTTCTTAGATATAATTAAGTATCTGAAAATTCTGGATGAGAGGGACACAGTCAAAATACATTAAGCAAATGTTTGTGTCTGATTTTTAAAATTGGATGTCAAACATGCTAACGTAAAAAGATCTGTATTTAGAATTACAGCTGTCAGCTATGAAGATGACTTTTCTTTGCAGGTATCAGTCCAACATAAAATCCTTTCCTCTCAAAATGTTGTAAAGAATGGGAGGTAAAGCTCATTCTTAATTTAGCTATGTAGGTCTGAGTGATATATAGTGCCATGGGCATATTCCCTATCAGAGCAATTTGCCATTAGATTTTTACCTTGAGGCTTTCTCCGGATGGGGACATTTGGTTCTGAGTTGAATTTGTCCTTGGAAGAAGTCCAAGAAAATGAAAAGCCTTGCCTGTTTTCTTGCTTTGCAAAGGAATCTGACTGCCTGCCATGGCATTGTTCCCCCACAACCCTACTACGTGGCCTGCGTCGCAAGCGGGTGCTCAGAACAGGGCCCGCAAGCTGAGTGCCAGAGTATGCAGACGTATGCAGCCTTGTGCGGGCTCCACGGGGTCTGCGTTGACTGGCGGAGTCAGACGAATGGGTGGTGTGGTAAGTCTGAGAAAGGTCTGCTGGTGGCAAAGCATCTCTGGTCTGCCCTTCCCTCACCCCCGTGAGTCAGTTTCTGTTCCTCAGCATAATCAGGTCTGAATCTTTCCTTAGCTGAGGCGGACCTGAGAAAAGCAGGAACAAAGCGGAGAAGTTGTTCCACCACAGAACTAATGCAAACCAAGTGGGGAGCTTTCTCAGAGTCCCCTCTGAGCAGCTCAGTGGTGATGCTGTTTGGGACCTGTCCCACTTTTCTCCCCTGCACATTATCTACAGCTTCATCACTAGATGGCAATACACAGCTTCCTCCTCCTCCTGGGCAGGGGTGGTTTTTGGTTGGTCTATATGTGCCAAAGGGTGCCAATAGGCCTAGGAGATCTAACCCCCCCCCCCCTGTTGTAATGCTCCACAGAAGCCAGCTGTGCTCAGGATCAGGTCTACCAGCCATGTGGAGGACCAAAAAGAAACACTTGCTTCAGCAGGTGGGTCATTTCCTAAGGCAAAGGTCTGTAATTTGAAAAATGCCAAGGAAGGTAGGATATTAACATTCCTGTGGGATTTCAGTGTCAAATTGCCTGTGGGCATATTTCTGTCTCTCATTCTTTTCTTGTTTATATTCTAATTGTGCAGAGAACTTGTTGTGAATGCCATTCCCACCCAAAATAACACACCAGTGTTTGTTGAAGGATGTTACTGTCCTACTGGAAAAACTCTGCTGAATGATCACGATGGCATTTGTGTTTCTGTCTGTGGTAAGAACTAATATAAAAGGTGGGGTGAGGAGGGGGGGATCAAGAACCCAACTGGAGCTGCACATAAAGATTCCCTACTGCGTTCCTGGGACACCACATTCTGCACATTAAAGGACCAAACATATTCTGGGGGAGACCTTCATATTAACCCTTTCTAGCTAGGCTAGAAATGTTTCTGAGTGACAGTGTCTGCCTGCTCTTAGGCAGAAAGTGCAGCTTTTGAAAGAAAAAAAAGAGCTTTAAGATCTTCTGGTAAAGCACCTGTGATTTTGCAGTACAAATATCTTTCTTTTCATGTCCATTTCTCAGATTTCAAGACCCTCCTTCTATTCCTGTCTTCCAACTTCCGTTGTTTCCCCCAACACATGTTAAAGGAATCTTTAATTTATTCTGTTTTATAGGTTGCACTGCACAAGATGGATCAGTGAAACAGGTACGGAAAATCCTGTCCTTATGCTGCAACTGAATGCTGTGAAGTAGTGTAAAAATGGTTGCATGAGTTTCTTACTCTTTTCGTTCTAATCTTACATATCAGTGAACTGTAAAGATAGTGGGGAAGAAAACAACAGACTATTAATTTCTGAATTTCATTCCTTACCTGAGATAGGGAAGCAGAATTATCAGTCTGTGAGAATCACTGCTTTCCGGTAGAACTATCGGGTTTCCCTTATGAAACACATAAACTTGTAAAGTAAGGCAGCAGATAATAGTATTTTTTCCTTACAGTTCCCTTCTATCCCTAATGAACTAGGGCAATCCAGCCCTACCTTGCCTTGCAGCAGGCATGCATTAATCTAATACTTCTAGGGTTTGCTTTCTGAACTGCTACTTCTCTTGTTTTCACAGCCCAGTGAGGCTTGGGAGTATGACTGTCAATACTGTACTTGTGATGAAGCAACCTTGAACATATCTTGCTTCCCCCGCCCTTGTGCTAAGTCTCCACCTGTCAACTGCACTAAAGAGGGCTTTGTGCACAAAATAAGAGCACGTCCAGATGACCCATGCTGCACGGAGACAGTTTGTGGTGAGTGGGGATTCAGATCTTCAGATTCATTTGACATAGTTTACCTTCAGCAGTGACCCTCAAGTGAGGTTTCAAAGACTCCCCAGGTACTAGATACAACTAAAAGCACGGGAAGGGTCAGTCTTCATCAGACCACAGTTTTTTTCTGGCCCACTGGCTCTTTTGCAGATTTCTTTACAGTACAAGCAGTGTTTAGCAGGCTGGCATGTGCCTTGCCCCACTTCCACATGCTGCAGTTAAATTGGCGATCCAAGAGGTCTTTCCCAAAACCTCTCTAAGCTGCCAGCCTTTTGTCAGGGCTTCTTCAGAACCTGGGAGCTCTTTGGAGCAGCCAGGTCTGCTGCAGCTACCAGAGAGGAAAGTAGGGAGATATTTTCCAAGCCTCTGCCCACCTCATGCAGGACTTCATTTCTTCCACCTAAGTGCCAGGTGCCATCAGAAGTAATGCATGTTTTCTCTCAACTTTTCATTTGCATTCTCCCAAACCAAGGCATAGGGTGTATAAATCAGCCTCTTTCCTCACACACACAGGAGGAAGCATGATGGGGGATCCTGGCAACAGCAGGGCCTGGTTTTGGTCCTCACCCTGTCGTTCTTCCAGGAAGAGACCTACTGGGCTCCTTAAGTGCCTTGAGGGAGCAGTGGGCCCTGTCAGGGTGCTCTGTCTTATATAAAGGTCTTCATACCTTTACATTTTTGGCCCTTGTTCATTGCCTCATCATTTTTTTCACTTTCTCATTCATTTCTCTGTATGCAATTTGTTTCTCTGTCGCCTTTTTTGTCTTTGAGATGAGAGTGTTTAGTATTGTAAGAGATAGAACCCAGGGGGAGAAGAGAAGCAGGAGCAAGGGACAAAAATGTATGTCCAGGGAAGAGCTTTAGAATAGGACAAGCTTAGATGTTTCACCTGAGGGTACTCCTAACTTCCAAGAAAATGTGATTCAAGAATCATCTATTTCTACGTAAGTTCCCTTGTCTAGTAATTCCTACTGGCTGACTCAAGGTACTTGAGACATTCAAAGCTACTTTGTCAGCAAGAAACACTTAAGCATAGGAACTTACACTGAGCTTTCTCTTTGTGAATCTAAGTCCCTAAAAACAGAGTTTTCACAGGTAGAAATTGAACCTTGCTAAAGCAGAGCAATTAGGATATGACTTGGATGTTCAGACTTTGGTGTACAGGTAAAACTACCAGAAAGGATGCTTTGACTTACTTTATCTACATTGTCTGTTGCAGAATGTGATATAAAAACCTGCATTATCAACAAAACTGCATGTGACTTGGGCTTCCAACCAGTGGTAGCTATATCTGAGGATGGGTGTTGTCCTATTTTCTCTTGTAGTAAGTACTGTATTTCCTTAAGGTGCTTTATATATTCCTTGAACTATTGCACTTTTTCTAAATGGAACTTTGTGCAGGATCAAAATCACAAAATGTAACCTCTCCTCTTCCCTCCCAGCCTTTAAATTTCTTGTATTCTATTGAGAGGGAGCAACTGGTACAGGTTATCTCTAGCCAATATTCATACATTGAATTTCTGTAACATAGAAACCACCTAGAAACTTTGCTACAACAATGTGCTTTCAGAATCTCATGCCTAACCCAAACCCAGCCTCCCATTTGCTTTGTGACCATTGAGATGGCAAACAACAAAGAGGAGCTCAACTGATTTGAGTATGAGTAAAAATACGTGATGTAAATACTCTGCCATATGGGAAATGCCAGGATATAGAGTTCCACCCACTATGTGCATAAAATCGGAGCAGGTGTTAGATGTGGGCTTCAGGATAACAGTTAGAAACATGTCCCAGCTAACTTCTTTTTTTCTTTCTATGTGTAGGGTATTAAAGTCAGTGGACAGGCTCAGTTCTACTCTGCCTCTCCTATAAGTCACTGAGAATTTAGAGATCAGTACAGTAATTGGCTACATCATTCCTAGCACCACCTTTTCATTTTGTTTTTCTTGCAGTACCAAAAGGTGTATGTGTTTCTGAAGGAGTTGAATTTAAGGTAGGTCATCTTCCAGATGTTTCTTTTCATGGGCTGATGCAACCTGAATCAAAATGCTCTGAAATTCTCATTGGCAACATTCACATAAAATGCAGGATTAAAATAGCCCATAACATTCCCCTGCCAGTAGTCTTATGTATTATTAGAAATGTTACTGAGTAGATGCCCCTAGAGATCAGTAGCTTACTTACTAAATGAGATCTTACCTGTGTTTTAGAGTCAAGAAGTCAGGATGGTAATTGAATACAAAATTTAAATCTCATTAGATGTTGTAAGATTACTAGGTCAAACTGAGGAAAAATTGGAGTATGGCATTCATGAGATGAAGTAGTAATTCATTTAACATGACTGATGCACTTGGGAGTGTCAGCCTCATGTTAATTTTGTCATATTGATAGTATGAGGTTTGAAGTTAGAGACCTGAAAATATTCATTTCAGGAAGCTCTGTCAGAAGTAATTCCCAAGCACAACCATTTATTTTATTTTGGTCAAGAGAATGTATGTATATCCTTGAACCCGCAGAGTCCTTGCCGTGTCTTGTCTCCTCTCTCTATTTCTTCTTTTCAGCCTGGGGCAGTGGTGCCTAGAAAATCTTGTGAGGACTGTGTGTGCACAGACGAGCAGGATGTTGTTACACAAACCAACCGTATCCAGTGCATTCCAGTGAAATGCCAAACTGCCTGCCAGCAGGTCAGCTCTGTGCACTCAGCCTCTTGGACCAAGAACAATGGTTGTTGAGAGGATATATTGCAAAACTGGGACAATATAACAGGTTCCTCCCTAAAAGGGAGCAGGATATAATCTTCTGTTAGATTTTTCTTTTTCTCTAGCAAATTTAAGAAGTCACCCTTGGAATAGTGCCTTGAGGGAAAATGATTGCAAACTAGTTAAAGTGGAAACAGACTGCTGAAAGACTGTGTTGGTGTAGTCTATTGGCAGCTCAAAAATTAAGATTGCAAAAAAATTGCATATTCTAAGTGGTTTACCTGCGTCCAGATACGACTCAGTAATCACGAGCTAAGCACCTACGAAGTGTTGAGTACCTTGCTGAAGGCAAGCGAAGAATTGTTACTTTTCCATTCACACCCAGATACGGCCAGGCCCGCTATCAATCCTAAAAATGGATAAAACCATTATCCTTTATCCTGGGACCACCTGCAGCTAAAAAAGTGAAAGTGAAGTATACCTAAAACAAGGTGGAGGAAATAATTGCGTGTGCAGACATCTTCACATGCCTGACACAGTGACAATACTTGTGGATGTTGGTGTAGACCAAGCACTTGAGGATGCCGAGCTAATTACTTTGTCCCAATTAACTTGTGTGTTAGCATGAAGAAGCGTAGCCAATAACAAGGTCTTCAGGGTGAGTGAAGTGCCCCAGAGCTTGCTGTTCAGTAAGGGAAAGAAAGAGTTAAATTGTCAGGTTTCATTGGCAGATTTAGTGCAATTTCTAACGGGTTCAAACAGAAAAATAATTGGAGTGTGCTTCATGAACAAGACCCCAGGTGACATGGCAAAACAGTAACTTTATTTCCACAGGGCTTCCGCTACGTGGAAGAAGAGGGTCAGTGCTGCAGCCAGTGCCGCCAGGTGGCTTGCGTGGCAATTTTTCCATTTGGCAATGTGACCATAGAGGTGAGCACTCTCCTGCTCGGCACACAAGGCTGGATTACCAAAAAGACCTCAGCATTTCTGAAGCAGTGGCATGCTTTCTGAGGTTGGGAAGACCATTAGGAGATTTTAAAATTTATGTATTTCCAAATTAAATGTAGATGTTTATATGGCTGCTGTCTTTACTATGCACATCTCTCAGACACTGCTGTGTTGAGAATTACGCATCTCTGGCAGGAATGGAAATCAATTAACCCCTTTTCCTGGTATGCAAGAGAGAAAGATTTGGAAGGGATGTTGACATTGTGTAATACAGCTTTTGCAGAGATATGTGAGCTGGCTTCACATCACAGTGCTCCAAAACTAGAAACAGTGTCATTATGTTGCCCTGGGGATACAACGCTAAACTGTCTGAGTGAGCTGATACAGCTAAACTGCCCCTATTTCTGAATTTGCTGGAACTGAAATTGAAAGCGGCATAGCCACTTTAGTATAACGTGCCTTGGTAACACACCCACGTAACACAGCCGTATACCATGTCCTCTCAGCTTGGCATTGTGCAGGCATAATCTGAGCCTCAGGCAAGCTCTTTGATTTTATTACAGTCTGCTACTCCTGTGAACAGTTACTGATGTTGTCTCACTTCTCTGATAGCTCTGTTTTGCATCTTTTCTATTTATCCTTTTATTCCTTGATAATTTTTCTTCCAAACTACCCTTTTGCACGCCAACATATTCTTTTTACATTTTCCCTCAAACAAGGCTGCCGTGAGTAGGCTTTGCATTTATCCATTAACGTCTGTTACAAAGACTGTTTCCCTTTTTTTTTCATTTTTGGCTTTTTGTTTCCATCTGTTGAAAAAGCAAACTGCTGAAATCCTTTAAAAAAATTGATTTTTCTTCTGTGCATACTTCATTCCACATATGTTAACACAACCACGTTCTGTACTTAATAGTGCCTCTTAGCATTTCTGTTCATAACTCCATGCTCATTCAGCCATCAGCTTTTGATTCTTTCTACCTTGGTGGCAACAGAAGGGATTTTTACATAGACTGGTACTGGGTGAGCTTTGTACATAATTTGCAGATGTAAGTTCCAGGCATTTCGACACCTTCAGAGTGATATGGACAACCCAGTCCCTCTGGCAGCTCATTGACTGCATTACTATTGTATTACTTCAATTTTGTTGTTAATGTATATTGGATTTTTTTTCTGTCTTAATTCAGGTTGGAAAGAGTTATAAAGATCCATATGATAACTGTACTAAGTACACATGCACTGAAACAGCAGGCCAGTTTTCCTTGACTAGTACAGTAAAGGTCTGCCTACCATTTGAGGAGTCAAACTGTGTCCCAGTAAGTATTTTAGAGCTAGATAAAAGCCTTCTGGAATGAGTTCTGGTTCTACTGCTCTGAAAGGTTTCACTCTGAAAGGTTTCACTTTGAAAGTGAGCAAAACTAACTTCCCATGAAACCCCGGAGGGAACTGATAGACACTGTCTTCTGTGATGTGGTGCATCGCTAAGGAAAGGAGGAGTACATGAATAAGCAGGATGAGCAACAAGGGGGCTCCTCTGCAGCCTGGTTTTCAGTGGTTAGTGGCTTCCAGTAATTTTCAGAGGTGATGTGGGGATTCACAGCAGTTCTGAAAATAAAAGCAGGGATGAAGATGGCCATTGACCTAGATTAACTTTGCATTAAGTTCCTTATAGGTAAGGCTGTCTGTCTGCAGGAGAAGAGCTAATTCTCTGCTTTGAAGCTGACCAAAATTTTTGTGGTGGCTTCAATAGGATCTGCATAAGGCAGACCCGTGTTGTGGAACATTTTACCTGGCTTGTGTTATGACTTATACTTTTCAGAAAATTCATTCCTTCCCTTGCTGGATTTCTTTAAAACTCTTTTGTATATAAGTGGTACAGCCAGTTTTGTGATGTGGAATCAGTCTGTTGGTTAAAGATGCTGGAAGGTGTTTGAACTCTCATTGCTATTAGTTGCTTAGCATTATGCACATCTTAGTGTATCTGAACTGTTCTCTTTACGTTTGCTTTCAACCACAGGGGACAATTGATGTGACTTCAGACGGCTGTTGTAAGACATGTGAGTGTGTTAAATCACTGATTCCCTAATGAAGCACTGTTTGCTTCTCCACTGCTTGTAGCCCCGGATCCTTTGGTCCTTCATGCAGTGAGCATCTGCAGTTTCCACAGATACTTGTGGGACAGAAGGATTGTTCATACTTCCCCAGCACTGTTTTCTGCCTCATAGCTGAGGCTCAAAATCTGCATCATTCTTCCAGTGGAGATGCTAAAAATCTTTGTGATCTCCTTTTCTGTATTTTTAAAGAACTAAAATACTGTTAGTTTAAACTATATTTCTAATGAGAGAATTTGCAGAAAATATGTTCTCTGTTCTTCTGTCTGGAAATTACATACAAAAATTTTTTTTTTCTTTAGGATCCACCCATCTACCCAGAAACTATTGGCCATTATAGAGTCTCACACATTAACAAACGTCATTTATAGCAATAAAAAAACCTCTTTGTGTCTCCTTTAGGTCTTGGTTCAGCAGTAGCTTTACATGAACTTATATATGTCTTTATTTGAGTTATTCATTCTCAAACAGAAAAGTGTCTTGACAAGCATGGAATTAGTGACTCTTTGGTATTTAATTATGCACTTGAACTATAACAGATTTTAGCAGGATGATCTGCCCTTGCTTTCCTAGCAAGTATCTTTCAAAATGTTTCCTCTCCAATCTGAAAAAGTCTAATGGAAATGATCTCCCACACAGGTATTGACCTGCCACATAAATGCAAACTTAATATGAAAGAGCAGTATATCGTTCACAACCACTGTAAGTCTGCTGCTCCAGTCCCCATGCCTTTCTGTGAAGGGACGTGCAGTACCTATTCCGTGTAAGTAGAAAACCTTTTGATGTTCTTGCTGGTGTCTGATCTTCCTGGGTTCCTGTCCCCAGGAGACGCAGCTGTTTGTCCCCTTCCCACTGTAGAAGGACCTGGTTAGGCAACAGAGCGTGCAGAACAGCAGCCTTTAGCGATGTGACTGAATGTCATGCTTAGGCTTTAGTGTGATAGGTGTGCCTATCTTACCTAGGAAAGCAAGCCACTATAAAAACAGATCTGCTAAAATTTGTTAACTAACCTGTTCTTACACACCCCCTTATGCAATTTTTAAACAGCTTTGGGGTTTGTGGTTCCCCCCCCCCCCCGCTCTTTAGTGTCTGCATAAATTGGTCATTTCTGTTTTGCCAGAATGGGCCTAACTAAAAATCCATTGTAGTGACTAGGATTTTCCCATGGGCATCAGAGAATTAGGCTCTACATGGCTTGTAGCATCATGAGAATAGACTGTTTTGAATGAGCAGGAAAGTGGATAGGAAATGTTTACTCCTTTATTCCTTAGAAGTACCTATGTTCTGAGCAGCAGATACTGAATGACTTGGGAAAACAGCAGGCTGCAGGCTGATGTGTGAATTCTGTTTCCACAGGTATTCCTTTGAGGCCAATGAAATGGAACACAAATGCATTTGCTGCCATGAAAAGAAGAGTCATGAAGTGCAGGTGGAACTGGTTTGCTCGCAGGATAAGACAATGCATTTCACATATGTGCATGTAGATGAGTGTGGATGCATGGAAACAAAATGTCAGAAGAGGGGAACATGAACGTAATCTCTTGGAGACATTTCAGCTCCCATTTAATGCTTCTCTAGCCTGTGAGTAGTTTAGAACAAAGCTGTGAGCATCCTTCTAACAACAGTACTTTTCTCTTTTGCTTTTTCCTTCTGGTAATATATGCAGTTATGAAAATTAGCCAAAGGATTTTGCTCTGTGTGTTTCTAGAATAAACTGCATTTTAAAGAGGACTTGTTCTCCTGTTTCAGTGATGCTGCTAATGGGACAAGGTGACTAGTGTCTTTCCTCTCATAGTGATACATAAACTGAGGTTATTACAAGGCACTCCAGAGACAGCTCATGCCTTTCAAAAGTCTTGTCTGAAGAAAATACAAGTTATCAAACAATACCCATACATATCACTTCATTTCACTCGGAAGAAAAACAGCAATAGCTTTTACAGCTGCAGTTCAGTCCATCAGACAGGCCTGAGCTAAGGGGCAAGAGTACCTTTCCATTCTTCTCACGACTGGTTTTGCACCTCATTTCACTGAGAATCTGCATCACTGGAGGAAAGCAAGATACTGTTTTGTATAGTGAGCACTACATCAGGAGTGTTAAAAACATGTTTTACCTATATGCAACAGAATTGTAAGAACTTTTAAAGTTCTTATCTCACTGGTGTACTCTTTTATCTGCAAAGACCACATCAAACTTTGAGATGTGTGTCTGGTGAGAGACTGAAATTCAGTCCCCCTGCTCATGACAGAACTTCATCTTGTGTTATGAATGATTGACTACCAGCTGAGGCATGGTATTTGTGGCGGTATCTCATGTAGGCAGGGATCAGAATCGCTCAAAAATGACTTCAGAAATGCAAGCAAGGTAGATGCATTTGCTGCTTGAGCAGTTTGGGTTTTCTGTGACCTGAAAGAGAACCGAGGACTGTGACTTTCTTATTTCCAGTGCAGTGTCCCACGGCCTGATGTGTGAGGTATTTTGGACTCTTTTTTTGAAAGGAATGCTTTTAAACTGACCAAGTAGATATGAAATTCATTAACTTTTAGCTTTCCATTTTAAAGTGCTGCAGCTATTGAGCTCCCAGTAATCTGCAGTTTAACTGTTTTTCATAATAAATCATGCTAACTGCCATCAGCTCAGTGCATTTTCACCGTCTAGTTCTCTAGGCTCCTTCTGGAATGATTTTTCTCAACCTAAGACTGGTTTGTAAGACAGCCCTTGGGAAGATGCCACCTTCTCTGTACTGGCTATTTTGAAAGCCAAGGCAGTCAGCTTAGATAGGTACAGTTGGATGAGCTGAATTGCACCCTTTGTTTCTATTCTATTTCCTTAAAGATCATAAGAGAGGCTGGATGTTCCTGATGATTACAGTGGGAACAGGCACATTGCAGGTAACTTTGGGAACACAGGGCCAACAAAATCCAACAAGGTGTTTGTGCCGTAATAGAAAATTGAACCTAGTTCTTCCATTTCCTGAATCTAATCTAGTCCCTGTAGTATATTGCTTTATTATAAATGAGAAGAAGCCCCAAATAATACTGAAAACTCTCAGTGCAATGCAGCTCCCTTGGAAGACAGGTGTTGCAATTGTTTGGCATTGAAACTGAAGTATAAATTTCACATTACCCCAGAAAATGTTCTTACCGATAAAAATCAAGTGCATGCATGCTTTTGCAATGCGAAAAGAACAGCAACAAAAAAGGCATTCCTTCCTTTCCTCCTTGCCTTTGCCTGAGGGGGAAGAAATCATTCTTGAGTGCTTTTGTCATCAGAAGAGTGAAGAAGCTGTGTTAGTAGTCAGATACATGCTCATCAATCAATCCTTCCCAGCAGGCTGGCATAGCAAGAGCACTGGTGGAAACCTTTCAGTATCTCTGAATTAACTTCAGGTGGAAGAAGTGCATAAACCATAATCTCATCCCATCAGGCACACTTGGAAGTCTGTTTTCCCGTGTATTTTACTGATGATGAGACTTTATACAAAAACTGAGAATGGCAATGATTTAAAGGCACTCTTTACTGTTCAATCTTGGCATGCATTTTGCTTTGCTGGTGAGTGAAATTACTTTAGCTTAGAACTGAAGCAAAAGCATATGCTTATCTGCAGAGCGCTTTTGAACAGAGATCAGAGCAGATCAGATGAAACACCCCATCTTCCCTTACACCGCTCTCTGCTAGGCCTGACCTGTCGTTTACTCACTCAGCTGAGTTTCTAATTGGCCTGTGCTATCCTATTTACTACTTGGAGGTGGGAGGGGGCCAGGTTTTAAACTGAACTCATTGCTCCTCTGCCCGTGGGTGCAGAATTCTATTTAGCCAAGACATGGCAAGCGACACAAAGCCTCTTTGCAAGATCCTTCAGCTTCCTCAACTTGGAGACAGTCAGTGGAGCAAACATCTCCCCCATCTTCCCGCAAACGCACACACACATGTACAGAAAAAAAAAAAAAAAAAAAAAGGCCTAAAAGCAGTTCTATCTTGGGTATTACACTGAAAGGGGAGAGCCGTAATGAACCGCTTCAGAGCTAGCCTTTCTTACTGAATGATCCTGGCAAGCCAGCTTGCAGCTTAAGTGTGCATGTCCTGCTCTAGGCCACTGTCACTGTCCCTCCTGGTCTTGGCAAGGGTACAGGCATGGCCAGCTCTTCCAAGAAAAGCTTTCTTGTGAGCTGTGGGTGCTCAGCCCAGCTGTGGTCCTGCTGCTGGTGTGTGGCTGCTTTTCTCGTGTGCGCGCTCAAACCCTCGTCTGTGTCACAGGGCATCTCTTCCAGTTAGCGAATAGTCTCTGCAAGTCAAATGTTTCCTTGGCATAGTGCAACCCAAATCAGTGGAGTTATTGCAAGAACTGTTTCTTCCCTTTTGCCTGAATTCTTTATGCCAACATCCACTTTAGCAACATTGCCTCAGGAGCACCACCCTGCAGGCAAGCCAGTCAGGCCAGAGCTCAGCTGGTTTCAGCCTGTAGCCATTCTTTTCATATCACAAAAGGATGGTACTCCCACTTGCTGGACAGTTCTGAGGCAACACACCAGGAAGTACTGTCCCACTTTGCTAAAATAAATATTTGCCAGAGATATTGCCTCTTGTTAGGTGAACGAGTCCCAAGGCACGTTATGATTACACTGGCGTGCACTGAACCAGGATTGCTCATTGGTTTGTGGTTTTGAAAACTCTGTTTCCAAAACTGCTTTGACATCGTATAACTAAATTTTTGTTTGGCTTTTGTTACCAATTATTGGTGTTTACAAGGAGGAGAAGAAAATTAAATATCTATTCTGAATTTTTGTTTGGGGAAAGGCTCTTTCCTTCCACATCCTCTGGCTGTGGAATCAGCCCTCTAGTGTTATCTACAGTGTACTGTATCAATATCAACCTATTTTGGTATCTATAATCTTGAGCTGAAAACAAAGACTGTGAACTGTAAATGCCCTCTAATACAGAAGGGATTGTTTAAAAGAATATTGCACCTATTCTGTTTCAGCATATTCTCTTAACAATTAAAATGAGAACACTGCAAGGTAAATGTGAAAAATTTCGTCTGAATATCACTCAGTAAAGTTACCTGATTAGTAATGAACCAGAAAAGAAAATAATATGGCAAATTCTATGGCTCATGTTGCAGGTAAGATGGAGACCAAATGTTTGATGGTCCAAGAACTAACTCTTCTACAAGTTTTGTGTGCTCTAATACCTGTTGTTGGCCTTGTTTATACTTCCTTTCTGAGCTAAGATAAGAGTAGAGGTAGGCCCTTGTTTCTTTATGCTGTTGTAACATTAAAGTTCATAAAGCCTTTTTTGCACCATTCTAGTTGCAAATCTAAAGGAGCTACACTCCCTCTGGGTAGGCATCCCAAAAATCCTTACCAGAAAGAAGTGTGACCGATTTTACAAAGACACTAAGACAAAGGTATCAGTTGTGAAAATCTTTCTGTTTTTTACACTCCAAAGAATCTGATTAGTCAGTATCTTTAGGGCAACAATGGGTTTTAAGTCTCAGTTTACCTTGTACAAAGCTATTCTCACAGCCATTTAATTCTTTGACAACAGCAATCCCTCTTCTAGGAAGGCAACCCAATGGGCTCCGTGCCCAGGCAATTGGCTTTGTGTCAAAGGCAGGCCAGGGTTTGATCATGAGCGTGCAGGAAAGTCATAATTCCTTATGCACATTATGTTTCTCTAGGTGTGAAGACCCAGTTCTCCAGGAATCCCTAAAACAGTTTCATTGAGGACTGAGTAGGCAGGCCTCAGTTTATCCTACTTATCTTTAAGTTTTAAAGAAATATTACTAATTCAGGACTTTAGACATTGTAAGCTGCCTGTAGAGGTACTGAAAATTGCTATCCACCTTACCTGAAACCTCACCTGTCTTCTGGAAATGCCCCTACCTCTACCTCCTTTGACTTCATAGGTAGCCTAGGGAAAGAAAAAAGCCCTACCTTATTTAAATGCTTTAAAGCAGTGTAAGAATCTCATCCTAAATACCAATTTTATATACTTGTAATGAGAACCCCCAGATACTTGCATCCAATCTGGCAGTTTTATGTCTTACCCTGGACACCTCAACCAGCCTCATGATTTTGAGTGAAAGACTCTTTCACTCTGATTTATAGCAAGAATGATCCTGAAAACAGTTTCTTTTTTTTTTTTTTTTTTTGACAGATTCTTTAGGTGGGCTTCATCTCTTTCAACTTTAACTGCAAATAGTGGGCATGTGAATTTTGCCTTTACTTCTTTTTTTTTATATATATATATATATATAGTGTATTCCAGTGCAACTGATCTAATTTTCAGCCATGATACCGAGTAAGCTATATTTTAACCGTTGCCAATCTCTCTTAGTATTATGCCACCAGCTGAAAGTGACCTTAAAGTTAAGTTAACTTGGCTGGAAAGGAGTTTTCTGCCATTCCTGTGTGTTTTATTTGTAAGTTAGATTCAACTTAATTTCTGAAGGTCACTGACGGAGTCCATAAACCCTCTTGCTATATTGCAGCTGGCTGATCCAGTTCCTGTAATGCCATAAAAAGCTGGCTAAAACTGAGAGTTTCATCTGACCCTCGGTGAGCATTGTTCTGTAAAACAAAAGGCCACCTCTCCCCAAAGAGCCATGTAGCCACACCAGCAAGTCATTGCTAAAAGTGCTCCTTTGTCACCTGGAATTAGCCAGGGCCATGTCTCTGAGGACCTCAGCAGACGCCTGCACATCCAAAAGCATCCTGACTTCTAGCTCTCCCAGTTACGCTTTCTGTTTGCTCATGGTGACGTTCTCCAACCTTTTCAGCTACGGCTCTTTCAGGGTAGGCATGCAAAAGATTTTCTGAGTACGTCACATGTTCAGTAACTCCAGCTTTCTTTCCTGTTACCCCAGGAATATTTTCAGGAACTGCTACATTCATCACCTCCTGCCTAAATAACTAGTTTATGAAATCATTCAGAGAAATTTTATAGCCTGCAACCCTTGCTTTGTACGGTGAAGTGCGCATCCACAGGCCATTTACTGAGAACCAGAATAGCCCTGGTGGCACCGGTCTGGAACCTTGTTCTTTTCCATGGACCAAAGAAATTAGATTGGGCATTTTTCTAAAGACATTTGTGCTTTTCTAGTTGCAGATGGTTCACTGGGCGGCTTTTTTTGTAGCCTGTGTTGTGCTGTGTTGCTCATTGGTGACTTTTTTTGTAGCCTATGTTGTGCTGCTCAGATTAGATTACAATAAAGGTCCTTTTAGCCTGCCTAAAGGAAAAAACAATTTCAGAAAAATTCTCACCTCATAGCCATAGTTTCAGAATTGGATACTTAGGCATTCAATTACTGATTTCTGGCAGAAACAGCAGCTTTGCTTATTAATTCACCCGTCCCTCTCTCGAGCTCTGTGAGTTGAAAAACATCTGAAAAAACAAGACCATTTTCTCCCTAGTCTTGTATTTTGCTTTCAGAGCAATGCTTGAGAGTGTGCTGGCTTTCCCTGCCATGTGTTTACTAATAACTAATGAATTAAGTGGCTTTCAAATGCAGATTGTTTCATAGTTCAGAGTAAGAAAGACCTGTACCCAGGATCCACCACGCGGAATTTTTTTGCACCCTCAAATGTAGGTGTTACCATGGTGTCTTAGAGCTACCTGACTGATACTCAAGATAGACTTTCCATATTGGTTATACGTGTTTCAGGAGGCAGTCTCCGCCCTAAGAAGTAGCAAATCAAACACAGAGCAGGAGGGAAAAGTTATACATGTATGTATGTGTGTATACATACACACACACGTTTTTATATATACATATATATATATACACACACACATACAAAATATATGTAAATAAAAAGCTTTGTACTGTACAACTAAAGCAAGCATTCCTGGAACCTAAGCCACTGCATTTTCAGAGGACTATCTTCCTTTTCTCCATCTGCACTTACTTGTAATGATTTTTTTTTTCTATTTGTAAAAGAAACTCTCAAAAAAGGACAGAACTTCTTCCCACCCCATCCTCTGTAAATCAGCTGCAAAACCCCGTAAAGGTAGGTGCATGTTCAACAGTACTGGTGACATGACTCTTTTCTCTTGCTCCACACTGCCAGGAAACAAAAATGGTTTGATGTGTCCTGTTCCAAAGTCCACACGCATGGTAACTCAGAGGAAAGAGCAGCATCTATGGCTCTTTTCAGCCAAGAATATGTCTTGGGTCTCCTTTCAGGGTTGCCAGGAAATTCAGCTATGTCTCAGCTGTCTTGATGGGCCCACCTATTGACAGGTTAGGGATAGTACCTGCTATAGACGATAATAGTGCTGTTAAAACGGGTACTGGAGCTTCATGCTGGATGCTGTGTGTGTGTGTCTAGTATAAGCCATTCACTGCCACATGGCAGGATGGGATGGGATGGGAAGGGCAAAGGGAATTTCTTCCATTCTAGTAAAAGGAGGAATGCCCCAATCTGTTCTCTTGTGCTGGAGAGGAGCTGACAGTTACAGATGAAAATCAAAACCCACTGAGTCCTGCCCGCCGAGAGGAGCAAGGCAGCGTGGGTGGAAAACACCAGTGGTGACTCTGTGACCGAGGCAGCGAATACCCAAGTCTAGCACATCCTCTTACCTGGGCTCTGTGTGACAGAGAAATGACCTCAGAGGGAAAAGTACCAAACTGATGCTATAGTCCTTAGCTAGGATGGCACTTCAGACAGAAGAAGGGTTGTTCCATAAAAATCCTAAATAAATTATTTTATTTGATGAACAGTCCTAGGTCACTGTGTAATATCACCTGTCCTAGTAGATACTGAGGGATTCTGCAATACAGTTAAATTTCACTGACACTGAATCAGTTTGAATTCTCCAGTTTCTAGTAACTCTGGGCCTGATTCTCATCCTAATCTCTAGTGTATGAATATGAGATAGCTCAGGAGCCATCCTTTCTGTTATACAGCTTTGAAACTGAACTACACTTTTTAGTTTTTATTTCCCTAATAAGGTAGGTACCTTGCCCAAGAAAGATTCTGCTAACAACACAACAAATAATTATTGAAGTTTTTCATTATCAGCAGCAAAGATTAAATACTTTGTATGTAAAGCATATAAAACACTGTAGGCTCCAACTGCTTGGATGCATGCAAGGGATTAATAGTACTTAAGAACGGTTTCTGCGATCAAAATTATGGAGTAAATAAAATATGTAATTTTTGTTGCAAATGGGTTCTGACTGGACTAGATGGCCCTGCTTCATCTGCACAGCCTCTCTGAAGGAAATACAAATCAGTTAGATATTCAGTTTTGTATCCACAGAAAAATGACATGCCTCAGTATTATCCTTTAGTGTGAAATACATCCTTACGCCAATCGAATCTGAAAGTGAGAAAAGCGCTTTCTTTTTATGAAAGAACAATCTGTCATTCAGTCTGAACCGACACTGAAAGCAGTGTTAGGACGTTGCAGAAATGTGCTGCGGCAGGATCCCAAGCCAGGCAGTTCACTGAGTGGAATGTCTTTAAAGCAAACCGGACCCTGCCACGCCAAAAAGACCAGAAACTTCCAGTCTCTGCAGCCGGATTTTACTACAGTACAAAATACTAATCTGCAACTGCGTAGCCAAGTCTCTCCAGGGTCCCCAGCACATGCCTGTGTCCCCCTCAGCACTAAATTTTGGGGGTTTGGGTCTGCTCCCTGCTGCAAACAGCCCTGGGGGCTGCCTGTTCTTGGGGCCTCTGCCCCTGCCTGGCCAGGCGCTGCGGTGGCCGGTGAGCTTGCAGCCGCGGTCAGCCTTGGTGCAAAGTCGTACCCCTGGGCTTTCGTCCCACAAACCCCCAGCAAAGCAATCGCGGGTTGTAACAATTTCCAGCTTTAAAAATTTTCATGCATAATTGCATCACTGAAATGGAAACATCCTGCCGTTCTGGCTTTCTCCTTTAGCTACATTGCTACACCTGGGCTCACTGCTAGTACTCAGCAAGGCATCTTATTTGTTTTACATAAATCATGGTTTTCTTTGTGAAAAGATTTGGAATACTGTATCAGAAAATAACCCTGATCTGAAACTTTGGCAGTATTTTCAAAAGTGGCAGATTGCCAAGGTGAAAAAATTCAGAAGTGAATTTTTTAAAACTATTTGACTTAGATTAGATTACACACTGCCATATTCATTATATTGTTTGTGCTCTGGCTTTTAAGTTATATCAGGGATGTTTTAGGCAGCCCAGAAATGAAGCTTTATAAATTGCCAGTTTATTCACTCCAGCAGGCCTTGACCTTTCTTTTATAATATCAGGAGAGCACAATTAACACAACAAAGCTATGAACAGAACAAATTAAGAGCCAAAAGCTCTTGCACTTAGAAGTATCAAGATGCTTTCCCATGATTTGTTAAAGGATCAGAATAGATTGCAGCTCTGATATAGTCAAATTTTAAGAAAAAAAAAGCTGCTATTTGATCATGTCTCACTCCTGGGCAAATATTTTCTTGATTTGCTGGAAATTCTTTTGTTTTTTAAGGGAAACATGGAGAAAAACTATTTTTAAACATGTTCTGAAAATAAACTATCATCTGAATTACCATATAGGGGTTCTATTTCATTAAATGTCAAACCATTATAGAATGAGAATTTTATTTATAATCATTATAACTATACTGAACTATGCTTAATTGCTTGTTCATTCTTTCAGACGTAAATTCAGATTTCCTGATATGTATTTTGAAACCTTTTATTTTTTTTTCCTCTTGCACCAAGGTCAAGAGAACCAAAGGAGTTCTCTCAATACAGTCATCTAATTAGTTAAGGAACATCTGATTATTAATTACTTTCCATCTGTTTTAGCTTAGCATATGCATGTGGGGCAGAAATATTAAATACTTCTGATTGGTTTACCCTTTAAGTCCACTTGAAACGATGCAAATAATGACACAGGGGAAAGCATTGGCACACTATTAGAGAGCTACGCTTCTATTGAAGGTATTGTTAGGTACACTTATGTTTTCACTTAGGCCAGCATAAGACAGGACAAAATTTGTTTAAGTCAATAGGATTTTACTGAGGTAAAAATTTGATGTGAAGCAAGAGTTATTTGTGTGTTTACAGTAAAGTATTAGATTTATTAGTAATACATCCATTTGACTGCAGAGCAATCTTGTTATTTTGTTTCATGTGGCCTATTTTAAAATTGTAGAGCTCCTAATTCCCGCTTATAACCATAAATCCTAACTATAAAGACAAATGTTTGTTGAGAATTAAAAATATTCAGTGCTGATTGAAATGTATTTAGGTGAAGGATGTAGAGCCAATTTGCATATGTTAGTGCTGATGCCATCAACACCCAGAAAGTCAACACAAGGAGGGTGGAAAAATCAACAAGTTTTGCAGAAGTGTTTGAATTTTTTCCTTAATCTGGAAGTCAGACATAGCTCATAAATCATCAGGAGTGAAAGGTTCTGAAACAACTTTTATGAGTGCATGGTTAAGGCAAGAAACCTACTGGGCTTAAGAGGGGAATTAATAAATTTGTAAGAGATTATCTGACATGATTCTCTCTGGATGCAAGAAGGGTATCTGACAACTCAAGCGCTCAATTCCACTTCTAGATTCTTAACAAATTTAACCTGTAGATGTGGGACATGATTTTCAGTAGCACAAGTCAGGAATGCCACGTTGATGCTTACAGTGCAGATTCAAGTCCATCTTGCTTCTTTGAACACTATGTCCCTAACCATTGGCATATTTCTGTATAGAAGAACCAAGCTAAACTTCATCCTCTTGCCTTCAATACATGATTTGAGGTAAATGGTGCCTGCAATGGCATGTCAGCTCAGGACCTTTGCCAAACAAAGCGTGTAGCATAGCACACGTCCTGAGTTAGTGTTCCTTACTGAAAAACCACATTGGTTTTTCAGTAGTAGGTTTACAATTTCTATTATAATTGCAGCAATGTCACTGTGTAGTTACCTGATGTTATTAGTGACCCTTTCTTCACTACAAACACACAGATCTCAAGATCTGAAGTTCATTGCCTGACCTGGCCCCCTTTACTGTGCCTAAGAAGATGTGGAGCCCTGCAAGGTTGTCTCTTCCTCATGATTCACACACTGTTTGAAATTCGCTGCTATGAATTCAGAGCCTCTCTTTCTGTTCGTACGGAAAAAAAGAGGACTATATCTATTCAGTCCTAGCTCAATCTTTTTTTATTTTTTATTTTTTTTTAATTTTTATTTCTTTTTCAGGATAGCACATCCTGTGAACCAAGCAGCACTCCAGTGCTATTTTGGCATGCTTTGCAAGTTCCTTAAAAGCAGGAAAACATTAGTGAAGCAAACTGCTATGTGTCAGTAAGGGTGTTCTTGCATTGGACAATGTTTGCTTTTCCAAACCCACATACAATAAAGTTAATAAATCATTAAATTGCTCTCCACATGTCCACTGCAGCACAGCTAAGCTACGCTTAAGTGACCATGCAGCATTCAGCAAACACTACACATAGTAGAGCTGAAAAAGGGCCCAAATATAACTGCAATGGTGAATTTGTTTCTATGCTAGCAGAACATCTGTTTCTCCCTAAATCAAATGCCAGTACAACTGAGTCACCCTCAAATACAGTATGCTGTGTATTTCTTAGGTTTTAACACAGGAGAGAGCCTGTGCCCTCCTGGTTCTCTCCAGTGTGCTAGTAAGCAGTTGTGTTTACTGTACTATTTCCATGGGCTCAGGTTCTGTGCTCAGTTAGTTATAAGCAGCTACAAGTTGACACCATTGCTTTTCAAAGCCCAGGATGAAAATGCTATCAATCAGGCCAGGCTCTTACGGTCTCTAACTGAGAAGGTTCTTCTGAATGGCTTTTAAGGTATTAGGCACTTTAATCGTCCTATCCAGTTGCAGTCTGGAGTACTTTTTTTAACCATGTGCCCATGAAATCCGTATCAAAGGAGAACAAATTTAGGAATTTAGTAAATTTTGAATGTCAGCATAAGTGATAGAAGCCACCTATGGAGCAACAGATGAGCTACATGGAGACTGGAGAAGTCCTGCTGCCTATGGCTCAAGAAAGCAAAACAAAACATGTCCAGTGGGAGATGACAAGGGCCAAAAGGTATTGATCCAAACAGCTTCTAAGGTTCATCAAAGGTTGCTTATAAATCAGTAATGAGACAAAACCAGGTCTACTAGACATGGACCTCTGTTTTCATGTGAGAATGACCCAGAGCTAAGGAGCCAACTCTGTTGCAAACACAAAGGCCTCCTCTTTGGGCTGAACACCAGATTCACAGTTGGAAAATATTCCTGTATAGCAAACTTCCAAAGAGATGGACTAAAATGAGCTGCTTCCTTGTTTTATCCTTGAGATCTTCCTGCAGAATCCTTATTCTATTATTTCTTTTGAGAACCCACCAGGGTGAGTCTCTTTGGAGCCAGCTATTAGGATAGCCATGGGAGGGTTTGCCTCCAAGCTTGTCAAATGTCTTGTGCATCAACAGATATCCTAAATGGTTGAAGAGTACAGTAAAAACACTCCCAGTGACATGACTGGCTTTGGAAAGCTGCTGCCTAGTAAGGTTCCTCTCTTTTTTTCTGCCTTATATTCAGCCTGTCTCTTTCAAAGGCAGTTTATAATTTTGCAACTGTTTTATGTCTTCGGTCTCAGATTATTTTTTCCACTGAATTTATCAGCAAATACTGACTTGCTAGAAGACACACACCTGTTGGAAACTAGAATGGGAGTATTTGTTTCATTTCACCTTTGACTTAAATTAAATATAAATCCTGGAAAATAAACTGAGCAGGGAACCCACACCTCCAGTTCTGTTTCCTCCACTTATGCTGGTTGTTTAGTGAACTTACTGAAAGCTTATCTTCTTACGGAAGTGAATTTGGATTAAGGGTGTGTATGAATTTAAACTGTGTTGCTTGACATTGATTGGGTTCCCAGGTGATTGCTCTTATCTGAGAATAAAGAGTGGTCTGTAGAGGAAGCTAATTCAGAATAAAACACTTACAGATTCAGAACGCATTTTTCTGAATCACCTTCATTGACATTCATTTGGGATAACAGCATGCCACAAGGAGTTTGCAATGATATAACTAATCATGTATGTATATTTTCCAGCTTGCAAGGCTGAAAAGTGGCAGGAGGAGATGGAGGACGAGGGCTGTTGTTGTTGGCCACAGTGGCTAGTAAAAGACGAACCCTCCCCTGCCCAGTTTGTACTGCAAGTTTTCATTGTGGTACAATACAAATCAAAACAAAAACAAATCAGTAATCACCTCCATTATAGAGAATGAGTTGCACTAAAATTCGTGTTCTAAAAGCCTCCGAATAGGCTTTTCCAGAACTGCAAGAACTGATACCGATTGAGACAAAAGACATGGATTTGCTGCTGCTAAGTCTCTGTATGCACTGATTTGGCACCTCAGACAGTATTCACAATCCTCCCTCACTTGTGGACATTACAATTCCTGCAGTGTTCTTTCGCAGAGGTAGAACGGTTAATTGCCTGGCATGTATTCCAGTGTGCATAATTTCGTGTTGCTTTTCCAAGTTAGACCTGTAGTTGCAGCTGCTCTGACATTTGCTGCTTATAACTGCAATAAAATAAAACTGCAATACTTGCACTGTCATTCACTTGGCTCACAGGGCAGGGCATTCCTATGAATTTCCCTGTTATTAGAGCTGCCAGTTGAAGCAAGTTAGTTGTATCAACCATGCATAAAACAAATCTTTAGTTAGCACCATTTTCCCCTCATTTTTTTAATTATTCAGATCTTTACTTAAGGAACAAACATTTTTCATGCTTGGCCAACAGGAGATTTGGGTTTTGTTTTGTTTGTCCTAGAAAAATAGTTTCCACACCTTGTTTTCAGAAATGTGATTTGATGTTTCTTCCTCTGACTTTTTTTTAATCCTGACTATCATTCTTTTCCCTTTCCCTATTTTTCTGATCTTAGATATGATTAAGAGGGCCAATAGATAAGGTTAGCATAGTCACTCTGTGGTATCTGTGTTAACAACTAAAAATCTATACCAAGAGGAATAGAAACTGATTAAATCTTGATGCTGGGCCCATGAGCAGTGCCAATATTGACTACATTTACTGTCTACATTGGCTAACGATAATAATAATATACAAACCCAAAGAGAAAAAAAAACAAGTTACTTCTCAGCATTCTCAGACAGTAGCACAGATTACGCCCGTAGCGATATTTGGTGGCACACACTACTGAGATTCGTTCCTGTTGCTTACATTCACACTGCTGCTCCAAACAGCTGTTAGTTTTGTGCTGAAATTAGATGTGGGAATTGAGGTGCAGTTTACTGTTCCACTACAGGTACCCTGACTTATGCTAGCCACTTACTTACCCTCAACCCATTCTCCATCTGTAATCAGAGACTACTACATCTTCCCTCTCTCTCAGAGGCACGGTGATAGTACAGACCAAGCTGGTAATGGGATACTCTCGATTTACAACAGCTAAGAAATGCCATAGATGGTGGAAAGGATTTCACTGTCTAATTTCCAATAGGTTCCTCCAAAGTGACCTTGTTTAAACTTTGAGGAATAAGAGAAGAGGAATTATCCCTATCTAGTTTGTCATCCAAACTTCACTTTGAATTTAAAGAAATACCTGGATACTATCCAACACTTTTAAACAATTCTCCATGTATTTCCATTTCAGATTGACCGGCCCTGTTGAACTAGACATGTCTATATGAATTTTGTCAGATTGTCCAAGAGCATTTACTGAATCAAAAAGGCCAAAGATTTTTTTTATAAATTAGTAAACTAGTCACTTGAGCAGGCCACAATCCTGTTTGCCCATTGAGAGATTTAAGAGAATTTCTCTTCTCATGAAGAAAATGTAGGGATCTCATCTACAGGAAGCTGTAGGGATTGTTTGTTTAACTGAGATACTTACCCTAAGACTGCTAGGATGTAATAGTCTAATGGAATTAAGCAGCATGAGCTAGTAAGGGTACCTTTGCCCAGGCTGGTCTCAGAGAGCTTTCTTAAAAAATAAAAACAAAAACATATACTTTACTACTTCACTCAAGGCTGGGCAACAAGTTTTCTGCACACCCAGAGTGTCAACAGTAAGGAATGGTTGGGACCATGGAAATAATAATATTGTCCGATAAGAATACCTTTCCCCCCAACACTTATTTTTCTCTTATTTTTGCAAAAACAGAAAAATCAAACCTAATAGGAAAGGCTGCAGAGCAAAAAAGAAAGTAGCAAATGAAAAGTCCCCTTAGAAAAACTGCCTAGTGCTGCAGATTTCCTGCACATTCATTTCTGTGGAAAGCATTTTGTAAGCTCTACAGAGGTACAAGCAGTTGCATATTTAACAGGAGAAAAGGCACTGAAAATGCAATGGACTGGTAGGAAAGTTAACTTTCTTATGTTTTAAAGCATAATTTACATGCAGAGCTGTAGTGTTGAACGCATTTTCAGTTAAGATAGCACATGCATGGTACGATCAGTTTGCTTCAGAAGAGCTATAAAATCCGTGGTGAGGAAAGGCACCATTATAAATGCAATACATGAATTTCATTATTAATATGTTAACAATTAGAGAGTTATTGCAAAGGAAGTGAACTAATTGTTCAAACAATATCACTTTATCATCAATTCCTATCTACCTGAAATATTAACAGGATTGAATCCAGTCCATAATAATGTCAAAGTCCAACTGAATTTCATTTACACTGCATTAAGCAGGAAAGAGAGATAATTTGGGAAGTGTAGGATGCTGGGATTTTGCTTACTTTGGCAAGACCCGTTCCTGTGCGATACATTCCTGGCTCTCCCATTTTTGCAGCTAACATCTTGTTCTTAAAGGCTAGGAGATCGACATGCTTATTATAAAACACTGTTGCAAAATGGTTCTGATATGTGTGAGTGGAGGGGAAAACCCTCTTATCCCGGGCCCTTCAGCCTTTCAAAGGAAGTGATGACATTTTTCACTCTGCTTCATGTGCTTTGTTTTCTCACCTTGCTGCAGGCGAAAAGCAGCACAGCGTTTTGATTGAGTGCGCCCGTCACAGATCTGGACGGCCACCAGGCCGATGTGTTTGGGCCCCACACTGAGCCCATTGTGCTCTGCAGCTTCCCCGGGTAGGGGTTATTTTTTTTTTTTACTACTGGCTTTTTCCTTTGTCTCTCAATTGCATGTCCTTGGCAAAGCCTCTCTCTCTCTCTCTCTCAGAGGTGAGATACAAGGCAACAGCGCCAGGGCTGCTTTCTCAGCACCACCCCCAGCTTCACCATCTGTTCTCCAGGATCTCCAGCCCAATGGGTGCTCTGGATTTACAGCAATCCCAGTTAGATTTTGCTAGGATATGTAAATGCAATTCCTCTTTAAATAGCATAAAAGCTGTATGACAGGTGTAGAAAAGAGGGAGGACTCGTGTGCAAGCCATGTGCCTTGCCTGAGCTCTTTTCCATTGCCAGCTGAGAGCGGTCTCTGAGAGTGACTCTTGCACCCGAAATCTATTGTGCACATGGGACAGGGGGTTGTGGAGTTACAAGTGGCAGTTACAAGATGATCCAGATTCAGAAGACTTCTTTGAGGATGCGGCTTAGCTTACAGCAGCCCCAGACGTAAGCAATGCAAGTCGTCATCTGGACTCCTGACCTTCTAGCCATCCTGTAGGCTTGACCTGGCCATTTTTTTACCTCTTCTCAAACTAGCTGTTCCACAGCATCCACCTGCATGGAGGCTTTCCCTCCCCTCCTGCTCTGGAAAAGTTCCCCACTGCTTTTTGGTACTTTATATACACCACAGTCTAGGCGCCTGCAGAGGAGAAATTACTGTGGAACAGCTGAAGTTACAGCCAGGCACCTGCTACCTGCACAGCTCTATCTTATGGGATTCTTGGCTACCAGCAAACTGCTCCTTTCTAGGATGATGGCCTTTGTCTCCTGTAACTTCCTCACTGCATGTTCCACAAAACCCCACACATATTGCCACAGCTTCTTCTTTCCCGTGTAGGCATGGGGAAGGTGACAAGGAGAGGGATGTGCAGGGAGAGCAGAAAGGCAGAAGAGTCGGCACCCCAGTCTGAGAAGGCAAGTGTGTGCAGGAAGGCTGTGAGTCTTGTGTGGCCCTGGCCAGCCCTACTAGTGGGTCACCAAAGTCTGCCTTACTGAGGCTGTGTTTCTCTGCTGCAGCATGCACAGAATCTTCTACCTGAAGTTGACGGTTTCTCTTCTTATTTATGTAATCTCTTGCCTCTAAATAAATTCTCTTTGACCTTGGTTGAGTTTGTAGTCAGAAACAGGCTTCTGCATGACCAAATATTACTCCTGTTTGCCCCTATTTCTAGCTGCTGAGGCACTCGGTTTTATTAGACCTCTCACATGTTTTGTGACTTTTGATCTCCTTTGGGAAAATTCCACTGCTCTACACTCCAGTCATTTTCCAGAAAGTAAGTGAAAACTGGATACCCTTAAACTTTAGTCATTGTTTAGTCTGGTCTTGGACCAGTCATTAGTTGATAGCTCTTAATGACCAGTCTCTTTCAAAACCAGAGCTGAGCCGTAGGTGCCACTCCCTGGCTGCTTGGTGCAAGAAGCAGAAGGTAGCAACCAGAAGAGGCAAAAAGATAATTTTTGTCTCAAGACAAAAGATCTTTTTTTTTTCCTAAAACAAAAAAAATGTCCAGTCCTATTACATTTAGAGACAAATTTCTCTATTTCTTAAACAGTCACTGCATGCAGCTCTGTGACTTCCAAACACAAACAGTATCAGGAAGTTCATTTCATTTTTGTTGATATCAGGTCAGAAGTATCAAGTGTTTGATGGACCATATCTGACCTAATAATAAAAACACTTAGTTTGTCAATGTGTTGCCCTTACAGATCCTACAGCAGTGGATATTTCTGAAAAAGGACACTTTTCCTTTAAAAAGATAAATCACTGAGGTGCCAGCCCGTCCCCTCTTGATTGATGCACATTCAAGAGTCATGGAGGGTTGGCCTTAAACAAATATCCCAGTGGATTTATTGCGTCAAAGTCATGTTCACTCCATTGTGTCTAATGCCAAAAGTATTGAGGAAATTCCTACAGTAAAATCATTTTCCAGTCTCCTTGAATTCATTGCCAAGAACACTATAAGCACAGGCTGTTGGTCTGATGTGTTTTTTTCTTTTTTTTCCAAAGGAAGAAAGACCAGAGCAAAAAAAGCAAAGTCACTGAAATAAAATGTAAACTGAGAAAAAAGTTTAAAACATCACTTCCTACTCTCAATCTAATGCAAATATTTTGAGCTGATCTGATAACTGAGTTGAACAGAACTTTATGTGAAGTCAGTGGAACTTAGGCCTAATCTTAAAATTGGCTTCTTAAATAAGGATCCTGCCCTGGCAGGGACCAGGCCATCTTTGGTATAAATGAATAGGCCAGTCCAAGGATATTCAAGACTATTCTGTAAGTGAAAGGCTCCTCAGAGTGCAGTTTCCTCCCCAGTTCACCTCCTGCATGGCTCTCCTTGCACCACATCAGATCTCTCCTTATACAATTACTGCTCTCCAAGGGCCATTTCTGGTTGTTATTTAGTTCACTTCTATCTCTGCAGCAGAATAAGGAGGTTGGAATGAGAAAGATAGTCTTCCTTTCTGTCAGCTAGGATTTCTCTTTAGGAAAGTGAATAAAAAGATTTACAATTTGTAAAGCTCTAAGTGGGAGTCATTTAAATTGCCTCTGCCTCTACTGGGAACCATCTCCAGTTACTAAATAAGCAGAGGCCCCCTGTACATACACACTATTCCTTATGCCTAAAGCCAGAACCCATTGTCCGCCTCAAACAAAATCAGAAGGACCATGGTTGTTTTCAAACCAGATCCTTGCAACAAAACCAATCAAACTTCAATGTGTTCACATTCTGGATTCTAAATTTCTATATTGAACCTCTCTCTATTTCATAGCTGCCCAAAAGAGACAGTGGAAGGACATAGTTCTTCTTTTACACACCATAGAGGCTAAGATCCTCTCAAATTGCCTCTCCTACAACTTGTCTTCATTCTTCCTTTGATTCTTTCCCATACCATGTGCATGATGCAAGAAACAGCATGTGGCCTCACAGCCCATGCCCACAGCAGAAATTTTATAGCCCCAAGATTACAGCACTTGTAGAGATGGAAGAGTTAATAAAGAGTAAATGCCATGAGGCAACTTGAGAAGTGGGAAAGATGTTAAGAACTGAGGCATTGTTTTCTGAATTAATGGTTCGTACACTGAGAAGAAAGTCAAAACTTTTCCTGTTATAGGCAGTTGGGATTGGTACAGAATCTAGCCATACCTTTAGAAAAAAAAAAAAACTCAGCAATTTACTCCAAACAATTCCAAGTAAACTGAAACTTTCCAGGTTGTTTAGTCTTCCGCCATCTAACCTTCCGCTTATGATATACCATAAGGTGAAGGTTTAACACTTCTAATCAGAGCTGTAGTGAGGGAAAGATGCCCAAATGGCTATAACTCTGCCTGAGTCATCCTGCTCTACCTATTACAAAGAAGGGCTGTAGGAGGTGACTGGTGGAAGAGAGTTTAGAAGGGTAACACAAGCATCTTCAGTTACACCTAGAAAGACCAGTCCTAACAATGAATCACTAAAAATGTCTATCAATTACGTTAGCATTATGTTCAATCCCTCTTCTAAGAAAGATGGTATCAGGTTGATCAGTACAGCACCAGCTGTTATGCAGCATTACCTTAAAACAGAAACTTACCTCTAGAAAAAGAAGTGAGCACAGCTAGAAGAAATGTCTCCAGAAATAGTAACACACAGATCGCAGAATGATTGAGGTTGGAAGGGACCTCTGGAGATCATCTAGTCCAACCCCCCCTGCCCAAGCAGGGTCACCTAGAGCATGTTAGACAGGATTGTGTCCAGGTGGGTTTTGAACACCTCCAGAGAAGGAGACTCTACAACCTCTCTGGGCAACCTGTTCCAGTGCTCAGTCACTCTCACAGTAGAGAAGTTCTTCCTCATATTCAGGTGGAATAGAAAGAATAGGAAGATCCTCCAAACAGCACACAACAGTTTGTTCACTTACTTATTGACCAGTAGCTCATTTTCAGCCTCTTTTCTTTCCCACGCTGTGTCTTGTCTTTCCTGAGATGATTACTTCGTCCCCATGGTCACTAAGCTGATCACTAGGCACTTGCATTCCTCATGAACATACTCAGCAGTTCTGTTCCATGGGAACAGTGATTTAAACTCATTTAATGAGAAAATACAGCCTATTGCTTGACCTACCCTGCATAATCGTAGGTTGGCGTAAGACCAATACTGGTCACAAATCTCCTGGAGCATCGGTATTGTATTCAGTACAACAACATGTAGACCCCAGCTTCATCTGCTCCTGTGTTTACATGAGGCAGGTGCCTGAGAGGCAGAGCTGGAGCAGAAGTTTGCTTGATAAAGATTAAGAAGGGATAGTTCAAATATTTATGCGATCTTGTGGCTCTGCGAAACAGGAGACAAAATCTACTATATGAATCATAATAATGCTTAGGCATGAAAGAAAACCCTAGCAGCTCAAGTGACAGGTCTTAGGCAGTAGTTCACAACTGCAGTAGCAAAAACCCCAGGCTTCGAGGAGGCTTTCCTAGTTCAATGGGACTTCACATAGTTACAAATTTTCTGAGAGTTAGTGGCCCATCAAATTAGATGTGGGTTCCTAAGATCCCCTTCCAGTTCTAGTCTATATAGATGGGCTTAAACCCTGAATACTACAAATGGTATATCACATTGGGTGTATACTACCTAATTTTAGCCATTTATCTGAGGTAGTGAAGCTGAGACCCTCAGCACTCCAGCAAGTCTATGCCCTAGCAAGGCAGCTCAGCCCATCAGCGATCACTGTCTTACTCCTCATTGACTCTGCTCTTAATTTAGGTACCTCATTAAAGTGCACAAGTTAGCCTGAATGTGTTTAAAGACCCCATATTTCATTGGTAGGTAAGCTGTTGGTATTCATTAAAAATAGAAATTGTACTGAGTAACCATTTAAAGATATTTGGCTGGGCTCCAGTCTGACTTACACACCACAAAGTATCTCTCAGCTTCCCTATCTGTTGTCCATCAGATGACTGGGGTCTAATGCAGAGAGGCAGTCCACCAAGAGTAGCACCCAAATTTGACCTTTCTTTCTTTTCTTCTTCTTCTTCTTCTTCTTCTTATTATTATTTTTTTACTTTGCAGTTCCTTCTGCATCTTCCTTGTAAAAAACAAATGCTTTCTATCCACATTCATCCACAAAGCTCACAATTTATCCTGCATTTACACTAAATCACATAACAATAGAATCAAGAAATCCTAACATAGACTTATTAGGAGACTACGCTCTCACTGAAGATTAGAAAGACAGCATTAAAACAGTACTAACATCATGACCAAGGAAATTTTCCATAACTTTGGGGAAATAGAACTCAATTGTGCTGTCAGTAAAAGTCAAGTTAAATATTACTTCAATTTCTGATGGCAGTCACTGATTCCATCTCAACCCTGCAAAGCTACCCAGTCCCAGCACCATTCTTGTCACATGTACTCTTGTGATTGGTGGCATTTCATGGAAGTAAGTGCAAGCAAGCAGACATGTGACCTTCCAGGAAGAACCACATCTCAGTATTAAGGGATGGTTTCAGCTTCTTGAATCAAGTAGTCCATTTAGTACAAAGAATCAGATCACAGGGGCAGAGTCGTCAGCAGAAAGATCCCCATTGTGTAACACTGGATTTGGATCCCGTCTGCTGTTCTCATTTCGCTGCCTCTGTCAATTTTGTGTATCATCTGACACAAAGGACAAACACTCCAAAGTGGGGCTGAAGCAATGCATAACTCATGGGCGCACAGTCCTGGGAGGGAATACTGACGCAGTGTCTACAGTAAATCAAAGGACTTTCCTCAGCACCATGGCAAGAATAACTCAACTAAAAAGAGGGCTGTCCATTAGTCTATTGGAGAACAGGATTTCTCCTAGTGATCTCCAGAAAAAAAGGCCTTGTGCCTCCACATCTACTCTTATGATTCATCCTTCTCAAACTGGTAGGAACATTCCTACAACATGACTACAACAAATTATAAAGAATATTTCTTTTTCATGACATGTTAAGTTCTCCACCTGAATTACTATAATTTCATCCAGCTTCCTATTATCCTATTAAGAATTTTGCATTGTGAACTTCTCTCCCAGCTCTCTCCTTCATCCCATGCATCACAGCAAACTTGCACTTAAAAGATGACTTTGTTAGTGTTGTCAGGACTCTGAGGATCTTCATAACATTGTATTTCATGCTTTATAAAGATGAAGTGTCACTTAATGACAGCTAATCGTTTTTTAAAGGATTCCTACCTACCGGTGTCAGCTGCTGTATTTTCACCCCGCTTTTGACCTGTATTTGTTTTTTAACCTTGAACAATGCCTTGAACAGTGCATGGACAATCACACACAAGACTGTGGAAAACAAAACCACTCTTTTTGGACTAGGTTTTCCTATCAACTATGGGAAATAATGATAGATGGTATTGTTAAACTGCTGAAAATAAAAAATAGTATATTAACCCACCTTCTTTACAAGTAATGATTTTGTGGTTGATCAAATCTCCTCAATTACAGTTTGAACATTTGTTTGTTAGGTTAAAAGTATTCTGATTAAGTAGAGCTTAAACAAACATTCCCATGGTCTTCCATGATCATTGAATTGTTATGCTTATATATTTGCATTTATACAAATAAACACACATAGTCAACATTAACCATTTCCTTTCTTTTGGAATATGGGGTCGTAGGTTAATAAAAGGGAATAGTTAGATAAAATTTTCACATAAATGAAACAATGATTGCATGCTTGCATAGCTATACTCAAACCGGGAGTTTTCTTCTGTAGGGACACTCTCCTGTTTAAATAGAAACTTATTCAGGTTTATGTTCAACAGTTTAGAAAAAGCAGAGTCAGGGATAATCCCCTAGGAGAATTTGGATTCCTCAAATGAGGCTTAATCAGTTATTTGAACTGTCCAGGGGCAGCTCTAGCTTGTAAGAGAGGGAGGTGAGGCTCAGCGGGGTCTGCTTGACCATGTCTGATGGCCTCTCTATCCTGATTCCATGAAGCTATACCTCTCCAACCCCTCATCTGGTTGCACATGGGGCCTGGGGAGCAACAGGAGAGGTGGGAGCTACTGAGTCTTTAGCACCAGGCTTCTGTTAGCAGCGAATGTCCCTATACAGAACTAATTTCCCATCAGGCTCCTCCACTATTTTTAAGATGACCTTTGTGCTGTCAACGGGGAGCAGAAAAACAGTCATCAGCTAGGTGTCCGAGGCCAGGATTCTGCTGCAAGGCAGTGGGTCAGGGTTGTGATTCCTACCCATGCAGAGGGACAGAAAGGCTGGGGAGCACCAGCAAAGAGAAACCTGGACTTTGCAGTAGGGCACCTCACCCAGGAAGGACTACTCAACACCTCTGCAGGAATGACCTCAGAGCAGGTAGAGCTGGAGGAGAACAGGAGTAGGGACAATGGGTCAGCTGTTACAGCAAAATCCATTGGGCATATGCCTCAAAAAAGCCAGACATAAAGGAAAAAAGTGATCTACTGTAGACTAGCGAAGTTGTTTTTTCCCTCAGGGAACCCTAGCCCATACCTCAAGTACTTAAGATGTGCAGTATATTGTTTGCTTCATAATGGTCTCTTACGTGACAGCTCTCAGGGTCAAAGCACCATAAATCACACTTTTTTTGGTCAGGATGCTTAAAAATCTGATATAAACAGGCTCCTGACAAAAATGCTACACCACTGGAATGGCCAGGAGTCATCGATTTTATACGTTTACAGCTTTTCTCCCCCATATTCAAAACAATCTAGTTTACAGCTGTATATGAGTAGTCACATGAGTGATTTCAAACTTTGAAAGTCAGCAGTATCAGTGACTTATTATTTTTTCCAAATATTTACATGAAACTATTAATCTAAGCTGCTCTTATCCCGAACCAGGCCCAATTTACGTTGGAGCTCTCGTAGGACCATTACAGAGCAGGACTCGGTGAGTCCACAAAAGGCTCCATAATGAGATGGGAAAGTTAAAAGAGTAAACCCTGATTACAGAGTAGATGAAAATTTTACCCAAAGGATCTCTCTTTTTCTATATCTAACAGACAAGATCCTATTTTCTATTAAATTAAATTAGAGGTAGCAAAAATAAAATTACCAGAAAGTCTGCTGAAACAACTGCTACCCCAAGGCAATGTGAAATGCCTGGGTTACTTGTACCTGGGGCAGGTGTGAAATTCCCAACCCTACCAACACTAGAGAGTGCAGCGAATTGAACAAAAACTTAACAGGTTAAATTTCAGTATGATTACAGCTAGTTCTCAGGTTTCATTCAAAAAATAGGAGGGTGACACTGATTTAACCAAAATGTCTTGGGAGCAGGGGGGAAGTAGACAAAATCTAAGCAATAAGACATTGTTAAAGAGCAAGCAAAAAATATGATGACCTTAATTATACAGGAAAGATACTATGTTTTAAAAATTACCAAGTGCCTGAGTGCCTTTAGGACTGTCAGACATTTGACAATCATTCAAGAAGCTTTTTCTGATGTTTCCAACTGGAAACCACAGGCTGTTATGTCACAGCAAACGTACAAAAGTCATTTGGAACCAATAAATAAGTCTCAGAGCCTATCTGATGGTGACATAACAGGATTACAAGTGAAAAGAGATAAAACATTTATAACAAGTTACATGCCTGAGTGATTTCTTATCAGGTTATGTGAAAAACAAAGATTAGACAAGTGTCAGTTAAAGAGTATAATAAAGCCTATATAACATAAGGATTTAGCAATGTTGACACTTTCAGGAAAGTGAGGCTATCTTATTTGTCTTAATAAATCTCTTTTTATTAAGCACTGTTCGCTTGTCATAAAATCAAATTAGTAACAAAGCTGTCTGTGCACAATCCTATTCATATAGTTTTGGATAAATATGGCTTGTATCTTTGTCCCTTATATTTCCTTCACAAATGGACACAGCCCCAGTTCATCAAATTATATTTTGTCAACACTTTCTGAACCACCAAAGTTTACAAGCAATACAGCTGACAAGTTCAACCAACTAAATTTTAATGGAAAAAAAACAAACCAGAAGACATCTGACATCCAGGCTGGTTTAAAATGGGCCCTTTGAGGTGTTAAAGGAGGAAAAATGTAATTTTTCTGTTTTTGGTTTGTTTTGATATTACAGTTTCAATTCATTTAAATGCCCTCACATATAACTATACAAACATGCACATTAATTTTCTCTTCATATTAAATATAGTTCATGTATCATTTCAATTGATACTTTCCCATAATGCAAAACATAAAAAATTTAATCTAAACTGGAGACACAAAAAATAACACTTTTTACCTTGCTGAAGCAATTTTTTTCTGATTAAGAATGTCATTTTTTGTCTTGTGAAATATTTCCATTTTCTTTCTTTTTAAAGTCCAAGTGTTTTGTTGGTATTTTTCAGACTAGCTCCAGTTCCGGAACTTTGAGCAATTTTGCCTGTAGTATTCTGTACTTTCACTGCAGATTGAGTTAAATTGGTAACATACTACTGAGACACATGCACTTAAGAAACCACAAATCTGTCAGTGGGTCAGCATGCAGGCGACAGAGCAACAGCATTTGCTCTAAACTCCTTCCAGATATTCTGAAAAGGTAGCTGGTAAATGTACTGGTGAATTATGATTTTACACTTCAAAATACATTAATTTGTCTTAATATGATAGTATTATCTTATCATTTATCCAACATAATTCATGGGTTGCTAGTTCTTTGATAGTCCATTTAAAACCTCTGGTATCTCCGGACCTACTCTAAGGTTCACCAGAGTGAGCAGTAAAGCTCAGAGCAGTTCTCCAGCTATCAGCTGATACGAGGACATCATCTGGAACACATTTTCTAACTAAATCTTTAAGCTAATATTTTTGTTGTGTGTTGATTTATTTAAATCCCTCTAATCTACATGAAATTGCAGAGGTTCAGATTTATCTTGCACACAATGAAGAGGATTAGACTTAGGAGCCTACAGAGATCACTGAATAATCACTGACTAATCACCACACGGTGATTATGCAGGTCACTGTGGAAAAAGGTGCCAACTGTGGAGCAAGTTAGAGGATCTGCATCAAACACTGTGAATGTCTGCTACACAGTCTTATCAGAGAGTTTACCAAGAGTTACCAAGAAGATAGGAAAGGGCTCAAGCCATAAAATAGACCTCATCTGGATTTCAGACACCTTGGATGTGGAAAAGTTTTGTTTGATTTGTCTATTGTAATGACCATGAACAAAACAAACAGATTAAACCTACTCAGAGTCAAAAGCCAAATGCAAATACTGCTGCATTTCAGATCTGGCTCTGATGTGGGTCAAGACATAAAAAAGAAAAGGCCAGTTCCCTGCGTGCTGTCAACTGATGCCATTCCAGTGAAGATAACCAAGAGTTTCCTGATTTATGACCTCCTACTGAGTTTCTTCTAAGACAACGGTTTTTCAAAATTGTCCCTTTACAAGCAGAAGCCATTTAGCAAACAAGGAAAATGCTCTTATGGAATGAAATGTAGCAGGGCACAGTGACACTTGAAACTTATGCCGTCTCCTTACTGTAGCAATAGTGACAGGCAGTCATCTGCTCCAACATTTCCGTGGGATCCTATGCCTACAGAGCACTGTTTACTTTATTGATGACTCCATGGTCAGTTTTGGACTTTATCCTGCTATCACGCCACTGAAAGGGAAGTTGAGAGGTTCATGCTGCCTCTGAATATCAGCTATATTTGCTTTAAGACAGGCACAAACAGCCTTTGAGGCTTGCCATGAAATAGTGAGGGATACCAAGCCTGGCTTTAAGCATGCATTTGCTTTGAGACAAGGAAGTGCTATGCAAGTGGAACCTATTCTCAGTTTTCTTGGAAGATTTCTGGTAAGTTTTCTCTGTTAAGATTTTCACTGTGCCTGACCAATTTCTCTTTTCTTGTGTCTAACAGCAACACATGTAGTGAAATGGCTAGCCTCTACAAATCATTTGCTACACATTCTTGGAAAGATATCAAATGCAGGAAGAAGTTTAATTAACCTGTGGTCACTCTGATAAGGCACAAAGTTATGGAACAGTAACGTTGGCCAGATACAGATAGTTAAGCTTGACAAGGGCATGAGCCATCAATATGCCCTTTAAGTTTTTACTTTCCTCTACGTATTATTTTGGTATGTGCCTTTTATGATATCTCCCCTGCTATGAAATTTTAGATAGATGTAAATTCCTAGGGAGACTTGTGGCATGCAATTTAAATCTCTGCATATTTCCACCCAAGGAATGAGAAATTACCTGATGCATTTCTCTAGCTGTGCTGTTTTTATGATGCTTCTTGCACATACTTAATGCTGGTGAGTCATGTTTGGGATTCTTTTGGATAAAAGGTATGATCTAAAAGTAAATTTTAATTGTTATAAATACCACTTTTAACCTTGAGTTAGAAATTTTATGAATAGAAATTTGAAAAGTTTGATTAATACTCTTTAAGATGCAGAGCATAAGCCAGCTCCATCATGTTCCTGGTTTGAGCCTAGAATGAGAGGAATACAGTGAGGCCAGGAGTTAGAAGTAAGGAAACCTGGAAAAGATGGACAAGGACGATAAGCTTTTCCCACCCCTTCCCTTCCTTTTTTTTTTTTCTTTTCAAAAAAAGAAACACCAAGAAAGAAACCAGTTGCTGTCTTCCTTCAAAGCCTCTCACATTCCTAAGATGCCCGGCTACTGCCTTCAGCAGCTTTGATTAAAACTTTACATTTCTTGGAACACCTTCACTGCTTTCTTGATAAAACAGCTTCCAGTATTCCCCATTCCCATCAGCCCTAGGAGCTGCCCCTCACGGAATTCACTCATTTTGCACCACCGAGAACAGGATGACGCTGCAACTGCAACACATTTGAAGGGCTCTATCTTGATCCAAAGAACTGGGTCACTTTTACTATGTACTTTAAGGATGACTGCATCAGTTCATAAACACAGGAATACAAACAATCTGCATGCCAGGATTGTTCAGTCTTTTGAAAGTAGATCAGAATCTGGCTACAGTTCACACACTTTCTGCAATTGCCAAAGAGTGACCACTTGGAAGTCATCTCTGCTGAAACTAGAAGTGAGTTTGTGATGCCCTCTCTTCTGTGAGCCACCCTCCCCCATTTATACCAAGCCTCATATCCTGAGAGCATTTCTTGAGCTAGCACCAAGATTCCTGTCAAGTGACCTTGCCAGGTGATGTACATCCCTGTTAGCAACATCTCTGCAGGCACTTACCTCTCCTCCACACTTCTCTCAACTCTCCGTGGAACAAGAGACATGGTATGTCAACAGGTCAGAAGCCAGGAACAAGGAATTGTGCAATTCCCGTCCATCGGCTTTCTGCGTTAAAATCTGCACGTGGATAGACTCAAACACGCTGTAGAGAGGGGATGGCTGGGAAAGCAGCAGCAGCAGGGTCAGTGTGCTACGTGGAGGTGACCAGATCTCCCATCACAGTCAGACTGCATTGTTGTTTGAGGTCAAGGAAAAAAATCTTAGGGTTGAGATGCAAGGCAGATATGGGCCCAAGGCCAACATTAAGGGCAATGTAATTTCTACTCCAGCTACAGCTTTCCTGACTTAGGAAAATGATGCTAAACCAGGTAAGAATATGGGAGCACAGATTCTTTACTGAATATATGTCATGAGTTTCCCCACTATTTTCAGAAGTTAAAGTTTGGACAAGGCAGCATGGTGATGGATTCCTCAAATTTTTTTTCCCAAATAATAACCTCTATTGCTGACATAGCTGGGGAAAAAAGCCAGTCTTTCAGTTTCCTTAATCCTGCTAATTTGTGACACTAGACAGTTCTGACAGAAATTAACTAGAAAGAAAAATACTAGAATAAATATTTCTACTATCCCATGTGCAGCATTCTCTACATCTCAAGCATATACACATACCCTGAGTAATAAGACTATCCCACATTAATTCAGGGATTTTCATGCCCAATGGCTTCACATGCTGTTCTAAGACTATTTTGTGGACTGATGTTTTCCACTTACAGACTATACACAAAACAGAGAGAAACTGCAGAATAGTAAGTAAGTAAGAATTGTACAATGTTTAGCTGAAAATGTAAGGCAAATTTCATATCCATGAAAATACTTCAGCCTGGAATCTGATCAAAATACGGGATAAATATCCTCTCTACTGAATTTTCAATTTTATCTGTAAAATTATTCTTTAAGTATAACATCATCTTCCAATGATATGCATGATGTACGGGAACAATAGCCCAATGATGAGCTAAAAGGTGAATGAATCACCTACAGAATTGCCAATGCCATGCGTTAAGAGTCTGTAGAAGGTGCTATTCAAATACAAATTGGCTGATACTACGATATCAGACTGAATCTAGCAAGAGGAATTACAGGGATCATAGATGTCTCACTCACTTGATGGCATAAGTAAGTAAGTAAGCAAGGTAATGGAAATCATCATTAAATTCAGGTGTGCAAATGTTCTTTGAAATCACTTTCCTGAAAGTATAATTACTTCTCCTTATTAAAAACAAGGTCCTTCATGATGCGGGATGACTCATAAATACACACACAAACACACATATCCAAAACAAAGCTCCTATGGGCTGCTCTTAACCATCACAAAGATGCCCAAAGTGAACACATCTCTCAGGTATTTGTTCTTGCAGAGACCCTTGAAAGAGCTTGCATTTTTGAGAGTTTTATCACAGTGGTTCTGCTCTAAAACACAATGAGGTCAAGCAGAGACTTTCCATTGATTTTATTGTCTTTTCTATCAAGGTCACTATGTCTAAGACTTTGATGTGTTTTCTTTGCAAAGAATTAGAAATTATGTGATTTTGTACTTATTTATATCAATAGAGACTTAGTGACTGACTTTCAGTGGAGCTCAGCCAACAGCCAATCCTACCTTGCTTACCCAAATTTTATTAGTTTAAAAGTCAAGTCTCCTGTTTTTTTTAGTACTGCTGTACTGAAAATCAGCTACATAGTAACCTAAAGGTTAAACTTCTGCTTCATTTTTTTTTAAATTACTGATATAGTAAAAGTATGTTAGGAATTTAGACATCACCTTCATTGAAAATATCAAGGGTTACCCCACTGCCTTCAATGTTTAAACTTTAGAGACACCAGAAGAGAAAACAGCAACATGGCAAAGATTTCTTTTTAAAGAGCTTTCCTTAATGATAATCTGTACTACTGCCATTCACTTTGTCCAAAATACACTGCCTTATAATCTCTGTGGGTATTTACTTAGGCCATGCTGTTGGATCACTGTTTTTACCCAGACAACAAGTTTCATGGCAACATTCACATATCATAATCTAATCACAGATGAGATACTGTAAATGAGCTTTGCGTGACTGTACTAGAGTGCCTCAACAGGTTTCAGACCACATCTAGTACACTTATAAGTGGTTTTGATTCATGAGGACATCTCATCAGGTTTCCATCCAGAAGGACAATTAGGATAATACTAGTTTGGAAACAGCTTACAAGATGTTCCTGGTCTGTCACAGCAAATTCCTCCTATAGTTGCTTTATTTATTGGTCACATTCGGTAAGAAATACTCCAAACTATTTGTCAGATTCTTTCTTGTTTTCTCTCTCAGACAAATTGCTGAAATAACTGAGTGTAACATTCTTTGCAACCGTGTTGACCTGTTTTCACAATAAACTCTCCAGGCACCTGTCTGTTTTTGGACCAAGAGCAAGAGACTGAGCTTTGTGTCCTCAGGTGAGGCATGGTCCAAAAGCCAGTGAAATTCCACTGACTTCAGTGAACCCTCATGTGCATCCCTCATTCCTTGGCTGCATATCTGCTTATTGATCAATGCCTTTAATAAGTTATTCAAAATTAGTTATCAGGTGCCATATTGTTCTGCATACATCCATGCATCTATTAGCCATGCATCAGGAAGCTGGAGAGGGAATCAAGCAGCCAAGGTTTTTTTCTTGAAAAGTTAATGAATGCTGCAGCATGGCCTATTTTAGAGGACTTTGTCTTTGCTGTTAATTAATTCCAACCAACCTTACTCAAGACCTAACTGAAATCTAGGAAGCAAGTTCAGGAAAAGCTCATACCTTAGAGAAACCACTGACATCTTTTCTTGAAGAAATGAGACTTTGAGTAGCTTTGGAGACTGGAGATAATCTCAAAGGTATGGTAAAGATATTATGTAATTAGTCAATAGCATACACAATAAAAGGATGTCCACAAATACTGATGAAACTAATATTTTTGCCATAGAGTGTTAATTACAAAAACAGAGAAATAAATCATCATCAGAATAAATCAGATAATTGAATATAAATGATAGTTTCTCAGTTCGTTTCTCTAAATGTGCTTTCAGCTAACTCCATATTTCAAATTATGTGAAAACAGAGGACAATATTGGAATGAGACTGCATAGCCTTTGAGAAGATCTAGCAGTACTGCACTACTTACACAGCCTCTTTTCCACGAGCCCTGAGCCCACAGATTTTATGATAAGGTTCATGTGACCTGCTTTCAATACTACATTATGAATCCTACTGAGTATTATAATGAGGCTGTGCCTGCCCAGTCCCTGCAAAGGGAGGCAAAGACATCCAGTACAAACATTGCAGATATCAAACAGCTGTTAAGATAAATCCCACCTTTTTTCTTTCCTCTAATAATTTACAGTCTAGAAATAGCAGCCATATCTACAAACTGCTATCCTTGTAGCAGATCTACTGGGAGGTGCTCCTTTGCGTCATACCTTTTCATTCAATACTGTTAACGTAAAAGTATACAATACAATGTAGTGAGATTTGTTATGGTTACTAAAGATAAAGATCTACACATCCACGCCCTCCCTTTTTGGAAGAAACTTTTGCCTGAAGGTTTTGTTCCTCCACCCATGGGTACAGAGTCTCTAGGTACCAGTGAGTAAATGGGATAAAAACTAAGCCAACGTGAGAATGCTCCCCATGCACCAGTGCACTGTCAGAGAAGCAAAGGAGAAGCTACGTTTCTCATCTGCACGCTTAGCTCAATGGATCAGTAAGTCTGAATCCTACTGATATGGTTTGAAACACCATGGAGTAATTTGGAAATGCCCCATATTAAATGACGCCACTATGACGAGCTTCTGATGACGGTCTCAAATGCTGTAACGCACATACAACTTCATCATATGGAAGCTGAAACATGGACCACATTCACAATGGTTGCAGAACAGATTTTCAGGAAAAGACAATCTTGGATTATGTGAAATACGTTCCCAAGCAAAAAAGTAAGTATAACAAATGTAAAAATCCAGTGCCCAGCTCAAGTGTCAGCAGGCAAGGAAGAAAAATATGCCAGATGAGTGACTGCTCAAGCAAACTGTGCTGCAATCTCTGGATAAGTGAAAATTCTTTATTCATAAGGATGTCAAACCATTTGCCTTCTTAATATTACATAGATTCTTTTACAAAATTAATGTAGGATATCATCTGACTTGTGAGTGTGTTCAAGTGAAGGAATACTCATCATTTCAATTAGGAAAAATAATGGGTCATTATTCTTCACAGGTGCCCTGTGAGGCATGTTTTATCACTAATGCACAAGCACAGTCCTTAGCAAAACCCTGATTAGAGCAATATAAAGGAGTCACACTCCATTGTAAGTGGCTTTCCACAGTGTAGGAATAAACTCTATATACACAACACATTTATACCAATCAAATTATAGCCATGCTACAGAAGATAGTATCACTTTAACTATTATGGTAGAGGCATACAATTGCTACAAACAGGAAAAGCAAATCTGATGTAAACACAAACAAGGAAAAGCTGTCCGCTTCGAAGGATATGTCAAAAATTTAGCAAAGTTTACAGGGCTGTTAGGAAAAAACATGTTCCATGAGCTGTAGAACGAGGCCTGGTTTCACACAGATCTGAATGACTAGTGTGTAGCTTCCGTGATGGATGACAAAGGCTGAGCTCACACAGTGCCCTTTCTTTTAATAGGGGTAGTTTCTCTTTCAGCTGGACACCTATTTTCATGGAACTTGCATGAATCTAGATTCCTTGGGCTTTAAAGACCTCTGCCCAATTTCGCTGCAATCAGCCCCTGTCCTCAAGTGTTGTCCAGGAGCAGCAGAAGAACAGACAGACGTACACACACTGAATCGCTGCATGAGCTTAGCTCCTACAAAGAAACCTAGAGCAAGAAGAAAAGAGGCAAGTTTTATTCAACACAGTAGACAGATAGAGCAGCAGTTCTTTATACTCACTTAATGTACATTTGTCCAATATTCTGCTTTTCTCTTCCTCCTTACTTTCCCAAGTCCAGCACAGCGGTAAAGTGGAGCACCACAACCTGGGGTAGAAAAAGACCTTAAAGGTAAGAAGAAAAACTGCCCTCAGCAAAGCTGAATCTTCAGAAAGGCCCTGTTAGCCTCAGCAACCCACATTTTCTGACAGACCCAGGATCACCCACTAGGTGACCAACGCTGAGTAGTTACGTGTAGTCCTGCTGCATAGCTTTCTAGGCAAGCCTACGGTTGTCATGCAGAGCTGGTAGGGGAGAGGAGCCTGTGGTGCCTGAGGAGCAGTGAAGCAAGATAGCAATGCAAGGTTTGTTGTTCTACCTGAGCAAAGAGGCAGCCCAAGGTTTCCTCCTACACCGACTCTTTGTACACTCTTGGGCAGTGAACTTCACGCACCTATACAGACAGTCCCTTTACCTGAGAGATCGCAATCATACTGCAAGATTCCACCTCCCCTGGGATCAACTGGCTTGAAGCACAGAGTAACAGTGTAAAAGGCCTTGATGGAGAGAGGAAGAAATCTTCGAATGAGACACTTCCCAGCAAAGAATGGCCACTTGGCCAGCTCTATGCCACATGTTGTACTGAACCTCCCAGGTGAGTGCATTGCTTCCAAACACTCACATTTACTGGACAGTATCTTGATTCAAAGCGACAATTATCAATCAGCACATGCTGGAGCAAAACTATGGTAGATGAAGGTATGAGAAAAGTAGATCTGTTGTAATGTGATATTTCCTTTCCAGAATTCTCTTCAGCCCTGAACCGAAGCAGAACAGCTCCAACTACCAGGACCAAAGTCTGCATTCCTGTGGGGCCGTCCTGAACAAATACCTTCAGGTCCTCATCCATTTCCAAGACACAGAAAGTGCAATGCCTTCTGTGGGACCTGCAAGACGACACCACTGTGTGTTACACTTCCTGGGACTGTTTCAACTGCAAAGCAATTAGAAGTGTTTAGGTAATTCAAAAAAAAGTCTCAGCTTTAGCCTGCCAATGTTTCCTCTCTCTTTAGAGAGTATAGAAGGACAAATTAACCCCAAGTACCCCATGCCAGTTTTAGAGCAAAATCCTACAACAACTTTTCAGATACTTTAGGAGGGAGCACACAGTACAAGCTATTGGAGTTGTTTTGCTGAATGAGCCCTGTTGAATCCAGACGGGATTTAAATCTGTGAGATCTTTTCTAGGTCTTACTCTCTCACAGCTCACTTTCCATGAGTGACGGTCTTTCATCTCTCTAGCAGATGGGCCGTAATTGCTCTAATCTGACTTGGGGATTATCTAAGGACCAGCTTCAGGACAGAAGAGAAGGAACGGGAAAGAGATTTCAAAAGCCTGTTATCATTACCTTGATTTGCAACTTTGACTGTGAAGAATTTCAGATGGACTCAGGGAGGTAGCTCAGCATCCTGCAGAGTCACTGAACTTGTTGACTATGATATGCTTGTTGCTAGTGTCAGATTACCGTTAATAGAAAGCGGGGGGGGGGGGGGGGGCACAACCACCCTTCTACTAACACATAAACAAGTCCTTGTGTGATTGCCAAGTGACATTTTTTCTGCATCCGTGAAAGCATTTTGAACATTACAAACAGCCACTTTGCTGACGTTAAGACTAGACCTCACCAAAAGCTGGTAGCCGCTGCTGAAACAGCAGTCAAAATTTTGCTTGGCCTCCTACCCAGCTATAAATACAACATGAAAAAGAACCATGTGCACAGCATCACACTGTTTCATGAATGATCCAGCTCTAAGAATTACAGCAAAAGAGGAGGCCTTCAAGGAAAGGATCAAAATAAAGACTGACTTAACATGACTATACCAGGTCTGTATTTTCTTCCAAGTATAGGTACTTCATACAATAATATTGTTCCCTCTTTTACTACTTTGCTGTCTCTGCTTCTCAGCAAATATAACTGAACTATGAATATTTGCCTTCAGCTGCCACCAGAACACAGATACAGTAAACCAGTATCTAGTGTGTACACCTAGTTACAGATATAATACCTCCAAGTTCAGCAAAAAATTAATTTAGCATTGGTCCACTGACCTGAGTATAACTGTTAGTGTTCAGAAAGAAGACAGAGAGGGCTTTAGATCAAAGGAAAGGAAAAAAAAATGCTTGCTAGCTGGAAATAAAAGGAAAATGTTAGTTCATAATCTGGCACATAGTTTTTAAAAATATTAGCATGTTCTCAGGATACCACAGTTGCTCAGTAAAAATAATATTCAAATACAGTGTGCTGGGATAAAACATCTGAGGATCAATGAACAGCAGGTGAACAGACAGACAGATAAACCCTCCAACTGTAGTGACTGCACTTGCTGGAAGCAGCTCATGATCACACTCCAAGTTTGTAATGAAAAACAAGGTGATCTTAGAAAGGAAAGCAAATTAATTGTGATCCAGTCTTTTCTCAGGTATTCATATATTATTTTGTCAGTTTACTACAACTCCACTGAAGGGGAGTACTGTTGAAAACTCACTTCTCTCTCAGATTTACTTGCAAACAGTATGAAATAATACTTGCTTTTAAATGACTCAAAGAGTGTTTTCAGATTGAAAAGTTGAGCTTTCTAGAATGCTTCATTACCAGCTTGTTAAACTTCACAAAAGAAACATGTTACCTGCATACACAAAAATAGTGGTTATAAAAACCCACAAAAACATTTACTGAAGTGTAAACTATGGTAAAAGGTCAGAGTATCAATACACATTGAATGTTAGGAACATCAGGAATACTAGACTTTAACAAAAATCGAATATTATCAATAGAAAATGTATAGTAAATATTGCACCTCTTAAATAAAGCTCTAAAACTGTTCAAACTGCTTAAATTCAATTATATGTAAACACATGCATGCAATGCTGAATAAAGACAGGCTAATTAAAAAGCTTTTTTAAAAATTAGTATTATGTTTCAATACAATAATGTGATTTATTGAAATATAATAGGACCTATTTTTAGCAATGCATTTACTTCAGTACTTTTTATTAGTAAAATCATATAGTATTCTAAGAATCAAATCACAACAGCTTTTCTTCTTTTTACTTAAGAGTCTCAAAGTCTTTTTTGCTTAAGAGAAGCAAGAAGAATAACACGTACTAGAGAGGAAGGGTTATTTCTTTATTTAAAAAAACTCTCCAATAAAGAATGAAATACATTGGTTTTATTCTCAAACTATCTGGCATTTTCATTTATAAGGTATTTGTGTTGGCTCGGTATTTTACATCCTTTATTTTATTGGTTAAAGTTATAATATAGCACTAGAAACATAATGTCAAACATTAACTTTGTAAATGTCTTGAAAAATACTGCTTAACTTAGAAGGATATTTGATGCTTAATTATCTTTACTATGCAATTTATAAGAATTTCAATCTTAACACATGACTGCACTACAAGATTAATTGCTTGTATTATTCCTTTAAAAGCAGCCATGTGACTGCTCTTATATTAAGGTAAGCCATAATATACTTATTTTATTTTCATGTTCCACGTCCATACCCTCTTTTGTCTGTTTGAGAAGTTACACAGCTTCCAGTAAGACCTCTCAAATGCTAATTGCTTTCTGTTTGTATAGCTCTGTGGCCATTAGCGTTAAAAGCTTTAATATAGTGAATAAATACCTTTATATGGCCAGCTGACTGCCATCTACTTGCATGTGTTGAAGTACTGAAATGCCCAACAAAGGCTACTATTTTCAGCGCTGATTGTATGGGTGCGTGTCTTTGGCATTACCTCAGACTGCGGTGTCACTGCGGTGACTGATTTTCACAGAATTTCTTCAGAGCCTTCAGTGAAGACATGGGAGGTTTCTAGGGCTCTCACTTCACATGAAAATCTAGTTTAGCTCGGATTTGCTGGGATATGTGAGTGCAGAGTAACTGGACAGAAACACAGTGACTGTATTGCATAAGGCTCTTCCCACCTCATTTTAGCAATAAAAAGTTCAGGCACGTAACACCACATTAATACCATGCTTCTTCTCTGCTGCTCACCCCAAGAGAGAAGAATCATCTTCTAGTGGCATCCACCTCTCTCTGTTGACTAAAGAAAGTTTATTTGAACACATTAGGCAAGTGTCTATCTTCAGATAGGTGAAGTTGGGTGAACGGAGTCCTACTTAACATGGCAGCAGTACAGCTTTAGAGATTTTGGCTCATTAACCTGGGTCCTGTAGAAATCAGCTGCAGCAGTACAGGCTAATTTACATTTGTTTTACATAGGTTTTGTAGGATGCCTGCACTTCACTGCTGTTGGGGTGACAGCAGAATAGAGACATGCCTCGAGCGCGCCGGGTGGTTCGTGCAAGGCGCTGCGAGCCCTGAAGCCTTGACGGCGAGCGTGCGGAGGGTGTGCTCTGGCTACGCTACCCAGCACTGTTGAGTGTAATATCTGTGCAGTGATTTGTAACACTCATGCAAATGAAAAACTGAAAATAAAGCCACGAAACAAAACAGAGTACTTATAATGAAAATCAACATTTTCCAGTTTTTTTCTAGTCCCTGATAAGAAAAGCTATCTAACGCGAGCAGGTAAGGCAGCATGTTTTACTGCTTTGTTTAGATGCAGTGTGGGGCTGAGGAGCTGGAATATATTTAAGAAGTGTGGCACTAACTCAGGATGCAAATGAGTTTCAGTTGTCTGCAGGTTTCTTATTTCTAACACTCCTAGAAGTTAAACTTGAGTTTTACATAAGAATAAAAACTTGAAGTTCCCTGAAATGAGGTATTCTGACTGAGCCAAAATATTTTTTCTTCAGTTTTGCTCTTCAGGGAATGTACCCTCTTCCTAACCTCACTCACCCCTGAGAAAGACCAGTTTGGAACAAGTAGAAAAAAAAGAGAAATTCTCAGCTGTCTTGCAGTAATAAATGGTGTTTTCACCTTTTCACATCAGCAATATTTTCCTAAATAAGTGATACATGGCCACAGCTTCATATTTATGACAAACATATTTTCAACATACACTCTCTTCTTCTATTTTTCAAGCACTTACAAAATGGACATGAGCAATGGGGACTGCAACTTCTCTTCCAATTTTAGATCTGGTTTTCTGAGTCCTACAGGAAAGAAGCTTTATTACTGATTATTTTCTGTAGTGATCAGAAATTAATTCTTTCTCTTATAGACGGCAGAATGTGAAAGGGGCAGGATTTGCTGATGTAAATTATTTGATGGTCCAGATACTCCTACAGAATTTTGCCAGATGTCAGGACTCCTACATTTTAAAACAATTCTTGGGATTTCTCCCAGGAATTTAATGTTTGTAGATACTGCACGAGCCCCTGAAATGCAGATCTGGAAGTGGTTGGGCAGTGTTAAGGTGACCACTGTGAAGAAGAGATCTTTCACATGACCACAAGTGCTACATGAGAGCAGTGACGGATGAGAAGCTAGTGCCATAAGTTTACAAGGGAAAGAAGGCAGGGAGGTCCTGTGCAGTTGGCAGACTCCTTGCTTTTGAGGCATCTAAATTCATGATGAGGGACTAAGGGCAGAATTCAGTTAGCATTGGCCCTCTCACTCCAGCCAAACAAAAACGGACTCATAATTCTGTCCTGAAAATTGCCTAAAATTACCATGCTGCAAAGAATGATGCAGTTAAAAAGGCAATATAAAGCCTTCAAGGGATTGTTTCACTTTCTTGGATGCTATGTAGCAAGAATTAGGACTATCCCCGTTTATCTGGTGTTTATCTCAAACATACGTGAGCCACCAAACGTAAAAAGAAGTTATTTGTAAAGAACAAATATCTTTTTCCTTATCTACTTTTTCTTCAGGCCACTGAATCTTAACTGGCAAACAGAAATGGTTTTGTGGCTCTGAAGCTTATCAGTTTGCATCAGAAATGTTTATTTACAGTCACAAGCAGTTTCTCAGAGTTGAATGTATTATACAGTAAATTCAAGTGTTTTATAAGCTAAGAGTCAGCACTTAAGCAAACTGATAAAACACCATTTACGTGAACAGTAGCACATCTATGCCTTTGACCCAACTTGTTTCCTTATAGTCAGAGGACATGTTAGAGTCTTAATCTCATTCTGGAGGTTTTGTTACATTTCAGTAGAATCATTTCTGAGATTGACAGAGTTAGCACAGTTTAGTTACAGGGGAAAATACCAAGGATCGTATTAGTTCATCAGAGGTACTCACCTGAGAAGTTATGAATTTAGTTTTATTCAGTGCGTTGATTGTCCAGCCTCCTATGTGCTGAGCACAAAAGAACATGAATAACCTTGTCTTCAGGAGAACACAGGATCTGAAAAGACATGCAAATGTTGGGCTGTCCTTTGACAAGGGCTTTAACAAGGGCTTCTGCATACCCCAAAATCCCATCACAATCAACCAGTGCGTGCTGAGTCTCCTTCCTGCCTCACTCGCAAACTCCATGAACGGCACCAGAACTGCCAACCCTCTGCCTAAAGGCTGTCACTCACCGTGTCTCTGTTCCTCACTTGGTATCTTTTAAATCCACGTGTTTACCTCTCTTTGGAGGGTCACTGAGTGTCCTCTACATCGTGCAGCTACGTGGCAGCTACAGCCACAAAACAGCAGTCAACAAAGTCACCAGGTCATTCCATAGTTCCCGCCTCTGTGCAAGGGGTGGCTGCTCAGCTCTCTGGCCCATAGACGGGTACTGAAGACATTGTTATATAAACCTTCAGGCTTCTTCGCCTGAGGAGAGATGGGAAGAAAGTCCTCTTACTAATGAGCTATTCCTTAGCTGTCTGTTGCGAAGTTTCCCACACTTTCCGTGGAAGGAGCTACTTGGCCAGTCATTGCCAAAGAAAACTTACGGGATTTGCAGGCTTGGCTGCCAGAGTTAGTCTGATGTTCTCCTTCGTAAATTTTTTCCTGGTGCTTTCATACAGTAACTGCTTGATAGCACTTCCAAACAAACACAGAAGGGCTTCTGGGACTGCCAGCACTTGAGAGGACTGTATGGGGGGGGGTCTGCTAGCACCACAGGCATATGCTGAAGAAAGAGCTTGTATGGGCCCAGAGAGATGAACTTTGAAGAGAGGGAAGAAGTTCCTGGTAGGCCAGAGGGTGAGTAGGAGACGTGGGCAGTTTCAGGCTATGGAAGACTGAATCCCTATGAGGGAGGTGTCTACCTCTGTGGACACTGTCAATGCATTCAGATTCAGATTTGGGTTTCTTTCTCCTTGAGATGCTAGTAGGTCTCTTTTACTCTACACAACGTCTAATGTAGGGAGTTCAAGGCTTAAAAATATTCCTTTTCATAATCCATTACCTTAAAACCATGCAGATCATGGCACACAGACTGAAATTCAAATAGTATTCTAACAGATGTCCCTTAGAAGCTTTACCTGTGCATACAGCTTATTACATACACATATTCAAATCTTTCCAGGCACACAGAGAGAAAAGTTTTCAGGGGAACACAAAAACCTAGCTTGAAAAGTTAAGAAACTTACAGGAATATCCAGCCTCTTCAAATCCTCACATTTTTGGATATTCAGTAGAAAACTTTTTCTGGATTATTCCCTTTTCCCTATATTTACTTCAGAACCCAACTCCCAATTGTTTATTGGAGAGCATATATTCCCAAATCCCAATATAAATAGCTTGTCTTTCTCCACCCATCTAGATGTAGTTTGGTAATACTGTAATGTGCTTTTCAGTTTGTCAGCACTGCTTTGTAACCAGATTTGACCAGAGAAATGGCAGAGTTGCTCCCCTGAATAATGCTCTCAGCATTACAGACTTCCTCTTCAGTCAGTTTGTACAATAGCTAAAACACATATAATGCTGTGTTAGACTTTCTGCATACCTTTCTCTTGTGCATACTTCCCTCAACAGCCATAGTTGCAACTTATCTTAATAGTCCAACACTAGAGCCAGGAAAGGGAAGAAGTTGCGCTTTCCTGTTACACGCTTTCTTCATCAGCAGCAAACCTTCACAAGAATTCTCACTGGGGAGCTAAACTTTGACATGGAGCTTATCTTAGTGGAACGTTTGAAGTTAGAGAGTTAATAGACCAGATCCTCTGCTAGCTCAAACTGAAGGTAGGTCTAGTAAAACTCAAGGAGCAACAATTGCTGACAGCAATTGCAGATATGGCCTGCTATCCATAATTCAGACACCTGCTTTAAGGTGGTTTCTTGTCTTTTTGACTGAACTGAGGTAGGAAGGCCAGATAAGCAGGCAAGGATGTCCAGAATTCCCATGTACCGAATAATTTTATTTCTCTGTGACACAAAAAGTCAAAGGGCAAACTGGATTGGTTTGTAGAGTTGCATCCACCTAGGCGTGCTGCAGATTGACATCTGTTTTACATACCTTTATATGTCTTGTGTTTACTTCTCTCATGCAATTTTATCAACCTTCATCTGTTGAACTTGTTTTCTCTTCGGTATCGTGTGTGATGTTGCTGCCTCCTTAGCTAAATATATAGATAAAATATTGAGAAGAATAAAATAAATAATGCCATTATTTAATAGGTGAGTCACAGTTATATGAACTAAAGGGGCACTGAGGCATCAGTTATGTAAAAATCAGTAAGGTAAATACAATCTTGGGTACCATGACATTAATAAGAAAAGAAGTATTAGCTACCTTCCTCCTACTGGTAACAGGAATACATTATTTGATATGCAAATCAAACTCATTTTACTATTCACCTCTTAATTTTTGATATACATAAGTTCCTTTTCCAGAAAACAAGACTTCTAACACTTCTGTTACCTTCCTCAATCCCCCTTTTGGAAAAATCTTCCTCACAAAGGCTATAGCTTAAGAAAAGTCAGAAATAGAGAAGATGGAAAGAAACATGGTTGATTTTAAGTCCAACTCTTGCAGGCTGCTCTCCCGCACAGAGGCACAGTCTTATTTTTGCATTCCTCCCCTCCCCCCCCCAATCCTAATGTTTTCTCTAAATACGGGTGACCCAGAGGAGTTTTTCAAGCCAAATCTGCAGAGGATCTGTACCTCACACTGTGAAACTACTTCTGACTTTCCAAGTTGCTCTGGGAAACCAAAGCACACAGTCATTACCTACCAGTTCTGGTCCCTTGCTTCAGTTTAAATCAGTTTCTAAACAGTTTCTTTATTTAACTTGCCTCTGAATTTGACCTATTTGTCTTTAGTTACCTGGTCCCTGACAAACTCTTTGCTCCTTGTCTGTAAAGCATCTCTGAAAGCAGAAATACCAACAATTCTTGTTTAGTCACCTTTTTATTCCCTCCCACCTTCTTATACTGCAGCTTGTCAGCATTTCAGATCTTCTGCTCCACTACTGGGCTAATGTCAAGGGAGCTCTGCTTTAAGATGAAAATCAGGGCTCCAGATCTGGAAATATCTCCTGAAATACACCTTTATTAAAATTAACTGGAGACTGAGAAGTGAACTGAAGCGAGCTGAAAATGAACAATACCCATGCTTGAGTTTGGGAGTTAAAATCTTCCACAAGCACACTAAAACAGAGACATTGCATTATTTCCTTCTTCATTTTCATATGTTTTCCAAGTATCATCATCATGCACCTCATTGAACCAACAGACCTTTTTGTTGTGACTGAAGACAGCTAGAGACACTTCCTTCTCAGTTGCTGAAGGACTTACTCAAGTGACCATTACAAATGCATAACTTTGGAGAACCGGGAAGAGCATCAGATTCTCCATACCACCACATTCTGTGGGAAATATACCCAGCTGGTAACAAACCCCATCAGCCTCCCCTCCCCAGAGCATGACAGAGGGATAGATCAGGTGGTATAACACAACAGCATGTCACATCACTTCACAAATTCACCAGAAGGCCTGATCATCCTAATAGCACTCAGATAATTCATTGATGAACAGATTTTCTTTTACCTTCACATGTGGGTTAAGGGAAGGAAGAAAAGGGGAAAATGTGGATGTCACACCACGAACAATTCAAAAAAAAAATGTTGCCTCATGAAGAGATAAAACTTCCTGGTCTGGTTTTCCAGGGACCATATGTACGTCTGAGAAGGTGTGGCTCTTTGCTGCCACTTCTTTTCTGTCTGATAAACCAGACAGAAATGCCAGCATCCTGCCCACTCTCCATCCAGCACTTGTTGGAGGAAATAATATCTATTCACCTATGTGCGTTCAAACCTAAGTTCCTAAGAGAGCATAAAGTCATTCCTGTGCACTGTGGGTACAACAGGGTAATCCCTGTTTTCCTGAAAATTGTGGTCAATAGGACTGAGCTTTCACATATTGCTAAAGAGGGTTATTTCCTGTATGATGTCAAAGACTAGCAGGAAGTCCTCTATGGGACTGTCCTTCAAGTATGCAGCAGAGCCAAAATGCTGTCCATAAGATGGCTATGGAGATCTTTAGCAAAGTAGAGAGGAATCAGTTTGGGCCATGTTGTTGCAGGAGGACAAGGAAGGCTAATGCAGAGCCTTTGTGCACAGCACTGTATGGTACAGGCTTTTGCCTAGGTGAATGTCATGGCTGATGTGATGGCCAAGGAGTCAAGGGGAAAGCTGTTCAGGAGATCAGCAGGGGCCACACAACCTGTGCGCTGCACCTGGTTTGATCCCACAGTTCCCTCTATACCAGAAGTATCAAAACTTGCCCAAATAAAAACTGAGCTTACCTCCAAAGGTCCCAACCCCCATGAAAAGAAACTTAGGACCAGTATTGCACTGCCCTTATTTTAGGAGGAAGAGCAGTTGCCCAGAGTTCCCTGTTTCAGCTCACACCTGTAAAAGGAAGCAGTGCTCTCCCTCTCCCAAGGCAGGCCCAAGGAAGTGTCCTCATGTCAGAATTAGGTATATCACCCTTCTTACCAGAAACCCCCTTCCACACCACAGTTCGCACCCTCAGGGTAATGCATTGGCTTTTACTAGTGATTGTTTCATATTGAAGTCTAGATCCTCACAGATACTCCAACATCTACAACTCACTGAAATTACCCCATTGAAACAGCTCAGAAAACACCACTCTAGGCTCTTGCCTTCTATAAAGTTTGGATCTTGTCCTCCCCACTAGTTCCCAAGGTATAGCTACAATTTGTAAATGATCCATGCTATTTTGTACAAATGTTTGCTTACTTGCTGTAAACAGAATCTAGCAATATGCTTCTGAGAAATAAACCTTTCAACAATTGCCTTTAGAAACAAAAAAGGCAGAGTGGAAGCCCCGACTGACCTTTCAAGGATCAGTCTGAACTTGACTGTATTTGGGGCTGAACTGTTTCCTGAATATCATGTGTAGTGAAAACATGATATGGCACATGAAACAGAACATGTTCATGAAAACATGAACAGAAACAAAAGAAAGTGAACTTAGGGAATGGATCAGAATGGTAAGACTGTCTAGAAAGATGAAAGAAAATATTTTGATGACATTTCTCTCCTGAGTGAGGAGGCTCTCTACTACTGAGTAGTACAACTACTGAGTGACAGTGGAAAGAGAGATAGTGAGTAAACAGTCTTTATAGAATCATAAAATGATAAGGTTGGAAGAGACCTCTGGAGATCATCTAGTCCAACCCTCAGCATAGCCCCGTACAAGGACTGAACCCACAACCTTGGCATTAGCAGCACCACACTCTAACCAACTGAGCTAAACCTGAGTTCCTTAGTGACAAATTCTAATGTGCTGTGCAGGTTTTAACCACATTCAATTTAGGAGAAGAGGAAGGATGTGGAAAAAAAGGACAGGAAAGAGCTTAGAAAGCCTTACTAAACCATGACTCATGATTACTGGAAAATATGTGAAGATAAAAGGATAGCTGTCAAAGGCTAGAAAAATGCTAATTCATTGCTCTCAAAATCGTAGCACAAGATCAATGTGCAACACAATAGACTCATTCAGTTCCAGGGATTAAAAAAAACCAAAAAACAAAAAACACAACAGTAGGTCCACAGGCATCAGACCTAAAACAGCCTGTTTTTTTTACTGGTTTCTATCCTGCTTGTCCGCTGAAATTTTAACTAAATTACACAAAACTGAATTTTAATTGAACTACACTAACATAGTCCATCCAGGCTAAGAATGTTATGAATGTTCCAACTTTCAATCAGTATTTACATACTGCTAGACACCAATGGACCCACCCTTTAGACCAGACGTCTATCAGGAGTAGAGCAATGAAATTAATGAAGCCTTGTTTCTAGCAGATAAGCATTTTGACGTTAAGCTCTCATGCTGATTCCTTGGTGCGCAATGAGGGGTAAGTTAATACCAAGAGTTCTCTTGCAGTGTAAGAACAGAAAAATCCTAATAAGGTTTTTTCTTCTTCTTGGCTGACTACTTGCTCTAAACTTACAGGAACTTAGCATCCTTGAGATATCTAGCCATCTGTCAAGCTTGACTGAAATTGGCCAAAGGTCCGGAAGATGTTCTGGAGAACAGACAGATGGATGTGCACACCAGAGAACACATTGTTATTGCATAACAGACATTCCTCAATGAATACGTAATTACTTAAAAAGGGGAAGTTTTCTACTACTTCCTGATGGTAAAGTTTGGAGCAATTTGACTGATGAGGAATATTTTTCTTTTCTGGACACATTAACAAGATTCTGACAAATGCCCTTAGTAAAGCAGAGCACATATCTGTGCATACTCAGAATTGTTTTTAGAAGATCCTGTTTCTGCAGACACAGATTACGTTTGGCTTGTGTTCAGCAACGCCAAAAACACGATCAGTTCTGAATGTTCACAGGATCTAACATTTGCATAACTGGCATACTACTCCATGGGGAAAAAATAAAAATAAAAGTACACTTGGGAGAAACAAAACTGCAGGATCAGAACGGTGTTTGTATAATTTGGAAAGATATCCATAACTGCTGGACTCCCACCCTCTAGTTTTGATTGAGCATTTCTTTACTGGTTAATTCCAAAGCCAAAAAACATGATCTCAGCTTTCTAAGATTTCCATTTGCTGCTTTCAATGTAAGTACATATCAACCTCATTTTTCTGACAGCAAGATCCTAGATTGGGTCTTCCCCGATATTTACTTCTTGCGAAATAGGAAGTCTTGATGCCTACAAGTTTGTGATTTAGTTTACACTGGAACATCTCTGGGATCAGTTTATTGCCCACAGGAGATAACAAGTGAAAGATATGTCATGAATGGCTCATCTGACTTAATGTGCACAACTTCCCTTCAATACTTTGCCCTGGATAAATCAGATTGTACATCTCCCATAAATAGCAACTAATGACTGCTTTCCAAGGCAGTATTAAGCAATTTGTGATCTATGCAGACCTGCAGTATACCTGCAGGATTTCTCACAACTACTAGACTTTCTTTACCACTGTGACCACCCTAGTAGAGGCAAATCTACCTCGTCTTCACACGTGACAGTACATTCACCCATCCTTCTGCTTCTACATATATACGTATATATTTACATGTATTTGCCCACTGTCTCAGACAGAACGCTTTTATCGCACACTGCTCCACCTATCCACATACTGCCAGCACCATTTAGGGCTTATCAACATCCTCGGCTGCATTAGGAAGTACGTCACCAGAGGGTCAAGAGAAGTGATTATTCCCATCTACTAAGCACTGATGAAAACACATCTGGAGTACTGTGTCCAGTCCTGGGCTTACCAAGAAAGACACAGGCATACTGAAACAAGCCCAGCAAAGGGCCACAACAGTGACTAAGGGACTGGAGCATCTGTCACATTAGGAGAGGCTGAGAGAGCTGAGATTGTTTAGCCTTGAGAAGGCTCGGGGGGATCTTATTATTGTGTATGAATGCCTGATGGCAGGGAGTAAAGGAGATGGAGACAGACTATTATTCTCGGTGGTAGCCAGTGAAAGGACAAGAGGTAATAGACACAAACTGAAATACAAGAAATTCCACTCAAACAAAAGATAAAACTTAAACACAAGAAAAAGCTTGCCTACTGTGAACAGATTGCCCATAGAAGTTGTGGAGTCTCCATCCTTGGAAATATTCAGAATCCAACTGGACACTGGGTAACTTGCTCTACTTGAGCCTGCTTTGAGAAGGGGGGCGTTGTACTAAATGATTTCCAGAGATACCTTCCAACATCAGCCACCCTCTGATTCTGTTTAGCAATGCAACTGGTGTCAGATTACTAGCTGATACAACACCACTTTTGCAAATATAGCAATGAAAGCCCAGCAACTTCTTTGTGCTGTGTATGTGCTCTGAGAATTTTGGAGTCTGCTGAAATCCCACTATAAGTTTCTCCCTCTTCTTTGACTTTCCCTTTTTGCTCAATCTGTACACTTAATCTTCTTGAGTAGCTGTAGCATCAGGAGGTAGAATGTTTCTGTGGCCTTCTCCAACAGCACCGCTGCCATGTGCTGGCTTTTCTTCTAGCTTTTCATGTTGCAGAAAGTTTATAAACTGCTTATTGTTAGGAATGAATGAGCTAACTCAGAAGAATAATCTCTCACACGTCCTGTTCTCATGATCTTCTGTAAGCATTTTCTGCTACTCGTCCTAGGAGACAAAATATTGATCTTAATTAATAAAGCACTGTTTACATTTTTACATTTTCAGTAGAATATTCATTGGCCCATAATGTCTGCATTCTTTAGGTAGGTCTCTCTTCTACTTCTGAAGATCTTGCAGATATTTCCTTGGCCTGCACTTCCACTTGGTGATGCCAAGGGGATGTTTTGGTTCTATTCCTGCACAGTTCAGTTGCCCTTGGTTTTTTGGAAGCTATTCTGTATGGTTAGGCAAAATGCTCCCAGAAAATTTTCCTGTAAACCTGAATGATATTGCTCTAATGATCTTGGTTTTTAATTGGTTCTTTCAGAATCTCCAAAGTTGTATGAGTGACGAAGTGCTTAGCTCTGTGTTGTAAGATTTATTCCCTTTTCTTGTTCTTGGTTTCAGATAATAAATAGCATCTTGCCACAGGTTTATTATGTTTGGAATTACAGTACTCATAATCTCAGTTATTCCAGTGTTGCAGGCATACTTGTCACCACTGCCTCAAACTTAGATTTCTTATATTTTGGAGGAGATAATAAAAAGTTAGTCTTTCAATTGCTCACTGTTTTTTCCATTGCCAACTCAAAGCCCAAGCACATGTGGGGCCTTTATATGTTATTACTTGGAGAAAGACTATTCATTCTTTTAAATTACCTGAAGTTTACTTTACTTCTCAAAATGTTCTTACATGGAAGTAGACTATCACTTGCCTATATAATATCTGGAAGACTGTGATACAAAGCTAAAGCTTTGTAAACATAGTGGGCTATGCCTTTTCTCACTTATGAGAATATACACAGAGAAAGTTAAAGACATTTATGCAGTGTTCCATAACAAGTCATTGATGAAGCTAGGATTAAAAGAAAGGGCTTGGGAGCCTAGTTTATCCTTCTCTCACTTTGCAGGCCTCTTTTTCTGATCCACAAACCATTTTACTTTGCAACCATTCTTTTCAGCAGTGTCTTCCTTCAAGGCCAGCTGGCATTAGTGGCTTTCCTGCTTTCAGGCTCTCACATAAACAGTCCTGATGACAACATAATGTTCTAAAATTATGGACTATACAAACATTCTATTGAGACATGATTAATCTATGAACATAGAGTATTTAAAGATTATTGTATCATCATCGTTATATCTGCTATATGTTTGTTAACAGCTGCTTTGCTGGCCAGATCAATCAGCTAAGGGATCGTTTTTGCAAGAAACCAAGTTAGTAAGGGATAATGAACGCAGTTTTCTATTCTTGGATGCTCACAGATATCTATTCCTTCTGAGCATTGGCTCTGGGGCAGTGTGACATTTAAGTGAATTTACGTGGTTCAGGAGTCCTGAAAAAACGAAGAGCTTAATAAAGGACAAAACCTAGTCCACACTTAACCTAAGAACTGACATAGGACTCAGGTTGAAAGTAGGAGATCCTGGGAGGGGTTCAGTTTATTTTTTGATCCAATAAAGTCTTTGCCTAAGGGTTATGTGAACTTCTAAAAGGGAGTGTTGTCTATTTGTCTGTAATCTAGTTGCAAAAAGTCATTATCAGAGGACACAGTCCCCAAACTGGGTCCAGGCTCTTGAAGTAAACCTGTAGCCACACTAACAGCAAAAGTAAGCTCAAAAACAGGAAGGTTTGAAGCAGACGAGTTTGAATCTTGAAAAAAGTTAGTATGGTGCTTTCTGTTTTGCCTGCGTGTTGTTAGTCAGAGTAAAGGCAGGCTTAGCCCAAGTCCTGCTGCTCCACCAATATCTTCCAGAAGTGCCTGGGGCTCCTGCTGTCATGACAAAATAGTGTGGGTTTCCAAGGAGCAATACTTCACTGCTATCTGTAGTATTGCTATCAGAAGGCTTTATTGTTTAAATTGAAAAAGATAAAAGTTCACATCTCCTTCCTAGACAGGTGCTTTGTTAAGAGCCATGTTGGTAAAAGTTCAACATTGATTCAAAGATTAGACATCTGCAGGAAACAACAAAGGAAGGAGTACCAAATTATGCAGTAAACTACATGGCATTTTCCCCATAGCTGCTTCCGCCCTTTGGAACAGGAACGTAAGCCTTAAGAATTTATGTCTCACACTGCATATCCAATTTTCCACTATTTTTTGGTAGTGATGAGTGACAACTGTGTCACAGATGGAAGGGTTTGGCCTTGCTCTGGCTGTTGCAACACATCTTATGATCTGCAGTTACTAGATGATGTAAACAATGAGAACCTGGTTTCCACTCTGGGAATTTGGAATTTTGTTCAAATTTGGTATAAATTGCTGACATCTGGTTGGAGAACTTGTAAACTAGCATGTAAATCTGTGATCTAAAAACTCAAGGTTCTGCGCTAGTTCGTTTCCTTCATTTCTAAAGATGGCAAAATGCAAAAGCTCTGAGGATACTCAAATGGAAACTGAACCTTCTGATAGCAAGTCTTTAGAAAACTGATCCATACAAACAGATGGGCCCCACCTTGCAGCAAAGTGAACAAATAAAGGATAATTTATCTCTAGGTGGAATAAGCATCTTTCATAAGAAAGTTTGCCAAAGGCTGGATAATTTCACAAAGTTGCTCAGTAAGAGGCCAGAAGTGATTAGAAATGAAAAGTCTCACAACACCACCCTGAGTACTCAGCTCTTAATCTGGTTATCAGGCAGCAGGGCTTTTCTTAATTGAGGTAGCCTTTTATCAAATGAGGGTCTTATCTCCTTGGTGAGGTCATATGGTATGAGTAACACAGAGTCAATAGGATATCTAGCACAAAGGCAATGCTATGCACTACAGAATATAAAGATACTGTAGGTGCTATTTACTTAAAGGCAACTAGCGAATGCTGCAGCACCCTCCAACCTTCAGAAAAAGCTGTGTTAACCCCATTCAGAACTATGCCTACTGCTCACAATAATTCTGCTTGTCCAGATTTGATATTGTTGCCTTAGCAAGGCAGTGTGACGTTTTGAAACTAGGGTCTGATTTATCATAAACAGCTGCAGTTCCACTGAGTTTTAATTGCAGCATAGCTTTAGCTGAGACTTCATCAAATTAGGCAAAGAAAAACATTATGAATGAAGTATTTCACATTTTTACCATAATTTCATCTAAGAATGGGTGTCAGTCCATACTAGACGTCTCATATGTTGGAGATCTGAACTGAGATGTCTCTTGGTTTTGTGTCTGAATTCTTCTGTGACCTTTGCCAAGTCACTGGCGTCTGTTTTCTACAACTCTCAGGTGCCTAACTCTGGCTCTACTCCTGCAGAAAAAATAGTGCACAGGCTTTTTCTTGAAGCCTCCATTTCTTTGTTTAGAAATAATAATAAAAAAAAATGTTGCAGCTTTTCATCACGAAGACACTGGGAGAATGAACCAATTACATAATTGAAGCATTCAGATGACACGAGAATCCTAGCAAAGCCCACTCAGAGAAATACTTCCATACTAGAACCATTACCTACCTGCTAATGTTTTCAGTCAGGGGAAACAACGCGTTGTATCACAAGAGTCAATTAGAAGATCAACATGCAAATCATCATCTTTCTGAAATTATTTTTGAAAACAAAACAAAAATCTTTGAGTTGATTAAAGCATCTTGTTTCATTATTAGACATGTTCTGGTTCTCTTTCAAGCCCTTTAAAAAATAGAATTTTGCAAATATAAAAAACCAAAAGAAAGAGGATTTGATAGCTCCCTTGTCCTTAGCAAGACACTTCAGCAAAGAAATGCTGGAAGAGCTATGCAAATCTATTCTCTATTTCATGATTTATACAGGTGCTTAAGAATTCATTGTATCACTGGTTAAGTATGTCATATATAAGACCTGGGTAGGAATAAATTTAAAAGAATTTTAGTTCATCTAGTCAGTTTATACAAGATGTAAGTAAATGCTACTTTGTCCAAATGAGAAGTGGATAATGAGTTTACACAGATTTATCCTGGTATTTCAATACAGGTACTGAATATCTTAGAGAATTAATAGCGGAATGTGAAGACTCTTCTTTCTCCTGACACTGAGGTAACTGCAAGCCTTAGTTGCAGGGGTTGTGACTTACCATCTCCTGACTACTAGGTGGTACAGTTCAGCCTATGATATAGTCCAGTGGCTTCCTGTCAGGACAACTGTCATCAAGCCACAAACTGTTAACAGCTCTCAGAAAGACAACTATTTTTATGGACAATAAAAGGGCCTGATTACTAGTTTTCTAAGGTAGTCAGTGCAGCTCAGCTTTTAAGGTACTTTGCTGAAACTGAATGCAGATTATCTTGCTAATCTTGGAAACATGAGAGAGGGGTTCAATCAACAGATGTCTATGATAGCATCTTTATGCCAGCAGAAAAGCAGTAGGTGTGTGCCTGGAGAATTTCAGGCAGATGTTGAGCTCACTGCTTGACTGAAAGTCACACAGCCTGGGTTAATAACCCTTGCAGTGGTAAATAATACAGGTGATACCAAAATAAGAGAAAAGCAAAGAACCCATTCAATCCCTCTCTCACCTCCTTGTCCCACAAGCTTGAATTTTTCTCCATCAATGGGAGAGAGGAGCAAGCAAGCCATTGCCAAAGGCTACGACAACAGTGCCGCTGCCTTGCTTGCAGAGCAGTAGCAATGCTATCATGGGGCTCCACATTTGCTGCCTTCTCTGAGATGGATAACTCCCCATCTGCAGTGAGTGAGCACAAAACACAGCTTCAGAGTTGCAACTGAGATGCATTTAGAGTCAACAGAGGGAAGCAAGCCCTGAGAGTCAGAGATTGGCTGGCTGATGCCTTAATGAAATTGTGTGTTTTATACTAAAGTCCAACATCTTTTTTCAAGCATAATCGCAGAAGTGTAACCAATTTAACATCCTGGTGCGAAGAATCCCAGATGAGTCAAGTGAAAAATAGTTCAACTGCACCATAACTTTCCATCTAATTCCTAACAACTAATAATTAGCAGATGTTCCCAAGTATGATGTATATACCTTACCTAGAATAAGCGCATTGCCCGTATAACTGTCCAGTGTCTTTTTGATTTCTACTTTATTTGTTGATCTGCCTTTTATATTTTTACATTTATGAAATCATATCTGACTTTATGATATTAGAAGTAACCTATATGTGGCTAATTAAATTCTCTGTTTTGTTGAATAAAATGTAACGATTTCTATTTTAGATTGATTCTGGTATATGCATTTTAAAAAGGAAGAAATTGTGTTTTAGAAATCTATAGCTTTTTAATCAGTTTGTTATTCCCTTAGCTATATTTCTTCTCTTCCCTATGGGAAAAGATTACCTGAACTTCATACAAGCACTCTGCGGCAACATCTTCTGAAGCAAAGATAGGGCAATGTACTTGCTCTGAAAACCTTAACAGTTAGCGGTATTATAAGAATAGTCAGTCATGTAAAATGAATGCAGGACTGATTCCCATCTCTGTGTTAAATTTAATCATTTCATAAAGATCAATGAATGATAATTTTGCCCAAATTTCAGTAGCTTGAGCTTAAAAAACTAAACACATTTCAGTTAGATGGGTGTCAAATCCTATGTTCAGATGTATCATCTTGGGTCAGTTTGGTGATGAATCTGACTATGAACTTTTCATATCATCTGCACTGTGGTGAATTAAAGTTTCAAATCCAATGGCAAGTATGAATTTTGCAACCATCTCAAACTTTAAATTAACATAAATTAGTAAAATGAATTTTTTCATTAAAGAAAAATAAGTTGCTCCCTATAACTCTTTTTTTTCCAGCTCAGATAGAAGATAAGTTAAAGAGAACAAAAGTTAAGAAACTAAAGAAGAAAACGAAAGTCTCAGGAGACAGGACATCCAGAACAGGAACCTGCTCATCTGGATACTGTGGTGCTATTGAATTAGCACTTTTTACATCATCTACAGTCACTAGGTGCATGGCAAAGCAAACTGGATCTTACTAAACATTTCCCCTCTTGCTATCTCACATCACATGCTCTTAGTGATGAGACATGCCCAATATAGTCTAAGTAAGGAATTGTATGTTTCGTTGCTATCAGTAGTTCAGAGCAGCAAGCAGTTGTAAGAATCCAGAGGATTTCACTTCAGTGTTGTTTCAAATATTTGCTCTTTTCTTTGTACCAAAAAGAACTGGGGATTTCCAGGCAGAGATATAATACTGCAATAAAGAAGACTATATTTAATGGTTCAGTGTGTTTGTTCCCTGGATGAATTCCACCAGCCCTTAATTGCAGTTTGGCCTAAACACTAATACAGCTCCACAGGCCAGCAAAGGTCAGCAGGTGGGCAGTCTGCCAAAGAAGTCAACACAGAACAGAAACAAAGTCAATGCTGAAAATATATATTGGCAAGTTGAGGGGGAAAAAAACCCCTACATCCTAATTATTCCAAATCCCTAGTGCCATAAAGCCAGGCAAGTCAGACATTAGGTTCTTTCTTACAAGAAATCTAACTATGCCTCGACACCCTATATTCACTCCTGAATTCGGTCTATGAGCAATCACACAGCATATACCAGTTTACTCACAGGCTTTTTTCAAAACTAACTAATTCCGCTCAAGATGAAACCTGAATTCAGGAGATACTTTCTTTGGGAACTTCTCTCCAGAGGAAGGATGGATAAGCTAGTGTTAGGATTGGCTCCCTCTGTCCTACATCAGCCTTCATCATTATCCATACTGGCCTTGAACCATCAAATACCCTAACGTCATGGCTCAGATTCACAACTCAAGCATTTGGCATCATGCTCCAAAGCACCCTTCTTCCCTCTCATTCATTTGCACACTTTAGACTGAAAGAGCCCCAAACCAAACACAGAATAATTGTGTCTTAGGGCCGCAGAAGCCTCCCACAGGGCCAGAGGAAATATGGCTCAAGAGCTCCCAGCATGAATGTGGCCCATCTGCTCTGGAGGAAACCACCCCGGGAGATTGTTTGGCTGATGCCTTCATGAAATTATCTGAAATCGTGTATTTTACACTCAAGTCCAACATCTTTTCATTTTTTCAAATATACTCACAACATATTCTTTAAAATATTTCAGATAATCAGATTTTTGTTTCCTCGTTTCTCTTCTTTCTCTTCCTTCCATCATTTTCAAATACTTATTTCCTTCTTTAGAACAAGTGCCATAGAAAAAGGTTCTTTCACTTTCATATTTTCTTTTATACTTTTGTTTTTGCTTCCTGTTGCTTTTCAATTCTGCTTAGTGTTGGCATAGTGCTGTGGCACAGAACGAGCTTCATTTTCCTTTCTGAAAGTGCTGATAAGTTACATCAGTGAATGGAAACATCAATATAGCAACAGCCCCATATAGAAATAATTTTAAAATAATCAGTGGAAAATAACTTAAATTCTTTTTATTAAAGCCTAAAACTCTTAAGAAACTGATATTTTAAAATATATTTTTGGTAGGTAATTGGAACCAAATCTAAGAAAGTTGTTGAAGTTTTCAGACAAGAAAAAAAAGCCTTTTCTGTTTGCGTTGTGGGACTGCTGCCAAAGATACGGGTATAGCCAGTTGTCACTCTTAAGTCTGCAATACTGGCATCTGTGGAGGTCAGATTTCAGCTATGGCCATGAGTTCAGCCATCCTGGCCATAGGTTGTGGTAGCCCTCATTTGGTGGCATGTGGTCATGCATAGGAGGAGACTTGACTCCAGTCCTACTGTGCCTTTAAAAAGGCCATGTGCCTCACCAGTTATTTAGATAAGAGGAAGCATTAGCTGGTTTGGGCATCACTTACTTCCTGCACAGCTGCTACTTTTTTCTTCCAGGAAAAAGTCAGAGAGAAACAATCCTGAAAGCAGACTGTGCCAACAGGATGCAAGTGGCTCACCCTCCAGGCTCACCAGCTTTTCTAGAGGGAACTGATGTATAGTCAGTGTTGCCATAAGAAAATAAGCCTTGTCACCAGCCATCAACATAGACAGCCTGACCCGCTAATGCTCTGAGTACTAACACCTGCCATGCAGAACTGAATCCTGTAGTCTCTCAAAAGATTTCCACCTCACTGTTAACCCTGAATGTTGGGGGCTTTCTGCTGGTGGGGATCCCCCTGGATGCCGATATAAACAGTCTTACTGCCTGCTGTGGGCCTGGATGAAGTCCCTAAAGGCTTCATTAAGGCAAGCTGACTTCTGAACACTTTGGAGTAAATCCAAGAGTCTGACTCTTTCTAGAAAGAGTCTACTTTCCCAAAGGTTTCTGCATAGATTTAGCAAGTCAAGTTAATGCCTTAAGGAGATCATTTTCTGTAACTGGTAAAAAGAAAAAAAAAAAAGCAGAGTAAATACTCATGAACATTTTACTCTTCTTTTTATGTCCATGGGTATCTATTTCCTGTAATACATCTTACGTGCCACCAGAAATATAGGCTTTCAAAAACTGTACTGAAATCTTGTTTTGGGACACCAGTGGAATATCTGGAAACTGCCGAATATTCTGTCGAAGCTGTGAATGCTGAAGCTTCATTACCTCCTCTAACTACAGCATTTTGATTCTGTGAAGTCTACAGTGAGGCTTCTCCCCTCTTGACATAATTTTCTCAGGAGGTCTTTTCTCTGATGTGTCTGACTGTAGACTATTACTAGTGATGCTCCCACCCTCGCTACCTGAAAGAAGCTGAATGAGCACACAAAAGATGTCTATGCTCCACTCCTCTTTCACCATATCACTCACTCAGTCAGACCTTTCTGAAAGAGATAGGCCATGTGCGTAGTAAAACAGTATAAGTAGCAATAGGACTTAAAGGGAGGGAGACAGAGAGGAAAGAGACTTCTTTCCTTAAAAAAAAAAAAAATAGTTCATCTCGCCAGGAGCATCAGACAAACATAATTACTGAAACATAGATTTATTGAGTTGGAACATTACCCAGACTTGTTCTCTGGCATCATTCCTGCAAGAAGCCAGACTGTCTGATCCACTGGCAAGAAGCCAGACTGTCTGAACATTGCATGGATAGTTATTTCTCTGATTGTTAACTGGCATTTGAGAGCTAATAAATTGGTAAATTGTTAGCATATCTGGATCTGAACTCAGCAAGTTTGACTTGCTCATCCAGTTACTGTTGCGTATGCTTTGACATCAACTTCAGCATGGGAGAGGATCTGAACCAGGAAATCTTAAAAAACACTTTTCTTTGAAACCTGATTAGCAAATCAGAGGTGCAAAGCGATAAGAGAAGACTTTCCTGTACAGACTTCCTTTAGCAGGCCTGAGCCACTGGCACCAGGAAGATGCAAAGCTTCATATATGCCCAAATAGGCAGAAATGCTACTACACTGTCTTTGAAAGTTACAATTCTAGCTTCACTTCAGCAAGCTATGGAATATGATTAGAGATGGACTAAAAACTAGATATCTTTCCCTGATAAAAGAAAGGAAAAAGACAATATGTGCTTGGAGAAAATGTTTGCCTCCAATCTGGTTAAAAAATTAAAAGTGAAAATATTTGGGAAGAGAATCAAACTGAAATGTCTTTGCTTGCTGGTGCTGACATCAAGGTTCTTTGGAGGCAAAAAACGAACCTTCCAAGAAAGCAGCCAGAGAGCTGCTTGTTTTGGTTGGGAGAGGGGGAATTGTTTGTTTTCTGGAGTTGAGGAGTGCTAGGAGAATCTCTCTAGCAAAATAATGCTGTTATAGCATTCCTGGACAATTCTGCCGTTTGCAATGTTTATACTGATAGGAATCTAGCAACTTAGAGATGCTCAACAAGAGACTCAGAGAGGCCTGTGCTTGGAGGTGTGATATGTTAAATTCATAGCCACATATTGGCATCACACCTACAGAAAGCTCTCTGAAAAGCCACAGGCATAAAGCCTGTGGTTCCTCCTTGAGTGGGCAAACAAGATGTACTGAGGAAGGAGTACCGGGAGAATATATGAGAAGGCAGTTTATCTTCTAAAACTAACAGAATACTTCCCCTCTCTTTCCCTCTGTTTAACTTGGATGGCACTGGCCTATCTCAGTCTGGACTCCCCTGTTTCTAGCTGGACTACCAAGCTGAAGAATCAGAGTGGAAGCAGGAGGGTATTATAAGCAGTTTAGCAATCTGAAGGAATTCAACAGGAAAGAGAACTGTCCAACCTAAGAATTTTCTGTCTCTCCTGTCTCCTGCTGGAGAAGGAATCCTTCTGATGCATTTGTTCCATCAAGGAGATGCTCGTCTCCTTTTCTTTTTGTTCCCTAATATACATAATGAACAGCATAAATTTGCACCTGGTTGCCAACAGGCTCCTTTCATATGCACTGACTCCTTTATATCCAGTGAGTTGAAACATAAATGGAAGTCTCGGTAGAACAACTTAGAAGTCTCCATGTGATGTCCGTATCTGAAGAGTGCCACTGTGTCTGAAATGCTCATATGCCCACCTACAGTTCATTTTGCTTCCACTTGTTCTGTTTTCCATAGTACTTCTCATCATGCTCTGTCATGTCATATTACTGCACAACAGGAGGTTTCCAGCCAAAAGAGCACAACTCTTAAAGCTTCGCCTACAGATTACTACTTCTCAGCCAAACCTAAAATGTGCCTTCTTTGACAGTCATATCTATTTTAAAGACCTCATGTGGTGGAGAATTTATTGGTAACTTGTGGCCTTCTACTCCACAGGCAAATTCCTCTCAGCTACACAGGAGCAGCTAGCTTCCTATTTGAATTTACTGACTCCAACTCAAAACTACAAATCTCTAATATATTGTCTGCTAGAGTGAAGAATGTCTATACAGTTACTCTGTAGATTGAAGACATTTGCACCTCCTCCTGCATAGATGACGATCTTTTCAGCTATTAATCTTCTGTTTTATTAACTTGATAAATAGATAGATAGATAGAGTACCTATAGGGTACTCTATCCAGCTGCATCCAACCTTAACCTTAATTGTGAGACACTTGAGTAGATTTCTCCCATTGTCATTTGGTAAGTCAGCTGCAGTCTAGAAGGCATGCAGAGTCAACAGCACAGCACTGGATTTAACATAATACCCTTAGCTTGGCAGCAGATTTTATTAGGCTAGGTACTGTATTATGCTCACCTAGCTGCATGACTTCAGACTGGATCTTGCTTGTGTCCAGCAAAAATTTGAGTAAAGACAGAGGAAACATGCAATTATTTGCACTCACTTGTGAAGACAAATCCTTATGCCTACTTTTTTTCTACCTTCCTGTAAAAATTCTGCCTTATATATATATATCCTTCAACCATTGCAATTATGAAAACTCTTACTGCTACATTTTTAAACTTCTCTCAAAAATACAATGATAGGTATTCCAAAATGTAGGGTATTTTGAGTATGGGAATCTTGTCAAAATCTCTGGATTCTTCAGAACTGGATGGGTGATTTTCTAAAAAGCAGTTTACAGGAGGGATTTCACATACATTCTGGTTTAAATTGGACTAACGAAACCTCTGATACCTAACCCATAGCACACTATCCAAAATGAAATCAGGAATTACATATAGGGAATTAAAAGCTCAGAGGTCCAAATGCACTTAGCTGAGACCCTTGAATTCAGCATTTAGTTCCTTAATGTTTCTCTGTTAACACTGGAGAGAGACAGGCACCTCCAGGAGGCCATGTGACCCACCTAAAATCTGCATGAAATGTGTAGAATAACTACATCTAAAGTTATTATTTTTGTAGCAAGCACTACCACAATAGCAGTCAGGAGTAGCTGTGACACCTGACACAGCTCAATGCCACTTCTTTAACTTCATCAAATTCAGTGTGAAAGGAGACAGGCTACTTGGGAGAATTATAAGAATGCTGTGAAAGCTAAGGCCCATTTGGAATTAAGTCTGGCAAGGGATGTTAAGGACAACAAGAAGGGATTCTTCAAATACATCAGTAGCAAGAGGAAGATGGGGAAAATGTGGGCCCGCTACTGAATGGGGTGGGGGCCCTGGTGACAAAGGTTACAGAGAAGACAGGGTTACTGAATGCCTTCTTTGCTTCAGTCTTCACTGCTAAGGGCAGCCCTCAAGAATCCCAGAGCCCAGAAACAAGGGAGAAAGTGTGGAGAGAGGCAGACTTTCCTTTAGCTGAGGAGGATCAGGTTAGAGATCTTCTGGGCAAACTTGACATTCGCAAATCCATGGGCCCGGATGGGATGCACCCACGAGTACTGAGGGAGCAGGCGGATATTGTTGCCAGGCTGCTCTCCATCATCTTTGGAAGGTCCTGGAGAACTGGAGAGGTGCCTGAGGACTGGAAGAAAGCCAGTGTCACTCCAGTCTTCAAAAAGGGCCAGGAGGAGGATCCAGGCAACTACAGGCCAGTCAGCCTCACCTCCATCCCTGGAAAGGTGATAGAACAGCTCATTCTGGATGTCATCATCTCCAGGCATATAGAGGAAAAGAAGGTGGTCAGGCGTAGTCAGCATAGATTCAGCAAGGGGAAATCCTGCTTAACCAATCTGATGGCCTTCTATGATGGCATGACTGGCTGGGTAGATGAGGGGAGAGCAATGGACATTGTGTACCTTGACTTCAGCAAGGCTTTTGACACTGTCTCCCATAACAACCTACTAGATAAGCTCAGGAAGTGTGGGTTAGATGAGTGGACAGCGAGGTGGATTAAGAACTGGCTGAATGACAGAGCTCAGAGGGCTGTGATCTGCTGTGCAGAGTCTAGTTGGAGGCCTGTGGCTAGTGGAGTTCTCCTGGGCTCAGTACTGGGTCCCATCCCGTTCAGCTTATTCATCAATGACCTGGATGAGGGGACAGAGTGCTTCCTCAGCAAGTTTGCTGATGATACCAAGCTGGGAGGAGTGGCTGATGCACCAGAGGGCTGTGCTGCCACTCAGAGAGGCCTGGACAGGCTGGAGAGTTGGGCAGAGAGGAACCTCCTGAGGTTCAACAAGGGCAAGTGCAGAGTCCTGCACCTAGGGAGGAATAACCCTATGTACCCCAGTACAAGCTGGGGGCTGACCTGCTGGAGAGTAGCTCTGCAGAGAAGGACCTGGGAGTGCTGGTGGACAACAAATTGACTATGAGCCAGCAATGTGCCCTTGTGTCCAGGAAGGCCAATGGTCTCCTGGGCTGCATTAGGAAGAGTGTTGCCAGCAGGTCGAGGGAGGTGATCCTGCCCCTCTACTCAGCCCTGGTGAGTAGAGAGATGACTCGAGTACTCATCTCAAGTATTGTGTCCAGTCCTGGGCTCCCCAGTACAAGAGAGACATGGAGCTACTGGAGAGAGTCCAGCATAGGGCTACAAAGATGATCAGAGGACTGGAGCACCTGCCCTATGAGGAAAGGCTGCGAGAGCTGGGCCTCTTCAACCTGGGGAAGAGAAGACTGAGGGGGGGATCTTATTGATGTGTACAAGTACCCGAAGGGAGGGTGTCAAGGGGACAGGGACAAATTCTTTTCAGTGACGCCAAACAACAGGACACGAGGCAACAGGAACAAACTGAACCACAGGAAGTTCCACCTGAATGTGAGGAGGAATTTCTTCACAGTGAGAGTGACAGAGCACTGGAACAGGTTGCCCAGAAAGGCTGTGGAGTCTCCTTCTCTGGAGATACTCAAAGCCCACCTGGATGCAACCCTGTCTAACATGCTCTTTTTCTAACATGCTCTGCTTGAGCAGAGGGGTTGGACTAGATGATCTCCAGAGGTCCCTTCCAACCTTACTGATTCTGTGAGAATATTTATTACACTGTTGGAAAATGGAGCTAAGCCCTGTACATCCAATTTTTCAATGGACAGGCTCTAGCTAGGGCTCTTACTTGTTATCAATGTGGTGGGTCATTACCCGCAGGTATGCTGTTTCTTCTGTTAATATTTGTTGAAGTCTGCAAATAACTGGATTAACTGCATCTATGAATGTGTCTTTGAGAAGGTGTGCATGTTAAATTTGTTGTTATCATATTACAGAGGGTGTAACACAAATTTGTCTACACTCTTTTCAAAGAGCTAAGCTCCTTTCTCACTCTGAGGATTTACCACAGGCATGTCCCAGTAACATCATTCCAGGGACAGAGATAAGATCAAAAGACATACAGCAAATGACAGAGCAAGAAAAAATTCTTCTTTTAATTTCTAGTTTTAATATACAATAAACTAGTCAATAGATTTCCCATCAAAACCATTTTTAAAAGGAAAAATGGCTTTTTGACTGAGATTCATATTAAAAAAATCCAAAGGGAATTAAAAGAAAAAGTGCAAGAAAAAAAACTCTTTTTTAATTTTCACAAGCATTTGAAAGGGCAGAGGGGAGAATGTATTGCAGATCTGTATTGGACACTCCTTACACCACTTTATTAAATTTCCCGTGGAAGTGTGAATTTCCATCACATGTTCTACTCACAGTACACATTTTTTCTCAGTAGTGCTTCCTACTTTAAAATGAACAGAGCTTTAAGGGAAAAGTGCCACAGAAGTAAATAGAGGATAACAGTCTTTCTACGATGCCTGGAAAGCAACCTGTAGCACCTACCTCACCATACTGTCTTGGAAGCCAAAATTTTGCTGAGGTCACTAATTCAGCATCTTCCAGTTAATGTGATAGTTCAGGCTCCTGTAAGCTTCTTGGTCCAGTGTTCACCTCCATTTTAGGTCGGTGGATAGCAGAGGTATTCTGAATTTAAAGGAAGTAAGTTTTTGTGTTCATATTCTAGTGTAAAAATGGTGTACTAAACAGATGGAGGATAAACTCTATTTTGATTCAACTATGAACATTTGTTAAATACTGCCTTAAGTAACACCTGCTCTAACTCAAAAGTATGGCCATGGAATTCAGTGGCGTTACAAGGACATTGAAGTGTGGCAGACAAAAACAGGAACAGGACTAGACATGTAAGTTCAGAGTAGACGATAAGTCAGTATTTCATGTGACACAGAACTACAATTAGAGCTACCTGTAGGGGTCATTTGGAAAAGCTGGTTCCATGCACTTGCATTACTTTATGATAATACTCACAATGAAAAAAGAGAAGTAGTATGTAATTTAAAAATAATTAGGCAAAAGGATTGGAGTAATGGGGGATTCTGCAAGACCAGAAAAGAAAAATAACCATAATTATAAATATCACCTTTACTCCTGTATAACTATCACCTTTACTTTTGTGTATTTGCTTTTATTTTTCTTTGCTTCCTGTTAACAGAAAATCATAGAATCATAGAATCATTAAGGTTGGAAGGGACCTCTGGAGATCATCTAGTCCAACCCCTCTGCTCAAGCAGAGCATGTTAGAAAAAGAGCATGTTAGACAGGGTTGCATCCAGGTGGGCTTTGAGTATCTCCAGAGAAGGAGACTCCACAGCCTTTCTGGGCAACCTGTTCCAGTGCTCTGTCACTCTCACTGTGAAGAGTGACATTCATCCTCCTCACATTCAGGCGGAACTTCCTGTGGTTCAGTTTTTGCCCATTGCCTCGTGTCCTTTTGCATGGGACAACTGAAAAGAGTTTGTCCCTGTCCCCTTGATACCCTCCCTTCAGGTACTTGTACACATTGATAAGATCTGCCCCCTCAGGCTTCCCTTCCCCAGGCTGAAGAGGCCCAGCTCTCGCAGACGTTCCTCATAGGGCAGATGCTCCAGTCCTCTGAGCATCCTTTTACCCCTACGCTGGGCTCTGTCCAGTAGCTCCACGTCTCTCTTGCACTGGGGAGCCCAGGACTGGACACAGTACTCAAGATGAGGCCTCCCGAGGGCTGAGTAGAGGGGCAGGATCACCTCCCTCGACTTGCTGGCAACACTCTTCCTAATGCACCCCAGGATACAACTGGCCTTCCTGGCCACAAATAATGTTTTTCACAAACCACTTCCATTCACTTTGTTCCCAATCAATTTATTTCAGATTAAACTGTATTTCTGTTTCATTCACCCTTGTTTTTTCTCTTGACCACATTTCTTCTCTTAAAAAAATATTTTCTTCTTTCTAATTTAATTTTTAGGCAAGCAACTTTGTGCTTGACATCTTCTAAGCTGATGCCAATTATTTCTTTTCCCTGTTCTTTAGAAGTCTCTTTATGTTTTTATAGTCTTCTGGCTTTCTTTCCTCTGACATGGATCTACTTATCTCAAGCCTTTTATTATAACCTTTATGGCTCCTATATTTGTACATGCTATTTTCATTAGATCTTTCGTATGTTTTTAGTTTTTAAAGGAAATTACTTCTCTCTTTACTTTTCCATACACTGTTTACATTTTTTACTGGCCAAACAGAATACAAATTGTACTTGCTAAAGCATTAATGTGTTGAAAGGTAGAATAACTGAGTTTGCGTTTGTTTTATTGGATATTTAAAAACAGTTTGCCTGTTTCCTAAAAAGCGAATGGTACTAACAAATGTTAGGCCAATGTATACTACCACAGATCATCATACCAGGATATAAAGTGTGCAGAGCCAAAGGAAACTATTTTTTTGACTTTTATCTATATGTCTAGAGCATGTATCACTTCTCATAATTAGCTGTGAAGCGTCCACACTGTCAAGGCTTTGCATGTGTTCTAGTTTCTGCTGCTATTTCAACATGCCAATGACCAAATAATCAGCTTATTCCCAGAAGTCAGGTCCAACAACAATAACCGGCAGGCAGCATAACCTTTACCCTTTCAGAGATCCTGAAAATTATACTGGTAGGGCCAAAAAGCTCTGACCATATTTGAGCACATGAGCAAGAACAACAATTCAGAGTAGGGCTTGCATGTTTCAAGACCCTTTCTGACTTCTCCATTCCCACTACTGGTGACACAGCTATCCTGCCTCCCTGGACACACACATAAAATCCTAGATGGGCAGCTAGCTGCAACAGGTGAGCTCTAGGCCAGCAAGAATCTATCACTAGATGCTGTGTCAGGCAATAGACTGAAATGTTGCCAGTGCTCCTCTGCATGGCTAGTATGGAAGTACAGTGCAATGCTGCATGCTTGAAAAGATAAAACTGTTCTGTCCAATAGCTTTGGATTTTGAATCTGAATTTTGGGAGGAGCTGCTGGCTAGGAGATGCTAATTATGAGACATTTAGCTATGAAAACATGGTAACTTCAGACATAATCAAACAAGGGTATGTAAGATTTTTTATGTATCTTTTCATTCCATAGAGAATTATTTAGAAGGTGATTAGTGCAAATTACTTGGAAAAGCTCCACTTCCTCCCAGAGATCTGCATATGATCCATCACCCATCTGCATATGCCCAGGACTAAGAGGAGGATTAAAACCTGAGCTGACATGGAGCAGGGATTGTTCTCATTTAATCCTAGAATTTATATAACTTCTTTCAGGAAGTCACAGAAGAGCACAATAAGGATCCCATATGGTTGATGGGTGACTTCGATCATTTTTGTATATAAAGGTGGAGATGTTTATTGTTTTATGATCTCTTCATTATTGCTCTTTATCATTAAAAGATATTGTGAGAGCTGATTGGTCACTGGTTAACAAAGTCTTTGCACCTGAAAGAGCAGAGAGCAGGTGCTGAACCAAAGTTAGCTGTGGCAAGACTGTGTCAAGATACTAAGTTACTGTTACGAGAATTCTGGACTAGAAGAGGGAAAGAAAAATGACATTTGGACACATCTTGAGACCTGATCTGGATATCATGAAGGAAGCCAGAGTAAGAGGGGAGTAAAAGTAGATGAACTTAAATCTGTGCCAATTCTTGACCATTGCATCTGTGATGTGTATGATGTATTGAAAACTCTAAACTCTGTAATTTGTTCCGTAATATCTATTTTTTTTTCCTAGAGATGTGCTATGAAACCAGGCTCCAGGAAAGAACACATGAACTTAATAAGCAATGTTAGAAGTCTAATTTGAAGGAAGCAACTAGCTGAATACCAGTCTTCAGCCAGTAGGAAATAAAACTGATCACTAGCCAAAGACCTGTGATTTTGCAACATCTAAAGACAGGCATTTGTGAAGGGCAAGAATTCAATAGGAGTTGGTCCACTCTGTTTCCACCAAATCCACCAAACTTCAGAAATGAATCAGAAAAATCTGCCTAACATTAGAACTTTGCCACCTTAGTAGAGTGGGAAGGATGGAGCACAATATCAGTAAAGAGCGCAAATTTGGGAAATGACACGATCTATTGCCTGTAACATTGCTAGGAGATCTGCATTCCCTCCTCACTCCCATCACAGATATGCTTGACGGCAAACAACAGACTTCATCACCACTGGTTTTCAGTATTCCTCTTTATTCAAAGTATGAGTGGTTCGAGGGAGGGACGCTACATGCATGCAGTGCACAGCATCACTAAGTTCCAACATGCAGGTTGTTACAATGATAATAATAAAAATTGCATACTGTTGTCTTTTTACCTGATCTGAACTGCCTTCTGTTTCAATTGTTTCAGATGCCTTCCTGCAAAATCCAAGAGCTTTCTGGCAGTTTATTGAGAGAAATGCTCAGCTTCTATAAAGGATGTTCATCTGTTTGGCACAAATCAAAAGCATCAAGCTAGTAAAAATGTGTTCACATCTCTTCAAACAAACTTAGATGGAAACCCAGCAATTTTGTTTTCACTATAGCTGTCAAACCCCTCATTCATTTGATATTTTAACCAACCATTTCAAGATGTATCAGTAAATACCACTATATTAAAAAAAAAAGTGTTTTCTGTTATCCCGTGGTTAAATCACATCATCTTACCTACCCCAATACAGAAACAGCTACTTCCCAGCCCTTTTCATTGCCACTACATTCTTCTCTTTCTTCTTGCTCTTTCCAGTCTAGTCACTGCTTCCTTCCTCATTCTTACCTCCTGTATCTGTTCCCTTCAGTCCAACTCCTCACTCCTCAGACCCCACCACTTCATCTCAGCACTGATGCCTGGAAGCTGGGGCTTAACTTGGAGCCCATGCTAAGGAGCCCAACAGCATTTGTGATGAAATTGTTCTCTGCCTCAAGTCTCATCTTTGCTGTTGCCATAGCACAGTGTTTGGGAACTCGTGATCTATGTGACATTGTCAAACCCAGTTTCAAAAGTATCATTGCAAACTGCCTCCCCCCCAAGAAAATCCCTACAATAAAACAAAACGAAAGCAGGCCCCCCAAAAAGCATAGTAAATGTCGGTTCTCATTATCAACGTTTTACGTAACAGTAAAAGAGGGAGATATATTTCTCCCTTCATCATTATCACACCATTCTTCCCTCTGGATGTTGCTGTCTGTTGATGTAGCTGTTGAGGCAGCGAGAGCTACGGCTATCAGTTTAAGCACTGGTTGAAAGTCCTGCTCCATCACCACCATGATGCAGTGTATAGGTGTTCAATGTTATGAGGACTTCCTTACTCATGGAAGAGATGGTCCTACAAATGATACATATCTTGTCTATCTCAGGTCTGTCACTACAGAGAGGTAGTCCCTCAGGAAAAAAAATAAAAAAAAAGAGAAACATTAGCTGTGGATGACTGACTGAACACAAATAACTGGAGGGTAAAGAGGTTTAAAATACAGCTCATTTCCCTCTTTGACCTAATCCCAGCCTTAACAAGAACATCTCAGAGATAAATGTGCAGAGGGGGCAGATATTTTTCCTGCGGGGTATTCTCATTTTGCACGTGTTTTCATGAGTTGCTCCTTTTATGAGGGTCTTATGCAAGGCTGACAGCCTGACAGGACAGGCTGTTGCAAGGTGTATTGACATTTAGATCTTGCATTTGCTCCTTCCTATTGGTGGAATGCATTAAGGGAACAGGTGTATAATGGCCAAACAGATCAGCTGATTTAACAAACATATCCACTTTTATTGGATGTGGATAAGTATCTCAAGTAATTCTTTGCTAATATTTACTCAAAGAGTTCTCCTCTTTATATGTTCCAAGGAACAGCTGCACTATATCCTGCTTCTACACTTCTGGCTTTCGCACTTGTTTTTGCCTAAGACCATAGTCCTGTACACAATTATTTTTGTGTGCCACCTACAGCCTATTTTGCTGTCAGTTATTTTGTTCTTTGGATGCAAAACCTTTATGGCAGAAAGTTTTTTTTTTTTTTTTTTTTTTTTTTTTTTTTTTTTTTGTCCTATATTTACATGTCATTTGCAGTAGAGTTTTGGTCTTAAATTGTTATATATATAAGAGGGACTGCAGCTCAGTTTCTGTCTATATGTTCACCTCTTCCTCTCTCTTCCACAGCAACTTTCTCCGAGACTGAGGATAGAGCTGTAGGTCACCTAGCTGTTTTTCCTCATGCATTTCTCAGTTCATTGTTCCCGTGCCAGGCCATCTTCCCTGAATTCCCAACACTTCACTTTTACTAGGTGCATCATTTAAGCTGTGCATTATAAAATAACAAGCTTTTCCCTGCTACAAATGTGTAACAAGCAAAGCCCAGTCTGTAACCAGAAGTAAGAGAAAAGAATGTGATCCAGACTCAAACTCTCCCAAGCTTTGGGAAAATATGAATCAAGATTTGAACGTTACTGTCCAGGTGTATGTCTGAATAGCCATAGTGCAGGACAAACATCTCTTTTAAAGGTTTTCTCTAGTGGCTGTGTGGCACCTCTTTTACAGTACTTGATGGGCCAAACTCTTAACTAAATTGACAGAGTTAGATTTAAGTAAGTAGAAGATGGCTGATTTAGAGTGCTTGATGATTTTCTCCATTTATTTTCTGGGAAAGGGCAGACATTTTCTAGCCAGGTGTTTCTAGACAATGGTTTCCTTGATATTTGATGTTATTAAAAAACAAATGTTAAGGTTCATAGGGAAGAATTATATCAGAACAGGTATAATTTGAGTTAAATTATTGAGTACAGACTGCAGGACTGTCACAGGTTGGGGAGTAATGCATTCTGTTCTCAGCGGTCTAGACTTACCTTTTATGGATGGACAGCAAGAAACCTGCCCCCTTCAAGAGCCCTGCTTTAGCCATAAATGTTTAGAGGTCTTAAGACCAAGTTTAAAATGCAGTACAAACTTCATCCCGAAACTTCACTCAGGGGCCATGTTAGCCCAGATCACACATTAGCGACACAGTTTTTTATAGCTAGGTATTCACATCCACTGAATTTAGGTTAAAGGGAAAATTTTCTCATCTACTTTAAATTATCTCATCCTTAAGTATTAAAATTTCTTTGAATAGGTTACAATTTCTATCTACTGATGTAATAATTATTTCCCTATGTAGAGTAGGCTAAAAGCAAACCAATTCTATGTGCTTGTAAATCCAAGTCAATGGACTTATGTCCATTCATAACAGATCCAAGCTGGCAAGAGTTACTGGGCCGGGTCTAACTTGTAAGGTTAACTGAACTTTACCTCAGGTCCTAGTTCAACTTTTATCCTTTTAACACTGGCTTTCTCAATCTTTTCAAGGGATTCATCTAAGTACCTTTATCATATTTTTAAGGATTACTTTTTAAAATAACTGAAAAACAAAGTAAACATTATCAGCAGAATTTTCTCTAAGTCACTTTCAGTAAAATCCAGCATAGACTGCAATGGCTGCATCAGAGATGACAGCTTTTCAAAGGTTACTGTCACATGCAGCCTCTTGCCTTTCTAGCTGAAGTGCTAATTGTGTGGTCAGATACCCCTGGAAGGCTAGTTACTGGAGTGGATATTAAACAAGATTAGCAAATGTCACAGAAAATAATTCATCAAAGTAGCCAGAGGGCCTGAGCTGGCAGAAAAATCCAGTGTCAGCTGGTCCAGGACCCTGCCTTTCCTGCTTCAGCTGGCTAAAAGTCAATCTGACAGCAGATGGAAAAGGAAACTGCAAGGGTTCTGCAGAGACTTGACTTCCTCCCCATCCACTCATATGAAAGGACCAGCAGAGAGAACTTCCTTTTCTCCAAGGCGACCTCCTTTGGGCTCCTCAGCCTCCATCAGGAATAAATGATTGTTCTATTTACATTAGATTTGCCAAGAGACCTCTTCAGGTAAAACTGTAATCTTATTATTCTGCAATCAAAACAGAAATAAATGGATTTAACCTCGTAGTTCTTGATATCAGTGAAGTGGAAGTTTTGGCTGAATAGGAATTCCAGGTTTGGGGCCTGTATGGTTGTGGTCTGCACACTTAATATCAAGAGAAAACCTGGTTATTTGGTTGAGATGAAATGAAGTGGGAGTTCTGTACTTTGTTCTTGCTGAACACGAGAAATTTTCTTTCAGATATCCGTCCACATAGCACAGCAAAGTATTAAACATACACTTCTGGGTGAAAACTATTCAACAAGTGCAATTCTTTGCTACTGTTCTTTTTCTCCCAACTAATGGTTGAATAGGCTGGCCTTTGTTTTCACAGATGCTTGGCTTAAAGTTGTTCATTTTGGGCACCAAAGAGAACGAAGTTTTGGTGGTGCTGTACATTCTCTGTGGCTATTTACATGTTGAATATTTTATTTTGAAATACTGTCATGATAAGAATTCCCCCTTCACTCTAGTGGAAAATACATTTTCAAACAGCATAGTTTTTGCACTAGTAACTAATAGAATGGGAAAGTGCTAAGACAAAAACTCTATACATTAATGATTTATTAAACTAATAAAATAAGCTAATAAATTACCAATAATAAAATCATTAAATGCTTCTGCAAAGTTAGATGACTGCTTGGAAAGCTGAAATACTTACCTTAGGAATACAGGGCTGCTGGTGCGCTTTAATATCCCTGTTGGTCCGTCTTTCCATTTCTTTGTATCCCTATGTAAATTGGTATTTATCCTGAATATAGTTCTACTCAACGTTTCATTCATGATTTGGATAATGAGTTTCTTGATAATACCAGCTTCTGTGGGACAGTAAGTATTCTGGAAAAAAAAGAATTAGCATCAGAATTATCTGAATACTTTGGAAAAACGTCTAAAACGTTAAGTCCAGGACATAAAAAATACATAAGTAGTTTATTTTTGTTTGGTAAAAGGAACTCAGGAGTTGCAAAGGGCATTAGGTGCCAAGACTCAGCCAGGAAAGTGACGTACAGTGTGCTGTAATTTCCTGTTAGCACCATAGTAGAAGAGGATCCTCTCAGTTCCATTTAGTGATTCCCTCATTACCAATGAACTAGTTTGAAATCCCTATTTTTTCCAGAGCACAACAGCACAGTCTTATGTATGCAAGCTCCAAGGAATTTATATTGCAGCCTCATCTTTCCTGTTAGAGAGATTCTCATTTTAGACTTCAGTGAATAACTACCAGTGGTTCTTAACTGTGATTATATTTCTGGCCAGTGATTCTAAAATGTCAGGAATCACCTTAAGAACTAAGATTATCCTCCAATAAAGCAGTCAATGATGTACCAATGATGACAAAGTGCTGAGGACAAGATTGCCAGTCAAACATCTCCTCTTGATGATTGCCAGTAAGCTGGATCACTGCATAACTCAATACACATATTATTAATTGAAAGGATAAATCTCTTCTTTAAGCTTGAAGGTGTTAACTGCAGGTTGTGGTAGAGATGCAAGAGCAGAGAAGCCTGTTCATAACAACACACACACACACACACTCAGTACTACCCCTCTCAATCACATTTCCAGGTAGGTAATCTTAACCAATGCTGCAGTACCCTTAAGAAACAGTGTGCCATAAGCAAATCTCTTCTGTGATCATGGCTAGGACTTAAGACGCATCTCCCTTCTACAGGATATTGGTAACAACTCCCACAAATTCCTTATGCTGAATGTACTTTTACTCCCTTCTCTCCCAATATTCCCATGAGAGGGACACAAGAAAATTCTCTTTGCACACCTCCCAGTGCATGTTCTGGAGTAGCCCCTGCATCAAGTGCAATTTTATTCTTTGTGGTTATTGGAATGAAGGGAAAAGCAATGCAAAGGAGATCTTCATCTGCAGCAGCTTCTCCAGTGCTGGGTTTCACACCATTTCTTCCCCAATTTGAATAGGTGCAATTCAAAAAGGCTGCCAGAAAAAGCGCTGTCTCTGGCTTCCAGTATTTCAACAAACACTATTTTCACAGTATGAAACATGGCTCTGAAATTGAAGAGCCTTATTCTTAGGACATGGCAAAGAGAAAAGTGATTGAACTGCTACACCCAGAGTTTATGTACTTAAAATCATCACTGCCGCAGCTGCGGCCTCCACCTTTTCTTGCACTTAACCTGCCATTCTGGGTTATTAAAAGCCAAGCTTTGTTATGCGCTGCCTTAGAAAGTGTCTGGGGTTTGTTATATATTTAAGATTTTAATGAGATTTGTCTTGGCTAATCTTGTATGTTGGAGCCATAGTGTAACATAGTCATTGCTCTTTACACAGGGGAAGTGTCCCTAGACCCATTATTTACTGATTCATTTACTTTCTGGCTCTGATCGGGTTTCTCAAGTATGTCTACTCTATCCTTTTATTTACCAAGGTGGGAACCAGCATAAATCACCATCCCTTCAATGCCTCTGATTTTTAAACCCCAAAGCAAGAACTAAGTTGTGCATATTTGTTCTCATTTATCACAAAAAAACTCTTTCCATTAAAAAGTTAAAAGACTCATATTCCAGACCCATGGAATTTTCCCCCAGCTTTCCCCAAGGAAAATGAAGAGCTTATCAAAGCAGATTGTCTCACAGAACCACTGGGTTTAATGGGTTGCACAATATTGTGACAACTATTACTTCCTATAGACTTGAGGGTAAGCTGAGCAAAGACTTTACTTTTTTTTTTTCTTTTTTTTTTTTTTGTGAATATCTGCAAAGAAATCATTCAGCAGATTAATTGAATATCAGAAGATTTTATAATTCAGATACATTATTACTGTGAAAACTGTTTTTACTCCCTGACATCTAGGCCATTATAGTATTGGATGATGGAAAATACGTAGAATTTATATTATGATCTCTTGGTTCAGCTTGGAACCCCTATATATAAGTGGAATTGATCAAAATAAGAAAACACAAGGTATTTCCTCAGCTACTTTAATCAGTGTGAATACAACAATTTCATGTGAGCCATAAGTTAATTCATATGTGGGCTCCAGATTAATGGAGTTTCAAACTATAATATACATAAATAGCTTACTAATTATCCATTTGACTAAATGATAAATAAAAATTAAGAAAAACATAAAATCATTTAAGTCTTTTGATATGCAGTGCTTACAACAAAGCTGAAATACACCACAAAGCCTAAAAGAATAAATTAAAGTGGTCATTGCACAGCTCCAATGTGGCCAAAATGTTTCTGGTTACATCCTACGCAAACAATTCCAGATACAGTGGATAGTTTCTCTCAATTTTTTACCCAGAGGTAGTACTTTGTATTGATCTGATCTACCTCCTCTTGGTTTGAGGATAAAACTGGACTGCATCCCTGGGAGCTGGAACTCTTCATGAAAAAGAGGCAGTAGCTCCTACTCCAGAAAAAAATTGTCTTCAATCTTTTGGCAACCCCCCAAAGTACTGCTCAGCTAGGTAACATTTCCGTCACTGATGCATGTAAACCTCCTCCTCTAGAGTCTATATTCTAAACAGAGAGGAAATCTATATTTCAGATGGACAGGAAAGTCTATCTGAACATTGGGACAGGTTGCCCAAAGAAGTTGTAAAGCCTCCATCATTGGACCTATTCAAAATTTGAGTAGACACAGCTCTGGCAACCTGCTCTAGGTGACCCTGCTTGAACAGTGGTTGGACTAGACGATCTCCAGAGGTCCCTTCCAACCTCAACTATTCTATATTCTATGATAGTTTTCCTATAGAAAAGCAATATTCTGTTTTAGCAGTGTGAGTATATAATAATTGGAACAGCTTATCAACAGGTGCAGTCAATTCTCTGCCATTTGGAGTCTGAGTCAAAAGGAGATGTTTGACTAAACAATTTACCTTAGATCAAATATAAATTGCTGAGTTACATAAAGAAAGTATAGGATAAAAAATTATGAGTGTGTGGTCTGGGTCATACAGGAGGTCTGAATAAACAAAGATGATCACAATGATCTCTGACGGTGTTCAATGTTGGAGTCTTGAAATATATTAGGAGATATTTGAAATATCATCAAAGACTTGGAACTCACATGCTTCAGCTTTACTGCTTGCAGTCCATTGAATTAAGCTGAACTAAATCAAAAGTGCACCAGCGTAGACGACTTGAGTTTCCTGGAGTCTTGAATTCAATCCAAGATCCGTAAGAAAGTGCTCCCCACCTGTTTGCATGAATGATTCAGAGAGAACAAATGAGCATACAAAGGAGTTTCAAAACTTCAGCATCCACACCATAAAAGCAAACTTACTTTTCCTGTTTCTCTTCTTGTTGGACAGACACAGAACATGGAGATGGACAACTTTCTGGACTGTGCTGGTTTTAGAAAGCTTAGGAGTCCACTGCCTACTATGAAACACACTGCAAATTTTTATATTTTTTTTCTAGAGATTGTAACAGGCTAACTTCTTTGTTCATCATTTTAAAGACAGAAAAAATATTTCCTCATTTATGACATTTTCATTTTCATTTTATTACATTGATAAGGTTAACAACAGAAGACAACCCTTTGTGTCAATATTAATCTGAGATAAACTGCATAAGAAACTCTATTTCACTTTCAATTTCCAAAAAAAGTCTGCCTCTAGCAGAAATCTATTTTGCAGTCAATTGCATGATGATGTAATTAATTGCATTATAGACAAGCTTTCTTCAGATCCCTTCCACATCTCTGGGAAGAGATGGCAAGGTGTCATAAGTTCAGATCTGCATTTGATGCATTCATTGTTGAATCTCTTAAGTGTTCTAATATGATGGTTTTTATCTGTAGCATTCAAAATGCTTTTCAGGAAAAGTAATAACACCTCTATTTTATGAAGTAGGACAAGAATAATTGTGTTGAGCTTAGTTTGGGTCAACAGTTGAAAACTTGCCTCTACAGAATTACCTTAAATTATTCAACAATGGGGTTTAGGGCTTTCACCAATAAGCAGAACCTACCAGCATTTCATTCATGAAACTGAGACATACGCAGAGAGCATATTCCAGCCACATAACTAAACAGATTCCAGCCCAAGTTACTCCTGTTCTATTACATGCAATATTCTTGAAAGGAGAGAAAGACACATGAACAAATGAAAAAAAAGACATTTCCCTGAAGCTAGTTATGGAGCATGAGGGATAAGTGTGCTTTGCCTTTTCATACAAAAGGAATCACAGCTCTTCTACTTGGCACCTGTATAATGGCCTCAGCCCATGACCTTGTAACAGAACTAGCCATACATAGAGTAAGACTTAAGATACAGGCTTAAAATATTAGGAATTTAAAATTTGACCAACATTTGTCATCCTATTTCACATTATCACAGTGGCCACCATATCAACAAACAGATAAGGTATGGAACAATACTTAGTGTTTGAAAATTTGGAGAAGAAAATGGCATGGAAAGCTTTCCTCTAGAAATAAAGTACTTTAATACCATTTTTATTATGAAAACTAAGTAAGCTTGACACTGCCCAGGGAATCTAGAAATATCATTATTTTGATTTCTAGGATGACTACCAACAGTTTATAAATTTGCCTTACTGTCCTAACCAGTAGTATAGCAAACACTGTTGCAGATCTGAAGTTTAAGTGAGATTCTCTCTGTTCATTTTATTACCACTAGTGCAGGCTCTGCCTTCATTCAGTCAGAAATACTGCTAGCATCCAAACAAGTGGCAGAGCTTTAAGGTGTACTCTGTCAAAATCAGACCATGGCCACAGCAATCGCTACTGGCTTGCAGCATGACACTCCTGCTGATGACTGCTTGACAGTCAAACCCTCATCGATAACATTTGCCTGATTATAAAAAAAAAAAAAAAAAAAAGGAGCAGAATCATCTTCTACACACCTGTAATTTTTGCAGTCATTTCAGGTCAAACAAATAATTTTCACTCAATACAGTTCTGCTATATAACACATGAACATACGACACCAGTTTTCTATCACCTACAGTGACGGACTGAAGCAGGTAAGTTTTCTTCATAGTTTTCAGATCAATAAAACAGAAATTAGACAATAAAAAAGGTCAATAGACATTTCATCCACTGATGTATTTAATGTTCTATAAAATCCAAGTCTAGCCATTCAAGTTTGGCAGCATTCTTGGCTTATATCATGCTTTGGCATTCCAAAATGATAAGCAGGCTGACAGCTTGGCCTAGCAAAACACGCAGACCAATTAGTCATCTTCATGATGCGTATTTAGAGAATATATCTAAAAACCACAGTCTATGATAACTTACAATATAGATCCCAGAGTCCTTCCTCTCATGAGAAATTCTCTTCTGCGTAGTCAGACCCACTGAAGAAGGATTATTCACATGAGTAATGACTGCAGGCTATCTGAGGCCTTAATGTGCCGTCTTTGTACACGTGCAGTATTACGCAGTCTGTAATTACACGATCGGGTCCCGTCATCCTCCACAGGCTTTCTGTTTCACTGGGTGCACAGAACGCACTTGCTGCAGGCAGGGTGAACCTAGGTTCAAGGCTAAATGAGAGCACGTTGCGAGTGCGACTGCTGCCCACAGCCCTCTCTCTCATTGCCTGGAGAAGTTGGTTGTTACAGAGTGAACAAGGCGCGCAGATGATACCATGGAGGAATGGATTCAGTTTCTGCCCCAGTTTGCATTGTTCTTTTCCAGTGCTGGGCATGCCAGTTTAAACCAAAGTTTTTGTTAATGGTGATTTGTTTTCTTCTGGATGCTCAGCTGGAGACTTCAACATTTCATTTGCCAAAGTGGGGGATCTTCACAGTTCTGCCCGAAGTCTGTATTCTAAACACGTACACTACTAAAATAAAACTCAGTACTTTCAAAAATCAGGTCCTAGGAGTCTTAGGTTGTTTGCGCAAAACTACTAAACATATCTTTCTGTGCCTCAGTTAGCAATATGTTAAACAAAGATAGTAAACCCCAAATATTTCCAAACATATTTTCAAAAGCAAATCATTATTAGTTATGAATTGCTCAGTACTCTAGTGATGGGCACCAAAAAGAAGTCACTAAGGAAATTAATAAATCTATATTCAGAATATAGTTTGAATAACACACAGTCAAAAACAGTTGAACAGGCTACAGATAATCTACTTATTACCTAAGCCTTTTCTAGCCTTTAGTCTGAAAAAAGCAAGAATCTTTTAAGAAACGTGGTATTTCATCATGTAATTTAAAACTATCTCATAAGAATGCACTAAGGGCCTTTACACCAATATGTCCTAACTTTTTGTCCTGCAAACTTAATAATATTTAATAAAAAATAAATGGAAGCTTTACATAAAATTTATAAAATTAAAAATAAAACAAAAGATGAAAACAATATTTATTCGTAACATCATACTAAGAATCACATGAATGATCGTCATGACTGGAGCTGTCTTCAAACTAGTTATGGTCCTTACCCTTGCTAATGCTACTGAAGAAAAGTCTTGCAGAACTGAAGGTGATTCTTCTCTGATGCTTACAAACCTTTTTCCAGTTTTCAACTGAAATTAATTTGTAGTCAATTTTTACCTTCCTGCACTTTGTCTAACCTCTTCCTTTAGTTTAGAGCTCATCTGATTTTCTGCTAACCTATTATCTAAGTTTGTAAACTGAAAATCTAAATACAGAAAAGCAAGTCTGAAAAGTTAATTTACAACAGGAATTCAACACCCCCCTCCATTCAATATATCTTGCCCTCAAGGAGAACAACAAATTACAAGCTTTAATTATTATAATGAATGGGAATCTTTGAATTAAGATACTAAAGAGGTCTCTTCTTATATGAATACCAAAGCTATAAAGTCAATTCATTTCTCAAATTCTTGAATCATACATACACAAAAAGTTTTTGTTTTATTCTCCACTTTTGTATTTGTTTATATCTATTTGATTTTGGGTGCACTTTTTGGTTAAAGAAAGTGTGTTACAGATTTAACGTAAGGGTATATTTGCAAGGCTCTGGTGGAAGATGAACCCTATGTTTTTCACTCATAATAGGACTTCTAATAGGATTCTCTTGTCCCTGCACAAATGCACCAAGAGCTTCTGTGACCCAATATAACTGTACCATCTACAACCAATGGAAGAAGAGAGTGATTTGTTACTATGATCTTAACAAACCTTGCTCACATTTTGTGATTTTTAATGTCTAGAAAGTTCAGTTAAGATCACCTAAGCAGTGAAGGAGATTCCAACATAATTCAAAATTTCAACATTCAGGTCCGAGCCAAATTATTGAAAACATCAATTATACTTTGTGCAGCATCCAGGTCTTACCAAGGCTTGAAAGATGCAATAGTGTCTAAAATGATTGGGAGTCTCTTATGTGTGGACACAACAGTTTTTTGGACCCTTCATATATCCAAAGAACAATTCCCACACAGATGTGTCAAAAAGATAGCATAGGGTAAGATTCTCAGATATTGCTCACATTCATAAAAAAATGAAAGCAAAGCCAGCGAAGGAAGCCAAACAATTTTGCAGATACACAGCTCGCTCAATATGGTTGTTTAAGATTCAGTGACAAATAGGGAACACTGGCCTGTGACTCTCCTAACTGCCTATTACCAAACGAAATTATTAGAGAGTAAAAGGAAGGAGAAGCTGCTATGAGTGCAAAGAAACAGGCATTTCACAGGAGGTAGGAGGTCTGAAGAACAACCTCAAGGAAGCAGGAAACCTTAGTGTTTTGGGAATTGGCTGTGTAATTCTATGTATCAACACAAATTGATATACTTGCAATACAAATATATGAAGTGGTAATAATATATATTATATAAATAATATACATATATATTCATTTCTTTAATAGTTTATTGTTTCTATTATTACAAGTAATAATGTGTTTTATCACAAAACAAGACTAGATCAGAATTTACTTTTACAACAAAGAAAACTGTACAAATAATCTGAATTCTGGCATTTTCTGACTTTGAGTTGTTGATTTTGCAAAAACATAGAGCAAGAAACACAAATTTTGTGCTGCTTGCCATGGAACAGAATTCAGATATTTTTTCTTTATTTGTCAAAAAGCTCCTGAAAGACCAGTCTCTATTTTCACTTTATTGTGGGGGAGGAAGGAAGGCAGGAAAAATTAAGTGAAAGGAAGAACTAGGAGGAGAGCAGGTATGTCAAGAAGAAGAAGCTAAAGGATAGTGCAGGAAGAAGAAAAGAGAAAGGGAAGAACGCAGAGGAGCATATGGTGTAGCTAGAACTGAAGTGGAGAAATGCTGATGGATGCAGCTGGCAAAAGCAGCCAGTCATTAGAAAGGTTATTCTGTATGCAGGAATCCTGGGAATGACAACCTGAAATTTGGACTTGCGGAGAAGGTGCAAAGGAAGGCATGGGCTGAAACAATGCTGTTCAATCTCAGAATGTTTTATTAGGTGCAAAAAACACCTTATACCAGTTTGTAGAGCACTTAGGCACAAGTGCAGGGTTACACTGGGAACTTGTAGTAATCTCACATTATTGTGCTAATGCTAATGCTATTGTCCTCTTGACCCAGTTAACACCAGTCATGACATTTCAAATCTTTCCCAGGAAAAGAAATTTGGTCATTATAAGAGCATGGGTATATTTGGCATGCTACACTTGAAAAATGTTGTCTCTTTACTAATCTCAAGTAATTGGAATTCTCTAATATAGATCTCTGTGATATTCTGTGACTAAACATCTTCCTAAATGAAAACTGTCAAACAAAATAAGAAATATTTTCATCATTATATTTCACTTCCTAATTATATTGTGTAAACTAGCATCTTACATTGCAACTAGACAGCTCCCAATGCCTGATTATCTGGCTAAGCTTTGCTTGAGTTCTTCTAAATTACACTGCATGAAAATAGACAGCTTGCATTCCTTCAATAGATCCTAATCATACTATACATTATCTGCATGAAAATAAAGCATAGAGGCTGCAGCTGAGATCAGAGCATTATGTGTTTGAGCCTCCACAATACACACACTAAAATACAGCCACTGTTCTGAAAACATTGTATTCTAATACAGAAGAACTATTCATTGTGAATGAAGTAGGGTTTGAAATGCTAGTCATTTAAGTGATTTTATTTTCAATCTGATGAATTTTATCTAATCATTTGGAAGCAAAGGATTGGATCAATGGCATTATGCTCGAATAAGATTTAGGAAAGGATATAAAAGTGTTGTATTTCTATTTTAATTTTTAACAGTTTACTATAGCTATATTATATGGTACTAAAAAAATATATACTACACTGGCAGAAATGCAGTTCATCATCACATAATTAAAAGAGTAACACTTGAAAAGTTAATAAACAGCTTTTGATTAGAAACTGATCAGTCACCTCACTTTGGAAATTTTCAGGCGATAAAAAGCTTAGGTTTGAATCCTCAGATCAAAAATGAGGGACAGTAAGAACGCTACTTCTGCTCAACTCCAAGACTAATGTCCTGACACTAATTCTGGAGCCAGAGCTCAGCCTCAAAGCAGTGCAAACAGCCAGCCAGAGATGAACACAGCAGAGAGATCTCTTAATTTGCATATGAGGGTTGGCATTGAGGAAGTGCAGGAATTCTTGTCAACTATAAATGTTTTTATCTTTCTAAATAAAGTTATTCCAATTTTAACAACTTCAGCCTTCACAGGCTCTTTCTTAAGAGGCAAATAAATTAATTAAATAAAAACTCCTCTTTTTACAGTCTGACAAAATTTTTATAGAAAACTACTGTTTTTTTGCCAACTCATTGGACGTGGTGTTTCAATTAGTGACATTTAGACTGGATAAGGGGCCAGTAAGGCAGGTGGAAATGTGTCTCAGTGGTCAAGCTCAAAGGGTTGTGATCAATGATACAAAATCTAACAGGTGGCTGGTTATTAGTGGCATTCCTCCAGAACTGACTGGGATCAATGCAATTTAGTTATTTTATTAATGACTTAGACATCAGGATGGAGTACTCTAACAACTATGACAAAGGCAGTAACAAACTGGGAGGGATGGCAGTGCTGTTATTCACAGAGGCTTTGACAAGCTGGATAAACAAGCTGACAAGAACCTAGCAAAGCGCAGCAATGGCAAATGCAAAGTCCTGCACATGGGACCCAAGAATCCCACACAAGAGTATAGGCTGGGGGCTAACCAGCTGGAAAACAACTTTGCAAGAAAAGACCTGGAGGTCCTTATGAACAAGCTGACCATGAGTCAGCAGTGTTAGAATAACATGATCCACGACACAGAAGAGATCTGGGACTTGGAACCAAAAACTCAGATACAGCCAATGACTTTTGATGCTGCCTTAATGCCCAGACAAAGGAGATAAATTTAAGTACAAATCAGCTTAGGTGTCAGGCTAATTTATGAAGATTATATAATAGGAATCTATTATATAGGAATAGGAATCCTATTATACAATAGGAATAGGAATCATCAGTAGTGATCAGACTGTGATCACTAAGAGGTCATTGTACTTCCCTGAACACGCAGGAAATGTGAACCTTGTGTATCTGAAACCACAGCAAAGCAACTGTTGGTATGAATTATTTTTTCAGTAGTAAGCAATGTAATGATTCATAAAATACATTTTTCCTCTCGCTAGCATATGTTTCTTCATTAGAACCAATAAACAGATATACGTGTATTATCCAGCTGTCTTTCCTTATTATTTTATCATGACTATAACTATTTACCAGCTACATCTCTTACAATTTCTCTTTCACAACTCTTTGTCCTGGCATTTTGATAATAACTATTACAGGTGATAACACCTTAGTTTTTCACTATATGTATTTCTGTATATACAAGTACCTTGTAGCCATCTTCCTCATTCAAATGATAAGATAAATTCTACATTAAACTGTACTTCAGTGAAGTTACCAGAGGTATAACTCATAACCAAATTGACCAAATCTTTTCCTCAACACTTGCAAGTTTATTTATTTGTATCATATTTATGTAAACACTAATAACCAGTTGCACTTTTAAAATGTTCAGAGAAGACAATGTCTTTTCTACTGCTTTGAAAAAAAAATAGTGCATTTTACTTCCCTCTCCTAAATATTGAAACTTTTCTCAAATATAACTACCTCAACAGCAAGAATGGCTATAATTTTCTGGAAAAATCATAGAAAATAGGGTTGGAAGGAATCTAAATGACCATTTAGTCCATTCCCCTGCCCCAGGGCACTATCAACTACACTTACACCATTCTCAGGCAGGTGTTTGTCTAACCTGTTCTTAAAAACCACCCGTGATGGGAATTCCACAGTCCTCTTAGGTAATCTATATCAATGCTTCACCATCCCTGCAAAAAGGAAATTTTCTATCCAGTATCTCACCTGAACTTCACTCCCGGTATTAAGCCTAATTACATCTTGTCTTGTTCCCAGTGAATGTGGAGGACAGTTTAGTTCCTCGTTCTTTGCAGGAATTGTTATGGGATTAGCCGTACTGAAAGACTGAGTTTCTCTACATCACAAGGTAAAATACTATTAAGGTTAATTCACTGAAGTAGTATATCTGTAATATATCTGTAAATAAATACATTAACAAACATATTCACAAAACACTGTTCACATAAGAGGAACTGTTACCATAAGAGAAACAGAAAAAAATGCCAAGTCATTCATTCCAAGCTCCCCTTTGAAAGTTATTCAGAAGTCCCTTAAATTCTATATATCTCAGAATATATAAATGATCTAGGAAGTAAGACTGAGTAAAAAGTTTTCCTTGGCTGCTGCTCATTTCTCAATGTTTCATCAAAAATCTTGTAGAAAGAAGACTCCTCCTAGAGTGCAAATATCTTAGAGAAGTCAGAGCATCCTCTATTTACCTGCGCACCTGCGAAGGAGAACGAAAATGTCCGAAGCCCCACCTTTCAAGAACCTTGTGAAACAATCTGGGAACTGAGCCAAAATCTACTCTCTCACTATATAAGACTCAAGAGCAGACAGGTATTTTCTCAGAGGCAGGTTGTTCGGTAGTTCCTACCGAACTTCCCAGAAGATGGGCAAAGGTGGTGGGACACGAATACCACTATGGATATCAGTACTAGCACTTGCCTTCACGCACATCAAAGGTAGGAGGACTTACTTGCTTTGCATTTTAACTGTTCCAAAGAATTTATAACCTGTTCAGAGTTTGAAATGATCTTCTTGTCTTTGTGAAGCTAAAGAACGTTTTACCTTTATAACAGATTTTTTTTTGTTACAAATACTTTCCTTCCTAAGAACAAAAAATTAAATGTCTTCAAAGTTCATATTCTAGCTCAGGTTGTTACCTTATATTCTCTGGATGAAATTTGGAATAGTTCCACTGAATTTAACAGAGCTAGCTCATATTTCTACCAAAATACCTCAGACTGGCATATAGCCCTTGATGTTCATTTCATAAGATAGAGCATTTGCAAATGCGCAGACCAAAAAGTGTAAAAATGCTTTGAAAAGCAACAAATCAGTGGAGTGCTTCTCCATTATTAAAGATTTGGGTTGTCCTATCAGTTGATGCTACAATATTGAAAAAATGGACTGGTTTTACTTTAAAAATGCAGGACACCAAATTTAAGATGTTAATCTGCTGTTGCACACAAGAATGTATAAAAGTTTAAGGCAGAGAGTTGAGTTTTTTGAAGAAGGGAAAACAACCGAATTTCTGTGAAACTGGAATTCATAGTACCTTAAATATTTGGGATTCATGGTGCCTTAGTTATTCTACAAAGGCACTTAATACTCACAGCCAGGTGGAAATCCTTTTTATTAATACTCCACCTCCACTTTTCCTGAAATTTAATGTAATAACAATGCTAGTTTTGAGCACATTTTGATCTCAGACACAGATCTGAGCTGTTGTACTTCTTCCTACTTCCAGAGTATTCCACACTAATCTACATTAAAAAGTAGCTCCTGTAAAGAACAGCCCATCAAGAGGCTAACCATAACATCACCATGCTGTGCAAAAGAAATGGGAATCTGGGATGCCTGTCATATGAGGCAGAGCATTGGCACCAGAGAGTGTGTGGGAAGACAAGCCAAAAGCTCTCTGGGGCTAGGGAGTTAAGGCAGGAAGCCCAGAAGCATGGACTGGTTTCACCTCTCTAAAAGGGGCACAACATGTCCTTCCAACACTAGCTGGAGACACCCAACTGGTGCAACAGGGAAGGCACAATGGATCTCACCACAGTTCAGATTTTAGCATTAGCCCCTCTAGTGGTGTTACTCATGGGTTGCCCTGTTGTGGGACATAGCAGAGCTCCTGCCTGCCTTTTTTGTTCTCCCTGGCCAGCATATCTTGCCCTGCAGTCTGCCCTCTACCTGATCATCTCTTGCACAGTAGCGTGTAGGAAGCTGCTCCAGGCCCTGTAAATTTCATGTAACTTCCTATTTTGAGGCTGCCATGGAATGGAATAAAAATAGTTCCATCACCGGAAGCAAAACTTTTGCTTTGCAGCAAAACCAACAATAGCAAACATATCTATGGAAAAGGCCTAATTCTTTCAGTGGGTTTATTTTTCTTCCATCACTTACTACAAAAAGTGCTTAAAATTGTAAAATATAGAGTAACTTTGGCTTTCAGTGAGACAGAGATCATCTCTCTAGCTCTAAAAGGGATTCTTCCAGTAGAAAAGGGACCTATTTTTAAAGCTCTCTAGATAGCCAAGAGGTTTTACTAGTGATTAAAGCACATAATGATCATAAAAACAAAGAGAAAAATGAAGTCCTTTATCTGAAAAGCTCATAAGGGCATCCAAGGTTACTGTGAGAATAACAGATTAAGGATCAGCTCAAATTCTCACCTAGGTGCTTTTGATGGCTTCAGTATAATTACTTATTAGCCTAAAGGAAAAAAATAGCTCCGGGAGTGATATATGGCCATCATGGTTGCATGTAGCACAGATCTTGATGTAAATCTGATCTCCTATATATCAAGGTAGATTTACTTATTTTTGAAACTCTTGTTACATGTTTAAGCAGCTATAACAGCAAAATGATGAATATACTCCTACAAATTAAACATTAATATTTTCCCCCTCCACTGTTCTTGATGCAGTTAAAGCCCAGGGCAGTGAACAAAACAATGTTTCTCTGGCTATCCAGCAGCAACAAGACTGTAGCTATTTTTGTACCTATCTACCTCTAATGTTTTGTCCAAAAATTAAATGGATAAATAAGAAGATTACTACAATGGGCCTAGAAGAGCTGGAACATAGTGTACTCTAAAAAGAGAGAAAGAGAGGAAGAGAAAGAAAGAGAGACAGAGATAGATCTTGTATACAATATATCCAGGTTCCAGCAGATCTCTGACTGCCACAAACTGGAGAAGTTCCTCTGAAATCTGGCGCAACGGATTTGGTCTACTGATGTGATACAGTTATCTAATCTTTAGTTTCATGAAAGGTACATACCATCTATCTGAAAGTGTATTTTCAGAAGGGGTGTGTGCATACATACATATCACGACTGTACTTGATAGTAGGTAATAGAAGATACATTTTTTTATGCTGTGTCAAGGCGCTACTCACAAGAAAGAATAAGAAAACTGTAACTATCTTAAACATTAGAATGATTAAGTGCTACAAGATCATATACGTAAAAAAATAGCATTGTGACACATCCCGGAACACAGTAACTGTACATAGCAAAATAAGGGGGAAGGATACAATACAAACTGATATAAAACAGATTACAGACCAAAAATTCTGACATATTTTCCTAGTTCTTATTATAAACACATTATAATACTATTTACCATATCAGAACGAAATTTAGTCATTCAGCCTGCTTCAATCTGCAATTTGTGGGGTCAATAGCTGGCAATTAAAATAGTGATAAACACAAACTGAAAGTATAGCACAAATTGTGTAGTAATAGTGAATTCAGTTAATCATTGCAACAGATTGTCAAGGAAGGTAGTATATGTGCTTTCCCTTAAAATCCTTGTACGAAGACTAAATCAGATTGTCTTTCTCAGCCATCCTTCCTGGTCTAAATGGAAAAATCAATGGCTGATATTGCCTGTCTACAGTATGGAAGTCATCAGACTCTATGATTATGATACCTTCAGGAGAAAATGCAGCAAGTTCTCAAACTCTCACGTTGAGAAAATACAGTGTAGGCTCTCTAACTGTCATATCCCTTTCATAACTATAACCAAACAAAAAACAATAGATTTGGACATGGAAAGTTTAGGGATGAATCCTGCAAATAGAAGTCCTTCCATGAAAAAACACATGATAAAAGTTTCACAGAACTGGAAGTGGGTTTTTTTTATTATTTTTAATCTCCTTGTATTTGCTGTGCATGTTTCCTTTAGCACAGAGAAAAAAACGAGCTTCAGAAAAAAATAGTTGATGTTTCTCACCCTACTGCAATTCTTCAGCAATTTTGAGGTTCTAAGCGTGCCAATAGGCAAAGGTCCAAATATATCGCCATTACTGCTGTTTTTTTCTACATTATTATTACAACAACAAACTGTTGGGATCAAATTGTTGCATCTGAGCCTAAGTCAGCAGGGCCAGCATCAGATGGGACCCTTGAACAAATACTAGAAGAAAGAACTGCAGCCATACAGAACGGTCTTTGGATTTGGCTGTTAGTGAAGCACATAGGAAGACAGAACACAAAGCACTGTGCTAAACCCAGTAAAATCTCATGGAAACTTCACCTAGGGTGTAACTAGTAGTAGGAAATGTTAACTGTTAAAAGAGATTAGGCAATTTATATTGTTTTTTAACACTTAAAAGAAACTCATCTTTTTCTTCCTTAGATTCTAGTGCATATGACACCAGATCAAAAGGAGTGACAATCATTCCACCTCTTCGAAACATATTGGCAGTAAAGTGTAAGTTAAAGAAATTTCTTGGTTATTATCCATGTTCTTGTGGATCATAAAGCCCAGAGAGACTGAACAGATCAATAAATTGTATAAGATCCTTTAGCCTTATAGAACAAAAAATGAACGAGAGAAGTAGTCATTTCATTAGGTAATAAAGCCCATCTAAATGTGGTCCAAGCTCAGCTTGTCTTTTATTAATATAATGCAGCCATAAAAAGGACAAACTGAATACTGGGATATATCATGCACACTATTTCCAGTAAAAGAGGGAAATTTTAACATATTCAAAACATTGGTGAGACACCTCATGTAGGATATAGGATACAATTCTGATTACTACTGTTCAGGCAGGGTGAGTGGAAATCTGGAGGAGGCAGAGAGGAGCGTGAGGATGATTAGGAAGAAAGGAGCCTGCTTCAGTAAAATGGAGGCTGAGAAGAGATAAATGTTTTCTGTAAAAGATGAGGAAGACCAGGAGGTGGAACACCTTCAGGGTAAAAGGTAGTGCTGGCACAAGCACAAGCAGGCATACACTAGTCAGGAAGATGTTTCCAAAGAAATTGGCAGAAGTCTTGCAGCCGTTAGAAGAGCGGGGTATTAGCTAGAAGGAGTACTAGCTAGTTTTAAACTAACTTTAAACTGAACTGTGAAGGTGAAACTTCAAACTTCATGCATTTAGAAAAGGGTTTACAGAATATAGCTGTCAGCAGAACCAGAACAGTGGACTAAGTGACCCAGGAGGTCTCTTCCAGTCTTGTTCCTTATATCCTCATGCAAAAAGATGAGAAAACACAAAAGATAATTGAAGTAAATAAATAATAGCTAAATAAATAAATAGCTTTACAAGAAGGCAAACAAAAGATGGGAACTTTTTGGCTAGTGAAAGAAATAAAAGGGGAGAAACATTTAAACAGAAGGTAACCATTGCAAATTACAGAAAATTCTTACAGCTTATTTTGAATCCACAGCTGGCAATCCCTCTCACAACGGCCGTGTGTGCAGCACATGGGGTAACTTCCACTTCAAGACTTTTGATGGAGACATCTTTTACTTCCCTGGGGTCTGCAATTATGTCTTTGTATCCAACTGCAAGTCCTCTTATGAGGACTTCAACATCCAGATAAGGCGTACAATGGTCAAAAATGCTACCATCATCACCCACGTCATCATGAAGCTGGAGGGAGCAGTAATTGAGCTGACACGCAGTGCTGTCCTGGTTACTGGCCTACCGTACGTTCATACTTTCTACCATGCCCTGAAACTACCATCACTGCTCTTGCTCCCAGTGGGCTTTTTGAGGGAGCACCCTTTTCCCTTGTGTGATCTCAGAGTACTCCCAAGCAGCTGGAGGGCACAGGTCCTTCTTGAAGAGGCAACAGAAATAAGAGGATCTGACAGTGAGCGCCACCTTTGCGCATTATCCTTGTGTCTATTTTGTGCAGATGAGCTACATCCCAGTTGCTTTCCCACTGCTACAATTTATGGATGTATAACCTGGATTCATCCAAAGCGTTAGACTTTTATACTCTTTAAGTTTCTACTCTTCCATTGCTTTTACCAGAATAGGAGCCCTGAGAGGAATTTCTGATGGCTTTTGTCCTTTTGGTGAAGAGTGTGCAGTTAAACAGTGATTGCAGCTTGTACCAATATTCCTGAACTAGCTTTAAATTAGTTATCTTGGAAACTTCCTATTTATGTAGCAATGGTAACACTAACTTCGGCATGGCATAAAAAACCTCTCCAAAAACCTGGGTAAATATTTGGGCAGCTATCCCACAGTGATCTATGTTCTACAGTAGGTATGTACAGCGAGCTAGTCTAAAGGTTATCTTGGGTACACCTTGTGAATGGCAGTCATGCACATAAAGCCTAAAGAGTCTCTCTCTTTATTATAAAGGGTTTTAAGGAGTAAATAGCAATATCCTGAAGCATATTGCCTGCTAAATAGAACCTCCCAATACTCTTCTGAACATTATAACCTAAGACTCATGCCAACATTTTATTTGCCAAAACACAATTAACAGAGATAGTAAAAAAGAACAGCTGTGAAAACAAGGCTGATCCATTTGTGTACTGAGAAGCAATTCCACAGCATACAACCAAAATGCTACAAACTTGAGTTGTCCTTATTTAGTTACTGCTATTACTGATTTCTTTACTTACTCATTTTGACATGTCTCAAAAAGAATGAGAATGGATATCAGTGTGGCTATCAGTGGCTATTCTGCCCCTTCTCCCACTAAATTACTGTGATTTTTTTTCCCCAGGGTTCAGCTTCCCTATAGTAAGATGGGAATCTCGATAGAGAGAAGTAACAGCTATTTGAAAGTTACTGCCAAGTTAGGGCTGGTCTTCCTTTGGAATGAAGAGGATGCCCTCCTGGTAAGAAAACATCTAAAACACAGCAGAAAACTTGCATTTTAAAAATACTCCTTTTAAATCTTTCTAATCTTAATCACTTAGACAGGCTTTAATTAAATTCGGATTTGTATCTATTTTTAGTAAATTGTGCTCTCTTCCTGATTTACCTCTCCTTCAATTTTCTTTTCCCTCCACCGCATATCCCCACAACTACAAGGTCCTCACAACACAGTGAAGTACTTTTCAGATTCCAGACACAATACTTTGATAATCACATAAACAGCAAGACCAAGTTTTTCTTGGTAATCATTGACATTCATATTAGTGCCTAACTTGTTAACACACCACATAGTCTTCATGGCACACATAAGCCAGAGTACCTAAGTGATACTGATATAGACTGTTCCCAAATGTCAAGGTTGACATTACTTTGAATCTAAACTTGCTTTCCTCATTTCTTTTAGGTGGAATTAGATAAGAAATATGCCAATCAGACCTGTGGTCTTTGTGGGGACTTCAATGGAATACCAATTAACAATGAGTTTATTTCAGAGAGTAAGTAATAAAAAAAAATAAATGTTGGTGCTTTGTTTTTCTTTCTTTTAGCAGTATCCTCTGACAAGGATTGAGAATCAGATTAACTGCAAAGTAGTGATAATTTTGGCATGTGTTTTCATGGCATCATATTTTCATGATGTCAGTTTTAATACTTATGTAATAGAGACAGAGATTTGAGATGCATTAGGCTGTTTCCATAACCATTAGATCTTTTAAAACTTGCTGCATGTAATCTATTTTTTCCAATATTTAAAATCCAGTCACTTACCTTCTTTATCTCCCCTCGCCTTTCACATTATAGTGATAATATCTGGTAATCGATATTGATGTCATAACTTCTAGTGTCACAAAGAGAAAATCAGAAAATCCCCATGCAAAAGCCAGTAGATACAATATTAGTGAAAATACTAATATTTTGACTGATTTTACAGACACAAAACTGACTCCCCTGCAGTTTGGGAACAGGCAGAAGATGGATGGACCCATAGAACAGTGCGATGACCCTATTCCTCCTGCTGTTCTGGGGAACTGCACAGCTGAATTTGTAAGAATTTTTTTTCAGAGCTTCTTTCTTTCTTTTTTTTCTTTTTTTTTTTTCCCCCAATGTAACATACATACTGCCTTTCTTTCAGTCTTCTTTTCTGCTAAAAAAAGTAATTAGGACTAGAAAAAATACAGCATGAATATGCCCCCAACTGTAGGTCTGTAAACAAAATGTTTACAAATTTTATTTTTAACTCTTTGTCAAAGTGAATGCTAAAAATTTACCTGAGTTAAGGGGAGAGTGAGCATTTTTATGAAAGAGAAATTCACTAAGAAGTTCTATATATGCAAAAAACATATAATGCTTAGGAAGTCGCTGAAGGTAGCTGAAAACAGGGAAATTCATCAAGAGAGTTTCACATATACTTGCCCTATTGTTATATTTTTCCCTATATATCTGCTCATGGTTGGACAGGATTCTGAAACAGATGGACATTTGGTCTGCTCTGGTACATTCCTTAAATAAAATAGTTCAATTTTTTCTAAACACTGTTGTTTAATCTTCTTTATTTTCCCCCCTAGGGTTCTATCTGTCAAACAGTATTAACCAGTGAAGCGTTCAGAAGCTGTAATGTACTTGTGGATGTTCAAGACTACATTGAAACTTGCATACAAGACCTATGCCACTGTGACGACTCTCTGGCTGATTTCTGTATGTGCAACACCTTTGCTGAATACTCCCGGCAGTGCGCTCATGCAGGTGGACAGCCTCTAAACTGGAGGACCTCTGAATTGTGTTGTAAGTATCTCTGGAAGGGGCTTTCACCTATGCTTATTACCCACATGCAATAAATAAACAATTATGTGAAATTTACCCCGAAGCAGACAGCCATTTAAAGGCGCATGTAAATTCATAAAACCAGTTTACCTTGAGCGAACTCAAGACCTTTGAGGTACAAAAGTTCAGAGGATTTTGCTTTGCCAAGGGGCTTCAACATACAGCTGGAGCTCTAATATGTTGCAGATATTAATGTCTTCACTTGGATCAGGATTCCCTGTTACATCTCATCAGAAAGTTTCCTAGACTGTAAAGTCTGTTTTTTCAACATTTCAAAGGAAAAGTCAGCATTGTACTATTCTTTCTACTTTCAGCCAAATCATGCCCTTTCAACATGCAATACCAGGAATGTGGCTCCCCCTGTTCTGACACCTGTACCAACCCTGAACGATCTGCACTTTGTGAAGATCACTGTATGGATGGCTGCATCTGTCCTCCAGGCAAGCTTACTTCCTACACTTTTCTCATGTCAAAACTGCTAGAACACTTACTGGTACACATTTAGCAGCTTTCCTACTCTCTAGCATTCACATCACAGTCACAGTAACAACCATGTTCTTTTCTTGATATACATGCATAATTTCTACCCAGTTTATGAAAACACTCTTTCAAATAACAAACACGTGCCTAAGTCATGCACATAATGTCTGAAATCAGTATGAGATACTTCAGTACTAACAATATGGAGAAGCTTTCTATTCTTAACATCCACCATCAGTTTACAGAAAGTGCACAACATGTCATCACATCCTGCCCATAATGGTAATTCCTGGTGTTAGCAAAGTCAGACCTGGTTCCCCAAGGTACAACGTATTTCCTGTTCAGTGCAGTATGTCACTTCCTCTAAACAAGGAGCTGAGAGACCAGTAGGCAGATAAAATTTAGCACTTCAGAGAATTACACATGAAAACCAAATGTCAGGATGTGATGAATAAGACAAGTGTGTTGTCTTCACACATGCTTAGTTCTGGTGCTGACAACTGCTTTTGTGAGTGACTGTGCTATACAATATTCTTCTATCGCTTATCTGCTGCCCATCCTCCATAAGGTCTCATAGAATTAATCATCACTTCTTTGTATAATACCATTTTCCTTTAGGTAATACTCTGCCTTTGGGTGCAAAAACACTGATTCTATGAATACGTTCCCAGGCAGCCTTATAAATCATTAATCTATTCCATTTTGCTATTTTGTCATGTATTAATTCTAATCCTAATTCTAATCTAATGAAGACCATATCAGAAGAGTATTTCCTTACTGATCCCCTATGATCACCTTAAGATTTTAGTTGGCCTTCAACTGAATATAGGCCCTTCAAACTCTACGCAGCTGACATGCCATTATTTCAAGATCCTTATTCTTAATTTTCCTTGTAATACCGAAGAAATGCAGCAGGCTTTCAGCATCTCCCACATGTGCACACCAAAGTAGGTTCTGCAGTGCACATCAGAATGAGTAACAGACCTTTTTTTTTCTCCAGGAATGGTATTTGATGACATTAACGGTGCTGGCTGTATTCCGCGTAAAGATTGCCACTGTACGTATGAAGGTGAAAGTTATGCTCCTGGGGCCTCCTTCTCATCCAAATGCAGATCATGGTAACATACTCCCTTTCTCATACTTCTTTTTTAGATGCATTACCTGAATATTTTGAAGACAGGAAAAATTATCAATTACTCCTTGAAAAGAAATTAGGAACTACCTGTCAACTGAAGCTCTTTGATTAAACGTTTTTTAAAGATAGATACTTAAATCCTTTTATCTCTTCATGCATGAAAGCAAAAATTTGAGCTTAGATATGGGTACTCTCATTTCAAAAACAATCACCTAAAGGAGACTAGAGGCTTAAATGAGCATTTAAGAATGTAAATTGCTGTGTCATCTGCTTAAATGCCTTTGCAACACTACAGTGTAATACTGGATGATCATGTAAATACTGCTGGGGGAAAGACATTTAGGGACATGTTGCATTACATGGATTGGGAGATCATGTTTGAGGGACATTGACAAACATAATGTGTATTTTTTCAGTTTCATTATAGTTGAAGTAGTTTCTGTAAGTGTATGCAAATCCATCTATCTATCTGTCTGTGAATACAAGAACTATAAACATGCATGTTACTTTCCAAGAAATACTGAACACATTTGAAGCTTGAGTCATGCTAATGGAGATGAGGGCCCATCCTTCAAATGCAGCAGAATGGATGCCAGGTTCACTAGGACTGAATTCTGTCCAAGGAAGAACCTGTAATCAGTGGAATTATATAAAAAAATTATCACTTTCCATACTTATTCTGAAATTTCAAAGCAATGTTGATTATTTTTAAGCATTCTTGTCTCCTAAAGACAATATGATCAATACTTCCAAAAGAGGAAAATGAAGGCATCAGCTGCCCTTATTGTCTCTTATGTCTTTTATACTTGCATGACCCAAGCTTACTGAATGCCTTCATCATTTTAGTACCTGTGCTGGAGGTGAGTGGACTTGTGTCACCCAGTCATGTCCAGGGACTTGCAGTATTGAAGGAGGTTCCCACATTACAACATTTGATGAGAAGCATTATTCCTTCTTCGGAGACTGTAGCTATGTCCTGACCAAGGTAAAAATGAGTCACATTCCTTGCTAAAACACTATGCTAAAGAAAAATGTTCTTATTAAATATAACGTTGTTTAATTAAAACTACTAATAATGGCATTAACTTTCTGTAACTTAGAGCCTCAACATAGAACCTTAAATGGACTTTGGTAGGCTTTCTGTCAGGGTTATAGTAAGTGAATATACCATAGTATTTTTGTGAATTTTGGCCATCATTTAAGAATTGCACTGAATTTTTAGATTCTATGAAATAATCTCTGTGCTTCCCATTCAATTTTTAAATTAAATCTATTGTTGCGTAACTATTGTTTTCTGAGTAACTTGCTTATTGCATCCATTGGGACTATTCTTTTTGTCACTGTTAATATAGTTCAGGGCCTTATTTGATTAACAGTATTCATATTGAAATTACTACACAGAATTCACAGGAGATAAGATGATCATATATGATGATCAGCCCTCCAGTCTTTCCCCGTAAATGTAAAAAACTCTAGAATCTAAAGCAAAAAGCTAAGATGTCCTACAGGTATTCAGTAGGACATCTGTATCAGAAATAAATAATTTACAAAAATATCCAGAATATACTAGACTTTTAGATTACTAGAGACTGAATCCTGAGCAGGTTTGTCTAAATAAGTGGCTATAGACTTGCAAATTTCAGAATTCTAAGTATATTTATTGTTGGTTTGTATAGGATTACTGATGTAAAGTATTTTCATAAAAGTTTATTAAATAAAATCTGCTCTCAAAAACATCAGACTGAATATTACCAGAAAAGGGAATCACCAACACTTAGAAATGAGCTTAGAATGAGGTAATTCAGACATAAAAGAGGCTGAATCAATTGAAGTCTTCCATAAGAATCAAAACGGTAAGGCTAGATCCACAATAGGAACGTAGATCAGACTTACATGCTAAACTCTCCTTCATCCACCAACACCTAAAATTAGTCTCAGAAGCTCAGGAAGTTCAAAAACATCTAAACTTGGACTCAAAAGGTCCTAAAAATCTACAAATTTAACAATAAATTACCATATAGATACAATTCTGCATCTCAGCTTTCCTCAGTTTAGTCTTAATACCAAAAAAGTCCTCAGATATGTTTGGATTTACAGCATTCTGCATGCTTTCCTGAAATGCCTCTGCCCATTAGGCACACAGAACACACTCTCTAACAAATCCGAATCAAGAGAGAATCTGCATTCCTGCTTCATTCAGTAGCTTAGTGGATAGTGATTTTAGTTCATTTTTTTCCAATGAGAGGATGTTTGAATGGATATCTTCTACTTGTTAAAAGAATGTCCAAACCACAAGGGTTTTTTGTACTCAATCTCTTTTGTGCAGAAAAGACTGGAAACAATTTCTTCTCTCTCTTAGGTAAATGCCATAACCGATGGGCAAGAAAGCCACACTTGATCTATCTTCTCTAAAGAATTAAACTAGCATTACCAAAGCATCAGGAAGCTTTAACATTCAGTTTAATATGTCTAAGTTGCCTTTGTGTTTCTAACCTTTAATATCATAAGTAATGGATAGATTCCACTGTGCAGTGTGCATGAATGCCTGCTTACTTTGATGACTGTATACAGTTATGTAAGTGTATGTGAGCAGGAAGAAAAGGAATAAACAGTATTTTAAAAGACTCACTTTACTAAGAGTACTATTTGAATGTGATCCCTTTTAAAACACTGGGCATATTTTTTATTCTTCTAGCTCTGTGACAGCAATGATTTCACTGTTCTGGGAGAGATTCACAAGTGTGGCCTGACTGACACTGAGACATGCCTCAAGGGCATAGCCGTCAGTATAAGTGGAGGACAAACTGTAAGTAGCAAATGCAAGCACCTAACATTCTGCACAGATGTTTCCAAACTGAATAGACAAATAGATAGCAAATGATACATAACAGCACAGATAAGAAAACTGCATTGATTTTTGTTTTTATCATATTTGAACATTGATCAAATAAAAAATAAGAATAAAGTATGTACATTGGAAGTCAAGACCCTCGTAGTTTCCTATCATTTAGTTATCTTTGCTTTTTGTTTAACAGTCAATGAGCCATTATAATAAATATTATAGGAATCAGAAAATCACCAAACCCAAAGCCCCTCCTCCACTTTTTTACCTTTATCCTGAACAGTACTAGCGATAAAAACATTTCTAATGTGTTTTAGCTTTCCAGCTCATGGTTACTAATAATTGCCTTTTCCTTTGAACAGAACATTGTGATCCAAACTTCTGGCAGTGTATTTGTGAATATGATCTACACACAACTGCCATTCTCTGCAGGTAAATTCCTTTGGAAGACTTTTGTGACGGTTTTTGTCTTTGACTTTAAAAAGTTATTACGTTAGTTCATCTAAAGCCAGTTCAACCTTTGGTTACACTTCAGCAAGCCCAAGGAACTCAATCAGAATTTAATCTCTGATTCTTAAAGTTACAAGGTTTGTCTATATGAAACTACATCTGTTGTATTCTTCATCCCTAGCAAATGTTACCATCTTCAGGCCATCATCTTTCTTCATCATTTTACAAACAACCTTTGGTCTTCAGCTAGAGATTCAGCTTGTGCCCATCATGCAACTTTTTATAAACTTAGACCCATCACATAAAGGGCAGACATGTGGTAAGTGACCTTTATGTTAACAACTGCCTTCTCGCTATGCTTGATTCTGTCAGAGACTTTCACAGCCCTTCCACTTCCTTTTAGGTCTCTGTGGCAACTTCAATGACATCCAGACAGATGACTTCAAAACAACCAGTGGAGTAATAGAGGGTACTTCAGCTGCCTATGGCAACACGTGGAAAACTCGGGCTGATTGTCCTGATGCCAAAATCACCTTTGAGAACCCCTGTACTCTCAGCATAGAAAATGGTAAGCTCAGCATATAGGAACCTCTCCTGTTCTCTTTTAAGATGGGAAGAAGAAATAAGCTGATCAAAAACTAAGCATTTAAGTTGAAATAACAGTGGACTATTTTCACACACACTATTTTCCTCAGAAGACACTAGAAGTGTTCCATTAATAAATAATAACTCTTAGGTCTGGTATATGATTTGTGATCTTCAAAAACATTCCTTTGGTTTAAGAAAGCAGGTGTTGTTTTTGCTGATTTACTTAAGGGGAACTGGAACCATACAGCATACCAGGGATCCATTCCAGGAAATCACTGAGTGTCACACAGAAAAGAAGCTCTGGAATTGGCCCACTGAAGGTTGGAGCCAGTGTAATCTTTTCACTGCCAAACTGTGAACCAGACTTACAATTCATCGGTTCATAGCAATTAGGCTTTATTTCAACCAATGAAATACTAACCATCTGAGCATCCACAAGCCACCCTTCTGGCTTCTAGGCTGAGCTAGTGCATTTCTAGTGCACAGTGGGAATCTTCTTTTTCAAAACGCAGCTACAGGTGTTTAGTTTATTCCATGGCAAGTACCATGAATTGATTGGATTCAATTTATTAAAGACTCATATTTCTGTATAGAAGAAGCAGAAGGCAGCTCTTGTTTCAGGAAATGTAAAGCTGAATTCTACTTTAAAATTAAGCTTCTGCAATTTCCCTGCATGAAGTATAGTTAAATGAGAAAAGAATTTAGACAATGAAGCATAGTAGAAATTCTTAATATGTTCTAAATTCACAGACCAGTATGCTCAGCATTGGTGCGGACTGCTCTCTGATACCACAGGACCTTTCACCGAATGTCATTCAACAGTAAATCCAGAAGTTTACCAGAAGGTACTTGGCTCATAACTTGTTTCTGTTTAAAAGAATGAGACTCAGATTCCTGATACAAACACCTGAGGGAATAACTTGCCAATTGGAAGGACCTGTCTGAAATAATATATTCATGATAGTCCTTTTCTGGACAACAGTTTGTTTTTTATATGCATCATAATACTTAATCCTTTGCAAAACTATCTTTCTTTCCATTCCCAGGTGGATAAACTTACAGTCTACTCCGGCTGCCCATAATTTTAGGCACTGATCTAAATGAGTAAGCTAGGAGCTTGGACTCTCTATCAGGTTAAAGGACAGAAGCAGCCCCTCCTGAGACACATAACGAAAGCTTTAATCAAGAGCTTAACTTAGCTGCTCTGAACTCCTCTCAGGATGCACTTACTTTTGCATATATACAAGATCAAGATAAGAAATGCCTGTAAAAAACAGCAAAGAGATTTAGATAAGATGTGAACAAAAATGTTCCACGAGTTCAAGGTGGTGAAGCTCCGGAACAGACTGCCTGGGAATTCTATGAAGCCTCCTTATTATTGGAAAGCTGTAAGAATATGTTCAAAAAAAGATCTTCAATGACAACACTACAGTGGCCTTGTCTGTCATGGCAACAGATCAAGTGTACTGTGTTTTCTTCATTCCTCTGATGTAGAGTCCAACCTCCTATCTGAGGTGCTAAAAGTCAGGTGGCATCAACAGCCCTCTGACGTTCCACTATGTGTATATACCATCGTAGTTACAAACTGAAAATAACTGGAAAACATACTACCCTCTAGAAAGGTAAAAAACAAAATCAAGAAGGAAAAAAAAAATTGGATTTGTGGGCCTCTAACTGCTATCTCTCCTTTCAAGGAATCTTTTCTGCAGGGACTCCAGGCAATTTTTAAGTGAAAAACAGGCATATGTTTGCTTGCATATATGGATTGCACTGCTTTTAATGCTAACAAATTAGGCAGTCTAAAAAATATAAAGAGCTTTAAGATGACTAGCTTGTGATCGTATGTCATCTTGTGTTCTTAGAACTGTATGTTTGACACGTGTAACTGTGAGAAAAGTGAGGACTGCATGTGTGCTGCTCTTTCGAGCTACGTCAGGGCCTGCGCTGCTAAAGGAGTTCTCCTCACTGGATGGAGAAGCAATGTCTGCAGTAAGTTCCACATTCCTTTGTCTCTTCAAAATGATCATCTAGAGGTCCCACAGACCATCTTTCAGGAGATTCAGGATTCCCACAGTAAACTGTGCTGAATTGGGTTTAAGTATAGCAAGAGAACTAAAATAAGTCGGATATCTCTCAATTTACTTTTACAATGAATACTTTTGTGGAAGATGGAAAATAAGCATAAAAAAAAACTATACTGTATATGTTAATATAATTTAACTTTTTTCTTTGACCTAGAAAAAAACAATTACATTTACAGCACTTAGAAGGGGTGGGGTAAATAGGGTTTTTTGCTCTAGAAGTGCAAAATATATTTAAATTATACTAATAAGGACAACAGCAGAGTATGTGGTCATCTTCTTCAAATGTATGTACACACAGTGCCCTTTTTACCATATGCACTTTACCTCAAATATTGTATTTTTACCTACATTGATTATTAAATAGACTACAAATGTAACTCACCTTATTTTGCTCTCTCAAGAAAAATACACCACCTCATGTCCCAAAACCTTGACGTACACTGATAACGTTGATTCCTGTCAACCCACTTGCCGGTCTCTGAGTGAGCCTGATGTCACATGCAACATCAAGTTTGTCCCAGTTGATGGCTGCACCTGCATAAATGGAACTTACATGGATGAAAGTGGCAAATGTGTGCCTGCTTCTAGCTGTCCTTGTTACTACAAAGGAACCTCTCTGCCTTCTGGGGAAGTTGTTCATGATAACGGTGTTGTATGGTAAGAGATCTATAAACAGAAAAGTGAGATGGATACGAGTGATTGTGAAACCATGTATACCACATGCAATCTATGCAAATACAAAGAGTTCCTCTTCCTAATAATTTTGATGTGAACAGTCATAAATCCTTGAAAATCATTAGTGTGACCTGTGTTTATAAGATTGCATTTAGACTGGCGTAGTAATCCAACAAACTATACTTTTCTTATCCCTGACTTTAAAAGACTTCTTCTATAGGAGCAGATACCACAAGTTCGATAATTCTATTAGAATTAACAGTATGAGTGGAATCTGGAGTACGCTAAAGGACAATTTTTAATCAGGCAAATGGATTGAGCAAACATGTCCTTATATAAAACATACTTGTATTTTGGACAGCTCTAACATAAAATACATGTAAATAGCACAAACAATTCTGCTAAAGGACATGTTTTCTCTGTTTTACCACATGGTGATTTTTCAGTAGTTCAAATTCCTTAGGAAACAAACTGAAACCTAACAAGAGAAGCAAATACAATTCCTTTCATTTTCTTATAGCACTTGCATCCATGGAAAGCTGAGCTGCATTGGAGAGAAACCAGAACCAGGTAACATACCACTTAAGATGTTCTTTAATTCTCCCTTTCCATCTTCCCACTTTTCGGTTAGCTCTCTTTTGTTGTAATGATGCAAATTGTCCAAGTCTGAAATCAATGAAGAAAATGAACTGATAACCATTGTAACATAGAGGACATTTCTGAAAAATAAAGAATCACTTGTTTAATTTTCAGATGGCAGAAACAAGTTATAACAAGGTTATCCAGATGGGAACATTTGATCACTGCTTAAAATACTGAATATGAGGAGAAGAACTTCCACATTTTATACATAAAAGTACTGAAAGCCAGACTTTGGGATTTTCTGCTGAAATAAAGATTTGCATTAAGCTAGCTAAATGTTATTTTCCATGGGCAATCCAATAAAAGCACAAAAAGGATGGGCATCACCACAAAACATCATTCAGTTTCTCTTCTGGTCAAATATATCCTAGCAAGGCACATCTCACAAAGGAGTTCAAGTGCTTTTCTGCATTAAGTAAACACAAAGGTATAAACACGTTTGATCTCATATTTCTCATGGCTTTTCACTCTTCCAGTCTGTACACCTCCCATGTTCTATATTGACTGTGGCAACACCACTTCAGACATGATAGGAGCTGAGTGCCAGAAGAGCTGTCAGACTCTGGATATGGAATGCGTAAGTACAGGCTCTTTATACCCAGTTAAAAACATATTAAAGTAGATCTCTCTTCTATTACCAACTGTAGATGGACTCTTCCATCAGGGCACTATATCAAGTCATGTTTTCTGCATGGTCCTTACAGTACAGAACGCAGTGTGTCTCTGGCTGTGTATGTCCTGGTAACCAAGTGTTGGATGGCAAGGGTGGCTGTATAGCTGCAGAAGACTGTCCATGTGTTCACAATGGGGATTCCTACCCCCCAGGAGAATCAATCAGAGTTGGCTGCAACAACTGGTAAGAACATACTGACAAATACTATTTAAGCTCAAAGTGAATTACAACTTTTCACTCTCATAGCGTCTATATTTATGATTGACAATGAAATCCTATGTAAGATGCTCCACTTAGTAACTAAGAAGCAAGCTCTTTTTGTTTTTTTACAGTGCCACAGAGCACAGAAATTGCAAGCGGTCAGAAGAATAACATGGTTTGGATGCTCTCATATTCATTATAGATAGTCAATAAAACTTTTTACCTCTCAGGTTATAGGCAATCCCTACATTTCAATGCATCCAACAAGATTCTGAAACGTGACAGATTTTAAATCTTTTCTAACTGAAATGATTCATGATATAATGAAGTAATACAGCCTTTGTTACTGGAGTTATGCTATGTTTCTACTGAGAATAAGCAAACTTTTTCATTATAGATGTTACATTTTAAATGTTGAAGAATGTGTGTGCAGAAATGTATACATATTGTGTATATATTTGTTTCTAACATTTGGAGTGCTTTTCATCTCATATAGCACATGTAGAAACAGAAAATGGCAATGCTCTGAAGAACCTTGCCTAGAAACCTGTTCTGTTTATGGAGATGGGCATTACACCACCTTCGATGGCAAGCGTTTCGATTTTGAAGGAGACTGTGAATACGTTCTGGTCCAGGTAACAGAGTCCTTCCTAGGATTTTGCACTGCTGAAGTAGTTTTCCTATGATGACCTAGCTTAATTAACATTGAATATCATTCCCATTTTCGGACCCAGCATCATTAACACTGAATATCATTCCCTTTTTCAGAACTACTGTGGCAAAAAAAGTTTGAATCAGGGAACCTTCAGAGTTATCACTGAGAACATTCCATGTGGTACCACAGGAACCACCTGCTCTAAGTCTATTAAAGTTTTCCTGGAGGTAAGTATTTTTTTTTTTCATAAGTTGTGCCCAGGGCCTTTGTACTGGAATGATGGAGTAGCCTCTCCCAGATAGATTACATTGCAAAAGTGTCAATGAAGACAATGAAAACATTATTATACTTCCCTGCTTACTGCCAACAATTCCACTCACTGCTATAGAAATCAAAGGAGGGGATTATACAGTGAAATTGCTAAAATGAGGCTGTTGAACATTTTGATGGTAATAGAATTGTTATTTCAACAATAGCTACTGCCAATATATAAAACCAGACACAACAGCTGACTTTTTTAAATTGGCTTCTGACTTTTTCTGTTCCTGTCCCAGAACTATGAATTAGTGCTCAGTGATGGACGTTCTGATGTCATCCAGAGGACACCTGGAGGAAAAATGCCATTCCAAATCCGTTCCATGGGCATCTACATGGTGGTTGACACTAATGTTGGTCTAATACTCATGTGGGACAAAAAAACCAGTATATTCATCAAACTTATCCCTGATTTTAAGGTACATGTTAAAAGCCAAAACCTGGAGCCAACTTTTTCTGACTCATTTTCTTGCTATATCTCAAAAAATATCAGAAAGTTAGGCTACAACTGGAAGATTGAAAGACAGGCAATTCCATATTATTATCTTTGTAGTATTGACTTAGATTCTGTATGATACATTTTCCATAAATTATGCTATTCAGCAATTGCATAACTACAGGTATATGAATAAATAAGAGTAAAGAAGTATCTTCAGAATTGGATAAAACTAATTAACTCAATATTAACAACAATAAAACATGAGTGTACTCTGCTTCTTTCCTTATCTTTTCTAACAAGTTAGAGGCACCTCTTCATGAAACTCATTTTATGAGGCTGTCTGAGACTGTTACTAAAGAGACCTTCTTAAAGCTTAAATTAGATTCATTCTGAGGTCTGTTCCTCACAGCTACTGAGATTACACCTTACTGATCTCCCTCCTTTTGTGTTTACATCCATGCAGGGACATGTCTGTGGCCTCTGTGGAAACTATGACGGCAATGGGAACAATGATTTCACTACTCGCAGTCAGTCAGTGGTAGAGAATGTGCTGGAGTTTGGCAACAGCTGGAAAGTGTCTTCCACTTGCCCAAACGCTAATCGTACCAAGAATCCCTGTGCTGCGAACCCTTACAGGAGCTCCTGGGCACAGAAGCAATGCAGCATCATCACCAGTGAAGTTTTTGCGAGGTGTCACTCCCAGGTATGACAGATCTTCACTCTGAAATCCTCTTGAGCTGCATTAATTTTTAGGTAGGATAGCTGTATAATACAATAGGAGTTAGATTGGCCCATACTAGACAAAGTGAAGCTATAACAAGTTCCAAGGAGACTATACAGAAATGATAGATATTTACCTGCACTTCCTAAGCTTTGACAGAAACTAGTACACCTAGGAAATTGATAGTGGAAGAAAAACTATCAGCTCACTTCTTTTTAGAAGGGACAATCATAGATACATGTCAGGGTATCTTTAATTTTTAATTGCACCATTTTCTACTAAAGCAGCTGCCTTATGTCTGTGACTGTGTGCTAGAATCTGCTGAAGTAACATTTATTTCTGTAAAAGTGTCTTTAACATCAGATAACTCCTAGCGTTATGACTTATTATTAATAGTTGTATTCTAAATTTTTCAATTGATTTTTCAAAACATCCTCATAGTTTGTTTCTCACCTTTCTTTCCTATATACACAGAGGTGTCAAATCAAAATATTTTACTCGATTATTTTAGGTGAGAAAATTCTTTTTCAAAGAGGACAAATGCAGGAAACTGAACTCAGATGTTTTCTCCAACAGGTTGAACCAAATGAATATTACCAAGCGTGTGTGAATGATGCTTGTGCCTGTGACACTGGGGGAGACTGTGAATGCTTCTGTACAGCAGTAGCTGCCTACGCTCAAGCATGCAATGAGTTGGACATCTGCATTTCATGGCGAACCCCATCCATTTGTCGTGAGTTTCACCACACTACTTTCTGAAGGAGGCCAGAGAGAAAGAAAACACAGGTCAAAAAGGAAAATAAGTAGGAAGAAGAAAGAAAGGAGGATAAAATTGTATTTGCAAGAGCCATTGCTATTTTCTAGATGCAGCAAAGTAACACAAAGCAAGTGGGGTGTATCAGTGGAAGCCAATCTACCTTATTAAAATGAAATCATGCACTGGTAATTTTTTCAGTCTCTAGTCTAGTGTACTATTTACTTGCTCATGATGCACTACTGGTAAATTAGAGCACTATGTGGTGCTCCCGGCTGTCTACATTTGTTTTTATTTAACATACACAAACATTTATTTACAAATATTAGTGTATATTAGCTAAAATCAGTGCTTTAATTAATTGATTTTTAATGTTTTATGTGTAACTGTTCAGTGACTTATAACCTTACTGGTCTCAAAGTATGGTCAAAGTATGATAATCACACTAAATTAGAAATAAGACATACTGTTCACCTCTTACATAATTATGCTAATGACATGGGATTTTTACCCAGCAAAATTATAGTAGTGAAGGACCTCAGGGCAAAAAAAATCAAATGTATCTTTCTGCCATTTCTCATTCTTCTAGCTCTGTTCTGTGATTACTACAATCCACAAGGGGAATGTGAATGGCATTACAAGCCATGTGGAGCCCCTTGTATGAAGACCTGCAGCAACCCAAGTGGGAAATGCCTTCATGAGCTGAGGGGTTTGGAAGGTAAGGATAATTATGCATATCTCATTCTTCTTGTAAAAAGATAAAATAGATTATGATGAACAAAATTCATATTACTCAATATATAAAATGTTTATATTAGAAATTGCAAGAGGAGATTTTTTAATTAGTATGTAATTCCCTAATGGATCATGAACTTGTTTGGAATGAATATGAGAAAAAATGTTCCAAAGCTCAACATGCAATTGATGGGATAGCAATAGTGGAGGGTGAAATTCCTCTCACCAAAAGGAGTCATGTGGGGAGAAAAGATGTAGAGTTACTTCTACCTGTGAAAGCCCTAGTGCCAATATAACTTTCATGTTTTTGCAGGCTGCTATCCACATTGTCCAAACAATGAACCCTATTTTGATGAAGAAACCATGACTTGTGTTTCATATTGTGGTTGTTATGATGATAATGGAAAACGTTACATGCCAGGAATGGGGATGCCTTCAAAGGAGAATTGTAAATCATGGTAGGACAAGTAAAGATTTTTAAAGAATAAAGTTGTGATTGGAACATAACTCAACATGCATTAAATTTTTTGTTTACTAACAGGAACTATGCAAGCCATAGTTATTAGTTAATGTCTAATTTTCTTCTGTTTCCAGGAAGTAAAATAATGGCATGGTAAAACATTTTACTGCACAGAGACTAGTTCAGTACTCCTTCTGTATGCTCACTGATATAACTTTAAATTCTTCTTATTAAGTAAGAAAAAATTAATAATTATAGTTACAGCAATAGTCAGAGAACTTTTGTCAAGTTATTCCTAAAACCATTACGTGAAATTATTTAGAGCTCAGTAAACAATTGATCTTCATTGTTTAAAGCTTGTTTCTGTTATTCTACTGGTACTTATGTATTTGCTACCATCGGCAAGTATTCCTACCTATTCTGTTAGAACTGATGAATATAGCTATACATATTGGGACAAATGCTGACAAGCCTTCTATCAAGTAGCACAAAGTTAGAAACTGTTAACTCATGTCCTGAGGTGTATTTAAAGTAGCTACACTGAATAATGTGAGCAGTGCAGCCAGAGATAGCAAGGAGCTTAGTACTAAGCCTATCTAAGCATTTATGCAACTTTCATAGCATGTATTACAGTTCATAGACAGCTTTGCCTTACATCAGCTCTCCTATTAATAGTACTAAACCTCACCTGTTAAAATATATATCTATATTCACTTAAGTTTATTCAGTGTACAGATAGATATTGGGAATCAGTTCTTAATAAATAACAGATAAATCCCCATTAAAAACAGATGTTCTCATAGGTGATTTATTGGATTATCTGGGGAAAATTCTCTGTGGGATAACCTCAACATCAGCAATACAATAATCCTTTCTCAAATGCTGCATTTACCGCACTTTCCCTTCTAGGGGATAAGCGATCTCATCCCCCTGAGAGATAAGAGATTACCCAAGCTAAGTATGCTGGCATATAAGAATTGTCTTTCTTGTCTGACAACCTGAGTGATCCTACCTAACTTGAATTTGTACAGCAGAACTGAATACCTGAAGCAGAGAAAGATAGGGTCTTTCTACATTTAAAAACATCATGAATAACAAAATTAAATGAACAGAAAAATTAAAATAGTGAAATGAAGTCAATAACCAATATATTGATATTCATTGTTTCCTATCTCTTTTCCAGTGAATGCACAATCAGTGGCAAAAACTGCAAATACGATGCATATGGTATGTTGACAAAGTTGTTTTTATCTCAATAGGATTAATTTGAAACTCTCTGCTCTATGTTTCAGGTACCTACCAATAACGTTCTCTTTTGATTTACAGCGTGCCACTGCATTTACGAGGGAAAGATATACAACTATAAAGATGTGATCTACAATACTACAGATGGCACAGGAGGATGCATTGTTGCAACCTGTGGTCCCAATGGGACAGTTGAAAGGCGTATCTATGAATGTCCAATCATAACATCACCCACAATGTCAACACCATTTCATTTCAGCACTATACCACCTGCCACTACTCACACAGGTACATCTTCTGTTGCTTCTGTTGTAGATACCAAACTGTGCCCATGCTATAACCTAAATGAATTACTATAACCTCAATACATGACAGTCAGTCTCATTTCTTATTAGCATTTGGTTTCAGTCAGCATCTGTTAATCAAATTACTACAAAATGTAAAACCACTTTGAAACACCAAAGTGGAAACTACTGCACACTGCTTTCATAGTATTCTTTTGTTTATTTTCATAGCAAATGATAAGAAAATGGTATCAGATTTTCCACATTTAATTTTAACTATTTTTATATCATTTCTATTAAAATTTATCTTGGTAGTGACTCCTGGAATAATCTTTATGGAAAGAATAAATCATTCATTATTTTTTCCTATTAAATAACAAAATAATTGCTTGCTTTAAAATTGCTGGTATGGTTCATGGTATTTGTAATTAAAGCAGTAAGTGGATTGCTCACATATTGACATTCATATATTGAACTTACCACTTCCAGAATTTCTGTTCAGTATTCTTTAGGCTGACCACATGATGTTTGATGAAATGTGCTTAGTATAAAATTCAGAACTACAAGTTCTGAGATCACAGAAGCCATCACCACAGCTAGAATTCATTTTTTCAGCCATTTCACAATGAGACTTCACCTGTATTGAATAAACAAAAGTTCATGGACTGCTCTCCAGCCAGGAAATGTTTTCTTAAGACTAGTGCTAACGTGCAATATGGCAGCATAGGGATGCTAGTAATTCTTCATCAGTCATCCTGTAACTTCAAATGGAGGAGCAAATGCAGCATTTCATAATGAATCAGTTCACCTGGAACAAATAAACGAAAAAAGTACCTATGAATCCTAATGCATAGACTGGGAAACTAAATGCTATTCATTCCACTGATTTCCACTGGGTTTAAATCAGAGCTTTGATACTCAGGAGGGACAAATAAATGTAGATGCGAGGCTCAAACCAATCAATTACACTGAGTAAAATGCAAAAAAAAAAAAAAAAAAAAAAAAAAGTGAGGTTCGGGCTTTTTTTTCTTTTTTCTTTTTTGCTAACTGTATAAACTATGTACTTTTATGTTAGAGAGATTTGTTTTTACACTTTGGTACCTGAGTCTTATTTCAGCACTTGGTAAGAGATAATTGGCATCCTCTTTGAATTGACAGTTTCAAGTGTGTCATTAAGTTAAAAGCTGGCTGGTGAATTCTCTGTTCTGGTTCATATTAAATTATAAGCAAACTAAACTGATGTATTATAGGCTCATAATGCAAGCAAATAATGTTAGAAAAATGTTCAGTCCATTTTATACACAAAAAGAGAGAATACCTACAGGAATTTATTTTTAAGATCTATTGATTATCTTTTTCTTTTATATCCACAGTGTTGCCAACTACATCAGTCTGTGTTCATGAAGTCTGTGACTGGTCAGAATGGTATGATGGGAATCAGCGAATGCCTGGCTACGATGGTGGAGATTTTGAAACATTTGATGATTTGAGAGCTAAAGGTTATAAAGTCTGTGAAGCTCCAAAGGCTATTCAATGCAGGGCAGAAAAATTTCCTAACATACCACTGAAAGAACTTGGCCAAAAACTAGAATGCAGTAAAACAGCGGGACTCATATGTCACAACAAAGATCAAATTTCAACACTGTGCTACAATTATGAAATCAGAGTCTTATGTTGTGTTTTTGTACCATGTTCTCGCACAACTGTAACCACGAAATCTTATGAAAGTATTACATCAATCACACTTACAACTCCAGAAACAATAACGACTTCTTCAAAACCTCTTGGAACAACAGCAAGTACTTCCACAGAGACAACATCCAGTACAATACCTTGCAAACCTGAGTGCAAATGGTCCAAATGGTATGATGTCCATTCCCCAACTTTGCACAACAAGGGAGATTTTGAAACTTACCATGATATTAGAGCTGCTGGAAAAGCAATTTGCAGAAACCCTGAAAAAATACAATGTAGAGCAGAGAAATATCCACACAAATCTATTGAAGAAATTGGCCAAGTTGTTCACTGCAATGTAACATATGGGCTCATCTGTAGAAATGAGGACCAAAAAGGTGAATTGCATATATGTCTTAATTACCAGATAAAGGTATACTGTTGTGAGGACTACAGCCACTGTCAAACAACAGTAACATCAACTGCATCAACTGAAACTTCTACACAAATACCTACAACTACAGAAATTACATCATTTTCATCAACGACGAGATTAACACCAATTGTTACAACTTCTGAAAGCACAACTTTCAAAATTTCAACAGCTACAGCAACAACCACAAGCACATCCACAACAGAAAAAACAAAACCTGTCACTATTTCTCCTTCAACAGCTCCTCTTTGTATTAAAGAAGTATGTGAATGGTCAAAGTGGTATGATGTCAGCTACCCGGGATCTGGATATGATGATGGAGATTTTGATACAATTCAGAACATAAAAAAACACGGATACCAAGTCTGTAGTAACAGAAAAGCTGTGGAATGCAGAGCGGTAAGGTTTCCTGACACACCCTATCCCCTCCTGGAGCAACACATCACATGTAACACAGAAGAAGGGTTGATATGCTACAACAAAGACCAGTTACCACCAATTTGCTATAACTACATGCTCCGATTTCAGTGCTGTATGAATAAAACAGTACCATGTTCTAAGACAGAAGTTCCATATACAACAACACAAACACCACAACATACATCAAGTATTCGAACCACATCAACAACATTTACATCAACAACAATAACAACACCAACACAAACACTAAGCATACACACACATACGCCAACGATTACTGCACCAACTCCACCAAAAACAGAACATATTCATACGCAAACTACAACAGAAAGTACAACACAAACACAAAAAACAACAACCACATACACTGAAACGATGAGAACACTAACACCGACTGTCACTATACCCAGCATCCCCACGTCCACACCCACCCTCACCCCCACCACCACACTCTCCACCACCGTCTGTACCCCAGAAGAGTGCTCCTGGACCGAGTGGTTCGACGTCGACTTCCCCTCCTCGGGGCCCGGCCAGGGAGACTTTGAAACCTACCAGCACATCAGGGCCGCCGGACGGAACGTCTGTCGGCACCCTAAGGACATCCAGTGCCAGGCGGAGGACTACCCCGACCTTTCCATCGAGCACATCGGCCAGGTCGTGCAGTGCGACGTCCACTTTGGACTGGTGTGCAAGAACGAAGACCAGCTTGGCAAATTTAAGATGTGCCTGAACTACAAGATCCGCGTCCTCTGCTGCACGCCAAACCCGCTCTGCTCTACCACCACCATCACGCCCACCACCAGCCCCACCACCACCACCCCCACCACCAGCCCATGGACGACCAGCTCCACGGAATCAACCCCCACGGTCACAACCTCCACCAGCACCCTCCCCACCTCCTCCGAGACCGCAACACCAACCACCACCGTCACCAGCATCCCCACGTCCACACCCACCCTCACCCCCACCACCACACTCTCCACCACCGTCTGTACCCCAGAAGAGTGCTCCTGGACCGAGTGGTTCGACGTCGACTTCCCCTCCTCGGGGCCCGGCCAGGGAGACTTTGAAACCTACCAGCACATCAGGGCCGCCGGACGGAACGTCTGTCGGCACCCTAAGGACATCCAGTGCCAGGCGGAGGACTACCCCGACCTTTCCATCGAGCACATCGGCCAGGTCGTGCAGTGCGACGTCCACTTTGGACTGGTGTGCAAGAACGAAGACCAGCTTGGCAAATTTAAGATGTGCCTGAACTACAAGATCCGCGTCCTCTGCTGCACGCCAAACCCGCTCTGCTCTACCACCACCATCACGCCCACCACCAGCCCCACCACCACCACCCCCACCACCAGCCCATGGACGACCAGCTCCACGGAATCAACCCCCACGGTCACAACCTCCACCAGCACCCTCCCCACCTCCTCCGAGACCGCAACACCAACCACCACCGTCACCAGCATCCCCACGTCCACACCCACCCTCACCCCCACCACCACACTCTCCACCACCGTCTGTACCCCAGAAGAGTGCTCCTGGACCGAGTGGTTCGACGTCGACTTCCCCTCCTTGGGGCCCGGCCAGGGAGACTTTGAAACCTACCAGCACATCAGGGCCGCCGGACGGAACGTCTGTCGGCACCCTAAGGACATCCAGTGCCAGGCGGAGGACTACCCCGACCTTTCCATCGAGCACATCGGCCAGGTCGTGCAGTGCGACGTCCACTTTGGACTGGTGTGCAAGAACGAAGACCAGCTTGGCAAATTTAAGATGTGCCTGAACTACAAGATCCGCGTCCTCTGCTGCACGCCAAACCCGCTCTGCTCTACCACCACCATCACGCCCACCACCAGCCCCACCACCACCACCCCCACCACCAGCCCATGGACGACCAGCTCCACGGAATCAACCCCCACGGTCACAACCTCCACCAGCACCCTCCCCACCTCCTCCGAGACCGCAACACCAACCACCACCGTCACCAGCATCCCCACGTCCACACCCACCCTCACCCCCACCACCACACTCTCCACCACCGTCTGTACCCCAGAAGAGTGCTCCTGGACCGAGTGGTTCGACGTCGACTTCCCCTCCTCGGGGCCCGGCCAGGGAGACTTTGAAACCTACCAGCACATCAGGGCCGCCGGACGGAACGTCTGTCGGCACCCTAAGGACATCCAGTGCCAGGCGGAGGACTACCCCGACCTTTCCATCGAGCACATCGGCCAGGTCGTGCAGTGCGACGTCCACTTTGGACTGGTGTGCAAGAACGAAGACCAGCTTGGCAAATTTAAGATGTGCCTGAACTACAAGATCCGCGTCCTCTGCTGCACGCCAAACCCGCTCTGCTCTACCACCACCATCACGCCCACCACCAGCCCCACCACCACCACCCCCACCACCAGCCCATGGACGACCAGCTCCACGGAATCAACCCCCACGGTCACAACCTCCACCAGCACCCTCCCCACCTCCTCCGAGACCGCAACACCAACCACCACCGTCACCAGCATCCCCACGTCCACACCCACCCTCACCCCCACCACCACACTCTCCACCACCGTCTGTACCCCAGAAGAGTGCTCCTGGACCGAGTGGTTCGACGTCGACTTCCCCTCCTCGGGGCCCGGCCAGGGAGACTTTGAAACCTACCAGCACATCAGGGCCGCCGGACGGAACGTCTGTCGGCACCCTAAGGACATCCAGTGCCAGGCGGAGGACTACCCCGACCTTTCCATCGAGCACATCGGCCAGGTCGTGCAGTGCGACGTCCACTTTGGACTGGTGTGCAAGAACGAAGACCAGCTTGGCAAATTTAAGATGTGCCTGAACTACAAGATCCGCGTCCTCTGCTGCACGCCAAACCCGCTCTGCTCTACCACCACCATCACGCCCACCACCAGCCCCACCACCACCACCCCCACCACCAGCCCATGGACGACCAGCTCCACGGAATCAACCCCCACGGTCACAACCTCCACCAGCACCCTCCCCACCTCCTCCGAGACCGCAACACCAACCACCACCGTCACCAGCATCCCCACGTCCACACCCACCCTCACCCCCACCACCACACTCTCCACCACCGTCTGTACCCCAGAAGAGTGCTCCTGGACCGAGTGGTTCGACGTCGACTTCCCCTCCTCGGGGCCCGGCCAGGGAGACTTTGAAACCTACCAGCACATCAGGGCCGCCGGACGGAACGTCTGTCGGCACCCTAAGGACATCCAGTGCCAGGCGGAGGACTACCCCGACCTTTCCATCGAGCACATCGGCCAGGTCGTGCAGTGCGACGTCCACTTTGGACTGGTGTGCAAGAACGAAGACCAGCTTGGCAAATTTAAGATGTGCCTGAACTACAAGATCCGCGTCCTCTGCTGCACGCCAAACCCGCTCTGCTCTACCACCACCATCACGCCCACCACCAGCCCCACCACCACCACCCCCACCACCAGCCCATGGACGACCAGCTCCACGGAATCAACCCCCACAGTCACAACCTCCACCAGTACCCTCCCCACCTCCTCCGAGACCGCAACACCAACCACCACCGTCACCAGCATCCCCACGTCCACACCCACCCTCACCCCCACCACCACACTCTCCACCACCGTCTGTACCCCAGAAGAGTGCTCCTGGACCGAGTGGTTCGACGTCGACTTCCCCTCCTCGGGGCCCGGCCAGGGAGACTTTGAAACCTACCAGCACATCAGGGCCGCCGGACGGAACGTCTGTCGGCACCCTAAGGACATCCAGTGCCAGGCGGAGGACTACCCCGACCTTTCCATCGAGCACATCGGCCAGGTCGTGCAGTGCGACGTCCACTTTGGACTGGTGTGCAAGAACGAAGACCAGCTTGGCAAATTTAAGATGTGCCTGAACTACAAGATCCGCGTCCTCTGCTGCACGCCAAACCCGCTCTGCTCTACCACCACCATCACGCCCACCACCAGCCCCACCACCACCACCCCCACCACCAGCCCATGGACGACCAGCTCCACGGAATCAACCCCCACGGTCACAACCTCCACCAGCACCCTCCCCACCTCCTCCGAGACCGCAACACCAACCACCACCGTCACCAGCATCCCCACGTCCACACCCACCGTCACCCCCACCACCACACTCTCCACCACCGTCTGTACCCCAGAAGAGTGCTCCTGGACCGAGTGGTTCGACGTCGACTTCCCCTCCTCGGGGCCCGGCCAGGGAGACTTTGAAACCTACCAGCACATCAGGGCCGCCGGACGGAACGTCTGTCGGCACCCTAAGGACATCCAGTGCCAGGCGGAGGACTACCCCGACCTTTCCATCGAGCACATCGGCCAGGTCGTGCAGTGCGACGTCCACTTTGGACTGGTGTGCAAGAACGAAGACCAGCTTGGCAAATTTAAGATGTGCCTGAACTACAAGATCCGCGTCCTCTGCTGCACGCCAAACCCGCTCTGCTCTACCACCACCATCACGCCCACCACCAGCCCCACCACCACCACCCCCACCACCAGCCCATGGACGACCAGCTCCACGGAATCAACCCCCACGGTCACAACCTCCACCAGCACCCTCCCCACCTCCTCCGAGACCGCAACACCAACCACCACCGTCACCAGCATCCCCACGTCCACACCCACCCTCACCCCCACCACCACACTCTCCACTACCGTCTGTACCCCAGAAGAGTGCTCCTGGACCGAGTGGTTCGACGTCGACTTCCCCTCCTCGGGGCCCGGCCAGGGAGACTTTGAAACCTACCAGCACATCAGGGCCGCCGGACGGAACGTCTGTCGGCACCCTAAGGACATCCAGTGCCAGGCGGAGGACTACCCCGACCTTTCCATCGAGCACATCGGCCAGGTCGTGCAGTGCGACGTCCACTTTGGACTGGTGTGCAAGAACGAAGACCAGCTTGGCAAATTTAAGATGTGCCTGAACTACAAGATCCGCGTCCTCTGCTGCACGCCAAACCCGCTCTGCTCTACCACCACCATCACGCCCACCACCAGCCCCACCACCCCCACCCCCACCACCAGCCCATGGACGACCAGCTCCACGGAATCAACCCCCACGGTCACAACCTCCACCAGCACCCTCCCCACCTCCTCCGAGACCGCAACACCAACCACCACCGTCACCAGCATCCCCACGTCCACACCCACCGTCACCCCCACCACCACACTCTCCACCACCGTCTGTACCCCAGAAGAGTGCTCCTGGACCGAGTGGTTCGACGTCGACTTCCCCTCCTCGGGGCCCGGCCAGGGAGACTTTGAAACCTACCAGCACATCAGGGCCGCCGGACGGAACGTCTGTCGGCACCCTAAGGACATCCAGTGCCAGGCGGAGGACTACCCCGACCTTTCCATCGAGCACATCGGCCAGGTCGTGCAGTGCGACGTCCACTTTGGACTGGTGTGCAAGAACGAAGACCAGCTTGGCAAATTTAAGATGTGCCTGAACTACAAGATCCGCGTCCTCTGCTGCACGCCAAACCCGCTCTGCTCTACCACCACCATCACGCCCACCACCAGCCCCACCACCACCACCCCCACCACCAGCCCATGGACGACCAGCTCCACGGAATCAACCCCCACGGTCACAACCTCCACCAGCACCCTCCCCACCTCCTCCGAGACCGCAACACCAACCACCACCGTCACCAGCATCCCCACGTCCACACCCACCCTCACCCCCACCACCACACTCTCCACCACCGTCTGTACCCCAGAAGAGTGCTCCTGGACCGAGTGGTTCGACGTCGACTTCCCCTCCTCGGGGCCCGGCCAGGGAGACTTTGAAACCTACCAGCACATCAGGGCCGCCGGACGGAACGTCTGTCGGCACCCTAAGGACATCCAGTGCCAGGCGGAGGACTACCCCGACCTTTCCATCGAGCACATCGGCCAGGTCGTGCAGTGCGACGTCCACTTTGGACTGGTGTGCAAGAACGAAGACCAGCTTGGCAAATTTAAGATGTGCCTGAACTACAAGATCCGCGTCCTCTGCTGCACGCCAAACCCGCTCTGCTCTACCACCACCATCACGCCCACCACCAGCCCCACCACCACCACCCCCACCACCAGCCCATGGACGACCAGCTCCACGGAATCAACCCCCACGGTCACAACCTCCACCAGCACCCTCCCCACCTCCTCCGAGACCGCAACACCAACCACCACCGTCACCAGCATCCCCACGTCCACACCCACCCTCACCCCCACCACCACACTCTCCACCACCGTCTGTACCCCAGAAGAGTGCTCCTGGACCGAGTGGTTCGACGTCGACTTCCCCTCCTCGGGGCCCGGCCAGGGAGACTTTGAAACCTACCAGCACATCAGGGCCGTCGGACGGAACGTCTGTCGGCACCCTAAGGACATCCAGTGCCAGGCGGAGGACTACCCCGACCTTTCCATCGAGCACATCGGCCAGGTCGTGCAGTGCGACGTCCACTTTGGACTGGTGTGCAAGAACGAAGACCAGCTTGGCAAATTTAAGATGTGCCTGAACTACAAGATCCGCGTCCTCTGCTGCACGCCAAACCCGCTCTGCTCTACCACCACCATCACGCCCACCACCAGCCCCACCACCACCACCCCCACCACCAGCCCATGGACGACCAGCTCCACGGAATCAACCCCCACGGTCACAACCTCCACCAGCACCCTCCCCACCTCCTCCGAGACCGCAACACCAACCACCACCGTCACCAGCATCCCCACGTCCACACCCACCCTCACCCCCACCACCACACTCTCCACCACCGTCTGTACCCCAGAAGAGTGCTCCTGGACCGAGTGGTTCGACGTCGACTTCCCCTCCTCGGGGCCCGGCCAGGGAGACTTTGAAACCTACCAGCACATCAGGGCCGCCGGACGGAACGTCTGTCGGCACCCTAAGGACATCCAGTGCCAGGCGGAGGACTACCCCGACCTTTCCATCGAGCACATCGGCCAGGTCGTGCAGTGCGACGTCCACTTTGGACTGGTGTGCAAGAACGAAGACCAGCTTGGCAAATTTAAGATGTGCCTGAACTACAAGATCCGCGTCCTCTGCTGCACGCCAAACCCGCTCTGCTCTACCACCACCATCACGCCCACCACCAGCCCCACCACCACCACCCCCACCACCAGCCCATGGACGACCAGCTCCACGGAATCAACCCCCACGGTCACAACCTCCACCAGCACCCTCCCCACCTCCTCCGAGACCGCAACACCAACCACCACCGTCACCAGCATCCCCACGTCCACACCCACCCTCACCCCCACCACCACACTCTCCACCACCGTCTGTACCCCAGAAGAGTGCTCCTGGACCGAGTGGTTCGACGTCGACTTCCCCTCCTCGGGGCCCGGCCAGGGAGACTTTGAAACCTACCAGCACATCAGGGCCGCCGGACGGAACGTCTGTCGGCACCCTAAGGACATCCAGTGCCAGGCGGAGGACTACCCCGACCTTTCCATCGAGCACATCGGCCAGGTCGTGCAGTGCGACGTCCACTTTGGACTGGTGTGCAAGAACGAAGACCAGCTTGGCAAATTTAAGATGTGCCTGAACTACAAGATCCGCGTCCTCTGCTGCACGCCAAACCCGCTCTGCTCTACCACCACCATCACGCCCACCACCAGCCCCACCACCACCACCCCCACCACCAGCCCATGGACGACCAGCTCCACGGAATCAACCCCCACGGTCACAACCTCCACCAGCACCCTCCCCACCTCCTCCGAGACCGCAACACCAACCACCACCGTCACCAGCATCCCCACGTCCACACCCACCCTCACCCCCACCACCACACTCTCCACCACCGTCTGTACCCCAGAAGAGTGCTCCTGGACCGAGTGGTTCGACGTCGACTTCCCCTCCTCGGGGCCCGGCCAGGGAGACTTTGAAACCTACCAGCACATCAGGGCCGCCGGACGGAACGTCTGTCGGCACCCTAAGGACATCCAGTGCCAGGCGGAGGACTACCCCGACCTTTCCATCGAGCACATCGGCCAGGTCGTGCAGTGCGACGTCCACTTTGGACTGGTGTGCAAGAACGAAGACCAGCTTGGCAAATTTAAGATGTGCCTGAACTACAAGATCCGCGTCCTCTGCTGCACGCCAAACCCGCTCTGCTCTACCACCACCATCACGCCCACCACCAGCCCCACCACCCCCACCCCCACCACCAGCCCATGGACGACCAGCTCCACGGAATCAACCCCCACGGTCACAACCTCCACCAGCACCCTCCCCACCTCCTCCGAGACCGCAACACCAACCACCACCGTCACCAGCATCCCCACGTCCACACCCACCGTCACCCCCACCACCACACTCTCCACCACCGTCTGTACCCCAGAAGAGTGCTCCTGGACCGAGTGGTTCGACGTCGACTTCCCCTCCTCGGGGCCCGGCCAGGGAGACTTTGAAACCTACCAGCACATCAGGGCCGCCGGACGGAACGTCTGTCGGCACCCTAAGGACATCCAGTGCCAGGCGGAGGACTACCCCGACCTTTCCATCGAGCACATCGGCCAGGTCGTGCAGTGCGACGTCCACTTTGGACTGGTGTGCAAGAACGAAGACCAGCTTGGCAAATTTAAGATGTGCCTGAACTACAAGATCCGCGTCCTCTGCTGCACGCCAAACCCGCTCTGCTCTACCACCACCATCACGCCCACCACCAGCCCCACCACCCCCACCCCCACCACCAGCCCATGGACGACCAGCTCCACGGAATCAACCCCCACGGTCACAACCTCCACCAGCACCCTCCCCACCTCCTCCGAGACCGCAACACCAACCACCACCGTCACCAGCATCCCCACGTCCACACCCACCCTCACCCCCACCACCACACTCTCCACCACCGTCTGTACCCCAGAAGAGTGCTCCTGGACCGAGTGGTTCGACGTCGACTTCCCCTCCTCGGGGCCCGGCCAGGGAGACTTTGAAACCTACCAGCACATCAGGGCCGCCGGACGGAACGTCTGTCGGCACCCTAAGGACATCCAGTGCCAGGCGGAGGACTACCCCGACCTTTCCATCGAGCACATCGGCCAGGTCGTGCAGTGCGACGTCCACTTTGGACTGGTGTGCAAGAACGAAGACCAGCTTGGCAAATTTAAGATGTGCCTGAACTACAAGATCCGCGTCCTCTGCTGCACGCCAAACCCGCTCTGCTCTACCACCACCATCACGCCCACCACCAGCCCCACCACCACCACCCCCACCACCAGCCCATGGACGACCAGCTCCACGGAATCAACCCCCACGGTCACAACCTCCACCAGCACCCTCCCCACCTCCTCCGAGACCGCAACACCAACCACCACCGTCACCAGCATCCCCACGTCCACACCCACCCTCACCCCCACCACCACACTCTCCACCACCGTCTGTACCCCAGAAGAGTGCTCCTGGACCGAGTGGTTCGACGTCGACTTCCCCTCCTCGGGGCCCGGCCAGGGAGACTTTGAAACCTACCAGCACATCAGGGCCGCCGGACGGAACGTCTGTCGGCACCCTAAGGACATCCAGTGCCAGGCGGAGGACTACCCCGACCTTTCCATCGAGCACATCGGCCAGGTCGTGCAGTGCGACGTCCACTTTGGACTGGTGTGCAAGAACGAAGACCAGCTTGGCAAATTTAAGATGTGCCTGAACTACAAGATCCGCGTCCTCTGCTGCACGCCAAACCCGCTCTGCTCTACCACCACCATCACGCCCACCACCAGCCCCACCACCACCACCCCCACCACCAGCCCATGGACGACCAGCTCCACGGAATCAACCCCCACGGTCACAACCTCCACCAGCACCCTCCCCACCTCCTCCGAGACCGCAACACCAACCACCACCGTCACCAGCATCCCCACGTCCACACCCACCCTCACCCCCACCACCACACTCTCCACCACCGTCTGTACCCCAGAAGAGTGCTCCTGGACCGAGTGGTTCGACGTCGACTTCCCCTCCTCGGGGCCCGGCCAGGGAGACTTTGAAACCTACCAGCACATCAGGGCCGCCGGACGGAACGTCTGTCGGCACCCTAAGGACATCCAGTGCCAGGCGGAGGACTACCCCGACCTTTCCATCGAGCACATCGGCCAGGTCGTGCAGTGCGACGTCCACTTTGGACTGGTGTGCAAGAACGAAGACCAGCTTGGCAAATTTAAGATGTGCCTGAACTACAAGATCCGCGTCCTCTGCTGCACGCCAAACCCGCTCTGCTCTACCACCACCATCACGCCCACCACCAGCCCCACCACCCCCACCCCCACCACCAGCCCATGGACGACCAGCTCCACGGAATCAACCCCCACGGTCACAACCTCCACCAGCACCCTCCCCACCTCCTCCGAGACCGCAACACCAACCACCACCGTCACCAGCATCCCCACGTCCACACCCACCCTCACCCCCACCACCACACTCTCCACCACCGTCTGTACCCCAGAAGAGTGCTCCTGGACCGAGTGGTTCGACGTCGACTTCCCCTCCTCGGGGCCCGGCCAGGGAGACTTTGAAACCTACCAGCACATCAGGGCCGCCGGACGGAACGTCTGTCGGCACCCTAAGGACATCCAGTGCCAGGCGGAGGACTACCCCGACCTTTCCATCGAGCACATCGGCCAGGTCGTGCAGTGCGACGTCCACTTTGGACTGGTGTGCAAGAACGAAGACCAGCTTGGCAAATTTAAGATGTGCCTGAACTACAAGATCCGCGTCCTCTGCTGCACGCCAAACCCGCTCTGCTCTACCACCACCATCACGCCCACCACCAGCCCCACCACCACCACCCCCACCACCAGCCCATGGACGACCAGCTCCACGGAATCAACCCCCACGGTCACAACCTCCACCAGCACCCTCCCCACCTCCTCCGAGACCGCAACACCAACCACCACCGTCACCAGCATCCCCACGTCCACACCCACCCTCACCCCCACCACCACACTCTCCACCACCGTCTGTACCCCAGAAGAGTGCTCCTGGACCGAGTGGTTCGACGTCGACTTCCCCTCCTCGGGGCCCGGCCAGGGAGACTTTGAAACCTACCAGCACATCAGGGCCGCCGGACGGAACGTCTGTCGGCACCCTAAGGACATCCAGTGCCAGGCGGAGGACTACCCCGACCTTTCCATCGAGCACATCGGCCAGGTCGTGCAGTGCGACGTCCACTTTGGACTGGTGTGCAAGAACGAAGACCAGCTTGGCAAATTTAAGATGTGCCTGAACTACAAGATCCGCGTCCTCTGCTGCACACCAAACCCGCTCTGCTCTACCACCACCATCACGCCCACCACCAGCCCCACCACCACCACCCCCACCACCAGCCCATGGACGACCAGCTCCACAGAATCAACCCCCACGGTCACAACCTCCACCAGCACCCTCCCCACCTCCTCCGAGACCGCAACACCAACCACCACCGTCACCAGCATCCCCACGTCCACACCCACCCTCACCCCCACCACCACACTCTCCACCACCGTCTGTACCCCAGAAGAGTGCTCCTGGACCGAGTGGTTCGACGTCGACTTCCCCTCCTCGGGGCCCGGCCAGGGAGACTTTGAAACCTACCAGCACATCAGGGCCGCCGGACGGAACGTCTGTCGGCACCCTAAGGACATCCAGTGCCAGGCGGAGGACTACCCCGACCTTTCCATCGAGCACATCGGCCAGGTCGTGCAGTGCGACGTCCACTTTGGACTGGTGTGCAAGAACGAAGACCAGCTTGGCAAATTTAAGATGTGCCTGAACTACAAGATCCGCGTCCTCTGCTGCACGCCAAACCCGCTCTGCTCTACCACCACCATCACGCCCACCACCAGCCCCACCACCCCCACCCCCACCACCAGCCCATGGACGACCAGCTCCACGGAATCAACCCCCACGGTCACAACCTCCACCAGCACCCTCCCCACCTCCTCCGAGACCGCAACACCAACCACCACCGTCACCAGCATCCCCACGTCCACACCCACCCTCACCCCCACCACCACACTCTCCACCACCGTCTGTACCCCAGAAGAGTGCTCCTGGACCGAGTGGTTCGACGTCGACTTCCCCTCCTCGGGGCCCGGCCAGGGAGACTTTGAAACCTACCAGCACATCAGGGCCGCCGGACGGAACGTCTGTCGGCACCCTAAGGACATCCAGTGCCAGGCGGAGGACTACCCCGACCTTTCCATCGAGCACATCGGCCAGGTCGTGCAGTGCGACGTCCACTTTGGACTGGTGTGCAAGAACGAAGACCAGCTTGGCAAATTTAAGATGTGCCTGAACTACAAGATCCGCGTCCTCTGCTGCACGCCAAACCCGCTCTGCTCTACCACCACCATCACGCCCACCACCAGCCCCACCACCACCACCCCCACCACCAGCCCATGGACGACCAGCTCCACGGAATCAACCCCCACGGTCACAACCTCCACCAGCACCCTCCCCACCTCCTCCGAGACCGCAACACCAACCACCACCGTCACCAGCATCCCCACGTCCACACCCACCCTCACCCCCACCACCACACTCTCCACCACCGTCTGTACCCCAGAAGAGTGCTCCTGGACCGAGTGGTTCGACGTCGACTTCCCCTCCTCGGGGCCCGGCCAGGGAGACTTTGAAACCTACCAGCACATCAGGGCCGCCGGACGGAACGTCTGTCGGCACCCTAAGGACATCCAGTGCCAGGCGGAGGACTACCCCGACCTTTCCATCGAGCACATCGGCCAGGTCGTGCAGTGCGACGTCCACTTTGGACTGGTGTGCAAGAACGAAGACCAGCTTGGCAAATTTAAGATGTGCCTGAACTACAAGATCCGCGTCCTCTGCTGCACGCCAAACCCGCTCTGCTCTACCACCACCATCACGCCCACCACCAGCCCCACCACCACCACCCCCACCACCAGCCCATGGACGACCAGCTCCACGGAATCAACCCCCACGGTCACAACCTCCACCAGCACCCTCCCCACCTCCTCCGAGACCACAACACCAACCACCACCGTCACCAGCATCCCCACGTCCACACCCACCCTCACCCCCACCACCACACTCTCCACCACCGTCTGTACCCCAGAAGAGTGCTCCTGGACCGAGTGGTTCGACGTCGACTTCCCCTCCTCGGGGCCCGGCCAGGGAGACTTTGAAACCTACCAGCACATCAGGGCCGCCGGACGGAACGTCTGTCGGCACCCTAAGGACATCCAGTGCCAGGCGGAGGACTACCCCGACCTTTCCATCGAGCACATCGGCCAGGTCGTGCAGTGCGACGTCCACTTTGGACTGGTGTGCAAGAACGAAGACCAGCTTGGCAAATTTAAGATGTGCCTGAACTACAAGATCCGCGTCCTCTGCTGCACGCCAAACCCGCTCTGCTCTACCACCACCATCACGCCCACCACCAGCCCCACCACCACCACCCCCACCACCAGCCCATGGACGACCAGCTCCACAGAATCAACCCCCACGGTCACAACCTCCACCAGCACCCTCCCCACCTCCTCCGAGACCGCAACACCAACCACCACCGTCACCAGCATCCCCACGTCCACACCCACCCTCACCCCCACCACCACACTCTCCACCACCGTCTGTACCCCAGAAGAGTGCTCCTGGACCGAGTGGTTCGACGTCGACTTCCCCTCCTCGGGGCCCGGCCAGGGAGACTTTGAAACCTACCAGCACATCAGGGCCGCCGGACGGAACGTCTGTCGGCACCCTAAGGACATCCAGTGCCAGGCGGAGGACTACCCCGACCTTTCCATCGAGCACATCGGCCAGGTCGTGCAGTGCGACGTCCACTTTGGACTGGTGTGCAAGAACGAAGACCAGCTTGGCAAATTTAAGATGTGCCTGAACTACAAGATCCGCGTCCTCTGCTGCACGCCAAACCCGCTCTGCTCTACCACCATCATCACGCCCACCACCAGCCCCACCACCACCACCCCCACCACCAGCCCATGGACGACCAGCTCCACAGAATCAACCCCCACGGTCACAACCTCCACCAGCACCCTCCCCACCTCCTCCGAGACCGCAACACCAACCACCACCGTCACCAGCATCCCCACGTCCACACCCACCGTCACCCCCACCACCACACTCTCCACCACCGTCTGTACCCCAGAAGAGTGCTCCTGGACCGAGTGGTTCGACGTCGACTTCCCCTCCTCGGGGCCCGGCCAGGGAGACTTTGAAACCTACCAGCACATCAGGGCCGCCGGACGGAACGTCTGTCAGCACCCTAAGGACATCCAGTGCCAGGCGGAGGACTACCCCGACCTTTCCATCGAGCACATCGGCCAGGTCGTGCAGTGCAATGTCCACTTTGGACTGGTGTGCAAGAACGAAGACCAGCTTGGCAAATTTAAGATGTGCCTGAACTACAAGATCCGCGTCCTCTGCTGCACGCCAAACCCGCTCTGCTCTACCACCACCATCACGCCCACCACCAGCCCATGGACGACCAGCTCCACGGAATCAACCCCCACGGTCACAACCTCCACCAGCACCCTTCCCACCTCCTCCGAGACCGCAACACCAACCACCACCGTCACCAGCATCCCCACGTCCACACCCACCCTCACCCCCACCACCACACTCTCCACCACCGTCTGTACCCCAGAAGAGTGCTCCTGGACCGAGTGGTTCGACGTCGACTTCCCCTCCTCGGGGCCCGGCCAGGGAGACTTTGAAACCTACCAGCACATCAGGGCCGCCGGACGGAACGTCTGTCGGCACCCTAAGGACATCCAGTGCCAGGCGGAGGACTACCCCGACCTTTCCATCGAGCACATCGGCCAGGTCGTGCAGTGCGACGTCCACTTTGGACTGGTGTGCAAGAACGAAGACCAGCTTGGCAAATTTAAGATGTGCCTGAACTACAAGATCCGCGTCCTCTGCTGCACGCCAAACCCGCTCTGCTCTACCACCACCATCACGCCCACCACCAGCCCCACCACCACCACCCCCACCACCAGCCCATGGACGACCAGCTCCACGGAATCAACCCCCACGGTCACAACCTCCACCAGCACCCTCCCCACCTCCTCCGAGACCGCAACACCAACCACCACCGTCACCAGCATCCCCACGTCCACACCCACCCTCACCCCCACCACCACACTCTCCACCACCGTCTGTACCCCAGAAGAGTGCTCCTGGACCGAGTGGTTCGACGTCGACTTCCCCTCCTCGGGGCCCGGCCAGGGAGACTTTGAAACCTACCAGCACATCAGGGCCGCCGGACGGAACGTCTGTCGGCACCCTAAGGACATCCAGTGCCAGGCGGAGGACTACCCCGACCTTTCCATCGAGCACATCGGCCAGGTCGTGCAGTGCAACGTCCACTTTGGACTGGTGTGCAAGAACGAAGACCAGCTTGGCAAATTTAAGATGTGCCTGAACTACAAGATCCGCGTCCTCTGCTGCACGCCAAACCCGCTCTGCTCTACCACCACCATCACGCCCACCACCAGCCCCACCACCACCACCCCCACCACCAGCCCATGGACGACCAGCTCCACAGAATCAACCCCCACGGTCACAACCTCCACCAGCACCCTCCCCACCTCCTCCGAGACCGCAACACCAACCACCACCGTCACCAGCATCCCCACGTCCACACCCACCCTCACCCCCACCACCACACTCTCCACCACCGTCTGTACCCCAGAAGAGTGCTCCTGGACCGAGTGGTTCGACGTCGACTTCCCCTCCTCGGGGCCCGGCCAGGGAGACTTTGAAACCTACCAGCACATCAGGGCCGCCGGACGGAACGTCTGTCGGCACCCTAAGGACATCCAGTGCCAGGCGGAGGACTACCCCGACCTTTCCATCGAGCACATCGGCCAGGTCGTGCAGTGCGACGTCCACTTTGGACTGGTGTGCAAGAACGAAGACCAGCTTGGCAAATTTAAGATGTGCCTGAACTACAAGATCCGCGTCCTCTGCTGCACGCCAAACCCGCTCTGCTCTACCACCACCATCACGCCCACCACCAGCCCCACCACTACCACCCCCACCACCAGCCCATGGACGACCAGCTCCACGGAATCAACCCCCACGGTCACAACCTCCACCAGCACCCTTCCCACCTCCTCCGAGACCGCAACACCAACCACCACCGTCACCAGCATCCCCACGTCCACACCCACCCTCACCCCCACCACCACACTCTCCACCACCGTCTGTACCCCAGAAGAGTGCTCCTGGACCGAGTGGTTCGACGTCGACTTCCCCTCCTCGGGGCCCGGCCAGGGAGACTTTGAAACCTACCAGCACATCAGGGCCGCCGGACGGAACGTCTGTCGGCACCCTAAGGACATCCAGTGCCAGGCGGAGGACTACCCCGACCTTTCCATCGAGCACATCGGCCAGGTCGTGCAGTGCGACGTCCACTTTGGACTGGTGTGCAAGAACGAAGACCAGCTTGGCAAATTTAAGATGTGCCTGAACTACAAGATCCGCGTCCTCTGCTGCACGCCAAACCCGCTCTGCTCTACCACCACCATCACGCCCACCACCAGCCCCACCACTACCACCCCCACCACCAGCCCATGGACGACCAGCTCCACGGAATCAACCCCCACGGTCACAACCTCCACCAGCACCCTTCCCACCTCCTCCGAGACCGCAACACCAACCACCACCGTCACCAGCATCCCCACGTCCACACCCACCCTCACCCCCACCACCACACTCTCCACCACCGTCTGTACCCCAGAAGAGTGCTCCTGGACCGAGTGGTTCGACGTCGACTTCCCCTCCTCGGGGCCCGGCCAGGGAGACTTTGAAACCTACCAGCACATCAGGGCCGCCGGACGGAACGTCTGTCGGCACCCTAAGGACATCCAGTGCCAGGCGGAGGACTACCCCGACCTTTCCATCGAGCACATCGGCCAGGTCGTGCAGTGCGACGTCCACTTTGGACTGGTGTGCAAGAACGAAGACCAGCTTGGCAAATTTAAGATGTGCCTGAACTACAAGATCCGCGTCCTCTGCTGCACGCCAAACCCGCTCTGCTCTACCACCACCATCACGCCCACCACCAGCCCCACCACCACCACCCCCACCACCAGCCCATGGACGACCAGCTCCACAGAATCAACCCCCACGGTCACAACCTCCACCAGCACCCTCCCCACCTCCTCCGAGACCGCAACACCAACCACCACCGTCACCAGCATCCCCACGTCCACACCCACCCTCACCCCCACCACCACATTCTCCACCACTGTCTGTACCCCAGAAGAGTGCTCCTGGACCGAGTGGTTCAACGTCGACTTCCCCTCCTCGGGGCCCGGCCAGGGAGACTTTGAAACCTACCAGCACATCAGGGCCGCCGGACGGAACGTCTGTCGGCACCCTAAGGACATCCAGTGCCAGGCGGAGGACTACCCCGACCTTTCCATCGAGCACATCGGCCAGGTCGTGCAGTGCGACGTCCACTTTGGACTGGTGTGCAAGAACGAAGACCAGCTTGGCAAATTTAAGATGTGCCTGAACTACAAGATCCGCGTCCTCTGCTGCACGCCAAACCCGCTCTGCTCTACCACCACCATCACGCCCACCACCAGCCCCACCACCACCACCCCCACCACCAGCCCATGGACGACCAGCTCCACGGAATCAACCCCCACGGTCACAACCTCCACCAGCACCCTTCCCACCTCCTCCGAGACCGCAACACCAACCACCACCGTCACCAGCATCCCCACGTCCACACCCACCCTCACCCCCACCACCACACTCTCCACCACCGTCTGTACCCCAGAAGAGTGCTCCTGGACCGAGTGGTTCGACGTCGACTTCCCCTCCTCGGGGCCCGGCCAGGGAGACTTTGAAACCTACCAGCACATCAGGGCCGCCGGACGGAACGTCTGTCGGCACCCTAAGGACATCCAGTGCCAGGCGGAGGACTACCCCGACCTTTCCATCGAGCACATCGGCCAGGTCGTGCAGTGCGACGTCCACTTTGGACTGGTGTGCAAGAACGAAGACCAGCTTGGCAAATTTAAGATGTGCCTGAACTACAAGATCCGCGTCCTCTGCTGCACGCCAAACCCGCTCTGCTCTACCACCACCATCACGCCCACCACCAGCCCCACCACCACCACCCCCACCACCAGCTCATGGACATCATGTTTCTGTAAAATTGGAAATTCCGTTTTTTCACCTGGTACGTTTACTTTTCTTTATTTATCTATTTTTCTCTTTCTATTGCGCTCTTTTTTCAGTATTCATCAGGATTTTCTTAGATTTTATTTTAATATATTCATGACATTTGAATGGGAATTTTTATAGCCTTGCTTTTCTTTATTTTTCTCTCTTGTTCTTTTTTTCCTTTTTTTTTTTTTTTTAGGTGAAGTTATTTACAACAGAACAGACAGTGATGGATGTAGCTTTTACGCTATCTGTAGTCAAACATGTTCAGTTGAACGATTCACAGGACCATGTATTTTTACTACTCCTTTTACCACTACTTCCCCCGAAATATCTACCACAACTACGTTAGTTCCTTCTACTACCTCTTGTGGCACATATACCACAGGTTGTTATTCTAGTACTCACCCTCCTTTACAGGTATGTAATTTCTGAGTTGTTTTAGAACTTTTGAGTTAAAATATGTTATATGTTGACCCCGAGAAGAAACAGTTTTCGTTCTTTACATTTATATGTCTGAAATGCCAAAATAAGGTTTTAGTGATGGATAATTCACATTCCCATGTCTGCATAATTACGTACAATTTTTACATGCCTTCTCAATAGAATTTTTTCCAAACTAACAAAGAGAACAGCAATAACATTTTCTAGTGATTTTGTTTTTAGTAAAACATCCAGGCTTCAAAGCACTCTATTGCATAAGTGACATACATTTTTGCATATGTTATCTTTTTTTTTTTTTTTTTTTGGTGGTGGTGGGGAATGATCTGTGCTGATGGTGAGGAAAAGCCAGGGCAAAGGACATTTATTTTCTCAACCTAAAACCTGCCTCAAAACCCTCAACTCAGGAGAATTCCTTATGCAGAAGCAATAGCTGCAACTAATGCTACCACTCATTTTCAGCATAACCCACCTTTTTAATTGTGTAGAATACTGTTAATTTTGTACTGTCAGTGGAGCAGTGGAGATGTACATTGTAGCCTTTGTTCCAGATCAGGAAAGCAAGTAACAGTTTTGGATCATCCCTGTCACCCTCAGAAATATAAATGCCTGTAATCAACATTACAAATCATTAATACCACAAGCTCAAGAGAAGGAACATATATTCCTTTTCAATACCACTATCACTGGAAACATTATATACTACTTGATTAAAAATATGGATAAATTTCATACCTGTTTGCAAAGTCCTGTGACAGCAATTTTTGTTCATTTTGCAGCCTTGCCAAAGAATGAAATTATCCAACTGCACAGAACTCCTCTGTGAGGGAGACAACAAAGAAAAAGTAATTCAAACACAATGCCCACCTGTAAAGGAAATCACCTGTGCCAACAGATATCCACCAATACTGGTCCCTGATGAAAATGGCTGCTGTTACCGCTATGAATGTCAATGTAAGCATCAGTAAATTAAAGAATTAAATTTTAGGAATCAAGTGAAACTTTGCACAGACTACAAGGGGATTTTTTTTTTCCTCTGGATTGCTCTAGAAATTGTAGTACATTCTTAAGTTTCTAAATTCTTTCTTCTACATTAATTTTAATATCAATCTTCTGAATACTTTCTCTCCATCAGGTGTGTGCAGTGGATGGGGTGATCCTCATTATATTACTTTTGATGGAATCTACTACACTTTCCTTCAAAACTGCACTTATGTCCTGGTGAAACAGATTGTACCTAAATATGACAACTTCCGTGTTTACATTGACAATTATTACTGTGATTCAAAAGATGGACTTTCCTGTCCTAAATCGATTATTATTTTCTACAAATCTTCAGAAGTGGTGCTGACTCGTGAACTAATGAATGGTGTGATGAAGAATGTGGTAAAATATATACTTTTTTATTTCTCTAAGTTTATTTTTCCAAAAAAAGAAACAAGGTCCATTGGCCTTACTGATTCTCATCTGTAATACAGCCTGTTAGAATATCATATCCCAGAACTGACTAAGACAGAGGCATCACTAGGAGAAAAATAGTACACCCATTTCTAGAAATGAATGTCAGAAACATCAGAAACAGCACTGTACAAATATGAATCTATTATGTTCATGCATACATATATCTAAATAACAGGAGGAAACAGACTAATACAGCTGACAGAGAGAAGACAGAAAGAATGTTTGCACTATTGCTTCAAGATTAATCTTTCGTGAAAATTAATACATTGTGTGTTCACTTGTTTAAGTAAACACATTATGAAGAAACACAGTAACAGATGATAAGCCTACTTCTTTTCTGATGGTGAAGACTGTATGTATCCCATACTGGTTGACTGACTAGGGATTCCTTCTTCTGTATGGGAACTTCAGACACCAAACAGAGCCATGGCATGACTCCCTTTCCAGTTGCCTTCCAGGAAGGGAGGTACAGCTAAGAAAATGACAGAATGGAGGTGTCCCTTTGCCCTCATGATCCTAAATCAGTGTTGGTGGCTGGTGAAAATCAGAAGTCAGTTATGCTGCCACTGTTATCCTGGGGAATTAGTTAGTTGGTCAGAAAACTCATATAGGTGAGAGGATACATTTGTCAACTTGCACTCTGCCCTTACAGAGCCACACCAACCTCTATTCACTCCAGCCAGAAAGCCATGCAGAAACAGTTAGTCCAGGGACTCCCTGTTAGAGAAAATCATCTCAGTTCAATGAGAAGAATGTAGGAGAATAACTCCCAACAAAAAGTTATTAAGCAAATATGCCACCTTCATTAGCTAATGTAAGATGGACTGCAAATGGAAGAGCTTAGATTAAAGAATAAAGACGATAGCTAAGTAAAAATAGCACCAGGCACATTTGACTTCATCTTGGTGTGTTGGGACTATATAATTTTGTAGGAATTTCAAAGTTATTATATAATAATGTTAGGAACATTTTGTTCAATTAAAAGAAAACTACCACTCATTTCTATGTGGAAAAGTTTACATTAAACAAAATGATGTTACCAATAAAATACTTAGGTTTAGAATGATGTGCAACAGCACACAGTCTTCCCAAACATGGCATATAGAGGCCACTTCATTACTGTTTTTATTTTATTATTATTATTCCTATTGTTCTGGAACAATATAGCCACGCAAGCTGGAAATGAATGCATATGCTGTTATTGCAATGAAAGTTGTCATTGAATATGGTACACAGCAGTGACTTATGCATAATTATGAAGATTAGTAAATACATTATTTAAAACAGTCAGATAGAAGCAGCTCTTATTCTGAAGTTTATTTCTTATTTTTTTGATTCAGATTTACTTCAATAAAAAGATTGTCCAACCAGGCTTCAAAAAAGATGGCATTTCTATTTCAATGCTTGGCATCAATATGATTGTTGAAATACCAGAGATTGGTGCAACCATCACCTTTAGTGGGCTGATTTTCTCAGTGAAGCTCCCCTTCAGCAAATTTGGCAACAACACTGAAGGACAGTGCGGTAAGATAGATATGCTACTGATTCTTTCTCTAACCTCCCATGGTTATTCTCATTCATTTTGTTTATGCAGGCCCACCATAGACAGAAAATTTTCAAGCAGTAGTAAAACGGAATTGAGGACAGTTTTGGTCTTAAACTTACTTTAAGATCAATAGCTTAATATTAAGACCATCTATTTTTTTTGGTTTTGGGGCTGGCTGTTTTGGTCTTTTTTTTTTCTTTTTTTTTTTTCCTCCAGACTGAATTAAATTCATATAAATGCAGGGAAAGCATTCTCTGTGAAGCAGGGCATCTGATCCATTTCATGTGCAAATCTCTTCTAAATCGGGCATGTATTGTGCACCTCAGATGTGGCTTATGCATCTTACCTTGCTCCTCTCTGATATCTTCCAGGAACATGTTCAAATAACAAATCAGATGAATGCCGCTTGCCAAGTGGCAAGATCATTTCCTCCTGTCCCCAAATGGCTCATCACTGGAACGTTGGTAACAACCCATCATGCCCTAGGGTACCACCATCAATTGTAACTACACCTCCACCATTGCCTCACTGTAATACATCTCTTTGCAAGCTTATCATGAGCAAGTAAGTCAAAAACTGAATCAATTTGCTCTTCCTAACCTAGAGAAAACTTTCTCAGTTTTTTATGAAATGAGTAAGAACTATAGCCCTATCATGTGATCATATCTGAAATTATCAGCTCAATGACAGGATATAAAGGCCTCTGCAAAAGAAACTGTTCTTCTTTAAGGACTTGCATTTCCAAAGATACCTGAGCAAGGAGAAGAGAATTCAGCAAATCAGGCACACAACAAAAACAAGAATTCATACTCCCTGGGTTTCAATTGCATAGATTTAAGTTATCTTTCTCCCTCCCTGCTTTCCAGACTATTTCCACTAGTATAACTACTAAGTTAGCTAACTTAAGTAAGAACTGAACTTTAAATTTGAACTGGACCTTTAGTACAAACAATAAAGAGCCTGCTTACCAACCAGACTAACACCAAAAGTAGTTTTCAATATTTGTGCATTTTGTATAAAATATACAGCTGCACTAGCACTAACAAAGGCCTGTTTCCTACGTACCTATATCTTACATCAGTGTGAACTATAATCAAAGCTTGTTCTTTAGCTGGGTCATTTATAAAAGCCTCTCCCACATACTTGCTGTAGTGTTAATAACTTATGAGCTATTAGATATTTCCACCTCTTGAGCACTTCTAGCATCCCTTTTTCCTCTACCTAATGCAATTGCCTTCCTCAACAAATTTCTGGTGTCAGGCAAATGAAGAGTTCTTTACACATACACAAACATTATGACCATTAGCCTCTTCAGAAAAATACGCTCAAAACAGTTCTGAGGGCTTCAAATTTCCTAACCTCTCGTACTCTGAATCTATCTCCCAGATTAGTGGCCATTCTTAGAGTTAATTCTATTTCCTGTAATGCATTCCTTCTTGAAGAACAGAACAATATGCCTTTAACTAGGAACATGCTGTCTGAAAAGATCTAATTTTATGTAATGACTGGTTTACATGAAAAGGTTGTGGTTTCTTTTCTGTCTCAAGAGTTTTCGAACCATGCCATGATGTGATACCACCAGAATCATTTTTCAAAGGGTGTGTTTTTGATGCTTGTCGCATACCCGATGACTCCATACAGTGTTCCAGTTTGGAGATGTATGCTACGGAGTGTGCTGCTAGAGGTATCTGCATTGACTGGAGAGAAAAGACCAACTTTATATGCCGTAAGTACTGCAGAACTCAAAAATGTATGCGTGAAGCACTATTAATTAGGGGTTTTTTCAGTAAAGACACCTAGCATCTAACACTTGACTATGGCATTTTACCAGAAAAATACACACAGACATCTTTACCAACAAGCCCCAGATCACAAAGGCACCTAACAATATTTGCTACAAAAAGGTATCTGATACCAATTTCTGATCTATTTCCATCTTTTCTCTTACAGCATACGACTGTCCACCAAACACAATATACAAGGCATGCGGGCCCATTAATCCTGCTACCTGTGACCGAAGGTATGAAAAGACCAAAAAAATTACAACTGCTACTTTTTGTCTTCTTTTCTATGTACTCACTCACTATCCTTAGAAAATTTAGTTACTAAAAACTTCCATAGTGAAGCATATTTCATGAATTTGTATAAATTATTCAAGTTTTAAATATCTCATTGATCAGCTCTATGAATCTACACTTCCTGTTGTATTTCAAAAAGTGTCTCCCTTGTATATGACATTGTGACCTTCAACACTCTCTCCTGCTTTACAGCAAAAACATTGTACTCAAATATATGCATTCCTCCCACTCTAGCTCTGTAGAGCACAGTGGCTATGGTGTAACTGAAGGATGTTTCTGCCCTGAAGGACAGAGTTTCATCAGTGAAGACAGCAGTATCTGTGTCCTCGATTGTGGTGAGTACTCTGTGTTTACTTTGAGGAATAAATAGAAATCTGGACTGGGAGTCAGTGGAGTTCTACTGATTTTTACTCTGGTTTTACTCTGATTTTTACTCTGATTTTTACATGGTCAAATCATAGGCAAATCAGTCCAGTTTATTTAAGCTCCTTTAGTCTCCCCATCTAAAAATTGAATAATGATCAATACTCTCTCCTTCCCACCTTTCTTATTTATGCCAGACATAGCAAGATTGAGAAATTCTGTCCTTCATTTCCAAAGGATTACTTTGCATATTCAGTTTCTTGTTAGATGTATCTTCATGGTATCTGTTTTAGAAACTGAACAGGTTTACTCCATTAGGGTAGTTTTTCAGTAATATAAATCTCTATTCTTTTATCTTTTTCAGTTTGTAAGGAACCAAGTGGAATATCCAAAAGGGTGAGTATGACAATCAATGTGATATATCAAGTACAGACAGGGGAAGAAAGAGGACATTTGATGCTTCTCAAGAACAAAGTTTTGCTTAAGTTTGAGAAAATTTCATATGCTTGTTCCCCTTAAGTCTTAAAAATAATTGTGAGTTTGATAGCTGAAATCACATGTTACTTCCTGAGACATTAAATGGCAAGTGATGGGATAGTCTTTCAATAACCATCATCTCATATTTAAAAAGAGAGAGAGAGAGAGAGAGAGAACAGCTGTTAGTAGTGGAAACTTGGTATATCTGCTTCTTTCATTTACATAATTTTGACCAGCTAAAGTTAGTAGAGACAAACAGACAGACGAGTAGCAGAGTTTGTTGCTGAAAATGCTGACAAGCTGCATTCTTAGGTTCTCAATTGCACAAAAATTACACAAACTTCTCTTTGTAATCTAATGTGCAAATGAGTGTGTGCTATGATTACGTCATATATAAAAATACATGCAAAACTCAGTCACTTCTCCTTTACACCCTTTCTATCCCTCATATTATCTCCGTAAATAAATAAACATTGATAGATACATGGACATGTTCAGAACTTCTAGTGACCCCCAGAATCTTCTCCTGAATAGTTTTGGTCTAAGGTTTTCTTACAAAATCTAGAAGTATTAGAAATATGAAAACATTGATGCAATCAGGTATCACTATATCCATGAATAAGTAAATATTTAAAAAGATTGATTTTATTTTGAATTTATATATAATTTCTTTCTTCTTTTTTTCATTTTTCGTACAGCCAGGAGAAAAATGGATGAAGGATTGCCAGGAATGTGTCTGTGACAAACATACTCTTAAAGTGCATTGTACAAGACACAAATGTCCTCTGATAAAACCAGTGTATTGTGATGATCCAGGTTATATGCCTGTTCAGATACAGATACCAGATGATCCATGCTGTACCAGGACTGAGTGCTGTAAGTACAGTTTGAGTTCTTTATCATGATGAATATCTTGTATTCATTGTGGGGAACTTAAGCAATAATTTCTCAGGTTTTTATAGTTTTAATTGATCTCATAAAGCTTTTTTTTCCCATCCCACTTCCTAGAGCCTTCTTGTAGAATATCTACTAGATGCCTGAAGAGAACAACTTAAAAGACTAATAGATTTTACACAGTTAGACACAGAAGAGTAACTAAAAATTTCCTGTAGTTTAACTTTTGGAAAGAAAAAAAAAAACTTTAATGCCATCACCTAAAAAAATAAACCCAAAGTATTCAAAACATCTTATTTTTCCATGAAAAAAAACACCATTATCAAAAGTTTATCTTGCCTTTAAAAAAATCTCTTTAACTTTTAAAAATTTCTCAAGAGTGTTCCTAAACATTTGAGAGACATCAGATTTTCCAGTTAGTTCTAATTTCTCTTTGGAAATTCCTCTTTCCAGCAATCACCACTCTATTCTTCTCAGGCAATACTTAGTTTTCCAAAGGTTACAGAAAAACTCATTCATTTCAAAAATGGCTTGGCAAATATATTGAGATAGTCACTAGATGAGCCTGTTTACATTTTCATCTGCACTACTATATCTGCCCAAAAGGAAAACTTAAGAAGCTCTTGCTCGTGCAAAAGAAAATCACCTTCATTTAAAATTTCTGATTTCATTTTCTGTGTTCTGTTACATTACACAGACTGCAACACTAGCCACTGCCCTGAGGTCACACACAAATGCTTAATGGGACAGGAAATAGTTACAACACAGCCTGGAAAATGCTGTCCTTCCTTTGAATGCAGTAAGTACCATGTACCGTCTTCATGTGTTATTCTGAGCTATATTTTAGAAAGTTGAACATAAAAGCCATATAGGAGAAAGATGCAAATTAGCTGTGTTTTTTTATCTGTAAATCAAATTAGTAGATTTTCACATACTTCTGCTTCTTAAAATTTATACATATATGTCACTATCTTTCTTCCTTTCTTATTGTACCAACAGGACCTGGTTGTGCAGTCAACGACACCTTCTATCCAGTAAGCATACAGCAACTCACTATAAAAATATATCTGCACATAGCTTAACAACGCAACATTTCTGAGACTCCTGTCATACGCCATATTTTGCATGATAAAACATTATTAATCATTTATTAAAGGCCGATATAAAACACCCTTCCTATAGGCAAGAGTATTATCTGCTTTGCTTTCTGTAGTAAGGGAATGTCCCTTCCAAAATGCAAAGCATTGATGTTATCAGTAACCGAAACTCTAGTTAACTAAAACAATCAAAACGACTTTTAAGGATAGTTTAGCCCATACACAGCTCCTTTTGGTCTATGTACATGGTCTTAGTGTACCTACGTCTATATGTACACTAAGTAACTTGCTTTTATTGACTAATAATGACTTTTTTTTCTGACTCCCCCTAGCCTGGAGCTGTCATCCCATCAGGTCCCTGTGAAAAATGCACCTGCTTTAATTCCTCTTACTCAAGCCCTCATCACATCTTTGTCAAGTGCGAGCCAGTTATCTGTGACACGTACTGCCCAGTGGTGAGTGCTATTTTGCAGCCAGTAATTCTTACCCTGCTCAGTTCGAGTAACTAGCAGAGTTAATGTTGGTGTCCTAACTCAAATGTCATTTCCTCTGCATTTCTTTCAAAACAGGGTTACAAGTATACACAGATACCTGGGCAATGCTGCGGCACATGCAAGGCAGTGGCTTGTATAGTGACTGTGAGAGACAACACGACACATGTGCTCAAAGTAACTACTCCTGTTACATTTTGGTGAACTCTGCTAGCCTCTGCTCCTTCCTCTCCTTTTCTATATCACATTTATTTGCTCTGTCTTTTCTCATGTTAGATTGCAATGCTTATCCAGACAGGGAGTGGACTGTCTCCCATGGTTCAAAAAGCACCTTGAACTATGAGATTCTGGTTTTAACCTGAGGCTTCTGGAAGCAACTGTGATATTGAACAATGGCTTTCAGAAATCAAAATAGAAAATACAAAGGTGAAAGTAATGGGCTCATATTTGCTTTCAGTCTGAAAATATAGCACCCATTTTGTTCAAAGCATAATTTTGTTTTTATGTATCTGAAGGCAGTTTTCTGCCCCAAACAGCCAACCATAAGTTTTCTGAGAGCTGTAAGACAGAAGAGGTCAGTGAGGCCAGCAGAAATTCTGCAATATATCTGAGTGGGATTAGGACAGACTCTATAAATTTGATGACAAAAGGGTAGGTTGAAACTATCAAAATGTAAGTTCTTCTTTCAAAATTAGTCCATGTACTTATCCTATTCCTACAAAAAGCATGGGAGTATCCAGACAAAAACATATCCTCTTCACTTGGTTAATGAAAAAGATTTAAAGCAGTAGGATAATATGACAAGTAGCTATTATCGGAGGTTCAAGAACATGATACAGCATAACAATACCAAAACAAGGAGCAATGACAAAAAACTGCATTTTGGGGCTTTGTCTTTATTTAAGATTTCTATTCACTTTTATTTAATTTTAACTACTTTCAGGTTGGAGAAGTCTGGAACCCACCTGGCAATAACTGTACATTTTACACATGTGAAAAATATGAGGACCAATTCATTCCAGTCATTGTACAGGAACGCTGTCCACCCATTCCAGACAACTGTGATCCTGTAAGTACTCTTCTACCAGTTCTCAATTTTGTTTCTCATGTGGCTTGGCACAGGTGGTAACAGGATCACCATGTCCAAAAAACAAACAAAAAAAACTAGCAGAGGCATTATATGCAGTATAATTCAGATTATATCCTGTCTGAATCTGGTCCTCATCAAATGTCACTTCAGAAGGGCAAATCAATACTAAAATGGGTGGTGTGACAGTCATTGCTAATGCAAAAAGATGGAGCAAGTATTAGAGAAAAGGCCACAGCATACTGTTTTTGATTTCCGAAAGTTTCAGGTATCCTAGGAGCAATAATCCTACTGGAAAATACTTGGACTTTTATTCCTAAATTATTTAAGCTTACAAATTCTTTTTAGAATTCAGAGCAAACGGGAAAGAAAATAAGCTACTTCAATTAGCAAAATAATTCATCTTGATACAGCTCAGAGTAGATCAGAACCAGCCCCTCATATGTAAGGAATTTCATTAACTATATTACCTTTGCTGACATGATCCTTCATCTGCACTTTGGTCCCTCAAAATACCCTTCATCTGCTACAAGCTTTACTTCTAAAATCTGAATACTGAAGTCTGATGATAGGAAGGCAGTTTCAGTCCCACTTAATGTCAGATTATGAAGGAGTCTTATTAATACTATATTGAAGTAGCAATTACATGCCCTTACTGTTTAGCCCTGCTCCCATCCATCTCAATACAAAGAATTTTCTGGCACTAGAGAAACTTAGGAAGCAGGGAAGATCTCTGCTTTAGTATGCAGATATGAAATCTGAGTTATCTTGTTCTATTTTCACGCTCAAGGATGACATCACGATATCACAGGATGGCTGCTGCAGAGAGTGCCTACCACCACCACAGAAAAGTAAGCCATAATCATTTTAAGTAAAAACACAATATATGCCTTGTTAAGCATATTAGGTCATCTTGCATGGTAGATGCACAGGCAGAGCAGGTGAATAGGTGAATGAGTTAGGGAGCTGTGCCTCACGTTGGGGTGAGAAAGGAAACAGGGTGTTAAGGAATAGAACATTTCCATTACCCAGTTCAAGTCCTTTGAAAACATGTATAGGATGAACTTTCCCATGCCCTGCCATTAAACATTAGCCTTTTTGTAGCTATTCTCCTACCTTTTGTAGATGTATTCTCTTTGACGAAAAAGTGAAACCAGTCCCGGAAGGTGGGTGTTCATTGAGGAGCTGGCACAACACTGCTCTTTTGCATCGCACACTGGTGCTGCATAAGGAAAGGGAATTTTTTTCATTCATTGCTAGTACAAACGGGAAGAGTTATCATTTGGCAATAAACAATTAAAAGAGAACTGCACTGTTCCTATTCCAGCTCCACTCATCTCAGTTTTCTGTTTAGAACCCTCTATCATATACAGATGTCTACTTATAAGTACACATATTTTAACATATTTTCTCCTGATCTGCTGAAACTTCAGGCTGTAAGAAGCACAACAGCACTACTGTCATCCGGTACAATGGATGTGTGTCTCCTGTGCCTGTTGAGCTAACATACTGTGAAGGCAGCTGTAATGCTTACTCACGGTAAGTTGTATAAAAGATCATTACTCACTTTGCTTGTATACAGCTGAACCTCTAGTTTCCTGTTTTTTACTCATTATATCAGTAACAGAAAGCAAATCGCAAGTGCCTTATTTATATGTCCAACACCCACTCAGCCATCAACTGCTCATGTCTGTTGTGCTAACATGAACTTTTAACAGATGTGATGTTATATAAGGTTAATTACCTCAAGACTAACCAGGTTTTAACAGATAGATCAATGCCACAATGAACAGACCCAAGCTGAATAGCCCACGTAAAAGTGAGGCTATCTGTCTCATTCTAGTCTCTGTTTTTGGACTGACTTGATATGTGATCTGGATTAATTTATTTATGTTTTCTGTGTCCTAATGTAGAGCTAGGAACATAGAGCTAGTTTCATCCATTTTTACAGTGATTAGCAACTTATGTTTCAGCACAATATTCTCAGAATGGTAATACTGAGCAATTGCCCCTCATGCAAACACATAGCTTCTGGTTTTGCCTAGTAATGGATGACAGCAGCAGTGGTATTTCTCACAAGATCATTTCTGAATCTCTCTCTTGTGTTGGTCTTGCAATCAGATATTCTACAGAGGCAAACATGATGGAACATAACTGCATGTGCTGTCAGGAAATCAAGACCAGCCAAAGAACAGTGACCCTGACATGCAGTGATGGAACCCACTTTAATTACTTATACACCTATGTGGAGAACTGCAGCTGTGTGGGCACTGAGTGCGTTCTTCAAAGCGATGAAACCCCTATCAACAATGCCAAAATATCAGTGAAGGGGATAAAGGCCTTGCCAGAGAAAGGGAAGGTCTAAAATGAGAATTAGCAAGAAGAAGCCAAACAAGGAAGAGTTGAACATAGACTAAAATAAACCTTTCAAAAAATACAAAAGTGTCAAAAGCAGCTGAAGCTTGGATGAACAGATGATATCTTCTGCCTGGCTCCTATATTATTTCAGTTTTCATTCCAATGCATCTCTCATTGCTTAGAGTATCTTTTCTTTTACACCTTGAGAGGCACAGTATAAAGTTGTTTGGACATCTGTTGTTTGATTGTTTGCACTCTTTCCTGGCTTGAGGCTTTCCCTTGCTGGCATAATATAGACTAGATAGGCATAAAATAAACATTATTGTGTGTAGGAAATCAAGTTTTGCTACCACTGCATTCTGCACCCGCTTGAAAATAACTAATCTTTCCACTGACATAGACTGACCATTTTTAGAACATTTTCATTCCATTTCATTGAGATAGATCAAAAGCTAGAGTCCAGAAGAGAAAAGAAACAAACTAAGAAAACTGTACCTCTCAGCTTTTTTTCTTTTTGCTTTAAGGAAAATTTAGATTGTATAGAAAGCTGTATCTTCTCAAAACTGTAAACTTCAATATCATAAGCAATTTATGATGGGCATTTTCCCTACATATTCTTCTGAGAAAGAATGAAAGAACAAAGAAAGAAAGAAAGAAAGAAAGAAATCTTGTCATGAAAAGCTGCTGCACACTGCTCTTTGTTTACATAATACCATCAGCATAGTAACTATATGAAAATTTGGAATTTACTTTGTTTGTGGTTAACTGTTTACAGAAGAAGTATATATATATATATATATATATATTTTGCCAACAGTGGCATATGAAGGATTTTTGTAAACAAAAGTAATAATAATAATATTATATGTAAATTCTTTCATAGGAAGCTGAGATTTGTTTTAAAAAGCTGTACTACTGCTATTTATTTTATTTTTGGAAATTTGATTTACTGGGCCATTTCCTTCAGAGTTTGTTACCCCATTTCTTAGTCTTAGTGATATTACCTGGCTGTGGTACACTTTCTTCTTCCATTTTGTCTTGGAATATTGTTTATTTTGTTCCTCATGAAAGAAAGAAATGATGATTAATAAATTTTAAGCATTTTACAGCATTTGTATCTTTTGCTTTTTCACTGAATCCCATACAAGACAGTTGCTGGCCCTATGAAATATTTACTTTCCATTCCACTGTAGCCATTCCTCAATAGCTCCAGTTAAAAAGTCATCTACACTATGGTACCTAACTCTCTACAAAGCCTTAGTGCTCTTCAGTGCTTTGAATGAAAGGCACTCAAAAGCAAATACCTAAGGTGTTCCAAGTGCATCACTTCAGATGATATCGACTAGAGGGTCTTCAGTAAACGAGCATATTTGTGAGTCCATACTAATTTTGTAATTGGAAATTCTTTACTCAATTGACAGAAACTACCCAAATTACTCCAAAACAGTCACTCTCATGTTGTAATGTCTATTGAAAACACACAAATCTCAAACAAATCTGTAATAGCACTATTGTAAATTTGCAAGTTTTGACATTTTACCATGCACCTTAAGCTGCATTATGCTTTCAACCAGCCACTACACACCTGCCTGTAAACTGTATGATGCCAAGTAGCACATTACACAATTTACAAATGACCACTCTAGTATCATTAGAGGGAACAGAAAAAAAATAATGATAAGCTTTTCGTAGCCTATAGTTTGGACAATCCAGTAGAAGTAGTAATAGGGTAAGCTGGTAGGTTTCTGCAGGTATCCTGCTTAGGCTGCTTTTCTCACCCACTTTTCTTTCACAGAACTATGTCACCCCATAGACTCCTTTACTGAGTGGTGAGAATGAGTTCTCCTTAAGGACCACTGGTAACCTCATACTTTCTACTAGAAAAAATTTGCCCTACCTCCCAGCTTCCTGTTGGCCAAATTGCTACTTCACTGTCCATTTTCTGGCTTTTCACAACATCTTTTTTGTCACAGGTTTTAGGCTCTTCAAACTACTAGTAAGGTCCCAGATGGTTTATTGCTCACTTTGCTCTTTCCCACCTAACCCAGTACATCACTAATACTGGACTGAATGGTTTGGTGACTAACAGATTCTATCCCCTTTCCAGGTAGGCTAGGGTGTAATTCTGCTCCTACTCATTCTGTAGAAGGGAAGAGAGAATATTTATTAATAAATAAATTAAGTCTATTACAATAAGTTAATAGTAAATAAATTATTACGCACTTCTTCGGTCCACAACAGCTCCTTATCCACAGGTAACCCACTGACACGGGGGACAATGCTGCTTCAAAGTCGTCAGTTCTTTTCCCAAGCAAAGTCCATATCTTAACATCCCAGCAGTTCTCCTCCTTCACAGAAAACTCTGTATGTATTAAGTTTGTGCCAGCACACGCTTGAGATGTCTTATTAAAAGAGGAAAGACTAATACAACAAGGAAGAAGCGAATGAGACAGACTCACTCGCCGACACATGGAAAGACCAATGACTTAGGGAAGGGGGGGGCAAAACTAACCTAAGGTTGTGTGACATGGGAGAGAAAGAAAGAAGGAGTGGAGGGGACAGACCTTTCTCCTGGCATGAGGAAACAAGGAGCCCTTTAAGCAGGGGCAAGGTGCAGAGGCATGCAGAACCCGTGGTGGAGGACACACTGGAGACCCCCCTCAGAGCAACCAGTAACTATCTCACACACACAGAGCACCAATGCTGGCAAGGAGCAAATGGGAACCTCAGCTGCAGAGGATAAGAACAGGGAACACAATGTGCTTTGGGTGCAGAAGAGCAAGTAGAAGAACTCGCAGATACTCCCTGAGCAGCAGGAAACACAACAAGAATTTAATGAAAAATCAAGAGCACCTGTAGGTGGCATAGATCAGCCTTCTAGGTTTCCCCAGTTATTAGCCATTACATAGGAACTAACTTTGCTCTGAGTTATTGCTGACACAAATTGGGAATTAGCTCCAAAGGAAATCAATGACTCTTTTCTAAAAACTGTGATAAATGAAATCAGCTACATCTCTCATAAATAATATTTGCTACTTTTCTAAACCACGGGTAAGTATTAAAGACAATAAAAAGTAAAGCAGAAAAAAAAGGGATTGGCTTTGTAGGCCTTTATTGACAGAGGTCAGAATATTGTGCAGGTCACACCTTACTAGTGTAGGTATTTAATGTACGTTACACCAGCGTTAACACTAGAGGGCTCTAGGCTCCCAGTTTACAAGCACGTCTGGAAAGGTTTATTTCAGAAAGGTTTCTTTCACAGTTCAATGAGAGACATATTATAACTGTTGCATTAGTTTCAAATCACTGGCATAAATTATGCCCTTAATTAACTCTTGAATTTGAAAACATCTGGTTTAAATAGCATAGAGAGACTTGCTTAGATATCTAAGACAGAATCTGACATGTCCTATAAGCTATCAGTATTACTTCGTCCCGTCCCCCCACCCCCATCTGATCATCTTTGGAACACAAATAAATCACAGTGAGGAACCACTGACTTAGCTCACAACTTATTCCAGCTGTACAATAAGCATTGCAAGGTTTGGGGTCTAATTTCAATACTGGCTATAAAGGTCCTTCCTGGAGCATTCCACACGCTTCCTCTCCTCTCCGGACTTTTGTTAGCCTATTGGATGACCAGTTTATTTTTTTTTTCCTTTTCTACACAGTGTTCTAAAACTCAGTAGTGTAAACCACTGATCACTAAGAATCAATTTGCAACTCCTCCTTGAAACAATGAGTAATATGAAAAATATAACCTGGTCATTACCTGAAATTCTGTGCCTATATAGATTTATTACATAGGAGTCCACTCTGGGTAATTAATTTGATTCTTAAAACATATGACAGTCAGCTTTTAAGCCATATTATATTCTGAAGACAGCTATGGTAAGAGTTAGGATTGTTCATAGCACAATTTGGCTGATTCTCTTATTTTATTTTAGTGATTTTATAATCTCATGTGATTTCAACTGACTAAGGAAGCAGCACTGATAAAAGACAAATTGAGAATGGCAGCCACATTTAATAATAAGCAAAATCCAACTGGAAGCAGGGAGTGCTCATCCTCCCCAGGAGATTTTCTATCATTGCAAAAGAAAAGTAGTTCTGTTGGAACTAGGTGAATTAAAACAGACTTTTTTTCAGATATAGTAGAAGAGAATAAGATACTAGTTCTATTATAACATTAATAAATAACAATTCTGAATGCACAAGGAAAATGCATTTTTGCAACTACGGTATTCGTGATTGTGAGATTTGATTTTGCTTTTTACTCTCAGTTTCAAAAAGTACCTTCCTGACGCTCAGATTTCTTTTGACATTCATTATAACTCTCATTTATATCTACAGTTTAGTCATAAGCAACCAGAAAATGCTTGCACTATTACAATGACTGTTGTTACTATTACTCACATGGTTAAAATTTTTACAAAAGGGAACTTACCCTGTCAGCTTACTCATCTTCTGCTGTATTCTGATGCATTTGTCATGAGCAAACTATAGATATCTCATATGCTACGTCTCACAAAATGCCCTGGTCAGCTAAACGAGTCCAGCAGCCAATCCTGAAACTACTGCTTCACTAATCGCACCAGTTTAACTGCAAGGATATCCCAATGATTGTTTTTCCTTTTCACTGATTCCAAAAAAAACCCAAACACCAGAAATACTTGAGGCGAACCAAATTCCAAAGCAAACTTGGCACTGCTCTCAATTTTGGAGGATATCAGACATGGCCTCTGCAGCTGTTCCCTGTCTCAGCGAGCAGTTAGTAGAAACTTCTCAGTTCCACTTCATTGAACTTCAGGGAGGTTTGGGGCCAAAGCTGAGCTTTTTCACATGGTTCCATGTTGTAACTGCTGAGTCACATGACTCACTGCAACATAGACAAAATATGAGAATTGCCAGACAAAATAGGGCAGCAGACAATATGAAATCTGCAGAAAAGGTGCAATAAATGCCGTCAGGGACATGGCGTGACCTCTTACTATAGCAGAACTAACTTTCCAATTCCCATGAATTGGTGGTTGCTCAGTATTCTGGAAAGTAAGATTATTTTACCTGATGCAATTCTATCACTTGCTCAGTTGTTAATCCTTTCATGCTTTATGAATTTGCTGTAATGGAAATCCAGGTCCATGTTCACCTATCTGTTATTTTACAGGAAATGAACATTATAATTGCATAGAATTTGTGTTGACTGAAGATACGTAAGACAGTACTGAATACCTTGTGGCAAGATGCAGTTACATAGCATTCATAGTAGAGAATTTGTCACAGTCTACTTGATCTGACCAAAATATGTAAAAAAAAAAAAATTACTTTGTCTTTAGCAAGGAAGCTTTGAGATCAATATAATCTATCCCTGAGTAATCCTAGACAGGGTTTTAATGACTAATATTCCAACACACAGTCTTTCAATGTTAGTTGAGATTGCACCAGAGGTAAACATAAACCATTCTCAGATTTCAAATGTACTTTAAAAGCAAATAAAAAAGTTTGTCAGTCATACATATATACATATATATATGTACCTATATTTGTGTGTGTGTGTGTGCACAAGTGTATACACATACATATAGAAATATCAGCAAAGGGATATAAAGGACTCATTCTTCTACAATCTTACCTCCTATTTATCTTTTACCTTCAATCTAAAATGGTTAGCTGGGCCGCAGGAACCAGAAGCTTCATATACAGCATGCTAATTCAGAACAATTGCTAACTAGAAGTAACAGAAAAGCTTACCATTTTGTTTCAATCAGCAAGCTGGAGGTACTGAAGCAAAGGCATCACAGAAGCAAGTTTCCCAGCAGAACAGAAGCATTTAGCAGAGAAATCACAAAATCTGGCTTTTTATGTAAACCAAGAGTAGCCTCTTACCCACCTTTGCATCACCATCTTTGTGCCAGCAGCAGTGGGTTGGAAAGAAAAAAAGGAATCGTAGAATCATAGAATCAGTGAGGTTGGAAGGGGCCTCTGGAGATCATCTAGTCCAACCTCCCCACTCAGCAGGGTCACCTAGAGCATGTTAGACAGGGTTGCATCCAGGTGGGCCTTGAATATCTCCAGAGAACGAGACTCCACAGCCTCTCTGGGCAACCTGTTCCAGTGCTCTGTCACTCTCTCAGGGAAGAAATTCCCCCTCACGTTCAGGTGGAACTTCCTGTGCTTCAATTTCTGTCCATTGCCTCTTGTCCTGTCACATGGGGCAACCAAAAGGAGTTCGTCCCCATCCCCTTGACACCCTCCCTTCAGATACTTACACACATTGATAAGATTCCCCCCCCCCCCCAGTCTTCTTTTCCCCAGGCTAAACAGGCCCAGCTCTCGCAGCCATTCCTCATAGGGCAGATGCTCCCGCCCTCTGATCATCTTTGTAGCCCTATGCTGGACTCTCTCCAGTAGCTCCATGTCTCTCTTGTACTGGGGAGTCCAGAACTGCACATAGGACTCGAGATGAGGCCTCCCCAGGGCTGAGCAGAGGGGCAGGATCACCTCCCTCGACCTGCTGGCAACACTCTTCCCAGTGCACCCCAGGATACCGTTGGCTTTCTTGGCCACAAGGGCACATTGCTGGTTCATGGTCAGCTTGTCATCCACCAGCACTCCCAGGTCTTTCTCTGCAGAGCTGCTCTGCAGAAGGTCAGCCCTCAGCTTGTACTGGTGTGTAGGGTTATTTCTCCCTAGGTGGGAACTCCCACAGCAGAGCAACCACAGCCTCATTTGCATCAGTGTAAAAGAGAAGTAGCTCCAACAAAATCAGCACCATCCCCACTGAATTGCACCCTAGAAAAGAGAGGCTTCTACTCTATGAGAGCCCTTGGAGAGCCACCAGAAAAGCCAGAGAGCAGAGAGAACATCATAAAAAAGCACACCATAGGAATACTTATCTTACTGCTTGTCTTATTGTGTTAAATGCATTCTGCCTGTGGGATGTTTCACAGGGATAACATTTATTTATGAATTTGTGCAAAGTCTGGGCCAAAGATCCTCCAAGTCCTCCTGTGATCCAACAGCCCTAAGGGGACATACCTGCCACAAGGAGGACTTCAGCTGATTAAAATACCACATGGTGTCCTTTGTTTTGCCCCCTCGTGGCACTCACCTGGAATTATACAGAGCACACATTAGGATGATGCACTTTCTTATGTTTACAGTGGCCACAATAAAGAAATGACCCTCTTCTTATAGATAATTCCAGTTTTTCAAATTACAATTCATTTCAAGCAATTTAAGATTAAGCTGACTGCCAATAAAAATAAATAAATAAATAAATAAATAAATAAAGCTGCCTGGGAGCAAATTGCTTCAGCCTAGAGTCTGTGTTTTTTAAAGATTACATCGAAGACAGAATTGGTATAATGCATTAAAAACCATTTCTCACACACACTTTAGTCACTGGTGCTATTGAACCAAGCCTCACTGAGCCTCCCCAGTGCCCTTCAACAGCTATTTTTACAATAAATCCATCCCCATAGAGGTGCCACGGTACATTCACTTATTTTATATGTATAATATATATACATACATATACATACATATACTCATACACATATTATATATATGTTGTGTGAGAGAGGGAAGAAAACCACTATCCGCTGTCTTTGGAGACACTTTCAGCTCAAAGCACGGCCACCGCCATTGCAACAGCCAGCGAGGATGCCGCAGGAAGATGGTGGCAGGCCTGCGAGGGGCTGCGCCACCCGCCCCGCCCCGCCCCGCCCCGCACGCACCCAGCGAACCCAACGGCCACAGGACAGGCGGCCATTTTGAGCTCGCTCTAGAGACCTCAGGGCCTCTCTGCTTTATATGCCCTCAGCTGACCTAAAATGAAAATAAACAGCAGGGAGGCTTTTTTTTCTTCCCTCCCCCTCAACTTTTCAGGGGGTCACGGTGGTAATGGGGCCAGAGGGGGGGTGTGTCACACCACACGGTTTCACACTACTTCATCCCCTCCTGCCACTGCCACTGGCCACCACTGCAGGGCAGCCTGGACCCCCTCCCCCCAGAGACCTCAGTGATGCTAGATGAAGCAAATGTTTGGGTGTTGGTTTCTTCCTTTTTTTCCTTTCTTCTTTTTTCTCTTTTTCCCTGTTTTCCCCTTTTCTCTTTTTTCCCTTTCTCTCCTTTTTCCATTTTTCTCCTTTTCCCAATATTTTCTTTTTTTTTCTTTTCCTCTTCTTTCCTTTTTTCTTTTCTCTTTTTCTCCTTTTTTAAACCTTTCCCCATTTTTCTCCTTTTTTATTTTTTCTCCTTTTTCCTTTTTTTCTTCTTTTGTCTTTTTCTCCTTTTTCTATTTTTTCCCTTTTCTCCCTTTTTTGTCCTCCTTTTCTCTTTTTCTTTTTCTTTTTCTTTTTCTTTTTCTTTTTCTTTTTCTTTTTCTTTTTCTTTTTCTTTTTCCTTTTTTTTTTTTTTTTACCTTTTAATCCTCTCTTGCAGAATCAGGGAAGCCAAGGCTGCAGGTTTCATTCCCATCTTTCCTGCAAACCTGAAGCAGCTTCTTTTGCTTATTGGCTTTTCCAAGGCATTGCCTGAATGGTGGTTCACCCCATGCAGGCAGTGTCACCCCACAGTCCCAGCCCCGACCACATGCTTTGCCTCTAGAGTCATCCTAAATCTTCATATTTTTCCGCTTAAATGGGCCCTTGAGTGACAACCACGTCACAGCTTTCTGCCTCGTGAGGCCCTGGCAGTGTGCAGGCTACACTGCAGCAAGGTAGAGCTCTGGTTGCTTGCAGGATTCAAGGAGGAGAAGAGAGCAAGGTGGAAAATGTCCCCAGCTGTTCCTTGAAGGCCTTTCTTCATTTTTTTCCCCATCTCTTTCTTTCCGTGGGCAATTTGCTGTCTTACTAACACACCAATTCTGTCTTCACTTAAATTTCTTGAGGCCATCTCTTCCTTCTCATTATTTATTCTTCATTTCATTCTTCGTGTCAGTTTGTCATTCAGCTTTATGCCTATTTGTGGTGCTGTTTGTACTGCATTTCTTCTGCCGCATGAGATGGACCACCAGCTGTTTGATTGTGTCTACTGACATGTAGATGTTTGGTAAAAAGTTTCCAAATAAATATCTTAAGCATTTTTTTTTAATAATAATAGGTGTTTATATTTTAAATAAAACACCTGAACTTTCAGTTTTCTGAAGATGCTGAAAGCATGTTGTGAGGATTCAGGAAATACAGCTAACTGCTTTCAGACCCATATATGAAGTTTCACAGCTATGCATTTGCTTTATTCACCTACTAGCACTTGCATAGAGGACTATTGTTCTGTCCCATCAAACTTAACTTTTGTACAACATAAAAGAAAATCAAGCATTTTGTTTGAGGGAACAGATTATTTTGTTCCCTTCTCCCTAAAAGTCCTGTGTAATCTAAGATGCAACTCGGATATCTCAGCTGTCCGGCAGTCTGTATCAATCTATTTAAATTTTCATGTTAAAAATACTTTCTGTGGTTAACACACAATGAACTCCTCAAAGGTGAAAGGATCTACAGAGAAAATGTAGGTTTGTTATCTCTTCAGATCTGTTCTATCAACCACTCACCCCCAACACTTATTTTTAGTAATCAATCTAGAGATACTTTTACCATTACTTTCCTGAAATTTATCTAGTCTTATCTGCCTCAACTGAAGGTCATAGGCAGCGTAAGGTTTCTAGGTAGACATAATATGTTTTATTGGCTTGGCTGGTATAATTAGAAAAATTAGGCAAGCTTTTTGGCAGACAAACCTTTCAGTCAGTCAGACTTGCCTATCTGAGGAAATGGATGAAATCCAGCCAAATCCTGTGCTTCTAGCCCATTCAGCTGAAGCCAGGAGGACTGAATTTGTGCAGTCAGGACAGAGTTTGGCCACCAGTAAGGATCACTTGCATCATTGACGCCTGCAGAGGAGTTCTGCACTACTTTAGCAATAAGTGTAAAGGGTTGCTTCCTCCGCATGTTTTTATACCACTACAGACACTCTAAATAAGCAGTAATGCTACTGCAGTTCTGTAACATATTTATGCTGCTAGATGTTGAAGGGACTTGCAGGTCTCAATCACACCAGCTGTACTAGTGTAAGGATTTTTTCTTTTTTTTAATTCCAGTTGTACAGTAGTTTTACATTGACATGACTCTATGCTGCTAGTAAGACATATATATGCAACAACCCTTGTAGACAAATTCTAAGCAAAAGCAGCCAGCATTTTATCTGTAAGCACATCCTAACAAGGTTCCTGGCCTCCTAAGGGCCTGTTCCCAGTGAAGGAATTTGGTCCCTTTGGCATTGACATTGGGGTGGTTGGGAACGAAAGGGATGATTATTATTTCTACTGAATCTGGTTTCTCAGTAGCCTGTTTCAGGATCCTCCATCCGTGCTGGTGATATCATTAGTTGTTAGTAATGGACAAAGTCCTCATCCTAACAGGAAAAACTGCTTTGCCCTCGAGTTCTGCAAAGGTTGAGAGTAGTCGTCATTTTATTCCTGCTAATAAATCTCCTATTCGTTTTCACAAAGGCTTAGATATTTAACAGGCGTCACACAGACCGAATCCATACAGAACAAACAGTCAGACAGAGACTGCCATTGTGGAAAAGTTGCATGAGCTTCAGCCTTGTGCCTAGAAATGTCCTTGAGGTGTGGTGTTGGCTCTGCCCCAGCACAATGCCCACATTGACAGTTTGCACACCTTGTAAAGTAATCACTGGCAGCTAACGTAAATCCTCATCAAAAACGTGCTCTCTGATGAAATGATCACAATGTGAGTAATGGGGATAGCTCAGAAACTACGTGAAGGGTACAGAAATACAAGACAAGGACTAGGAGTTCTGTCTAGAGTTTTGTTTGAAAGATTTCCATAAAAATTCATGCAACAGCTTGAGTAACATTCCTTTATAGGAGGGACTGAGTAGCAAGAAAACTGATCTTATTTTTTTCTCTCTCCTTCTTTTTTTTTTTTTTTTCTTACTTCCCTTGTGCATTTATTTTTGCTTGTTTTCTGATTCATATTAAGAATATTCTCATTTTGTGGGTGTGGGGTTTTGTCTTTTGCCTCAGATACTGTCTCTCAGCTGATGGGTGCTCAGCAAAGTTCTTAATAATTTATTAAACTGTAAACTTACAACAGCCATTCTAAAACAAATGGGATTACTTTGATCTGTAGCCAGATTACACTTCACGCCCAATTCCATTTTGCGTAGTTATTCACAAAGATTGTTTAGGCACATATGCATCTCAGAGTAAACTAACCCTTTTTTGGCATTTCCATTACTCTAACAGCTATGAATCCTACTCACACAGACCAGGATTTTCCTGTGCTGTAGGCACCATAATAAACTATGCTCTGAATCAATTTTTTTAAAACTTGTACATATACACTCTGCTGAATTAGATTAGAGTTAATTTTGCTTTCATCTCTCTGCATTGTCAGTGATTATTTATCCAAATATTTATTATGCCATGGTAGCGCTGGTAGTAGAATAGCATAGGATTAGGGCCTGCTGTGTTATCCAAACATTAAATGTGAGAATTCTTAGCGATGAAAGGTAACATAAAGATACGGAAGAGAGGAGAGGGAGAACAGTAATAGGCATCTAAAGTTACATATGATATTTATAAAGCTTAAACGGAAGAGACAACTACCTGGAACTGTGATTTTGCAAGTTTTTTCTGTAGTAGTATGGCCCCTGCTCTCCTAATTCTGGGACACAAGTTACAGTGTTTGTGCAGTGGACAGTTGTCAAAAAATGGGAGGGAGTCAAAGCTAACTAGGGACAGAACCTTTTCTTAAAGTCCAGCAAGCAAGTCACTTAAAGGAGACTCCAAGCTACAAGGATGTCCGCACACCACCTCCAAGACAAATAAAATTCAGTAGCATGACATCCTCTCCATGGGTTGCCCAGAACAGTATTGAAAGGAATCATTTACAGAAAGATATTTAACTCTTTCAGTCACAATGGCCAGCTAGTAACTTTGGCTGAGTTTCATTTAGTTGACCTCCAGGATCTGGAGGTACAAATAGCTGTACTGTCCCATTCATTTTCTAACTTGCTACCTCATACTCATTCTCAGCTTCTCATTTATCCATACATACCTATTCTCCTCCAGCACCTCTCTGCTTTCTGTTTCCTCACTTACTCTTCATAGGTATTCTCCCTTCATGATCCTCAAACCTCACTCTCTTCTGCTCTCCCACACAGTGCTCTACTTTCTTTCTCTCCTTGGCTTCTGTAGGATGAAGTTGCCACCCTCGTGGTCCAGCACTGATGGCAGCAGCAACAGCAAAGGGAGAAAAGAAAAGGAGCAGCGAAGAGGAGGCTCTTCTGCTGGCAGCAGCTGAACTGCCACGGAAAGTCATAAACAGATGAAATTGATCAGTCTGTAAGGAACTTTAACTCAAATTTTAAGTTTGCTTTTCCTCCATGTTGACTGTAACCATGATCCATATGTTCTTTTAAATTAAAAATAATACTAACAACAACAGAAAGCCCTAGAGATAGCCAGCCCAAAGGCACAACATCAGAATTCCCCGAGCCACATGGAATCTGGGAGGGTACTACCCAGAATTACCAGTTTGTGCTTGTTCAGCTCTTCCCTTGACATCCACCATTGGTCACTACCACCAATAGAGTATTGGCTTAGATGGACATCTTCTCTGATCTACTGTGGTCCTCCTCAAGCTAAATGAACAGAATGAATGTCCCTGTCATGGTGGGTAAAAGCAGCAACCACTTATCTGCTATCCTTATTTTACATTAGCATCGGGGAAAAAAATCCCAACACATTAGCAAAGCAAACAGATATTTACCGGAAAGATTTGATTTTATTTCCTATTATCTGGGGTTTTTTTTCCTCCCACTGAGTTACAGAGAGGTTGAAAGTTTGACTTGGCATCCATTAAATGCTTTAACACACAAAAGAAAAATCCAAGATCTCTTTGAGCTTGAAACACCTTAGGACAGCACCAGAAGCTACATGAACAACTTGAATTCCAAAGTTTCCTAGTAAATCAGTGTTTTGCTTTGCCAGTATAATTGTTAAGCTATCCTTTCTGAACAGAAGGAAAAACCCCCCAAATTCCCCTGTACTGCAACATGTTGACAGGTTAAACAATGAATCAAGCTATTTCTTCTTTTACCACGTTCTGAACAGCTGGATCATTCCAGCTGAAGTATTTCCCTCTTTTCCTTCCAAAAAAGAATTTGCCCATGTAGATCAAAAGTTTGTAGAAGGTCAGCTAAATGACGAAATGCCTGACAAAGTCATAAGCAGTTGGAAACAGGATCTTATCACGGAAAATGTAGTTTAATCAATGCTGGCAGTACTAGAATGTAAATGTATAATAAGAACAATTCAGGAAAAAATCAAAATTAGAATCATTCCTCTTCTAGTTTAAATATAATTGATGGTTCAAGATAATAATTTGTATCAGCAGATACCCTCTCATTCAGCTTCAAGGAGTCTGCACAATACTCTGCCTCAGGATAGGAAGAGTTTTGCCTGCTTAGTAAGCCAGTCTGTGAAAAGATATGATTGTTATCCAAGTATATATTTCTATCAGCTTTCACAGAAGTCTCTGCATTGACTAGAGTGAGAATTGAATAATATTCTATATAGATATCCTCTATTCTTCACAGTTTGGCAAAAATTTAATCTAAAGCTAATCATTACAAATACAAGTGCTAATTATTACATTTAACAAATTAGCATCTTAAGAAAAAATTTTAATTTGCATACTTTTTTGTCATCCCTTTCATTATCTGGATCTCTGGTCCATGGAAAAAGTATCTGTAGACAGTTCTTCTCCCAAGTGTTCTTCCGTAAATCAATTCAGCAAATGTTCCTGCCTCTAAACCCATGGGAACAACTTTACTATACTAAAGACTATTGAATAAAAAAGACTTAGGAAAATGATTTATTTAGTAAGTTTTAATGTAAAACTGTCTGAATTTCATGCATAAACGCACTTATGTTCCTTTCTGTTATGAGCAAATATTAGCTAAAATAGTGACTGATTAGCAGTTACGTTGAAAAGAACAATCATGGGAGTTTCCTGACATTCTATTCTACTCTCCTTGGTTTCAAAATATAACATACCAAATACTTTACTCCATTCACAACTTTTATATGGTTTTGAGTCAAAAATATCCTAGCAAATAATTCTAGAGTCAGAAGTCTCCTCAGGTGCATTAATGTCTCTGATATAAAGAATGAATTATTTTATGAATGGTCAAACTGGAAACGCCTTCCCAAAGCCTTAGTTGCACTTGTCTCTGATCTTGATATATACAGGGTATTGCTTCTGTTAGAAACAAAGTAGCTCAAAATGGAAAAACCCGTTGGATTTTCCAAAGTGTGTATAAAGCATGCTCAGTGGTTAAGAACAGTATAGTCTTCACACTTAAGGTGCTTTTGATAATAATCTAACAATATACTTCATCACATACCAGCATCCCAAAAGATTACCTGACAATTGCTATGATTATGTTCAAACTGAATGGTAAAACTCCTTAAAAAGGAGCAGAAAAGAATTCGTGTTACCTTGAATGTATAAAATGCACCTAGCATGTCCTTGTGTTGACAAAGTTTATGCTTTAAGACATTAAATATTATTTTGAAATCATGTAGTAAAAGTGAAGTTTTGAAGTGACATTGAACCACTGTATCGAGAGCAGGTCTGGTGTGATATGGACCTATGAAGTACAAAAGATTAAGGTGATGCATTGCACACAGTTCCATATATAGAAGGACACGGCAGGGCAGACATTTGGCTTCATCTGAGGATCACTCAATCCAAGAGGGAGAGGGAACACTGCTTCCATGAGTGCAGCCAGAAAGGACTGGTTCCTCTGCTCAGATTAGAGCCAAGGAAAAACATAAAGATGTTTTAATTTGCTCCTAGTGCCAAGATACAACAAAGTCATTGCAGATACAAGAGCCCAGTCATACCTTCTCCATACCAAAAGCTGGAAAAAAGAGGTTAGTATTTTTAATTAGTAATTATTAATAATTAGTATTTTTATTCCAGTAGCAACCAGGACTCCAACTATTAGTAAGTTCCTACTGTACTTGTTGCAGCATGTAAATGTTAAATTTGTAAGCTCCTTCTCAAGGCATTTATAATCAAATTAAATTGGACAGACTAAATACAGATGGGTAATAAAACACACAGAGTAGTCTTGTCCAATGGCATTCTGCAAGTGAATCATAAAGCTGAAAAAAATCCAAGGACTCCTGACTCTCAGCAGGAGTGTCCTTCTAAAGGAGACCATATAGATCTCCTTCCATAGAGGATTATAGCCCCCAGCAGATTCCTGTGAGGATTCATGACAGTACTTTAATCCTAAATTAGAGCCAATTTATTTTGTTATTTTTTCTAGGAATACCATTTTTTCAAGATACATCAAGATGCTTACTGTAAGTTGCATCCTGTCTACCTCCATGCTCAGGCAGAAGTACCCAGCTTTTGTTTCCTAAATCCTTCCAGTGAGATGCAAGTGGTTTGAAACTCAGTTCAACTGTTTCACCTACCCCATCAACAGATGTGTTGGGAGAGCTTTGCAGGTTGTTTAAAACACTTCATATTGGTCCTAAGCACTGGGCACATGAATTTAAATATTATGCTCAGCATATACAATAAGCTACACCATCACATGATAGTATGGATATGGGACACCGTAAGAAACATAGTGAAAAGATACGTATCCTCATTTTTTCGTTAGGAAGGAAAGTTTCATGTAATTTTATATGTGACACTAGTTAAATGAGCTATTTTGCATACTTACTTATGACTTAGATGTTCTCAAAATAGTAGAGTTACTAGTTTTTGAGTAGTTCGTTGAGCTATAATATGCTACTGCTGGGAGCTGTTGTGAGGGGAGCTGGAAAAAAACGTCTTTATGGGACAGAACTGTATTTCTTTTTCTCCAATTCCTTTCTCCTAATATTTCTTCTTCTCTTGTCCCCAGATTATACCCCTCTCCACTTCCGCTTTCCAGAAGGGCAAGACCTTGTGTGTCTACAGTCAGAAACTGATTTAGAAGCAGAGAGATTGTTTTAAAAGTATATGCAGGGCATATATCCAGGGATCTTGTTTCTATGAAGGGTGGGAAAGTATGAGACACTGGTGTGGAGGGACTTAAGCAATAGACAGGATGAGTACTGGAGTACAAGGACTGGTTTTGCAGCAGCCTAGCTTTTGCTGGGGGTTGGAAGGATGAATAAGTCAGCACAAAAAGCTTAGCAGTGCAGAGGAGGCTGTTTGCTGTGGGACAGCACTTGTGGCATTGAAGAGTTAGGTGTGAGGGCTGCTGTAGAGTATGTGGCTGATGTGCATAGAAATGCATCAGCAAAGAAAAATGAGACAGTGCTCGAAAAAAACCACAGCAATGTGTTGCCCTTCATACCACTGGCCATTGTTTGTTGACAGAAATCCAATAAGCAAAACAGTGAGATGGCAGAAAGACTTTTATTCCCAAGGACTGGTTTCAGTTAGTCTGCCCCTTCCCCATGGCAACCAAATACCAAATATCCAAGATATATCCAGATATTCTGTGATATTTTCACCTGCAAATTTGAAGAGATCCAGTGTGCAGGGACATGAGTTTGCTAAAGAGGCCTGTGATGGAACAGCTATTTGGACCTCAACGTCCAGGATCTCAGGCCAGCTCCTAAACATTTTGTAATCTTCTGTCTGCACTAAGCCACTTAATATCACACTATCTGCATTTAATCTTATTCTCAAGTTTCTTACCTGTCAGCAGGGTATCCGAGCACCCTTGGCTATAAGGTACAAGAATGGAATTATGATCAGAATCTGGCTCATAAAGTTTAAAAAGCCACAAGAGTAGGTTTTACTGTTCTTAGTAGTGTTTTTCCAGATCAGCCAGCATTGTTCTTGAACTTGGTCCTGAAGTACAGCTGGGTTTGGATGAAATGCAGTTATCATCAGAGATGTTAATATTGCCTTCTTTGCTAATGTATGCCACAGGGATGAGAACAAATGAAGACTGGTTTATTTCAAATTATCTTTGGGAATTTGAAGCTAGAAATGAAAAAACAAACTCTCTTACAGCTATTAGGTTTGTTGCCTACAGCAGTTGCAATGTGTTAGTTATGGGAAACTAGCAGAGCAGCACGTATATACACACATATACCAAAAGGTAATGATGTGCAAATACTAAATAAAATGGGTGACCTACAGCTTCACCCAAAGCAAAGCCTGATCACGTAAGATCCTGTTGACATTCTGCTTTGGCTGGTCCTTAAATACCATAAGAATCATAGAATCGGTAAGGTTGAAAGGGACCTCTGGAGATCCTTTAGTCCAACCCTCAAACAAGTGACCCATGTGGAGATCAGGCCTGTGACACTGGCATTTTTTAGCACCATGCTCTAACCAACTGAGTTAAATCTAACCCCTAAGCAGAATGGCAATTAATTTAAACCAAGTTTGAGTTGCTATGCATGTTCTTTCTATTTGTAAGGTAAGATATTTAAAAACTCATCTCAGTAATAAATAGTAGTAGCAATTAATACGTATTTTTGGAGCTTTTCTCTACAATTGGAAACAATCAAACAGGGCAGTGTGAGGAACATCCTGAGCAACAGGATTCCATTCCAACCACATTCTTCTTGCTTGATCTCAAAATAAAGGATAGTGCTGCAGTCCACAGAAAGCAGAAGTTTGCTTACCCTTATACTTGCTTGGCTTCTTTGTCTGATTAGACTGGGGCAGGAGGAAGAACACCAAACTCTCATCCAATCCTTTACTCTCTTATTCTTGCTGGTTGCAGAGCATATTCAGAGAGCAGGGCTGGACTCAGTACCAGGCTGGACTCAGCAGCAGGCTGGACTGTTCTAATGGTTAATCCTTATTCCTGTTTTAACAGATAGCATATGGAGAACACTGTAACAGGATAATGTATATTATAAAATAACACATAGGGATTTGCAGTGAGGAAGAAAGAAATGCTGAGATTTGCTGAGCCAGTGTAGTGTGTAGGCTCTCCTGTTATGTGATGCAGCCACAGCTGCATAGATCACAACCCTCTTCTCCATGGCTATGGAAGCCTTTATGATGACTTACACACAAGACAATGCCTCGATATTCAGAAAAACATATTTTTTGGAAGTGTTTGATGAAACAACACTGTATATGTAGAAAGACAAATAAAACCAGAATGTTGATTCCCTGTCCCTGAGCAGACAGACATGCACTTAATAATCTCATGGTGATTTTTAAACATTAAAGAGGAACTCCAAAATTGCAATAAGAATGAGTAAGGAATAAAAAAGACTGATACAGAAATTGTTGGAAGGTAAAAAGTCTTACACATGCTTATACAGCATCCAGGTGTGCTAAGAGCAGATTGGGAAGACCTGGATGAAATTCTAGAAGATGTCCAAAAAAACTTGCAAACCGCAAATATGTCATCTACAAAAGGTGTATTTTCAGTGTGTGTACTCAAGAATCTGGAGAAACAATAGATTGCTGTATTGGCAAACCACACAAAATGATTGATTGCTATGACTGTCAAACTTCAGAAAATAATTGAATTCATGATGGATAAACTTGCTCAAAAGTGCAATGAAATTTTGGAGCCAGGTCATTCACTGAGCTGGGTCTCTGTGAGGGCCATAAGAGTGCCAAGGCTGGAGCAAGGGAGGAAGTTGATACATGTGGCCAGTGCAGGGGAAGAGGAAATCACAGCAGCTTTGCCTTAGGTGAGTTTGAAGTACTGTCGAAGCCCTTTCTTAAGAAAAGGATATCATGGAGGAGAGCAGCTGGAGGAACCACACTGTGGATGTGTGCACTGATCAGACATCCTCAAACATGGTCTCCATTGCACACTTGGTAACCCACAACAAAACTATCTATGTTCTGCCTTTATTTGCAAACTGGGGCTCTTTAAGGAGTCCATCTATACAAGACTTTTCTCCACTCTCTATGGGCATCAGAGAGGAAGAGAGAGCAGACAAGCCATGAACTGAAAAATATAGAATTGCTTGTGTGTACAGCATGGATGCCCAGATAGCTTCCAGTAATCTAAAGAACAAGGCAGACAAGGAGATAAGGGATAATAGGCCTGACTTATGCAGGAGTTCAGCTGAGCTTCTAGACTCGTTCAATGGTATAGACAGGAGTCAACCTGAAAGTCTGGTCCCTGCATACAGTTTTCAAGCTGAACTTAAAGTTACCTTTCAGTACTGGCATAAACCTATTCTGTCACAGGTTATGGGTATGTGCAGCACTAACAAGCACACTCAAATCTGGACAGTTTTTGCTGGAGTGATGCAGAAATGAATCATCAAGTCGCATTAGGAAAGCCTCACAGTACAAGGGAAAATACACCAAAACATTCCCAAAACATTCAACAGCAAATTCTGAAGTGGAAAAACAAATTCAAATGAAAACCTGAGAGTACTTAGGGGGAAAAAATAATGAAAATGATGTGTACAAAGGGCTACATACAATTACTGAGGCAGGAGAAATAATTATGCCAAAGCTTATGGAGAAGAAAGAGGGAAAATAGACCATATCTAAGTTACCATCCATGGTTCAAAGAATCAGATTTTGCTCATGTGTGATACTAGTATCCCACAGAACAAAGACAGCAACATACAACAGATAAGCTATGCTTTCAGCTGAACTATATCTGTGTATGAACTGTTCACACACATACATTTTCTCAACTGAAAAAATAGTACCCAAGACCCAAAAACCTAAAATGCCAAGACAAGGCATTGCAGCTTCCTAGGAACAAAGCTATTGAAAGATTATCAAGATGATTTTGAAGTACTGGGAATAGATTAAAAAAGATTCAGACAGTAGAACTGAGTACTCATAGCATTAAAACCCAAGAGTGAGAGTCACGGAGAGAGAGAAGGTGTTGAGCTCACTTTGGATCTATATTGGCCACATAGAAGCTAAAGAGGCAGTACACCTTAGAAGAGCTCCTGGCACTGAAGCAGACAGCTAGCAACCAAGTGCAACATAATGAGACTTGACCAGGAAGACTTACTAAATTTGAAAACCACAAGGTGAATGAGTACATTTTGTTACTTCAAGCTGAAATGCAGAGGAAGGCATTGTTATCAAAGTATTAGGTAAGAGTTTCATTTATTTTTCCTGCATCTTTCTTTCCCCTTAGTTCGGGTGAGCAGAGTAAGAGTTGGGCTCTTTCTTGTCTATCAATATTTTGTAATTCCAGTTATAGACTCCTCCTCTAAAGACTTTAAAACACAAGCAAGAAAAGGGAAGACATCATAACTGCACTTAAGGTATCACTCTGCAATTAAGAAGCTGTGACTACTGTCATGGACAAATCAGCCAAGTTACTTCATTTCCTCTACACTTCATTAGTCTCAGTTCTCACTTGCTTTCCAAACAGATGATCTAATCTCCACAGTAAGAGTTTTCTTCCACTTTCCACAGTACCTTGCATAAGCAGATCTAAAGCTCATTTGGGGTCCACCAGTACTCCTGTAATAGACTACAGAATGATAAGAATTATCTAAAATATGCAGCTCATATAGTATTCACTGTAAGATTTTAACATTCTCCTCAAAATGCTCTTCACCATGAGGCGAAAACACAGCTTTGTTTTCATGAATAAACCTCCCAAGAGGTGTGACATTATATTAACCAGGCAAAAGGCTGCATCACCTATTCCAAAAAACAACAAGGGGTATCTATGGGCAGAGCATATGTCTACCATATCCTTTCACAGTGGCAGTGCATATATTTACTAAAGGGAAGTCAACAGGCTATTTAAAAAAGGGTGGAGAGCAACGCATGAATCCCTGGGTAGGGCTGAGAAGCACAAACCCTAGTGAATCAGCTGTAGATTGATGGTAGGCAAAAATTATGGAACCAACAGGGGAAGGTGAAAATATTGTGAGCAGGACAAGTCAAGGAGAGCAACCAGATCTGGTAAGAGCTAGGTTGGAAGGGTGTGCCGGATCCTCTGCTTAAGTTAACACCAACTCATTTTACATTAATTGTAGCGCCTGATTGTCACTTTCATTGCTCTCTACACCATAATAAATATTCTCTTCTTTTGACTCATCCAGCTAGTCACTCCTTTTCCTAGTCCACATAGCAAGTAAGGACTTCACAAGTTTGTAATGCAATATAACATTAGTGAGGTCCCAGATATGCCTGTTCACTCACTCCCTGTGATGGAAAGGGAGAAAGAGAAAGAAGCTGGGTAATGTGGCTGCTGGAACACCACTTGAATGTTACTGTTCTTTGGAGACCTGTGAAGTAGCAATCATAGCAATTGCAGATTAGGTGAAGTTTTGAGTAAAATAGATGAGCAACATCTTTGGAAAAATGCCTACAAGGACAGCTGGGACAACTTTTTCAACAGTTATACAGTGTAGATCACTTTTAAATGCTTGGGGAAGTAGAATATTCAAGGTCGATATGTATTGCTCTAGTCACAAAGAGTTATGATAAGCAAAGACTAAAAATTGCTTAAGAAGTGCTTGATGCCAGCGTGCTGCTTAGCAGCAACTCCATTAAAAAAGACAAATCAAAAGAAAAAACAGTCTTGACTCCATCCTAGGTAGTGAAACCTTCCCCAGATGAGTATTGAGACTGCTAATTTATCCATCAGAAAATTCCTCCCTTTAACAGCACTCTATTATACATGGTAGGAAGCAAGAAATCTCTCCAGGTGTTCTAAAGAAACCGAAGACAATTCTGATTTGTTACTCCCCTTTGCAGAGCTGAGGTGTAGCTGAGATGGGGAGTCCCTGTTCTGGGGATCCTTACGAAGTGAACAAGATGAGAAGCATTCACTGGCCTTTGAAGGTTCATTTCTTTTCTGCATTTAACTCTTAAATCTTTCTCTTCCTTGCTGAGATGCTGGGCCACACCAGGGTAAAATAAATACAAAAATAGGACAATGCACAAGACACAGGACAATGTATAATATGGTCTCTGCCCTGTATTTTTATGAACATTTTTGTCTTCATGCTAGAAAGACATGACAATTATCACCTTTTCCACTACACAATTAATATTATCTTATGAAGTACAAGGATCTAAATCACCTCCAAGAATATCTTTACATGAATGCCATCAACTTCCATATTTTTAAATAAAATCTTCTGTTCATGAATGGTGTGCTTGTATTTTCTCATGATTTTCTGCATTTTTGGCTTTACTCCAACAGAATTCTAATGCCTAGAATTTTCTGCTTTCTTAAGTGTTTGCAGAGTCTGCTTTACTGGAATAAGTTTATAATTATCTTTCAGAGATTAAAAAGAAAAGGATCTGCTGCTCAGCTGTGCAGGGGACGTCAAGTATGATGAAGAAAACCTCTACCACTTCTGAGCATTATGTGTAGCCCATTGCTATAGGTATATGCAGAGAAATAGCTGAAAGCCTAGGTTGTTGCATAGCTTGTTTAATTGCTTAAGTGAGACTAGTGTATATTTATTTAAAACATCTAACTGGTCACGTAAACAAGATATCATTTGCTTTCTCTATGTACAGATGAATTTACATTCATTATGAGTACTGGCACAGAATAAAACAACATTCTATGGGCAGGAAATCCAGTCTTTTCTTTTCTCCTGGTTTTCTGAACCATGAAGATATAAATCTAGGGTGTGTAAACAGCTTACTACTGATTCTGAAGATGTAACTTCATTAAACATCCTGGATATTTTGATAGGGATCATATTCTGTGCTATAGCAGCCTAATATGTTGATTTAAGTACCCTAACTTGCCACAGTAAACTGCCACTGAGTTCAACTGAAAAATTAAATCCAGGTAACACTCGAGAAAGGTGCTCTTTTTGGTTTCTTTTATAATAATAAAATGAGTGAGTATCCAATATGTTCAGTGTTAAGCAAAAGTGGAAGTAGGGGCAGTAAATGATCTGGAAAAGATCGACAAAATTCATTCAGTAACATCTGAATTTAATATGCTGTTATATTCCCCTGTTCTTTTAGGAAAATGTTTCTTAACTTATAATTGCAGGCTAGGATTTTGATAAGAGCACAAGTGAATTAGGCATCCAGCTGTGATCGTATTTTGTCTTCAGGACACATAACTGTCTCCTTCACCTGTTTCAGCAGTAATGACAAACATCAGTAGTTCCAAAATTCAGCAGGTGTGCCAGGAATGCCAGAGATCACTGATCTGAATCTTCTTAAATGTGCAGAAAATGAAACTGCCCCATTTTATTCAAAACATGTCCTTTCTGCCTCTCTACACAGTTTGATATACATGATTTTTTTTTCTTTTGCTACTTCTCATGTGGCAACCTCTCCTTCCCAGTCACATGTCCCAGCTGCCTTGTACTAACTTCCCCACTAAACAGCAGTCTTCTTGTTCCATTTTTTATGGTGAAGATTTCTGGATCCATCAGCCATCTTCATTCTTGTAAACTAGAAGGAGGCTGAAGATGAACTAATGGGCAAATGCACACAGTTATATGTATACCAAGTGCTGAACTGTGCACTTTTTTGCCAAACTTAACAGCTTTTTAAAAGAATGGTATCATTCACTTTGAACATTTTCATTCATCTTTAACCATCTTAATGTAAAACTTCTAGTCTAAATTAGTTGTCTATTCACCTTGGAAAGAGAGAAATCGGCACAGAGTAACTTATCCTGCCTACCTTTAATGCCAATCGAAAACAGAAGGATAAAGGGACATAAAATAGCAAGCTGGCTGTGTTTTACAAAGTATACATTCATTTATGCTTTTGAAATGATAACCCCATAAAACAAAAAAAGCAAACTTTCAGAAAAAAAGAATGTGTTAAACACATTTAGTGGCAAGCCTTATATGCCTAGTACATTGTCTGTTTCTCCAGTTTGTAGTCCCCATGACCCAATGGATATGAATAGAGTTACCAGGACCGATGCTCGGATAATATGATTGTGGTTGGAGGTCATTAACAGTTTAACTTTTCTCTCCCACAAAGCTGGTATAAGGCTGGTTGGACTGGTCAGAAATTACTCCTGATATTTTCTACCAGAAGGCAAAATCAGATTCTGAGGAGAATTCAGAACTAGATTTCAAGGTTTGAGTCCATCTGTAATAAACGTAGGATACAATCTGGATAAAGCTGGATTAATGTTCATCAGAACTGTGCCTAATGCTTGCCAGTGCCACACGAAGGGGTTTTCACAGCATGCACTCAATGTAACTGAATGACAGTGCAGGATCCTTCAAGGGTATTAGTCTGTTCTTTTTACAAAAAGATTAGCTGCACCAAGAGGCACAGTGACTTCTTATTGCTGTGTCCCCACACATGAAGTACTCTACCTCTCCTCAGATTTAAGAAATCCTTTTTTTTTTTTTTTTTTTTTTTTTTTTTTTTTTTTTTTTTTTACAAAGGAGGTCCTGGCATCACTTCCAGTATTGAAAACCTTTAATTAGTTACTTATATGCTGCCCGCATAACTGCAAAGCAACCCTAAACCCAGTTTGTTCCAAGACCTGTTGTTAATCCTGTTGTTAGTGGAGGAGAAGCTGTATTTTATTTCAAATCAAGTTATGTTTCCTTATTAGGCTGAACCTTAAATATATATATATGTATGTATACACACACACATATATGTATTTACTCCTCCCAAAATGCAAATACCATCGGCCAGTTGCTGAGGAAGGAAGAGCATCCTCTGTTTACGTATTCATCCACTAAAATCCCCCAAACCCCACCTTTCTAGACTCTCTGAATCAATCCGGGAGTGATGCCAAAGTCACCTGCTATATAATACCAAGAGAGCACAGGTGAACTAATCCTCCTGACCAACTTCGAACCCAGTATCCTTTTGCCAGACTCCACTCAAGATGGGGTTTGGCAGGGGGATACGGGTACCAGAATGGGCTTTCCTGCTAGCAGTTTGCTGTATCCATCAGATAAGTAAGGACTCATTCTCTTTTTTATGGCGAAAAGAAAAAATAGTCTATTTAGCTTTATTAATATGTTTTAAAATACGAACTCATTGTTTCATATCACCAATGCCTGCACTTAGATGAAATTTCTTTGTTCTTTTAAATGAGATTTCTTTATACTTATTTCAATTTTTGTTAAATATTTAATATTGGCCTATCAATTGGATAGATTTGATTTAATATTGCCTCAAGCCACTGTATATGACTGCATTTGGAAGGTAGCCAAAGAATCATTATTCTTCTCTCAAAATGTCACTTTTTCAGTATCACTTATACCTTTCAAAATCATTTTATTTCTGTTGCATTTTGTATTGATTTTGAATGTTATGTTTTCTGTGAAATCAACATGCTGCATTTTCCAGTCGCTGGATCAGACCACTGCTCGGTTTTTTCCAGTATCTTGTCACCTATCAGGAGCTAATACCAGATTCCTCAAGATTTCTTGCAACATCCATTGAAAAGGGAGATTAGAAGGGAACTCCATGATATTCTGTGGCAATGATTTTCACAAACTAATTGTGACTGTTAATACATTATATATTATATAAATTATTGTTTTTTGAGTATGAAAAGGGACTAGCAGATTATCTGATGCATGCAATCCATCATTTTGTATGTTTTTTTCTCTTGACAGTATTATATGGATCAGGGCCAATATTGGCAGTTTTTATTAATAGAAGTAGTCCTATTAAGTCAATGGGACCACTCAAATAGAGATTACTTGCATGAGTACTGGCTTGACAGCTCAATCTCATTCATGTACAGTACTTACTTTGCCTATGTAAATTTATCTATTTATTGTTTTCAAAACACTGACAAGTGCAAATACAATTTTCAGTTATTTTATATTTCATGAAATAAGCACTGAAATACTGGTAAGCTGATTTAGCACAAAGTATAACAGGTACAATGTAAGTTTACATTTAGAGTTATGCAATGTCAATCAACAGCATCCTTATACATTCAGCTATAATGTCCTTGAATAAGAAAGTTATTTGTACTGCATAATGCTAAACTGATAAATTGTTTTGCAAAATGGATAGAGGTTAGACCTAGTCCATCCAACTCCTCTTTACTTGAATCACACGCTGTGGAAAATATTTCAAATGTCCTGGGTGACTACAAAATACTATTCCATACTATTTCCACAAACATTCTGTGCTTGACTCTGTATATTGAGTCAAATTCTAATATATGTATATTGACTTCGATGTGAATTGTATATGTGGACTGACAGTAGGATACAGACCTGGCAAGGTGCATCCAGAAATATTCTTAAATATTAGTTCAGTTCCCAAATACTCAAATAGTGAATTTTCCTAGACATTCTTGCAAGTAAGATTGTGATACTTAGAGGCACTTACCTTCATAATGGTCAACAACGTGTATTGTGCAATTGCTAAATAAACTAATGCAGCTAGAATTTCCTTGGGAATGATATATTTGCTAAATGAACAAAAGCGCTTGCTATTTCCTTGAGAAAAATTAACAGACCAAAATACATATATACACTTTTTTTGCTCTGTTACAAAAGTTCTTGTGCTAGAATAAACAAACATTCAAAGTATTTTGAAGACTGTTGTCTTCTTATATGAATTCAGAATGGATCTATGCCTGCTGAGATTGCTATAGATATATTGAGAGCCATATCTGGCCTATTACTAAGACTTGCAGAGGCATTTGTTAGATTTTCTCACCCGATCAGTATCTATTATAATGATATGAATGTATTTATCTGGTGATATTATCTATGATGTTGAGAGACCAACAGGAAATTGAAATTGCTTAAGTTCTGTCCCAGCTACTTTTGTATACACCACCAGTGGCCACACATAAAGGTAAATGAGAAAAGAGTGAAAGCTCAGGTCCAAAAAGAAAATTCTGCAGAAACTGCAAGGACTTCTAGAGGAGATGGTGAGGCTGCCCAGAGCTCTGTCCTCCAAAGCTGGCTGTCTTCTGGGGGCTTCTCATTGATTAGGGGCTTCAGAGAGGTGTTTTCCACCTCTGGGATAGAGTAAGCAACCTGCTGGCATTGTAGCATTTATGTTGGGGGAAAAATCTACCTCACTCCAGTTATATTTTTGGCAAAGGTAGTTGCCCAAATTTCGTGCAGGTATCTGGGCTGAGATTTGTCAGTGGAGGAAATACTTGCCAGTTGAGCTCAGTAAGGAACGCAAACACCAAATGGGAACGACATTTGCAACCCAGCCCTGACTTCAGCACTTCACTCCCTCTGCCTCTACGGCTTCCCACTCAACGAGACAAGTTTTGGGTATCCAGTTTGAGCCTGTGACCTCTCTCCATCTATTGTATAAGGAAAGAAGAGGCTTTACTTTGGGTTAAATTACATATACAGTTTCTCTTTGACTGCGAAATTACCCAGATACCTAGAACACTCAGGTGGATAATCCTAATCAGGAGCCAGGTATTAGTCATTTTGCTGCCTAACTCCTCTGAGGATTTAGACTTAGCAAGTGTGCAAGTACATGTTAGTAGATCAGTTCCAGGCATGGTTATCGCATGCTGGCAGGATCCAGTCCTTCACAAAATGAAGTTACGACCATTTTACTTTAACGAGAAATGCCCATCTTTTTCTCTTACAAAAGATAAGAACTTAGAGCATAAATCTCAGAACTCAGGAATGGTTTTCTTCTCAGCCTGAAAGCGTTCAGGTCAGTATGTCTCATTTCTCAAAAGTCCTTGCTACCACCTCCTCCTACAATTTGGCCATGCACAGAAAAAAGCTCAAAACTCATGCAGTCAGAAACAGGACAGCCAGAAGGAGAAGCACACTATGAGTGAGCAAACTCTTCTGGAAGACAATTTATGTAGTTGATCTGCTAACCATTTAACTGGAGGTACAGAAATAATCCTTGAAATGGGGCACAAGAATAGGAGTTTTCTGATGTGGCTGAGTGCCCTAATCATTTGGCCATGTGGTCGCAGCCTGTCTCCTTTGTCCCTGTCCCATTATTTTCTGCACCATATCTTAGCTTCAGGTGGGGTAGCAAGCATCCTTGGTCAAATACACTTACAGCCTGATGCTAGAGGTTTTCTCCAGCGAAGATACAAATTTGAACTATATCAGACTGAGAAGAGGGTAAAGACCTTTTTTTTTTTTTTTTTTTTTTTTTGCTTTTGGGGTGAATGCTCTACATAGAAGGTTGTTGTATGAAACAGTGAGGGAAGTATCATCTCCTCTAACAGTTGTATTTTAAAACAAAAGTATGAGAGTGTCTCATTTTCACATATCCTGACTGCAGGAACCTGCAGGCTCCTGAATAGATGCACGATCTTCCTTTAGCCTTTAGTCAGGTAATGATGCTTAAAATGTGTGGGGCTGTAGCACTGTGCTACAAAAGTGTTTCTTTTGGTTACTTCTCCTGGATTACTGTTCAGCATATGCGCCCTTCAGTTAGCAGTCTGAAGTGCCTGTTTGCATCCTACTGTCAAGCAAATCAAGATCCCTAACTGAGGGGTCTGGACTGGCTTCAAAGGTAAAGGTTTTATATTTAAGCTCTAGAGAAACTGATGCATAAAGTTCAGTCCCCATTATTGGATCTAGCCTGAAGTACCTTGTTTGTTTTAACCTGCTCTGTGTTCTTTCTTACCTACTTCCCAGAAATTTTAATAAATAACTCTTGCAATCTGTGAATTCTTCCTGTAATTTTTCCCCGTATTAGTAATATTTAGTACAATGTTGAAATAAGGGCTGTGATCCAGTCATTAGTCTTTTATATAAGTTTTAAGGGGTACAAAGAAAGCATATACATAGGAAAAGTTCATCTGGATTTCAAACTCTATCTATTTGTAATAGAAAATTTTATTTCCATAGTTACGTTTTACTTTTCTGCTTGGGTTTGATTCATTTTCTCTGATGTGACAAAGGACTCTTCCCTTTGTCTAAACAGAGATATTGTGTCTGGGTCCTTTGATCCTATCTGAATGCTTCACTTGAAGATTTCAGATATAGGACATTTTACTTAATATACTTTCAAAAATCTATTCACAGGAGCCCAGAGTCAAAGCCAACAGGAAACAGGAAACAACTACCCTGAACTTGTTCAGCAGGAACAAACCAGTAAGTTGGTTTATACTGTGTGCATGTGCATTTGCATTTATTTTCTGCATCTCTACTAAATAATAAATAAACCAAAAAAACTCTTTAGGATATAGATGGTAAAGTAGATATATGTATTTGCAAGCTACTATAAATAAAATAATTGTAACACTTAGATACATATTAATAAACATACCCAATATATGGTTATATTTCTATAATAGCAAGTAACTAAGAGATGTATATTCATAGGAGGTATATGCACATACACGTGTTTGAATATATGTATGCAGGAATGTAGGTGCTGGATATTTTATTCCTTATACACATGGAAATGAAAATCTTTTGGCAGTGGCTATTGTTGAGAAATCAAAATGACAACCCACCTTCACTGATTTTCACCAGTTAATGATTTGTCATCATCCTATACAATGGATTTATGGTCATTTCAAAGAGTTTTCACCCCTTAACAGAAAAATAACAAAGAGTGATTAAAGGGAGTAATAACTTTTTACCCTTCTTTAGAAAGAAGAGAGGTAATAAGAAGACAACTATACTTTGGTATTAGTAATAGACTAATTCAGTGTAGCTTAATCCTTTGTATTGTGCAGTGTGTCTGAAGCACTCCAGCATGTGGAGTGACAAATTTCTGTCTCTCCTAACAGAATGCAGATTTTCATAAAAGGATCAAAATTACAAGGTAGAAAAGGCAAATCATGACAATTAAAAACAAAACAATTTCTTATGATTTAACTGTCCTAATTTTGAATTTTAACCTGATCCAAGACTTAATTAAAACAACAATAGACTTAATATTGTTTCCCTGGATCATACATATTAATTTTCTAGTCTTTTCTATGTCAATTTTAGGTGGGAGTTTTAGAATTATTATCCTAATTTTAATTTTCTACTTTTTTCTAGCTTCTTCTAATAATTCATCTAAGGTGAATGTCATTCCACCAATGCTGACAAATCCAATAGTAACACGTAAGTAAAGAAAATAAAAAGTATTTTAAAAGTATACAATTTTATGTGATGTAGATGAGAAAGTTAATACAAATAAGGAAAGACATTGGTAAAAGAAATCAGGAACTTCTAAGGGGAAAAATAGAGAGACAGGTAATCAAACCTGAGGAAATATTGAATAGTTAGCTGAAATATGAATAGTTAAATAAAGCTGTAGATTAACATAACTAAAACCATTTATAGGTTTATATAGGATGAATAGTAGATGATGAGGGAAGAATTAATACCCTGTTACTAGTTTTATAATGGATAAGTGGACAGAAAATAACAAATAGAGGTAGGCAGGGAAAATTATTCAATGACAAAATGAAGCTTGGACAAGTTGATATATCATGTTAAGGCTGGGAAGTTTTAGTAATTTTTTACAGCTAGTTTTAAATTCACAGCTTCCAACCTTGCTCATAACGGCCGTGTGTGCAGCACATGGGGCAACTTCCACTTCAAGACCTTTGATGGGGACATCTTCCACTTCCCTGGGCTCTGTAATTATGTTTTTGCATCCCATTGCAATGCTGCTTATGAGGACTTCAACATCCAGATTAGGCGCACAGTGGTGGGAAATTCTCCAGAGATTAGTCACATCACCATGAAACTTGAAGGTGTAGCTGTTGAACTAACAAAGGAGTCTGTTACAATCAACAGCAACAGGTAAGTTTATTTGTAACACTCACATGCTAACCACAAATAATTTTCTTAAACGGGCCAGATAATTCCATGTATTTTAGGGGATGGAAATGATGCATACTTCAACAAATCTGACAATTTTAACCAGGTAAATAATGAAATAAGTTGCTATAAATTTATTCTACAGTAAATCATCCTTCCCTTGCAGACGATCTCAAAACTAAAAGTTGGATCAAGGTTGGATCCAAATTCAGCTCCTCATTTGACTGTTTGGGACCATCCCATTTTTTGAATACCTTTATTTCCACACAACTGCATGGCTGAAGTATCCCTATAGATACCGGATCACACAAGCCATTTTTTCTCTTTATCAAATATCTGAGTCAGAAAATTCTTAGGATTCCTTCTACCTTTTCTCAGGGTTCAACTGCCATACAGCCGGTCTGGAATTACGATAGAGAGAAGCAACGTTTACATGAAAGTAATCAGCAAAATAGGCATTGTGTTGATGTGGAATGAAGATGACAGTATCCTGGTAAGAACAGCTCCTGAAGACAGACACTTCAGGACAGCTTACACAGAAGCATGTAATGTTAATTTTGTTAAGCCAAAATGTTAATTTTCTATGTTTTTTTTTTTTAAATCTGATGTTATATTTTCCATGGGCCTTATTTTTCTGTGGGCCATTTGCAGATCACAGAATCACAGAATGGTTGAGGTTGGAAGGGACCTCTGGAGATCATCTAATCCAACCTCCCTGCTCAAGCAGGGTCACCTAGAGCACCTTAAAGTCCCCTAATCATCTTTGTACTGGACAATCTCCAGTAGTGCCATGCCTGTCTTGCACTGGAGAGCCCAGAATTGGACACAGTACTCGAGATGAGGCCTCACCAGGGCTGAGTAGGGGGGCAGGATCACCTCCCTTGACCTGCTGGCAACACTCTTCCTAATGCAGCCCAGGATACCATTGGCCTTCCTGGACACAAAGGCACATGCCGGGTCACTGTCAGCCTGTTGTCCACCAGCACTCCCAGGTCCTTCTCTGCAGAGCTGCTCTCCAGTGGGTCAATCCCCGACTTGTACTGGTGTATGTGGTTATTTCTCCCTAGGTGCAGGACCCTGCACTTCATTGAACTTCATGACGTTCCTCTCTGCCCAACTCTCCAGCCCGTCCAGGTCCCTCTGAATGGCAGCACAGCCCTCAGGTGTATCAGCCACTCCTCCCAGTTTGGCATCATCAGCAAACTTGCTGAGGAGGCACTCTGTCCCTTCATCTAGGTCATTGATGAATAAGTTGAACAAGACTGGATCTAGTACTGACCCCTGGGAGCTACAGGCCTCCAACTAGACTCTGCACAGCAGATCACAGCCCTCTGAGCTCTGTCATTCAGCCAGTTCTTAATCCATCTCACTGTCCACTCATCTAACCCACATTTCCTGAGCTTGCCTATGAGGATGTTATGGGAGACAGTGTTGAAAGCCTTGCTCAGGTCAAGGTAGACAACATCCACTGCTCTGCCATAATCTACCCAGCTAGTCAGTCCATCATTACTTTCATAACTGTGAACATTCAGAGCTTGTGCATGTGCACATCAAGCTGCTAAATTTGAAAGAAACAAAGATTGTGTATAAAAGGGAAACTAGGTATGTAGGCCTAATGTCTGCATATATAGCCTAGGTGTATGGGCCTAACATCTACGCATTCAGAGACCAAAGAGCTACTCTTTGGTTAGACTATACCCCATCTGTTTGGAGTTACTATTGCCTTCCTATCTGTTACTGTCAAGTAATTCTTCCTTAAGATAAGTTTTTATACAGACTATCCTGAAGAAAATTACATGGATTTGCTTCTAGTAGGTAGCAGACTTTTGCTTTAAAGGTGAGGTGAAAAATCACTTTCATTATACCACTAACATATTAGCATTGTTATAGAAGGACTCACGTACCTCCTCAAATGTCATTTTCTAGTAGAATTCCACTTTCTTTGGACTTCATTTTCATCATGGATTTGATTTTCTTTCTGAAAAATTAGTATAAAGAGGCTGAGAATAATATAGATATTACAAAGAAAACTATTTGTCCATGAATAGCTTGGACTCTACATTTTTAATTAAATCCAACCCAACTCTTCATTCTATCACCCAGGTTTGAAGCAGATTGCACAGATTAGAATTAGAATGCAGATTAAATTACACAGCTCTGATAAAAAATACTTTATGGCATCAGGTGCAAGTGCTTTCACTGGTCTTGAATATGTTTTAGAATGTGTATACTAACTTCTGTCAACTTTTTCTCCACTGTTTTAGCTGGAATTGAATGAGAAATATGCCAATCAGACCTGTGGGCTTTGTGGAGACTTCAATGGCATTCCAATCTACAATGAGTTCTATTCAAACAGTAAGTTTTTTAAATAATAAAAATTGTTTTCTGATATCCTCAACATTTTTTGTTATTTTTAGCTCTATTCTCACCAGAATTTCTCTTTCCTATCCTGCTGAAGGATTTACCCAGAAGTATGATCCAATCTCTGTAGAAAAATATGTAGTCCAGAGATCAGATCACCTAATTTAGTATTTTAAGTATAAATATATTACTGGTGCTAACAACTGATTGCATGTTTCTTGTGTGCCATTCATTTATTTACCTATTCAGCTAACCCCATAGAGATGAGCCAGGTTCACATATACGGGTATAAATAAATATAGAAACACATCCAATGAAACAAAAGGTAATTGTAATATCTAGTCAGTACATTTATTGTTTAAGTTTCTGTCTTAAAATTAGAAATGCTTCTAATAATAAAAAAATTATTCTGATTTGTGATGCCTAGCAAATGGCATTTTTTCTAGAACTAATGAGCTGTTAAGCACAGTGCCACAATCTTGAATATGTAATCCTGTTCCACAAAGTAAATTCATGTTTGCCTGCTCATTTGCATAAAATCTTCTCTTCATCTGTCTCTCTTGTCTCAGCTTGAGCCTTTTGCTAAGCCTTATGTCACAGCTGTCTCCATTGTCCAAATCCATTTAAAGTATTTTCTCTCTTACTTGTATGGGCTCAATATTATCTGAAAACAGTTCATTGTTTTCCAGTAAAAGTCTTAGTTTGCATGTAGATATAATAGACAGAATTGTTTTCCAATGTACTTTTTCAAGGGAGCTGTGCAAGGTAAAATGAGACTGTGATGTCAGTGTTTATTTTGGAAGAAGTAGTGATTAAATGAAAAGACTTAATTAAGGGAGCTAGCTGCATTGACCAGTCTACAACAAAATTCTTGAGAGCAGAAAAAGATAAAAGGCAGCTGCAATTAAAAAAAAACCTCATTATTAAACATCTTTTATACAGATATTAAGATGACAGCCTTACAGTTTGGGAATATGCAGAAAATTGATGGACCAACAGAAAACTGCGAAGACCCTACTTCTTCCCTCCCAAATAATTGCACTGAAAATTTTGTAAGGATCTTTTTGATTGTTCCTTTGTTTTTCTTTCAAATATATCTGTTCCCTTCTGCAGCTTTGATAGGAAAAAGCCATAGGGTGATAGTAAATTGAAAAGGGAGCTAAGATTCTTTTAAATAATAATTTAACAGAATAACAATACTAAAAAGTTGCTCCTCTTTGTTTTGTGGAAGTTATAACTCTTTTTTTTCCTTCAAAGGGTAACATATGCCAGAAAACATTGACCAGCTCTGCATTTGCAGAATGTAATGATCTTGTTGATGTTACCAAGTACATTATGGCTTGCCAAGAAGACTTGTGCCGCTCTGAGGTGTCTAAGAACTCCTCGTGTATCTGTGATACCTTTGCTGAATACTCTCGGCAGTGTGCTCATGCAGGTGGGGAGCCTTTGAACTGGAGAACCTCAAAACTATGCCGTAAGTATCACTGGAGTTAGTCTTATTTCATGCTCAGTGATGAACAAGCAACAAGGGCCCAAATTATGCTGAGGAAGCATGGGAAATTACAGGAAATTCAAGACTGTATTCTCCAGGAGGTTCCAATATACAACCTCTAGCATGCAGACTTCAGGAAAAAAATGAAGCTTTTAATGCAAAATGGATTAAACACTGTCAAACACTCATGTGGACAGTCTTATTCAGAATTAAAGTGTAATACAATTAACTGGGAAAGTAAAGGGAAAAAATAAAGGAGAAGAGAAGGAGAAAGAATGAGGGGTACATGATGACTTGTATTTTTGTTCTCTTCCTTTTCTCATGGTGGCTACAGTATTTTTTTATCCTCAGTAATAACTGATCAAGTCTTCACTGGTGTTTGGCTGGCTAGGTACTTGTTTACCATCTCCTGCTTGGCAATAGGAAGTTTGCACCATTGTAATCTTCACAGAAATTTGCACTGAATTAAATACATAGTTAATTAAATATATATAGTATTATATATATTTATATATAATTAAATATATTATATAAATTAAATATATACTAGATTATGGGGTATAGCTGCTGAAACTGAGGTCACCAAAATTTCTTCCAAAATAAAATTCCCTGTGGCACCTGTGTATCTGCTCTTCCAATGATATCTGAAAAATTCAAATACGCTAAAGCTTTAGGAACGTAACTCCTATATTTCATTAGCAATGTTCTCAAGAAGGATGTCTTCAGTAGAAACACAAGCCTTGCTGGTTTATGGGGACATTATCCTGATATCCCTAGAAATCCAGTCAGAGAGCCACCAGTTCAGCACCAGACAGTTCATTTTTGACACAGTCATGGGAAGCAAGCCTAAACTATGAAATACAGATCTGAGTGCAAATTTCAAGGAAGTCCGAGGGTGGATCTGCAGTTTGGTGTGCCTTTACCTCTAGCTGACAAACTCAAATGAATGCATATTTTCATACACAGTGAACTAAAAATACTTTTGACTGAAAAGAAATCTTCTCCTTTAAAATTTTAGCCAAGACATGTCCTCACAACATGCAGTACCAGGAGTGTGGCTCTCCTTGCACTGACACATGCACCAATCTCGAACGATCTCAGTTTTGTGAAGAGCACTGTATGGATGGGTGTTTCTGCCCGACAGGCAAGTCCTTATGTCCTCATATCTCTGATCTCAATGAACAACAACAGCCTAGCTGTTGGATTTGGACAGATCTGATAGGGCTTAACGTTCCTCCAGTTGCATTTTTCACAGCTGCAAGTGACAAGTTCATTATTTATCGACTAAAAAAAGGCATCTGAATTAATTGCCAGCATATTTGCAACATTCAAAAGCAAGAAAAACAGAACAGCATATATAAATCAAGACCCCTCTCAACAAGCTAACTATACTACAATACGTCCCACATTCAAACCAAGTTGAATTTAGGGATACAAAAGTTGAATCCTTCATTGTGCAAGCTGATACAGTCATGCTGTCCTCAGCAGAACTATGCTCTATTAGGACAGCTGCAGATCTGTCTCCGAAACCATCTTTAGGATTTGTAACAGACTACGTAAAGCAAAACAAAACAAAACAAAAATTTCCCATGTATGTGAAAGACCTCTTTAAATGATCAATGTGTTTTTCTACTTAGGAACTGTGTTTGATGACATCAACAACTCTGGCTGCATCCCCCTTCAGCAGTGCCACTGTATTTATAATGGCAACACCTACGCTCCAGGAACATCTTTTTCAGCCCACTGCCATTCCTGGTAACCTCTCTTACTACTCTAACTTGCTGTTTCCTCTCATTTATTTAATAAGTTTAATGGTTTATGCTTTGCAATTGCATCATCGATAATCTATATCTGGCTTATGCTTTGCAATTGCATCACCAATAATCTATCTGTTTATTCTACTGATCACTACAATTCCAAAATAACCCTAAAGAATATACTTTGTTTTATTAGTAACAGTCTTAACCTGGCTTTCACTCTAACTGAAGTTGATCAAAGTAAGGTTTTACAATGTTTAGATTTCTCACCAGTGATTTGAAATGCTTCTTCTTTGTTTACTTTGTTCAAGCACTGGGACTTCTCCAAGGTAAATGAAGTAGCAGTCATTTATGTATCTGCAAATATTTATTTTCTCTGGAGAAAACAAGGGATGACACAATACAACCTTGATTTCCCAGTAATTAATCTTCTACCTGTGCTTTACCATATACCGCAGAAAACAGATTTCATCTGCCTCAGAAGCAGATATGGAGTTATGCTTCTGTCAGTTTCTGACACATAGGTATAACAAAGCAGAAGAGAAATTTTTAATTTGGCATTGTGCTTTCATGTTAGCTGGAAAGGACAAGAAATTGCTCATGTAGTACCTATTGCGACAGAGTCCACCTGTCCAAAAGAGGAAAAAAATTGAATGAGCAATGTAACTGCATACCAAGTCATTCGCTTCAATGCTTTGCATCATATCGTCGCAGCATTTTGGAAAGTCCTAAACTTAGGCTTACTTTGCATTCAAATTACAACTTGAAGAGAAAAACAGTAGCAAAAGAGCTGAACCTGACACTGTAAATTAAATCCTTTTACTCTGAATTATTGTCACTAATTTCAGCTAACTTCATCCTCTCTCTTCCAGTACCTGTAATGGAGGTCAATGGAGTTGCCAAGACCTGCCATGCTCCGGAATATGTTCAGTAGAGGGAGGCTCACACATTTCCTCATACGATAAAAAACATTACAATGTCCACGGAGACTGCACTTATGTCCTGTCTAAGGTGGGCACCGTTTGATATTATGAGGGCATAAACATCACTGTACATTACTGTTTTCCTGAAAAATGTTTTATCTGAAACTTTTGTCTAGAATCGATACCAGCTCCAGAAGATGAAAAAAACAGTAGAATTGAATAAAAGTTTAGGAGGGCATGAATTTGGACATCATGAAAGAAGATGCGGAACAAGATTAAAATTCTCTCATTGTTCCTATTCAGTGCAAAAGGCAAAACTGAATGTTAGGCCAAGGAAGGCCCAGGATTTGGGAGAGTCTGGATCTTCTCCAGAAACAGAAAGACTTTTTTAGAGCTGAAAGGGAATCTGACACAGAAAACTTCTGTAATTAGGCTTTCATGAAATAACTGTTGCATTTTTTTCTCAGCTCTGTGAAGATGACCTGTTCACCATCCTGGCAGAAATACGCAAGTGTGGCCTAACAGACACTGAGACGTGCTTGAAGACAGTGGCCCTCAGCATGAATAAAGGACAAACTGTAAGAATGCAAAATAACTGTGGAGAGCAAGTATAAAAAATGTGGGGAGCAAAGAAGCTAGGCCTTAATCAGTCAGCCTTAATCAGCATTTCTCCCTCCAATGGTCAGCACATGATAAGTACATGTTATTTTTTAATCAAGAAATGTATTTTGTTATGAAAACAAGATAAGTAGTAAATTTGGCTTTGTGTAAGTTCATTGATAAAAATATTGTATTCAATAAAGCAGCAGAAAAGCTATTTTTTTCTCCCAATTACATGAAGAAACTATAAGCTTTTAGGTTAGAGACTACAAAAAGAACAGTAAGGGATGTAATTCATCACAAAGATGTAAGGCCCCCCCACATTTGCAGAAACCAAGATGATATAATTCGCTAAGGAGGTGAGAAGACTCTTTAAAAACAATTCTTTTATAGCAAAGAAAATTAATAAATAGAAAATGAAAGGATTGTCAGGGAAACAGGGAGGAGATGAAATCAGAAAAACAACTCCCTTTAAAGAACACCTCAGAGTGCGCCTAAGTCATCACCATTATTACTCTTTGAACCACAGTAATCCTTTGCACTGCTGCCTGTTGTTGCTCTTACTTACCAGCTCATCGTGGCCAAAGCTGATGGTGGTGTATTTGTGAACTCGATCTACACTCAGCTGCCCTTCTCAGCAGGTATATTTTCTCTAAAAGTTTATAAGCAATAAACTCGGAACTTCCCCTCCACACCTGCTTGTTATTTTACATCACAGCAGAGCTGAGTACTCTGCGTTGTTCCAAACTCATATTGTTCATGCCTTGGTTCTCCCTGGGATATTGCCAGAGTCATACAAGTGATTTTAAAGCAGAAGTGTGAAGTTCGGTGTCAGAAAGAAATGTTAGGCCATACAGACATAGGCAAGAGTTCAAACAGAAGTAAACAGTATTTACACTCTTCTGATTTGGTCATTGTAAGAATTTCTTCTTTATCACTGCCCAAAGAATTACTTCATCTCCTGCTTGTTCAGATAGAAATTCTGATTTTTTTGATTTTTTTGATTTTGGTTTTTGCTGTCTATCTCAGTAACTAATGATTCTACCTGATATCTGTGACATCTCTATGATGCTTATTTTCCCTTCCCAGCAAAGTAATGGCTCGAATGTATGCTATACAAGATTGGAAACAAGAATAAAAGATTTTTTGTTAATATTCAGTGCCATCCAGTTTTTCTTCTTCTTTTCTCACAAGAAGTAATCTCCAAGTATTTAATGTTGGGACAGCAAATAAAGTTAGCAACTTGGTAGCTGCAAGCAAATTCTGAATTGTAAATTTTGATTTATATTTCTGATTCTTTTTTAACAAAATGTTGACTTTATTTCATATCAGCATTGCAGTGATTGCAATAGAAATTCAAGAATAATGAAATGATACACTGTTTCCAGCATTTACCCTCATCCAGAAAGTGATCATTCTATTTTTCATCCACAGCTAATGTCACCATCTTCAGACCTTCATCATTCTTCATTGTTCTGCATACAAATTTTGGCCTCCAGCTTGAAATCCAGATCACACCCATCATGCAAGTGTTTGTGCGACTTGATCCTATTTTCAAAGATCAGACTTGTGGTAAGTGAAGGAAGTATAAAACTAATCTCTTGATTAACATGTTTTGTCTAGTGTGAGTAGTATAAACTTTTCATTGCTTTTCAACAGGTCTCTGTGGAAATTTCAATGATGTCCAAACTGATGACTTCAAGGCCATTACTGGAGTAGTGGAAGGAACAGCAGCAGCATTTGCTAATACATGGAAAACTCAGGCTTCATGCCCTAATATCCAAAATAGTTTTGAGAACCCTTGTGCACTCAGCATTGAAAATGGTAAGTGTTTCTTAGAATTTTTCTATTCCTTTTCCTCACAGCAAAACAATTCTATTGGCAAAAGAAAGCAAAAATAAGAGAACAAGGAACTTTACATGGTCAGTAGACCATAAATGTATGGTAAAAACATTTGAAGTCAGAAATACATATTAACAATGGAACCACTAGGGATAGGTAAAGAAGTAAAAGAGGAGTCATGGAAACATTAATGAAGGAAACTATGTGGTCACCAAAATCAGAGAGTGTCTAAGCCCACAACTTGGTATCAGTGCAGCGGGTTGCAGGAGTATTTTGGTAATCCTTTGTTCATCCTCTTCAGCAAGTCTGTTTCCATGGTCCTTAGGTCTTAGCAACCCTAGCCAACAAGCTGAGTGAAAAAAGAGAAGAGAGATTTGATGTAGTTTCAGAACTGTCTTCACAGACCAAGTCAGTGGGGTTTTGTGACTAATGAAATACAAAGGTTAATGTGAATTGGTATGGTTTGTTCTCGTCACAGAAAAGTATGCTCAGTATTGGTGTGGACTCCTAACCAACAGCAAAGGACCTTTTGCTGATTGCCACTATGCAGTGAATCCCTCAATTTACCATACGGTATGTTGTTAGACTGTTTCTCCATTTACAAAGATTAAAAATAGTATAATAGTGATGATCAGTCAGTAAAGAACTGTCCCTGACATGTTTCTTGTATTATGCCATGCCTGTATTTTAATTTCCATATTGCAACATTTCCTTCAACATGTATTCCTATTTGTGTTGTAACCTTACCTTATTTCCATTGACAATCTTGGCATCATCATGCTAACCTGCTTGCAAATGCGAAGGCTGCTTACAACGTATAACAGGAAGTTTATGTAAAAGCATGTCAAATGCTTGTTTGAATATTACAGTGAATTGTTGTTTTCTCCTCAGCCTTGTATCTCATTAATAACTACTTGGCAGAGAAAGCCCAATGTCTAATTAAGAGGCATCATTGTGCTGTCCATATCTTGCCCGTCTTTCTTCTTGCTATGAATCATCTAGATATGGATGCCAGTGAGATGACACAGCTAGATTGTGTACTATGAACGGACTATGCTGTTGTGCAGCATATTTGTAAATACAGGTTCAGGTAAACAAAACTGTTAAGATCACTGTTTCCCAATAACTGCAGACACTAACTGAATTTCTATTACCTTCATTCTCCTCTACCAGGAAACTTACAGGAAGAATGGAAAGTAACAAAGCTGTGTTTGTATTGTCTGTGACTAAGTATATCTGAAGAAGGATGTAACGAATTAGGCCATAAACTAGCATCCATTTTCTTTGAATTGACAGTTATACAAATGTTGAGACTTTATTTTTCCCTGTATTATCAGAACTGCATGTTTGACACATGTAACTGTGAAAAGAGTGAGGACTGCCTGTGTGCAGCTCTGTCTTCCTATGTGAGAGCATGTGCTGCAAAAGGAATCCAGCTGAGTGGATGGAGAACTGATGTCTGTTGTAAGTGCTGTAATCATCTCCTGTTCTAAGAAAGCCCATCAATAAAACCTGTCCATCAAAGATTATTTTATATTGATTTCTAGGCAAACATAGTGTTGAGGAAGGGATTTGTATAAGTGCACTCCAGAAGTAATTTTCTACTGTTCCTTAGAATCAAGCCATTACTAGCAAGAGTGGATACAAATTGATGGGAGATGTAGCTAGCTGAGGAAAGAGACAGTTGTTATAGAAGTGCCTCTACCTTTTTCTGAACAACTTTGAATTAACTGCAGCCTTGCATATCACAAGTTACAACAGAGATAAATGTGACATATTAGAATAACAGTATCACCTGCAGAACACCTGCAAATGAGTTGTCTGAAGCCACATGCTGGGTTTCCAACAGGTCTGTTTCTAGGATACTGGGAGATATTCAAGACATAGTGTCTCACACATCAAAGGTTTAGAAATCTCAGTGATGAAAGGCAGTGCCTGGTGGAGGTTTCTTTCTGAAATTTCATTTGAAAAAGTATTTTCTTGTTTGCATACATCCCTTGACTTACTCAATATGTACTGTAGGTTTTCAGGTCTAGTTTCAAAGGTATTCAGAAATACATTTACAAGAAAGATGCAACATAGGCAAAGGAAAGTACAGTAATGTTTGTCTGCTGCTTCTACTGCCTACTGTTTCTTTCTTCCCATCAGAGATTACCATCTAGAATTAACACATCTCTTCTTCCTTTTTCAAGCAAAATACACCAGCTTGTGTCCCAGATCCCTAAATTACAGCTATACCATCCATTCCTGTCAACCCACTTGCCGGTCTCTGAGTGAGCCTGATGTCACATGCAGTATCAAGTTTGTCCCTGTTGATGGCTGCACCTGCATAAATGGAACTTACATGGATGATAGCGGCAAATGCGTGCCTGCTAATACATGCCCCTGTTACTACAGAGGATCTCCCATACCATCTGGGGAAGTTGTCCATGAAAATGGGCTTGTATGGTAAGTGGATCTTCTGCAAAACATTCAAACTATATTGTTTATATATTTTTTCTCTTTAAAAATATGCTGTATTTAAACTGCCCTGTGAGTTTCAATATAGCATTCTTGGATAAACAGTCTTGTCAGTTTTCAGGAATGATGCATGTTTCCAGCTTAGTAAAGCAATTGCATTTAGGTGCATCTTCTGTTTAATTCAGAGAATTTCCTTATATAAAGTATATCACTACATCAGCAAGAAGAGATTGTATAAGAAAGAAAATGACAAACAGGGACATATTCCCATTTTAAACTATGTTTTTTCCTGTTAAGCCATAATAGATGTTGTATGAAAGCACCCCAGTAGTTGTGCTGAGGGGAAATTCTTCTCTGAGATTCCAAGTTAGCATCTGAAATTCCGTGTATTCCTATAAGCAATAAGTAACTCTCAACACTTTTAGAGCTCAACACTTTGTTTTGGAGGGAAAAAAAAAGTTTTTCCTCTCTTGCAGCACGTGCATCCAGGGCAAACTGAACTGCATTGGAGCACCAAATACAGGTAAAAATGCATTTTTGGTTTGTCTTTTTCTCTATACCAGGTTTTGGGTAGACAGAGTAGAATTGACCTTTCTTAATTTATTTTTTAAAGAATATGAGCGTTTCTCATTCAGTTAAGGCACAACAGACACTATAAAAGGCAAAAATGAACACAGAGGTAATAGAATTAATGGTAAGACCTCTTCTTCCAAAAGATTTAAAAAAAAAAATAAATAAATAAAGCTATTTTCCTGGAAATTCACAGCACTCTGCTGCTAAACAATTAGATTCCCATTTAGCAGACTGAACAGGAACATCACTCCGTAGTAATTAAAATGCGCACTCCCAAAGAATTTCTAGATATTTCATATGGCTCCAAATGTGGAATAAATCTTGTGCCATTTCATACTGCTCTTATTTCTAGTTTGTGAATATCCCATGGTCTACTTTGACTGTAGAAACATCACTGCAGGAACCACGGGAGCAGAGTGTCAAAAAAGTTGCCATACTTTGGATATGCAGTGTGTAAGTATGTCATGGCTGGATCAGGTGGTGTTTCCAGGTTTTGTCCATAGTCTTAATGCTACAGTCATTCACTGCTAATGCATTTATTCTACTCTGAATCTACAACAACGATACTTTATATAGTGAAAGCCTAGAACTATGTTATGAAGCATGAACAATGGGATCCTTAGATCAAAACATTATAAACTGATATCCAATTTAGTTCATAAGATTAGTGTCAAACTTTCTTCATCTACTGCAAGTAACAGTAATCAGTGAAAACATCTAGGGCTGCTATGGATGCTAGAAAACATCTATGCTTTACCATACATATTACTTTTTTAGGAGAAAATTACTGGCTATAATTTGGCTAGGAGCAATATTTCTTCCTCACACCACGGTGAAGCTGTCTTCATGAATTTCTTACATATCTATTTATGCTCCATCTAGGTGCATTGTCATGAACCACATGCCACTTGGTGAATAAATACCCCACATGAGAAATCATATATCAGTGTAACTCACAAAAAAATAAAAATATTTAGTCTTCTTAAATCTCCATTCATTCAATCACACATCACCCAATACAAAGTACAAGGTTTCTTCCAGTAACACATGCCAACACGTAAGATTCAATGTGTTTCAGATTTCAAAAACTCCACTACAGTAATCAGGATTAGCATGTGAAACTTCTACCTTTAATAGGCTGATATTCTATTAAATCAATGTCTAATAACTTCTTCTTTGTTCTATTGCCTGTGGCTTCAGAGTCCTCTCTTATTTAAGCTGGACAGAAATAAGCTCCATATAAAGATATTTCATAAGAATTTAATCTTTCTTTCTCTGTTGTGATGAGTTCATTCTGAAATTATATTTTCCTCTTGACTTTTCCAGTATAGCACACAATGTGTATCTGGCTGTGTGTGCCCAGCTGGGCTTGTGTTAGATGGGAAGGGTGGTTGTATTCCTGAAGACGAATGTCCATGTATTCACAATGAGGCCATGTATCAGCCTGGGGAAAAGATCAAAGTTGACTGTAACACCTGGTAAGTATTCCCTGGGCAGCAGCATTCTTGGTTCCATTTTTTGCCTTTCCAAAATCTTAAATAGTACAGTAGTGATTTGAATTGTGTATTCATCAGCTGATGGATCTTTCAGTTTTGGATTCGTTAGAATGAGCAGGTTTTCTTCTATTTATACACAGATGGCAAAAACAAAATACGGGAAGAAATCGGGACTGTTCTTGAAGTAGCATCCTATTTTGCAGTTAATTTATTCAGGATAACAGAACAGAGTTTTGCTTTAATTCTTCAAATGAGAAATATAAAAGACTACTTTAACTCCAGAATCAGTATACACTTACTGTGGATGAGATTCTAAACAAATGCTGAGGTGTTGGGATGTCCCTGCACAAAATAGTGAGTTGTTCTATTATTAAAATGCTTTCTTTTCATTCCTAGTGTATGTAAGAATAGACTGTGGGAATGTACAAATAATCCATGCATGGGTACTTGTGCTGTTTATGGAGACGGACATTATATCACCTTTGATGACAAAAGATTCAGCTTCAATGGAAACTGTGAATACACACTTATCCAGGTACTAATAATTTGCAATAGTAAACGAGACATAACCTTGATCATGTCTGTGACAATAATACATTTTTAAATATTATTCTCTATCCAGAACCACTGTGGGAAGAATGGCACAGTAAATGGGACCTTCAGAGTTATCACTGAAAACATTCCCTGTGGCAACACTGGGACAACCTGCTCAAAATCTATCAAAGTTTTTCTAGAGGTAAATAGGTTTTGCATGCAGAACAGTTTTGGTCTATATCTGTTTAAAGCTTAGCAGAAGCCAAGATATCCATTGCTACATGCAGAAAATAGTTTTAAAAGTAAAGCAACTTGTATATTAAAGCAAAACCAATGAAATCTTTGTTAGAGCTTCCTACCATTTTCATTCCCCACCCCTACAAGACTATCTTGTACTATTATTGAGCAAAGTACAACTCTATAGGAGAAATATCTCTGGCAGAAATTTAGTGTACAATGTCAAGAAATGGTTTTATTCTGTGTACTGTAGTTCCTCCATGACCACATATATATCCTTTTTTGACCTACGTCATTTAAAGCACACTTATTACCTCAATTCCAGGAAAGTGAGATTTGAATTATGGAGTTTAGCTTTTATCTCATTTGGATTTTTCACCTTCTTTATGTAAACCAGTTGTAGCACTCCTAAAATTGGAGAAACATGTTTGAGGACATAGCTGAACTTACCAGGTTTATTTTTAATTACCTTTTTTTCTGTTTCAGAGCTATGAACTGATACTTGGTGAGGAGAATGTAAGTGTGGTAAAAAGAGGACAAAAAGGTCAGGTGCCATTTACAGTCCGCTACATGGGTATGTACTTGGTAATTGAGACCACTGGTGGACTAATCCTCATGTGGGACAAGAAAACCAGCATCTTTATCAAGCTCAGCCCTGTTTTTAAGGTGTGTACCTAGCAGTTAAATGGCAATGTACAGTCCAGATTTGGACAGGAAGTGAGTTTTGCTTAGACTCTAAGATCCCAAACAGGAAATGCCTTTAGCATTTCTGCAGGAGATTCCATATTATTTTCCATTTCTCTGGTACCTCAGGAAGCCATATCAACACCCTGCTGCTGTTCTGCGCTTTGAAGGCAGCATTCAATACATTTTTGGTCTGACAGAACTCAAATGAGTATATTTCTTTTTGCTGATTTGATTTTGTTAAAATTACCCAGCGAACCTTGGTAAAGATTATGAGACCTCATTATAATTACCTAGCTACGGGAGCAAAAATCAACTGAGTAGTCTTGCTTTTGAAGGTAATCCATTGTTTCCAGCTATCACAGACACAAAGATCAAATTATCATACTTAGAATATAAGAACAAGAAAGTGGAATACCACTAGTGAAAGCCTCTTGTAAAAAGCTAGCATGCATTTTTCAACCACATACCTAAACAGGCAATAAGGAAAGTGTATGTCTGTTATCATGCCCTTTTTCCTAGCTTATGACATATAAGTAGGTACCAAAAAGTGTAGAAAATGAGAAATTTGCTATCTTAATTGCATACCACACTGACATTTTATATGGTATACATATCTGGGTATACCACCCAGATGTGTTGTAATTTAGAATGAATTTATTTTGCCACCATAGGTTTGTTTGCTGTGTAGACTGGAATTTCATGAAAAATAGCAATATGGAAATATATATCTTAGATTCATAAAGAAAGCATAGCATCTATTGTAGCATATCACGGTTTCATATACCATATAAATCTGGAATGAAAAATATTTTGGGATGTGCAAAGAAAATCTTGTTTCTTTTTATCCCTGTTAGCAGTCATAAAGGCAAAGACTCAGTGAGCGGATTATGTGGCTTGACTGGTAGTTTTTAAATGACAGATTTGTAAGGGTGTTTTATATATGCGCACCTATGGTATAAAGCAAGGCATAAATTAAAAGCTGAGTCATCTGAGTTCTTGTTTCCTTAATAAAGATATACTTCAAATAAAGTAGGATACAACAACCAAGATGGTTTTCATCATTCAGATTTAAAAGAAGAAAAATCAGTAACAGTATCCTTCTAACCTTAGTGGTCATTGAAGGTGCTGGGGAAAGTTAGAATGGAATGACTCCATTCAAAGAGCTGAAAGTCAAGTATTCTTTCCGTCTCAGATGTTGCTTCAAGTTTGCTCATATCCATCATTATTTTATTTACTTCCTTTTACAGGGCCAGATCTGTGGCCTCTGTGGAAATTATGATGGCAATGGCATCAATGACTTTACTACAAGGAGCCAGTCTGTGGTAGAGAATGTCCTAGAATTTGCAAATAGCTGGAAAGTATCCTCGATATGTCCCGATGCTGACTGCATAAAGGACCCGTGTTCTACCAACCCTTATCGAAAGTCCTGGTCAGAGAAGCAGTGTAGCATCATCAACAGCAACATCTTTGCTGCCTGTCACTCTCAGGTATCATCAAGACTGGAGTTTACTGTGTGAAGATTACGTCTATGTATCAATGAAGCTTCTAATGCATTGAATCATGTCTACCTACATTCCTCTGAATATACATGACCTGCATATTTCTAGTCCCTACCTACAGAAAATAACAGCTTATTTAATTCATAGGAAATAGCATTGTATTAGTAAGAAAGAATAAAAATTTCAGAATGACTATACATTTCCTTGTAGTGTAACTTGATTAATAGCTCTCATATGCCATGTACAGAACACAAGTTCAACGAAATAGTAACATATTGGTGTGGTAATGACGAAGTCTCAGCATAGCCTTCAACTGCTTCTAAGTACATACCAAACGATATTGGACAGATTCATGTTGTTTTATTGCCTTAGTTCTTTCCATGGATAGACACCTTCATTTTCAGTTGTGGTTACCTGGGACTACTTGGGAACATGAATCTAATTCTTTACTGAGACATGACTCTAGTTGTCTAAAAATGTGGCAATACTAGTTACTGGATATATGACTTAGATTCACTATATGGCATCACCTCTGGTGTTTAACAGTGTATACAAACATAAGAAAAATAAATAATTGATTTAAGCCTTTTTTCTGATATATTACAATTTTAAGAAAATTGGTCTAACAAAGCTAGGAAAGAGCTGAGAAGGCAGGATGTATATTATAACTTTTCTTTTTTCTAACAGGTTGAACCAGGAAAATATTACCAAGCATGCGTGACAGATGCTTGTGCATGTGATACTGGAGGAGACTGTGATTGCTTCTGTACCGCAGTAGCTGCCTATGCTCAAGCCTGTAGTGAAGTTGGCGTCTGCATAGCCTGGAGAACCCCATCAATCTGTCGTGAGTTCTTTCTCAAACACTTCTTCGGAGAGTGCAGTTAAATATATGCCAATGCTCTGGTACATGTCCTTCAGCATACACTCTAGGTATCTTTCCAGGGTGCACTATAATCTCACTGTGTAGACTTTTCAAACTAAACTGTCTTGATAGTGACCCAGTTTCACCTATTCAGTCCTGGGTTCCAAGACTGTTCAAGCAGCATGGCAGTGATATGATGAGCAGACATGAATCAAATGAAGATTTTTTTTTTCTCCTGCTGAACATGTCCACATTTCTATTTCTCCTTAGCACTGTTCTGTGATTACTACAATCAACAAGGGGAATGTGAATGGCACTATAAGCCTTGTGGAGCTTCCTGCATGAAGACCTGTAGGAACCCAAGTGGAAAATGCCTTCATAATGTGACAGGTTTAGAAGGTAAAAAAATCTGCAAGTACTGTTAAGTGGGCACATACTTTTAAGTGGGTACATTTTACAATAATTTTTAATCGTTACTAATATTTCCCTCCTCAGCTCCATTTGTGCCATTCAATTCTCTTCAACATCACTGCAACCACATGAATGGAAGCGGAGTATAGAAAATTGAATTAAATATACTTCTAGGACTAAGGCCTTGGAAGTTCTGCTAATGATAGTACTCTGCATTCTATAATGTTTATTGCTTCCTAGGATTATTGGAAAAAAGAAATAGTAAAAAATTGACTTTTAAAAATAAGACCTGCAAACACATTTCACACAAATACAATTTTTGCTAATGGTATGTAATTCTCATTCTCACTGCCTTCTGTATGTCCTTTTCCTTGCTTCAGGCTGCTACCCAAACTGCCCACCAGACAAGCCATATTTTCATGAGGATCAAATGACGTGTGTCAGTCTCTGTGACTGTTATGATAATGAAGATGGGAAGATATATAGACGGGATGAATGTCAGTTATGGTAAGGCTTAACATACTGACATAACTGTGTACAAGGAGATATGATCAAAGCAGTACTGGGAAATTGCATGTTGCTGTTACATGGCAGGATGAGTTTATGCTGCCTGTAAAAAAATAATGCCCATCAGATGCCAATTTTCATACTACATCTATAATAAGAAGTTCTGTTATGTGATTTTTCTCCTATTGAATTTGTTCCTGATTATACCGTAAATCCCTCAGCACAATGCTATAACAGGAACAGTAAGTACTTTATGACCAGGTTTCCTCTAGTCCCCATTCCTGTGGCCAGAAAAATACTGCTACAGGAGTATATATATTATCAAATAGGGATCTACACTGTTAAACTGCTTCCAGTCTTTAGAGTCTTTCCCTTTTTTACTACAAAAACATTACAGGGATAAGCAAAACAGTACATAGCATTCTTTAAGACCTTGAGCTGTAGCTTCCTCTAATCCTAACTTCACTTTTATTTATAAATTCATTTTTAACATAAAGGAAAAATTTGGGGAAAAAATGGCAAAAAAAGAAAGCCAAAATGAACCGGACATTCCAGGAATAAATACAAATAAAGTGATGTCAATTACAAGAAAGAGGGTTAGGAGTGGATCCTATCATGATCCAGACTGGGTCATTGTCAGAAATGACTAAAAAAGAAAAAGTGAACACCAGCATTTAGCTGAGTCATATGCTGGAAGCTATGGAGAGGGAAAAATGGCCTTCTACTTATTAATCTGGAACCAGGAATTATTAATTATCTGGAATGTGGATACTCTTCTGAATCTGAGTATCTCAGTCAGACAATTCTCATTTATGAATTCTCATTCATAATTATCCCATCCTGCTTCATATTAGTATCTAGCAGAAAGACAACAGTATTGAATTTCCTCATAATTACAAGACACATGTTTTTATTTGTTATTTATTTCAGTGAATGCACTTCAGAAGGTTTACATTGCAAGTTTGATGATAAAGGTAAGATAGCTAAGATTTAAGAAAATGAAATACTGTAGATTATTTTCATAGGCTGACAGTAACCTTTTTCTGAATTACAGCATGTCACTGCATTTACGAAGAAAACAGCTATAAATATGGTGAGCTGATTTACAACACCACAGATGGAACTGGATGGTGTTTTAGTGCAACTTGCGATGTCAATGGAACAATAAATAGAAGCATGTTTAGATGTGGCATCTCAACAACAATCCCATTTACGTTTTCTACAAGTCAGCCCACATCTACTACTGCAGGTACTCATGAATATTTTCAAAATACCTGAAAAATCTGTGGAAGGGAATGAGAAATACCTAGAAGGGAGGGTCATTTCATCACCTAATGGCATATACTTTTACTTGAAACTGTTGACTTTTGCTGACAGCTTCCATTGCAAAGATCATAATCAAGAACACAGAAATGAATGCAGCATTTCTTACAAACTCAGTCTCCCTGATGTTTGATCATAGTTTTTCCAGGGAGAAAACGATATGTCTTATTAAATGTTGCATTCTGGAGAATCCTCACTTTCCTGCACACAAAAAAACCAGCAGTTCAGAACATATGGAAGACAATTACTGCTGCTTTGAAAATTAATGACCATATTAGTGCAAACTGAAGATAAATCCAGTGCTCAAAGTATTTTAAAATATTCTTTGGAACCTTTCCTAAGTGTTAGTCTTTAACAATCAAATCAGCAGATCCATTCTCCAGTGGTACAAATTTTATGTTAACTCATTATACTGACCAAGCAATTGTGAGAAATATTTTTACAGAATTATACAGCACTATACTATTGCAAGAACAGCTTAATCAACTTCAGTATTCTCTTAAGCAGATGTATCCATCATATGAAGAAAGTGGTATATATTTCACATTGACATTTTCATAATACTAAGAATATGAAAAAGAAATTTTATTAAAATAAGTAATTTTTGAGGTCAGTAAACTGGTAAAAATACTTTAGAATTTGTGTAGTTATAGTAACAGGAGTGATTAAAATTTTCCAATTTTCCAATTTTCCAAGAACAAAGGGGATAAATAAGTACAGAGACAATAGTAAGGAATCAAATCTCACTGTACTTTTCCCATAGCAAATATAAATGCATTTCTCAACATAGCATTATCCCATGCAGCGACATTCAACACAAAAAGATATCTACTATGTTTAACTAAAAAATTACAAAAAAAGAGTCATCTTAAGTGCCACAACAGAAAATATAGACATTACATCAAAACCTGCATTACAAATGAAATTCTAGCTGATAGAAGTACGTTCATTAAAATGCATGGAAAATAAGTAATTGCCTCTTGGTATTTTCTTAAGTATGAGTGCACACGACTTACATTTCTACTTTTTAATTTACAGGAATTATAACCACAACACCAGTGACAACTGTATGTGTGAAGAAAATATGTACGTGGTCGGAATGGTACGATAGCACACAGCCTGAAAATGGAGAGGACAGCGGAGACTATGAAACATTTGAAAATCTCAGATACAAAGGATACAGCGTATGCAAAAATCCAAGCAGTGTTGAATGCAGAGCCAAAGAATCCCCAGATATATTACTACAAAACCTGAACCAAACTGTAACATGTAGTCAAAGCACAGGACTGATATGCAATAACAAAGACCAAAAAAATCAGCACTGCTATAACTACGAAATACGAGTATCATGCTGTAGTTATATACCATGTTCTGAAATACAAACTACAACACTAGGAAAAACAACAGCGATAAAAACAACCACTGCTGCAGAATCAACACCATTTACACAAACAATTGTCACACTACAGACAAAAATTAAACCAACAGCAAACACACACACCGAAGCCCAAAAAACAGAAGTACCTTCCACAACACCTGAAGAAAGAGAAAGCACAACTTCTCTACCTCAAACTTCAGCCAGATCAGCAACATCACATGTCCCAATGACAAGTTCACAGCCAAAGACGTATCCTCCGGAAAGCACCACGTCAGCACCTGAGACTCCAGCATCAACTACTACTGCCTCCACCCTCCCCACGTCAAAATGGACAACCACTGAGGGCACAACAGTCATACAAAAAACCTCGGCCACTCCAACAGAAGGCACCACCACCACCGAGTCCACACCAAGATCCACCACCACATCCACCATCACTGCTCTCTCCTCCAGGACCTCTCCTCCTCCAACAGAAGGCACCACCACCACCAAGTCCACACCAAGAGCCACCACCACACCCGCCAGCACTGCTCTCACTTCCAGGACCTCTCCTCCTCCAACAGAAGGCACCACCGCCACCAAGTCCACACCAAGAGCCACCACCAGCACACCCGCCAGCACTGCTCTCACCTCCAGGACCTCCCCTCTTCCAACAGCAGGAACAACCACCATCAAACCCTCACCAACAACACCCATCAGCACCACCACCTCCGGGACCTCTCCTCCAGCCACAGAAATCACAACCACCAGCTCACCAATAACCACCGTGCCCACCTCACCTACAAGCACTGCCACCACCTCCTCCACCAGCTGCCAGCCACGATGTGCCTGGACACAGTGGTTTGACGTGGACTCCCCTAGCTCTGGCAGCGAGGGAGGAGACATGGAGACCTTTGAGAACATCCGAGCTGCCGGCTTCCAAGTGTGTGCAAAGCCTAAAGACATCGAGTGCCAGGCTGAAAACTACCCCGACACCAGCCTGGAGAACCTGGGCCAGAAAATTCAGTGCAGCCTCGATGTGGGGCTGGTGTGCAGAAACGAGGATCAGATCAGCAAGTACCCCATGTGCTTCAACTACCAGGTCAGGCTGTACTGCTGTGACCAGCAACACTGCGAGACAACTGTGGCACCCCCAGGCACCACCACAAGGTCCCCAGCCACACCGTCTCCCACAGAAACCTCCACTCTAACAACTGAGACTCCAGCATCAACTACTACTGCCTCCACCCTCCCCACGTCAAAATGGACAACCACTGAGGGCACAACAGTCATACAAAAAACCTCGGCCACTCCAACAGAAGGCACCACCACCACCGAGTCCACACCAAGATCCACCACCACACCCACCAGCACTGCTCTCTCCTCCAGGACCTCTCCTCCTCCAACAGAAGGCACCACCACCACCAAGTCCACACCAAGAGCCACCACCACACCCGCCAGCACTGCTCTCACCTCCAGGACCTCTCCTCTTCCAACAACAGAAGGCACCACCACCACCAAGTCCACACCAAGAGCCACCACCAGCACACCCGCCAGCACTACTGTCACCTCCAGGACCTCCCCTCTTCCAACAGCAGGAACAACCACCATCAAACCCTCACCAACAACACCCATCAGCACCACCACCTCCGGGACCTCTCCTCCAGCCACAGAAATCACAACCACCAGCTCACCAATAACCACCGTGCCCACCTCACCTACAAGCACTGCCACCACCTCCTCCACCAGCTGCCAGCCACGATGTGCCTGGACACAGTGGTTTGACGTGGACTCCCCTAGCTCTGGCAGCGAGGGAGGAGACATGGAGACCTTTGAGAACATCCGAGCTGCCGGCTTCCAAGTGTGTGCAAAGCCTAAAGACATCGAGTGCCAGGCTGAAAACTACCCCGACACCAGCCTGGAGAACCTGGGCCAGAAAATTCAGTGCAGCCTCGATGTGGGGCTGGTGTGCAGAAACGAGGATCAGATCAGCAAGTACCCCATGTGCTTCAACTACCAGGTCAGGCTGTACTGCTGTGACCAGCAACACTGCGAGACAACTGTGGCACCCCCAGGCACCACCACAAGGTCCCCAGCCACACCGTCTCCCACAGAAACCTCCACTCTAACAACTGAGACTCCAGCATCAACTACTACTGCCTCCACCCTCCCCACGTCAAAATGGACAACCACTGAGGGCACAACAGTCATACAAAAAACTTCGGCCACTCCAACAGAAGGCACCACCACCACCGAGTCCACACCAAGATCCACCACCACATCCACCATCACTGCTCTCTCCTCCAGGACCTCTCCTCCTCCAACAGAAGGCACCACCACCACCAAGTCCACACCAAGAGCCAACACCACATCCACCAGCACTGCTCTCTCCTCCAGGACCTCTCCTCCTCCAACAGAAGGCACCACCACCACCAAGTCCACACCAAGAGCCACCACCACACCCGCCAGCACTGCTCTCACCTCCAGGACCTCTCCTCCTCCAACAGAAGGCACCACCACCACCAAGTCCACACCAAGAGCCACCACCACCACACCCGCCAGCACTACTGTCACCTCCAGGACCTCCCCTCTTCCAACAGCAGGAACAACCACCATCAAACCCTCACCAACAACACCCATCAGCACCACCACCTCCGGGACCTCTCCTCCAGCCACAGAAATCACAACCACCAGCTCACCAATAACCACCGTGCCCACCTCACCTACAAGCACTGCCACCACCTCCTCCACCAGCTGCCAGCCACGATGTGCCTGGACACAGTGGTTTGACGTGGACTCCCCTAGCTCTGGCAGCGAGGGAGGAGACATGGAGACCTTTGAGAACATCCGAGCTGCCGGCTTCCAAGTGTGTGCAAAGCCTAAAGACATCGAGTGCCAGGCTGAAAACTACCCCGACACCAGCCTGGAGAACCTGGGCCAGAAAATTCAGTGCAGCCTCGATGTGGGGCTGGTGTGCAGAAACGAGGATCAGATCAGCAAGTACCCCATGTGCTTCAACTACCAGGTCAGGCTGTACTGCTGTGACCAGCAACACTGCGAGACAACTGTGGCACCCCCAGGCACCACCACAAGGTCCCCAGCCACACCGTCTCCCACAGAAACCTCCACTCTAACAACTGAGACTCCAGCATCAACTACTACTGCCTCCACCCTCCCCACGTCAAAATGGACAACCACTGAGGGCACAACAGTCATACAAAAAACCTCGGCCACTCCAACAGAAGGCACCACCACCACCGAGTCCACACCAAGATCCACCACCACACCCACCAGCACTGCTCTCTCCTCCAGGACCTCTCCTCCTCCAACAGAAGGCACCACCACCACCAAGTCCACACCAAGAGCCACCACCACACCCGCCAGCACTGCTCTCACCTCCAGGACCTCTCCTCCTCCAACAGAAGGCACCACCGCCACCAAGTCCACACCAAGAGCCACCACCAGCACACCCGCCAGCACTACTGTCACCTCCAGGACCTCCCCTCTTCCAACAGCAGGAACAACCACCATCAAACCCTCACCAACAACACCCATCAGCACCACCACCTCCGGGACCTCTCCTCCAGCCACAGAAATCACAACCACCAGCTCACCAATAACCACCGTGCCCACCTCACCTACAAGCACTGCCACCACCTCCTCCACCAGCTGCCAGCCACGATGTGCCTGGACACAGTGGTTTGACGTGGACTCCCCTAGCTCTGGCAGCGAGGGAGGAGACATGGAGACCTTTGAGAACATCCGAGCTGCCGGCTTCCAAGTGTGTGCAAAGCCTAAAGACATCGAGTGCCAGGCTGAAAACTACCCCGACACCAGCCTGGAGAACCTGGGCCAGAAAATTCAGTGCAGCCTCGATGTGGGGCTGGTGTGCAGAAACGAGGATCAGATCAGCAAGTACCCCATGTGCTTCAACTACCAGGTCAGGCTGTACTGCTGTGACCAGCAACACTGCGAAACAACTGTGGCACCCCCAGGCACCACCACAAGGTCCCCAGCCACACCGTCTCCCACAGAAACCTCCACTCTAACAACTGAGACTCCAGCATCAACTACTACTGCCTCCACCCTCCCCACGTCAAAATGGACAACCACCGAGGGCACAACAGTCATACAAAAAACCTCGGCCACTCCAACAGAAGGCACCACCACCACCGAGTCCACACCAAGATCCACCACCACACCCACCAGCACTGCTCTCTCCTCCAGGACCTCTCCTCCTCCAACAGAAGGCACCACCACCACCAAGTCCACACCAAGAGCCACCACCACACCCGCCAGCACTGCTCTCACCTCCAGGACCTCTCCTCCTCCAACAGAAGGCACCACCGCCACCAAGTCCACACCAAGAGCCACCACCACCACACCCGCCAGCACTGCTCTCACCTCCAGGACCTCCCCTCTTCCAACAGCAGGAACAACCACCATCAAACCCTCACCAACAACACCCATCAGCACCACCACCTCCGGGACCTCTCCTCCAGCCACAGAAATCACAACCACCAGCTCACCAATAACCACCGTGCCCACCTCACCTACAAGCACTGCCACCACCTCCTCCACCAGCTGCCAGCCACGATGTGCCTGGACACAGTGGTTTGACGTGGACTCCCCTAGCTCTGGCAGCGAGGGAGGAGACATGGAGACCTTTGAGAACATCCGAGCTGCCGGCTTCCAAGTGTGTGCAAAGCCTAAAGACATCGAGTGCCAGGCTGAAAACTACCCCGACACCAGCCTGGAGAACCTGGGCCAGAAAATTCAGTGCAGCCTCGATGTGGGGCTGGTGTGCAGAAACGAGGATCAGATCAGCAAGTACCCCATGTGCTTCAACTACCAGGTCAGGCTGTACTGCTGTGACCAGCAACACTGCGAGACAACTGTGGCACCCCCAGGCACCACCACAAGGTCCCCAGCCACACCGTCTCCCACAGAAACCTCCACTCTAACAACTGAGACTCCAGCATCAACTACTACTGCCTCCACCCTCCCCACGTCAAAATGGACAACCACTGAGGGCACAACAGTCATACAAAAAACTTCGGCCACGCCAACAGAAGGCACCACCACCACCGAGTCCACACCAAGATCCACCACCACACCCACCAGCACTGCTCTCTCCTCCAGGACCTCTCCTCCTCCAACAGAAGGCACCACCACCACCAAGTCCACACCAAGAGCCACCACCAGCACACCCGCCAGCACTACTGTCACCTCCAGGACCTCCCCTCTTCCAACAGCAGGAACAACCACCATCAAACCCTCACCAACAACACCCATCAGCACCACCACCTCCGGGACCTCTCCTCCAGCCACAGAAATCACAACCACCAGCTCACCAATAACCACCGTGCCCACCTCACCTACAAGCACTGCCACCACCTCCTCCACCAGCTGCCAGCCACGATGTGCCTGGACACAGTGGTTTGACGTGGACTCCCCTAGCTCTGGCAGCGAGGGAGGAGACATGGAGACCTTTGAGAACATCCGAGCTGCCGGCTTCCAAGTGTGTGCAAAGCCTAAAGACATCGAGTGCCAGGCTGAAAACTACCCCGACACCAGCCTGGAGAACCTGGGCCAGAAAATTCAGTGCAGCCTCGATGTGGGGCTGGTGTGCAGAAACGAGGATCAGATCAGCAAGTACCCCATGTGCTTCAACTACCAGGTCAGGCTGTACTGCTGTGACCAGCAACACTGCGAGACAACTGTGGCACCCCCAGGCACCACCACAAGGTCCCCAGCCACACCGTCTCCCACAGAAACCTCCACTCTAACAACTGAGACTCCAGCATCAACTACTACTGCCTCCACCCTCCCCACGTCAAAATGGACAACCACTGAGGGCACAACAGTCATACAAAAAACCTCGGCCACTCCAACAGAAGGCACCACCACCACCGAGTCCACACCAAGATCCACCACCACACCCACCAGCACTGCTCTCTCCTCCAGGACCTCTCCTCCTCCAACAGAAGGCACCACCACCACCAAGTCCACACCAAGAGCCACCACCACACCCGCCAGCACTGCTCTCACCTCCAGGACCTCTCCTCCTCCAACAGAAGGCACCACCGCCACCAAGTCCACACCAAGAGCCACCACCACCACACCCGCCAGCACTGCTCTCACCTCCAGGACCTCCCCTCTTCCAACAGCAGGAACAACCACCATCAAACCCTCACCAACAACACCCATCAGCACCACCACCTCCGGGACCTCTCCTCCAGCCACAGAAATCACAACCACCAGCTCACCAATAACCACCGTGCCCACCTCACCTACAAGCACTGCCACCACCTCCTCCACCAGCTGCCAGCCACGATGTGCCTGGACACAGTGGTTTGACGTGGACTCCCCTAGCTCTGGCAGCGAGGGAGGAGACATGGAGACCTTTGAGAACATCCGAGCTGCCGGCTTCCAAGTGTGTGCAAAGCCTAAAGACATCGAGTGCCAGGCTGAAAACTACCCCGACACCAGCCTGGAGAACCTGGGCCAGAAAATTCAGTGCAGCCTCGATGTGGGGCTGGTGTGCAGAAACGAGGATCAGATCAGCAAGTACCCCATGTGCTTCAACTACCAGGTCAGGCTGTACTGCTGTGACCAGCAACACTGCGAGACAACTGTGGCACCCCCAGGCACCACCACAAGGTCCCCAGCCACACCGTCTCCCACAGAAACCTCCACTCTAACAACTGAGACTCCAGCATCAACTACTACTGCCTCCACCCTCCCCACGTCAAAATGGACAACCACTGAGGGCACAACAGTCATACAAAAAACCTCGGCCACTCCAACAGAAGGCACCACCACCACCAAGTCCACACCAAGATCCACCACCACACCCACCAGCACTGCTCTCTCCTCCAGGACCTCTCCTCCTCCAACAGAAGGCACCACCACCACCAAGTCCACACCAAGAGCCACCACCACACCCGCCAGCACTGCTCTCACCTCCAGGACCTCTCCTCCTCCAACAGAAGGCACCACCGCCACCAAGTCCACACCAAGAGCCACCACCAGCACACCCGCCAGCACTACTGTCACCTCCAGGACCTCCCCTCTTCCAACAGCAGGAACAACCACCATCAAACCCTCACCAACAACACCCATCAGCACCACCACCTCCGGGACCTCTCCTCCAGCCACAGAAATCACAACCACCAGCTCACCAATAACCACCGTGCCCACCTCACCTACAAGCACTGCCACCACCTCCTCCACCAGCTGCCAGCCACGATGTGCCTGGACACAGTGGTTTGACGTGGACTCCCCTAGCTCTGGCAGCGAGGGAGGAGACATGGAGACCTTTGAGAACATCCGAGCTGCCGGCTTCCAAGTGTGTGCAAAGCCTAAAGACATCGAGTGCCAGGCTGAAAACTACCCCGACACCAGCCTGGAGAACCTGGGCCAGAAAATTCAGTGCAGCCTCGATGTGGGGCTGGTGTGCAGAAACGAGGATCAGATCAGCAAGTACCCCATGTGCTTCAACTACCAGGTCAGGCTGTACTGCTGTGACCAGCAACACTGCGAGACAACTGTGGCACCCCCAGGCACCACCACAAGGTCCCCAGCCACACCGTCTCCCACAGAAACCTCCACTCTAACAACTGAGACTCCAGCATCAACTACTACTGCCTCCACCCTCCCCACGTCAAAATGGACAACCACTGAGGGCACAACAGTCATACAAAAAACCTCGGCCACTCCAACAGAAGGCACCACCACCACCAAGTCCACACCAAGATCCACCACCACACCCACCAGCACTGCTCTCTCCTCCAGGACCTCTCCTCCTCCAACAGAAGGCACCACCACCACCAAGTCCACACCAAGAGCCACCACCACACCCGCCAGCACTGCTCTCACCTCCAGGACCTCTCCTCCTCCAACAGAAGGCACCACCGCCACCAAGTCCACACCAAGAGCCACCACCACCACACCCGCCAGCACTGCTCTCACCTCCAGGACCTCCCCTCTTCCAACAGCAGGAACAACCACCATCAAACCCTCACCAACAACACCCATCAGCACCACCACCTCCGGGACCTCTCCTCCAGCCACAGAAATCACAACCACCAGCTCACCAATAACCACCGTGCCCACCTCACCTACAAGCACTGCCACCACCTCCTCCACCAGCTGCCAGCCACGATGTGCCTGGACACAGTGGTTTGACGTGGACTCCCCTAGCTCTGGCAGCGAGGGAGGAGACATGGAGACCTTTGAGAACATCCGAGCTGCCGGCTTCCAAGTGTGTGCAAAGCCTAAAGACATCGAGTGCCAGGCTGAAAACTACCCCGACACCAGCCTGGAGAACCTGGGCCAGAAAATTCAGTGCAGCCTCGATGTGGGGCTGGTGTGCAGAAACGAGGATCAGATCAGCAAGTACCCCATGTGCTTCAACTACCAGGTCAGGCTGTACTGCTGTGACCAGCAACACTGCGAGACAACTGTGGCACCCCCAGGCACCACCACAAGGTCCCCAGCCACACCGTCTCCCACAGAAACCTCCACTCTAACAACTGAGACTCCAGCATCAACTACTACTGCCTCCACCCTCCCCACGTCAAAATGGACAACCACTGAGGGCACAACAGTCATACAAAAAACCTCGGCCACTCCAACAGAAGGCACCACCACCACCGAGTCCACACCAAGATCCACCACCACACCCACCAGCACTGCTCTCTCCTCCAGGACCTCTCCTCCTCCAACAGAAGGCACCACCACCACCAAGTCCACACCAAGAGCCACCACCACACCCGCCAGCACTGCTCTCACCTCCAGGACCTCTCCTCCTCCAACAGAAGGCACCACCGCCACCAAGTCCACACCAAGAGCCACCACCAGCACACCCGCCAGCACTGCTCTCACCTCCAGGACCTCCCCTCTTCCAACAGCAGGAACAACCACCATCAAACCCTCACCAACAACACCCATCAGCACCACCACCTCCGGGACCTCTCCTCCAGCCACAGAAATCACAACCACCAGCTCACCAATAACCACCGTGCCCACCTCACCTACAAGCACTGCCACCACCTCCTCCACCAGCTGCCAGCCACGATGTGCCTGGACACAGTGGTTTGACGTGGACTCCCCTAGCTCTGGCAGCGAGGGAGGAGACATGGAGACCTTTGAGAACATCCGAGCTGCCGGCTTCCAAGTGTGTGCAAAGCCTAAAGACATCGAGTGCCAGGCTGAAAACTACCCCGACACCAGCCTGGAGAACCTGGGCCAGAAAATTCAGTGCAGCCTCGATGTGGGGCTGGTGTGCAGAAACGAGGATCAGATCAGCAAGTACCCCATGTGCTTCAACTACCAGGTCAGGCTGTACTGCTGTGACCAGCAACACTGCGAGACAACTGTGGCACCCCCAGGCACCACCACAAGGTCCCCAGCCACACCGTCTCCCACAGAAACCTCCACTCTAACAACTGAGACTCCAGCATCAACTACTACTGCCTCCACCCTCCCCACGTCAAAATGGACAACCACTGAGGGCACAACAGTCATACAAAAAACCTCGGCCACTCCAACAGAAGGCACCACCACCACCAAGTCCACACCAAGATCCACCACCACACCCACCAGCACTGCTCTCTCCTCCAGGACCTCTCCTCCTCCAACAGAAGGCACCACCACCACCAAGTCCACACCAAGAGCCACCACCACACCCGCCAGCACTGCTCTCACCTCCAGGACCTCTCCTCCTCCAACAGAAGGCACCACCGCCACCAAGTCCACACCAAGAGCCACCACCAGCACACCCGCCAGCACTACTGTCACCTCCAGGACCTCCCCTCTTCCAACAGCAGGAACAACCACCATCAAACCCTCACCAACAACACCCATCAGCACCACCACCTCCGGGACCTCTCCTCCAGCCACAGAAATCACAACCACCAGCTCACCAATAACCACCGTGCCCACCTCACCTACAAGCACTGCCACCACCTCCTCCACCAGCTGCCAGCCACGATGTGCCTGGACACAGTGGTTTGACGTGGACTCCCCTAGCTCTGGCAGCGAGGGAGGAGACATGGAGACCTTTGAGAACATCCGAGCTGCCGGCTTCCAAGTGTGTGCAAAGCCTAAAGACATCGAGTGCCAGGCTGAAAACTACCCCGACACCAGCCTGGAGAACCTGGGCCAGAAAATTCAGTGCAGCCTCGATGTGGGGCTGGTGTGCAGAAACGAGGATCAGATCAGCAAGTACCCCATGTGCTTCAACTACCAGGTCAGGCTGTACTGCTGTGACCAGCAACACTGCGAGACAACTGTGGCACCCCCAGGCACCACCACAAGGTCCCCAGCCACACCGTCTCCCACAGAAACCTCCACTCTAACAACTGAGACTCCAGCATCAACTACTACTGCCTCCACCCTCCCCACGTCAAAATGGACAACCACTGAGGGCACAACAGTCATACAAAAAACCTCGGCCACTCCAACAGAAGGCACCACCACCACCAAGTCCACACCAAGATCCACCACCACACCCACCAGCACTGCTCTCTCCTCCAGGACCTCTCCTCCTCCAACAGAAGGCACCACCACCACCAAGTCCACACCAAGAGCCACCACCACACCCGCCAGCACTGCTCTCACCTCCAGGACCTCTCCTCCTCCAACAGAAGGCACCACCGCCACCAAGTCCACACCAAGAGCCACCACCACCACACCCGCCAGCACTGCTCTCACCTCCAGGACCTCCCCTCTTCCAACAGCAGGAACAACCACCATCAAACCCTCACCAACAACACCCATCAGCACCACCACCTCCGGGACCTCTCCTCCAGCCACAGAAATCACAACCACCAGCTCACCAATAACCACCGTGCCCACCTCACCTACAAGCACTGCCACCACCTCCTCCACCAGCTGCCAGCCACGATGTGCCTGGACACAGTGGTTTGACGTGGACTCCCCTAGCTCTGGCAGCGAGGGAGGAGACATGGAGACCTTTGAGAACATCCGAGCTGCCGGCTTCCAAGTGTGTGCAAAGCCTAAAGACATCGAGTGCCAGGCTGAAAACTACCCCGACACCAGCCTGGAGAACCTGGGCCAGAAAATTCAGTGCAGCCTCGATGTGGGGCTGGTGTGCAGAAACGAGGATCAGATCAGCAAGTACCCCATGTGCTTCAACTACCAGGTCAGGCTGTACTGCTGTGACCAGCAACACTGCGAGACAACTGTGGCACCCCCAGGCACCACCACAAGGTCCCCAGCCACACCGTCTCCCACAGAAACCTCCACTCTAACAACTGAGACTCCAGCATCAACTACTACTGCCTCCACCCTCCCCACGTCAAAATGGACAACCACTGAGGGCACAACAGTCATACAAAAAACCTCGGCCACTCCAACAGAAGGCACCACCACCACCGAGTCCACACCAAGATCCACCACCACACCCACCAGCACTGCTCTCTCCTCCAGGACCTCTCCTCCTCCAACAGAAGGCACCACCACCACCAAGTCCACACCAAGAGCCACCACCACACCCGCCAGCACTGCTCTCACCTCCAGGACCTCTCCTCCTCCAACAGAAGGCACCACCGCCACCAAGTCCACACCAAGAGCCACCACCACCACACCCGCCAGCACTACTGTCACCTCCAGGACCTCCCCTCTTCCAACAGCAGGAACAACCATCATCAAACCCTCACCAACAACACCCATCAGCACCACCACCTCCGGGACCTCTCCTCCAGCCACAGAAATCACAACCACCAGCTCACCAATAACCACCGTGCCCACCTCACCTACAAGCACTGCCACCACCTCCTCCACCAGCTGCCAGCCACGATGTGCCTGGACACAGTGGTTTGACGTGGACTCCCCTAGCTCTGGCAGCGAGGGAGGAGACATGGAGACCTTTGAGAACATCCGAGCTGCCGGCTTCCAAGTGTGTGCAAAGCCTAAAGACATCGAGTGCCAGGCTGAAAACTACCCCGACACCAGCCTGGAGAACCTGGGCCAGAAAATTCAGTGCAGCCTCGATGTGGGGCTGGTGTGCAGAAACGAGGATCAGATCAGCAAGTACCCCATGTGCTTCAACTACCAGGTCAGGCTGTACTGCTGTGACCAGCAACACTGCGAAACAACTGTGGCACCCCCAGGCACCACCACAAGGTCCCCAGCCACACCGTCTCCCACAGAAACCTCCACTCTAACAACTGAGACTCCAGCATCAACTACTACTGCCTCCACCCTCCCCACGTCAAAATGGACAACCACTGAGGGCACAACAGTCATACAAAAAACCTCGGCCACTCCAACAGAAGGCACCACCACCACCAAGTCCACACCAAGAGCCACCACCACACCCACCAGCACTGCTCTCACCTCCAGGACCTCTCCTCCTCCAACAGAAGGCACCACCACCACCAAGTCCACACCAAGAGCCACCACCAGCACACCCGCCAGCACTACTGTCACCTCCAGGACCTCCCCTCTTCCAACAGCAGGAACAACCACCATCAAACCCTCACCAACAACACCCATCAGCACCACCACCTCCGGGACCTCTCCTCCAGCCACAGAAATCACAACCACCAGCTCACCAATAACCACCGTGCCCACCTCACCTACAAGCACTGCCACCACCTCCTCCAGATCCATAGCACCTGCAACTGGAACACCACAATCAACTCATCTTACAACAAGCACTTTGGCAACCTTCACTTCTTCCTTCAGCACACCTTTTACAACAGAAAGTGCATATGTTACATCAAGTCAAACAACTCAATGTTTTTGTCATGTGTTTGGTGATTTGTTTTCTCCTGGTAAGTCTTTAATTGTTTGGGTATAAAAATTTTCAGGCATTGTATGAACCCTTAGTACTGTATTCAATTAATATAACACTCAACATCATCTAAAATTATAACTTCTTAGATGTATATTTTTGCATTGTTTTATTTTATTTTTTCCTAAATACTTTCATTGTTCCTTTAATTTCTCCTCTAATTTTCTTCTGCAGGGGAAGTTGTATACAACAGAACAGATAGTGCTGGCTGTAACTTTTATGGACTTTGCAACACGAAATGTGAAGTTGATGCATTTCAAGGGCTATGTCCTTCAACAGCTCCTTTCACTTCAGCAACCGCCGGAACTGCAACACAAGCCTCATCATCTGCACTACCTGTTTTTTCTTCTGCCTCACCAATCACAGCAACATCCCTTACAACTTCAGTTGAAAGAAACTGTACTGATGTCAATCCTCCACGAAAGGTGGTTCCCCTATTTTTTTTCTAATATATTACTACTGCAAAAACATAGCCTCATTTCTGCCCTTTTTTTATCCAGTTCCTATTAACTTGCATGTATTTCAGTAGCAAATTTGTTCATCTTACAAAATGACCTGATACTGTATATTTCTTCAAGCTGGCACCACCAGACTTTCAAGTAATAGAGATGAAATGCTCACTAATACAATAGCAGAGACTTTAACAAAAGAAATTCATACATCATAGCAATAAGTAGACCAGCTATTAAAGTGTTAGAATTTTATTCCTTCCACACATAAGATAATTCTGTTAGCCATGATTCAGCTTGCCTGTTCTTAAGGACTGAAATCATATGCGAGGAAAATGTTAATCTGAAAGCCCTCTCGGTTTTGAGAGTCTAACTCAAGCTGACTCGGAATAACAGGAGTGAAGGAATGCTTATGAGTGAATCATTCATGTATTTTCAGCCTGGAGAGAAATGGAAGAGTGCATGCCAGGAATGTGTCTGTGACCCACTTACTGTTACTGTGCAATGCCAACCACCCCCCTGCCAAACAAATGAGCTACCTGTTTGTCCAGAAGGATTTTTTGCCATGTCTGTATTACCAAAAGATCCATGTTGTCCTGAATTTAAATGCGGTAAGTATTAAAAATGCATCATGTATATGTATATGTATATGTACATATATACACACACACACACACACACTCAAAAGCATATCACACGAGGCTAGATATTTTGGTAAATTACACTTGCACTTCTGTCATCATCTAAGCAGGTTTTGCACATATCACAGTAATGTCAAAGCTTTCCTTAAATTGTTATGGCTCAGTGAACAAACATCCATTTTTTGCTAAAAATAATTTAGATGTTATTTCAAAAACAAAATGTTATTTTCAATGAAAGTTTGCTGACAGAACTGGAATGGGTTGGAGAGCTAGATAATATTTGGAGACTTCAGGTAGTTGATATTGCTCAAATAGCTCTTTATCTGCAGATAATAAAGGTTATTAATGTAATTTATCTAATGTTATTAATATTACATTGCGGCACTCAAACATTAACCTAACTAGAGCTAAACAAAAATGCATAAACTTAAGAATAAGCAAGTAACACAGAAGCAACAATTCCAAGTGAATCAAATTCTTTTTCAGAAAGCAGTAACTATTTTTGATACATCAACAGTTCAATTATATTTACACTATTGTGGAATGCTGATAAATATTTAAAAATCCACCAGCTGGATCCATACTATATGTTGATCTATATACAAGAACGAAGAAATAGCCATAAACTAAGCCTGAAACATGAAGTTCAAAACAAAGGAATAACCGATTTTGAAATGATTCTCTGAAAGACATAAATGGGTCTGTCATGTTGTCAAATTATTTATAGTACTCCAGTAAGAAATACGGCCTTTTCCACTCAATCTTCTGTCCGAGCCACATTCTAAGAAGACATAAAGAATCAATGGCAAAAGCATGTTTTGAGGTTACTGGACTTCTAGTTTCAACAGGAAAAAACTAACTAAGCTTTAAGTGAACCAGATATCTAAAAGGAAAGAAAGGCGTTTCTCAGGTGTAAGTATCGTTTTTCCTCAGCTTGCCTAGTTCATTTCAAAGAAAAGCCTTTTACTTCAACATCCAGTCATAATAAAAATGAGGTTTAAGCATATGGTCTTTGTGTTCTCCAAAAACACTTTGCTGTTAACATGTTAACAACCTTTGATAACATCTTTCTATCTTGCCTTATTGGTTAATCTCAAAGTTTGAACTTATTTTGGATATTTTTGTTGTTTTTTTTTCAGAAATGATACCTGGTACTTGTGTGGTTAATCATACAGTTTATATGGTGAGAATACTATACTTACAATAGTATATATTGCTAAGACTGACACGTGCAGCCTTTCAATCACACAAAAAAGATTTAGAAAATTATTTTCCCCATGCATCACCTTTCATTTCTAACCCAGAACTGAATGCTATTTTTTTTCTGATGTTAAAATCAAAACTGTTATAGAAAAGTTCCTTGACAAGGAGTGTAAAGTAAGAGTGTACCATTTCTAGTGACATATTTTTTCATACTTTCTCCCACTTTTGGAATTAAAATTTCCAAGGGAGCAGATTAATTGTCCAAACTCACCTCTTCTTTTAAATAAGCTCTGTGACCCCCTCAAAAATAAATCCAGGAATTTTGCATGAATTGATATCTAAATCTTCTGCTCTAATTGATTTCTAAGCTTTTTAGTCAAAATTTAAGCACTGGAACCTCTTTCAGAAAAATTGAAGTCCAGGTGTAAATTGGTATTTCTCCTTATGTATCCGCATAGGTAGCCAATTATTATACTCTCTATTTTTAAGTTGTTACTGTTTTATAACAACTATGGCTTGTAGGGAAAAATTCATCTTAAATTGAGCACTGACAAACTAGTAAAATAATGAGCCAGCTCAGAACAGTCTTATCTGCATTTTGCTTTACTAGATACTATTTTATAGTGTTTTGGTTACTCTCCTCCTAACATTTGGTTTTTTTAAGGCACACAGCAAAACAACTTTATGTTCCAAGCTAGTTGAGCAACTCAGTCGCAATTGCATTTCAGCGAACTTAACTCCACTTATACATTATACAGAAGTTGTTTTCATTTGACTATTCTTCCCTCCCCCTCCCCATCTTCCAGGTTGGAATGTCCATGGTAATCGACTCGTGTAAGAATTGTACCTGCACTTCCGAAAAAGATCCCGTGAGTAACAACAACATTCTGCAATGCGAACCAGTTCACTGTGAAACATCTTGCCCTCTGGTGAGTTCCGATTCTCTAGGCTCTGCAGTTAGCCTTCAGTTGCAGGATGACAGGAATCCCCTGTCACGTCTTCAATATACTTTCTTTTTCATCTCCTTGTGACTAGGGTTATGAGTATAAGCTAGAGGATGGAGAGTGCTGTGGGAAGTGTGTTGAAGCAGCCTGCAGAATCAGACTGAGTAATAACACTGTTCAGGTTCTCAGTGTAAGTATCTCTTTTAATTGTCAGATCTCTGTTTTAGTCAATACAAGTTAGAACAGCTAACTGTCAACTCACATCCCTTTCTAGTAAGAACTAATTAACACAGAGATTACTCTGAAAACTACAGGCCAGTTTTCACAACCGAACGCTTAAGCACAAGTATCAGGGATTTGTTTTGCCAGTGAACTAGGCAGTGAAAAGAGGACAGACGTCAATTACAGATTTCTAATCTGTAGCCTGAGTGTTGAGATCCAAGATGTAAACTTGCAATCAAGCCGCAGTTTAAAGTTTGGCACTTTGCATTTGTCACTTAAAAGAATTTTGGAAGAATCTGGTAATCTTTGGGATGTAAAAATGTAATTAATTCAGTCTTTTTTGAAATAAACATTCTATACTTGATAATAATGCAGAAATAATACTTATGTTCTCTTCTCTTAATCTTAGCTTGATGAGATCCTGCCACTTGACCTCTGTAGCTATTACAAATGTGAGAAAATTGAAGATCAATTTGTTGCAGTCCAAACTAAAAAAACATGCCCCGAATTCAAGCCAGGAGAGTGTGATCTTGTAAGTTTTAATCAAGTTTTCATCTATTGAATACAACATCAAAGAACAAAGAGGAAAGGATAAAGTGGAACATGATAAAATTGTTTTCCCTACAGTTTCAGGAATGCCTTAAGTGTTATTAATCTTGCTGCAGCCTTAGTAATAAGAGAAGCTTAATACTTTCATATGAGGCTACAGGGATGCAAGACTCTTACGGCAGGGACACAGCCATCAAGACAGTCATGGTTTCAGTCAGTGTTCATCATAGAGGAGCCTTCTGACTAGTAATAATAATGCTAACCAGTACTTATAGTCCTGATTTTGTCATCTATGTGCTAAAGCAAACCCTCCCTCTATGTTTCTGCAAAGGATGAAGCAGAGACTACTCCTGATGGCTGCTGCAAGATATGCAAACGTAAGTAAATCTGTGTACAACTTTTCTGCTTAAAGACACGACATTCAGCTTCTGTTTTTGACCAGAAGGGAGGATTGTTCCATCCCCCCAGTTTTTATTTATTCTATTTATCAAGATAATGTGTTTCACTGATCATCTCTTCAGAAAGAAAAGCAATTTTGTTTGCTTGATTTTGAACTTACTAACTTAAGGCATGAATGCTCAAGCCTCAGCATTGCTATGTTCCAGGACAGCACAGATAAAAAAAATAGTAATAATAATCTAAAATCTCCAGCCACATCACACAGTGTTCCTTAACTACTGTTTCATACTATACGTGGATTCTCAATAATCAGGTATCACCCACTTCAGAATAAATTGTTTTAGTATTCATTTAGTTCTCAACTAGAGATCTGGACATCTGTTTATTTTTCCCCTTTTTCTGAAGCTCCAAACTGCAAAGCTTACAGCAAAAAAACAGTGATCCGCCATGGTGAATGCGAATCTTCTCAACCTGTTGAATTGGGATACTGTGAAGGAACTTGTCCTGGCTCCTCAGTGTAAGTTCCAAAAAGTTAATTGAACATTTCCTTGGATTTGTTTACATTCATAGTCTCTCTCTTCATTTAGAGAATCAATTGTCACTGATAACAGAATATCAACAAAAGCGATGTGCTTATGAGAAGTGATTCAACTGAATGAGCTGAATCTCAGATCTGAGAGTTGTTTCAGAATTTGGCGGGGTTAACAATATTGCTACACAAATAGATTTCCACTCACCAGCTGACAGCATGATAATAACGCAATCAAGTTCTCAATGTTGTATGAGTGATGGCAAAGCAGAGAAATGATAATTGCAGAATCCTGAGAAACTTTTATGTCATGGACCTTCTCCAATTCACACCATCATAAAACTAGTATAATTTGTACAACAGAGTTATTTCTAATTTCCCGCAGTGGAAGGAGGACACTGGGTTCTGATTCACACCTATTCCCTTTCTTCAGTTTTGCTAATAGGAAAAGTAACATCTATAAACCGGTCCATAATTTACAACTATTTATTTATAATGCATTCCTGTAAGTATAAAGATGACTAAAGATAGATTAGCAAAAGTTTTATTTCATATCAACAATTGGTATACAGCTTTCATTTTTCTGATCGACTTCTATGTGCTATGAACTAAATTCAGCATAAAAGAAAGATGATTGTTAAAGAACTAAGAAGTACCTCATTAACAGCAACAAAAATTATCTGTTTTTGGTTTTGTATCTGGAGCTATATGTACATAAAAATAGATTAACCTATTATTAACAACAGGTCTAAATGTGCCTAATAAAGTGATAAGGAGCTTTTTCTCAGACTCAATGGAAGCAAGAATAGTTTCACTATTGAAGGGACAGGTTATTAAAACCATGTTTGTGTGTGTGCGCGCGCATGTACATGCGCCTGTCAGTTTTTAATGGGAGGATATGCTTTTTTTCTGGCGGGGCACAGGTATTCCATCGAAGCAAACCAGATGCAGCATGACTGTAGCTGTTGCCAGGAGCTCAAGAGCCAGACAAGAGAGGTGACCCTGACGTGCCAAAATGGAACAAGCATCAGTTATAACTATGTCTATGTGGAACAATGCCAGTGCATGAACGCATGCATTTCAGAAGCCCCTGGAACAGGAGTTTCCCAATGGAAGAAAAGCAGCGGAAGAAAGAGATGATCACTTGGAAAAGCAGAGCCCCTAGGAAAACTAGAATCATGTAATCCCCAAACTAACTCGTGCTCCTGCTTAAGCTATCCAATTTTGGTTTCCGTTATCATCTTTTCTCATTTCTAACATGTTAAAAAGTAAAAGCTGAATAATTAAATCTTTGTATGCACTTTTTAAGTGATACAATTTGAGGGGAGAAATGGAAGACCATGTAAAATAGTCTGTGTACCTCATGGAAATAAGCAAATATGTATCAGTTCAATCAAAAAATTGGTATTTTGGACAAAGTTGTAAGGGCTCTCTGAAAACAGAAACATAAAACATTGTGGCTACACTGGTCCTAACTCTTGTAGCTAGAGAAAGTTTTATTGCATATCATTTGTAGGGATGTAATATTCTTACCAGACATCTCATACTGACAGGGAAAAGACTGTTTTCCTGTTCATTTTATCTCTTATTTGATCAATAAAACTTTCAGCATTTTTCAGTTTTGGTGACTGGTGACTTTTTGACACTCATTTTCACCATCCAGAACATGGGTAGTTAAACGACACCAGGGAGTTTTAAAACTCAGATGGGTGTAACCTCCAGTGGCCTTTGGGAATGAAGACACTCGTAACCCTTTTCTTAGATGAGGTTAAATTTCTTATCCATGGCTAAGTAGCTCTGCTCACTGGCATAAAAGGTACTCACAGGAAAAGTTCTCATTTGCTTACTGTATTCTAGTTCCCAAGACAGTGGGAAAACGTGTAGGCTGTGGTTTGTTTTCCTTGTAATTAGAGGTGATGTGCAGAAGACAAGTCCATTAAGAGGAAGAGGAAGCTTTATTCATTATTGTTATTCTGTATGCTGGACCAGAATGCATCTTGCTTTAGAAATCAACAGTGGCTTTTTAAATTATCTTTTTAAATTATGCATGCTTCCTCCATTATCTAGAAGATTTTGAATGGATTTACACTACAGTTTGGCTGCATTTTCCCCAGAGTAGTCCATCATGTTTACCTGAACTGCTTGAAGCATTTACTGTATCAGTAGCTGTTGCAGTAAGTGTGAAATCTGACCCAGAGATTTAGTTCAGATCCAACTTAAATCTTAAACTGCCCCCTAATGGTCATTATTTGCTTCTCTAGGGAAAACTAAAACAGGGAACTATTTCCTTAATTCCGCTGGAAACATTAAGCTTTGCAGAGCGTCTTCAACCAGAGATCAGTATTGGCAATATTACTAGTTGAAAATATTTTAGTAGAACCTAAATTATGGAAGATGCAGAGGCATATATACCAAATAGTTTCCAGTTAGCTGATCAGCAACCTGTGAATTAAATTTGATGATCCCATTGCAATCCTCAGTGGGTATGTACTGCCTTCATGAAAAAGATCCACATCATAATTCACTGCCCAGAAGTGGTTATTTTCTGAGATAATCTGAGGGTTTTTTTGCCCTTGAAAATTAGCCTACTGGAAAATACCAGAAACCCCTGCTTCCTGATCTCCTTAAAAAACAACTTCCAAAATTTTAAAGCAAAATCTAATCTTTTTTCTCCCCCTCAAGCCTAAACAGAAAAAAACCCAATGGACTCATACACTTTAAGGGGACAGAATTCAGCAGGAGACACATGGGGAGGTTTGCTTTGAAAGGAATGCTCTAGTGGGCATTATAGAACTAAGAAAACTCTAGAAGTGGATACTTTAATACAGAGAAATTAACTACAAAAAACCCAATGACATATTTGTTTGCTGTACAAAAGGTTACTATTTATCTTAAATATATTTATTGTCTATTCTATCAAGCTCCATAGAACTCAAAATAAAATTTATGCAATGCAGGTCTCAATTTTATAGTAAAAAATTCCCATATATGTTAAATATACAGCCAGTTTCCAGTTATGGAACTACAGATTAGTAAATGACTTAATATTTTAAATGAGTAGCAGTATACAATATAAAAATCAGTCCTGGGCTCTTTTCCTGTGATTTCCACAATGTATCAAGTTTATGAGAAAATGCAAAATTTTCACCTTTGATATTTATCATAATCAAATGTTATATAGGTGTTCATAGAGTGGTAAGGTTGGAAGGGACCTCTGGAGCCCATCTAGCCCAACCCTCAGCAGAGCCCATACAGGGATTGAACCCGTGACCTTGGCATTAGCAGCACCATGCTCTGACCACCTGTGCTAAACCTGCCACCCTGTTTCACTGGAAATTACCACAGAAAAGCATTTACCTATAATCAGGGAAAATAGAACACTAACTTGTCCAGTCAACAAACTTGTCAACTATAGGGACTTATGCAGTAGGGAACTGTTATATAGTAACTTGCACAGGTATAGTTGAACTACTTAGTGTAATATACTGATATCGCTACATAAAGCCTTTAAAACAAATCCATGGACCAAATTAAGCAGCTCATTGAATAAAGTAACCCATCAGCAAATAACAGGTTTTATGGTCTGACAATCTAACATCAAAATTGAGCAGATATGAAGGTTATGTTGTTCTTCTATAAAAGTGCATTTGTGGAACTGTAGTATTTCAACAAATGAAAGACATTCATAGATTTTAAACGAGTGTGTATGATATGTACCTCGAGTTCATAAGCAGGAGGACAGAATTTAGCATCAGTGAACAAGCTAAACTGGATGAGATATCTGCACAAGACTTCTACACAAGGCCTTTTACTTCCCAGTCCACAGTAGTCACTTATGCTTGCTGTAGGCTTTCCAAAATAGAAACCAACAACAATATCCAATCAGCTGGAGGATCGGAAAATGGCCAAATATTTTCATCTAATCTTTGAACTTGCCTTTAGTCCAATTCCTCTGTAAATTGAGGAATAGCTCTGAATTAGTTCAGTGAATAAAGAAAAATAGTCCCCTATTTGTCAGACTTTCCAAGTCTCAAACATATTTTTTAAAAAATTATTTCTCCTGTTATTTAACACTTCTAGATCATTATTTCACTCTTTACGACATTCCCCTTTCCTACCTCTCAGTGCAATTTTTGTTTCTCTTTTGAAACAGCACCTCCTAGTGGAGATTTGAAGAGAATATTTCATTAATTTCAGCTTCCATTTGCTTCCCTTCCTCTATTGATATTTGATAGCTTTTCTCACATTTTAATACAATACCATTATGTGCAAGGACTTTGATTCATTCATATCACCTACTTGTCTATCGACAAGGCTTCTACATTGTTAATTCTACTACTACACAAGATACTACAGATCTTGGATCACTTCCCAGTTAACCTAATTTTTAGAGCCTCCGCCTTTTCCACTTTAGACAAGGAAAAGGATCTTAATTAGGCTTTGCCTCCAGAAGGAACGGATTGACAATTTTTCTCTTGCATAAAGTTCCTTATCCCTCTCCCCAACCCCTATTATAGCACAAGCAAGCATTCTCATTTGAAACATAAAAGCAACATCAAGGAAACACAGATGCTGCCTTCTAATATCTTGCATCTGTGCAAGAACTTTGCAGTTGTTTATCAACAGATAGTCACAACATAGGCCCTAGGGTCATGCTGTTTGCCGATAGGTGACTATGCTGGTGTTCTTTAAGCTCCCCTGATTTTCTCAGTTGCTTTAACTAGTTTGGTGGTGGGGGGGGGGAGGGGGGTTGTTGGGGTTTTTTTTTATTCCTCCCGCTTAAGATGGCAGCAGTGAATCACCTTCAATACACAAACACGCTATCAGAACAGCTCATCGGACTGAGTCATCTCCAGGATGCATTTTACCACTTCCAGTGTATTTAAGATACAGACTATGTTAAATTCTTTGGAAACATTCACTCAGCAAGAAGGTTGAATCCTAGTCCTATAGGAATGGGAATCTCCATTACGTGGAGGTAAGCCCTAAAGTATGATAGGAAGTATTTAGCTCCTTCTTCCTTCCATGCTGTGTTAACATGCTGAAGCCTCAAGAGCCACACAAATCATCCTTCCACTTCTTTCAAAGTGAAATATGCCCCACAGAGGTTATCAGGAGATTAACTCACAAGCTGTTTCACTGAAAATATTTAAATTTTTATTTTAAAGTATTCCCATACTACTTTGTCATGGGGGGGTGGGGGAGAAGAACAAAACAAACCTACAAAACAAAAAGCAAACAGAAAACATGTTTCTCTCGGCAGTATCCTGCTAAGATTTTCTGATTCAGGCATCCATGTTTTAGTAGTTTTAAGTGGGTTTTTTTGGACAAAAACAGCACTTAAATACATGCGTTAGGATGAAGAGTTCTCAATCCTGCTACAGGCCATATGCTTATTTTTAATTTGACCTGGGGCGAGCAAGGAGATGAGGAAGACAACAGTAGTTCACTGTCTCAGAAGATGAGTGAAAGTACCTAGCTTATTTTAGAATTGGGAATAATATTAAAACAAATTGAACCCATCCTGCATTTGCTTCCAATGACAAGTGCATTACAATTAAGTTGCCTATTTATATCTTCCTGCTTCATACTCCAAGATAGTACAGTGAATCTTTTAAAAATATGTTCTAAGTAATTTTTTTGAATATTCTGAACAGCAGCATTTCCACATAGTTCTCCCACACATTGAAATACAGATACAGCTAAGATAAGTTTTAATTTATTTGCTTTCCTCCACTTCTCTACTTTATATGTGAATTTTACTTCAGGAATTAGGGTATATCATAATTATAGTCTATCTATTCTTACATAATTATGCATTTCGGAAAGATAGTAAAGAAAATGTTTCTGATGTATACACATTGTTGTACGAAAATAGATCAATTTCGTTTCTAAACAAACTTCCTGAAGATCTTGGGTAGAGAACTTGAGCAGTCTTCAGTAACCTATGACTTAAAACTGAAGCACAAAAGATTGTTAGTATGGGTTTTCTTTTTTTCCTACTTATTATAAAAAAAAGTATTTACATTTCTTCCTGGATGCCCTGTTTTCACTAGCATACATGAACGTTTTAATAATTGAAATTACACTGATTTCTCTTTATACCTCTACACACCATGACTACTGAATTAGCATTGAAGTGAAAATGCTAAACAGATGCTTTAACACTCACAAGAATAGAACATTTTCTTCAATCTCTCAGTGCAATGGAGAAACATGAAAGACTGTAGTGGTTTCTATCCCACTTTATGATCTAAAGGTTACTACATGGAAACACAATTTGAACACAATTTCATTTGATATTAGGTGCTAACAGTACATTAGGGAAACAAACCAAATGAAATTGAGTTGTGAAAGATTTCTCAACTATCATTTGTTAAAAAAAATTTAACTTCCAATTAAAAAAAAAATCACACCGTGAACTGGACAGTAAACGTTAATTTGATAATGTATTAAAAATACAAGCCATTAATGAATTCTTATTGAGCACAGCACTGCTTTGAAATGAAGAAGAGGACTTGGGCTGGCTTTGCAGTCAAACATAGCATTAAAAAGAGATGCTACCCATAAACCAAATCATTAAACTTCAATAACTTAAAAGATTAAATATTAGCAGATTAAAAAAGCCATTTGTTATAGCTAAAATAATACAGAAAGCCTTCATCATCACTTTTCTTTCATATGCCATTCTTCTTTACAAAACTCTCACTCCATTCACATACTGAAGCATCTCCCCCACACCGGCACACCCCCCCCCCCCCCTTGACTCCCCCCTTGTCCTTCAAACAACGCAGCCTCACTGCTCCCTTACTCTGTCCTTCAGGCCCGCAATACTGCAACACATTCTTGAAAGAATGACGTCTAGCCAGCTAGAAAAATTAACTAATGATGGAACAAAAGATAGCTATTGATACATGATACATATGTACATCAGTCTATAGACAAAGATTCAAATAATCCCCCTTTCAAACAGAGACATGATACATTCATTTAGATGATACATTTATTAATTTATAATGAAAACGTTAATGCATTTCAGAGTGCAAGAAACACATTTGGACACTGGACCTCAATACAGAGAGAAACAATGTCTTCAGAATTATTACAGCAAAAAACATCCTCTGTATGGTATTACAGATCAACCAAATAAGCAATAACATTTGTAAGGGGAAAAAAACATTCAATACCATCAGCAGAGGCAAACAGCAGTACAGAAGAAATTAGCAAGGATCTAGCTAGACAAAAAGTGTTCCTATCTTTAGCAAGTTTAGGCTCTTAGCAAGATTCAAACTAGTACTCTAAAGCACTAACTTTTAGCAGATGCCAGTCCTATACAGCTGGCTTTGTCTCCAGGCTGCTTGAAGCTGTTGAGCAGAAGAGCAGTATCAGAGTATCATCCTGTTAGAGTTTGTCAAAAACTGCAATCATAATGAGTGACAGTTTGTTTTAAATCACAAAAAAGACAATCAGTTCCAACGCCTTCATTTTACAGGTCCTCGAATAACTACTCCCTGCCTTTTTGCATCCCTCTCCAATTCAAACCTGACAATAAATAGCTTGACTGAGAGGATATGTATGCTGAAAAGCTGAGTAGGCTCATGATCAGTGTTTTGTTCTATTTAAGAAGATAAAAAGTGCATCTTGACATAAGAGTTTCAGCTATGACGTTTAATTAAACCAAAAGTCCCCAGAACAATACATTAGTTTTATGTGTTAAAATCCATTTACTGGTCATACTGCTTCTATGTTTCCCATCTGCAACTCATACAACTACTGCTTTGCCTAATATTTGCCTAAAACAACAACAACAAAAAAAAAAACATTTAAGAACAGGAGCTACAGCTCCCTCAGAGGCCTGAAGTCCAATTTATGAATGAATCTGGCTAACTTAACAGTTTTCTCCTTCCCCTCCTGAATGTTCAAATTGAAAGGTGTTTATTCTGTGCTTGAAATTCACCTGTAACAGGAGGCAGCACAACTTACCAGTCATTAAGTTCAACCATGATCTCTTGCTTTTACAAAAAGCTGTTATTACAGACTCCAACATTTTAATATAAAAATTTATATATGTACATTTTCCCTGAATTATTCCACCCCTAACAATTCATGCTATCTGTGTAAAAGTTAAGCAAGGGACTCTTCCTGCACATGGTATCTAAGCACTAAATCTTTACCAAGATTTATCCTCTTAGGTGACATGCCACAAATCACTATGCTAGGAAGATAAAAACCAAATGCCTCTGCACCCATTCAATCACAAAATCACAAAAATTTAACACAATTGTAGGGAAGGGGCAAGACCAATTTCTTGATGAATATCTGGTTTGTCTTAGAAAATAAAGATATGGTTATTGGAAAGCCAATAGGAGGACGCTATAAAGACACTTTCAAAGGGAAGTTTAAGACAGTAGGGGATTCAAAACAAAACTTAAAATTACGCATTATGAAAAGTGTTTTAGAAAATCAGAAACTGGATGATTATGACACTGTATTTTAAAAGTTTCAGTATCACTTTTAATCATAAAAAAATAAATATTCATACTCTACCAATGCTACTTAGAGGCTTCTTGAACGTAGTTGGAAAAAACAGCTTTTCAGCAGATAAGAAAAAGTATCTTAAGTGTGGGAAATGAAAGTACGGGGAAGAAGAGAATAAGGGTCTGTTTTCCTTATTCCAAACCTGGCTTTAAAGTTCTCATGAATCACTCAAGAGCCTACATTTCAAATGTACATTCCAACTCTTGAAAATATAAAAGTCTATGGCTATTGTAGAAAGTATTTGAAGTCAAACATTAAAAAGATAAAAGAACAACATTGCACATCACTGGTAAAACAAACCGGTGCATACTACTTAAAGTGCATTACTTCACCATGTACAAAAACAGATATTGCAGAATTTATCCAAGAGGTGTAACGAGTGCCTACTTCAAAATTCTAGAGCTCCAAGAAGAACTGATGTTTGGAAAACAATAATACTAACAATAAATATCAGCAACCTGTAACCTCTTCTGAGGATCAGACTAATTCAGATATGTTAAATTTTCCTCCCACAAGGAATTTATTTCCATTTGCATCAAATAGTATTAAAAGTAACTCAGTAACCATAATCTAACAAGTCACTGGGCAACTTTAAATACCATTTGAAGATTCCAAAGCTACTTTCCATGCTTATTTCATATTACATGAAAAAAAATACTGACACTTTTCCACAAATGTAAAATGACAATTTGGCTGAAATTTAAGTGTAAAGAAAGAAGTCTTATAGACAGATAATAGGTTTCTGCTTTTTTTAAATATAACACAATGCCTCAAATAATTGTTTGTTTACTGTGTCATTAATTTTCCAGGTATAAAATCTTTACATCTGCATTCATCCTTTGGAATAACTGTGAGAATGCAGAGTAGTAGTAAGAGTGTAACTAGTTGCAGGAGCACATTAGGGCTCAGTCCTGTCCTCTGCTACAGCTGGTACAGATGGTACAAGTTAAAAGTTATCTGTTACAATTTTATAGATACATAACAATACTATATGACAGGATAAAGCCCTAACTAAACACACACCAGACAATACATTACTTTGGTGCCCAATGACTAGGTTGAATAGAAGATGCTCGTTACAAATACGCAACCCAAAGAATTTAGCTTATTCGATTAAAAATTTTCATCAAGGACAGTTGACTATATTACAGCAATAATTAAACACCACAGAACAAGCAGAAGGGCCTTTTTTTTTTTTTTAATTTCTGGTAGAAACAGGCTGCTTGATGAAACTAAACTCCTCAACAAATCAGTTATGCTAAGAAAGAAACCCTCCACGGAAAAAGTTTTTCCAATCTAATGAACAGTAGCATATTCTGTACTGCATAGCATCACTTTATAAGAACTTGTTTTTTGAAAAGAGGGAGAGAAAGAAAAAAAAAGCAGCATTACTCGCCACCCTAGTCAGAATACAGCAACACAGGGCATGGCTGATAGTAAAGAGGATTCAATGCTGTTGTAAAACACATGCTAAACTGAAAACGTATAGACTGAAAAAGAAAGTGAAAAAGCCCCAAATGTCCAAGGAGAAAAGGGGATACAATCTTTCACAAAGGGGTACGCTAACAGAAAACTGTTAGGAAATTCTTCCTCTAGCTAAATCCCTGGCTTGGCAAGTAAAAATAAAGGTGGCATCAAGGATGGGGAGATTGCAAGAAGTAGGGATCTATGATTCTTCAGCCATCTGAAGCAAGGAGTTGATAGCTGCATCCTTGTTCCCCCTCTGAGCTTCTAGCACTGAGCGGATTACTTCCCTGTCCATGTTGGGAAACATATCCTGGATAGATTTCAGGTCCTCTTCGTTACAAAGGTGCTGAGGGTTTACTGCAGGAGGTGGTATTGCCACTGGTACCATGCCAGGATTACAGACTGCAGGCATCCCTAAATACAAACAAACAGAAAATCATGAAAGCAAATTAAAGACTTTGGAAAAAATGAAGTGGCTCATGTCTATCTCCCCCAGCCTGTCAACTTCAACATACTTTCAAACATGTACTCCAGAAAAGAGGTTGCAAAATTTGTCTCTGGACTGTTGCAAGCAGAAGACATTTTTCTTGAATGGGTTCTCTGCCTCATTTCCAATCTATTCTACAAGTACTATAGTACAGCAACAGGCACAACTCACAATTAGATACAACCAATATAAACCAGGTTTATGTTAATCACTAAACAAACACCAAGTGCACCATAGATGTATTTTTCTAAATCAAAACAAAAAAAAAAAAAACCCAAACCACCCACACCGAGCAATCATTGTCCAGTTAAATGCCCTTTAGTGTATTTAGGCTGTGATGAACAAGATGTATATATTGCCTGTGCAAAAGCAACTGATACACAGTAATTCAATGAATGCAATCTCTGCTACATTAAAAGGAAAGCATTAAAGTTATTGGATTAGCATAAAGTATTCTGGATCAGTAACTGACCTGGAGACTGGATCACTTCAACATAAAGAGAATTCTATGCAAATATTTTCCCTGGCTTAAGTTCCATCTGGCTCACTGTGCAACTATACCATAAAGTAGCGAGCACAATTTCACTTAAAACTAAAGGGGCACACATTGCTTTTCCCCATTTCTCTGCCAGAGGACAAATTTCATCTGACATTTCTGATGGACTTTTTGTATTGCTAACTTGTGAAATTAAAGCAGCATTAGTTTTTTTAAAAAAAACGTTTTCAGAAAATCACAGAATGGTTGAGGTTGGAAGGGACTTCCGAAGATCATCTAGTCCAACCTTCTGCTCAAGCAGGGCCACCTAGAACATGTCAGACAGGATCAAATGAGTTTTTTCAAATTCCTAGAAAAAGGAATTACTAGAGAGGAGTCCCTTTTCATCACCTGACAAATTTTATCATTAACTCAGACTAGATCTATTGCTGAAACCATCTGTTTTTATGTACTGAAGCCAGACATACTATACCTACTGGCTGTCTTTATCACTTCCAAAAATAGTCTGTTTCTTTTCTTCTCTAAGCAGTTCTAGACTCTTCATTATCTTAGTCTTATATGTTCATGTGTTACTTTTCCTGCTCTGTGTTTTCTAAGGTAGGGCAAAGAGAATCATCTGCATCCAGATGCAGATACAACATTGCTTCACACAGCAATATGATAAAGTTTTCAGGTTTTTCTATTCTCTTTCAGACATTTTATTTTGCCTGTTTGAACAATATTTGCCTGGTATTTTCAGTAATTCAGAGACCTTTATGAGCCCTAATGGCCAATCAAGAAAGCATCATCAAGTAGGTACTAGTTAGGGTTTTTCTTTACACATAAAACTTTGTATTTCGTCCCAACCTTAGTAATTTTACTTCCTGATTGCTTTTCATCATGAGATTCTTCTGCAGTAGCCAGATACACACAATAGTTAAGTTTTCATTTTGATTCATTGCCTATTGGTCCCCCTTCTTTTGATTGCTTGTTTGTAAATATGATGCACTCCACTAAAAGTCTCTACCCATTAGGGGAAGACTAACTGTTTCTCTCTTCATCAGGTTTTCAAAATACCTATTAAATCACAATAGGACCTTTAGTCCTATCCTACAATATATTAACACAAGAGTTCTCAGCAAATGACATTGTCAAAAATGCAACTGACAACTGGATATACATAACACCCTCATTCACATACTCTGACTTCTACAGTTTCCAAGGTATAAGTTTTCCCAACAAGTTAGGGAAAACTAGTTCTAATCTTCAGAGATTTTGATTAGTTTATGCAGAGAATCATGTCTAAAAATTTTAATTTTGCTATCCTCCACTCCTCTGTAAGTAAGATCAACTTAACCAAAACGTTACACACTGCATTTGGTGCAAAAATCCAAAATATGAAATTGCAAGAAAATGTTACCTAGTCTGAATTTTCTTGCTGATCATCTTAATTTGTTTTAAGCTCTAATATTATGACTTGATGCTAATCCTCTCTCTCAAAAAGAAAAAAAGCAAATATTTTCTTTCCACGCCACCCTGTTATAGTCTGTTAACACTTTTTTTTTTAAATACTCTCTAACCTACATACACATCTTTCAAGTCCTCCAGTTACCTAAATGATTCCACAATTTCTGCTTCTTTAAAATAAATAGTTCTTACCTCTTTAAGCACGCGATCCTCAAAGGCTTTTTGATCAATCTTACTACCAGTTTCAATATATTGTATCATTTAACAATGTACTTTTTGAACCAGGTTCTATGCATTACTCAAGACTAGATCAAAAGTTGCTTTTCTTATGAATTCTGACTAACTGCTCAAAAGGAATGTACTTCTGGTGGCTAGTACCTGCACCACAGCATTAAGCAGATTTAGATCAGACAACTGACATTATTTTCAAGTGCACATCTTTGCTGCTTCATCTCTCTTAATCTAATGACTATAATACTATACAGCTGATCAAAAAAATGCCCCTATACTATATCACTTTTGTCAAGACTTAACACCTCCTAAAAAATAAGAAAGGTGATTTTAATAGCTATCTTGCCTCTTTAATGTTTTCTATAACATCTCTATTTCATCGCAAATGTCTAACTTCTACCAATACTTTAGTATCTCAGTGATTAACTTCCTTCGATCAGATTTAAAAAGATGCTTATATTAAAATTACCAAATCACTTTACCCATCTTAACTTATATCTCAACTATCATTGACCATGTACTGTAACCAAATATAATCTGACTGCTTGTGTGTGTGGTTCAACTGTTATTTAACACATTCTTTGCTATTGCTTTACTCAACTTGGACATCTGTCTTATCAGATATGCTAGAGGAAACCATTACTTTGAATTTTAAGTATCTTCACAACAGCCAACATTCTTGAATTCTTATTTTAAAAATTCCCCTTGTAATCTTTTTTTAATTCTATCGAAAGCAGAAAGGGAACTTAGATGCTGTAAGCAGATGTACAGGCTGCATCTGTTCTAAAGAGTTTGTCCTTGGAACTAGAGAAAACTTCCAGCACCATTTTATTACAGCCACACACCGAAATTCTGTCTCTGCTCAGCCCTATGCATCACAACCTTCCTAAGGATATGTATAGTCTCTTCCCCAACAGCCTCCAGAGCTTATGCCATCTGAGCAATGGTCCCTGGGGTTCTGCCAGCACAAGGAGATTGCTTAAACATCTGGTAAATTATACCATGCATCTACCCAAAAGGCAAACTAGTGTGCAGTCCTTATCAACACTGCAAATACAACAATCTGCCTAATAAGCATATCCAGCTGCATTTCAGATTGCCTCTTCTATAGCTTCAACAAGCCTCATCTCCTTCCCCACGATTTCCACAAATAATCTTGCTGTATACAACAGACGAAGATTTGTGGCATCAGGAAATAAAGTGCATCACAGTACTTGAAAGAACAAGTCATATAACAGCTGTTTTGCCTTTTACTCAAGCTTCTAACATTTTTTCAGTAGGTCATCAATGTTCTAAGATCATCCAAATGAATAGAATTTTGTAAATAACCAGCCTAAGCTATCCAGGAATTATCAAGACAAGAGACCAGTTAAAAATATTAACCCAAATGAAACATCCAACTCACTTCAAGTACCACAGCAGCCTACTGTAACAAATGGACAAGCTTTCTAACAAAGTTCAAGTATCTTGCCAGTGTCAAAAAACATGCAGGTCACACAACTTTGCTGTTTCATCAGAACAAGTTAATTCTGAAGCTACAGATACCTGGAAAGGCAGTATTCAATAAACAATTTTGATTTAAAATATTCTCAATTTCAGAGTCAAGACATTTCTTTGTAGTACTATTTTTGCCAATGATTTTCAAACTCTTCTCAGCTCTTACAGCTCAAGTATAGTAATTTATACCATCTACAATTACATCATACACACATAAATAAAATGGAAGTACAGTATCACAGTGATACTAGTAAGTATTTCTACAATAAATGCTTACTTTTCATATAACTCCATATTCAGGTTATACAGGTTACTAATTTAAAGAATATCTTGTTTTGTTTTTCAAATTAAAATCCTCCATCATTTCTGATTTACAAAACAGTAAGGAACACTCCTTGCATAAACTTAAAGAACTAAATACCATGATTTAGTGTGTATGCAATCGTGACAGTTATAATAAACTTCAAATTTATTAATGTTCAGTAAGAAGCTGTTTTACATATTACAAGTTCATTTTACTGAGAAGTAAAGACTGAAGGTAAAACACATAAGCATCCGCTACAAATGGAACTGCACACATTTGTGAATTGTTCTCAGATACTAGCTAAGTGTCATAAATCAGAAGAATGGAGTACTATTTTCTAATTCAGTGGAATAGCAATGGCAAAAAGGCTGGCAGGAGCAGTGGCATTCCAACACATGAAATGAAATGAGTACATACAATAGCAAGTCAACTGACAGCACCTTGTGATTGCAAAAAGCAGCAACAAAAGCATCAAAGAAGCATCAATGGAATAATTTTTTTCTAACTGCATCCAAGGCATTACACACCTTTTATATTATTGTTCAGCCAAGTACTCTACGTTTAATTTCTTACATCATTACCATTCTGCTCTTTGCATCGTGCAAAGGCATCCTTCAAGAATTAAATTCTGGAACCTTTTTAGCACAAATTCTTCCATTTGACAGAAGAAATCAGGATCACTTGTTTTAAAGATACAAATTCAAATAGGTCTTAATGACATTTCCTTCATTAAAAATAATAATAATAATAATAAGCACTAAAATATGGATGTCTTTTTTTTTTTAAATGCTGCTTCTTTGCATAAACTTAAAGAACTAAATACCATGATTTAGTGTGTACGCAATCATGACAGTTATAATAAACTTCAAATTTACTAATGTTCAGTAAGAAGCTGTTTTACATATTAACAAGTTCATTTCACTGAGAAGACTGAAGGTAAAACACATAAGCATTTCCTTTGCTAAGGAAAATTAAGTCTATGAACTCATGGAAAGGTTTACAATTCCACTACTTTAATAAAAATGATACAGTTTTTTGCAATATATTTAGTTTCATTTACGGCATCTTTCTGAAATTCAGAGCACCAAGAAATGACATTCTCTCACGAGGTATAATTCTAGAATTTTCTGAACATACTTGATTGAACATCAATACTGTATCAAAGTTAAGGATGCCCAATACCTTCATACAACTCAAAATCAAAGGTGGCATAATACAGTAAATAGTAAAATGGATATCCTATAACATAATTTGCTTTTGAAGATCATTCAAAAGCACATTTCAGATGCTTAAGTTGACATGAACCTAAAATAGATCTGTTATTACTGAAAGATATATACCAATGAAAATGTTACCTTTTAGAAAAAAAAGGCTCATTCAAAGAATAACAGAAGGTAGTTGACAGGCTGCTTTCCCAGGATGTCACTGCAGAACTGAGTTCTTCACTTCTGAGTTTACAAATAAATGTAATAAGTAATATTTTAAAAAGCACGACACTACCTCCTTCTCCCTAAATGCTGCAGTAACAGAACAGAACTGCAAGATAAGTTTCTCTAATAGGAAACCAGTATGGTCACCTAAAATAGCCCACTGGCATAAAACAGTTTGAGAAAAATATTGGTACTATATTTTCCCCATTAACACTACTATCACCATTTACTTTAATTATAACAGACTGGAACTGGGCAGAAGCCTTTCAAGACCTTCCAACAAGGAAAAGAGTTTTAATAACTTCAAGAGACACAATAAATCGCCTTATTGTGACATCCACGTGCAGTACCTTGTGATGCAGTGTGCTGTAATGTTTAAAAAAACAAAACAAAAAAAAGCTGTCTGCATGAGTTCATGCAAAAACTGGAGTCAGTAAGGATGACAGCAAGAAAAGAGCTTGGAAACTTACCCAGAGCAAAGTACTCAAGCCCTAAAGACAGGTGAAAATGAAGGGGTGAGGGGAAAGGAATAAGACATGGGAAAGAGATATTAATCTATTTTTTTTTTTAATAGTGAACCACTTAGTCTCTACAACTGAAAGTTGGGTAAATATAGGTAGTTAGGTAAATACTAATCTAACTATCTTATACCAGAAATTACAGGCTGCTAGGATGCAGTCTCACATTTGCTGCAATACTCTGAACAGGTTTCCAAAAGTGTGCTCTTTTTACAGAAATAGCAACTAGAGGATTTTTTTTCAATGTAAACAAACCACCAGGTGTTTGTAGCAAGGATTATATTTTATTGCTCATAAAGGAACAGCATATACCTACAGTATTCTAAATAAAACACAAGCACCCTCACAAACTAACCCATCAAAAAGCACAGAAACCTAAGGGGCTAATGTATTAACATAGTAAGTTAGCCTCAATGGAAAGTGACATTCTGGACTCTGACAGAGCCCTGCCATTTCCCCCACCACCACCCACAGGCTCACTTTTAATGCAGGCATTTTCAAGTCAAGTAGAATGGATTTCCTGTAACCAGAGATATAGCTTGCTTCACTGAGCGACTTTTTGCTTAACTTACTGCCTTTGCTATACTACTAAACATCAGCTTAGACAGTAAGCAAATAGTATACCACAAAATATTCTACAGCATCACATTCACTGACCTTTAGAAGAAGCTGCAAGAGAGGGTAGAAAAAGTCAACTTCTACAACAGCAGCAAGACTGACACAGAAGTTTAAATTTTTCAAAACTTCAAATGTATAAATCCAATGTCAACTACAGTTCATATCAACTAGCATCCTTTCCTCAAAAGTTTTGATTTTGAAAACTTTCAAAATGAACTAGCGCAATGCAAGACTATTCTATTGCCATTTCTTCTTTCATCAGTTTTGCAACATCTACCATCAAATATGAGGGAAAAAACAGTGACTAACTGCTTGCCTCTGTTCATACAATAAACAGGTGAGAGCAGAAAAGAGGTTTCTTTTACTTTAATTAGAAGGTTAATTATGATGTATACAAAGTTTTGAACAGAAACTTTGTGTTACTTACAGTCGAAAAACCACAGCTTGGCTTTCGTGGCACAACTAAATTTGACTAAATGCCATTTCACATTAAAGCTGAATTATTTTGCAGTTTTCACAAATAACTAATAAATTGTTCCACATACACATTTCAGTTCTTCCACTGTATTTCCACCATAGATAAAGCTTAGACTCTCTATATATTGTCTATATGGCAGAATTTCCTTTATTTCAGGTGTAACAGATTATTTAGTGCAACTCTTGCATTTTCTGAAGACAAGACATAAAACTCACTTATTCACTACATTGTTAACTAGACATGTAAAAAATCTGAACAGAGAAGATGGGAGAAGATATATCCCTATGAAACAAACTGATGTCCTATTACTACCCTGCCTGAAGTGGACAGGGATTCTTCTTTTTGAGGCTGACTAAGGTTCTAAAGTTTTCCCAAAAGGTAAAAAAATCAATTCAACTAGCCAGTGAAGGTTATTAGTCTGCACGGCTACAAACATCTTCCTGAAAGAGTTCATGGAATCCAGCAAGAGCATCTAGATCAGCACAGGGGAAAAACAAAAACAACACACACACACACACACACACACACACACACACAAAAAAAAAAAAACTTCTATTCTTCCAAGGTGCACTATCAGTTCCTTTCACCATTTGAAATGACTTTTGTTAAGCTATGTAACTAAGAGCATGTTACAGTAAGAAGTCAAGTCACTTGCAAAAAGCTAACTTAACCATCTTTCTAATTATTATGAGTGGCTAATTTTTATATTTATGAAGTCTAAGGAGTGCATTCAAGCTTTGTCAGAACTAAAGAACAGTTCAAAGGGAGTGGTAGGACATCACAATATTTTCAATATACAAGTAGTAGAAGCAGGAAGAATTTTTCATATAGAAGAACACGATACTTAAAATAAACATACTGTATCTTTGCAGACAGTGATACTCCAAAATATACATCAATAAAACTGTTACAAAATTTATCACATAAGAATTGTGTTTATGTCAGTCATTACTATTATGTGCTAAATATTAGTTGTATCTCTACTTGTCCAACTAGATTTCATAAGTATTCCCTAAAATATTCTCAAGATCAATTAAATTATATACAGAATACCAAGATCTGAACATCAAGATATAGCACTGTGTACTTGTTTTACAATTCTGAAGGTCTAGTTTCAGTTTTAAATAAAACTAGCCTCCATTTAATTTTTACTGTTCCTGGTCTGACTGGCAGAGTAATTTTGCAACGTGAATACTGCTATTTTGATAGGTCTGCTCAAGAAATTCTAGAGCACCTTCTATTACATTGCAATAAGTACACGTCAGCTATTTTTCCCACTTTAACCACACATACGATATTATGCTTCAAGTTTACCAAGTGCTTCAGCCTACAGGGATGTGATGAACCCACAAGATACAACATCTAATGGGAATGCAGAAGAGCTACACAGAAGTTTGGCCTACAATAATGGAATCACACTTCAGGATATACACATTAGTTGAGACAAGTCCACTCGCAAAACAAGTAGAATTTAATCCTGAGAACTAAGTTCTAGAGATGAGAGCACTCGAAAGGAAGTATACTGCATGTTTTCACTGAGGAATAAAGTAAGTAATTGAACGTTCCCATGTTTTGCTTTAACTTTACTCCGTAAAAACAGAGCACTAAGTACCATTCCTTATGTTACTTACCCAATCTTTTACACACTTCTGTTGTGAAGTTTTGTTTCTACAAAGAATTTAAGTTCAATCAGGAATTAATTTTAAGAAAGTCTGTTTTGTGTCAGCTCTTAGTATTGTAATTACACCCCCTACACTCTATCACCTGTTCATACACTCATTATAAAAAAAAAAACAGTATATATCGATTATAACCTTATTTTCCCTTAAAAAGCACATAGATTGCTGAATGCACATCTATACAATAAAATGGAGTTTAAGAGCTGTAAATAAAATCAAAAAAAAAAAAAAAAAAAAAAGCCCAGCAACTTCAAACATCTATCAGGTATCTAAGTATTGCAAGTCCAAGCTCATTGACATATTTCAAACTTTTCACCTCTGATAAAAAAAAAAAACTTAAGACCGCAAAGTTAAACATATCTTTGCGTACAAACCTAAAACTTACTTTACAAAATAAGACAACTGACCATATCTGCCATAAATCTTACGATGTATTTAAGTCTTAAACTCCATCTGAGCAATCGCTAGCAGTTTTCATTCAGTATAGTTAACGTACTGTGCGCAGCAAGTATGCACAAATTGTTTCAGTGACCACAGAAGAGAGAAACACTTTATAGTCCATCTAAGCTGTAGTTCTAACAGCATAAGTCATTTGGTGCTCTGAAGTCTGAGCAGTCTCACATGGATTAACACCATCTAATAAGCACACGTTATATTAGTGTAGCCTGCCAGAGTCAGTTATTCAATGACTTGACATAAACCAAAACTGGGGGAGGGGGAGTGGGAGCACGAGCTTTGAGCTACTTGTTTCAAACTAATCTAGCTCTTTAAGACAAGGTACAAGACTGAAATCAGACCTACACCTCGCTTGTTCACTCTCCTTCTTCTCCCAAAATATATCATAGGAAAAAAGATCAAGAACAAGATAATTTATAACTTCCCTTTATGCTCTGAAATACACGAGAAAGGTAATAGTTATTTCTGCAAAAACCTTGACTTGTGTTTCTAAAGTCCTCAAGAAAATAAAACATACCTGCTATAGGCACATATCCAACTCCTTGCTGGTACACAGTGGGCATCAGGACCACTGGCTGGGGCTGCATCATCATGGCAGCTGGCAATGACTTGACACAAAAAAGCACGACAGAGATTAAAAGTACTTTAAGAACAGAAAAAAAATTGTAATAACAAATAAAATTAAAATAGTATTTGCAAAAAATTCACCACACTGCAAATCACTGCTCCACAGTTGATATGACTATACTAAGTGCTAATCTACATAAAATAAGATCTCAGGCAAATCAAGTGAACTACCATTCTTTTAACTGACAATTCATTTGAATGTAGCTCAGTATAATTACATCACATCAAACTAGTCTTGCAACAGTTCTTTGATAAAATTGGCTATTAAAATTTCATGTTACTGAAGCAGATGAATCTAAGAGATGGCTATATGCGTTTTCATGTCTTGCTCTTCTGGAGTAAGAGCAATTGAAATGTTTACATTCATTGTAACCATTTAAACAAAGCTTGAACGTTAGTTAAAGCAGTATACTGCTGCTAGAAACAAGTTAAAGTTCAAATTAATTTATTTTTGAGGTTAAAAGGTATTTTGAACAGAAACACCAATTTAACTCCATTCCTTTTTATACTAAAATTTCTATTCAGCTTGATCTTCGAAAACTTTAATAGTAAAAGGTAATATTCTATGTGTATTATATCCACCGGTTACAGACAGTTTTAAAGTTCAGCCCCAGGAAAAAAAAATTGTGATTAAAAGAACAACAGTTCACATGTGAGTCAGTATGTTAATTTCAAACAGCAGAGAACAACTATTCCAGCTTGTACACTCAATAGCAACTTGAAATTTTTGATCACGTACAAACACAGTAGAAAGCATTCAGGGCAGGTAGCTGTTGAACAGCACGTGCTAAAACAAAGGTGACAGACTAGAGAAGAGTTCACATGCTGCTGAATGGATCAGCTAAGTCAGCAGTTCAACAGGAAGCAAGACCAGGAGCACCAACAAAATATAGATGAAATTTAAAACAGAAATCATCAGAAAAAGAATTCAAACTATTCAGAAAAAAAATAGGACAGCAGAGTTTCCATTCCTTTTGTTTCTAAATTAACGTGACATTCTAAAGCATTAGGAAAAAAAAGATTTCTACTACTGTTAGATTCTATGAAGCCTCTTTTTTATTTAATTTTATTATTATTAAATTAGGAATTACGATGGATCATTTGAAAGAGATTTTTTTTTCCTTCTCCACTTCTGTCAGCACAGGAATGAGCTGAATTTTTCAGAATGACAAAACCAAATTCAGAAATATCCATTCATTACTTCACCAAAACAGATTTACTGACTTAAGCATTAGTTAAATATAATTAGGCCAGAAATTCATTTGGCTTACCGTGTATGACATAACCAGATTGATCATTCCTTCTTTATCATCACCCTGCCTTCCACTCAGGCTATACCATTCATCCTCCACATTTCCTTGTTTCAGAGACTCTGGAATTGTAATATGTGTCCAAGCAATGCGATCATCCATTGAAAAGGCCCGCTAGAGTGTATTTAAAATAAATTTTAATCAAGTTAATTGTCCTCAGAAATGGTTCTTGATTAGTATCTCCTTAAGTTTTATACTACTGCATTTTTCCAATTTTTAAATCATTCCTTTTGATAGAACTAAAGCATCAAAAAAGTATTTTAGTCATCATCTCCCTTCTACCAAGAATAAAGGGGTTTTTGCTCTAAGTGGAATCATAGATTGAACACAGGCATTTAACAAGAAGAAACTGAAAACCTCAAGCAGCACACTTCTAGAAATCCAACATACTAACATCAACATGGTTTATGTGAATTTAGTGACATCACATCAGAGGATGCTAAATGCTAAACAGTCTGAACACTCTCTGTCGCTTCACTGCTATTTATCTGTGCATGTTATATGTAGGATGCTATTGCATATCATCACCACTTACTTCATAAAAGCCCTACCTAATATGGTTTTCAAAAGTTGGAACTTTTAACAGCACAGAATACAGTATTTCAAATTTGAAAATTCCCAAAAGATAAAAACAATTTTATTCAATGCCATGAAGACACCATTGTGCAGCATTACCTTCTGGGGCCTGTGCTAAAAGAAAAACAGCTTTCAGAGATGTCTTGAACACTTTAGGTTATAGTTTAAAAGTTTCTAGCAGTTGAAAGCATCAGAGAGCAGGCTAATTAAATGATCAGGAAGTTGCTGCTGATTTTCCCCTTTTTATTTTTTAAGCATTTTCCTAAGGTAAAAAACATTTAGAAGAATACTATTTCCTACTACTGAAAGAATTCTAATGGGATTTATGCATGTCAGAAGGTAACGTTTCAGGCTGTCTGTATCAATAAATATGCCTCCTCAGATAGTCTTGCCCTGTCAGGTTTTACTTTTCCCCAATAACACTAGAATATAGGAACACAAGACACTTCAAGACTGAGGAAAGTAGATTATCTTGTATAGCCTGCAAAAGAAGTTTGACCAGCTATAGCAATTTTTCCTTGAGCACATAGCTATGCTGAAAAATATCTAAAAGGCTGAACCTAAAAGAAATGATAAAGAACCAATGCAGATAGGACATAGTATCAGAAGAAAAGCCCCTAAACTCAGTCTACACATTCAAAGCCCAGAAGATAAAACTTATCAAAGAGCATCAAGTTAACTGAAGTTTTTAGGCATGCACAACTTGAAATGCCATATATGTACTGTTTCCATCCTATCAATTTGTTGTTTGGCTGCAATTTAAGTTATATTCTTAAGAGAGCTGCTAGCAAAACTAAGGCATGACAGCAGCTTTAATAGATTTATGCAAGACTGTCTTAGACAAGGTCAGGTACAACTTCAAGCACATACCCCAGCAAAGGTTACATAAAGCCTGATGAAAAAACTAGATAAATACTGGAATAATTATCCCATGTTAAATTCTGACTTTATAGTCCTACCTAAGTTTTTTAACAGTCCATAGTTAGTGGACAGCAGTGGATTTTGCCTGATCACTTACAGTATTAACCTATAACCAACAATAGTTTTCGGAATATTTGCATTAACTACCTCCAGCTATCCAGTCAATAAGCATGTAAGCGGTCCTATCTGAAATGCAGATGCATCTGAATAGGCACGTATCAGTAAAAAGCAATCACTTAGGAGCAATCAACATATTACTAAATGAGAATTTATTTGTGTTTAAGCTACTATGGTAGGCTGTAGTCTGTCTTGCCTGTTGTAGCAATGGAACAGACTTCAACTCTATGAGCTAAACCTCGCAAAAGAGGATTCAAAAGCCTCACTTGTGTAACAACCACACAGTCAGTCAGTCAAATTTTACTACACACAATAACAGAGTCAGCAAAAAAGGCAAACCACAGATCTAAGCCTCACTTGCCACTTCTTAGGTTAAATTATTCAAGAAAATGTGTTTGTGCTAAGTCAACACCAACAGTCTGAACCGAAAAAGCTGAGATGCAGGTACTAGAATTCAAGTTATCCTCTTCCAGGGACCTGAGTACAGAAGATTACCTACCAGAGCTGTTAGCCAGACCTATTAGATCTCTGAGAAAACAAAGTTCTTTACAAGCTAGGAATTTCTTACCACTGCATCTTAAGTAAATCAGAGACAAGTGCCTACATGCCCATCTGCAATGGAATTCAGCCAAATATAGAATAAGTTAACATTCTACCTATAAATCCAGGTGACTATGTATATTTTATACTTCATATATCCCCAGCATTTGTAAGAGCTCGTATGAAAGTTCTTCCCAGATCAGAGTAATACTGAATAATACCAGAGAAGAACTGTATTAACAAGCTATCTTTCATCCAGATAGTACAGAAGATAAGGTTGTACGGCATCTTGATAGTGAAGAGGAGTTTAAACACTACTCGGACTCTTGTTCCTCTTCCTTTGTACATGCAAAAGAGCAGCTCTGCTAATGCTCAGTAGCCCTTATCAGCTGCCAAGGGAAAGGTAATAGTTATGACATTCTTGGGGACAGAATAACGCACTGCTGCTCTTAGGATTCTGAAAAATTTTCATCGTCTCGCAGAGAGCACAGACAAGAAACAGCCTTTAGTAACTCAATCCTATCTTGCAAGACTCCACCAAATCCTCAGCCTAAATTGTGGACGAGGAAAAAAATATATAGTAATTCTGACCTCATCAAATATCTCTAGATAAAAGGAGTCCACACCCGGGGGAACAGTGCATTGAATAACTTTGTTCCAGCGAGGGTTCTTGGCTCCATTATGTGCTGTGGGAGTTTCATATACAGCATAGCCCAGCCGTATTCGACAATATGGATCCATGCGGGTCATTCCATAGTTCTTTGCCAATTTTGCCTGGAAAAAGATGAAAACCCTTAAATATGTAACATTTGCATTAACTTTAGTTCACAAAGAGAATTAGACATTGAGTGAAGGACTATGTTCAAATATGACATAGAAAAAAAACCTCAAGAAAAACAGCGCTCTAAGACAGAACAGTCAAGGACACCATTAAAGAGCTCGAAAATGTTGAGAAAGGGCTTCTCTTTTTAAGCAGTCTGCTGTACAAAATATGCACTTTCATCATAACTAAAATAGGTTATTTCACAACAGATCGACAAATACATGATTACAACAAAAACAGTAATATAAATTCAATTTTTGCCTAGGTATTTGCTCTCTAATATGTTATCATGAAGTTAATGCAATAGGTAGCCAGGCCCATTTCACTGAAGTACTTTTAAAGGATGAAACAAAACCAATAGCTCTTTTAAAGGATGAAACAAAACCAATAGCTCTTTTAAAGGATGAAACAAAACCAATACCTTCAAGACTATCACACAATGTTCACACTGCTAAAGCAGTTCAATTCAGTAATATCTAGTTGCTTATACTTTTCAGAGATTAAAAAGAACACTTTGGCATTACTTAATTCAGTGTATCATTTAGTACTTTATGAAGCAACTTAAGTTTACTATAAGCACAAGTGTTCCATAGAATCAGTATCTTTGTAGCAACACACTTTTTCTATAAAGACCACACAAATAGAATGAAACAAGTTGATGACAGTGCTTAAGAAAACATCAAGTATTGTTGTATAGCTGCATCAAAGTAGAATTCAAAAAAATTTTTTTTGACATGATTTATCTGGCCTGTATTAAGAAGCTTACAGCTCTTCTTATAGCAAGAAAACACATAGAACATGGTACCTAGGATGCCTCCAACCCACATGGCATTTAAAGGGCTGAAAGAGTCAAGATTTCCACAGATTTTAGTCACAGTGGTGCCAACTCTGGCCTGGAAAGCCCTGTTCCCATTTAGGGCACACACTTGTTCAGCAATTTATATAGCAGAACCAGTGAGACATGTCTCAAAATGTTTCTTATAAATGTCGGCTTAGCAATTAAAACATGAATGTTAGCACCCAGATTATTCTATTCTAGACTGAAGCCCTGAGATTAAAGACCTTACTGTCAAACTTTACTGAGAGAGAGTAGAAAATTGTCAGCCCAGTAACTTAAGCAGACACAATCAACCCCACCTAGATACATTCATCACTATTTCTCCACGTCTGCTAGAATAATAATTAAAAAAAAAGTAGTAAATCACCTTCTCAACATTTTCTGATCTTCTACCAGTTTATTAGTAGCAGAATTAGTGCATGCTGTTCCATATGCTTAATCAACAACTGTTTAAATAAATAAATAAACCTCAACCAGCTTTTCACGCTCCATAGCTTAACTACATCACAGTAAGTCTCATCCAGAACGCCCTATGCCTCAATCTACCGCCAAGATTTCCAGAGCACCTTTACATAAAGTCCCAGATAGCCACAGAGCATTATCTCTTGACATACCACATGGTTGTGCTGCCATTCAGAAAGACCTTAACAGGCTGGAGAAGGTGACAGACAGAAATCTCACAAAATGCCAAGGAAAATGCTAGTCACACATCTAGGAAGCAGTAACTCCATGCACCAGGACAGGCTGGTGCTGACTGAAAAACTGCATTGCAGAAAAGGACCCAAGAGTCCTGGTGGATACCAAGTTGAACACAAGCCAGCAATGAGGAAGGAGTATATGAATGAAGTAGTATAGAAAGTGAGTAAGAATATAGCAAGCAGATGAAGGAAGACAATCTTTCCCTTGTACTCAGCACTGGTGAGACTACATTTGGAGTACTGTGTCCAGTCCAAGGCTCCCCAGTACAAGACAGGCATGGACCTACAGGAACAAGTACAGCAAAGGGCCACTAAGATGATTAAGCATTTCACAGAATCACAGAATGGTTGAGTTTGGAAGGGACCTCTAGACATCAGCTAGCCCACTCCACTCTGTTCAAAGCAGGGTGATCTAGAGCAGGTTGCTTAGGACTGCATCTAGTCAGGTTCTGAACATATTTCCCAGGACAGAGATTTTACAACCTCTCCAGTCAAGCTGTTCCAGTGTTTGATCAAGAAAAAAGGGGTTTTGTACATTTAAATGGAATTTCCTGTATCAGTATGTGCCCACTGCCTCTTGACTTTGCACTGGATACCATCAAAAAGAGCCTTGCTCTGTCTCCTTTACTCCCTGTCACCAGGCTTTTATACTGATTGGCAAGATTTCTCCTGAGCCTTCTCTTCTCAAAGCTAAACAATCCCAATTGTCTCAGCCTCTCCAAGTAAATCAAATTGTCTGATCCCCTAATTGGGATTAAGGGCTGGCCTCAAGGGGCAGAGTAGTGGGGGTATTGGACTAAATGACCTCCAGAGGTCCCATCATACCTGAACTATTTTATGATTCTGTAACAAGTTGTAACTTACAGCCATGGCATCAAAAACTGCCATCAAGCTTTGTTCTTCCAGCATAATTTTTCCTTATCTGCACAACAATTTAAAAATAAAGGAGGACTGAACATTATAATTACTGTACCAACTCAAACAGTCCACCAGTCCAAACACAAATAGTCTGGATGCTTCTGTATAGAGCTACCCAAAGTAAGATCTGACCTCTTATCAGCTCCAAGAAATTATACAATCTATATGCTGACAACATCCCACAACAGAAGGTACTTTCAGCAGTCCAAGTAAACAGCCAAAGATTAAAAAAAAACTACAGGCTAGCACACAAGTTTTTAGAAACTAAGAGTTAACGGAGATATGGCATGTCATCTGATAAACGTTTCATTTTCTTTTAGGTCTGAGGTTTAACCTGGATCATCTATTATTATATCTGAAAAAAAGAATTGATATTAAAGCCTCTTCCCCTGTGCTCTAAAAATAGTAATGTTTTTCTGCTGTTCAAAAATGCAAAACAAACTTCACATTCTATAGACAATCATTGAACAGAGATTGGAAAACTAGTCAGAAGCTGAGCAAAGACTGTAACTGAATGCAACGTACCAGCTCTGGACCTCAGAATAAACAAACTCTGCAAGAAGTGTCACTCCCATTTTTCAAAAAAAGGATACAGGTTGTGAAGGTGTGAGCTGACCAGTGAAGGATATAGCAAGGAAAGATCAGCACTTCTTTTCCCAAGAGATCCTAAAGTTTCTCTCATTGATAAGAAGCTCCACCACAGAAATAGTAACCATAAGTGTTCCAGGCTTGGTGTTAACTTTAAGGCTAAATGCATCTTCAGTATGTTTTTAGAGAAAAACTTAAAAACGCTATTTGCAAATTGATGAAGTGTATTGAGTTAATATGAAGGACATCTGGTGAGCTAGTGTTGATAAATACAATTATGTTAATACAGACAAGCTTTAAAACCTGAAATCTTATGCTTAATGAAGGCAACAATACAGTACTGAGAAGAAATCAAAGATAATGAGGGAAAAGGAAGAAAATAAAAGGCTAGGACTATGCACTTGTGATTAATAAGAAAGCCTGCAGAAAGCACTTGGAAAAACAGCACAAGGCATTAAAGGAAATGGAGATGGAGAAATAGTCACCTAGGAAAAATACATAAGGCAACCGCAGTTCCCTACAACATATAATATTCTCAAAATTGCTAATATCCTCCATATTTTTGCACAAAATCTTATCAGAAGTTTTAGAGAAACTGTTCCCTATAAAAATAGTATGAATTAACTTGATTACATGCTAAAATAGTTAGGTTTGTAGGAAATTACTGCATTACTCATGGTATAGCTATGAAACAGGACACTAGAAACAAAACAGTGATGTACAGAATCACTAAACTAGGAAAAAAAAAAACTTTAAAAACTACTCATTCCCTATACACAGATGGTTTAGTAACTCAAATTACAATGCAAAATTCTTTTGTGACCACTGATGAAAAAAAATAAAGCTTGTATTACAAAGACAGTGCAATTTATACCTGTACTATCGTAATGCTGAGTCTGCCTATTGTACCCATTGGTCCTCCATACTGTAGCTGCTGAGCTGCCTGGGCATCCAGTTGGATTTGCTGTTGCTGCTGAGTTGGCGTGATACGAAGAAAATCCTGAGGAAGCTCACCGACATACACCTGGGGGAAAGAAAAGAAAATTTTTACAAAATGAGAAAACCCAAACCTTCAAACTTGCATCTTCCACTTTCATAACAAAAAAGAATATAAATCAAAGAAAGCTTATCAAAAGCATTCAGCAGAATTTTATTCCAGATTTGACAGCACGAACAAGAAGTTAAATTCAATGACAAAAATACCAACTCATATAAAAACTATTCTCCTGCTCACTTTCAAAAATATTAAGTTCCAACATAAAACTCAAAAATAATGCGATATACAGAGTCTAGGCTGCTCTCCAACTGAACATTCAGCTGCTTAATACAAAAATCAGAGCTACTAGATTTTACAGCCCCTTCAAATAGGCATCTGATGACAGTCATTTCTTTCACTTATCCATCATACACATGGTCTTCAATATTTCCTATGACACATGAAGACTGAAAAGTCTAACTTGCTTTCATCTAGCATTAATATAGGTTGTTGCTCAATGAAGTTTCCACTATTTTTTACACATGCTTGTGTACTTCAGTGTAGAACTTGAGTTGCCTATTTTTAATATAAATGGTATAATGCAACCATTGTAAGGGTCATTTCCACGATCTTCAAGGCAGATCATAACCTCCTATGAACCAAATCCTTCAATGTAAGAGAGAGGCCATAATACTTTTCCAAGTTAAACTGTTTGCAACCACATTGCCAGTTTTGGGATAGAATCCCATCATGCCAAAACAATAATGGAGGAATTCCAAGTCTGATCTACCATAAGAATGAAACATGAAGGAAAAATGTGAAGTAGAAAAATTTTAGAGAAATTCTGTCACAAGGATGTGTGTGAATCAGCCGTCAAAATGTATTTTATTTTAAAGTGAAAGAAGGGAAAGTTGTCTATCATTTACTTGTCAATTATTTACTTGAGGTTATTTCCAAGTTTTAAATGCTCATTGAATACAACCCATTGCACACTTAAAGGGATCTTCACATTAAAATTTATTGTTATAGCATATTTGTTATTTTAAAAAGCAAATAAAATGGCATAGAAAAATTATAATTGAGCTGTACTCATGTGTTGCCTACAGAGATGGTTATGAATTTAATACTGAACCGCCCACTCTCAAGAGAAAAACAGTGCAATTTCTTATGTTGTTATCCCAGGCAAAATTACTCAATTGTATGTCTGGCAAACGCATGTCTACAGAACGACATACTTTAACATGTTAGAAGGCCCCTAGGACATAGCTTTTGAAGATTACCCAACACTTATGTTAAGACTGCATCTCTGAGATAGCAACAGTCATATGAAATGTGATTTGGCAAGAGCTGTAGCTTCTATTTGAGAGCCTCAGGGATCCTGGCAACTGGTGTTACAGACCAGAAAAAAAGTTTATCAAAAAGAGCTAAGGGAAGTGTAGTGACTACCTGCTGCTAAGCTGCTGAGAGGGAGGGAAAAGAGCGAATCATTTTTACCTACAAGTGCCCTAGAATCTTATAGTTAAAGCAAATATTACAGGTTTGGGTCACCTTTAAAAGCAACTAACTGACAATATCCATTAAGTACATTCCTGCCAGCAAAGCATTTACTTCAACAGAAATAATTATTGCTTTCTTCAAAGAGACTCCCTTTTGATGGAGCATCACTATGCATTGGAAATGCACTATCACAATGCATTCAAAATACCTTTCAAATGACAGACCGAAGAACCATAAACAATATTCTTTATATCCAATGTGCAACTCAAGCATTGTCTTCTTCCAACCAAATTCAACATTTGGATTCTTCATAAAAGCCTACTATCCTAAGCAAAGAAGTTACTCAATAGCCTTTTATTTGTAAATTTACTTACAAAAAATATATATATTGGTTAATAACACTTCAATGTTGCCATCAACTAGTGTAAACTGATGAACTCTTAGATGACAGCTGAACTTTCATCGTTAGTCTTTCCCGTCTGCAATATGCTCATCTATAACTATTCATATATATTCATTAAGCATTTGTCTTATTGATCTATTACTATTGACTAGTAATGTCTAGTACGATAAAGCCAAGCAAATGCTGATCTCTAGAATGTCAAGGAAAGTATTGCCATTAGAAAGAGAGTGCAAAGAATGCCAGATTGTTGTGAGAGTTCATCTGTAATATGGTGTAGAATTCTGGTCATATACTTTCAAGCAAAAAAAAAAAAATCCTTCTCAGATAACCACAGAATTAGAGAGTGCTTTAAGACAGCAAGACAGAAAAGCATGAATTACCTTTTCAATACTAAAAAGACAGCAACCACATGCTCTTAGAGTATCTTAAATAAAAAGTGAGAGAGAAAATGGGAGCAGAGAAAGAAAAGACTAAACTAAAAGACAGTGTTAGTATTTCAAGAAAATTTATTTAAATTATGTTGAAAGTTAGGCAAGGCCTGGAAATAGCCTTTTCTTTAGAAAACACAGAAAAGAAAGGAATTAGTTTTAAATAATGTATACCATCAATTTAGGAAAGATATGAAATGACATCAGAACTAGCAAAGTAATGCCCTTAAAATGCAGTAGGTCCACTCAAATCCTTCACCTCCCAGAAATTTCACATCTGGCGTTATTAGCATCTCCAAGATTCCACATCATGAAGATTTCCCATGGTAAGAAGTGGTGAAAACAGCCTTAACACTACATTCCCATATGCACAAAACTCTGGATGCCAGTTTCTCAGAGAAGGAAAAAAATAAATAAATAAATAATAAAAAAAACATGTTTTGTCTCAACCATCTGATATGGGCACTGAGAAGTTTAATTCATTCATGATGTTCTTTAAAACATACCCAGAAACAGAAAACAGTGTAGCTTTCAAAAGACTAAATCCTAAAAGACTGGAGCAGTAAACTCCTCCGTAAGTAAGAATGGAAAAATGTTCATACACACACTTACACCCTAAACATTCTGCTTTAACAGAAATCTGATACATATAAGTCTTGGTGATATCTTCCACAAAGTATCTAGCAGAGACATTTATATAGAAAAACACATTAGGCATTAAGTTTTTATGAGGATTATCAGTCGATTCCATATTGACGGAGATAAAAACAGCTGTGGGCAAACTTTTTATTTGTAAAGAAAAGCTAATTCCCTCTTCAAGGATTTAAAAGCAGGAAAACAACTGCAAACTACCTACTATACTCTAGATCAAAAATCCAATTTTGTATAACCAGAGTTTAACCTGTTTTTGTTTTTAAAGCAAGGAGAACCTAATGACAAGACTGTATCAAAATCCTATTCAACATCTACTTTGCAATAGATGTATTTCCCTCTACTACTATCTTAATATATAAGGAAGAATATGTGAAATTCAACCCCACTCTACTATTAACAATAGAATAATACAGTCTATTTAGCATTTGAATTATACATGGATTTACCTTTCAAGCAAGAAAGAAATACGACAGTATTACAATAAAACTACAACTCTGAAGAGAAAGGTTAAGCAGACATTCATAAAGACAAATCTGTTCTGTAATTACTTCTTAATAAGCTTTACTGTCATCACAAACATGAATTTTCTAGAAACAGGTAACATTGTCCTTGCAGTCCACTAAAATTGTCTAACATCTAGCTTAAAGATCTTCAAAGAGAAATATTGCAGCTGTAAACTTCACATCAATTTTTTCTTTAAACCTAAGGTGGTGTTCTACAGCCATATAAACTAATTCAGGACCAATTTGTCTCAGTCTCACCTCATTTCCTCTCATCACCATTTTCTGGCCAAAATAAAACGGTGCAAATGCAATTGTCACAGGAGCTAGTGCAGGAGGCTGATCAGAAGAAAATGAACCACGGGCTGGGGGGGGGGGGGAGAAGAGGAGTAGAAGTAACCGGGTCCCTTACCTGGCTCACTAACTGATAATCCCTGCCTAAGGAAGGTCAAGGGAACATAGGGATAAGGATGATCACAATTGCTCTGACTTATGGAACCATATGCTGAGATATGATACATTCAGAGTACTATAACTAAGGTTTCCACACTGGAAAGTAGTACTAGAAATGCTGATAATAGGTTCTAGAGAAGTTTGAAGTTAAAGAGCTATAAAACACCTAGCTGCTCAAAAAGTTTTATGTATTCTCCTATAAATGATTTTACTGTTTTTAAGAAAGAGGAAGTGAGTGACTGAGAATTTAGAACTGTAATTCTACACTATGCACATTAAAGAAAGAATTGGGACCAGACAGAATGCATCTAAAGGTTAGATGATGTTATTGCAAGGTTGCTATCATCTCTGAAAAGATGTGTAGGTAAGAGGATGACTATACACTCAAAAAAGCAAAGATGAACTGAGAAACAACATGCCTGTCAGTTTCACTTTGGTCACTGGGAAATTCGTGGAGCAAGTCCTCCTTCTTAAAGACTCAGGCACATAAAGGATATACCAGGAATAACCATCCTAGATTTACCAAGGGTTTAAAATAAATAAATAAATAAATAAATAAGGCCTGACCAACACAATAGTTTTCTACAATAAAATTACTAGATCTGTGGATGAGCGAAAATAGATTTATGTTGATTTTCACAAGGCTTTCAAAAAGGTCACCTACAGCACTCTTGCATGGGTTGGTACAATCCAGATGGGTGGGCCATTTGATGGATGAAAAATTAGTTGGATCACTGGGCTCAAAAGTTGAAGTTCAGTGGTTAACAGCATATACTCTATTTGGAGGTTACTTACAAGCAAAATTTTTCAGAGATCTATACTGGGACCTACCTTTCATGTCTAATATCTTTCCTTATTAGTGATCTAGAGGATGAGGAACAATGCAGCCTCATCAGTTTTGCAGATGACAACAAATTTGGGGTGAAATGGTTGGTATATTTTAAGACAGGACCAATACTCGGAGATGGAGGAATGCACTGGCAGAAGTCTCAAATTCAGCAAGTCCTCTACTTAGGAGAGAGCAGTCCTTTCCCCTGGTACTGGCTGCAGAATAAATGACAGTAGCAGCTCTGCAGAAAAAAAAAAAGGACCTGGAGGTCCTGGTGAAGACCAAAGTACACATGAATGAGCAGTGCAGTCTAGCAACAACAAAGGCTAACCTACTGTGCTGTATCAGCAAAAGTGTAGCCACGGGACTGAAAGAAGTTATTTCCTTTACTCAGCAATAGAGCACACCTGGAATACTACATACAGTTTTGGACCCATCAGTACAAGAAAGATGTTAAACTTGAGTGAGTCTTGCAAAGGGCCACAGAGACAGCAGAGGGCTGAAGCATAGGACCTATGAGGAGAGGCTGAAGATTTGTCTACACTAAAGGAAACTTACAGAATATCTAATAACCTCCTCAGAGATGCTGGAAGGCTACTATCAAGAAAACAGTCATACTCCCTTCTGAGATGCAGGAGGAAAACAAACATTTGTCCTAAACTGGAACAGCAGAGATTCAACTTGAAACAAGTTGAAGCAGTGGGGCATGGGGAAATCACCACAGGGACAGTCAAGTATTGTAATAAGTTACCCAGCGAGGTTGCAGAATCTCTGTCCTTGGAGGTTTTGAAGACCCAAGTGGACAAATCCCTAAGCAACCTGGTATTCAACACTGATCATGCTTTGAGCAAAACATTGCACTAGGCAGCCTCCTGAGGTCCCTTCTAACCTGAATTATTCTATGACTATATAATTCATTTTGTAGTACAACATCTTCACTTTAACTTCTACAGAATTTAGTTACTTGCTAAACTTCAGCTTTTCAGTTTAGAGTTGAACAAAGGAAGGAACATAACTGCTGATTAAGTTGATCAAATTTACAATTTACAAAAATTGTTTGTAAAATGACACCAAAAATGAAAACCATAGTAGACTGAAAGGTTCCAGACACTTATTACTCCTTCCTGTTGCTAGAATCTCCCATTTACTTTGCTGCTTCCATGTGTCTACCTGTAAAGGCTTTGAATCTATAATGTTCATCTTGATAAAATTTTCTCCTTCTCCCAAGTATTCAAACTGTGTTTGGTCCTGACTGGATATTTAACCATACGCTATTTCTTCTGGATTTTCTCAGCACACCTAGATTAGTCCAAAACACTAACATTCTAGGTCTTTACAAAATAAGTTCTATAGTGCAAAAACACAATCATTAATAAAGGAGGAAAAAAAAAAGAAAAAAAGATTTGGTTTTGTAGAAGGAGAAATTGGGAAACCAGCAATTGCTGTCAAAGACTCTTCTTTTCACTAAAACAGTAATTTGAAAGCTAAATGTGGCAGAAACTGATTTAAACATGAGTTACAAAATAAAGAGAGGATGAGCACACACTGATATCTCATATTCAAAAATTATGCTTACAGTATTCTTGAACTAAGTATATTTGGTTCACAGTCAATATAATAAAGAAATAACACAGGTAAAAGTCAAAAACAGCTCAAAATAAGGAAACACATAAATTCACACCAGGGTTAGCTTTAAGGAGAAGAATAACCAACATCAGTTCCAGTAACAGGTTTCTAACTTCTACACTACCACTAGACATATCAATACAGATTTTCCTTTCTTCCAAGTCTTAGTTAAAAGAAAATACCAATGGATACAACAGAAAACAATTCACTTCGAAGGAACTTTACAATACTTTTCTTATTTGTAAGAGAGCAAGAACTTTAAAGCATTGTCAATACCATCCTGAACCCTTTGTCAAAGGAATGTGCCTCAGAGATCAAAACATCACAGTTAAACATTAATTCACATTTTCCTTAGAAACATTTGCTGAAGTCTTACTCCATCAACTTTTTGAAAACAACTTTTGGAATCCAAATTGATTGATGTGTGCTTACGACAGTTCCACCTCAAAAAACTAGAACTGTAATACTACATATACCTGCATTCTAATAAAAAATGAAATAGCTAATAAAATACTCAATTGTATCCAGAACTAACAATAGCATTTCAGAGACAGGACTTCACATTAGAAAATGTTCCTGAAGACAGCATACCTTATTGATACCAGACAACACAAACAGCGGGGGGGGGGGGGGGAGAGGGGGAAGAGAAAGAGAAAGAGAGAGAGAACGCACACACAAAGATTTAAAAGATGTCAAAAACAAACTTTATGCCGTTAAATGTTAGTATTAGACAAGAACAGAGAAGTAAACATAAGCATAGCCTGCTAATTAGAAGATTTAAATAATAAAAATAATAATACTTATGGAAATCACCAGAACAGAAATCTAATTAGCTCTAGGATGGTACTTGATCTAATTTTAAAGGACATGACATATTTGCTAGCACAGTGAATGATGAAGGGGATCCATTTGGTGTGTTTGGCTATGTAAGGAACCACAAATACACAGTTTCAGTCTCCCAGACCTGAAGCTTAATTAGACTAGTTAGTGATCTCTCAAAAGATATCATTTAATAACCATTACATATTCAGCTATAGTTTTAAGATTTCAAAAGCTGCACATCACACAACATGAAATTATGCTAATTCCCTACCTTCATGAAAGTAGTTAGGGAAATCTATATTGCAGCAGAATATTTACAAACAGGCAGAAGGAATTCTGTTTTCTTAACAGAGCAAATCAGAAGTGGTGAAATTTAACAGCAGATCAGAAGCGTTAGTCACCAAGCAAGTATCGCTAAAAAAACTAGAAACCATGGGTTTAAAAACAGTATTATCACAAGTTTAGCAGTATATTTTCTTTTCTGCTGGAAACAACTTTGAGTGTTTTCTTGCCTGTTCAAACATCAAGAGACAGGAAGAACATTCTCTGCAGCATCAAGGAGAAACTATTTTTAGTCCTTTAGCACCATTTAGCGGCTATTCATTTGTAATGCAGTCTTACATATAGAAACTAGTGAACTGCATCTTCTGCTCCAAGGAAAATCAGGAAAGGAAAGAACGTGCTAAACGAGCATTCTCACCTTCAAATAGCAGTTTTTTAATACTGCAGGATTTAGTCATTCATTTGAAAACATTCAAACTTCTGAAGTGGTAAAGACCAATGAGAAAAACATGCACAATAGTATTAGGAGAAAATAAGAAAAAAAGACAGTAAACATTGAAGTTGTAGAGGATGTCACCACATACCTTTCATATTGGCAGGCCTACACCAATTCTAAGTAACAAGTACTTTCAAGAAATTACACAAGACTACCATGTGTAATTCTAAAATCGAATGACATCTAGAAGAGTATTAAAAACGTTCCTTTAAAATACTTGAGACAGACTAGACAGATATGATTTTCCAACTGCAAGCCTATAGCCAAGACCAAGAAGGTTCTCATTAAACTTCCAACTCAACACGATGATTTCACCAAACTAAAGCAAGCAGAGATTAGAAGTATTCTACTGAATATCAACAATTTATCACAACAGGCAAGCAGAACTTCTCTCAAAAAGAAATGCCACTCCTGTAGGGATAGAAACGTGTACAATTTAATCTCTCTGCAAATCAGAACTTCAGTCAGGCCTACTGTTCCAGCTTTAGCCAAAATCACTTTAAAGTCATTAGCACCTCCTTCAACCCTCACTCCCACATCGATTCTCTTCAATCTCCCCACTCTTTTCCAAAGACAGACTAAGGGATAACTAGAAGGGAAGTTACTTTTAAAACAAACTTGTATTATTTTGTGAAGTAGTTATATTATTTTGCCTTTTTGAACAGATCTATTACATACTGACAGAATTGTGTTGGATGCAATTACACAGTCAATTCAACCACCAAGCCTCTGGAGGTAGCAAATATCTAATCCACTACAGATTCACTTGGAACAGCAATCTCTATCCTGCCATGATATCATCCAGAAAGAGCAGAAAGCTGGATTCATCCGTTTTACCTTAACTCTCAATTTTAAACTTTTATTCCAGCAACAGAACTATCATCAAAACGTATTGTAAAAGGAATCTATTTTTGAAGAGCAGACAAACAAGGCATTTTAAAGAGCTATATTAAGAACCAAAGAACCTCACTATCATGAGATAACATCAGACATAGATGCAGCTTTTCGAGATTAGCAATTTAGTAACTCATGCCTCTGGCCTTTCAGCAAGGCTACACAGAAAAATAAAAAAATAGCTTTCTAAGAAACAAAGAACAACAGTTTAAGTCTTAAAAAAAAACGAAAAAAAATTCACTAGCAGAACAAAGTATTGTCCATTGCTAGTGGATCCTCCCAGAGAGGGGGAACAGACAGAAATGAAGGGCAGGTGTTATAACAGCAGTGTTTTGCCTCATATCTACAGTAAAGCGCCCTGGCATGGGGAAATATTTTCCAAGGCATAACTAGATCGTAAGACTTCCCAATAAACAATCAAGACAAACTTCTAGAAGATTGTCAAGCTGTTTTTAAAACTGCTCAGTCCCCCCACCCCTGGTTACATTACCATCGCATGTATCTCTCAGCATCCTATTTCACGTTCCACCTTTCAGTTGTCAACGCACGATGGCGATTTCAAAAACAGCCGTTGGAACTGTGTAGACCACTCATGGTGCTAGAAAGCTCTGCTCCACTTTTAAGAGAAAGTGGTTTGGCTTTGCTTCCCTCCTTTAGAAGGGCCGCAGACAACACGCAGAATAGCCTCTCCAAGCCCTGAACGCACATAGGTGGGACTTCCCCCTCTCTTCTTTCCCAAAGACTCTTCCAAAGGCGGACAGCTAGGAAAAAACGCAGACGTTCCTCTCACACACACCCGGCACTATCACGGCAGGCTGGAGATAGACGTCTTTTCCCTCCTCTTCCCTGCACACCCTTGCCACGGGCCGCCACTGGGGGAAGGGAAGGAGGCAAGAAGGGTGAGTCACCCTCCCACCGAGGTCCACTGGCAGAAGCTGTGCCTCAGACTGGAGCGACAGATCCCGAGGCCCGGCAGGGTCCCAACTGGGCCTCACCAGCCCAACCGGGAGCACCCGTGAGGATAAGAGGATAAATTCTGCCCCAGCCCCAACGGCGACCTTCTCAGCCGTAAGGACCTCACGCGGCCGCACTCACCGGGCCCCGCTGGGTACTGACAGTGGTCGCCATAGCGCCTCCCTCGGACCGAGACCCTTCCTTCCGCCCCGCCAGGCCGCCGCCGCTACCGTTACTGCTCCGGCCGCCGCCGCTAACCGTCACTCAGCGCGAGGTTCCCGAGTCAGCTGATCCCGGCCCTACCCCGCCCCCTCCCTCCCTCGGCGCCGCGCGTGCTTCCAGCACTGCGCTGCCCCCGCCCCTTCTGGTGGTTTCCAAAGCCACGGAGCACGCAGCGCCATGCGCATGCGCCAAAGAGCGAACGGGCCGGGAGAAGGGAGGGGGAACCGGCCGCCCCCCTTTTTGCGCATGCGCCCACCACCCAACCGGCAGGAGAGCGGTGCTTTCCCGCGCATGCGCCCCGCTGCCCTGCGTCCTCCGCAGGGGGCGCAGCGCGGCGCGAGGGTGGCGCGGCCGCGGGGGGGCGCTGCGGCCGCGGCGGCGAGCGGTGGGCGCCGGCGCCCTAAGGGACAGCGGTGGGGGGCGGGGGCGCGTTTCCCTCGCTCTTTGCCGTGGGGCCGCCCCCCTCCGAGCCGTGGCGGTGCCCCCGCCGGGTTCCCCCGTGGGAAGGGTCTCGGGGGCGCCGCGGGGGCTCCGGGCCGCGGGGGGTGCCCGCGCGTTGGCCTGAGGCGGCGGCTGAGGGCGGCTCTGGCAGGCCCCGAGGGGGCGCAGGCCGAGCCGCCGCCGCCGGGCGCTGCCGCTCTCCCTCCCTCTCCGCAGCTCTGCGAGGCGGGACGCGCAGAGGCGCGGCTGTGCGCGGGCGGAGGCGGGCGGCCGAGGGAGCGGCGCTGTGTCTCGCCCGGCGCCGCGGTCTGGGTGGCTGGGCGCGTTTCAGCGGTTTTCCCGAAGGTTAGCGCTTGACCTCCTTCGGCCTCCTGCGTGCGTGCAGCCCTTTCCAGAACAGAAACGGTTTAATATTCATTTGAGCGCTGCTTTGGGAGAGAAAATCTGATCATTTCAAAGCCTATTTAAATCACTGTTTCCTGTCGTTAGGATCTGCTGCATTAATTTAGCCATTAATTAAAATTCTAGTGCAGATTTCAGGAGCTGGAAATAGAACAGTGCAATTAGGAACGCTCCAAATATAGCACAGATTTCTTTTTCTTTTCCTTTTTTTTTTAAGTGCCGTAACTTTTGCATGTAGCAGGAAGGGCCTCCTCATCTTTCTGCTTGTGTCTTGATACTCAGAAAAATGAGTACTACAGAATATAATTGATTAGGAGCCATTGAACAAATACTGATGACACCAGCTGCAAGTTAGCCAGCCAGCAGAAGGGAAAAGCTGTAATAGTCCTTGCATTTGCCAACAACCATTTATTTGTTGGGCCTAGAATTGAAGTCAACCTACAGAACTGTGGATGAAGCAGAGAAACCTTCCCTTGTTCCTGCCACCAGAAGAGAAGCCAAACCAAAAAATATATGATTGTAGTTTTTAAAAAAGAAGGGTGAATCCACCCCCTTTTATCAGTTTAAGAAGAGATTGACTACTACAACCTTAGGCCATGGGCCACTCAAACTCTAGTGAGCTGTTACTCATATTCAGAGTCTGCTGGTGTAGACATTTTTGCAGGGGAGAAAGGCTTATTTTTTTGGAGGAAGTTAAAGGAATCTGATCTTTTCATTGCCTTTTTTCTTGTATAGGTCTTGCAGCAGAGATAGTGTAGTACAAGAAGAGGCAATGCAAAGTTAAGCTGAGTGATGATAGTTTAAGAACATTTCACATCTTAAAATGTCAGATGTGCAGCCTGTTGCTACAAGGCTTATTGATGCAGTTGCATCAGTTTATAACAAACACTGTGTTGGTATAGCCTCTTTTGGTAGATCTAAAGAAATGAAATAAACGTTGCTTCTCTAAATTCTTTGCACTGTATAACTATATACATGCAAGAAAATTTCAATGGTTAAATGACAGAAGTATTTTGAGCCAGCATAGTTAGAACGGTACAAAAACCTCATATAGAGGAGGGAAGAAAATGGGTGCTTATCTTCATAATTACAATCTTCTGTCATGAAAGCAGGTTGAAGGGAAGAGAATGTTAACAAACCTTATAGCTATTCATACGTCTAACCTACACAAGCTAGGAAATAACAGCTTATTGTAACTGTTCCTGGCTTACTTACTTACTTACCTATGTATCTTTCTAACTAAGGAGACCTCAGAAAGTCTCGAGAATTTCAGAGATTAGACATGAGATAATGTTATTCTCTCTATAAAATTTATTTCATCAGAAGAAAAAGTACTGGTATTAATTCAGAGGCTCTTGAGATTTGTACTCCTCACACATAGAGATTTGCAGTGATTAGAGTGAATACTGTGCATTCCTAATTACCACCATTTTCTAAGTGCATCTTTTATTTCCTTTTTTTATTATTATTATTCCCAGGAAATGAATTTTTCCACATCGAGTCTACTCACTTAATTTTAAGCACCTTTTTAATCTGTGTAGTAAAGGATCTGTTGCTAAACTCATTCTTCCTAGGTTAAGTTATCTTCTGAACGGATCCTGAGAATTGTACAAAAACACCAGCTTTGCCATCTGCTGGACATCCACAAGAACAGCAAGTAGCCTTCAATCAGGAGAGACAGATGTTCTTGTTTCCCCAAGCGCAGTATCACCACAAATAGGAAGCACTGGTGCAAAAACATTAGGCAAGGATTCTGATGTGAATCTCATAATTAAAGTGGGAATGTAAGCCAAGGGAAAGGTGAGAGAACAGAAGTCATAAAACCTTGTTACTCAGAACATATGGGCATCATTAAAAAAAGGTTGAAAGGTAATTAAAGAAGATATAATGACAATAAATTACATTTATCTTGTAATAAAAATGGAAAGATCAGTTTCTTCCATATTTTTCGTTGATTCCCAGTCTTTTTTCCATCATTCCCAGTTCATCTGTCCATAGTCCCCCCTTCCCGAATAACTTTTTTTCCCTTTGTCTTCTATTCTTTCGTATATGCTTTTATCCCTTTTACGCCTCCTGTCAATCCTCTCTTTTGCTTTGGTCCTCTGTTTAGATTCCTACATTTTTCTGTTTTAAAAATGCTTCCTATAGATTTGCCATAACTCCCTTACTGAGGTTCCACTTCCAGTTTTCTGTTCCTGTCCTTCATAACTTTATCTCCTTGTTCCTAGCCAGGCTGGCTGGCTGAACAAGAGGCAGCTCATGTTTCTGAGCTCTACGTACGCTGCTTTGCCAATATCAGGACAAGTGCCACGGATATCTTAATACCTTCACTGAAACTTTTACCTGGTGAGGTCATTAATGTGGTTTATTCTCTCTAATCAGTAGGCTATTTTTATGAAATTTATAGGAGCTTAATATATCTGAAACCACTAAATAAAAATTAATTGAAATTGGACATAAGATTCAAAAGTTCCTGGGGGACATGCAGAGACAAACAAATACGTGCTCACTTTGAGTGATTGCTTGAAAATTAGCAAGCAGGCATTCTTTCCTGGGGTGGCTCCAGAATCTAGAAATGATGATACCTTGTATGCTTTTCTTCATAAAAACAGAAACTCATGTCTCATCAGGAGGACAGGCAAATGTGCATGGCGCTTTCCTCCACTGAGGAACAGAGCAGAATTCTTGACAAACCCGTTTTGTACTTGTTCACAAAACTAGAACAGATACCCCAAAGGTTGAGGAGAGTCAGATGCTATGGAGCAGGCAGGGAACAGGAGGCTTAACAGCACAGTGTCTTAACTTTTTGACGTGTTCATTTAGCACTCAGCATTGGTATTTAGCTCCAAAATTGAAATCTATCAGTTCCACAAAAAAATAATTAGTATGGAGATAGCTATGTATTTATACCTCTTCAGCAGTGCCCTTTTAGGAAAGTCAAGTGTATGAATTTACTTACTTAAGATATATGGCAGAATCCTTCAGTTAGTAAGTCAAGTTCAAACTATTAGTCAATCTCTTTTCCAGGTAACCATCACAAGCAGTGGGTTAAGCATGGTTAAGCTTTCTTAGCTGAGCTAAAGCTGGTGCATAAAAGCAGAATAACAAGTCATAGCGGTGCCATTTAGTTCACAGACATTAATTTAGGCACTGCATAGCTTGAAGATGGATCTCACAGCAGACTAGCAAAACAAGTTTTAGGGTAAGTTTTTTAGGTTTCGCAAAAATATTGCAAGGTGGATATGTATCACTTACATCACTGGTTGGGACTCAGGCAAGACAGTGTCCCCTGAGGGCTTCAGATGCAGCAAAAAGGGTATGATTCTGCTGCATGGGAAAAAGACACATCTTTTGCAAATTGCAGAGCCCAATTCTACCACTGTTTCCTGCAGTCACTCAAAGGAGGTAAGCAGACGACAAGGGCATAGGTGAATAAGGCCCAAGGTATATACTGCTTTGTGGATCCAGCCCATTCCAGAGTGGAAGTGAAAGAAAAGGAAAGGAATGTTGCAGGCTTCAAGCTACATGGAGTCCTGGTGTGCCACGCTCAGCTACTCGAGACGTATTTGGCTTTACATAGGTGCTGGACACAGCACTGAATATACAGCAGAGTGCAATGTTAATCCTTTGTTCATGGTACCAGCTCAAGCTTGGTGATGCACAACAGAGCTGAAACAATAACATGGAAATCCCAGATGGCATTCAGGCTGGCTGTAACGAACAATGATTTCCACTTCAATAGCATGCAAGGAACTCACAGTGCATTGCAAACTTTAATTAATCCTCACAGTCCAATTGGGATGCAGAAGGATTACATCCCTCATCATGGAAAGAAAGAGCTCCAGCATTACACGTGGCAACTATGTAATATACACACCACCACACCCAGGAATTTTAGCCAGGATGCATACTGTGCTGAAACTACAGGGAAATTTAAGTGGATAGAGTGAAGAGAGAAGGAATTAAAAGTGAACTGAAGCTCAAAATCAACAGTGCATCCCCCCGACATCAGGCCATGAAATAGAGATGTTAGAATAAACAGCAGACAACTTACCACCATTACAACCACTGCATAATTCCATACCATAGTTACTGATTGAACTAGATCATTATTGGCAAAAATGTTGTTCAAGCAATTGTGGACGATTCTAGCAGAAAAGCTGAAGCTGCTGCCGAGCAGCTAGTAAGTGGCTGTTTTTCAGTCATGTTGCACTCAAAATAGCTTTCCAACAGGGAAAAGCAAATTCTATTGGCTTCAACACCTGGTTGAGCAACTTAATAGGGACAAAATTGAAAGTCAGAGCTGAATCATTATTTATTTTGTAAGTACATCTTCATCATGCAGTCCACTCTAAGATAGGAGTTATTTCATTTCAAATCAAGCTCATGCCAGGTTTTTCTGTAGCCTCATTCAGTGAAGAGGTGAGGGGAAGGTTCTTTGAAAATGATTTCAGATGGCAGCTGCTTCAGATGAGCAGAGCAATCTGCAATCATCAGGAAGATTTTTTTCCCTTCCTCCAGTTCCCCTTTACCTTCCCTGAACTGTATTTCTTAAGTGTATTTATAATGCACCAGGAAAATGGTAGCAGTGCAAAGACTATATTTAGCGCTATTTAGATAACACGACAATTCCCAGAGAGTGTATCAAAAATGACGAGAAAACAGTAATGAGAGCAAAATGAAGAGGGCTCTGTCTTGTCCACAACAAAGAAAACAGCTTATTCCTCTCCTCATTGAAGTTACCTTTTATGTATTTGAAAACTGCTATTATTTTACCTCTCAGTTTACTTTTCTTTGAAGTTCAGGTGCTCAGATGAAGTTCAGTCTAAACTTAAATAACTCAATTCCTTCAGCCTTTCCTTATGAGTCAATTTTTAAGAAGCCTGATAATTACTGTTGTCTTCCTCTGGCTTTCTTTTTTCTTCCCAGTGGGACCATACCTTTCCTGAAGTGCCCCAGATTGGACACAGTGTTCCAGCTGGAGCGTATGCAGCTCCAAGGAGAGCTGAAGCATTACTTCATGTTTTGTAGGTGATAACACTGGCTGTAAATTACAGTAAGTGTTTGCCCCTTTTTTTACCAGCACTGTAATACTGTTTACTCCTGTTCAGCCTATAATCTATGTTAACATCCAAAACATTTTCTGCCTTGCTGTCTTTCATCCTCTTATGATTTTGCAATTCGTTATTCCTGCCTAAATGTAGTGACTTATGTTTGTTTGTATTGAATTGCATCCTCTTGACTTCTGGAGTTGTTCTACAATGTATACATGTTATGTTTGATTGGCAAAAATATCTACCCACAGTAATTATAAATAAATCAACATGTTCATTTATTTAAAGGAAGCTACTGTCTTCTCTAGGGAGAAATTTGGCAAATGAAGTCTTCACATCTTTTTTTATTAAATTGGATTATCTTTTATCTAGATTATCTCTCAAATAGAAGAATTCCTTGCCGCCTCATTTTAAAAGAGACAGAATTTTGACAAGTTTTGTTACACCTAAGTATGGTTGTTATTAAAGGTTTGAAAATAAAGATTAAGAATTCTTAGATTCTGGCATTCCAGTCTCACAGAAAAAGGACATACAGCCTCTTTGGTTGTGATATTCATATTTCTACCTAAACTTATGCCATATTTGTGAGTAGATGTTATTGTAGGCATCCTGTTCATGTACCATTCCCCATTTATTTGTTTCTTTTTTTGTCTTCTAAAAGGGCTTCTTAGAAAAGAAAACAAAAAGAAAACAAATATGCAGAAAAGTGAAAGAGTTGCTTTTTTTCCCCTCACCAATATATAAATTAGGACAAGGAAGGAGAGAAATAATGAAATATTATTTTAGAGTAATGTGAACAAGCCCCAGATTTGCTCAGGTTTCTTCAAAATTCTTCTTATTCAATTTCTTCACAAGTTTCCCATTTGTTCTAATATTTCATTTAGCCTAGAGTTTTTAATTAAACTGCAATTGTGATTTAGCTGATTTCCGATTAATACATACTAACTTATACAATTGGAAGTAAGGCTTATGATTGCAAAGCATTTCAAGGCACAGACATGCTCTGTATTCACACATGCAGTAGAGTCTACAGCCAAGATAGTCATACACTAGTTGCAGGAGCCTGCTTTGCACAAGAAAAATTTCTTTTGCGTGGCTTGAGTTTTGAAGTTAAATCAAATGACCTAAGGAAGGTAGTGAGCTTTTCTACTTCTGGTTTCAGTGATGCTAAAAAATGTCTAAGTGGAAAACAAGCAAGAATCATTCTTGTTCAGTAATTACTCAGAGCCAAAAAGTCTGTCAGAATCTTCTACTTCCTCCAGGAACCAAATTCGAATAACAGGCAACACTACTGTGAACCTCTGCTCAACGTACTTCCAGGTGGTTCAGGTAAAGGCTTCTGAATGGTACAGTTTCCCATGCTCATCCTAATGGCAAGAAATACTTTCTCTCCCCCTTCCCATCCCAGACAAGCCAACATGTTCTTCTACTTTCTTAAATTCGTTATAGGAATCTTTGTTTACATGCAGGAAAACACTGTTTTTCTCCTTTGAAATTTAGGTAATATTTGCTCCCTCTGCAATAATAAGATACACGTGTAAATCAGTACACTATCTTTTCCCCCTCCTCAACTCCTGATTTTTACAGGATAGGCACCAATTTTGTGTGAAAAAAAGATTGAAGGAGGAAGGAATTCCTAAGTTAAATGTCATACTTTCTCCCACTAGGCACTTCAATTATAGATATTAGTTTTTATAATTAACAGTGAATATTAAGAAGATTCTAGGATAATGGTGTATTTAAATAGTGATATTTAGCAGGTTCGTTCTCTGGTTGGCTCTCTCTTTGTGTCTTTATATTTGGTGCCTAAGTGCCTGCAAGAAAATCATTATTTTCTGTTAGATGTTTAATCACAAACCCTGCAAGGAAATTTGCTGTTTTTCAAACAGTGCAGAACTAACTTCATTACCACATTGACATGCTAGTACATTTGTCAGCTGTAAAGCTGCATCTTCTTAAAAGTCTCTAGTCTATGTTCCCTTTGAAAAAGATTATTTTCAAGTAATACAATAGATCTTCTGCAACCTGATTTTCTATTTCCTGCTTTCCTCCAGAGCCTTTTCTGCTGAATGTGGCAGGTTATGGGGAACAAGGTAGGCTGCATGAGAATAAACTTGGTGTCTGCAGTGAAAAGATTCTTGTATGTGCTAGCTCTGGTTTCTCTGGGGCCAGATTCTCAGCCTCCTTTGAAGTCAGCAGTGATGTACACACATGATCCTGAGTTTAGGCCTGGAAGGGACAGAGATCTGCTTCTCTGCAGAGCTGCCATACCTCAGCATCAAGAGAAGACAATAGGAGCTGCAGGAGCACAACCACCCCTGAAAATCCAGCTCATTTTATGCTCATATAGAAGGTTTCTTCCAACAAGGTATTAGGGGACTAGAGACAATCCTGAGGAATACAGATACACGGTCCACTGTGGCTCCGGGAGTCTCAAACATTCTCGAACTGAATGGGTCAACATCTGCAGCTAAATATTTCAAGTAGTTTGTGACTCCTCTTTCTTTTCTCTGATCCTTAGGTGTCACCATATTCCCTTAGTGACATGAGGGACCTTGGGCAGCATCTGAGTGTCAATAAACACGTATAGAGTGTTTGGCACAAAATGTCTTGGTGTGATCAAGGCTTTTAGGACTTACTACAGTGTGTGTATATATATATGTGTGTGTGTGTGATATATACACGCATACTGTAATCAAGGGGAAGAAAGTACAAACTGGATATTTAGAGAGTGTATTTCATTCCTTTCTATTTTCTAGGAGACTGAAGAAAGACTTATAATAATGGAAGTATGTGTGCACGCGAACCCTCAAGAGAGCTCATGTACATCTTGAGCATGTACATCTTGAGTTGTCTGCAGGAATGCAACTGGAAGGAATGACTGCCAGAAAAAGCAATGAATCAAAGAGGAAAAATTAAATAAGCCAGGTTACTTTCCATCATCTTATGTGTGCAAAGTTTTCAGATGAAGAAAATGAATGTTTAATGGCAATGAGTTGCTGCTCTAAGTGCAGTTTCTGCTGGACTTGTAGAGAATTGTAAGGAAAGCAAATGTCTATATTAAGCATACCTGTTTCAAGTCACTTCCTACTCTACTTCCCTTCTACTGTTTTAGCATTGTGCAGCACTTTCTGGCATATATGGTGTCTTCAACTAAAAGGTGTTGTCACCTGACTGTAATTGCACAGATTTCCCCTGTAGGAAATCAGCCCTGCACCTATATTTACAACATAAAAACGTGTGTATTAAGAATATGACTTTGCTTTTTTTTTGTGATAATTTTTTTTTTCTCTAAAATAAAGGTGGGAACGACAGAACATCATAGGATTATCTGAGCCTTCTATATGTCATTCAGAAAGAACACGAAGTGTAGAAAGGACTGTGCTACATATATGACTTTTTTGACTTAGCTCTGGTTGTTTATCCCCTATTTAACTGCAAAACCTTATTTTTTATGACTTATAAATATTTTTATTGAAACAGTTTATTCGAAACAGAGAAAGATTTGTTTCCTCTCTGTGCAGAATGTACCATATATTTATGTGTTATGTGAAGTAACATTTTTATACTGAAAATACATTTGCTACAGAAGCCTACGAAGTTTTGTGTAAGCCTTCCTCAGACATAGGATGTGTAATACGTATAGGACAGTAGCTGAAGCTGCTGGAGAAGATCTGCTGAAAAAATGAGGACAACAGATCTACCTATCTACCTACCTACCTATCTCTCTCTCTCTCCCATTGCAGTTATCTTTCAATGGCCTTCCCAGTACATATTCCTGGAACCCCTTTTTTGTGACCAGCCAAGGCAGTGTTCCTTTTCTACCTTTATCCCCACTGAATATTCATTTTTCTCATGGCATTCCCCGTGGCACTGGGTAGCAAAGATTAAGCAAAAATCAGTCTGACTTTGTGTAACTGCAATAGTGGATGAATTGCCAGCCGGTACAGTTAAGACCTGGGCCCAAACACCCTTTTAAAAGCAGTTCACTTCTCATTATTAGTATTATCTAGTAACAATAGTACTTTAAGGTCTGTGCTTAGTTAGAGTGGGCCCCAATCTCACCAGGTATTTTCGCTGACTAAATCCTTCTTATGTGGGCATAAACTGTTCTGACAGTTGTTGGTCCAGGATAAGAGATTCCTACCCACAGCTGCCTGGCACTACTACTCCTTCTCTTTTGCAAGGGTATGTTTCCCCCTCAGCTCAGCTTATTTAACTACTCACATAATATTCTCTCACTCTGTTCTTTAAAATGATCCAAGTTAAAAATATCCAAACAAATAAATGCTCTCTAGCATCAAAAGAAACATTTGGAATAATACTGCCTTGTTATTTAGTTAGGGAACTGAGACATGGAGAGATTAAGTGACTTGCCAGAGGAAAAGGAGGAAAGATGCAGGACAAAATCTAGTTATTCTGAGTCACAGTTCAGCATCTTAAGCATAAATCTTCCTTGTTTCTGCTTAACCTTGTTATGACTTCACCTTACTTCTGAGTGTTGCCCAATCTGTTCATGCTCTAACTTTCTTCTTCTTCTAAACTATATCTCTTCTCATTTCAAAGGGACACTTTCTTGTTACACAGATTAAGGGGTGGTTCTAGCCTTTTCATCTCTGGAATTTTTCTTCACTGCCACGGCTGCAAGCTGCTGCATATATCACTAGTGAAAGTGATGTCCTGGAATTACAGCTTTACTCTAGCCACCTAAGATTTTTTTTTTCTGTATCATATTTGTTCAGTGTGCTATTTATTTGCTAGCTCCTGCCTGGCAAGCTTCATGTACCTGCTTTGTGCATAAATGTCAGGGATAATTCTGAAGGCTCAGCATGACTGCCAGTTGGCCAGCTGCCATGTTAGTCTTCAGGATTTAATTTTCCATCCACAAAATGGCATTTATTTATTTATTTATTTGTATTTAAATAGTTCTTGTGCCTATTGTCTCTAGATGCACAAACAAAAGGTTTCAGCCAAATGTAAATATGCAGGATCTGAATTAACATCCAGTAATGAAAGGTCTTTTTAATCAACCTCAACTGAACGTACAAAATCCTCCTACATTTTTACATTCCTCCATGCTCTTCCCCAATGTCTGAAAAAAGGATATGCTCTGCAATATGACCCATAGGTGAAGAAATTTGGACGCTGGCATGCTAGCAGGGAAGTGAATTCCAGAATCAAGAACTGCACATTGCCACTTTCAGTCAGATTAGCACAAGCTGCATTATTTTGTCTCCTTTGCCTGAGGCAGTGAGTGCTCTGTTGGGTTTTTACTGGATGCAGCTATCTATTATAAAATATATTCACAGTAACAATCTAATTCAAGAAACCCTATGCTCAGAACCTGAAGTTTACTTGATTTCTAAAAAAAACCACATGAACTCATGCGTTAAGGCACGGAGGGGGGGATTATTAAATTGACACGGACAACTCTGCAGAGCCTTTATAGCTATTCTTAAAATGGTAATAGTCCTTCATTTTTCAAACTGAGGTATGGATACAAGGCTTGTATCACTATATCAAGTTCACTGTCATTAAACAGTAGTGGAACACTGTCAGTGGTAAAGTAGTTATTGAAAAGTCCAATGCAAACTACTACTAACAGCAAGAGCTTTAAGATACTCCATGTGTAACAGAAGAATTTTTCTTTCGTAAACGAAGGGAGTGAGTCCTCCAGAAGCTTGGCTTTAGCAAATTCATGCAGTAAGGAACTAGCCAGGGAGCTGTTCTCATGCACTGCTCTTAGAAGTGCAGTTTCCTCACCTAACTCTTCTAGCTGTCCTTTCATTTGCACAATGTAATTCCTCTGAACTTCCCTGAGCTTGTCAAATTCTTCTAAGGTGTCCCTTAACTGGCAGGCTCGGAGCTTTTCTTGCTCATACATCTTCTCCTTTACTTCCAGTTTGATTTGCAGGTGTTCCAGATACCTCTCATTTTCATACATTTTAGTTCTCTCTCCTGATGTGTCTTTCTCCTGATACATTTTATCATCCTGATATGCAGAAATCTGGCAGGACATTTCCATGATCTCTACCTTCAGTTGTTCATTGATTTTATCCAGTTTTTTATTCTGCAATTCTATTTGTTTAATTTTGTTTTCTCTGTCTTTCAGTGTGTCCCTGGCATTATCCACTTCTCCGTGTAGGTCCCCTACTAATGTCCTGAAACAGTCTGTACTGGCCTGCAGTCTCCTGTTCCAGTCCTTTATATCTTCATTTTCTTTCACTAGTTTCTGGTTTTCGGTACCCAGCTCTGCAACTCTTTCTCTGAGGTTCCATATTTGATTTTTTAAGTTTTCATTTGTCCAAGACAGTTTATTAGCCGGTGCGTGTACCATGCGGGAGGCAAGAGAGGGAGGCCAAGGTGGCCGGAGCGGGCGGCACTGGGCGAGCTCTCGCGTGCCAGGCTGTGACATCGTGCCAATGTCACAATCCCCCGGGCTCCGGCCACCTGCTCCCAGCAGACAGCTGCAGCGGGCGGGACGTTTTCATAGTAAAAATCAAAATAAGTTATTAAGAAAATTAAGAGTTTCAGGATAAAATGCCTTAATTAGAAAACAGCGAAGCGCTAAACAATGAGCAGAAATAAACCATTTTTCAGAACAGCTGAGCATTCACAGGCAGTGGTGAAAGGCATAATACTGGGGCTGATGCTTTTTGAATATATTTACTGAATCAGTGGTCAGAGATATGTTATGACAATATGTCAGGAGCAAAAGTTTCACTGATCCCAGAGAGGCCAGAGGGTTTCCCTTAGAGCTGCCTAAGAAGGAGATTATAAACAGTAGGCATCTGTGTGGGACAAGGGTATCATCTCCTTTTCACTTTACTCTTAATACTCGAGGACATAGATGTTCACTGAAATCCAGAGCAGGTAGCTCAGGAAAAAAAAAAAAAAAAAAAAAGTATCCTTTTTTTTCCTGGAAAAGAAAAAACAGCCAATTAAAATTATGATGATATAAAATCCAAAAAGAAGTATGCAGAAAGTCTAGGTGCTTTGACTATGCTAAGACTGTACGAAGTCTATGCTAGGGAAGGAATTTCTCACGGTCAGACTCTTAAACACAGCTCCTCTTCAGACACACAGGCTGCAGAAGTTGGTGACAAAAGGTGTTTCATCTGATTGCTTAGTGTCAGCCTTCACACAGCTTTGGCAAAGCAAAAAAGTTGTGGCCAATCAGCTTGATGTCGTCAGGCCCCAGAAGATGGAGTGTGCCACTTGTGGAGAAAGGCTGTAAGCATGTAAAAGTCCTAACACCCAAATCTGTGTTTGGAGTTCCAAGAAGTCTCCACAAGAGCTTTCCACAAGAGCTACTAAACTGTATAACCTCTGCAGCAGAGGATTTTATTCAACTGCTGTACACTTTTTTGTCTGAGTGAATTCAGAAGTTGAGATCTATTAATACTGAGTTATTTTCCTCCCTCTGTTTTTTTTCCCCTTGTTAGTAACATATCTTCCTGTTTTTTTTGGAACCAATTAGTGGGTCCATGCCACTGCAGGACCAGCAACATGACTTTCGAAAGGATCTTCACTGTCTCTCCTGATTCTCTTTTACTACTGTTACATAATCCCCTCCTTCTGGATGAGTTATTCTTCCATTTTCTGCTGTTCTAGCATGAAATTACAAAGCCCCATGCTGCAAATTAGATCCCTGTAGGAGTATCAGGTGCATCGATAAATGCAGTTCCGAATGGCCTCAAAATCTGCCCTTTTAAAATGCCTCTTGAAGGGGAGTGTCCACCAGTCTTGTAAAGAAAACAAAGGGAGAGAAGACAGTAGGGTCAGGAAGATTGTTTGTGGTCTGTTTTGCTGTGTTAAATTTGAGCTTGTCAGCCTCATTTTCAGTGTCCCGAGTCCTTACTAAGAATTCTGGGGCATGCAGCAGCTCTGCGTATAAAGCTACTTATATTTATTAAAAAAGTGTTGAACACCTCACTAAGAAAGGAAAAGAGTAGGGGAGAGTGAAGGAGGTTCAGAAATGTGCAGTCAATCTCTATAGAAGGAAAACTTTATTAGGAGGATATGAGTTTATGTCCCAAATTATTTTAACCATACAGGATTGGTTCATCACAGCTAAGGTTCCCTAAAGTGGCACTCCACCAGCTGCACAAACCTCAAGGAAGGCTAAGGAAACTGATAATCAGTGAAAAACCCTGCTGATGACTCTTCGCATGGCTTCAGGCTGTCTCTTGTGGCTAGTTAAGAAGTGCAGCCTCCCTGCCTATGATGTACACTGATACAGGAGAGAGAAGCAAACTCATGTAGACAATGATATGGGAATATTACTATTTGAGGAGGACAAAAATGTTCAGCCTTCAAATCTGAGAGAAAGCAGGTATTCATTGGGCCACTGCGGCTTATCTTAAAACTAGAAAAGAAATATCTAGCGAAACTCACAGAATCACAGAATGGGTGAGGTTGGAAGGGACCTCTGGAGATAATCTAGTCCACACACACACCCACCCCACCCCACCCCACCCCACTCAAGCAGGGTCACCTAGAGCATGTTAGTCAGGATGACATCCAGGCAGATTTTGAGTATCTTCAGAGAAGGAGACTCCACAACCTCTCTGGGCAACCTGTTCCAGTGCTCTGTCACTCTCACAGGGAAGACATTCTTCCTTATATTCAGGTAGAACTTCCTGTGTTTCAGTTTGTTCCTGCTGCCTCTTGTCCTGTCACATCACATTACTGAAAAGAGTTTGTCCCCGTCCCCTTGATACCCTCCCTTCATGTACTTGTACACATTGATAAGATCCCCCCTCAGTCTTCTCTTCTCCAGCCTAAATAGGCCCAGCTCTCGCAGCCGTTCTTCAGAGGGCAGATGCTGCAGCCCTCTGATCACCTTTACTGTCACACAGTTAAGTGTGACACTTAACAATCTCAATATACTCAAAATCTATTCATCTATTGGTGTTACTAGAACTGGAGTCCAAAATTCTAGTTTTGTATTTGAAAGGAAGTTGGAAAACCAGAGCTAGACTGGGCCTGCTGTATTGAAGGGCATATTCAGAAGGTTTGGGGGGCAAGAAGAAAAAAAAATAACGAAAGAAAAATGCCTTGCTGGATATCATGGAAATAGCTCCTAATGGGCCAAATCATAAAGTCCTTTTCCTAATTTGAACTCATCCTTATTCAATTAAAAAAAATGTTTATGGCAAAAGGAATTTGGTGAAGGAAGGAAACCAAAATTTGGCCCTCAGTTTATTTCATGGTCTCCTTGCTTTGGACTGATAAGCACTGATAACTTTGGGCTAATCAAATATGTTACTCAGACAATACAGTGATGCATTTCTCCTAAAATAAATAGTTTTACAATATTTCAAACTTTTCATGCACAAAAGTAAAAAGTCTGTTCTTTTTCTCCTCCCTCCAGCCACCCTCAGCCTCCCCGACCCCCTGCTCAGTGCTTCATTACATTCATTCAGAGAACAGCAGGAGGGAGAATCAAACAGAAAATCATGTTGTTCTGCTTTCCCTTTTATCATATTCAACACTTGACCCAAGCAATCAGGAAGCAATTAAAAGCTTCTGTTTCAACTCCCCATCCTGTTCAAATTCTCGCTCTCTGTTTGTTTTTCTGAAACTTTGCTCTTTCAAAAGCTTGCCAGTGTGTCTGTCTTGTGTGCGTGTGTGTACTTACAGACATATATATTCCCTTGTTCTTTCAGTCAAGTGATATTAAAAATGTCTTTTCATTTATAACAGAGTTCAGTCATCTTCGTAATAAACACATCCTTTAACAAAACTCTCAACCTTAATGCTTCTCAAAATGTCTCTAATGATTTCTAATTCGCTGACATTTTCCCTGAGCCCCTCATCAATTTAACTATTCAGATTTGTAACACTGTTAATATTTTCTCTGTCTCCAGCAGACAGACCATAGACCTTGAATTCCCTCTGCTGCCAATGCAGACAGGAACACATCTGGTTGTGCATCCATACCACACTGCATCAGGGTATTAGCCTAGCAGCAAAGTCTCATCACCACATAGTGGGATGATTAACGGCTTCATTTTCACCACTGCTATCCAGAAGAACCTCTCGTGGGGCCACTTTCTCCCCTCATTTCTATCGTACAGTGGTATAATTCCACTGATTTCAGCACATGGAGAACAGTATGAGCATGGGGGTCTGTATTTCTAAGGGTTTGTGGAGAAGATTTTCAGAAACATTTGAAAAGGGATGCCAAAATGTCTCCCATGCCTTTGAAAAAGTCCAGATGTCGGTACTTTGGGGAAAATTTGAAGGGGAAATAGATGCAGGCTGACCCTTCTTCAGATAAAAGTCCAAATTTCCAACATGGCCCAGTCTGTACTCTTCTGGGACTTTAGGGCTAAAAATACAGAATATCTTCATATAGCTATAAAGTTATGGCTATATATGTGACCTTGCTGCACATCTGCTGAACTGTTCTATTTGTTCCTTTCAAGTGGTGTTTAAGAGGCGTTTGGAAACATCTTATCCATCAGAGTCAGTTTGGGCCTTGGATACTTCAGCATTTCCAGTTTCCAGACAAACGATCCATACAGGGTCAGCTTTTTAAGTAGCTCGTCTCAAAATTTCCCAGACAGAAGTGCTCATATCTGTAGTGGTACACATGCTGCCGGCAAGTGATCTGTGACAGTTTCCTAAAACAGACGCTACTGCTTATACATGCAGAACAGAGACATGAACTGCCTCTGCTGATGCTGCCACAGCCAATGAAAATAACCAGACAAACAAAGACAGGGAACCTACGGTCTGCAGCAGATAGCCAGGAGAGCGACTGTGAAGCAGCAGTGCTTCAGGGGAGAATCCCTTCAGAAGAAGTGCAGCCCAGTAATTAGAGCATGAGGAAAATGGTAAAGATTTCTAGAGTCTATTTATGTCTTAACAAACTTCCTGTTAACCAGGAACCTGTTAAACAGTTAACAAGTTACTTAACCCTTCTGGGCCTTGGTTTCCTTGTTTATGAATTTGCAGTAGAAATATCCATCTTCCTGGAATGATGTAATTAGCTTATGTCTATAAAAGGTTTTGTGATACTTCAAGGGAAGATAAGGATTAGATGCAAAGAGTGTTTCTGCATGTATGAGAATGTAGGGTGCTTTACTTCATTATAGTTTGGACAGAACACTGTAGGTGAGCCAGATCTACAGGACAGCATGAGTGAGTTTTTCATTCTGTCTTGCTGTCCATATGTCCTGTAAAAGTGGGATAGCAAAAATAACTAGGCTGCTTGAATGAATGGTCATACTGCACCTGGAGTTATGGATACCTGGGAAAAGTTAGGCAGATCTGTGATTGTCCACAGCAAACAGAAGTCTGCCTTGAAAAACATTTTTGCTTCCATGAAAAACAAACTCAGAGACAAATCTATGAATTGTTTTACTTCTCCACCCAGGAAAGCTTTCTGACAGATAAAAATGCTGTTTTGCAGCCCACTTGACTTCTTAAATGGACTCCAAATTTCACAATGATTATGAAGCCCTAAAGTTAATATGCCCTGTATGGAACTAAATTCATTCATACTCATGTAACACTTTGGAATCGTATTACACAGGAGTAATTGGAGCAGAACTTGGTCCTCAATCACATGTTTTATGAAAATATGCAGACATAAATTATGAACTTCAGACCTGGATATACATCTAATAAAGTCACTGAGGGAAAAAGGTAAGTAAAAGCAGCCACACCTTCAACATTAGATCAGTGGAGCTCTGAATTGTGAAGGAAATGCAGGTTGCAAGATGAAGAGCAGCACTGAATATTCTGATGTATTTAACTTCTTTGCAAGGCCAGCCCTATCAGTGGGGCTACTCTGAGCAGCAAAATAGCACGGTCAGCTAATTGTCCAGTAAAGATGGCCAGTACATGTCCAGTACATGTAGGTAATACTACAATAGAAATTTGCTGCTTTGCCTGGGGCAACAGAACCCCAAGAGCCGCTAGCCCTGCTTCTCTGCATCTTTCAGTCTCAGATGCTGCTGACACTCTGTTGCTGAGAGGATCTGTTTCCCCATATGTATTAATTTGTGACATTAAAAATAGCTCCTGCATGCATAAAGAGCAAGCGAAGAGGAAGGCATTCTTCTCTTTTGTTCCATAGTCTCTGGAGATGCCGTGTAGCCACAGTAACTTTTCAAACAAGCTCAGAGCAACACAGAGCTCATGTCTGAACATTAGTTAGAAATTTACCCTCACACTAAAAGGAAGCAGTCAACCTAGAAAAAGAAGTTGTGTTAAAAAATCTTAAGATCAGTATTGTAAGCTCTTGATGTTGCCATTGCATTACTGCAAAATCTTGATTTTCTTATCTCTATTCTGCTAATACAAGGGAGAAAAGCAAAGTCATGTTGCCTGCAACTCCTTGTTGGCCACACTCTATAAAGATGTGATGCCACATCCTAAGCTCTCCAGCCAGGCTCCTTCTGGAGGCATCCTGTAGGAACTGGAGTGCTGTGCCTCCTCTGTGGGAGAACTGCCCAACACAGTATAAATTTCACTCTGAAATGGATGCTGGGTTTTTTTACTTGGCAAGTTATTTTGCTTTATCAGTGGTTAATTTTGTATCTCTAGCAGTTTCTCCTGAACTTTTTTTATTTTAGTTCCTTACCATAATCTGGTTTCTTTCCAGGGAATGAGTTTGCAAAATTAAAAGTCGACTCAAATCAAAATCCAATTTACAGTGTCTTCTTCTTCCTACTCTTTTTAAACTCCCTGATGAAAACTTCTCTCTGGTATACTTTGCTTTTACAAGCAGTGCCATTTCACAATTAATCACTTCTGTCTGACTTAAGACAGTCAAAGAGCTATGCCTGAAAGAAGGCTGCCAGTGCCTGTAGATGCATGAAGAGCACTGGTTAACCTTCTCCATTTGATTTCTATATTTCTAGAGATTTTCAAATTGAGGGGTATGGCCTTTTCACCACTTCATTTCCATTGCAGAGTACTTTCTCAATTCCTTTGTACCTTGTACATTCAAGCTATTTGCAACATGTGTTCTTTACACTACATTCAGTTCAACTGATTTGGCATTTCAGGCTTCACAGCTCCCTGCTCATATCCTGACTCAGAAGCCCACACCTTAAAGCACAATGCTCAATATTACCAGTGCAAGCAGGAATTAACCTGTGACTTTTTTATTCTGATTCTGGTCTGTTCCTGGCCCACCTTAGTTTCTTGTCCTCATTTTCTTCATATCCTTAAAATAATCTTGCTTTCTCCATCTGTAAAATGGTGCTAGTAAGAGCTACTTTAAAAGGCATTGACAGTCAGAAGGGTCCTCATAATGGCAGGGCATCTTCAGCTATGAACGTGCTGGCATCTGCCCATGCCAGACAAATAGACTAACAAACACAGTATAGCATTCTGTAGGATATGTCTCCCTTACATACCACTTCAATGATGTGAAACACTATTGTGTAAACTTCAATGGAAAGCAAAGGAAAGCACCAGCTCTGTTGCATCTGACAGAAGTGACCATAGAGACTTGCAGTTTAACAAGCCTAGTCTACACAGGCAACGAAAGTAATTCTGAATTAACATGAATAATTAGCAGCCTTAGATAACATAATTGCTATGCAGAAGTTCCCAGTTTTAGTTAGCATTCTGTGTTAACTACTATGTAATTATTAAGGCACCACACTCAGTACCAGCAACTTACTTAATTATCTTTAGTATTGCTGTAGTCACAAGCTTGAATGCCAATGATTAATAAAACATAATTATTTACATTGTAATTGTGGCATTTTAATTAAACTGAAAATTAAAACTTAGCTTGCTTTTTGCCACAGTGTTAATTTTTTAAATTAAGGTCAAATCTTTTTGTCAAACTTTTTTTTAATCCCTAATTGCAAGTTAGACAGCCTGATCTGTTGTCATTTTAAGAAACCATTGTGACTGCTGGTGACAAATGAGTCTTGGGGCAGCAAACTGCCCTCTTTGCTCTGGAGTTATATAATCCCAGTCCTAATAAACAATGCCTTAATATGTTATTTCTATGACTTTAAAGTAATTTTGGTATATTTAATTTAATTTTCTCACAGAATTAGCCTTTGCAAGGGTTTGTTATTACTTACATTATGGCAATACTTAGAAGCTCCTGTTTAGACCAAAGAATTTATGGATCACCTAGACCAAAGGTGAAAGGGGAAGCATTTGTTTACAGAAGTGAAATGATCTGCTCATTGTCACCTAATATGTCACTGTCAGAGCCAGAAACAGATTCAAGGCTTCTCAGTTTTTATTTTTGTGCTCTGTCTGCTAGATCACATTGTTCCTCCTGCTAGCAACTTAGAAATGCAAGAAGGAAGGCTTAACTCTAGTTTTCATAATAAGATTCCTGGCCTTAATAACTTTTACAGAGTTCTTCATTCATTTTTGTAACTCCTCCGACTTCAGAGGACTAATTTCTGATTTACACTAGCATAAGAAGGATCAGGCCCAGGATTAAATAACTTTTCTCAGTGTTCGAACTCAGTAAGATTTGCTTATGTAGAGGAAGAATGATTTCCTGCCATTACCCAGAGAAGTTTGCTGTGAATTTTTAGCAATATAGCCAAGTTCTGCCCTTAGTTTTTGCCCTCAGAGAGACTCATGATGCTAGCCAGTAAAAACTTTATAGATGAACTTCAGTTTCTTTTCATATGGCCAGGATATAACTTAACTCAAATGTCAATGTGTTTGCCTTGAGGGAAAATAGGAGGGAGAATTATATAGTCCATTTCAGGGATTAGTTTTACTTGTGCTTGCTTTATTGCTTTATCTTCCAAGTTATAGGACTAGAAGCCCAGGGGTGAAATGGCTGAGCACTGGATCAAAAACCAGGTTTTTGGAAGCACGGTGAGAGAGGATTTGTTAGGAGAACTGACTGAAAGCTATGACAGACAAAAAATGAAGCCTGAAAAAGATCCAGGAGGAAAAGACTCTGTCTGCTTAGGAAAGAAACAGGTTATGGAAAGAAAGATATTTAGAGCTGGTCTGCTTAAAACAGAAAGAAGGAATTAGCAGACTTTGGAAGTTGAAGAAGGCCAGGTAGAAAGTAAACCTGGAAGCTAAGAAGGAAGAAGAGAAGAAAATGTTGTAATTGTGGTACAGAATTGTGTGATTAAATTATAACTGTGTGTACATTTAATTAAATTTAATATAATTGTGTGATTAAATCTTTGGCCTGGACAAATCCAAGAATGATGCATCTGATCAGCCCAGCACAACAGTGATACAACTCCTGACTGCCTGTAAAGGGCCAAGCAACAGCCTGTCCAGAGAGAAAATGCAGATATCTCTGGAGCTGTAGGTTAAACACAGTAATGAAACTTGAAAAGGTAAAACAGCTTTCAGTCTACAGGGAAGAAAAGTCTATGCCTACTGTGCAAATAAATTATGTAGATTTGTGTTTCCATCATTTCTAGGCCTAGTAAAAGGCTAAATCCCAAACCTTTTCCCTGTATGGAAAGAGAGCGGGTAACTAAGTGGAAAGGAAAAGCAATGCAAGGGAAGATGAACAGGTAACGGGAAAGATGAAGAGCCTTTTGTGAAAAACTCTCAAATAAGCCTATCCATCCATTTCCAAATCCCCCTTCTACATTTGAAAATCCTCATTTTTAAAGATGTAATTAGCAGTTATTGTTGGGCTGGATGCTCTTATCATTTGATTTTTCTACTACTGTAACTTCTGTGAAGCTGCTATGGGCTTATGTAAGCAAAAGAGGAGTCACAAAGCCCTTACTCTAGGGATCACTTTCCTGTTGTTTTTGTTGCAGATCTCTTAATCTCCGGAGGTTATTCTTCAGCTACTTAAGCATTTTGGCTGAATTTCAAGACATTCAAGTAATGAACAGGGTGAAGGCAGGGGATTTCTAGGCATTAAGAGAAGCACTTTCATTTTGTCCTGAAGCACACATATAAAGTTAAGGATGGCAGTTTGATTCCTGAAGCTATTGGAGGCTTTGGGAATGACAGTGCTTGCCAATTTAGTGAGAAGATAATAGAGCTGATTTACACCAGCTAAAAGCTGGGCTACACTCTCTAGTGCAGCACAGCCATCACAAAGATGTCCCTCGTGATGGCCTCATTAGCTTGAAGGATGTCAACTGATTATCGCTTTGGTAATAAAGAAGGATGCTAAAACTTTTTTTTTCAATCAGAATTTATTATCAGTATTTTCATCTGTATCTAAAGGGAAGAGTGTGACTCTTCCTTCCAGAGGTAATCCCTGCCAGAGTAATCTCTACTTCTATCACTTCAGGATTATTTAGCTGCATTACACTTTGCATGGGACTTTACCTTAAGGCCTCTGGGAAACTCAAGCTGAGAAACAATTCTATGACTGTTTTTCAAAGCAGCATTTTATAGCAAAATTATTATTATATCAATTTTTCTCAATCTACAGCAGCTGCCATTAGGTTTCTAGATGGCGTTTAAAATATCAGGATCAACCTGCACATCCCTGGATTTATGAGATACGGTTACCAGAGGGACTGCCTTTTGATTACTTCCCAACCATCCTGGATGAGATTTCTAGGGGCATTTCAGTGGGAATTTTCTAACTGCAAATGAAAGAACTCACTGACAAAATACTTTCCACCAGGAAGCACTAAGGGCTGGAAATAATTGGATGAAATCTATATTTTGTCAAAGAGAGAGGGATTGGTTAGTACAATTTTACTACAAATTATAAATCTGTGGTCTATAAGGTAAGAACAAAAGCAGTGTATGAGCTTCAGAGTAGGGGTAGTGCTATTGTACTTAGCCCTTTGGGGCAAGAGGCAGAGTAAAGTTTTTTGCAAAGCAGCTGCAGTGAGGTCTCATTCAGCTTCATGGGAGCTCACTCTACATGAATCTCTGGCCAAATAATTTCATCTCCATTTCAGCTGTGACCCCCTCTCCAAGAAAAATAGTGTGGACTGCTCCACAACAGTTTCCAGCAGGTGGAAAGGTACCTCTAGGGCAGGCCCTGCCACTAGCTGCAACACCTGCCAATGCATGCAGCGCAGGGGGCCAAAGCAGTCTTGACTATCTTGGAGTGCTGAAACTGTAAGGTGCTCTTAGTTCACTTCTTTGACTTGCACTAAGCAGTTTTGAATCTTGCTACGCTGAAAGAATCAAGAATCATCTTATGGGGATAATAATGAGGGGAAATGGAATGAGGCACACAATCAGACTGCTTTAGTTGCCTTGTTTATATTTAACTGTACAATCTATTAATGCTATTGTGCCCAATTCATTGTCACATGAAGGATTCCCATTTGACTTCAGTGGCTCTAGATCAGACCTATTAAAAGGAACAGCCATAGCAAGAAATCTTGCAACAAATACAAGTTAGTTAAATCTTGACAACTGGTGTATAGAGTAATAAATTGATAAAGCAGTTAGAGTTACAAAAATATGATCTCCATGCATTGATTTTGATTAATCTTGAATGCTTTCCATAATTGTTCAATATTTTTCTATTACTTTTATCTAAATAACTTCCTGTCATGACTACTTGCACCTCCACATGTTGTCTTTCATGTAATGTTTGATATGTAATATACATCTAATTTTGAAAAATAAAAAAAAAAATAAAACATAAAAAATGATCCCATTACATGGTTGAGCATATTCACCTTCCACTTCACAGAATTTTTTCAGAAGAAGGAGCATTGTAAGGGTCTCAAGATCCATATTTCATTAAACAAGTAAGTATAAAGACAGTCATACTAAAAATGCATGGACTATTAAGCCACATCTCACTTGAGTATAAACAATATTAGGTTTTGATATAACCTATTATCAATCAGATGAGTATACACAGTGCCATTTATTTTATGCCCAATTGCTTTTTCCACAATTCCTTTCTACATCAATTCTTTTTTGTTGAATTCATAGAGAAAATGCAAAACAGGCAGCAGCCCTCACCCTCCACCTTTACAGTACTTTGCATATGTTTAGCTTTTTTTTGTTTGTTTGTTTAATTTAAATTTAATTTAGTCAGATCTTTCCTAGCTGTCATTGACTTACAGCTCCTATTGTCTTGGCAGTACAGCAACCCTATACAATCTTTCTTCTCCAGTTAGTGATAAAAAGCATTAGTATCAGCCATCGTGTTCCCATGCAGTCAGTAGTCCTCAGAGGGTGCAATGCAAGCTGGGAGCTGAGTATTCCTGGGCTAAGTTCTCACTGGCAGCACAAGCCTAAATGAGAAATAAATCAATGCATTTATATCAAGGGATATTTTATACTAGTTCAAGCGGAGAACTGGAACTTTTGTGGCAATGCAGCTATTGGATAGCATATGAAGTAACTGGGGAGTTATGGAGTCTGTCTGCTTTTACTACCTATAATAAATAATCTCCCCGTGGTTCTTCAAAAATAAATATTAATTCTTGTATTCTTTCTCTCTTTATGCATGACACTTTGAATTTCATTACTTTTTTCTGGTTCCACAGCATATTCCACCATTTTTTGCCTAAACTGGAAGGTGAATAGCAAATGTGGCAGGGGGTGTCAAGAAACAGGAGAGGGTGGGCTCATGCTTAAAGCGATGAGTGATACCTTGAAAAATTAGATTCATTCTATGCCACTGCCATAGTCCTGATATAATAATATAATATGTTGCAAGATGCGAAGTCATGTATTTGACACGAGTTCCTTAATTGCTTCCTGCTTCTTAAGTATCTGACTAGAAGTGCTAAGAGCTTGCAGCTACAATTAACATCAGTGAGAACTATTCTTCTTGCCCAACAAAAAGTGGATAAAGAATTTTCATCTAAATCACTGTCTCAGTTTCCATCTGGAAAATGGGAATAAAAATAATTTAACAAGAATGCTGTGGGAGAAAAAGTGTGAAGTACTGGCATACTACAGTGATGACTGTCAAGAAAAACCCACAGTGAAATGAATAATTGTCTTTTTAGAAGGATTTGATTAGTATTCAGTAAATAAGTAAGATCAGCTCACCAAACAGTGATGAATTAGAATAAAACTGTTTGTTAGCTAAAAGTCAATGTTCTTGAAATAAATGAGGTACAGTCATCTAAAAAAAACCCAATGAAATGATTCTGGACTGAGATTGTGTTGGACTGAGATTGTGTTGCACTATGATCAACTTACACTCTGGAATTTCCCAACTTTAAAGCTAGCTGGCTTTGAAACTTTAGTCTTAAACTAGTGTTGTTCCTATAAAAAAACACAAAAAAGCTGCTGAATACAGTTCCAAAACATTGCTGTTGCTGTTTTAAAATAAGGGCTCAGTCTCTGTGCAGCATGTTAAAAGATTCCATGTATCACCCACCAATTTACAGCACGTAAGCTCTGAATGAATTTTCTGATAACTTACAAGTAAATCCATTAAGTAGATTAAGTTAAATTAATTAAAACCAAGGTCCTACCAGAGAGCTATCATCTGTGTCACATTTGCATTGGACTTGAATGACCTTCCTGACAAATAACTTAGATGCTTCCAAGTTTTCACATAGCAAAAAACTACTACAATCCCCTTTCTGAAGACATTAAATGGAGGTTAGCAATTGTTACGATTATTTAGGCTGCACACAAACTTGAGTCAAGTTAGCATGTGTCAGCATCTGTGGAGATCAAGCAAAGGCAAGTGAAGTAGGGGGTTGAAAGTCTTAGTCTGATCAGGGAAAAGTAGCTATAAAACTGTTAGCAGGCCTGAAGACTCAAGAGAGTAACTAACTGGCAGTTTAAATGATGATTAAGTTGAATAGTGGTTGCCAGGAGGACACAGCAAGCTCTGTCACTAGGGACAAAAAACAAAACCACAGCCTAAGAGCCTGACAGCTCTTCATACCAATATCCTCTTCTCTATATCCCCAGAACAGCTGGAAGCAATGCAGGCTTTCTTAAAGCATGCTGAAGGAGGAAAAACCTAAGTTAAGCACTGCCTCTGAATTGAATGTCCCAAGAGTGCCATCTAGGTAGTGTCCTTGTCTGGAAATTGCTCTAACTAATCACTCCAACCGCTTAGTTCTAAGCTTGTGCTTAAGTGCCTCACAGGATGAGCGCCTGTGACTCTCTAAATCCTGAGCACTTTCCCACCCTCAGATTCTACCTCTGCCCTTTTCAGGCTGTTGCTTCTCAAGGTGCCTTCAGACAAAAGCACAGGGAAAATGACTTTCTCTCTTACAGGACAAGAGACTTCCGTTTGCCTTAAGTATGCCCTACTTTCTCTTCACTGCTTGTGTAGCACCTCTTCCATCTCTAAAGGATAGGAAGGAGAGGAAAGACTCCTCTCACTCTGTTTTATGCCTTTGTGACTGAGCTATTGTGATAAGCAAAGGATGATGATCCAGTCTCTAAAACGGTAGGAAGACACCAGACCATTGTCAAATCTCTCAGAGGGTGAAGGAAAATCTTCTGTTCCAATGCCAGGAGCCCTACTCTTGCAGCTCAGGAGGAATAGCCCTTCATCTGCGGAAATATAATGCTGATCCATGTTAATTATGTTAGATGTGATCACTTCAATATCCATAGTAAATACTTTGGGTGACCCACCTCTTAACAAAACTCAGCTCTCACGCAGAAGGACTTACTTGCCTTTTTTATTGAATTTTTTTATTATTTGGGATTTTGGGGAGTTTTTTCTACATGAAGTTAACTCAGATCTGTTTTTTTATGGACAGCAGCAGGGGAGAAGTAGGGTTGTTCTTTGTGTACATCCCTGAATTGCTGACAACAGGTCTGCCCAGAAGTGATGATGGGGTGTGACAACTTCACTGTCAGGCAACTGGCACAAATTACTTGGAGGAAACAATGTATCCCTCTGTGTCTGGAAGCCACTCTGGTACCAGTTTATGGACTGGTATTATACTGAAAGTCTAATTTTTTCATTTAGCGAAAACAGACGCTCAGTGCCTGTCTCTTTTCCACCATGGGAATACAGTGCTGTGACTCAGAATAAATTACTGATGTATAATCTGATAAGATTAGACAAATTCTAATCTAGTCTCTTCAGAAGGTGAGTCAAAATTCCTATCGGTGGGAACTGTGGCTTCACAGGTTCAAGATGATACAGATGTTAAGGTCTAATTCTTCAATTTGTAGAGAAACACTAAATCAATGGAATTCTTATGTATGCAAAACTCCTTCAAGTCAATTATCTCTACTGGGTATTAGATTAGATTTTGTCTGCAAGACAAACTGTGTACATGCTGAGTAAACTCAAAACCCAGTTTGTTATGAACCAGCACCGAGTTCATGCTTTGAAATCTAAGACACCATGCTATGAAGAACGAGTTTGCACAAAAGGCAAATGGTGGAAAAAAAGTCATAAAGCACTGTATTGATACAGATAATGTCTCCCATGATTTGTCTGAGACCTTTCCTCTCATCCTAGCTTTACTATTCTACCTCTGTTCCTAAATCATGTTGAAATTTAAGGCTTTTTATATTTACTCACATTTCTAATACATGTTGTATGAGCAAATGCACTGGGGATAAAGGTAGGATGGCTACTGTCAGACAAGCAGAGAAAATCGATCCATTAGCTACCCCAATTTGCTTTCATTTGTGTCCCTTTACCAAAGCCCATCTTCAGAGAAATTGAACTCCCACAAGACAACACCACCACCTACAGCTCAAACATCAGACTCTCCACCATATGCTAATTGCACCTCTTTCCCTGTCCTGAGCTAAAACTGGAATCACACCTTAAGAATAAAAGTTCTTTTCTTCTGAAAAGATACACTATCATATTAATTTTCATTATCCAGATTAGGAGCTTGGTTTGGAAAGAAACACAAAAGAGATAAAACATCTCAACACAACTTTGAAAAAAGACAAATTCCCTGTCTTTATACTGTACTCTGACCTCTGTAGTACAGGGCTCCCCATGAAATGCCTTTATGCTTTGTAAGAGAAGCTATTCAGTTCCAGAGCAACTGGAAAGTTCTTTTTTTTTTTTAAAAAAAAAAAAAAAAAAAAAAAAAGGGTTCCTTAGAAATTGATGTTTCTTCTTCTATGGATTAAAAATGCCCATCTCAGCAAAGGGAACTCATGAGCTGCATATTATGGAAATATACTTTTTATACTTTTTTTTTTTTACTAGTGCAAATGAATATCACAGCATAAAAATCAGTTTATTGCAATTATTTTCCAGTGATTACTTCTCATTTGTTTTTTTTGTTTTTTTGGTCCCATGTTGCCAACCACACTGTGGCTTTGGCAAGCTAAAAGGGATATTTCGCCCTCTATTTCACAAAGATGGGTACCAAGTTGCATTACACAGTTGAGAGAACCATGGTATCCACGGTGATAGTGACAGGGAAAGCTAAAATCTCATTGCTTGCAAATAATAGAAGTGGAAGGGAAGTGAGAGAAGCCACAGATGCTATTCTGTCCCATGGCCTTTACCCATTCCTTCCCAAAGCAGTAAAGCCAATTTGCTAGTGGCCTTTGACTCCTTGCCTGTCCTATAAGACTCTGTATGTGCTTTTCTGTACCAGTGTAGTCCAGCTGTTAGTAGGAAAAGCTACAATATAGAAAAGACTAAGGATTACCTGAATTTATTGTCTGTAACCCTGGCTGTGCCTGTTTATGCACCATGTTTTCTATTGCCACCAGATGTACAGTTATGCAGAATAATGCATACAAATTGTTCTTAAGATACAATTCTAAGCCACTCAGGTAGCTGTTTATAGCTTCAGCACCGAGATAGTTGTTTATAGCTTTGGCATAAGTCCAGTCAAAAAAGCTGAACTGGGTTTGTTCAGGTCTTTTGTAGTGTGTTGTCACATATTTAACCAATTCATGATCAAAGGAGGTTTAAATAGGCTATTTAAATGTTTCAGAGAACTGCAGATAATAGGCATGGAAAATTTAAAAAACAAGAAGAAAACAAGCATGTGTAAATTTACTGGAAGCCTTGCTTAAATAGAAGACTGAAAATTCACTGGATGGGGGAGTTTTTAGTGAAAAGGCATAGTAAGCTTAATGAATTCTCACTTCAGATAACATAGTCCATGAAGTCAGTGGTACTGGCGCTAGTTTACATTAGCAAGGATCCAGCCTTGCCTGTGCATACTTCTAGGCCCCTGCAGTATTCATGCAGTGCTATATATTACACAAATACTGAGAGGAGCAGAAAATTACTGCTGCCAATGCTTTAAAGTGATTGACAGCGGTTTGTGATTAGATGCAGCCACAGGACTCTGTGGTGCAAACACCTATGCCATCAGCAGAGGACCCAGAAGAATTTTGAAGATGAATTTTTGAAGATGAAGGTAGGGGGAGGGGCATACTCTGAGACAGGTGGAAGAAGGAAAGAGGATTTTGTGGCTTGTCTTAACATCAGTTAGCACCTGTAGCTCCACTGGGTACATCCTAATCCCTGCGGGCTAGGACAACCTATGTATGCGTAATGGATCTGTTCACATGCTTAGACCTCAGTGCTGTCCGACAAATGCATTTTGTGGTTGATCCCAATGGTATTAGCTGCAAGACATATCTGCCATCTGAGATAAGGATCCTTCCACAGCCATGTTTAGTAGAGGGCTTTTTAACTTTGCCAGGTTGACCACTAGAGGGAAGTCATATACATTTGCACTTACAGAGTAAGAGGTGCAGAGTAAGAGTAAAAATGGAGTAAGAGGTGAAAAGCAGAAAAGAAGTCTGTCATACAGAGAGGAAGTGCCAGATTCCACCAATGTAGGTGTGTTGTACTCCTCAGAAATTAGATCATGTGGCACTGTATAGATAATCATTTACACTGCATAACTGTGAGATACAGAGCTATTGGTTAGCCAGAATATTCTACAAAATTCTGTGTTTAAAGTTAGTTGTGTACGTATTTGTTTCCAAGATCTTGCCTTAGACAATATAGAACACAAAGCTAACACTCTGTATTATTTCCCAGAGCTATATAATAACTGGGAGTAGCTTAGATGCACTACAGCTTCAGTAACGCTGGCAGAGCTACCACCATGATTTATGCATGAGAGGGCAAGAGGTTTTTCACTTGTAATTATCCAAATCTTTACAGGTTGGTCAAAAAATTTTAAGTGACCTTTGGACTCAAACATCTGACTTAAGAACATACACAGAACTGAACTCCTATCAAAAAGCTATGCCATAAGTTTGACATACATACTCAGCTACATTTTGCAGAAGGATCTCTGAAACATTAGGATTCAATATACTTTGTCCATAGGCCTAAATCTTTCTCTGTATATCTTACTATCATCTGTGTCCCTGTTCCTGTTTATCTCTGTCACCTAGGCGCTTACAAGCAACAAGAATCTTTAACTGCTGTTACTGCTCAGACAGTTTCTGCTGTAGCAGGAATAAGAACAGTACCTTGACTCTCTTGGCTTTCTACTCTTCTTCATGATTCTCTCTGCCTTATAGGCAAATTTGTTTCTTGTTGTCACCTTTGAAAGAGTCAGCTTGATTCCACACCAATATTAATCAAATGGAAATCACCTCACCCTTTGGACTCTCTAACACCTGCTAAGTTACTAAACTGTAGCAGAAACAGGTTTTCCAAGATTTCATGGCTTATGGCAAGGAACAGAGAAGAAAGGTTGCTTTGTGGTTGCTAGATTGGGACTCCAAATTCAGTTTCGAGCTTGGTTCTGTTGCAGACCTCCCAAGTGAACTTAGGTAAATCAGTCTGTACCACACCTCCATCTTTGTAAAATGGGGAGAGTCATCACTGGGGGAGAGATTGACAAAAATTTACATCTGACCAGCACTTACAACACAGCCCTTACTCAGAGTTGGACTTCTACATCAAATTGTAACATACAATCCAATAACCCGTGAAACCAGCACTGATGTGGCCTAGCTTTAAAAACCCAGTTTATACCTGCCTAGGACCTGGTCTTTGGAGTTTCAACAGACATATTATCCTGTTCCCATCATTTGTTTGTAACAACTGTTTTGCACATTTCCTTCATTCCAGTTCAGGACAGTTATTCTTTCCATGTGAGTTGTGTGTTTGTACTTTAGTGTACTTGTATTTTACGTTTCTTAATAGAAGTGGGATAAGTGGAAAACACAATGAAACACCTCTTACGTGACCTCTCTTATCCTATGTCTTGCAAGTTCTGGGACTACTAACATCAGTCTTTGTGATTTACCTGGTGGGGTGAAGTTGTTCTGACCTGCAATAACAAAGTACATCATTGTTGGCTTGTATGTTATAAAAATGATGCACAATACTCACATCTAAAAGTCAGAATAAACCTTTCACGCAGCTCTTTGTCAGTTCTACAAATGGTTGCAGTTAATCGATGCTATAAAACTTTCTTTCAGGCACTAATACTCAGCTTTCACACTAGGAAATGCAGCTTGAGTTTGACATTTTAAATACAAGTAGTATTGTCTAATGAAATAACTTAGGGTTTGAAAATTCCCATCAGTGAAAAAGCACAAAATGACCATCAAGTGAGAGTATTTAAGAATATCTTTTGGAACATAGGAAGAAGAAGAAATACCTACTGACACTATTATTTTGCTACCCTTTCCTGAAGATACTTTTAACTAGACCAGGGGTCTGGTGTTCCATCAGTGCATGCATGTAATTTTCATTAACATTAATGGGAGCTGTGTGTATGAACAGATGAGGGCACACATTGAATTAAAAATTCTTTTTTTCTTTATTAAAAGGTGGTATGCAAGTGCTGACATGAGGGAAGCCTTTTTTCTTGCCATAGTGAACACAGTAGGTTTAACAAACATTTCCGGAAACTTTTTTTTTTTTTTTTTTTTTTTTTTTACATTACAAATTTGCCAACTAGCTCTATCTCAGGTGCTAGGCAAAGAATGGAGGAAGAGGAAAGGAAAGTCTCGCAGGTGATGATAAACAAAGTGGAAATCCTGTAGGCTTTTATCTGAAGTTTTGTAGTGAGTCACTGGCTAGCCATTTTCTAACTGACATGTAGACGTATAAAGGATATGGATGGCATTTAGAATTTTGCTCCTAAGAAGCCCTCACAGAAACAACATTATATCCATTCAGACTATTTTCTTAGCATTTCCTGAAGTTCTGGACACTCAGAAAGAGATGACACAGAGGAGAGATATAAGATCATGGTGGAAAAGGCTGAGCAAAATATAATGTCTTCTGAGACTGTGCTATCATAGTACATGCCATACTGTCTCCAAGGCAAGCCCATGCCTGGAGGGCACAATCTATCCTTAAGTGTATATATGTGACCTACTAACCACAGTGGAAAAAGAGCAGGTGACCTGATTTACTGCTTTTCTGAGAGAATAACTTGTTCCTTAGTAGCAGAAATTTGAAGAAGGCACTCCACCTCATGCACGTGCTTTTACTCCTGTGGGGATCACTGAACATTTTTCAGAGCAGTAACATACTAGCTCTTCAGCAGAACTGTTCAAAAGTCAATGCAGATCTAATGGTATTTAAAATAGCCTATCCTTCAGTCCTTCACTTGGTTGTTTCATTTCTAGACAAGTGAAAAAAAATAATATGCAAAGAATGTATTTCTGATACGACTTTTCAAAGATCCTTTCCACAGAGCTCAAAATATTTCATAAAGAGCAGGTAAGTTGCAAAATTTATCTGAAAAGGAAGGAAATGAAGAAAAGGAAGCTAAGGACAGAGATGGGATTTTAGGCATCACAGTTTTGGTCTGCCTATCTTTAGCTAATTTAAATAGGTTCAAGTTTAAGAGGGCAGGGTAACTGCAAGTGGAGTGACATGTATCTTTGATATATAAACTCACTAGTTAGTTTTCAAATTCTTGGTCAAAGTGACTTGCCCAAGCTCATATGGTAAATCAAAAGGAGGAGAGCCTATACGACAGGACAAGAGTCCTGCTTCTTAAAGTTTGTTTTTTCAACCAGTTTGTAACACTTTCTTCGTGTTCCAACTGTATCATTTAATCATTACAATAATACAGTTTGTTTCAGCTTTTTATATTGCCAGCAGGTGGGGATTTAAAAAGCACTTTGCTGTTCACCTTTCGGTCATTCTCATAGCTTTCATCTTCATATTGTTTTATTTTGCTAGAGGCTTTCCCAATAGGCTTGCTTTTACTCTGAAAAGCAGGATCACCTACAGAGCTGGGAACTGTGACCTTCTAGTGCTTGAATGGTTCTGCAGAAACTTCAGAACTTCCTTTCTTTTTCTCTTTTCTTTTCTTTTTTCTTTTCTTTCTCTTTCTTCTCTCTCTCTCTCTCTTTTTTTTTTTTTTTTTTTTTTTTTTAAAGAAAAGTCATTAAAATACAGGCTCTAGAGAATCTGAAAACCCCTAATACAATTCTTTGGTCTTTAGGGAGGTGGGAAAAGCGCTTTGGGATTTGGTATTCTGGACTGCCTTGTTCAATATAGCACAGATTTTGGAGTTCAATTTTTCAGTCTGTGATAAATAGTAATTGTACTTCCAAGTTAGCAGAACTGGAATAGACCAATCTTCTAAATGTTATTCTAGTATCCCATTGATGGTGTTCCCACTTGGGATATATTTTAACCTCTTCATTACTGAGAACTCCAAAGAAAATTCAGTTACTGCAGAAGAAGTTATTATTTCTGTAAATATTTTTTGGTTTTGTTTTTTTGAACTGAACAAATGATTGGTGTAGTTAGGAAACACATATTTAAAGGCAGATGTTATTTTTCCCTTTTGATATAAAACTAGTATTTTGATCAACCTTAGAAACTGCTTGTACAAATGAATAGGCCTCAGCATGCAAATCTTCAGATCAGCCTCTCACTTCTTGCCTGTGCAGTTGCTAGTAGAACTCTGTAGCTGCTTTCCCTTTGTTAAATGATATCCTGCCGACCCTTCCAATTGTTCATAGTGTCCATTTTTCACTTTCACTTACATACCATTACCTCAGATGAAACTCTCCATACTGCTTTAAGGTTGGCTCAGCTGTCAGGTGTGCTGGCTGTTGCTAACCCGCACCTACCTTAGAGTTTTCTTCTCAACCATTGTCCTAAGTCAGGAACTAACTCATGTGATCTGCCTTCCTTAAAAGCTTGTTTTTTGCACTTGCCATTACTATGTGTGGAAATTTGATTAATAGATACAGATCTGCTCACTGGTGCACAGTGGCCTCAGTCTCTTGACTCCTTTGTTCTATTTGCCTACTGCTTAGCTTGGCATTCTTGCTTGGTATTCTTTTTACTGTTTTTAAGTAATGCCTTTTGTATTCTGCAAGATTGCTGTGGGAGCAAAGTCCCACTTTTCCACCTCATCAGTCTCTTTACTCATCTTTTATCAAATACCACTCTATTTACCAAATAGAAATGTATATTGCATGGACCAGGGGAACCTTTATCGTTTTGCCCTTGCATCAGTCTCTGGCTGTTTTTTACCTCTAATTCGTCCTTTCAACATTTTGTGGGAAACCAGGATTAGACATCATCTCCTCAAATTTCCAGTGGGTGCTGAATTGCTACAAATCTGTGCATTTTGCTGTTTCCCACTGTGTGTCAAATGTCAGGTATGCCGTAACTTCAAAAAGGTGTGTCATGTCTCTGGATCACGTTTACTCCCCGAGACCAATTTCTCTAATTCTCCCTGCAATTGGAATGGCAGCCTATTGTGATCAGGATATTCTTGTTGTACCACTCCACACAGCTGCAAGATTTTAAGAACTGTGCCTTATTCATTACTTTCTTTACTTGTTGGGATTCTTGAGTGTTTATCAATGGGCGATAGCATAACCTTTACATATCTTGTATTGCTCTAGTTCATGTGGGCATTCATTTCAGCCCAATATATTTCCTGTTTTGTCTCACGAGTACCTCCATGCCCACATATAAAAAGTGCATTCATGCATGCATCCATGCCCATTCTTAGCAGTGGTATGGTTACTACTAGTTCCTTTATAAACAAAACCCGACTCTCCAAGTATAAGTAAAACCACTGTGCATATATAATTCAGCCTGTAGCTCTTACCTTCCCTGGTAATAGGTCCTTGTGGTCTGAAGAACTGTATTATTTTACTTGTTCATCTTGGTCAATACTTTTCAGGCTTCTTGAAATCTCCGGAGAGAAATCCAGGGTTACTGCAGGATGTTGAAGGACTTTATCTTCTGCTCCACAGAACCATCTGTGTTAAACTTTACAAAATTTGCTTTGCTCAGTGTATCTGACAACATACAACTTCACTGCATGTGGCTGGAGTGCCAATAAAACATTCATGGCAGCTGATAATGTGCTCAACAATCATTTCCTTATGACAGAGACCAATGGCTTGTGATAAGGCTGCACACTCATTTTGTGGAAGAAGTTAAATGGATAAAATTGCCCCACAACACAGGAGCATAGTCAGAAGTTGGGTTTTTATGTTCACATACCTATTTTCTATGTCTTAACCACGAAATGCTCTTGGTTTTGTCCCTGCTGTTCTCTAGGCTTCTTTCTGAGCAGTCATCTTGCAGCTGGTACCACTCCACACAGCTGCAAGATTTTAAGAACTGTGCCTTATTCTTCATTTTCTTTACTTGTTGGGATTCTTGAGTGTTTATCAATGGACATTGTCTCAAGGATTCACTGTCTTCAGAATCTGGAGAGATACCTGGCTATCTCTCAGTTTATAAGGTGTCGAGTTAATAAGGAAAGATAAAACAAGTTCATAGAAAAAGAAATCTACTGAGGACTCCTCAATACATAGAAAAAACATCTGATTCAGGAAGTCTCTGAGCTGAAAGCAACTGCATCCTGAGAGAGTACTCAGTACAAAGAATATATACCTGCCCTGGACTTACTCTTCCCTAGGTATCTGTTCATAGTCACTGATGGAGACACAACATTAGGTTAGGTGCACACTTGATCTGACAGCCCAAGACAGACATTCTTTGGGTCTCCTGTACCTCAGAGACAGGGCTGAGTTCAGTTACCACAAATCCATCCTAACCCTGAAGTGTCTGACTGCTTTCAAATTTGGTTTCCATCAAAAGCCAGTCACAAGCTTCATGCATTAAACCCATAAATGTGTCTGCATAGAGTATTTATGTTTTTATGAAATACAAAGTTCAGTATGTGGAAAAACTTTACACAGAGGTTTCACTTTGCCTTATAAAGTCGGAAGGAGGTTTTCTGTTTCTTAATAGCTTAACACTTAAATGAGGCACACACGATGACAGCAGCAGGCTTGAGAAAAAGGCATTAATATTTCCAAAGGGATAAAGAGAGTCCACAGTCTAGAGGAAGGAGTACTGTGAAATCAGAGAACAAGGTATCATTTGCTGAAGGAGGAAGCAGAACTGATTTTGAATTTGAATCACTGAGGAGGGCTCTCAGAATGGGAGTATACAGAGGATGCTTCCCCAGTTTGCAGGACTCTTGTGAAGGCAATCTGAGGAAAATGGGAAGTGCAGAGGTACTGAATAGTAGTTGTCCAGTATGTTAAATAAGTGTTAATAACTTGTCACCTTGATAAAGAAATGGCAAAAGAGGACATTTGGGTTTGGTATTTAGACTAAACATAGATATCTTTTCTTTCACGCTCCAGCATCCTTTTATATCTTTGTAACACAGTTGTCTATTTTGTTAATAAACATTTTAACATGCTTTTACCTTAACCTGGCTTGAATTAAAGATGGTATATAGATAACCAACCAGCAGCTCATTTTTCTGTGTGATCCTTAAAAATAAGGTAATAGAATACATAGAATACTGAGAATCCTAAGACGTTCTTCAAAGTTTTTAAATACTATCGGGGGTATCTCTATGGAGCTATGTGGACCAGATTAGGAGCTGATAATGTGGGAGTCTTTGTGTAAGTACTGTATTCCAGTAACCAGTGTTAGCTAGTCTAAGTTCCCCAGCACTAGCTGCGTGGTAGGAAGGCTCTGAACCCTAAGGATATTGCAAGAGTTTGAAACACTATCCATATACATTACTGAAATCCCTCTCTTTCTTTTCTTAGAGTCTACTTTGGCTTCTTCAGAAGATAGTACATAACTAATGAAGCAAATGTTGCAGTTTGGTGTCATTATTTTCAATATTATTCTCAGTATTATCAGTATTGATATGTAAGGTCACATAAATACCTGCCTCAGTTTATTATGGAGTATCTTTGCAATCAGTGTAATTCCCCAAATTTTTAATTCCTAATACCACTTATCACAGATGTGTCATGTAAGTGTGTGAACTGAACATCTAATGCAGGATGCAATAATGCAATTGCCAAAGCTGAATACTGTACTGGTTTCAATACTGTGTTCTTCCTGCGAATGTTTGAAGAAGACTGAATAATTAAGGAATAAAAGGTGCCTGTCCATAGAATTATAGAATCAGTAAGGTTGGAAGGGACCTCTGGATATCATCTAGTCTAACCTCCCTGCTCAGCAGGGTCACCTAGAGCATGTTAGATAGGGTTGCATCCAGGTGGGCCTTGAATATCTCCAGAGAAGGAGACTGCTACGGCTGTTTCAAAACAAAATCTTGCAGAAACAAGGAACATTCTGAAAATACATGTTTTGTAAAGGCAATATTTTTTGTAGGATTAAAAAAAATCCAGTTTGAAATTCAAATTCATATTTGATTTTGGATCTGAAATTCTTAGAATCAAAATTTCTGAGACTGAAATGGGAAATCTCCCCAGCAGTATTTTGAAGGAAAAAGTCCAGTGTAATTAGTGGAGTACTCCAAACTTTGGAGGCACCATACTAAATACAGCACAATGGAAAACAAGCAACCAAACAAGTGAAAAATGTGATATTTTGTATATGATGCCCTTATGCACCTGCTTTTTCTCTAGTTTCTTGCATCATTTCATGACCCATATTGAGCCTTAAGATTCTCATGGGACTTACAGACCTTACTTCCTCACATTATACAACTCACATTTCTCCTGGCTTCATCATGCTTCATGGAGCCTGTTAGACCTCAAGCTGCCATGTTCTGTTTAATGAATGAGAATAACAATTGACTTCAATAAAAATAGATAGTTAATACATACAAAAAAAGTTGTTAAAAGCAGAATGTTAAATAAGCAGAAAGACAAAGGCAAGCATCTAAGCATTGTTTCAGAAGATAATACTAAGAAAAAATCTAGACCATTACTTTTTTTTATTCCTTTCTTACACAAGCAGAACTTTCACTAGCATTTGTGGGAGTCCTTCCTGAGTGAAATTTCAGGGATTTAGTTCTTTAAGTAGAAAAAGGAAATTAAAATTACTAATGGAGAAACAAGTACTGAAGATGGTGCAAATGTACTAACTGTACACTTAAGTTTACATAGCCTGCTCATTTAAGCACAAGATGATACAGAATAAGGTCAGGGGAATCATCCTATATACATCCCCAAAGATATCTGATATATCCAATGACAGCAGAGCTCTGTTTATTCAAAATGCTTTTAGAACATCAAAACATTTGGATAAACAGGCCTTCAAATAATTGAGGGAGCTATTGTATAAGTAATTTACACCCGGGGGACATAACCTAGATTCAAAGGAGTGAGTTTCAGATCAAAGGGGTACAGAGAAGTCAGATTTTACTCTATATGAACACATGAAATAAACAGCATTTCATTATTCAGGAAGCAAGAAATGTCCAAATATTTTTCAAAAAGACTTTAGGACAAAAGGTCAAAGTTGTTATAATGGGCGAAACAGCAGAATACTCTTATGGAATCAAAATAACAAATAACTACATGCGACCCAAAAGAATTTTTTAAATTCACTCATCTAGTCAAGGTCATATGAACTTTACCAAGTGTTTTGTTCTTATTCCAACCCTGGCTCTGAAACATTGGTATTTTGTGGTGGAAAGTAGGAATTAGTAACATGAGAAAATAAGACTCGTTTTCCCCAAAAGCTAATGGAAGCAAACTGTAGAATACACCAACTGGGTCTTATATGAACAATATTGTCCATATAGCATCTTTTAGTTAAAATCATTACCATATATGGTTTAATTACATACAGACATTATATTCTCATAGAAAATGCCCTTCAAAATTCAAATCTGGGAATTTAAAAAGCTGTAAGTGTAATGATCTGTGCTGACATTCACCCACCAACCTGTCAATGCAGTTGTGTGCTCATCTGCTAATTTGGAGGAATAAAGGGGCATTTTCACTTCTGAAAATTATACTCATTCCTGTGGTTCAGAATTGCCCCTTACTGTCTGTGTGGTAAACTTTGAATAGCGGGGGCAGTAGGGGAAAAGACAGACTCGCCACTTAAGTGAGATTTAAACAGCTGAAAATTGAGGTGTTTTGATTTCCATCACATTGCTATGCTGATTTAAACAACCTGAGAGTCTTCCCAAGAGGACATTTCTGCTGTTGCGCCTCATGTTGAGCCATCATGCCCTGGCTCAGAAGCAATCGGAAAGCACCAGCATGTGTGGAAGAGGAGCCTGTTACAGCTTAGCCTTTTGGATTATGTTTGAGATGTGCTTTTGAATGAGTAGCAGGACACTGCAGATCCCTTGTTGAAGCTGTCCTAATGTTTTTTTGGTCCTTAAATTTGGTGGTTGCATCCTTTGGTCTGTCAGTGCTGCAGCACGCTCTGTGCCAAAATTGGGGCAGGTTCACTGGGAACTGCGGGCAGGAGCGCTGCAGGCCAACTCGAGGCCGTGGGGCAGGTCCCAAAGGCACTGGCAGCCGCACTGCCACCCACCGAGCAAGCAGCCGTTAAGCCAGCAGCCGCCACACACACGCCCGCAACCAACCGTTTGAGGCAGCGGCCGTTACACGCACGGACGCGCGCGCGCCCCGCCCCTCTCCTGCACCCTCCTCTCACGAGTTTAGGCGGGAAGAGCGGGGCCGCCCCAGCGCCATCGCGATGGCGGCCAGCAGGGTCCGCTGCCTCCTCTCTCCTCGGTCCCAGTGGCTTCGCCGCTCTGCCGCGGGGCGTAGGGCAGAGGGGAGGCGGGCACGGCACGGCGCGGCACGGGGGGCGAGCTGCCCTGGTTGGCGCCGCTTTCCCCAGCCGCCTTCTTCCCCCTTCCCCCTCCTCGATGGGGGGCCGAGGGCGCAGGTGTGTTAAGCGGCCGGAGGAGCCGCGCGGCGGCCCTGAGGGGAGGGGCGGAGTGAAGCTGTGCAGATGCCTGAGGGCAGCGGGGCTCTTGTATTTCAGAGCGATAAGGGTGGTTGGTGAGGGGTGAGGATGAGCAGTGTCTAGTGAGCGACTGGGGCAGAGGGAAGGGGTTGGAGAAGTGACAACGTGGAGCAGTTGAGGGAAAAAGTGTGATAGCATGGGAGGAAAGTAAACCAGTGTGGCAGTTGAATGGAGCAGAGGCTGCCATTGACCAAAAAGAGCTAGTCTTCTGTGGAGAGCAGTGGGGATTCATGGTTTGAAGTCTTTCATTACCCCCTCCTGTGGGAGGAGATGGGAGGACCTCAGACCTCCTGAGGTCTGGAGATGGAAGCAGAGAAATGGAGGCAGTTTAGGGTGCGCAGCTTCCATGGGTCTGCCAGCAGGTTGCTGCAGCAGTGCAGTGTGGAAGTGAGCCAAAGAAACATCCTAGAGTGAAGCATGGAGAGGTCAAAACAAATCTTGAGGTTTTGTTTGCTGCTACCTTGGAACTGGTTTAAGGTGTCAGTCCTCTGGCCTGATTCCCTCCCATCTCCTTATCCCTTGTTCCCCCTCTGCAACTTGTGGGGCAGAGTTGTTCTGTTGCCTATGTTACAGGTACAGAGCCAGCTTCTAGAGTTATTCCAGTTTATGTTAGCAGTTGCTTGATATAGATGCCAATTAAAAAAAAAAACTATTCATGAATAACAAATAAAGGTAGTTCTCCTTGCTTTCTTTACTCTCCATTTTTTCTACAGACTTGCTAAGACTCTCCTCTGACTGAAAAAAGCCTTGCTGGGTGTTGTGTCTCTGTTATAATTCAATAAGGAGATCTTGACTAGTCTTCTATCTGGAGTGAAGAGAAGGAGAGAAGGTAAAAAATAGAATTTCTGTGTAGTGTTGGCTTCAACGTCATAGTTCTGGAGTCTGAAATTTTTGGTACAGTCATGCATGCAGAAGGTACACAGGCTTATGTCTAACTTGAAGCATATATGGAGATCCTTTTATTCCACCAAACTCTTTACGCTTTCAATATTAAACACGTTTAAGTTTTTAGACAAAGAACCGTAAAAGTATTCAGATAATGCACTTACTAGTATGTATCCTATAGAGTTGTTGCCTGTGGAGCTGAGAAGGTAGATTGGTTCCTATTCCCATCTAACCCCTGGATATTCTGCTGTGATTCTGATTAAGATAGTGAGATGCTATTTTTGATCTGTTCATCTAATGACCTGAAATCTACTTGCTCCCATCAAATTCAAAAGCATCTCTCTCACTGAGTTAAGTGATTACTGGTGTGGGCCCTGTTTTTTTTGAGTCTGTTCCTCTCATCCCCTCCCCCCCAAAGTACTTGTTAAAGCACAAAACCCACAAAAGGTGCAGATCCTCTAGAGTCAAACAGAATCAAAGAATTTCTCAAGCTCATCTTTTGAAGTAGATCTCCCCCCCCCTTCCTACTTCCTGCCTCAACCTCAGCTTTACTTCAATACAGTGGAAGTATAGCTGCCTAGTTGGGGATGATTCAGAGAAATGTGCATGTTTGGGTCTTAAAGTAACATAATCTCCAATTATATTTAATTGTTGCCTTTTCAATAGGCTGATAAACTTAGGTTATTGCTATTGCCATTGATCATGATGCTCTGTAGCAGGCAGACACAGTAACTGCTGCTAATGGAAAAGGAAAGGTATTGGAAGGAGGAGGGGAGAAGGAGGTGGGAGATAAGGTGGTGTTGGGGATTGGCTGCTTGTAATGTCAATCGCAGCTGTGGGCCCCAGCTCTTCCGCTGCTCCAGCTCTGGCTCTCCCTTGAACAGCTCCTAGAGAGAACAAGGCGCGCAGAGCTCAGATCACCAGCATCATGCTCCTTGGGCTTGGATCGTAGATCCCCCTCTTTGAACTTAAAATAACTACTGCGTCCATCAGCGTCCCAGACAGACCCAGAAAGAAAACAGGCGCGCAAGAGAAAAGGAGGAGGAAGAGGAAGATAAAAATCTGCAACCAAGGGGACTAAAGCAAAAAGAGAGAGAGAGAGAGGGAGTGCTTTGCTTGCCCAGCTGCAAAGTGGGAATTTAAAGAACTGCAGAGAGAGAAATTCCAGCTCTTCAGCACATATACATTGCAGACCTACAGATCCAGGTAGAAATGACATCAACAGGGAAAGAAGGCAGCGGAGCTCAACATGCACAATATGTTGGACCGTATCGTTTGGAGAAAACCCTAGGAAAAGGACAGACAGGTTGGTTCTGTTGCAGCAGCACCCGTGCTAGGAAGGTGCTGTAAGCAGCCAGTGAGGTGTTGGGGATGGGATATTTTAGGGTTCAGGTTTTCACATTTGCTGTTTCATTGGAGATAATATTCCTAAGGGATTTTTGCCTTTATTATTTATTTTTTCTTCTTAAAAAAAAAAAAAAAAAAAAAGCCCAGGATGCTTTATGTTCATTATTCCTACTAATGGGTGTTGTTCTGATGACAGCCAAAGTGTATGCAGAGAGAGGAAAAAAAAAAGATGATCTAGTGATGGTGAATTTCACATCAGTTTTTTTCACTGCCCTACTTAGGAGTCTTTTCTTTTAATTAAATTACATTAAAATGAAAGGTTCACAGCCTGTAGTACAGAGAAGGTGGTGGTGGTAGTGGGGGAGTCACCAGCAGTATTTCATGACATCATGATTGAAAAGGGTGTAGTCCTTAAGGTGCAGTTGGTGGTGGTGGTGGTGGGGGGGGAATATGTACAGTATGTCTGTGGCACTGACTGCTATGGTTATTTAGAAAATATGGATGGATGGGCTGATGTTTTTGTGGGTAGGGTTTGAAATAAAAGAGAAAGAAAAGCTCAGTAGCAGAATTCATTCTGAGAAGCCTGTGTTGTTTTTTGTAGGAGGGATTGAGGGGGAAGGGAGGTTATTTTTCTTAAAGCTTGTTTATGAAACTCACCCCCCAGCAGATTTTCCTGAATGGAATAATGGCAAGAAATATTAAAAAGAGGAAACAGTGCAGTGAATTATCAGAGAGCAGGTGCTTCTACTCTACATGACATAATTAGATCCCCTAAATGCATTCAAGATCTGGGCTTGCTGTTGCCTATATAGATAGAATATTCACTTCAAGGGCAGGGGAGCATTAACTGAAAGAAAAAGCCTTAGAAAAAAAGAAGCCTAAATGTCTTTTCTATTTAGTTTTTTTTTTAATAATTATTATTTTCATTTTTTCCCTCTCATAGTAACAGGTGCAATAAGCAATGGGATCTGGCAAATTCATTGGTTTGGGACATTTTCCCCCCACCCTCCCCAAGTGGTTTAAGACTCAAGATTATAATTTAAGGAGAGGGAAAGATCAACCATAGCGGGGTTCTTCGGGCATGTGGATGTTAAGTGTTTTTCATTAGTATGGGATGATAAAACATGATGCATTGTGTTGTGTGGTGGTGTTTTTTTTTGTTTTTTGTTTTTTGTTTTTTTTTTTTTTTTTTTTTTGCTTTTAAACCCAGCTGAGCTTTGCCCATCTGTTGTCTAAAGGATTTAATAGGCGTTTCCATCCCCAGCTGCTGCCTCTGCTCTGCCTGCTTCCTCACTGCCCTGTGTGGCAGCAGCTCTGCAGTCCGCAATTTTCTTAGGGACACAGTCAAAATCCAGATCTTTCTCTGTAAGAAGCAAGGCTCTTCTGAGATGATTGATTGTGACCCCCCATCTTTTCTTCCTCTCCATGAACCCCATAGCAACCGTTCACAGACATGGATGAAGATGATATTGGCTTCTAGTGAAAGTGACTTCTATTTATATTTTATTTTTTTCTGCATCTTTTTTTACTGCTGCGTGTAGCTATCTGTCACTCTTTCGATACCACCTTTATTCTTTGCATAGCTCTATAAGCCCTTACTCATGCAGCTGTATTCTTACTAAAATCTGTTCTGATGATGATAATGAAAATTCTCTGCCAAAAATTTGCAATGTATTGGTAATAAAACTGTCCTATTTCTACATTCAGTCTTTTCCTGGATACTCTAGGTGATCAAAGAGCCAGCTCTAGATGACAAATTCATTTTTGTCTTCATCACCATTTCCTTCTCTCTCTCTCACCTTCTCGGAACCCCTCCCTCCCCTTTAAATTACAATAGTGTCTGAGATTCCTGAAAATACAGCTGCATTAACCTTTTGCTCCAAATCACGTAGCCTGACGTTTTGGTACTGAAGGGTTATCTGCAGCTTTGGTTATTTTTTTCTCTGTACTAATCTTCCTATCTTCCTCTGAAGTGATTAGAGAGGTGGGGGTGGAGGGGAGAGGAAGAGAATGTGTTTAGAGGCTTGCTGCTGTTAGCCTCTAGTTGTTCAAACAGCTGGACAAGGGTGAAAGTTTTATTTTATGATTTTACCATATAATAGGTCTTTATAGATAAATCTGTTTGCACACATGAATACACATAAATGCACAGTGCAATGGTGTCACAGAAGCTGAGAGTGGGAGAGAAGAGGAAGAGAAAGCTTAAAAGTAGCTGATGTCAGCCTCTTTCTTCCTTGTTATACCTGCCCTTGATCAACTGAGTAACACTGAGGTGAAATCTAACTTGGTATTAAACATGCATGGCTAAATATGGAAAAGATGCCTTCTGGTCTTCTGGCATTTTCTGTGCTAATCACATTTGGGAGCATGCAGAATGGGATAAACAGTGTGTGATATGTAGCTAGTCCTCATCCTGCTTGTTTTGGAGAATAAGCAGGGAACCTGCAGCGTTTTAGGGGACAAGTGGAGTATGAGGACCTGATTCACTGTACTGTGTTGTCATGGTGTGTAACTTTGAATTTGGGTTGCAATGGAATACAGTTGAAGGAAAATAGTAGTTCATTCTTTTACAGCTTGAGTTTGAAGCTTGGAAGATTAGGAGATAATGGCTTGCTTTTTTTTTCTTGTTTTTTCAGAGGGACAGGGGAAGAGTGTAAAATCTGGAAAATATAATGGTGAACAGAATGGAAATACAAAGTCCTACACATTTTTGCAGTGATCTTCCTAGCTATCATTTTATATTTAAAGGATTCTCATCTCTAAAATTACTTCAGATAAGCCATTCTTGCTTTGCTCCCAGGTATATTTAATGTTATACAGGTCAGTTAATCACACTTACCTGCTCTTCACTGTGATCAAAAGAAGAGAGCTTGGGGAAGGAGGATAGGTTCACAGTTCAACACAGCCTTAGAAAGGGTGCCACAGAAGGGGAATTTAATGGTAAGTAGAGCTCTGGTTTGTTGCTCTCCACGAAGCTCTTACTGATTTCCTTATTAATAGCTGAAAAAGTGTTTACCAACAGGAGCTTACTGGTGCTTGCAAAGAGGTCCAGATGCTGCTTCTGTGACATTAGTAGAAGCTGGTGACATCTGGCAGTGGGTGGGCGAAACTGACATGTAAAACCCTTCAACAACGCTTGTTACCCACTAATTTAAACTGATGTTGCTTATAATTCAAAATAGAGTATGCAAAGCATGTCCTGAGAGCAGTCTTCTGTGCCAGGGCATCAAACTTACCAAGTGACTGATGCCACAAAGACAGAATTAGGGCCTCTTAGGGAGAGAAGTCGGAAAAGGGCTACATAAGGCAATGCTGTGAAAAACATATGTGCTTAGGTCTCTGATAGTGGGAGTGGTGTAGGAAGCAAGGACAATTATTTTGAATAATGCAACGTAAGAATTTAACATCTATGATTTGATTAGAGCAAGGTAGTAAGACGGTTACCCATTTGCTTTTGTAATAGGCTGGATTCAGGGCATTTCCCTTGTTTTGTGCAGCTGAATGAATAGCTCTTGGAATCTGTATTTGCATGGTTTTACAGGAATACAAGCAGTAGCATAATTTTAATTATTGTGCTCATAACATTTTGTTAGACAGAAATGTCAGTATAAAAGAGGCTACTATATATACATGGGGGTGTGGGGACAGGTTGGTTTATTTAAATTTCATTGAATTATATTGTACTGCAGTTAATTATAAGAGGGTTTTATTGTCGTTAACAGTAATGAGAAAGATGATGTGTGGAATAACGTGGAAACAGTGTGCCTAAAAAAAGTCAATCGGATGAATGTGAAGCAGTTTTAGATTTCTTATGTACATTAAACAGAGGCCCTTCTTCATTTGCCATTAATTCTGTGTGAGGTCAGCTTTTATGTATTCCTTCTTTTTCTCTGAAAGAAGAAGAAGGAATATTTTTGTTCATATCTTTCTTTTGGCTTATTAACCCCTGTTTTGCCCTTGAAGCACTCTACAGTAATTCAGATCAACTGTGGTGAATATTTGTTAATGAATGCAAAGATAAGAAATTAAAGTATTCCTTGTGAAGTGCTGCAGCATGTCAGAAGCTTTTCATGTGTTTTCATTTGAAGGTTGTTTATACAGGCCTCAGCATCGTTGTTTGCCGTGGCACCAAATGAATGTCCACTTGAAATTTGCAAAATGCTGGTTTGTCCCTAGGTAGGAGTTATTCTGTTCACTTTGAAACTTGATGAAAAATGTAATGTTACTAATCCTTTTTGTCTTGTTTCTTCCATTTAATTTTAAGCCCTATTCTGCAGATATTCTGTACAAAGAATTCCACTTGAACCTAATGGCAACTTTATCATGGAAAAAGTGTAGGGATCCCTTTTCTGCATTCTACTCCATGTAACTTAGGGCTGTTTCTGTCTGTGACAATTTATCTACAAAAGCCATCAGTTAGATGTTTAGCAATATGCTACTGGATTGTGTAAGAAAAGAAATCATATTTAGGGTCTTGGTGCATTTATTAGCCTTTTACTCAGTGAAAGCTTGAACAGGATATATCTTTACAGCTTAACCACCCATTTCCATGACACTGGCAGAAGCTGAAGTTGATAAATTCTTTTATTTGTCTCTGTCAAACTTTGCTGAAATTGAAAGCTTCAGATCTATTGGAGGCATATTGGTAGACCATGTGATCTCAAAGCCTCAGTTTCTTAGGTAAGTAGGCTAAAGGAAGTATGTGCTTTTTATCTATACTGTTACAATTATACTTTATTGAATATGGATCTAGTGAGAATCTAAGGGTACAGCTTCTATAGCTGTATAGATGAGGATATAGCTGCAGAAGTGTAAATCATTATAATATTCCCTTACTGCACTTTATTTTTTTTCAAATAGTATATACTTTACTAATTCTCACATATATTATTTTTATTATGAGAATCTCCCAAAACAGTGAGTCTGTACCCTTTGTCATGATAGTCTGTGAGAACTTAAGTAGTTGGTTAATAATCACAGAAATACAATATTGCAAGCAGTGTTGCTGGCAATAGAGGTCTTAAGAAAAACTCTTAACAAAATGTTGTCTAGTATGCTATAGTAAGTTTGATTAATTTTCCAGCAAAGGTCGTAAGTTTTGAGGAAGTTAGTCTTTTGTTAACTTTAGATCTTTTGGTCTGATTGTTCCAAAGTACTGTTTGCCAGCATCTCCAACAGCTAGTGCTATCTTGATACACAGACCTCAAAATCAGACTACCAAATTCAGATTCCCCTTTTATATGGCTTTCATCTCTTACTAGCGAACTCCTGTTTGCCAACTATAGGGAAAATAAAATTTAGCCTTCATTCTTCTTTGAACTCTCTACAGGCCTATCTTCCGTCTTTTTATCTCAATCTTAGTAGCAAATTACTCCAGACTTATTGAAAGAGCAAACTTTTAATTTTTATTTTCTCAGCAAAGAGCTGTTAAAATTCAGATGCCCTGTCAAATGCGTAGGACCTTGTGATTATTTATGTACCTAAATTTCAGACTGCCACAGGAACTACAGAAGCAGTCGTTTCACAAATACAGTTCGTGCAGTGCTCAAGCATTTTTGTACTTTCCATCAGTACTCTAGTGGCCTTTAGTGCTACTGCAGTGGGAAAGAGTATCAGAGAATGATGAGAAAGGTTGGAGAAATTTAAAATATTTCTCAATTGAATTTACCTGTAGAGAGAGATTCTTTCTGTTCTCTGGAAAATCAGTGACTCCGTAAGAATAACAACTATAAGAATAATAACCATAGTATTTTGACTGGGTCCTTACAGCTGCTTTTGTAAATGGAGCAGCCAGTGATTATTTTGGATTCTCCAACATTGCAACATTTTTCAGTATATCATCCATTTGTTTTCTGTGTTACACTTTAGGAAATATTTAATTTTGTCTACTTTATCAGCAATTGCAATTATTAACTCTATAATATGTGTTGATACCTTGATCAAAATTAGTAGGCAGGGAATATAGAACAAATGTAGATGAGAAGGAAATCTAACTTTCAGAAGGAATTTTAAAGGAAATTAGTTTGGAATTAATGCCTACTGCAGTAAAAGAAACATTGTATGAGTAACAATTTATGCATGTAGGGGAGCGGTCGAAATGAGAAGAGATGGAAGCGTGGATATGGATTTCTGTAGGGTTGGAGTCAAGGCAGAGACATAAATGGATGCTCAGGGTGCCTCCCTTTAAATACTGAGATACTGTAAGTTGCCCTTGTTAAGTCAGTTAGTGTTTTAAGTTGAACTGACTTCATTACGAGGAAGAACACACAATAAATAGAATTTTTGTCATGGATTGTTCTATTAAGATATATCCAAAAGGAGTTTTCTCTATTTGTTTTGTTATAGATAAAGCCAAGGTGTTTAACGATCCTAAGCAATAATGCCATTTGTTTTGCTTATGGTAAAATGAGGAGATTATGCAAGAACTGAAAATGGGACAGTCCTGTTTTTCTATAAAACATATTGATCTGTAGACTAACATGAATAATTTGCTATCAATAGGATTCTGAATGAACCTGAATCATCTAATAATAGCTCACCCATGAATTGATTGTGCTTAATCAATATTCGAAGATTGAGTTGTATTCTTGTGTAGTCTGTTGGATATGTCATGTAGCTCTTCTGTGTTTAGATAGTTGTGCAAGTAATTCCAACATTAATTGCATGTGCAAATAGAAAATTTAATTTTCTGCACTGTTTCAAAATGATCCCGTGAGCACCCATGCTTGGAAGATGCAAAGTTTTACAGAAGGATATTTTTAAAAGTAGCACAAATGTGACTGAGTCAAACTTACTTAATTTCAAATGTACACTTCTGGAACATTTTAATAGTGTTCACCAAGTTCCATTTGACTTGTCTTAGATTTAATTTTAAATAGGAATGTTAACATTTTTATTAATTCTTTTTGTTCTGTTTACAAACCAGAACCATTACTGATAAAATTCAGGAAAAAAAAAACACATATAAGATTTCATCATTACTTCCTAGATTTTGAAAATTACATTTAAATGGAATTTAGGTTGAACCCAGGGATTTGTGCTGACTGTCTTCATAAGTGTATTATACAGTATAGACTTAGTTGCAAGTGTTTTTTTCATGAAGTTGTCATTTGTTACACAAGTACCAGTGAGATATCCATTATCCTATAGATTGTACAAACATGGGAATACCTCATTTCTTTTATGATGACCTTGTGATACAGTTTGTAAAAGAGAATAGATGAAAGTGTATCAACTGCTGAAAATACTGCAAAGAGTATTAACAAAGAAAGCAAGATATATTTAGAAAGGAGTAAATTTGACTTAAGTATTAATAAGTACGTTAGGTTTTGATAGGGAGACTGAGGATAAAAGCAGTATGGAGCAAGTGAAAATGGTAAATAATGTTGTGTATTTTCAAGCAAATCCACACACATTCTCTTGCAAATAGAACAGTTGCCTCCACAGTAGTGCAGAATAACCTTCAGGATGACACAGGTAGGTGAAGGATGGTCACTTAATGCTAGAGTAGAAAGAACAGAAACTTATCTTGAGTTGCCAGTTCTTACAGTTATATTTTGAGAAAAGTATTTGATATTTTCTCTTCCTATTTATTTCTTGAAAGCCAAAGATATTGTCAGCTGGCCTAAATTAAAGTAGCCCTAAAGCTGCCTAAATTACTCTTTCTCAGAGCCCTAATAACTGGACTTTTTGACTCCCTTCAGCTTTCCTAGTCAGTTTCTGCTTTTTAGCCTTTTGTTATTACTATGCATTCCTTACATAAAGATTATTGTATATTTAAGAGGAAAAGATGTGTTTTTTTTCCTTTTTTCCTTTTATTTTTTAAACTGTTATTTTTAACTTGGTGCGGTGGAAAGGGTGAGGGTAGACTGGAAGGGACCGTTCCTTGTGTAGTTTACCACTGGTAATAGACTCTTCTGCAGTTTTATTTTTTATCTAACATCTATCTGCTGATAATCACTCAGTCAAAAATGTAGGATTTTGGAAAAAGCAATAGATAGTCACGTTTTCAGTGACTAACTTAAAGGAGATTATTATTAGTAAACAATATATTCCTAGATTTGTAACATTAACTGACAGTAAATGGGTTGATGAGGGAGAAAGGGAAGCTGCTGTCAAATGGCTTAGGATATGCAAATACTGTACATTTTTGTGTTCCATCTCAGTTTGAGGGGACTGTAGGCATGATAATGTTTCCAGTGAGGTGCATAACTTTTAAGTGTTTTTTTTTTAAAAAAAAAAAAAAAAGTTGATGGGGAAAAAAGTAAATGGGAGAACTGTTTTCAGGCATTAATTTAGTAAGTGCTATTCTGGCTGCCTGCTTCTACTTACCAAGCAACATACTCTCTTTATATCCTGAGGCTCTTGCAATTTTGCCTTGCTACCATTTTGCAGTATATACTTAGTAGTGGAGAAAAATCTGTGAGATTGCGTGTATTTTTTTTAATGGTATTTACATTACATATGTATTAATGAGCTCTGTCTTTGTAGGGTCATTCTTCTTTGTATTCAGCCTTGTGTGTTGTAAACTAAGTCCCTCTGTCATTTAGCTATTAAAAGCACTATTGATTGGAACAAAAATAATAGAGAAGCTGTATCTGGGAAAAGCAAATTGGTCTTGACCACAAATGTGTTCGTTTTCTATTGTCCCTCTGAAGCCTGTTCCTGAACCTTTGTTTGAATCTGTCCAAGGTTGAATAGCCATCCTTCAACTGAAGATGAGAATATGCCAGGTCTTCATATTGACCCAGCAGGAAATTTTGATAGACTTGTATGGCTTTCTCTTCTTTCACTGTTTTTCCTTACTTTTTTTTTTTTTTCATGTAGCTATCAATGTAGACACTGTATTTTTACTCAGATGCCCTCCTGAGGAACTATGGAAAGGGCAATGTTTTGTTGCATTTTTCCAGGATGAGGTATGCTGTAGCCCTGGTTTGTGATGTTGCCTCCTTGACCCTGTGATAGGATAGCTCATGATAGAGACACCAGTAATGATGTATTTGCAGTTAAATATGACCTGATGATGAGTTATGATTTGCTTTAGGAAATATATGGTAGACAGTTCTGATTATTTGATCAGGAAAAAGCTTTCTTTAGAGCATTCCATTCTGCTAAAGTTTCAGCTGAATTAGCACATGACTGTGCTAAGAGTACTGAAATGCAGGTATTGCATTTGAATTCAAACTCAAACTTGAGTAGGTGAAAATACAACTTCCTCGTTCCAGACCCTTGTAGAGTGAAACTTGTTGTATAGTATGTTTGAATATTTCTTAAGCTTTGTGCTGATTCCACACCATCTAAGGCTTGGGTTACTCATGGACATTATATTAGCAATTCACCCTGGGTAAGTTTCATCCAGTGACTGTGTAGGCTCCTTCTAATAAACTGCCACCTGTCTGTAAAATTAAGGAATTAAGGAAAAGATTTGACTCAGATTTTTACCATGCTAGATCTCTTCATCTCTTCCCAGTATCCTGTGCCAAAACTTGCTTCTTATTTTCAGGTCATGAATGATAGGCAGCTTGGTTGTCACATTGATGTGACCTGCTGCCAGCAGACACAGAAGGGATCGCCAGTTTTCCTGTTGAATTTCTGGTCATCTGTGTTTTTACTTCAGTTACCCTTCTTCTTTGAACTGGAAGCAGGGACTGGCATCATAATGTAAAGATTACTAGCCAGGTATTTGGTTCTTTCTGTAATTACTGTTCAGTAAAATTAATGAAGACCTTAGAGGGAAATCTCAATAATTTTTTGATGACTTTACAGTTCCAAGACTGAGCCCTTTAATCTTTTCAGCTCTATTTAAATATAGACTGACAAGTACTGCTGGAAGAGTATGTAGAAATACTCAGAAAACAAGAACATAATCTGTTCCCAAATAAGCACATCTTACTATTAGAGGAAAAAAAGAAAGTCGAATTTTTCTTTCACTTCAGTACAGATGGATTGCCTTTGAGAAATGAATGCTGATGTATTGTGTGCTCTTCAAGAATTATTTTCAATTTTTTTTATCCACCCTTCACATTTCTTGCCTAGATTGTAAGTTGATGAGAATGATGACTTGTGTTGTATGTGTGTACTCCCTTTCATGCTAAGGCATTAATCTTAGTTGGGCCTTTATGTGTACAGGAAATTCCATTTAAAAGTTAAAGAAAAAAAAATCTTTTTCCTCTGAGTGTGGTTGAACACTGGAACAAGTTGCCCAGAAAGGTTGTGGAATCTCTATCCTTGCAGATAGTCAAAACTCAACTGGATATGGCCCTGAGCAATCTGGTTTGAGCATTGGTGTGCGTTGGACTAGGTGATCTTCAGAGAGTCCTTACAGCCTCAACTCTTCTGTGTTTCCCATGCAACTAAATAATAAATTGTTTGGAACTAATGAAGCCAGGTTTCTTCTAGGTTTGTGTTCTTTGTTTCCTCAACCTCCTACTATCACATGTTCCCTGTCTCTTGGGCTCGGCAGAGACTGTTTGTGGTGATTTGGAGCTGTCACTGCTGGCTTGTTGCTTGCTCTTAAAATACAGTAAGGACTAAATCACAATTATGCTTTCCTTTGTGGGAGCATTGTTTTGTATGTCTTTCCTCTAGACATTCAGCACTTCCCACAGAACTTACAGAATCTTTGAGACTTCCCTTACTCTGTCAAACTTGGTTGAAATTGGATAACATATTCTGAAGCTAAGGGGAATTGCAGGCTAAGCCCGAACATCTAAATTTTATTTCCCCAGGAAGATGGACTAAAACAAAGCTGTCATAGACATCATACTTTCTCCAGATTGCATTTGGTTATGATGCTCATGACAGGAGTCCCAGTCCACTGCTATGGCATTTTGGGATTGCTGATGTACAGCTATTCTTCAGACATTGCCCATCACCTTGGTTAAGACCCTTACTCCAAAGCTGGGAAGGAAGAGTGGCACTAAGCCACACTGGGATTTCCTAGTGCTGGGAGAATTCCTCTCCCATCCCCCACCTCCCCCCCAGTTGATAAACTGGATTCCTGCCTAATTTCTGTTGCTGGAGCAATGCAAAGTAGAGAGGATGGAAGCTAGAACCAGGTCTTCTCTGTTTGCAAGATGAGCTCAGTGATGGGGGAGTGTGGGAAGAAGGGAGCCCTTGCAGTATTTCCTCCGTGTATCCATTTTGGTACAGTGGTAGTATTTGAAGTAGTCCTTTCTTGCAGAAAGCTGAGAGGAACACTGAGAGCTGTTTGTGTGTTCATGATGCTGGTCTATACAGAAATGGTCGCCAAAGACAAAGCCGAGTATTATAGTAGAGCTTGGCAATGACACAAGTGCTACAGCCCTGTTAAACACAGGCATTTGTTTTGTTGAAAAGGCAAGGCCATGAGTGGCACAACTTTTAAGAATTGTCCTGCTTTGCAAGCAGCAGCCATAAACAGTTTTTCTCTCACTAGCTTTTGAAACTAGTATCATCTACGATTTTTTTTTCCCAGAGATCCCACTCACTTTAGTAAAGCTTGATTTAAAATCAGTAATTACTAGAAAAAGATCTGTCCCTAGTGTTTCTGATTTTTGTCCTATGCTATTTTTTCTTCTGGGTTTGTGGCTTATTTCACTACTTGTATTTGTGAAATTACATCACTTTTACTTCTGATTGTTTTCTGTTTGTACTGAAGGCATTACTTAGACAAATTCCCCAGTCCAGTTACACCTATGACTTGGAGGCCTTGCTCAAGCTTTTCTGAGAGGGGGCTGTGACCCATAAGCAAGTTGCTCAGTGATAGTGGAGGCAGACCTCTGGCAGTGTTCTCGTTAAGAAGAGCCTAGGAATACGTCTCCTCTGCAGTGAATATTCAAACAAATTAGAGCACAGAGTGGAATGATACTGTAAGCGAATTCAATTCAAACCGAAAATATGGGCACAGCATTTTACAAATTACTGTCTTTCATCCTTAAAGCAGAAGTCTGTCTGCTCAGCTAACAGGCAAATAAAGGCAGGCAAATATTGGAATACTAGAGAAGAACTGTTGCTAGAAGTATTCAATCACATATGTGTACTGAAACCACCCCGTAAGTCTGCATTCATCTTCAGCATGTAGAAAAAGTCCTGCATTTGTCATTACTGTACTTTTGCTAGGGACAGCAACAGCCAGGCTACTAGCATGGTTGGGATATCTGTATTCTTACCAGGTGGCCCTTTCTGCTTAGGCAAAATGCTGCAACAATGGGAATGGTTTCCAGATGTATGCCATAGTGCTATTACTGCCATTGCTCTTATCTCCATTAAATTAGATGAATGACAGCCAAGAGCCTCTTCAGTGTCATTGATACTTATTCTAACTCAGTGTTTTAGAGCCTGTGAAACAAGGTGGTCCATAGGCTTCCAAGGATTCATAAAAATAATGTTTAAAAAAGCAAACATAGCTTTTTCTTTGCATTTTAAATGTCTGCTTCTCTATTGGAAATTTTTGAGGAGTTCACGAGAGTGGAGGAAACCCTGCTGCTGTAGGCCTCGTTCTCTTTATTGAACTGGTAGGAATCGGAAGCATGGCATGGCAAAGGATCTTGGGAAAAAAAATGCCTACATAGCAATTGGAGAAGTAACTTTATGACGGAATATATACAGCTCTATCTCCTGTCACAGGCAGCCCTGAAAATAGGGCAGGGCATGCTGGATGATAGTTGAGTAAGTCTGTGAGAGACTAGGATCCTTGCACTATGCAGAGGTCTGTGCTTCCCTACCTTTACCCAGATTGATTCCTGCCTGATGTTCAGTTTGTCCACCAAGCAAAACAAGGGCAGAACTATCACCGGTGCCAGTAAACAATGTGAGTAAGCCAAGCATTTGTGTACATGATGCAGTGTACACTTGCTCTGTGCCTATGATTTCATGTTAGTGCTGGATGTTTTCTTTGTGTATACAAAATGCCAACCTGTGCTTGATCTTGAAGTGCTCTAAATCTGTTGTGGAAGATTATCCTGTGTTTTCAGCTCCCACTGAATTAAAGATTCTTGAAGAATTGGATCCCTCGTTGTACTCTGCTCTCTAAAATACTACGGATTCCTAGCTGGGTGATTTCTTGGGGCAGCAGTAATAGAGACACTTTTATGAAATGGGTTCTGTTCATATCATTGTGCCGTTAGAAGGCAGTCTATTCACAAAAAATAACTGCGTTGTCTTCATGGGCTCTAACAGGCTCTGCCATTGGCTCAGGGTGGAGCCTTTTCTTTTTTTAATAATACCCTGCTGTAAAAGATAATACTTATATATACAGCCCCCGTTATGGTTCTGACAGAATTAGCAAGGTAGGATTGATTCTTTAGGCAATATGGAAAGGCCATAATTACTGCAGTTGCTGGAATAACTCTACTTTTTAGGCCCAGTTACTGTCTTTTTTGCTAGTTTGTATCTTTGTAAGTTCCGCTTTATTCAACGTATCTCGTTTTCACAACCTGAGGATATAGCCTGCTGCTTTTTCGTGTGGGATTTATGCCTTTTCATATTATATTTGCCTTCTATAGCTTCTTTTTGATTATCATAATCTTGATACTCAAGTGCTGAAATTTTTGTGGCTGCAATTTAACACTAAAGTTGTTTTAACTCTCTTATAACACAGAAGAATTCTGTTGATGTTCCCATTTTGACAATTTGTGGCCACACAGACTTTTTTTCCTTCTTTCCTTAAGGACATTTGTTCCTGATCTGTAAAACAAAATGTCACTGAGTAAAACTATGTTAGTGTGATGCTGTGTGTTCTACTTGCAAAAGATTTATAACTTGGTCAGTTTTATTTAAGCTTGTGTAGAGCTGATGGAATTATACTGCAGTGTTAAAATGCAGCAGTTTCATTTTCCTGCAGGCAACAGCCCTCTGGTGGTTTGTTTGTTTGTTTGGGGCTTTCTGCTTTTTTGTTTTGTTTTGGTTTTTTGTGTGTTTGTTTGGTTTTTTTGATCTTCTTTTTAGAAATTCTGACAGACTGATAGAAAAACCTTTAACAATTCCTCACACTGAAATTAAGCTGCTATATAAAGTTGCAGATCTCCTCTTTCCAATCCTGAGCCCACCACCACCACCTAAATTTGAGAGCTGAATGTAAAAGGTAATACATGGTTAATAAATGAACCTGGTTCATAATAGCAAGTGGTATTTGGGAAAATGATATTTACAAATGCTATTTGAGTAAGCTTCAGTTTCCAGAGCTATTGCTGGGAAAGGGTGTAGGTCGTTTTGAAGTGGGTGGAGAGGCTAATGGGTTGTTCTGAAGACTGAATTGTTAGGAATGCAGACATTTCTGAGGAGGCTGCTGATGAACTTGAGAAAATTGAAATATCAAAGAATTTTTTTTTAAAGGGATGACCTTACAAGTCTGTGTTACAGGAATAAATGATGGTTATATTGCAAGTTATTGCTTGGAACAGTATTTCAGCTAATGGGGAAGGAGGAATGACACGACTTTCTCTCCATCAATGCCCTAGAAGCGAAGACTTAGCTGTCATTTGAGTTCCAATAAGCCCTATTTTTAATACTAAGTGACATCCTGAGTAGCAAAAATGGGAGTTTAGAAACTAGATGAAGTAAAAATATTACTGCTTACTATTTCTGAGATGGCAAGCTACAGTTAAATGCAAGTGTTTTTTCTTAAATTTTTAAAACTGCACCAGGGATGCATTTGATATGTTCCCTTTTCATAACTACAGCAAATGTCAAAGTCATACTTTGCATCTGCAACTTTATTACTTTATAAATACACTGTCTTGATAAGAAAGCATACAATTTCATTATGATCAAAGCCTGAAACTGTATTTAAAACAAAAAAAAGAAGCTTTTATATAACTTACTGAGTAGCAATGGTAATGTCTGCAATTTTTTAAAGAGAAAATAATCCCAGTTAAAATTAATTATTTTACAAAGCAGCAATTCTTGATTGTGATGTTTGAGACCTACTGTGTGTCTGCAAAGTGAAAGTAAAGTTACTAAATGAGACTGGTCAATAAAAAGCTTTAAGATGTCAAATACGTTGGTGGTCTTTCAATAATAGATGATGGTCATAGTATTCGAGTCCTTTTCTCAGTATGTGGTTGATCTTTGTTCTCTGGATGGTATGAATTTGTGTCCCTGCTAGATAAGGCTTCTGGTCACCTCTGATTTAACTGCTAGCAATTATCAAGAGACATATATACCAGCTGAGATACCCCATGCAAAAGCAGTGTTTCAGCCCTGCCATTTTGGAGATCTCTTTTGTGCCAGCTTCCCATCAACTGTGGAATCCATCCATCTGCAGTTTCCAGCACCTAAGGTTTTTTGAGTGGATCAGATTATGGCCTGCAGCTTAATTGTTGAATCATGCCTTTAGCTTCCAGCTTTTCATTCTTGAGGTTAACACAAGGTGAAAAGGAAATAAAGGAGAAAGCTAGAAATAAACAGTAATCCCCTTCTCTTCCCAAGTTTATACTATCTCAGGTCTTGAAAGTGGAAGCTTATGTGGGCTTCTTCTGCTCTAAGTTGCAGAAATGTATAATTCACTGAATTAAGCGGAGAGATATTGGTATAAAATAAGATAAACAGAGAGTGATTCTGGATCTTTAAATGTTAAAGGCTTGGAGCCTTTGTCTCCTTGAAGCTGTTTCTCTCTCTCTTTTTTTTCCCCCCTCTCTCTCTTTTTTTTGTTTTTTTTAACCATTAAAGAACGCAGGTGGTGATAGAGGCTGAGGAATCACTAGCTCTTGTTTAAGTGAGTAACTGTCAGTCTCAAAATGATTGTTTTAAATTTGCTTATTCAGCTTCTTGTTTGTGGTTTAAAACACAAGACATCTTAACACAACTGCAGTAGGTTACTGGTCATTTATTTTGGGCAAAATAATAATGGATTATTGCCAACTCAGGTACTGTTGTTAATAAAGAAAGATTAGGCCTTTTTAATATCTATTTTTTTCCCCCTAATAACTTGTCAAACTGGAGTTGAAAAACCTAAGCAAAAGCACTTTCTGGCATTTGTTAGTATGTGGTACAACAATCTTAACTAAATCCATAAAAATGGTAAGAGTGCAAAAGACATGATAAGAGAATTCAGTTTTTATTGCATTTTATTATTTTCTTCTGAAGTGGTATTTGTAGCTCTGTCTTTGTGTAGAAACAGTGGCATATCACTGGTGTTTGAAAAAAGTGGCACATGGTTCTGTGGATCCTACTACTGTCCTCAAATAAGCCAACATCATTAGTTTTAAATGAGTATTTTGAGTTTTTCTATACTCTGTTACGCTGGTGTAATTAACCAAGGGTGAAATTCACCATGATGTGGAAGGCCAGTCCTAGGCCACTATAGAGTTATTTCAGCTCTTTGCATTTCTTTTCAGGAGCAAAGCTTTGCCTCAAGCCTATGGCAGTTTCAAAGCTTTAAAAACCAAGATATTTTTGAGTTACTAGACTGGGAGAGTGAGATGAGGAAAGTGAGTCATACTTCAACTAGTAAAACATAGCCTTTTTCCCACACATTTTGATTGTTTTAAATAGATTTTTTTTTTCCAACACAATCTCATTGTGGTTATTTCTAGCCTAAAAATGAATTCGAGTGGTTTATGGCTCCTGTTGGAGGGAAGCTGTTGAACCTGATAGACCTTTGGTTTGATGCCAGTACAATTGTACAAATATCCTAGGAGGAATTAAATCCCAAAGACTTTCTTTCTTAACAGGGAAGCAGCATTCTTTGGATACAAGAGTGTTCTAAAGGAGAACCTAAATTTCTCTCTGGTCATCAGGATTGCATCATTTGCATCTTGCCCAGAGAATTTTTTTACGTGAAAATTCTAGAATAATAATAAGCCAGATTTTTGTTCTTGCAATACTTTCTTCCCCCTCCCCCCGACGTAAGTCTAATACTCCATTGACAGTTCTTTGGATTTACAGTAGTTTAAGAGACAGCAGTGTCATGTCCTAGTATAGAATGTATTGTCTTCCATTAGTGTTCATGTAAGTCACTATGCTCAAGTCAGCAAAAATATTCTACTACAAAGTCATTTTAACTGAGAATATTTTGTAATTGCTGCTCCTGAATTATGTGCACGCTAATCAACTTCAATAAGGGCTGCAAGCCATGAGCATTAATGTAGACAGTATATATGGAAATATTAGTCAAATACGATTTGATAATAAGGTGTACCCCCCCCCCAAAAAAAACCCAAAACCCTGATGATTCACTTTACTGTCAGTGCCGATGCTTATTTAAAATGACATACACTGCTGAAGAGAAGCATTTAGTAATAGGAATGTGAGTGAGTGACTAAGAGAGAATACATACGCAGTGCTTCCAGAAAACCTGCCTGACGACTCTCATAGTAACAAGTATTGGCAGTATTGGAAATAATATTTTTAAGTTTTTCTATTCTTCTATTACTGTAGAAAACATTTATTCTTTGACTGGCATTCAGCAGGCCAGTGGTATAGGATCACTTTAGTGATCACCCAATTTATTTATTTAATTTATTTACTTATTTATTCCCAACACCCCCTTTCCCTGTGGCACCTTTTCCTGCTGGGTGCATCTGGATTTAACTTGATTCCAAATTTTGCCAGCAGCTTTGTGAAATCAAACTTTAGCATTTGAAAGCAACTGCTTTATTGAAAAACATACTGAAAAAATCCAGACTTGGATTTCAAAGGGAATGGAGAGGTCTTGATCCATGTCAGTGTTGCAAGCTGAGTGCCATGGTGTGTGATTGACTGTAAGCTCACTTACCATTATGAAAAACTTAATGGTCTTTAGTATAATGATGAGCTATAAAAGTGGAATATGTGAAATCATGAAGAACCTGGAATCTTTTTCTCTCCACAGGCAAATGGGCTTTTGCTTATGCTATTGTAAAATTGGCACAACTGTTCTGAGGTTATTGAGTCTTAGTTTAGACTTATACTGCTATACAAAAAATAGAATCTAACAATGTGTTACTCGAGAAATAGTCTGAATTTGTATCCCGTTAGCTTCAGTGGAATTCGTTTTATTCTAGACTGAATAAATGAAATGTCAAATTAGGTTACTTTATGGACCTGATCCTCAACTGGCGTCTCTTGGTTGAGAGACTTTGACTTCAGTACAGCTGCATGGATTACCCTCGTTATAGATTTGACCCTGTATTTGAAGGCAAGACTGTAGATTTTAAATTTTGGAAAGGCCTACTTACTGGATTCCATCTTTCCAAGCATTGTTGTTAATTAAAAAAGAAAAACACACATGGACACACACATGCACAAAGAGCATATTTTGGTGTTTAAAGATTTAGATATCACACATTTTCTGCAAATAGCTGCATACTTGTTTCTCTTTTTGAAAAAGATTTTCCATAATCTTTACCAGTCTATTTCCTTTCTTTGTATAAGTAAACATTCTCTGAACTTGCAGCAACTTTATTTCTATACTGATGTTATAGCCACAGCTTGGATATTGCCTCTGTTAAAGTTATTCATAGGTGCTTAAAGTTCTCTCAGAAAATTGACCTTTAGACTTAAAACTCTTGTGCTTGGCCTCTAGTCCAAAAGTGGCTTATTTCTCTCTTGAGAGATCTTGATAAAAATCTATAGGACTGGTTTTAGTTTATCTGACTGTGGGCAGAGGGAGATTGTAAGGAAGTGAAGGTCACTAGTGCAATTCCTTACTGGAATTAAATCCTTGAGAAAATACGAATGATCCTTCATTTGAGCTTTACTCACTTGGTTGCTTCCCTGCAGTCTCCGCTGCCTGCATCAGGCTTCGTAATGTTTGTATATCCTTTTCCTTAGAAGACCTAGAAGGTGTAAATTCTTATATTAACACCCTTTAATAAACAGTCACATAGGCAAAACAAGCACAATTAAACAGAGCTACTGTTAGTTATAGGTAAAAATTTAATTTGAAGTCTAAACACGTTTGAGTTTCAGGAGAGGGTATGGAGGAAAGGGTATTCTTGTTCCAAAACCGAGTGCAATCGCGTACATAGTTTTTACATGAGTAAGATAACAAACTGTAAAGGACCTGTCTTTTAGATCAGTTTTGAGTGTTGTCCAAATTCTTATGCCATTTGGCACTGTGAAGGCCAAATAGCAGCCTTTCAGCCCTGGTTCAATTTTGTATGTTTACACTGCAGTTTTCACCCAGGGCTCTAGACTGCTGTGGTTAGTCAGACTATGAATTGCCTAACTTGAAACTGTCTTGGCTATCTGTATGCTATAGTGCAATTATAGAGTTACGTAGCGTAGAGCTTGATGAGCAGAACAGAGATGTTAAGATAAAACAGCTTTTTGCATCAGAGCAGTGATTCTGTCTTGTTTCAGTATCATGTAGTAGCTATTCGGTGGACAGTTCTGAAAATGTTGTGGCAGCTGACTTTAGAGTTACCAGTAGTAGGATTACTCCCCTGCTTCCCCCTCCTTTGCCCTCCACGTGTATTGGTTAGTATTGTTTTCTGTCCTGGTATGTCAAGCCTTATATCTGGGTGATGTTTTTTTTGTTGTTCTGTTTTAATAGAGATATGAATCTATTCCCAATATGCTATCTGAACATGTTGGATTTTTTTTTTTCAGATTCTTTTAAGCTCTTAGTATTGCTATATGGCAGTGACTTAATTTGATTATATGTTATGCAAACCCCCAGATGAATGAAAAGCAACATCAAAACCCCTTTTTCCTGTCTTCTCCTCCTTTTTAAATTTTATTCCCATCTACTTTTTTCAGGTATCATGCATCCTGGTGTTCAGAAAAGTGGGCATTCTTGCTTTATCTTCTTCATACTTGTTGTCATCCTGTATTTCTCCAGTGTTATCTAATACATCTTTTTATTCTTCTTCCAAATTGACAATCCATATTTTTTCAGTCTAATATAATCCTAATGCTCTTGTTTTTGCTGCTTGCCTCTTAATAACACCTATTTTTGCTATGTTTTTTTTTTTTTAGGACAGTATTCCAAGTGAGGATATATCCTTGATTTATACATTGACATTATCACATTTTCAAGTATAATTTTAGATCTTATTTTTCAACATTTTGTTATTTTTGATTATCTTTGCACAGCCAGTTGATATTTTCGTTAAGCCATCCAAAGTGATGGCAAGCCTTTTCTTGAATGACTCTAGTTAATTTATGAGTCGGCAATGTATATTAGTGTTTCACATTATTCTTTCTGTTGTGTTTTTTGCCAACATTTAATTTCATCTACAGTCATGCTGCCCATCCACAAAGCTTTGTTGTTTTTCTATTTTAAGAGCTTAAGTGAGACTTAAGTGACACATTGGTCTTGTGCTGGCCTACTATACAAGGGTAAATTTCACCCTTTATGAACTGATCCATCCTGTCACATTAATCAGGAATGTACTGTATATTTCCTAGGGCGATATAAAGGATCAAATTCTCCTGTTAACCCCTGCAGAACTGAATTAATTGTTGACACCATATCTAGCATATAAACCACAAATTTGACTTATCATGATTCATAGTTTAAAAGTTTTGGTGCCCTGGTGTCCAGTACTGCCCTAGGAAAAATATGTAAGTAGGAGTCTACTAGATACTTGAGAGATCCTGAGCTTGAAAAGGTCACAACTATTATATCCAGGTGCTGAGAGTGTGTATTTCTTTTTTCCCATTACTCTTTCTTTTTGTCTTTATTTTTTTCTATTTTATTTTTTCTATTTATCTTTTCCAAAGTAAATCAATAAAAAATTCTCCAAAGCCTAGAACATAAATTCGAAAAAGGAATTTCAAAGTAGTGACTGATCTGTGCCACTCATTTTTGCTCATCTTCCTCTGCTTGTATTCAAAGGAAAACATGTTTCTTTTTTGTTTCATGAAAGATTTTGTTGGTAGGTGAGCAGATGGCAGGACTTAAACTTAGGAAGTTTGATTTTTTTTGTTATCTCTGACTTTGAGACTTGTTCCCGTATGGACAAATCACTTCTACTTTGTCACCTGTAAAGTGATTATAAATATTCCCTGCACAAAGAGCTTTGAGAACTACAGACCAAGTGTACTCTAAAAACCAGAAGATTTTTTTGAAGTAGAGCCTATCATAATATATAAGAGGATTTGCTGACACTTGACTTGTATTTTTGTTGCTCAACAAAAATATCAAGAAACTGAGAGCAAATAAAAGATCCTCCCTCTATAACCACAAAATGAAGAAATAAAGCTATGAAAATTATTTTTCTTCCTATTTCCCCAAAATACCCAATTCAATAAAACTGCAGTTTAAAGGGGGTAAAAATATATGAACAGATGGAAGAATTTTCTTTCATCCCTGCAAGCTTATTATTTTGGTGCTTCTGGTTTGGGAAGAGAACTTGATGGGTTCAGTGATCACTGATTGCTGTGAAATCGGCAAACTGTGCCCAGCTGTTCAGTGGATGCTTGTCTGATCATAGAATTCCTGCTTATGAAGTACAGCAGGGAGGAAGAGAGAGAAACATGCTGGTATCTTACTAGATTTAGTTTTACACAGCAGCATCTGCTAAACATGCAGTGACTCTTTTACTTAGCAGTTTAGACTAAAAGCCATAATTATTAAATGAGCAACCTTCCTCTTCCTCTTCTATTTGGCGTCTTCCTCCTGCTTAGGTGCTGCATTTAGGATCTGTGTAGTGCGTGGCTTGGTGTGTCTGCAGGTCTGCCTGCACTGGCTGTGATATACGTTGTTTTGATTTGTTTATGAGTCTGTATTTTTTTAATCTCTGTGAAATTGCAGGGAGGGAGGAGAAAATAGGAACTTCGAATGACAATCCATAGCTTCCATTACCTAGTGACAGATACCTTTTGACATGACATTTTAGGGACTCTGATGCTCTCAGTAGTAATACTTGTGGTTCAGGAATGACCCTGCATATCAGAAGGTCTTCCCCCATCCTGCACATCACCACGAGTTAAACAATCTGGTGAAACAGCGCAGTATCAGTAAGTGCTGTCTGAGGCTCTTGCAGCTTCTTTATCTGCCTGTCACATCTTGGAAGAAAATAAAAATGGATTTATCTTTTTAGAGAATAAGGAAAAAATGTTGCTGAAAGGAAATAGCTGTCTGTGTGTGCTGCTTTGAAGTCTACAGGCTCTGCTGGTGCTTGTCTAAGTCATTGCAATATGCAAAATTGCAAGAAGTCCAGCATGAAGTAAGCTGAGAATCCTGCTTTTCCTCCAGCCTGCTGAAGCTGGGAGATCATACTTATTTGTTCCAGCACCACAATCACTTGCTCAGGGGATGTTTGTGTCATCAGAACAGGGGATTATAATTTAGATTCAGCAGGGAAGAACAGCAATATCCTGATTATATGCAAATGTTCAGGAGTATTATTTTGTATCTAGAGATTTGGAGAAGAGTAAAGGTAGAAAAACAAGAGCTGAAGGGATTGGTATTTTAAATGATGCATTCACTTGAATGAGATTGCAATATATCTTACTATAGTTATTTTCCAGTATTGAACAGTAAAGCTTCATGCTGACAGTGCTTCAGCTTGTGAATGAGTTCCTACCAGTGTCTGGGGGATTTCTTATATGAGCTCCTTAACAGAGGCTTGATGCTGATCTCTCTTAGCCTGTTTAGCCATTGATTCAAATAGGATTTGTGTGTGTATATCAGAGTTGGACTTCAGGACTGAAAAGATGTCTTCAGGAGAGCTCACCCTAGCTTTCCAAGGGGTTCAGGAACCTGACAGATGGCTGGTGAAATAGAAACATGAGGCCAGCATAAAAGGTATATACAGTAAACGAGCTTGGAAAAAAGGTATTGCGGAAGCACCCAAGACCCCTTTTTTGCATCTTACCTACTGTGTAGACATAATTAGTGAATCTTTCCTGCATACAAATTATTGTTGCATAAGGCAGCCCTTGTTTAAGAGCCACTTAGAAATTGCAAGTAGTGGGCCAAGTCTCATGTAGATCCTGGTTGACTTGTGAAGCTGTGGGAAAAGAAGCCTTTCTGCCTGCTAGTTAAGTTACACTGAAATGTGTAGTAGTCTTATCTTCTTGTTTTTGTTTTTTCTTGTAAGAACTACTGAGGGAGTGTCTGACCTAGACCTGCCATTAAGACTTGCTGAAGCCATGAATCAGGAGGGTCTTCAGGGCTTTGCCACTCCTTTTCCTCCTTTGAAGAGGAAAGAGGAGAGTCTAAAGCATCATCAGGCTATTTTGTTCTCTATTTAATTGGTGTGATGGAATCTGACATTAATTCTTGTTGACTAGTAAGAAAGTCTCTGGGTAGTTGGAAATCTCTGCTGGTGTCCTGCTACTGGAGATGGCTCCTGTGCAGGCCTTGCTGTTTGTGTTGGCACAGAATTATATTTTCAGAATGAAGAAATGGTGCTGAAGCAGAGCTCTACCATGCTAGTTATTTACTAATGCAAAGTCCACCAGAGATTCTGTGACAGTGACATATGTAAGAATGGTCTTTCTCTTGTTCCTACTCTTTCATACATCATCACAGGAAGGGAGCTGTTTTTGACTCCGTGTGTTTCCTTATTTTCTACTCTGAGCAGTGTTAAGCCAGAGAACTTGGCCTTCAAGCTGGATATTTCTGTCCATAAAGTTTTGGTCCCCAAGTGCAGTTTTTTTCAAACAAAGGTGTACTGTCTCCCTTTGTAGGAAAGTCTGCTGAATCAGTCATTTGGCTGAAGAGTAACTCATCTTAAAAGTTATTTGGTTTTGATAATACAAAATGGGAAATTGTGATTGTGTAAATTAATGCTTTTCTTAAATTATTACGTTTATTTTTTACCTCATTCTTGAACACTTCACATTTATTTTTTCAAGCAGCAGAGATACAGAGCCAGTTTACGAAGGTGAAATAAATACCTGATGGTGATTAATGTTTTCATATTATGTAAATACCTTAGGACTCACCCTTTTAGGGAGCCTGCTCTTGGCTGAGCAGTTGCTGCCCTTAGAAACCTATACTCCGAATGTTAAACTTCATGGATATTAAGTACTGCCAGAGACCCCTAAAAATGCGATTAAAAAAGTATATGTACTTTTGTGTTCTTATAAAACATAGAAAGCACCTTGCGCACTGAGGCTATTCTCTACTAAATATGTTCATGTACCAATAACTGACAGTTTTAAACTGGTAGTTGTCACTGATTTATCTCACATATTTTGAAATAGGAGCTGCCACTGTTCTGAAAAAAATGGATTTCAGTATTCTAAAATATTCTGAAGAATGTTTGTGTGTATCTATACGTATATAGATATTATAAAACTTTTAAGACATTCAGTAATAATTGTTTCTGAATTGCAACAGTTATTCTGAGTGCCCAGGAAAACAAAGTTTTTCATCTTTTCCCACAGATAGTATAGCCTTTACTGGTTTGTTTTGTTTGTCATTGTATGTTGATAATACATAATTTGAATTAGTACTTTCTGTATACCTAATTGTTTAAAACACTGGCCCAAAATCCCACATCCCAAAATGTATGGGATTTAGTTTTTTTTTTTTTTTAGCACTATGATAGATTGTTTTGCATTTTCTCCAACTTTCAATTCTCCAGTGATGTTCTTGAACCTTAGGAATAAACTGTTTGTACAATCTTCTGCTACAGAAAATAGGAGTGGTAAATCACTGTTTCTTGTCAACTAAAGGAACTGTCCAGCATTTCTCAAGCTGAATGTGTTAAAGCAGTGATAAAATTTGAAGTGGCTTTTATTGTTGTCTTTCAATGATATAAAAGTTTCTAATCTCTTTGAAATGTTATCTATATATATAGGGTGTATGGTTGCATATATATTTCTATATGTGTATACACACACACATACATAAAATCTGAGAGAGACAATGGATACGTGCAAAGACAAATACTGTCTGTAGCTTAGTTCTAGTGCAAAAGTCAAATAACTTTAAATGTCTTAATTTCCTCATGAAAACTCCAAGAATTTCTAGAAGGATACAAAATGAAAATACTATTTTAACAGCAATGATATACTGTAATACATCTATATATGCAGACTAAACAATGCAAAATTGTTCTGAACTGTGGTGCAGCTGAAAGAATCCCTGAGGATGAAAGGAAGGGAGGAAAGACAGACATAATACTTGGTTCTATTGATTCAGTTTACCTGAGATTTTTCAGGAAATGGTAGCGTTCTGATAGCTGCTGTGATATTAAAAAAATCTTAAATTTCAAAGTTAATGATACATCTTCCTCCTTTGCAGTTGATTCTCATCAGCCAACTATAAAACAGCTATCAAAGGAAAAGAGAGCATACCATTAGCTGCTGATTTGGAATGACTCTGCAAAACATCCCTTAAAGCTCTCATGTCATCTTTCTGACAATCTCTCAAGGTCTCAGAGTTCCTGGTTGCTGCAGCAAATCAGGCTGACATCAAACCTGGATCTTAGTTATGTATCAGAAATGTCCTTACTCTCACTGCATCTACTGTGAAGCAGCTGCCTCTGAATGATGTAACTTAGAAAGATGTGCTTCCTTGGAAACCATCTGATTTCAGTGTTAACATGTACAGCAGAGGGACTGATAGCTTTATTACTAACCCATTCATATTTTCTGCCAACAGGCTTTATGTTTGGATCTCTACATATACTGTGATTTTTTGTTTGTTTTACTTGTAATATAATACCTTAAAACTTCAGCAGGAACAGTTTTGTTGACAGCAGTGATTCTAATTTTTAAAAGTTATTAAAATGTAAGCTATTTTTTGAGTTCCATTGACTTAAAGGAGTGGTTTCTGGATATTTTTACTCGTAATTCTATTATACTTTGCCTTTTATTTTTGGCTGTTGCTATTCTTCCCCCTTTTTGGGGGCATTCTATAAACAAAATACCTTTTCCTTCTCAATTTATGTTTATGTCTTACTTTGGACAGCCGCTTCTAGGATTAGATTCACCAGAATTTACCATTTGAGGTAGAGAATTCCCCTATTGTGGAATAATACTGACTTGCAAGTATACTATACAACTGTCAGTATGCAATCTATAATATAGAATATAGGTTCTGAAAAACTTGTCATTACTTGAAAATACATTTCAACAATATCTGACCCAGAATGTCCCAAACAGTCTAGCCAGCAGCCCACCAGTGTGCAGATATTACTCATTTTAATATCCACATTTTTATTACTATCAATTTTGAACAATTACTATAGGAACTAAGTGATGAAATGTATGGTTTAAAAGAATAGGATTTGTGTTACAGTGAAGTTAGGCATTACAGGGCTATTTACGAACCCTGTGCGATACAGGGAACCTTTTCCGTGTTGAATTTTATGGACGGCCCGTCCATCCGAGTCAAATACGGTGAAGTGTCATTTGGTGACGAGAGCAACGTCTGCGCTCAGATGGAATTTGGAACTGGGGCGTGGTGCAGCCGATGGTATTTGGGCTGCCCGATCTTAAGCCCCACAGACGCGCCTCATCCCAACAGGGTCCCTCCAGCACACAGTCAAGCAGGCATAGATGAGGTATCAGCGGTTCTAGAAAATGAGCAGACTCACGGTCCATGTGAAGAATTTTGCTCTGCCTTTAAAGCTAAAGGGTAAGCTGCATGCCTGATCTACTGAGCTAGGTCAGGCGGTAGGTTGCACTACCACTTGGTCCCTGCTGTCTCACGTGAGGCCAGGGGACTTCACAGGGCCCCACGCCCTGATACAACGCCTGGGAGAGCGCAGACACTGGCTCGGGGGGGGGGGGGGGGGGAACCACGGAATAGGTCTCCCCCAGCCATCACTCGCTCAACAAGCTGACGGGGCAGGCAAGCAAAGCTGATCCTGCTCCAAGTAGGGGCATGCCATGTCACGTCCGGTAGGGTTTGGATGACTCGTTCCCCAAGCAGATCAGAGCCAGGTCGGTGACGGTCGTCGGGACCGCCACCATTCATATTAAATATGGATTACAGTCACTCAGAGTAAGTTGCGATTTGAGAAAGTTTTCTGAGCCCTCAAAATACAATCAGTTGTCTTCTTTAATGATTAAAGGCAGTTCTGGAAATTGGAATTTTTTCCTCTCCCACTTACCTCATTTGAGCCAGGTGTCTCACAGCCAGCTGGAAAAACAAAGTTTTCATCAGTGCTTTGTTAAACGCACCACTTTCTCCCCAAAAGAATGAGCGCATTTTGGCTGCTGTTTAGAACTGATAGGGAGAATATTTTATACGTTTTGATCCTTGGCATATTTTATAAGTAGCATGATTAGAAAATTGTTCTGCATTGCTTTGATACTAGATTTTCATTTTAGGATTTCTACTGGAAATAAATGTATTCTCCCTCCCATGCAGTAAAATGTTGGTTTATAACAAAGCAGTCCAAGAGGCAAATTGGCTGCTTATTTAAAGATGTCTTAATGAAGAGTTTTGAACTTAAATATCTCTATTAGTATGAGCAGATTATGTGACAAGAGCTAGCTGTGCTGCCACCCACAAATTAGCCCAGTTGCCAGAATGACTAGAGGTTCTTTATTGTGCATTGCTGTTTGGTGCTGGGAAGAAGGTGGGAGCTGATCAAAGAAAGGGGGAAAATGCTTCCTTTGTATAAAATTTTGGGACATTGTTTTGGTAGTTCTTAGAGACTATTTTCCTAGTAAATGACAAGGGAGGTGGGGAGAAAGTGACTGGAATGATGGTGACGTTTGGAAAGGGAAGAGCCTTGTCAGAGGCTTAACTTTGTGCAGATAAGAACTATGTTTTCTGGTTGTAAGGGAGGCTGGAAGAAGCTGCTGCTCTGGGCGGATAACAAGTGGGGTTAGATGCTAGTTATCTGTAAGATGAGAGCTCCTTTCAAATTTGTGGTATGTTTAATTTAAATCAAAAAATCTCAAGGGATTTGCAGCTAATCATGAAACAGCATAGATAAAACATGCTCTGAAAAAATATATAGTGAGATATAATGCTGTATATAAATGGGCATAAGTAAATATACATAAATGTTTCATGTGAATTAAAGGTTATTTTGTTGTACCAATGAAGGACACTAAATGGGTTTTGTGAGAAATAAATGTAGGGATGTGAGGGCATCATGCTCGGTATAAAGTAGGGTATATCTTTTGGCAGTAGAGCTGGCCCCTACCTAGGTAACGTGCTTGGAGGCCTGATTGCTTTCTGTGCCAGGGTGACTTGTGGTAGGTGATTGCAAAAATTCTCTAAATGAGACCAGGCTTTGAACAGCCTTGAACAGAATTTGGAATTCAGAAAATGCATATTTTTTTCTCTACACATTCTTTGTTGCATTTAGTGAAGGAGATTGTAACACTGAGTATGGTTCTAAAGTTCTAAAGTATTTTCGTTTGTAGTGTTTGTGACACTCGGTTCATCTGACTTCTAAAACAGTTGGCATATGAGTGCTATATGAGTAGTGATGGTATAAATTTTTGTCTGTTGCCATGCTAATATACTGTAGCAATCTAGAGAAGGCATTTCAAGCTGTCTGTTTACCTATAGACTCCATGGCCTATTTGCTCCTGGAAATTTTAGCGCTTGTTTTGCAACGTACACCTACCATGCATCTATAATGTACATCTACTACTCTGTAGGAGCTATGACTGCAGCCTGTAGACATTCTTAAGCTCTCTTTCACCCTACTAGCTCAACGACCTATGAAGTGAAGCTGTGATGCTATAGACCTAAGTGCAGGGTGTATAAACCTGCCCAGGGCCTTGAGTACTGTGATTTAAAAAAAAAAAAAAAAAAGCTGAGGCCTGTGCTGCATTTGGTTTGCTGCTGTTCCTTTTTGTGCTCAAGTAGGCCGAATCCTGCCATAGTAACAATTCTGGCAGCATAGGTGCAAAATATGAATCTTATGTTTACTTGCTGAGAGTTGAACTTCGGTCACATTTTGCAGCCTAATTGCTTAAAAAAAAAAAAAAAAAAAAAAAAAGCTACTTTTGATGATACCTTTGGTTCTGTAGGCATAGAAGTGAAAGAAAAAACGTGTAAGTGCTATTGCTCGTCTTTGAAGGGAGGCCTGTTCTGCCATTCAAATGCTATTCTGGCAAAGCTTGGTGATATCCTTGAGTCTGTATGTTACACAAGAGGAAATGGAGTTTTTTACGTGACTACAACTTAAAATTATTTTTTGCTTTGTTTTTCTTGTTTGCATGCGTTTTGCAGTATAATACTTAGCATATTCAAAGACAAAGGTTTAGATACATAGGGGTTGCTAAACTAATGAACCTGCACGTGCTGAAGTGCTGCAGCACAAGGTGCTTCCCTACCCTACTTGAATAAAATATCAAAAGGTGAATAATTCTAGCAATATAGTGTGAGAACAGCAATTTTGTTTACATAAAACCTGGATTTTGAACAATCCAATTAAGAAATAAATCTTACAACACTTTTTTAGAACTGTACTTAATAAGTTATGAAGCAAAACAATTTTTCAGGTTTACTACAAAGATAGTCTTCTCTTTTTTTAAGCACTTTTATTTCTTCTTCTCAGTCCATACGTAAAATTTCATGTTGTATTTCCTTTTTGCAGTCCTCTGATGTAGAGGATGTCCTCTGCCAAAGGATTTGCATGGGAAGATTCAGATGTCTGGGGCTTCCACTTGCATCATTCTGGCATGAGAGGATACATGAGCTGGTCATTTTGTAGAGTCTCTTCCTTGGCATGGAGTTTTCCTTAATGCTGCTCCGTGGAACCAGCTGCTTCCACTACATTTCCAGCACACAGGGTGATGAAGCAACTGTTGTTCTTTTTTTTTTTTTTTTTTTTTTTTTTTTTTTTTTTTTTTTTTCTTTTAAATACAAAAATTTTAACTTTATCAACAAACATCACAAACTTTTAATGTGGTTTCAGCCTAGAAATAATATTAATCATTTCCCTTTCATGGAAACAGCTGTATTTCATAACCCTAATTCTTTTTTTATTTTTCTCCCTATTCTCTTTTCATACTGTGTTCTACCAATCAGTATAATACTTTAAGTTATTTATAAGGGGGAAGTATCTTCAAAAATATTCTAGCTTCTTTAGAAGATACTCTTATGGATCAAGGATTTTTTTTAATCTTTGTGTTTTGTGGGAGCTTTGTTTTTGAAAAGATAAAAGATTAGGGAGCAAGAAGGAAGAGATGATCACCTACTGGTGATGAAGGCAGCAAAATGTGTCTTAAAGTTAACTCAATATGCAAATGTAATTCTGAGTTACAGAATAGCCTGGTTGGGCATAATTCCCATCACATGAGCAAGGGTGGAAAAATTGTGCTTTCTATTACATTTCAGAAACACTCTTTCACTCTCTAATTATGTGGGTTGCTTTTTGGTTTAAGGAAGAGAGAAAAGGGCATCCTGATTCCCTGCAATCTGCACTGTTGCTTGTTCCTTGGGACCCCACTAGTCAAAACAACGGGATTCATATGTTGACGACAGCTGAGAGACCAAAGTATGACCAGATGGCAAGGGGGAGCTGAGCTGTCTGTTTCTGCGAGCGATAGGCACATTATGGTTATTCTCTTCTGGGGGCGAGAGGGTGGAAAAGAGGGGGAGGGGAGAGAGAGAAAGAGGGAGATACTAGATAAACAGACTGTAGCCTGAATACATATGACATGTGGGAGGAAAGCTTTGTTAAGTAAGAACTGAAAGCCTCTCGCAAAGCATTAAGCAGCCCTGCCTGGGAACTGGACTGAGCCAAACCACAGGCAAGAGAAGAACAAACCTGTAAAACTGCTGCAATACCAGTGCAGTCTACAAGGCTTCTGTGGAGGCCTCTGCAACTGAAATACTGAAAATTCTGTTGGCAGTGCTTCCTCCAGTGGGTGAGGGTCAAGGTAATTCTAAAATGGCCTCAATGCCTCACGTTTTGCCACTGAATTCCTAGTGAATTTTTCAGATCAGCTTACTTGCTTATTTGAGAGGAAGAGTCATTTAGTAATAGACATGCCGAAGATTTATTTCCCTATCTTTATAATGTGCAAGTTATGTTTTTGAGTTAGAACTGATTCATAGCTTCGTTCTGCTGAACTTTAGCTTCATGCATAGGAGATAGCTTTATGAGGTTATGAGTACCTGCTGTTCTCACTGAAGTTGATGGAAATTGAGTCTAGCCAAAAAGTTGCAGGTGGTGCTCAGCATGCTCCATAATTAGGGAATACACTCTGGTCTATATCACCCTGTGCCTGATCCAGAGCAAGCTGAAGTCTGTAAAATTTTCCCACTTGCTTGTATTAGGCCTCAAATTGAGTCGTATGAGTGAAACGGAAGAATAGTTTTTTTATCTTTTACTGATAATAGAGCTATCAAATCTTTCTTACTCCCTCTCTCTGCCTCAGCAACATGATTTGCGGTGTTAGTCCCATTTTCTTTTCTTTTTTTTTTTTTTTTGAGGGGGGGTCATTCTTGTTGTGGGACTTAAGCTAATGAGTGACTAGTGTAATTGGTACTTTTACTATACTTGAAAAGGAATTTTAATTATTTTATTTATACGTGAGGGGAGTGCTAGTGATAATGGTAATGGAGATCAGTGTTTGACTTTCTAAAAAACTGAAAAGAGACAATGGAGGGCATGTATTTGGGAAGGGTTCGATATTCAGTTCCATATACGTGTGTTCTTTTTTTTTTAAAAAAAAAAAAAACAAAAAAAAAACAACTCTTATTTGTCTGACTTGCTGACCTTTTGAGTAATTTTTTCTAAAGGAAGATGATGTGAAAGCAGCCTCACATTATGGTTTCCCTGATGAACTACTCTGAAACACTCTGATGTACGAAGGGGAAAATACAGATTTGTTGGACTGCAGCACCTATGTTAGTGCTTGATAACCTATAGGAGTGCTTAAAGATGGTCACCAGCTTGGCTTCCCTGCTGCTCCCTGGATGGTTGCTTGTGACATTGATTGGCAAGGGGTAAGGAAGGAGGAGCGGATGGGGTGGGGGGGAGCGATTTACACATTTAGCCTGCTGCCTGGAGGGCTGGGTTAGCTAAGACAATACTCTGCCTGGTTTTAGTCACAGAAATACAAAGACTCTAGGAGGTCTTTGCTACACAGAAAGTGCAGCTAGAAAATTTTAGATTTTGATACACATGTATGCATGCATACAGAAAAGTCTTCAAAGAATTAAAAAAAAAAAAGACCTCCTTCCCCCTTCGCGCCCTCCCCCCCCCCAAAAAAAAAAAAAACTACCCCTTGCTTCAGAAAAAAACACCAAAAACATTTAAACTCTTTTGGAAATATGCTGGATGTTATATGCCAGGTTTTTATTCACTTCTTGGAAAACCTTTTGCAGTTCCATATGGGACACCATCTTTTAGAACACTGTTATTTTAATTAGTGAACCAAAAAAAGCATCCTGCTAATTACCATTACTTCTTGAGCTATGCAGAAATCCCTTTTACTGTTTAATAGTAATACAACACATATAACTGCAACGTATTGGAAATTTACTTTTTTTCTAATTATAATAGCTGAACCTTCTCCAGAAATGCCAATAATTTTTTGTTGCCAACCTCAGTGATCAGATAATTATCTCTTCTACCCCATTGTCAGTACTCATACAAAGTTAGGTGCAGCTTCATTTTGATTAGATGCGGCTTTTCAGTACATGAGTTTAAAAAAGGTTCCTTACAGGGAAAGAATAAAAGTTACTTGTTCGAAGTTTGGTTTAGTTTCTTTTTTTAAAAAAAGTCTAAAATTACCTAGGGGGGAAATTTCTATGATTGTAAATATGAAGTTTTTTGAAAAGTGCTATTTTTTCTGGTAAAACTTAATGTTGGGAGCCTCAGTTATTGTAGAACAGGCAAAAGTAATATGTGCAGTTCAGCAGCTAGCTAATAAATGTGATTAATATTGAGATGTACCCTATTTACATAACATAAAAGAACTCAGATACTAGGCTGATGAATCGCCAGTACATAGAGTAACAGTAACTTCTTGTCCAAATGTGTGTGATCTGTCGATCTTAAATACGTATTAAGTCATGGAAGTGTGCTAATATTTTTTTTTCCAGAAATCCTAATTGTTTGCATCTATCTGCCACTTAAGTGGGATCTGGTATTGCCTGATGATTTTGCAATTTAAGTGTTCTTATTTAAGTGCCTAAGAGGCATTTTGGTATACAATTTTTGGATGGGGGGGGGAATATTTGGCTTTAGGCCAGAAGAGTTAAGTCCAAATGTATATAAACCATTGTAATGCACATAAATTGTGTAATCTGGTCCTTTTTTGTTCCCTGGGAACAAAGTGGTGTCGTTTTCAATTGGCTACAATAGGAGCAGGAGAGCATCCGTTTGAATTCTTCTGTAGGTGGATGTTCTGTAACTAATTTGATATTTAAGATTTTCATTCTGGTCTTTTGATGGCTGAGGTGGTAGGGAGGAATCTTAATAGAAGGCTGTATTTTACCACCTAAGCATGTTGTTTGCTTGGCTTTTCAGTATTCATAGTGTAAATGGGGCCTCAGCCTCCAAGCCAAGGAAATAAGGAGGTTAAAGATCGGAATAAGGATCCAGAAAGTTAGATATGGGGTTCTCTTCCTGTCTCTGCTGTTAAATTACTTTGATATAGTAAAAATCATCAGGCACCCAAGCTCATGTTGTATGTCTTTTATATTGTTTGACTCGCTTTGAGTACTCACATCTGGAATTAAATAAATGAAACTGATAGACCTTGAAGATTTTACCTAATGTGTGTGTCAGCCTTGGTTTTCCATGTGTAGAAGAAAGTTCTACTGATCTATCTCTCGTATATGTTACCTTGCTGATGTGGGAATTGAAGTGTTCTACAGTGATCAGAACAGAGGTTCCTGGTATTTATCTCCATAAAAATGATAGAATGCATTTTGAAATTTGTTTCTGTTTTCCCTCATTGCTTCATTTGCTCTTCATTTGAGTTTACTACCAAATATGCTTGAATGTCACCATGTCTATGCTGTTATAATCTGAGACTTTTCATTCTGTGAATAAACTGGCAGCTATTAATGGCAATGGAGATGTTTTTAATGTCAGCTCTTCAATATAGCACTAGGAGTTTCTGAGCATTTAAAAGCTGCATTTTGGGGTCTGTCCATGTAATGAAATGAAAGAAAGAATTTTTCTATTTCGTAACGATCATTTTTCTCTATAGAAATGTAAATCGTGCTTGGTGTTTACAACAATCTTAGTGCTGGCTACTTTGATAAAAAGAGATAGTGAGATCAGTAGTATACAATTGGCAGTTTTTTTGAGTAAAAGGTGGTTTATGAGAGTTTTAATATTGTTCCTTTTATAACCTGAATGCTGTAGTTTACCATATTTAATTTACTGCTACAATTTCACTGCTACAGATGCACTCTATCACCTGTAGATGACACACATCTTTCTTAAATGTAAGCATTTCCATTTATTTCTCTACTGTAAACTGATTTCAGAGAAGGATTTCCTGTTCTGTGCATGCATACTTTCTCATCATGTTTTCAGTTTCTTAATCACAATTAATAATACATTAGGTATCTCTATCTTATTTTACCTTTCTTTAAGCTACCCTACATATTTTCTTAAACACTCACTTTCTTGTGGTTGTGGATTCTTATATTTCAAAAATCATCTGATATTGGAGAATCTTCACATGAGAAGGGAGAGAGGATAGGAAATCACCTGAACAATTTGAGCAGTTGCTCTGGCACTGCAGACAGATCTAAGACGATCATCAGACTGCTTCTCAAAAAATAGATAGATTGCTTATAGCTGGTGTCCTTTGTGCAGTATCATCAGCTGATCTCTCTGAAACGGTTGTATAAGAAGCAGTAGGAAATGGAGGCATTTTCTTGTTCTTTTTTTCCTTCCTTAATGCACTTATATCTATCATTTTATTTCAACTCCAGTTGCTGTCTTGGACATCACACTCGAGAAGAATCTAATTCTGTCAGAACTGCAGTTGCTCAGCTTTGCAGAAGTGGAGGTGGAGTGGGGCAGGACAAATAATGTCTTCATTTTCAGTCATCATTCAAGAACTGAATTCTCCATTTTCTAAATTGATGTAGATTTAATTCTTTTCTCTTCCTTACTTGTTCCCCAGCCTCTAAATAGCCACTCAACGAACTAAAACCCATCATACAAAACAAATTGAACCCCCACCTTTTTTTGTGTGGTATTTCTAACCTGACCAAAGAAATTGTTTCTTTCCACTGTACATGTTGAACTAAGTGACAGAAATTTTCTTGCTTTTTCAAAATCCTATTTTCTGTAGTGAAATGGGATAGGAAATGGACCTTTCCCCCCCCCCCATTCACTCAAGAATACCTCTTCTGTGAGCTATCTTTACTTGGACTAGCCCATCATTCTGTCTGTCTTTCATTTTACAAAATGGAAGCTAAGTGAAGCTTCCTTTCTCTTGCTTGTCTGTTTGCATAGTGACTGGAGAAAGAAAACCCTGATCTTGACCAAAGCTTTTATGGAATCATAACAAAAATAATGGTGAAATATATGGAAGAAACTTAATCTGGGAAAAAAGAAGGTAATCAATGCTTTCTGGTTCCCATTCTGCATCCTGTACTAGCCACTCTGCTGGTGACTGGCAAATTACACCTTTGACTGCAGTGTGCTGTTGCTTTTGTGCTTAGGAAGAAGGCAGTTCTTCAACTTGAGATCCTTGATATGAGTTCTGTATCTGTATAAAGCTTCCTTTCTCACTCTTCACCCTCCGCACTTCTTTTGTCAAATTCCTTCACGTGTTACTTCACAGTCAAGGAACCGAGGGAAGAATTCTGCAATTCATCTTCATTTTTGTAGTAGTTAGTGTAGTTGATTGTCCAAAGTTTCCAGGGCAGCTCTGAGATGCAGAGCGCAATGACAGGAATGCTCTTTCAACTCCTGGCAGAGTGTAGGGGAGATCCAGTAAGACACTAAAACAAACAAACCAAAAAAACCGGTGAAACAAAAAAGCTCTATTTTGCAATTAGTAAGTATCTGGAGAAATGGTAGATGGAGCTGATAGGTGGAATTTGAGTATTTGGCATGATGAGTGATGGTGAGTTGGATATTAGGAGCTACTAACGGGTGTGTTCAAAAGGGCCTGTCCTATCTTTTACGTAGTTGCAGCTCTCCTCGATGTATCAAAAATAAGTATTGTTAGCCAGCTTCCTATTTTATGAAGCAGAGGGGTTATTTGGGGGGCAAGTTTAGCTCAGTTGGTTAGAGCATGGTACTGCTCTAAGGTCACAGGTTCAGTCCTCCTATGGGCTACACTGAGGGTTGGACTAGATGATCTCCAGAGGTCCCTTCCAACCTTACCGTTCTATGATTTTGCAGTGCCATTAACAAATAGAACAAATCACAGTGATGGAAAGGAAGAATTCAGGAATACTTTCGTTGTCAGTGTGCTTGCACATTGCTTAATTCCATAGCCTATTTAATACCATTCTGTTGACAGTGCTAACATTCAATTTATATTGTTTACTTTATGCACTGATAGTTGAGAGGCTGTATCAATGCAACATCTTAAGATGTCCATTTTGAAGGTTTGCATCATAATGTAAGGGTGCATGTGATATTTGCCACTGACTGGAATAGCTGAATATTTGTACTGACATCTTAGCATCTTTAGTAGAAACACATGAAATCTCAAATCTGGTTCTTGGCATCTTCAATGTCAAAGCTCCCTATGGTTGGACTCATTAACCTTAAAACAACCAACCAAACAAACAAACAAAAAAAAACCCTTCTCTTACATCACTTGACTTTAAACTACAGAGTAATGACACCATGAAACAAGATGGCTTGTGATTATTTCTAGACTGCAGAGTTGGCCTGTTCTGGGGGAAGGTTGTAAACTGAATGGGACTCTGGGCTAAAGGAGGTTACTGGTCCCATTGAGAGAGATTTCACTGGACTCAGGCACAGTGGTCTACTACTGTGAAGCTTTTTGGGGAGTGGAGAAAGGGGAAGTCATTGCCTTCAAGTTGAAAATCTGCTTTTGGCCTAACAAACTCCATTTGTCCTTCAGTATTGGGATTATATGCTGTGTTTGAGGAAGATGAATGTAAAGCTGTGCAAAGACTCTTAGTAGTGAGGAACAGTATCTCCCTCCCTGTTGTATATGCATGTAATGGATATATTACACCTGTGTTCCACTGCTTCATCTGGATTACAGAACACTTCTGAGATCTTGAACTCTGTCTTCGAATTCATTAATAGGACAGGTTTCTGTTACAGGATAAAGTTTCCAGAGCAGCCTATGGCTCTTCAGCATATTGTAAGTGACAAAACCTAGAATAAAATATTCAAGACTTCTTTTTTTTTTTTTTCTTCTGGCTATAGACAGATTCATAGAGAAGATTATACAAATCCATTGTGACTATTTTTAGGAAATGTTGCAAAACCTTTATCCTTTGCTAAAGCTTTTATACCATCATGATATTCACAGTATCAGTTAGCCCTCTATTTTGCTGAATGAAAAACATGCCTAGTGTTTGTTTCTCTTGCATCCTCGAAGTCTCCAAGGGATCTATTTTGCTACGATATACAAAAAAGATGGAAAGTGTTCACATGCTGAAATAATGGGTGACAGGACAAAGCCAAAGACAGAGACAGAGAAGAATATAGTGTAAATACACCTTGTTGTGATTGGTGGACTGGCCGTTGTCAGTTTGGACTGTGGGGTAATTCTTCTTTCCCCAAAGAAGTCACCTCACTGTTGCATGCTTTCTGCATCCACAAAATCATTTTACTCTGCACTCCCTCAGCTGTACCTTGAAACACCTGCAGAAAGAAGCAGTGCTATATGTATATGTATAGATTAAAAGATAAAATAACCCACAAAATCTGTCTCCATTTGCTGCTCATTTTCAGAATGAAACTGTGAAATTTCTCCCGTTTCACCATGACGAGTCTGTGAAATTGGGCATCACTCTCTTTAGTTTACTGAAGGCCCCAATTATAAGATCAGACTCTGGAACCGTAAGCTTTGTCTGGCATGGAAATTCTGTTTTGGAGTGATTTGCTTGGGTGTATGTGTATGCCGTGCAGGGTGCTTTTTATATACTTTATATATAATAATATATATTAATATATGCTTACTTTATATACTTTTTTGTACTTATAAAACTTAAAGTTTTCTCTGAAGTAGAAAAATCAGCTGACCTTTTGATGTTTGTCTGTGTAAATAAATTGACTGCACGTATGCATGCATGCTCATTTTCTGGAGGGTGTGCATTTTTAAAAAGCTGTGATCTTAGTATAAAGTCCACCTTTGTTCCTATCTGGAACTTATTAAAAGATGGAGAGAATAATATTGAATGTGACCATATAGGTGTGACCAGAGGACTTATTAGCACTTTTCATCCTAAAATCTTAAAATATTTCAGGCATAAAAGATGTATTACAGCAAATAGCTCCAACTGCTAGTCCTAGAGAGTCTGAAGCAGTGGCTGATCCTGCAGAAAGCTGCAAACCATGTGTGTTGGTGACAGTTGTTCTTGGACACTGGACTAAATCTGTAATGAAAAAAAAAAAAATGAATTATGTTCCGTGTAGATGGCAGGGACTGAGTGCTAACTAGTTCAATTTTCTGATGTATTCCTGTTCTACCATTTTACTTGCAAATGTAAGCATAGCCTAATTTGACCACATCACACACAATAGCTGTAGCAGATGGGGGGAAATACAGCCTCTGCTCCCTGAATCTCTCTACCATTCTGGTCCCTACATCTCCTTAAGTTGAATGTGAATACCAGAGCCCTGGCTGTGATCTTCCCATTCGTATGCTAAGTAAGATTTATATGTCAGTCACACATTCAGACTTCAGGAACTAAATTGAAATCTGATGCATTTATCCAGTACAACTGGTTTCATGCGAGTTTCTGGTAATTACATTTCACACAAATAAAGCTAACTTTTCTGTGACCAAGTGCTGCTCTGAAGGATTTAGCCTTGTTTGACTATTGTCCAAGTTTATATTCTTCTTTATTTCAGCGTTGCCAACAAAGCTGAGTCTGCTGGAGCTAGATGTTTTCTGTAGCATATCTTTATTATTATAACAGTTCTCTATAAGGGGGGGGGGGAGCAGAATATACTCTGCATTGTTATGTCCAGGAGATTGGAGGGGGATTGTCATCCTCCATTTTATTAAAAATTCTTTATCCCTTTGTGGTATAGATTACCTTCATAACTATGTTTTCAATATATTTCTATTTCAAATATTTTTTCTTTTTTCTTCAGGATGGGATGGTACTGCAGTGTTACTGGCAAGCAGGTCATCTGTTGTAACATGCTGATTTGATTTAAAAAGAGTTAAGGTGCATATCAGATTTGAATATTTTCAGTCTGTTAAATCAGGACATATTGGCACACTCAGAAGGAGAGAGGTTAAAAGACTCGACCTGTGAATGGACTGCCTATCCATGTGAATTTCAGTAACTACATATTAGTAATTATTCAGGAAATACTATTAAGACAAGGGGGCTGCTTCAGGCCAAATAGTTTTGAATTGGGTTTTGAATGTGGGTTTATGATGGCTGTTAGAGAAGCTATGGGAAATAAATATCACATAATAAGGAACTACGCAAAGTCCTATCCTATACTGAGCTGGAGCTATTTTGAATTGAGGTACTAGGAACATGGTGGGAGCTGGCATGCATTGCAGCTGTGTTGCAGCCCAGTGGGGTTGTTCTAAATTTTTCTTGCAGTATTGCTGTTTTCAGTAAGCAACAGAGTGGAATGGTTCTCTTTGTGCTTCTGCTCCGTCCCTCAGTAAACACAGACAACTTCTATTTTTAATTTAACCATGTTGGAGTAGCAGTTTCTTTCATGTTATTTTTAAGGTAAGGTGAGATGCTTTGTATAAAATACATCAGTTTAAAACTTACTGTGCCTGATGGTTGGGAAAACAAAGTAGTAGTTTGTATGAGAAATCTCATGGTTTATAAAGACACAAAAGTTTGATAATTTGGTGTCTTATTCTCCTGCTCTGTTAGTGAATAAATTTTAAGTTTATTCACACCTTTAACCACCCCTTTCACAGATGGCTTGATGCCCTGTGCTGTTCAGTCATTGAAGAGCCTGGTGATAGTTTTCTTTATTAACATGTGGAGGAATTGTAACAGGATTTTTGGAACTACTAGTGCTGTGATAATGAAGTGTTTTGGTTTGATTCGTACTATGTAAAGGGAGCATCATGGATAGAAGGAGAAATGTTTTGAGTAGGGAAAAGTAAAGTTGAACAAAATTTAAAATGAGAAGTTGATAGCGACATTGGGGTATAAGTGGTCAGCTATGGGCCTACTGATGAGAAAGAAATTTTAGTCCTGGGTCTGTTCTTGGCTTTTATTTTTGGTAGCCTGTGAGGCGATGTTAGATAGGCATGATCTTCCTTAAGAAATAACTTCATTCATGTTAGTGGTGTTTTCTAGTACTACATGAAGGTGACTTACAAGGGAGCAGTATCCACAGAGAGATACCTGTAGGACCTGATTTCGTTTTGCTGTGACAGAGGTTGGCCTGTTTGTGACTGTGCCACAGGATCAGAAGTACCTGGTCTGTTTGTAGTAGTTTTTTATATTACTGGTGAGTTATCTTTCCTCTTTGCTGTTAGCTAAGGCATTACCCACTGGGGTAACACCCTGAACTTGAGATTTCACACACCCAACTGTGAGAGTTGTTTCTCTTTACCCTGTAGTGCAGAGAAAGGTAGAGTGGGTGGATAAATTTGAGTGTTTGCAATGTCTGCTCTGTCCCTACAGACCCAAGCCATGCTATGGATGGTTTTGTGTGGGTTGAGTTTGGGAATTATCTCTGAAGAGCCAGAGATAGAAAATTATTCTTGAGCTATTGTGAAAGATAGACCTTCATCTTCATTGTGAGTCACGTGCCTCTTGGCTCCCATTGCAAGCTTTTGTGTTTGTGTGTTATGTATCAAGTGGAGGTTCAGATTGGTTCAGGCTCTGGCCTTGCAAATTGTGTAGACTCATTCAAAATGATTTCATCTTGGTAAACTTTTTCTCCATTGCAATAAGAAAGGAAGTAGAACAATTAACCTGCCCCCACAGAGATTCATGTGTCCATAGGGTTCCTTTGATACAGTCTGTTTATTTCCAAAAGTCCTGTTTTGCTTCTAAAATGATTCAGCAATAGTAAGATTGAAACAGTATTTGCTATTATTTTGATTTTAAGTGGTGGCAGGAGGTGCGTGGTCTGTATTTGTGATATTTTTGCTTACCAACTCTTCATTTATGTGGTGACAGAAAGAGCTAAGGCTTCTGAGGAGTACTGAGTTGTGTTTTGGTCTTCAGGTTCTCCTGCTGCTTTGCCTACTCTACGTTGTAACTGTTGCTTCACCTCTAACTGCTGGGTGTTTGTTTTATATTTACTTATTTATTTTAATTTAAACTCCAACTACTATACTATAACATGCTTTTATTTGTTGACTTGTTTCCACTAGATGAGGTTTGGCATTCTAAGAAGGGAAATAATAAATAGCTGCTAGAAAATGAAAAGGGTTTTATTTATTGTATTCTGTCTCTTTTTTTGTTTAACTGCTGCTGTTTAGGATTTCTGACTCTGTAACTAAGAGAATATAATATAGGGAAACACTCAAAGTCATGCAGCACACACAATTTTAAGGCAATTTGTTTTTAAAAGACTTATTTTCTTGAAATTCAGCACCTGCTTATTCCAAAAGGAATACTTTCCTGTATATGGGATTACAACCATATTTTTTCAAGATTTTTAATTTGTTCTATATACCCATCCTTAACTTTTGCTTATATGTGCCTGGTTTTTTGCATTTCTACATCTCTCTTCCCGTTGTGTTTATGTCGATGTTTGTATGTGGAGATGTACATAATTTGAAGCTGGAACTGTTTTGAGAGTTGTTCCTGTTATTCTTGTGTGCTATTATATATGTGAATTTTGTCTAGCTACCTGAGGGTCTTCTATGCCACTGCATCAATTATAATCACACTAATAGTCAAGAAACCAATGATAGGCTTTTTAAGGACAGGAACTGTTTATTTTGGAGCTCATCACCTCTACTCTTTTGTTTATTGTCCTTTTTAATTTGTCACTTATTGCAGGGTTTTAAAGTGACAAGAGGTTTGGGAAGTTCAGTAGCTAGTAATGCATAAGTCTTCAATAGTTAACAATGTTTGTCTTCTTAAATTTTTAAATTAATTTCTTATTATGGAATATAGGAGTGTAGAATATTTAGTGTGTTGCAATTGAAAACCTGAGCATGGAGAAAGGGGGAGAGACTGCAAACATCAGTGATTTTCTTAAATTTGTTTGTACTTGGCAATGTTTATTTAAAAAAAAAGATGTAGATGACAACTACTAACTAGAGGCTTGTAAAGTATCACAGCTGTGGTGATGTAAATATCAGTACTATTGATGTCAGTAGCCAAACTCCTCAGTAAACTCAAGAGTTGGTTTTACATATAAGATATGCCCATATTTTGAGCAGTGGATGACATAAAAAGATAATGTGACAGGCACACCTGTCAAACTAACTGTGAGGGTCAAGAAACAGTGATTAAAGATAGAGGTGCTGGTAGTCAGTGTTTAAGAGACACCTCCTGTAAGTGGTAAAGCCCAATTGAGAGCAATATGCTAAATTTTGTTTCCAAGACTAAAAAACAAGGTGGAATCCATCAGTTTTGCCACTGCCTTGAAAGCTCTCCTGTGGACCTGTGTCACCAGAGTGTTACTGAAAGAAGCATTGTGGAAGCTGGGAATATCCATGTCTCAGAATATCTGTTGGTGAAGTCATTCTGGTCAGGTAAAACAGGTAAGAGTTTCAGAGTTGTCCTCTTCAGGTGTGGATTTCCTTCACCCCTACAGATTGTTCCAGGACTGAAAAACTTGTAATTCACAGATTGAAGAACTGGGAATTACAGTGGAAATGAATGAGTATCTGTTGGAAAGAGACCCAGTCTAGAATCCCAGTGTGCCATGAAAAGCAACCCCTTAGGTAATAACTGAAGCATAAATGCAAATTCAGTCTTTACATTTTAGTGATCTTTTTTTAGCTAAACTGACTAGATTGTGCTAAGTTCTGTAAGTCTGATCCAGTTCTTACTAAATTTAGTGAATGTACTGGAGATCTAAGGAGGTTTTGTTTGGATCAAACCTTTCTCTTGATTGGAACAATACATACTACTTAGTTTTTTCTAAACAGAAAAGATTATCTTACTTGTTGCCCAGGTGGAGACCTTGCATTCATAATGGTAGATGGCCAGCATGAAAGAGAACTCTAAGAGGGTTATGGTTTTGGTAAAGTTAAAATGACTTTGCCTCAGAGTAAATGCATCTGTTAGGAATTTTACACTGACATTTCCTAGTTTCTTGCCTGCATCTCTGCAGCAGTATGTATTAATGCCATCACCCACATCATTCTCACTGCTAGTATAACTTCAAAAGAGAGTGCAGAGTCTGCATGTAGTGAAGTCTTTGAAAATTAGGGGTGTAGGGAATGTGAGTAATGGTTTGTCACATAGGCTTACTAAAGCAAATGAATAACCTTGTTCCTCTGTGAAGTCTTTCTTTTCCCCCTGTTTCTCCAGATAATGATGCTTAAACTTTATATAAATAGCTGGAATACTGTGGAGGGCTCGATAAGGGGATTTTCCATCCGTGCCGAGTCTCCCTTATATCATGTATCAATTCCATTATCTTGTATGAAATGCTTGTTGCATTTTTTTCCATTTAGTACCCTGTATACACTATCTGTAATGCATAATGGAGTGTGTGTATGAATGAAGAACAGTATCCTATAAAGCGAGAAAATGACTTGTAAGTTACAAGCAATTGAGCCCTAGTAGTATGATCTCATGTTAGGAGAAATTTCCCTACTATCACTCTTTATACTTGATTTATTTTTTTTTATTTTTACAATCTTCCACATATTTAATAAAGCTATGCTATAAAAGAAATGTATAATGATGTTAGTGAATTAAAAGGTCTATACCATGAATTCTCTTTGCAAATCTTGCCAGTTTAAAAGAACATTATATAGTTTCAGTATATTTGTTTTATAGGAAACATCAGATTGTGAACTACTAATGTATTTTAGTATTTTCCCTCTTGAAGAGTTATGTTCTAAATTTTGAAATAAGGCCTAAGTGTATTTTCAAGTGTTCCACCTTACTGTATGTCAATATTTTGAAGTTCTGAGATTATTACTCCATAGCTTTATTTGTAAAGAGGGAAGAAGGATTCACCTAAGGTCTTGGCAAATACCAGTATTTAATTGCATTTATGTAGTCCTCAATGCCCTTATTTTTTGTCATTTTGCAGTCAGCAAATAAAGACAGTTTTTCTGTTTCTAACATTTAGATCATCCAGGCAACACTCTGCCAGTGGAGATTTGTTATCTGTTTTATACTTTCTGTGAGATTTTTGGGTTATTTAAACTTTTTGGTCTACTCGTGTATAAATATTTTTCGGTAGAGGAACTTCTGCCATTTTTCCCTGGAAAGTATTCTACAATGCTGTCATTTCTTTCCTACCTCTTTGTCGTTTATATTGTCACCTTATTAATTTTTCCTTTAGCTGTCGTTCATAGTTGCATTTACTACAGGAAATCATACACTTTTCCTAAATATTTCTAATTTTTGATCATTTTTCTCTGTATTGGCTATTAGGAAAGCCCTATATATTTAGGGGCTTTTTTGTTGTTGTTTGTTTAGTTCTAAATATCCACAGAATAGTCTTTCCAGCCATATGGTGATGTTGTTTTCCTTCTTTGATACCCTTCCTGTCATGCCAATATCTTTACTGGGGTTGGAGTAAGTAGAAACAGATGAAAGACTCCAGACAGAATTGTACGCAGGACTGGACTGTGCAGACCTGTAGCCCCAGAATGCAACACATGTGGGTAGCACTAGGACTCTGGTGTTGCCTCCTCTCCTTGCAACCTGGTTGTGTGGCCTGAAAAAACAACTTTAGGGAGTAACTAGCCCCAGACACCAGCTGGTACTAACAGCTGTAAAAACAGCACAGCAGAGGCTGTGGGGACAGAGCGTCCTGCAGGTCTGGCCTGAGTGCTTGCTGCCGGGTGCTCACGGCAACGTGTTCTAAATTTCTCCTTCTCTGTTTCTTTCCTCAGCTTTGCTTCAATCCTGCCCTTTTTTACCTTCTACACATAACATCACCCCGTTCCGCTCTCTTTCCTTCCCTTAGCTTTGGGGACGGGTGTCCCCACAAACTCTCGAACTTTCCAGAGGCTTGCTCATTCTGCATGTGTTCAGCCTTTCCTCTGTTCTCTTTTCTACCTTTTCCTCGTAGATGTAGGGACAGATCCCAACTGCAGTTCTGTACTTGTGTAGTACCTATTTTATTTACCCTTTAGGCACTAGATGAGTAAACACTGTTGTTACTATTGCTAGTAATAACACCGGAGACCTGTATCTGTTTAATAGTTGGCTGTCACCTGTAGAATATCTTTCAATATTACAGGCACATAAATTTCTCCCATAGCTCATTATCTGAGTTCCAAAGTATCTCCTCAAGTGATGCTTACTTCTCCCTCCTCCTTTGCGTCTTCCAACTTATTTCTCATTTGATAGTTCAGTGCATTGTTTTTCCTTGAAAACCCACTATTTTTTTGGTGTCAGAAAAAAAGATTTATGGATTTTTGGCTCAAACTTTCATTTTGGTTTTATAATTGTGGCCTACGTATCCTGTCGTAAAAAAGTTGTATAACGTCGTATGTTATTAAATAGCTGTCATGTGCTGCTTCGTATACAGTTATATTTCTGTTGTGACTATTAAAATGACTCTTGTGTGTGTAATACAGACTTTTTAAAGAGCTTTTAGACATTCAGTGAAGTACTATTTTTATTATTTATTCTTACTAGAGTACAAGTGCTTGCAACTATGCCCAGATGCATTAGCTTAGTATAGTATTACATTTTGAATTGTTACAAGGTTCTATTCTATAGTCTCACTTCCTAAGGTTTCTTTACTTCTTAAAAGTTCTGTGGTAAATTTAGTATTTCTAAGAAATATTATCATTTTATTGAACCTGGAACATAAGCTCCTAGAGAAGGCAGAATTATCTTACTTTCTGTAAAATACTAAGCGCATTCATGGCACTGTAGGTATAATGCATTTATGTAAGTGAAACATTTTCAGAGTTTTCTCTCGCTACTTTGATATTTATAATTTTTCTCCAAATTAATCCTGAATTATGCCATAACCTTTGGCTGTGGGCAGGACCGAGTTATATCCAGAGCTCTATTCCTTTCACTGGAATTCCGTGTGGTTATAAGACCAGAGCAGGAAATGGGCTACAGGGCTGGCCTTACTGAAATTCTGTTGTGCTAGTATTGCTTTGAATGATGTATTTGCTCACTAAAATATTCAAAAATATTCATGTAGGCCTGCAGTCACCATTGACTGGCATTGCACATTTTTGTCTTTCCTTACACATTAAAGTATTCTTTGCCTGTGATGTGGTTGCTAATATTAAAGGACCTGAAACTGTAATTGGGTATGAGAAAAGGAAGTTGCTACTCTTGCGTATTCTACTAGGTCTGATTCTGGGGTCCCTGTGATGTGTGGTGCTTAAGCATGACTTCTGTAGGATTTTGTGCATAACTAGATACTGAACATGGATAAAATTTGCAGAACTTTTCATTCCAGGAGGTCTTTTGGCAACTCTTTCTTAAAGAAAGAGTCTTAGAAAGTCTAAGAACTAGAGTGGAGTAATATACTCCAGCTGTATTCTTTGCCTCTTTTGTTTTTCTTAATATAACTGCAAAATGTATAATTGCAGTATGTTGACACTGCCTAACATCTTATTGCCTGCAGAAATGTTTGAGTGAACACATGAATTAAAATCCTGCATAAAATTTATAAGTATTCACATAGTATGATGTAGCATAATTTTGAAGCAAGTTAGGAATTTTGAGGTTAAGCCAACCAGCATATATAAAGTGGAATTAGTGTTGCATGTCTGGAATGAGAAATACAACTCTCCTTCCTCAGATCACCTTCCTTGCTGCTGTTTTCCTTGCTGTTTATTTCCCCTTATGTTTGTGGCATGGTGACACAGACCATTAAAAGGATGAGCCAGCAACCCTTCATATGCTTTTTTGGACATATTCCTTTATGCATCATCACTTTTTTGTTTGTGTGAAAATAGAAGTGGGAATTTTCCTCCTGGAAATAAAATGTGTCAAGTAAAAAATTTTCTTTGAAGATTCATGTTGCTAACAGTAATAAAAATACTCTAATGTAGCTGCGTGCTTTACTCCATAGCTGTTTGGTAAGTGAAAGAGGGAGGAAACATTTTGTTCTTCATTGAGTCAGTGTAACTTCTGACCAGAACACGCACTCTTAATTTCCAATATGTTACCTTCCGTGTCTGTGCATTTACACTGCAAATACCCTCCCACTCTTGTTTGGGGGTAAAGTTTACTAGCACAGGGAAAGGAGACAGCTATAAGCAATATCTAGTGGAAGTATAAGCCTTCGTGAAAGGGAGAAGGTACCTTTTTACTCTGCAATGACTAATTCCATCCCAGTTGAAACTTAGGAAAAAATATTAGGACTATAGGGAGATATAGAGAGGAACTATAGGGAAGCAAATATAACTGTTCTGTAGGGAGGGAGTCACAGTTCATAGAAAGTTCTCTATGCATATAAACCTACTTAAAGGGATTTAATCTACTGAGAGCAGAATGACGTGTGCTCAGCAGAAGGTAATAATCTTACATTTGTGCTTTAGAAAGTACCAAAATAAACATCATTACAAAAGCTCAGGACAGTTAAATTGTATAACTTTAAAGAAGTTATAACCTCTCTGCTTACCTGTAAGCTAAGCAAATTTTGAAGTGAGAAGTAGAGGCTCTGATGATACATGCTAGAAGACTTCATAGGATAGTGAAGTATAGAAAGTAGTGAATGCGATGTTCAAAGCGGAGATGAAACCATGTAATACCCTGTCGTCTTTGACTGTCAGCGGGCTTTTATGCTTTGCACTGGTGAGACTGTACATGGGACTGTACTTCATACATAGCAATCAGGCTTTAGTTGGAAATTAAAAAGATAAAAGATGTATTTCTGAACATGTTCTGTACATTACCAAGATCTTATCTGCAATGCTTATCCAAGTCTCGATTCTGGCTCGGTCTGCTTAGGTACTATGCTCTGAGATTATAAACCACCATGATGTGACTCCAGCTGAGTATTGAGCAAAATGAGGCATAGGAGGAGCAAAACCTTTTTGGTTGGGCAATGAGGAAAAACAGCAAGCTACCTCCTCTCTGGTACAGTTCTTTTCTGGATCTGCTCCCAGTCTGTTATGCAGGCAGAGACTTTATAATACATGTGCTTTCACTTTGCTGACATTCCGCCCAGGCATTTTTTTTTAGAAGTTCAGTTTCCATTAATTTTGAGCCTGGTGCTAGAAGCACCAAAAAAGGAAGAGGTCTTTATCCATGTACCTCTTTCTCTATTTCTCTCTTGTATGTAGATAAGAACATACATGTGTACATATTTGTATATCTGTATGTGTGCACATACAGATAGTTAAACACATTCAGCCTAATAAAAAATTGAAATAAAATTTATAATTGAGATGTTGTTCCTGTATTTCTTAATGGATAAAGAGAAATTAGAGCTCCTGAAATGGGGAACTACTGTACTTGCACTAAACTGAACTACAAATAATAGAAATAGGTAAATGTGTCACCTTGCTTCTTCTCCATACCCAACGTCTTTTTCTGTTCTATTCCCAAGTGTTTTTGAATAAGTGCTGTCTTGAGGTTTGAGACTGAGCAGTATGTAGAATTTGAGCACATATGAGGAGTCATCTGCTATATTTTACCAGCCCTAAGTTATTTTGTAAATAACATGACTTAGTGTAAAAAGGTGCTTGTTGGTCCACGTGACATTATTTCTGAATAGCACGTTTAACAATGCTAAATCTACCTAAGGTGGCGATATATCTTAAAGTTGCTGTGTGATTAAAGCTTCTGTGCATCGCTTCAGGGCACCTTCTTACACGGCTTAATCTGAACGTAGGCATGATGCTTTTGCAGTGGTGATAAGTAGGGAAGGACTGCTGATTCTTGGGAAAAAAAATCAAGTGTTGTAGAAAAGAGACATATGATACGTTTTCTGTTCTGTTGAGCCTTATAGTAAATGTGGCAAAAACTAAGGCTTTTGTTGAGAGGAAAAAAGGACAGAATGAGTACAGGAGACTGGAAGGAGTCAGAAAATATTTTTGGAGAGGAGAAAAAATTATCGTCATTCACTGTTCCTTTTGGGAATATGAGAGTTGGACGATTAGCGTCTCCCAGCTTGCTCCTTGGGAAGCTGGGTTCCTCAATAAGATGTGAATGTGTCCAGTGCAGATCCTAGGAGAACCTCACAGTGATGCCGCGCTTTGTGAGCTTCTTTAGAGTTCTTTTATAAATAAATTACATGTCATTCCATCTTTTTAAGCATAAGAAACAAGGACTTCATCCTGGGTACACTAGTTTTTCTTCTGGAAATTGAGCTAGAATCTTATCTTGAACTCCGGAAGTCTCTAGGTTTTGCTCTTTATCTTTAAATATCGTTATTAATGGTTCAGGTCCCATTTTTGTGATGCAAAACTAATCCAAAAGCTTGTGCTTTGTCAAGAATTATACCCAATTGTCAGGAACTTGCTTAGAAATTGGGATTATCCTATTGTTCTTTTCGCGATGAAAATGGTCTCTGTTTTGTCATGTATGCATTCTAACATATGTAATGCAAGATCATATTCTGCTATCTCTTTTTACAAGCATATTTTATATCTTTTGTATGCACTAGGTTTAAAGCCTGGCACTGAATTACAGATGAAACTTAATTCAATGTATTAGAGATATATGACCGTCTCTAGTCTCAGAAATGCTTCTCTCTTGACATGGTGAGCTTCAGAAATTGATTCAGGTGTACTGAGAATTGATTTGAGAAGTGTCTCTGGCCTTATGGGAAAACAGTGGGGAAAAAAAATATTGTAAAAGCACTCTAGAGTAATAGGCAGTAGCCGAGATCAAGAAAACAGTAATAGTTTAACATTCAAGGGACACTCTCACGTTGAATTTGTATTCTATTATCACGTTGTTTTCATAATCAGTTAAAATACAATTTGCAGTAGAGCTTAATTAAAAAGCTAATAATAGAATATAATAGTTTTTTTTCTTTTATGTTTAGGTAGGTCTTTTTAAAAGATAAATAAACCAGAATGCCAAGTGTATGCTCATGCCAATTCTTTCTTCTTTCCTTTTCTTTGTCTTTCTTGTTTAAATGTCTTCTGTTTCAGTTGTGTTGACACTATTTTTGGTTTAGTGACTTTCTGATGGATAGGAAAGAATACATGCTACAAAAGAAAATGGTGTAATTGGCTACACAGAAAATATTGCTAAATAAGGCAAATGAATGAATTGAAGAATGAAGGAAGACTTAAAATCTTAAAATCAAAAGCAAAGCTTGTCTTCTCTGTTCTCTATTTCTTACAAAAATCTTAGTGATTACAGGAATAAATATTAAACTTTACTAAGGCAATGTGATTTTCAAATGAATGCCATTCTTTTTATTGTCTTGGATTACTTGTTGGAGAATTAAAGAAGTTAAATTTGGAGAAGATTGCAGGTAACCATTTCAGAGAGATCTCAGGCTGGAATTACTAAATTTTATCATGGAAAAACAGTCTCCTACCTCTATGTATCTTCAAATAACAGAGAAATCTCATCATCAAGTAAATAGGAATTCATGTTTTACAGGGCAATGAGGAAGCAAATCAGAAGGACTTAAAAGCCACTGTGGAAAACTCTAGGTTTTATTCCTTGTATTTCCTTGAGCGGAACTGCCTAAGAGAGCTTGACTTGTTTACATAACTTACAGGAATGCTTGGAGACTAGCACTGCCTTAGAACTAGAGTGAGGTTTTAATTCAGTTTCCTACTGCATGGACCTGAACTTCCCAAGACAATTCTTGGAGGCAAGTGTGACACAGTATACTCACCTTATGGAAGAGGCAGTCCAGGCCAAAACAGGTAGGTAGTTCTGGTTAATGTTGATTGTTCCTATAGAAAATAGATTAGAGGGTTATAAATGGAACACTAGCCACTCTAGTTTGCTGCTTCTACCATAGATAAAAAATGCATCTGGCTATTTGGAAGTGTGAAGTTAACTAAGGCTTAGAATAATGAATCAAAACTGTGGCCTGTCAAGTCCAGTATATTAATAGTGAGTTCTGCTTGTTATCTCTTCTTTCTTTGATGGATACATCATTCAGTTTTGTCCTTTCCTTAGACTCCTTTTTTCGTTGTTGTTTTTTTAGTTCTCTCTTGGGATTGTTTTATGAAGTGATTTTCTCCACTGAGCATGCAAGCACACTTGTTAGGATTTGATATATGTAAGCCACGTATTTTATTATGGTGGATGTGTTCGTGTAGGGTGCTTATTGATTTTCTTATGTTCTAGTCGATGATGAAGTGAAGCGATAATAAAATGTGTATGTGCCAGGTTTGTTTTCTTTACCTCTGCTGTGACTTAGACATGCCATGGTAATTTTTTTCAGATATGCCAAGTATAGTGGAGGAATAATCTTTCTCTCAAAGCAGTGTGGGATTACAGCAGTAACTACAGTAAGCTACTGCATTTGTCCTTTGCAGTTAACTCCTATGTGTCTTTATCTTCCTTATTTCAGTTTTTTCTTTTACTTTATACAAAGGTGTGTGTTGCTTATTCATTTTGGTTTAAGGAAAGGTTAGAGACAGACATCTCAAAATACTGTGAAAGTATGAAACTATGCAAGTACACCTTCCTGTTTACATTTGTGACAAAATGTTACTCATCTGCTTACTGATATTTTGGAAGGAGTTCGTGTCATTATGTTAAGATGATAGCCTCTTGAGCATTCATTGCTTGGAACTGGAAACTCATCTAGCAAACCTGTCAATGAAAATTATTTCATCCGTGCTGCAAAACCTAGAATGTTTGCACCTTAACTGTACAATTGTACTGTTCTCTTCCATTTTATACAGGTACATTGTGCATGCTCAGGAAGACAGAATTGCCTGTTGAAGGCAATTGCTAGCTGCTTCTAGTCAAAGAATCCTGTTCTAAAAGGTACTGAGGATTTTCACTCCAGAATTCCTTGTTCTTCTGTTAACAGGTGAAAACATTAACTTCAGATTTTGTATAGCGTGTGTGTATGAAACAGATGCTCACATTAGTTTTCTGTATTCTACATTTCTAGCATTCAGAATGCAAAAAAGGGAACTATTAGCCCGTTGACTTCAAAGAACAATTAAATAAAGTTCAGTGTTTTTTTCTTTTTTTCTTCTTTTTTTTTAAGTGGTCTTTAATCCTTCATTTCTTGTTTTTCTGACATTTTGGTGATTCCAAGTGACAAATCCTCCGTTTTTGGAAAAATGATATTTTAAAGTCTCAATAAAAATTAGAAAATGAAGTTGAAAAGCTAAAAGTGATCCATCAGCTCACACAGAGGTCAGTAAAGTTGCACCGTTTTAAAGGGGAACATAAAGCAGGCTGGATGTATAACAACCACTGTTAGCATAGCTGACAAAGAATTTGTGTGTGTTTGGGGGGGGGGGAACATATGACAAACAGGTATTTATGCTCCTGGAGTGGCTGCTTTGGCTAATGTTAGTTGGTATAGTTCTATTAAGAAATAATTATACCTCCCTCAAAATCATCTTTTAGACTCTTCTAAAGAAAAAAAGAAAATACTCTAATTTGGGGGGCGGGGGGAGAGTTTAACTGCTGGAAACTTGTATGTTGTGAAGCAAAGCCAGAACCTGCAATGGAGACATAGGAAGACTGGTTGTATGTTATTGTCCTCTTGAGTTTCTTGTCACTGTTCTCAAACTTGGCAGCACAGCTTTGCTCCATACTGTCCAGGTGGGTTAGTGGTAGGCTCATTATCTCGTCATAAGCAACTTAATAAATACTCTCTTCCCTATGGACCATACAGGCTAGGCATTGCACTTCATGCCTTTCTAAAACTTGTGAACTTTTTTTTTTTTTTTTTTTGCTTTTACTTGTTTGTTCTGCATCTGAAAGCTTAAACATTTTTTTTTAAAAAAAAAAAAAAATCTTTATTTTCTAGTAAATAGTGATTGCATCTCTTCTCTCAGGGCTTGCTCAGGGTCAGTAACGACTTCTGCAAGAATGATTTATTGACTTCTCTATTCTGGCCAGAATTAAAACTATCACCAAAGGGCCTGTAGTCCCTAGACACTGGCTTGGCCTTCTCAGTCCATCTGAGAGAAAGATGGCTTTAGCTACATAGCAATTAAAAGACTTATTTCATGGTGGGTGACTAAAGGGAAGTGGAGGGCAGAAAGATAAAGGTTAATATACTGAGGCAGAAAGTAGCAGAGGGCACTAATTCTGTGCTTTATATAAAGACTCTCCCCTCATCTACCCCTGCTGTTTGTTTTCCCATGTGTGTGTGTATTTTATTTATTTATTTTTATTTTTTTTTGGTAAGTCTCTGGTTTCTTGAACCATCTTTTGTAACCTCAGAGGCTTTATGAAAAGGCTTAAGATTACTGGGCTAAAATGCTGCAAATTGCTGCATGGTATTATGGTATTTATAACTTAGCTTCTTGGCAAAACAAGGCTTATGTGATCATGATCAGTTTCTGCTGGCCAATTTACTTTAAATTTGACAAGAAGGGTAGCAACCTCCATGGCAGAGGAGAGAAAATGCCCTTAGTGCCCTGCTGAGAGAAAACATAGCATCACAAGCATATGCTGTACTACCTAGTAGACACTGCAAGTGAAAGAACTGTTGTGAAAACTCTAAATTAAAGGAAACGTTCAGTTCAAGTTTGCACCTTACTGGAAACCAGTCGGGACCCAAAGTCATAGGAGACCTGACTCCATCACTTCCTCCTCTTATAGCCCTGCTTGTTTTGCTGTCAGCCAGTTATATATCTGTATCTATATATATATATATATATAAAAATATATATTTTTTGTTATATATATTTTTGCTATATATATTATATAAAATGTTATATAATATGAATATTATACATAAAATATATGTAATATTTATATATACACATGTATATGTATATAATGACTCAGCTTTATTTCCTAGATGGGTTCCCTTGGTCAGTAATTGATGTCAGTACTTAATACCGCAGTAGCACTCTGCGACTTGAAATGCAGTTCAAGCATCTTGCTAGTTTTAATAAGTGCTTAAATGCTTCTATTCCAAGCAGATAATATAAAGAAAATAATAATCAACCTCTTCATTGAATATGTTGATCACAAAGGGCTTAAGTGAGAAGCCAGAGGGCTTCATCAGACTTGTGAAGGAAATCTGTGACATATCTGTGAGTGGAACTCCAGATTTCTGCATCTTGGTCTACTTTTTTAATGATAAGATCTTACTATTTTATGCCATGCAAGCGTTCGGCACATTCATCACTGAAGCTTCTGTGTGCCAGCTGCTGTGATACCTAGATCTGAAAACAGATCTTTTCTGTATTGAATCTTCTCAATAGAATAAAATTTTAGTGAAGCTTAAAGCTCAAGAATATTTGAATTTATGGCAATTAATGAAATCGGTATATGAATTTCTCCTATGTTATTCTGTCAGTGCATCTTAATTTGTTCATTGCTGGACAAATAGGTCCCATGTTAGAGTTGAAGGTTGTTCTTCCTGTCTGAGAGAATTTTATGTGAGGTGGGCAAAAATCCCTGGGGCTAGTTTAAGAGAACCAATTTAATTTAATCTGCGTACTAATCTGAATTTGAAATAACTCTTACAAGCCCATTTTTAAGTATGCAGTTTGACACAGCCACAGAGTTCCTTCTGGAATGTCTATTTATTCCCTATTGATTAAATCACAGTAAACAAAATAAAAATCGTTCATTGCAAAGAAGGAGGCTGGTGATACTGTAGGTGATACTGTAGGTGACAAGCCTTAGATAAAAATAAACAGTTAATTTTTCGTTATTGAGCCTGGTTCAGAATTTTTAGTCACAAGAATAATAAAAATCTAATAAAATCAACAGGCAAGCTGTAAATTGTTTGAGACTCCAGTTATTCAGAGGTGAAAATCATGAAATATAATCTTAAAGATTATTATTGCATATAGTAAGGAGAATGAGTGGCTGCTTGAAAGTATTGTATCACAGTCTGATTATTCTGGAGTTCAACAGGTAAAGAGTTATTAAAAAAAAAAGATTTAAAAAGATAATTATAAAAACACTGTTTTCACCAGAAGTTCTTAAAAAAGTTCATATACAATCTTAATCTAGTTTATAGATGAGATCAAATGAATAAGAATGGCTTTAGAATGAAAAATATGAATGCAAATGATGTTCTATATAGCAAAACAGGACGAAGTCATTCTGGAAAAAGATGTCTAGTCTTCAAGACAGGACATAGGGCTGAAGTGGACAGCCAGTCCTGCATCACCCTGACATGAGCATATCACGTTACTGCAATTTTTACAATGTATGTATAGCATGGAAAGTATGCTTTTACGCCTGTAACATCTTGAGTTACATGATATCGAGAACATTCCCTTTTAAATTGCAGCTTTGTTTACCGTACATTAGGTTCTCCTTCTTTAACTGGAAATCTCCAAAACTTTGCTCCTCTAATCTCCTGGGGAAATGCATCTCTCTGTTCAGGATGTGGTCCTTACTCTGTATGCCTCTCTATAGGTGTATGACTCAGCACAGCACAGGGATTTTAGAGATGTCAGTGTGCTGAATCTTTTTTCCAAGTTGCAAATAGGTTGGTTTGCTTGGGAGAAAAAAGTAGATGCTCACTGGCTCAAGTTCAAGCAGGTTTTATGATTTATTAATGTTTATTATTCATTTTCACCAAAGGCATGCATGGGCTCTCAAATATGGATCCTCTCTAAATCATCTTCAATCTCTGCCAAAAAAAAAAAAAAAAAAAGTGCATGGAGGTGATTAAAATATTATTTCTGTTCAGAACAGATTCAATAAACAAAAAAAATCCCAAAAGGTTGATTCTGCTTTGAACTTATGAGAAGTACTGTTTCCCTTGTTACCTCTTTTCCAGCTTGTATAAACTAAATATAGATCTACCTGTGTTATGCTTTCTTTATAGCTTCCATCATTGTATCTTCACACTCTAGTAAGATAAAGGCAACATCTTTCTGACGAAATATCCAAATTACTGATCAAATTAGTTGTACTATAAATTTAATTTTAAAATAAAGACATTTCAAATTAATTCTGGAAATAGAGGTTGATGTTCTTAAATAGTCACTTAATGAAAAATATTTTCTATTTCAACTTTAGGGTTTTGTCCAAACTCATCATTACTTAATTCACAGGAGAAATAGCATCGCCTTCTTTGGACTGTGGATCTGATGTTTACAGCATTTTATTCTCTTATGATACTCACACTCCTGTGAATTAATAGATGACAGAAGAGAGTACAATCTTTAATTTGTTGTAAAGTTTAGTGTGAAATGATGCAGGTTTTTTGCCAGTGATGGAACTAATAATCTCAGAATGTAAAGGACTGTTGGCAGCAAAGGATGTGAAATGTGACAAAAAAGGGCATAAGTGGGAAAGGGATTTTACCATACTGGTATCATGCTATGTCCTCTTTTTGATAAGCTTTAATGACAGTGACTGTCAAAGCTGCCAGAGCACTGAAAAACCCTTCTTGAGTCGTATCTCCTTGTATCGACAGGCAAGGAAAAGTGTATGCATATGTGGAAGGATAGAAATTGATCCCTTCTCTTTTGGATCAAAACAAAAGATGAAATGTTAAATAATATTCTGTTCCTCATCTATAATTTCTTTTCATAAAGTCTTTGGTGATGTCTGCATGGTCATGCAATATTTCTTTTGCACTTCCAGTGTAATATCAGAGAGCATGTATATTCGTAGGTATGTGAAATGATACCTGCTTTGTATATATTATGTAAAGTCATATTATTGTATGTCTATAGTTATAATTACGCAAATCCAGGGGGATTTATTTAACTGTCAAAGCTCCTGAAAAAGGGATGACAAGAATCTTTGTATTCAGTGTCCTGCCAGAAGTGCTGCAGTAACATACTCTAAATTCAGATATTGTCAGGTTTCCAACTTAATTCAAGAGTAGGCGAGTTTTTGGATGGAAGCATGCTCAATCTCTTGTCTTGACATTATGTCCCAGCACTGTGAGAAGCTCTTAAATTGACTTGAGATACTGAAAAGCAGATTCTTACAACAGAATTGTGCTTGGCTTGAGGTCTGTGGACCCACTGAGGTGGATGAAAGATGGAATTGTCAAAATTAGGAATTTTTGATTACGTGGGTTTGCCAGTCCCCTAACATATTCATGTGCTGCGTTTTAGAGGGTCAGCTTATTTTATTCTCTCATTTTGATGATGTTAAAATGTTTTCTGGTGACATAACTCCATGAAAATGAGAGAGTTTGCAGCAGTGGTTTGTCTTCTACTTTTCAGTAATGTCAGTGAAATGACTTTGCTAATCTTGAAACCAAGCCTGTAGTCACTGCCTCAATTTTGTTTACTCTGGCCAAACTCATGTTGGTACAAATGGAAGTTATCTTGAGAAGCATAGAAGCAATCTGTGAATAGAGATTTGTGGAATATAAGATAAAAATATTGGGACTAAAGGGAGAAATACTGCTTTAATTTTCAAAATAACAATAAGGAAAAAGCAAATGGGAGATCTTCAGTGCTTCATCAGAATTATATCTGATGTACTAGGTTGTCCATAGAGGAACATATACAGATGTAAAAACTGTCTATCTATAGCTTGACAGTATTAGTGTTTAGGTTCACTGATACAAGCTGCTCTGAAGCATGCTGCTTGATGGCTGATTAGTCATTAACTCTCCAGCATATTGTACAGGTTCATTTTTTTTCAGTGAGTGCTGTGGCCTTTCCTTTATACCCTGAAGCCCTAGTCATAAAACTCTTGTGAAGGAAACAAAACCTCAAGTGTAGCAGGTATTCTGCAGGTTTGAGTTGTGAAAGTAGCATCTTTAGGTACATTACCAATCAGTGCTTTGTAAAGTTGGGAATTTAGGCTCTAATCCTTTGGAAATACCTCTCCTAAATGAGCTCTGCCTTTTGATAGGTGCTAAAATAGCCTTTCAGGGTATATTTTTAATGGGAATTTTTCTGTCTGTCGTCTTTCTGTTCCATTTTTTTTTCCCTGATGTTCTAGCATCCCAGTTTTCAGGGGCTTTTGGGACTGGATGGCAAGCTTTGTAGACTAGAATGCAAGACAGATTGTGCTGTAGAAGATACTCTGTGATCAGAGATTCTGGTTGTGGTTATATTGGTGGTTTGCCAAGGAAGCAAAATTCCTATTTTTGCACCAAAGAAATGACTTCAAACCTTTGTAAACCAGAGGAGAAATAAAAACGGAGAGACTCTCAGTGAGGACTTCAGTACAGGAGAGTGACTTAACAAGCATTTAATATACCATTTAAATATAGTGACATACATTAGTGACAGGGCTTCATTTTGCAATTACCTCCTTGAATGTACTGCATTCAGGCTGTGAAGTACTGAGTACAATCTTCCTGTTGTGGTAGCTTGGAGGATACAGGGAATGGACACAGTCCCTACTCATCTTTCTTTTTGTAAGGTAAGACAGGACTGGCAACGCGAGGATTCCTGCGACGCGTTGGGTAGCCTAGCCAGCCTTCTGGCTGCGAAGCACGAGCAGCTGCTGGACAGCCAGGGTGTTCACATTCCTGCTGCTGCTTAACAACGGAGCGTGCTACGCAAAAGCTCAAAGTGTTCCAGGCCCCTTCCCTTAGCCCTCCTTCCTGTGTTTTCATGACCTACATGTGTATGTACAAAGATCCGTACATTGAGCATGTAAAGGGATTTGGGCCTTGTTAACCATTAGGAATGGGAAGTGTGTCTAAGGATGTGGTTGATGTTTTCCTGCCCGATTCGGAATACTGTTGCTTCACGAACCTGGAGTTCATTTTACTTACCTGCAGCTGTAGGTATCTAACAAAACCAAATGGTACAAATGTTCCTTGGCGTTGCAGAGACTGGTGGAACAAAAGGCTTTTGTCCTTGATTCTGGCCTCGCTATTGCTATTGGCCTAGGTGCCCTAAGAAAGGAATAGGTACATCTGATCCTACAAGCACAATGGTCTAGAAACAGTCTTCATAAACAAGGTTTAAAACAATGCTGACAGAATGAGATAATACTGGAGGGCATAACTAAAGCAGATTTAGCAAGAAACAGCTGAAAGACATCAGATTTAAAAGATGTATGCACAGCCTCTGGTTGGTGTTTCTTCTGTGATATGTAACAACACCTAAAGGCTTGATCTTTAGATCTGTGAAGTCAATGGCCCAGCTCTCATGGGCTTCAGTGAGGTAGAATCAGGGCCTAAAATGGCAATTTCCTGCTTTACTGGAGTTGTCATCATGTCAGCTTCTGCTCAGGGCAAAACATAGGCATCCTGAACCTTAGTTCTTAGTTCCTAAATCAAAGAAGCAGCACTACCCATCTATTTTGCATTTAGTTGCCTTTATTGAAATCAGCATCATAGATTATGGTAATAAGTACAAAAAGTAACATTTCAGTTCCTTTTAACAAGGTAAAACCTCTATCTTAATCCATTATTCAGATTTTTATTTAGCAAACACTTCTTTCCTCCTCCACTCTTTTCCTTGTTATGTTGTCACAGATGGTACAAGGCTAAAGAGGAAGAAGAAATAGTAAGTTATTGAGTAATTGGCCTTGGACACCTTAGTGAATTAAAATGCGCTAGGAAGAAATGCTACTCCGACACTTTCTAAATCGTTAAAATAACTAGATTTATAGAGTTGAATATATCCATGTTGATGTTTATATAAATAACCGTGTTGAAGAGAGATGAGTAGCTGCTTATGTGTTCCTTTAACCTATTCATTAACTGATTATACCTTAACATGGCTTTTGTTATAACACTGGTTGTGTGTGTGGTGGGGGGTTGCTCTGGAATATGGGGAAAAATGGATAAGCAAAACCAGATAATGAATATGCTCTGCATCCTTAGCAATCAGCTAATGCAGCCAGAGCAGAGAGGAGAAAGGAGAGTATTTGCAGCCTCTTTTGCAGTTTATGACAAAAATTGTTAAAGAAATAAGATTTCTCTTACTCCTTGATACGTAGGCAAGAAAGATGAGATAGATAACAGCCCATTGTTTCCTGCTCTTTGAATGACATTTCTCTGTTGTCTTAAAGCCTCAGTGAGTGAACTCAACACGCTGGACTTTGTTGAAACAAAAGCAGTCGTGCCCCATGTCACCAAGAGAGCTACAGTAGAAATGCTAACTTGATAGCACAGGAAGTGTTTGAGGTGGAGTCAGTGGGCTAAATACAAGATCTTCAGCATCAGCTATTTACCACCCTTTGGTTTTCTGTCCTGGATGTGCAGCCTATTTCACAGGAACATCAATTTTTGTGCTTTGTCATTTCACCAATTGCATCATGCAGGGAGATCTCAAATGCCTGAAGAGTAACCATAGTAACTGCAGGTCATTTAAATTAGCTGAAAGAAAAGGAAGGAATTCCCTCCCTTGTAAAAACCCTTTGGTCAAACAGGCTCCAGAGATACAGCTAGATTCAGATTCTCATCTACTGTAAACTGGCATTGCCCCACTGTGTTTTCAAATGGTTATATGGATTTGTACAGGTTGATCTGATCTGAGAAGTATCTACAAAGCAAATCAGCATAGGTGGGTATAGCTTTCACAGGAATGCGGAGCTGTAACTGCTTGCACAAGGATAATTTGTGTCTTTGTGTGTGTGCCTGCTTATCTACTCATGTATAAACGTGTGCACTCACTCATTCTTTTCTCTTTTTCTGGAAAATGTTATGTTTATTACCTGACACAGAACTACTATTGCTCTAATTTTCTTATTAGTAGAGCTATGTGAAAGCCTATGGTTTTAATTTGACAGGATTTCTGTATTCAATTTAAGATGGGTTATAAACCTAATTTTAGAAGTACTGAATCAGAATTTTAATGCAATTGAGTAGGCCCATTTCCAAGTGCAACATGATACACTTAGCTATTGTTTAGTATCATAAATGTCGTTCATGCAAGAACACATGGAATAAATCAGGTTAGAGCATTCCTTTTGTTGTAGCAATGAGGAAATCCAAATTTCCTTTCTTTCCCTTTCATTCCTAACCTGAGCTTATCCTACATACAGCTCTCATGTTATGCATGTCGTTACTGTTTGGCAAACTAAAAATCAGGTGCTTTACTGCTACAGAGGCCCTGAATGTTTTATTGAGATGATTGCTCCGTCTGTTAACTTATTGATTAATTGAATAATTCTCCCATATTAAAGCTTACATTGATTTTGGTGAAACATGGTTCTGGTGATTCTAAATGCCAATGATTCTTACATTTTCTTCTATAAGGTTCCCTCCATTTTTGCTCTCAATTTATAACACAGCAGTATAAATACATTTAATATAGATTAATTATTTAACTGTTAGCTTTTCTGAAAAATAGAAGGCTAAGTTAGGCAAAATTCAAGTAAAGGGTTGTTCCCACTTACTAAGCTGAAGGTACTAATAAAGCCGCTACAAACTGAGAAGACATCTTGAGGCCTGCGCTAGTTGGTTTAAAAAAAAAAAAGGAAAAAGAAAAATGTTTTATCCGGAAGAATACTTTGCCTTGTTTGACATATTAAGAGTTATAAACTAGGTTAAGTTTTGAGTATTTTTGTAAATTTAATAGTAAAAAAATCTTCCCAAATCTATCATTCAAGGCCAATATTTTAAGTCTTGTTTATTAGACTTCCAAAAATCAGTTTACTAGTAAGGAATGATTAAGATATACATATATTAGTGACTGTTAGAAGCTTATTGGTGGGTCTTTATAGCATTAGCGTTTTCTATTCTTTGGGGACATTCAGGCATTTTTTGTATGGCTTGTACTCAAAACTTGCCACAATACCAATACTCATATGAAATACAGACAGTCTGACCCTTTGTAGAGCTAAACCTGAGAAAAGTTAGATGTTGACTGAACTGCTATGAGTCCCTTTCCTTTGAATTTAGCCACCACGAAAGCAGTAAGCAGTTCTGTTTCGGTTTACTCTTTCCCAAAATTCTCATAGTGAAGGATTCCCTTAACTCTTTCCATAATCACGCTTTCTGATACGTTTCCTGTTTCTGCTCTTCTGACTAAACAGTGTTTCACCAACTCCCTTTTTTGGAGGGCTGCCATCGCCCAAAAATATCTTTTTTTACAGCAGTGGTGTTTTTGGTGGCTTTTTGACTGTAGTACAGCTACAAAGATCAATAGTCTCCCTGTTGAAGTGTGCTGAACAGGCATGTTTTGGACTCATCCAGGGAAGAAGTGTGTAAGGCTCCCTGATCTTGTGGAGATGGAGAAGGAAGTGAAGGTGACATTCATATCTCTTGGCAAGGAAGTGAGAATAAAAAGGAAAGGTAGTATATCTTCGAGGTATTTCAATCAGCACTTACAGGAACTTTGAATTTTGGTCTCATTTTTCCTGCATTAAATAATACCATCATTGTTCTAGCTGCTTAGAGGTGATGTTTTCTTTCCCCTTGCCATTTCACAAGTTGACTCAGTTTGTGACTGAGTTTTTGTTTTAGGTTCTTTGTTGTTCCATATGTTACGATTTCTATCATGTCAAAGTTTTTGTTTGTTTATTTTTGGTTTGGGTCTGTCTTTCTTTTAAGATAAGGAAAAATTTTCAAACTACTTGGACAAAAAAACCCACCTTTCTATGGCTTCAAATTTTCAGTTCTACTCTGAAATACTATCAGAATATTCAAATCAATCCTTCTGCTTTCTATTCTTTGCTTTATAAGAAGATGAGGATGGAATATTTCATCTTCTATTAGGGTATTTAAGTAATAAAAACAGAGTTATTCATTGTTTCGATTTTTAGATGAACCTCAGTACCATCTAACAACCTTCAGACTCACTAGTCTGAATTAATCTAGAAAAAGATTGATTTAAACTACTAGATCTAAGCATAGGTACAGCGTCCCCTGATACTAGGGATCCTAATCCACTTTTGTTGATGTCAATAGATAGTTTTACTGACTTGAATGGCCTTCGGAGTAGCTAAAGTCAGGCTAGCACAGTGCTCTTTGAGAGTAGTGGGAATCTCGAGTTAACAGCAGAACAGTTTTTTAAGGTTTGGAAAGTGGCTCCATTGTTTTGGAGTGGAGAGGAGATAACATCTCTGCTACTTTATTTCATAGGAGGGTAACTCAGAAGACAGTGATAGCTTGAGAGCTGAGAAAAGGGTGATTTGGGACTATTTTATTCAACACAGAGACTTTGAATCCCTGTTCAGTCTCTTCCTCCTGAAGTGTGTCTCATATTTCTGACTAGTATCTACAACCAGTTATTCCTTCTCTGGACCACTGGAGGCTGGTTAGTTGTGGAGCTAAAGCATTAGGTGAAGAACCTCTTAAAGAGGAACAAATTTGTGCAACGGGTAACCTTATAGATATATCATGCACATTGTGATACAGAAATGAAAACACACATTTACATTTCCAATCTCCTGATTTATGGCAATGATTTACAACCCAATTAACACTTGGCAATCCAAGATCTGGAGAATAATATCAAGCCATCTGCTTGTGCCCCTGTAGGGCTGTTTGCAGCCCTGATGTTATGCTGCTAATACATCATCACAAGTTACATGCTGCAAGTCATCTTGTTGCATATCTTGGATCTTTTTTTTTTTTTTTTTTGCCTGGGGATGGTGGCAGATGTGCAGGAAACACATGTTTTTCATGTGATCAGGAATACTGTGAAGAGTTGAAGTTCAGCTGCCTGTGGTGTTTTGGCCTTTCTTGATATATGCTCTAGCCTGAGAAACTGGAAAGGAAAACAGGCCTTTAGGGAAGGCTGATAACGTGCTAGAAACCAGATGAAATGTCTGTTTTTGGAGAAGAGAAATGCTATTTCCCATAAATAGTTTTCATGCACCGTTGAATGCATTTTCTTGCTGCTTCTTCTCTTGATAATGTATTCCTCTCTCAATGGCATTTAACGTCGGATACTACACAAACTAATTGAAGGCTTAACTGACATTTGACTTAAATGGAGGTTGGTCGCATATAGGCTTTTGTTCTTAATGCATTTCCATAAACCTTTTGCAGTGTGGCATCTTTGGGATTACATTTTCTCTTGCTTGCACTGTGCCAAAGAGTATGCTATTGTAGAAAACAAGTTTTTTTTTCAGACTCGGTGCAGTTGTTGGGGAGGATGTGGTGATTAAGGGATATTGCTGCAGTTCTCAGCTGGAGAGCCCTGAGACTGCTTCAGCAGTACCAATCTCTATCCAAGCTGTCGTTGATGCTGCCTTGCATTTAAAGCTATGTTGCATTTGTCCTGTTGGCTCCAAGCTGTAGAGAGTAGGTTAATGGGAATAAGACTCGGGAAGGGACTGGGGTCAGCAATGCTACTGGGAATAAGAGAGAAATCTGCAAATGCTACAGAATCCTGTTTTCTGATCTTTAATGTGATATACCATGTAATCTAGCTGCTTTTAATTATTCATCAGATTGAAGAGGTTTACAGTAACAGACAAAAAGACGACAACTCAGAGTGTGGATTGTGAAGCCATTCTGAACTGCAGAGTGTGCAGAAATTTGCTCTTCATTTTTGCCTCCTCGTGTTTCTCCACTTAGTGGTGTGTTATTATCATTACTCATTCATAACCAACCATATAAATGAATACCTGATGAGGAGAATATACCTTGAAGGACTGTAGACAAGAGCAGAAAATTTCTTCTGGGATGGCTTCTGTTATGCCTTACCTTGGCCTAAAATTATGTTCTGTTGGAGAGAATTGCAATGGTAACAACTGGATCTTTTCAGCAGTGATCAGTGGGCAATTTTCAAAAGTGCATTTTAGTTTTAGGAATAGCTTCCAACGTATAACGTACTGTATAGCCTTCTAAAATTGGAGTATGCTTTTCCCATGTGTCAATTGTGTATACAATCAGATATCCCACAGTGAAGGCTTGTCACAATTGTATGTTTTACCTGGCAGGAAGGTTTGAATTCAGGTGGCTTCTGCTTCATGTATAGATGTTATGTTCATATCAGAGATGCAGGAGATTTGAAAGGGTTATGCCACTTAGAATTTTCACTTAGCATTTGTGTGATGAACAAACTCTGGATGTTGCTGAGGTTTGTCCTGTTTTATGCAAAAATCTTTAGACTAGATCTGCCAGGCTAAACTGTTCAGTTTTGGAGACTGAACTCCTTGTTAGTGTATTTTTCCAGGGGACAGCAGTCTGTCTTTTGCATGTCTTGTTCTGTAAATGGTCAGTAAAGCTATGACATAGTCTCTTAAACAAGTAAGGAAGGGTTTGGTGGAATCCAGCTGTTCTCAGATATGCAGATAGTAGGAAAACAAGGATTTTGATGAGGAGAGGCCAGGAAGAGACCTGGAGCAATCCCTCAGGAGGCCCTGCAACAAGGACAGCCAGACCAACTTCCCAATCTTATTTCTGCAAAGAGATTTGAGGAAGAAACCATTGAGGACATAGGCTGCCTGTACGGATAGTGTCCTTCCCAGCCGCATGGCCAGTCCTGCGAGGCTAAATGTTCCGTGTTCTTGCGAAGCCCTGCATGGTCCTTAATTCCCTATGTGTTGGGGGTGTGGCTTTATTAAAATAAGGATTAATATGCAACTCAAAAGCTTTCCCCACATCTGTGTGCTTGCTTTAGCGTGCACAGCAATGCGCTCACAATAATCCTGTATTAGTGATATTGCCAACCATTTCCCACAGCAACAGGCATTGATGTCGCAGCTAGAAGATTATGACCTCTTAGCAGATTAGTAGGGGAGGTAGATGAGGAGTAAGAAAATTCTTCATTAAAGCATAAGCCTTTACCTAAACTTTATTGGCTTTTTCACAGAAGAATTGGTAACAAACTCAGACAAGAAGCTCATATAAAATTATCTTTAATTTATCTTTGCATGTCTGATGATGGAATTCATGTTTGTATCTATTGATTTTCTTTTTTTCTCTTTTTTTTTTTTTTTAATCTTTTTTTTCCCCTCCCCTCCTCCCGGTGGGGTTATTGCTGCAAGCTTTCTTCTGTATGAGAGCAAGTTCTGCTCGAGGGGTTCTTGGAACACCTTGCTTTTTGTTCTGTATATAAATGCTCTTCCTGAGGGCCGAGAGGTGAAGAATGTGTATAAACTATCATTGGTTGTGATCAGGGTAGTCCTTGTTCGAGTGAGGTAGAGGAACAGTCAGAGAGCTTTCTTTTATATAAAAATTGTACGTTGCAAATCAACTGGACGTCAGAGCAGCCAGACTGAGGTAGGTTACAATTTGCTAGGGAAGTGCTGTCCATTTGTATAAATACAGTATTTCAACTGTGTATGAAAGAAAAAACATCTTCATAGTCAGTGCGTGCGCTCTCCCTCCCTCTGTCCTTCCCTTCCTCCCTCTCTTTCTCTCTCTCTTTCTCTCCCCCCACATGTATGTATATATACAGACTCATATACTCATATATACATGCACACAGTCTGTGTATATGTATATATATGCGTATATGTGTGTGTATATATATATACACATAGACGGTGTGTGTGCGTGTATATATATATATATATATATATATATATATATAGGACTCATATATGTGTGTGTGTGTGTGTACGTATGCCTGTATCTCCCTACAAAATTCTCTTATTTCCAGCCCAGTAGTTTAATCTGATCAATACTTCCTCAGATGTTGTAGGTCAGGAAAAGCATATTGTACATGTCGCTCTCCGGAAATTAAATCCGAACTCACTGCATCTGTGACATATCTGCAGAAACCCCTCTGAATAACTATGGATCTTTCCTAGCATAATCAAGAGAAGGATTTGACCATCAATAGGATTTTTTTAAGCTCCTGAGAGAATAAGGTACCCAATTCTACCGAAGACAAATGGCCATAGAGTGCTTGATTTGCTTAAACTGCCTTAAAATTCTTACCCCATGTGAATACTAGCACTTGGAAAGCAGACAAGGATGGACTGGAATCCTCAGAATGGATCTGGAATCCTCAGCAAAAGGGATTTGATTCAAAACCTGAGGGGAGAAAAATGGAGTAATGCTGATACAAACTGGTAAAGTTTTGTGGTCTGTAGTGGAGCTGCACTTGGTTTATATTCCCAGTCATTTGGCTTAGTAAGTTTGGTTTTGAAACTAGTATATCCCTCACTGAAACTTTTCAGAAATTCAGAGGAAGTTACAAGGGGGCAGCAAGAGGGAAGAAGGAGGGAAGGAACAATGGATATGTTGACTGGTTTGGGGAAGGGTTTCTGCCCCTCTCTGCCCCTAGATTTTTCTCCCACTCTCTGGGTAGAAAATTGAAGTAAGTGAAATAAACATTTAAGATGGCATGTGCATGGAAGAGTAATTAATTTTGTTTTCTTTTTTTTCTTTTCTTTTTTTTTTTTTTAAAGCTAAGTCACAACACACAAACACAAAACATAACAGCAAAGCTTTTCAAAATCTCTTCAGTGCAGAATATGAGGTCCTAAAGACCAGCCTCCAGTTTTAGGGGGGGCAGTCTGGTCTTGCAGCTCAAATGCAGAAGTGCCATCAGTTTACCACACTCATATTTCCACCTCTGCTTATCTGGCTTTCTGCATGCCACTTACCTTTTCTTGCTGTGCTACTCGTTCTATACTGTGAAGGATCTACACTGCCTGGATTTGTCCCACGATTTTAGTTGATTTCGCTTAGTGATTTTTTTCATGCACTAGCACAATGCTGAGTTTGGGATTTCCAGCTGCTACATAAACAGTTCAACTTGACCATAAGATGACAAATGTCGGTGTGTCTTCAGACATGTCAAAACCAGCAACTTAAACTTATGTAGCCATTAGTCACCCTGTGCAAATTCTTCCTGTTCAGTGGCTTGGAAGTTGCCAACCAATGATAGCTATGCAGAGTGGCCACTGGAACAATTGGTTATGCTATTTATTTATTTTTTTTTAAAAAAAGTATTATTTTACATGGCTAAATCAACAATGTGCTAATCAGTGTAACCATGTGATTTTTATTACGTTTATCTCTTTGTTTTTCATTTTCTTCCTTTAATGTGTTACAGTTTCTTGCTGGTTAGTTTCAAATTGTTGGTGTTCTTTTTTCATATCTGTTTTTTGTGTATGCTTTACACTGCCCCACCCAGGCTATTGAGTTTTTATGAAACAGGTGCTCATAGAGACGACATTCATGGTCTGTAACAGCTTTTAACAGAAGCATGATCACAAAAGTCTATGCTCCTCCACATAGGAGAAAGTGATTCCTTGTGTTTGATACAGGCAAGCCTAACAAAGCAAAACAAATCACATCCTAGATTTGGAATGGCAAATCACAGGAAACAGAAATAATGACAAATAAAACTGAATAGGCAATGCGCTTGTAAGAAATCACAGCATGCGGACAAGAAATGTGAACTTCATGAAATGTTTTAGCTGGTCAAAGTTGTTTGCACAGGTCTACTTGCAAGACACTAGTGTTGCGTGCATTGTGGATGAGGGAGCTTAAGAGGCTCTGGTGCCTCTGGAGGTCTGTTATCTCATGCAGGCAGCTCTGCCTGCTTTGTGTACCTGTATGAAACCATCTGCTGTAATGGTGCAGCCGTATTAAAAGGGTGCTAGTGGAACAGGAGAGAGAGAGAGCAGCGACCTTACAACTGCAAGGAGCAAAATGGAAAACAAACCAGAAAATGGGAACACAGACTAAGCAGACAGAGGGCATAGCTATGCCCCTTCTGTTTTGAGCGTGCCTGCTTAGTGGTTGAAACTGTGATGATCTACGTTGTTTTGCATATTCCCTGGTTATGATACATCTGCAGAATGTACTCTAGGGGCAGCAGTGGGAAACCCTGCAGTGCTCCTGTCCTGTAAGTAAATGGTAGGTTTGAACTGCTAGTGTTTGCAGATCTATTTTTGTATATTTATTTTCTTGAGACCACTAAATGACTCTGAAATAAACCTATTTTGACTTCTGCAAGCTGTGAGCATGGAACAGGTTAAAAATGGAAACAAGCTAAAAGCTTTATTTCCTTTGCCTGAAAATCCACTGATGCAGGATGAAATTAAAGGCTATAAATAGCTCCTGTCCCTTCAGCTTCATCATGCAAGCTTCGGCTGTGTGCAAGGATTAGAAGTAGACAGAATGGATTTCTGTGTGGCGTCAACAAGAGTCAAGGATTATGCCCAGTGTGCACATTGTATTGTTCATTTCTCATGGGCCCTTGCGGGGAAATTAAATCCCTTCTGATGCTCAAGGTGCAGAGAGCAGAGCTGGCTTTGAGAAGGACACGTGCATTGCAAAGCAATTTTGCACAGTGGCACTTAGCTTCCCGTGGGTCTGCAGCGTCAAGCCCTGGCTTCATTTTCACAGAAGCAGACAACCCAGCACAGATCATAGCAGCAGGAGTCGGGACTTTCCAGTCTCTGAACTATAGCTAGTATCAGTGAAGTTAATTTCTACTGAACTCATTTTGAAAATGAGGTGTTTGTTGCCTCTTGCATTTTAGGACTGCTTCACTCCATTCCCTTCTCTTGTGAAAATCCTATGCTACTTGAGTAAAGCACTGTAGTGACTAATAGGGACTTTGGTGACAAAAGGGTTTTACAGAGCTAGACGACTGTGATATCTGTAAGGCAGCAGAAGATGGGATGCCATTTCTTTTCTCAAAGGAGTGTTCAAGGTTGCCATGACCTTGCTGGTTGTAGCTTTGATTGCAGTGGCTGATGTGAAAAGTTACTGCATCTTTTCACTCTTTTCCACTTGCCTCTGCGCCCGTATTAGGTGTATAATTAGAAGACATTTGTTTCAAGGTGGAGGATGATAGCACTTTATTTATTTTTATTTTTTTTTATTCCAAAAAATGTAGATGTGTTGAGCATGTTCAACATATTTGTCTAAAAGATAGATACCCTTTTCAGAGCTAGCTATTTTAAGAAATGTTCGGCTTCCAGTCCTGCAAGATGCAAAGATCCACTCCCTCAGCACTTTTGGGTTTAGGTGAGGTTTGATGGTGTAGAGCATCATGCAGAATTGATTCCTCAACTGCATATGTATTAAAGTTGTATAATTACCAGTACTATTAATCTCTCTGGTTTGTATACAGTAATTTCAGTGGAAGCAAGGGCAAGAGAGGAGTAACTTTGGGCTGCTGCCTTATTGCTGTCTGGATAACAACTGATGTCTTTGTGCTGGGCATTAAGTGAGGATATAGTGGTGGTAACTGTTAAGATTGATAACAAGACACAGTCTAAATATTGTTTTTGCATATTATACATATGCCTTCAGACCATTACATCTATAACTTGGTGCTGGCAGCATTGTATTTTTTCTACCTAAATGTCTGTAAGTCAGCGTTAGAGAGGGCAGCATGAAAACTTGTGCATTGGTCCTAGGAAGTCAGCAAAAAGCCTTTGATCAAATAAAGCAATTCTGCAGTCAGTTCTTGTGGATACCTTTAATACTACAGTGTGCATGTTAAAGTTGGTTCTTCAAACAGCTGGGAGCAAGAAATATCAAGTCCTTTGGTCTGAACCTGCAGTTCTGTCAATCTCATCTACTGATCTGATGGAAATCATATTTCTGTCTCCTACTGCAGTACTGAAGAAGGGGGTCTCAGTCCTTTGGGGATTCAGAAGGTAAAAGGAAAAACCTTGTACTTTTCTGCACTTCGAGATGTGTGGTAACTGTTACACTGTGAACCTAGCAGTTCTGCAGAAATGTGATTCCCCTTCCCTCCCCTTCCCCCCACTGGAAACATTCATGCACTGTAGCGTTGAGTCTTCCTTCTGTGGGACATTGGATGTAATGTAAGAGAAGATTCACTGACTGACAGATCTCAAGGTCATTCAATCAGTTCACAACAAAAATTTTTTTATAGATACATTTATTGTAGCTATCCAAATAGAGGCATGTATCAGTAATTGTCTCCAGAACATTAGAATAAAAGAAAAAAATAGGAGCACAAGGAATGGAAAATTAAAGTTGTATTTCATAGAAGATTTGAATAAGCTACTCCATCTCTGCCTTGAATTAGCAGTGAGAGAAATTAGAGGCTTTTGCTACTTTGTTCATTTGTTCACATTTAATGTCATTAAAGACCACTAAAACAACAACCCTTGATTTTTTTTGAATCTCCAGTTTTCCGTGTAGAAGATGGAAAGCCTGCTGGATGCAACTGTTCCTCACTGTCAGGCTGGTTTCCTCTCCTATCACCATCGAAGATGGAAGCTTGCCAGGGCCCTGCTGACCTGGTCCCCTTCCTACAGCTTCTCGTTGCAATGCAGAGTAATCAGAAGGGTGGTTAAGGTCAGCTTGTTCCCTGGGCTCAGATTAGGTGGCACATCCCTTTGGGCACTGGCTACCTGCTGTGGCGCTTTGGGTGGCCAGCCACTTGCCATGTTCAGGCACTGCTCAGAGACTCTCTAAGTAGCTGTGGCTGTCAGGTGTGTTGTCAAGGATGCCCACTACTAAACAGTTCATTTGCAGGCTACATAAAAAGCCTTTGCCGGTCCAAATTTGCCTGCAGCTTGTACTTCGGAAACTTCAGTACACCTTTGTGTGTAAATGTTTGTGTGTTAGATTTTTGTTATGATTTACTTTTTCCTGTGGGTGAGTTAAATAAGACTTTAACTCAATGTTCCATGATAAAAGAAAGTTAATCCAAATGTCCTAAGGGTGACATGCTATGTACTGCCTCCAAGAGAAAAATAAGGTATGTGTAGTCAATTATAGACAGGAGGAAAGCTAAGAGGACATGAATGATTTATTCCATTAGTGCTGAATCCTACCTGTTTCATCTTTCCATATACAGTAATGCTGTAAACTAGGAGTCCTAATAGATTAAAATATATGTGCACTACCCAGAATTTTAAAAGAAAATCAATGAAACAGTTGAGTACATCAACTGGGAAAGTAAGATACTATAGTTGCCACTATAGATAGTAAGTCTCCTTCCCAGCCTTACCCTCATCTCTTTTCTAAGCCTGTCTTCCAACTTGGAGCCCCTTACTCTATCAGCTGTATTAGAATAGATAGTCTACAAATCCAGCCCTCAAGGATTGCAGTTTTTGGCTCAATTCTGCATCTGTCTAGAAGGTATCTAGCCCAAACCTCAACTGGTAGATCTCCACCATCCCATTGACTGTAGTGAAAAGTAGCAGATCCAAAACTTTGAAATTGTTGTACTGCCAGAAGATAAACCAGGGACCATAAACAATACATGACCATTCCACAGAGGTGATGAGCACTCTGTGGAGGCCCAGTCTTGCTGTGCATCTTACCATTCTGCTGATATCACTGATACAAGGATATGTTTGGTAAAGAGACAGATGGTGTTGCCCACCAGGGGAATATCAAATCCTCCCCTGTGGAAGTTAAAATCTACATTCAGCACTTTCTGAAAAGAGGGAGGAAATAGTGCAGGCAAACTCCTGAAGAGACTAGCCAGCTGCTGCCTTGCCATTTTTGGCCCTATTCTTGACATAGCTTCTTGTGCAACAAATAGTGCAAAATGTCATCATTTCTCCCCAAGTGAAACTTTAAAATATGTAGGATGTGGGCAAAGGAGTCAGATCCATTACTATTCCTAGACATCCATCTAGTCAGACGAGCAGATGGAAAAGCACAAATCGTTCTCAGAGAGAGTAGGAAATATGGACCAGTGCCTGTAGCTTGATTTCTATGCCAAAAAAACAGTGTGAAATTAGCTAAAGTAGGGTTCCCAGTAGACAAAGCCACCAAATAATGCTTGATATAGAATCTAGTAGTGGAAAAGACCTAAAATACCTTGACTTTCAATATAATTATGTAAAGTTTGTCATCTGTAAAATATTGTTATTTTAAAGAACAAGAGTAATTCTTAATCTGATGGTTGTAGAAATTTGACTGCCCAGTTGCACTCAAATGGCATTAAAGGCCTTCTGCTCTATCTGTTTAGATAGAGCTGATAGATAGGAGTTAGAGCTGGTAACTCTCCATAAGCTGGTAACTATCCATAAAAAAAAAAATAGATTGGTTTATCACTAAGCCAATAAGCAAAGGCATTGAGGGTGTTATCATATAGTAGATCATGACCTGGAATTGTCTGAAATGAGAAACTACTAAAGCTGCAAGCAGAAATAAAAGTTTTTGGACTAGGCAAAGGATGAGAAGTTACCTAAAAGCAATGGAATATGCTGGACAGAAGCATGCATTGCAACTTAGAAAATTGACATCTCTGTGAGTGACTTCTTTTTCTCATAATTTGGTCTGTTTTTAACATAGTTTAAAAATAATTGGGAAGAGTTAAAGCTTAATCATTGTTTTTGCATTCTGTCAAATCCTGAAAAAATCTTTTTCAGGCTTTGATAAAATTTCTTTAAAAGGTATATATTTATTTCATATTTATGATTGTTTTCCTACTTTTGAGGTGAGGAAGAGTGAGAATGTTAATAGGTAGCTAGGAAGGTTACCCAATGATTTTGCTGCAGTGAAACGTCCTCTGCTGAGACTCTATAAATCAGTCAGTCATAATATATACCTACGCTTCTAAGACCAGCAGTGCTTCACAATTTTTCCCTTTTTCTGATAGAGGAAGATGTTAGGTGGGAATACAAAGTCTCCTAATTCCCATTAGAGCTTTACTTCATTTTCTAGACTGGCATTTTAAGGAGCAGTACATTTTTATCTCAGAACAGAAGTTGGCCAGCACCCGCAAAGAGAGCGTGACTGAAATGGTTTTCTAAATCAAAGCAAGTTCTGAGTGTAGCTTTTTTTATGCATATGGGGTGGGGTATAGATCCTCTCACAGAGGACTGCTATTATGGTTAAATTCTTGCTAAACACCTAGATGGCATCTAACTTCATTCTCTTCCCCTATGAATAATTTATATGTACTGCTTCCTCCCTTTCTCCACTATGTCACACTAGGGAGAGCCCCTCTGAGACCAGATTTTACAGGATCCCTTCCTTCATCACTTGTGCTTCTGAAAAAGATTACCCACAGCCCAGAAATCCAGTCCTGGGCCCTGTGCGAAGGGAAGTCTCTGAGCTGAGTTTTTGTTCCCTTAGCAGTCTTTTCTTTTACTCCTTGGTCTATGGTTATGGAGGATCCCTGGAAGGAGGCACCGTAGGTACTTCATTCTCAGACTTCAGTGACTGGTAGGAATCAGATGAGAGGCATGCCAGTGGAGAGGATATGGGAGTTCCTGGTCACTGTGGACAAAATACCCCATTCCTCATCTGTAAAAGAGAGTATTATTTCATGTTTATTCTGAGGATAAGCATGCTAAGGATCGTAAGGTGCTCCACCACCTCAGCAATGGCAGAGAGGAGTCCGTAGTTATTAGAATGGTATAAGATCAGTGTCATTCCTTATTACGCTGTATCAGCTACCTGCTACCTCAGCTCGTAAGGTACAGGAACAATAGACTGTCACAGGAGAGTTAATGGATTGTTGACCTGTTACACGGTGACTTTCTATGTTATTAAAAATATAATGCTTCCTATATACTGTGGGCTTCACTGTTGGGTGCAGAATGGCGGTGACCTTTTGGGAAAAGAGCTTTCTACGTATTTCCAGAAGACATTTTTAGAAGCAGTGTAATATGCTGTCGTTTGCCTCTTCAGGTAGCATATATCTGCTCTTTGTATGGTGCCTGTTCTTTGATTGGTTTTGTTTGCTTGATTTTCAAATAGCACATTTACCATGGAGGAGTTTTTTTTTTGTTTGTTTGTTTTTTATTACTCCAGTACCTGGAGATGAGGTCTTACCTACTTGGAGTTATTAAAGAGCCTGTTGACTAACTTAACATAAGAAGAGATATTAGACCCAGTTTCCTAGGCAGAATTCCAGGCTGGGAAATTATGATTTCTACCTCTGTTAATTTCTTCTCCAGATCTATTTAAATATCATGCCCTTCATGCAGTTTTAAATGTCCGGTAATATTGCTCCATTTTAGTAAATAGCGCTGTCATTTTGCATTAGAAGATGCTGCATTCTGATGATAGAAAAAGAATTCTAACGTTCATATTTTGAAAAGTGCTTTGGGAATCCCTCAGATAAATCCCATATATTTGTGTTTTGTCTCTGTAGTGGTTTGTTTCACCACTTCTTCTTCAAATGAGAAAACTTGTCTTGTTTCCAAGAAGAGATGCCAGGTATGACTTCAGGCTTACACATCCTACTGGATTTGAGGATTTTGTTCACTGACTAAGAATACATTCATGGAGGTTTAAATATTGCCATGTCTGTGTGCTGGGATTATACATATTTCTGTTAATTAGTTGCCAGTGGGCAGCCAAACACTATTTAATATGTATTTGCTTGTTGTATTTGCATGCTAAAAATCATTGCTTTGTCTGCGGATTGTGAGCCATTTGACGCAAGTATTCTTGATATTCCAAACTTGATCAAGTTGTGTAATTTTATTTGGGTACTGAAGTTGCATGTTATTAATTCTAGAGTGAGATTTAACTTGCCTAACTAAACATTTTAATGAAAGACAAACTACGCAGAAAACCCTTCACTTCTAATAGTGAAGGGAAAGTAAATCAGGAAAAAGGAGAATTATTTCTGTCTCCCTCACTTTTGCCTGATGTCTTTCAGTTATCAGAGGCCGGGATGTTACTACAAGCAATAAATACAGTGTAAGATATTTTCAGACAGATTTTTTTAATGTTCCTTTAAAATATTTGTCCCTTCACCCCCTTCCTGCTTCAGATTTCTCTGTTAAAATCATTATGCTGTGTTCCCAGGCGCTGAATGTGAAAGGGTGAGATGCACGGACAAACAGAATATCAATTTTGTTTGTGAGCTTACAGGCCGCGGCTCCGTTCAGGTGTCTACCCGAGGCCTTGTTTCCTTTGCAAGCAGGCAGTGCACCTCGATGCGTTGTTTGCCCCTGTTACTGTAATTGTTTTGAGTTAAAGGGTGAGTGCAGCACAGAAGAGGTGGATAAAAAGGCCTGCAGGTAGGGGGTCCAGAGAAGGGGTCTGTGTTGTTTTATGTAGGAGAGCAGATGGTCAAAGTATAACTTTCTGCCGTAGCACTTCTGTTTTTCTGTTTACTCATTTCTGTAGTGCGCTTCTGCAGATGTCTGAAATGCCTAAATCTTAATAAGTCGAGATGGGTCAAGACTTTTTTTTTTTTTTTTTTTTTTTTTTCCTCTGCCCAGTTTCCTTTCCTACTAAGGCATTCTGATATTGCTGAGGCAGAGACAGGAGGGCTCCTGTACTAAAACTGTTTTGGAATGAGTGTTGAGCTGCTGCTATCCTCTTGATTTCTGTAAGTAGCAACCAAAGGGAGAAGATGGCTTTGCCTGTGTTGCCATACTCAAATCTTTGTGCTGCGGAGACTAAATGAGGAAACAAGATAGAGGCAGCTGCGCTAGCCTGTTGTCACTGCCGTCACTAATACGACACGATGATTTCCATCTTCTCCCATCTGCCTATGGGGGGAGAGCCGCTGATAAGGCCTTGGGATTGGTTACAATCTACAGAAATCACAAAGCAGATGGATATTGAGCAGATAAGCATTAATCTGTCCTGAGAGAGGATTAATCGGGTGAAAGATGGCAACCTATGCGTGTGCGCGCGTGTGCGTGCGGGTGTGTGTGGAAGGGGGGCGAGGGCGGGAATGGTGGGCAGCTGGTGCTGCTGTCATCTCTTTTGGTCCTGCTTTTGTCTTGCTTGTGTGCCGTGATGTGAAATAAGGTCCCCCTCCCGCAGAAGTCTTACTCGTCTAATTTCCACTGAACCTTGACTTCAGAAGCCGGGGGAAAATGTCTTACATGTTTTAAACACGCTAAATCTTCTTTTTCAGCTCTTTAGCTTTATAGCTCATCTTTTCCTTCATCCTATTGCTGAAACAAATTCTGTAGCATTTTATTAACTACTTTTCCTCTTTATTTTTTAGTCAACATACCATTTATTCCTAGTTTGCAACCCCTGTCTTTTCCTGCAAAACACATTCAGTGACTGCATGATGCTTCATTTAAATTATTGTTCTGATGTCTACAGCATTTTTTCTGAGACTCTCTAAATGTTTTACAGGCATTACTTAATTAATCCTCACAATATTCCAAGAATTAGAAACCTGATTTTTTTTTCTTTCTCCTGGAGCTTCTGAGGCTCTGTAGTAACTGTTGCCTGAATTTGGAGTTACAGTGCTAAGCACTTCTGAAAATCAGATCTTGCATCCATTACTAGATGGTATACTGTAATAGAGATATCCAAACCTACGACCTTACTCATAGAATATGGCAGTGGGATCAGAGCTGGAGACAAAAATGTATCAATGACAAAGATGGGAATAAACCAATTGATACAGCCTTTCAACCTCTTCTTTTCACCAAAAAATACAATGTGTCTCTGATTCTGTACCTTGAATGCTAGTCTCTTGTTTCTCTCTGCGATACAGCTATGTCTTTTTCTGCCTCCCTGTTGTGGTTCACATGGTTCCTTTTTTCTTCATAACCCTCTCCATCTCTTGCCTAATTTGCTTTTCACTCTAGAGGAATATGCAATGAGGTGAGTGTCCTATAACAGATACAGCTGTCTTCTGAAGTAGCTTGGTTGCCAGAGCCTGTAAAAGATATGGCAGCCTCGGGTCAAGCCAGGAAAGATTATAAAACTACTGGGGTTATTTAGAGTGCATAAGGGCAAATGCTTTCCTGCTGTTCTGCCTTGGGGTTATCTCTCCACTCTCACTTCAGCAGTGAGTAGTTGAACAGTGTGATTTAGTGTATGTATATATGTAGTATATGTATGAGAGAGAGAATTATGTGCCGGATTTTCAAAGGGGCCCTAACTCAGTATCTGTTTATGTCCTGTGAATATTTATTTTCATATGTAAAGGAGCTCAACCACAAAGGCATATAAAGTAATAGATTTTTACAAATCTTCCTCTTCCAATCTGTAGATTTCTGTAGCATTATATGGTGAACACTGTCTCTGGTAAATCGTGTAGATATTTGGGGGGCTATTTCGTGCATCATTCCTGCATGCCCAATAGAGATCTCTGATGAGGAAATGAAACGAGGTGTATTTGTCAATTTGCTTTGAGTGGACTGGAACAGGCCAAGCTGTGTGCTGTGTATTTGATCAGTCTTGGATGTCTCTCCCCCTGCTACCCAACATGAATATTCAGAATTGATTTTTTTGAAGCGGATTAGAGGTTTTATTGTCCCAAGCCTGAGATGGTGTGGCAGTTGTTACTGACTGTTAGCAAATTTTTTATTAATTTTTTTTTTGTTCTGTTTACAGTTAAGGTATCTATAGATACAAATTGTTTGATAAGGAGAGATTTCAGCCTCATAAGTGAAGACTGCATGTCTTTATAAATGAAATGTATTCTTCACCACAGTTTACAGACTTGTTGTGGAGGACATTGGACCAGCTAATTAGAACGGATCTTCCTGACCTTAAATAACGAGAGTTCAGGGGTATTCAGAGAGCAGATGCTGTTTTGAGTCACCTGTTTGTCATCTTTTCCACATATGATGGCATGAATGTGTTTTATGTCTTTATTCTGCCAATGACTTTTAATCCGTGATTGAGTTTGTTTGATTGAGTTACCTTCTTCTCCTTTTTTGTGCTTTTGAATGTCCTGATGTTGTTGTACAAGTTTCCTGTAGTCCAGCAGTTTGCCAGAGTTTGCTGTGACATATGGGGTGTAGAAAAATAAAAGCCTTTGAGACATCAGGTTATTAAAGCCAAGGGAACACACTGAGAAAATAAATTGCCACCAGCATGAACTGAAATAGAAATATTTGTTAACTTGTTGTCAGCCATGGATTTTTTTTTCTCTCCTAAGTAAAATTATATACTTTTTAATTTTTCTTCACTCCCTGTCATTTTTATACTTTTTTTTTCTCTCCTTACAGTTCTGTTCTGCTTACTTTCAGTCATCTTTAGGAGGAGTCTTTTTTTGTTTCATTATCACTAGCCCACAATTGAGTCAAAGCAAGTTAAAATGAAATGAAAATTGGAAATGTGTGCATTTTTGCTCCCCCTCGCCTTTTTTTTTCCCTTGTGAAATTTAAATTGGAGTGTTTTAATACATCAGCTTAGTCCACACTGCAGCTATGTTTTTTTTTTCCTTTTTTCTTTTCTTTTCTTTTTTCTTTTTTTTTTTACCATTCTGCTAGATTCAGTAGAATTTAGGTAACAGAATCACAGAATGGGTAAGGTTGGAAGGGACCTCTGGAGATCATCTAGTCCAACCTCCCTGCTCAAGCAGGGTCACCTAGAGCATGGTAGACAGGGTTGCATCCAGGCAGGTTTTGAATATCTCCAGAGAAGGAGACTCCACAGCCTCTCTGGGCAACCTGTTCCAGGGCTCCGTCACTCTCACAGGGAAGAAATTCCCCCTCACGTTCAGGTGGAACTGCCTGTGGTTCAGTTTGTTCCTGTTGCCTCTTGTCCTGTTGTTTGGCATCACTGGAAAGAGTTTGTCCCCGTCCCCTTGACACCCTCCCTTCAGGTACTTGTACACATTGATAAGATCCCCCCTCAGTCTCCTCTTCCCCAGACTAAACAGGCCCAGCTCTCGCAGCCGTTCCTCAGAGGGCAGATGCTCCAGCCCTCTGAGCATCTTCGTAGCCCTATGCTGGACTCTCTCCAGTAGCTCCATGTCTCTGATCCTGGGGAGCCCAAAACTGGACACAGTACTCCAGATGTGGCCGTACTCTTGGAGTGTTACAGTTCCATTCCTGTTACAGAAGTTACTCTTCATTGATACCATATGTCTGGGAGGTAAAAATGAATCCCAGGGAGGAAAGTGTTACATTTGGTTATACTGTAGAGATTTAGTCGGATTAGAGACTCTTGGATTCTAGGTTAGATTCATTTTAGGCAAGAGGAAGAAGGATGGTTAATTAGATATTTACATGGCTGTATAGTAGATAGTTATGAATTACAAATTTAAAATTTTCCATTGTATCAGCATCCATTTTAGTGTATCTCGGGTACAAAAGTATCTAGGCACCGTGGATATGGCATTAGAACTCTCGAGGTACGAATAAATGTTCCAGTTCATCTAATTTGACAAAATTGGAACCCTTTCAGCTGTGGTGGGATCAGTCAAGAAGCAAACATAGATTTTGTCCCTGTTTGCATGAGATGTTTTAATTATTTAACTTAGAAAGATGATCACGCTGGGAAATACTTAATATGATGTGCCAAATTCTTAGCTAATATAAATTGACATAGCTCCATTCAATTCTCCAGCCAAGGATTAGAGCTAATTGAAAAACAGGATATGACAATGAAAAAAAAACCCCAAACAACTGAAAATATCTACTCTGATTTACTTCCATTTGTTTCATAAAAGGCGATTTTTCATATTTTTGAATAAAAACTTAATTTGTTTTTGCTTTGTTATACATTCAGTAGTTTCACTTACGCTCTGTGGCATGCTTCTTGTCACTTTTTCTTTTTTAGGCCTGCTTTCTGTACTTCTGCTGCTATAAAAAAGAATATGGCACAAGAGAGAATATCTCTGAGCAAAAAGATCAGAAGAACTCAACTTGGAATCTTCCAGTTCCATGAAAATGGCAAATTCCTTCCAATATAGTTGTTTTTCAGTATGAACTCATTTTTTTCATACCAATTTTCAAACACATCAATTGAGAATGTGGCCAAAATATCTTTAACAAATACCTTCTAACATTTTCATTTCTTTATGCTGATTTTTCTGGCCATACTTTACTTATTTTAAGACAGTGGCCTTGAAGTCACTTCAGTAAAAGTGAACAGATAACCCCCTGCTTTTTTGAAAATCGATTTGGGTAGCTGACATACTACTTTCATTCTTCAATATCTAAGAATGGTTGAATTAATGAAAAGGAAAAAGCCTCTAGCTCTGATATGTTTTGCACTTGGTTCTCACTCCCTGTCTTGTCCTGTAGTATCAGGATGGGCTCATTACAGTGGAGCAGGAAACTTGACACATGGCCACTCTTAGAGTGTGAGAGCCTAACTTAATGAGATCTTACTTGAAGCAAGATATTTCTAGACTACTTTTCCCTCCCTCCCCTGCTTCATTTTTTAATGTGATTTTTTTTCTGGTTTTCTGCCTTCTCACTGTTAGAAATGTCATATTGTTTAGTTATCAGCATGCTTATTTGGAGAAGTTTATTAAAGATGACATGGAGTTTCTGACATACCAGTGGTGGAAAAGTAAAATGAATTTCATGGCTCGTTTGATATAATGCTCCTTCTTAAACTGGTGGATTTAATGTGACTGTTACATGCTTAGGAAAATTGTTGCCCAAAAGAGACAGGATGTTTGGTGTGAAAGTAGTAATGAATGGAGTGGGGAAGATGATTCAGCTGAATAACTTTGTGTGAGATGCCTTAAAGCAAGTGAAAGTTCTCTTGTGTTGCTGGAACCACATTGCACTTCCTCGATCTGTATTTTGTGTACTTGATGAACAGTACTGAGGTGCACCGTCCATCTGTAGTTGCACTGTCATACCTTAAATAGTTGGAAATGGCAGAGTCTTCCCGCATACGTTACTTCTGTTTTGGCCCTGTGCTTCATTTCACACTTGCAGCTGCAGTGTGAAATTGAAATGCATTATTTAAGTGAGCTCACTGTCAGTGCTTTCGAACATGTTCATCTCAGTCAAGCAGGAAATGTAGTAGACTGTAGCCAGTTTTTCCCTCAAAACAGAAATTGTCTGTTTATAAACCAGTATAGATCTTCGGTTGTTTTTCTTGTGAAAGTTGTGACTAAGAGCCAAAGTTTATTTGCTTGAGAGGAGGAAGTTTGCTTTAAAAAGTGGTTGCTAGGGGGTGGGGTGGGGGGTGGGGTTTGTGGAGAGGGAAATATATGTATGATGGGTTTAAAAAAGTAGCATTGGAGGATTTTTTTAAAAGCTGCATTCTGGTTTATGAGGCCAGATTTTGTTTCCCATTAGTTCACAATAATTTTGCTGAAGTGAATGAAGTTTGCACCTGTCAAGAATATTTCATGTGGCCTGATACAATTTTACAGAACGTTTCTGTGATGTTTTTCAAGCATAGGTTTCTGATCTCTCTCAGAAACCACATTACCAAGTCATGTCAAATAGTAGTTATTAAATTCCCATTAACTCTACCCAGGTGTTCAGGACAAAGGAGGAACCAGGATAAATAAAACCGGGAAAGGCTTTATAAAGATAGATTGTACTTCCCAGCTAACATTGGGCCATGATGCTTAAGAAAAATTACAAAGGAACAAAACCTAGTCAGTCTAGCTTTATATTTCAGTAAAATACGGATCTGTAATCTGAACAGTGATATTTATTACACTCAAAGTTGGAGAATTCCTCTACCCTCTTCAAGCCCGGGATTTTCATGGAGGTCCCCTGCTGAAGTACTGTCAGGATGGTGGAGCTTTCGCTGGAGGGCAAAGCATGGCTCCTGTGGCTGGAGACCAGGGGCATGTGGGCTGGCATGTGCTCTTGTGCGCACATCTGAGCTCTTCAGTTGGGCATCATTCCTCTCCAGATGCAGCACAGTGAAGTGTGGTGAGCTGAATTTTGTAGTTGCAAAGTTGTCTGCAGCTGAAGTGGCTGCCTCGATGGTCCTGTGAAACACCCTGTTCCCTGCCCTGTCCGCATGGCTAGAGGAGTCATGTAGCTCAGGGACAGTTTGGAACGTGTTTGTGATTTTTCTCTCTTAAATAGAAGAAAACAAAACAATAAAACACCAATACTTTTCTGACATTATTTTTATAGTTATGGGGGGATTTTTCTTTCCATGTTTTATATGTGGTGCAGTTCCTAAACATATTGAATCACAATCCCCTATTGTCAGGAGTATGAGAATGGTCTATGGTGATTTGAGAAGTACCTTTTGCTCCATGAAATGGCCGAGTTTGAAAACTCAGGTTTTTGCATTGGCAGATGTTCAAGGTATGTAAAAGTGCAAATAATAACAAAGGAAGGGGAAAAACAGGTTCCAAAAATTTGCTGTGAATATTTTAAAACCTTTATTCTTTTATATGAATACTAAAATCTAAACTAAAGCACTTCAGTATTTTACGTTTTGCAAACAGTTGCTATTTTTGGTATCCAGGCTTGCAAAGTGATAAATAATCATGTCTTTTATGTAGCTGATAGCCATTGTTTTAAAGGTCTTTTTATGCTGAGATGAAGGAGGAAATAGTGATAGAACAGACAGAGAAGTACAGATGAAAACAAACAAACAAAAAAATGACCAGAAGTTGCAAATTGAAGATCTACATTGGTATGTGAATTAGATATTAACACTGGGTCTGTCCCACCAAAAAGGAGACTAAAAATGTAAAAACTGTCATCAAGTGCTTGGAGCACCTGCGTGCCAATACGTGTTCCAGCAAATGGAGTAAGCTATGCGGTTAGGTGCTATACTGCAAAAGCTGTTAAAAAAAATCTGTTTTATGTGTGTATACACATGCGCGCACATGCTTGTGTGAAAGATAGGCAGAGTAGCAGTAGAGGATGGTTCCTAGCTGAGATGTCTTTTCACTACAGATAAATGTGTAGTCCAAGACAGCCTATTGCTGATTTTGGTCTTTGGATTACATGCTGGCTGAAGGACTGAAGAAGAACAGAGGAAAATGTTTTAAAATGTGTTAAGCAACAATAATAGAAGCAGAGATCCTGCCTGAGCTTTCTCTATCTTTGGAGACCATAGCTGTTTCCAAAAATATCTGTAGGGCCTGATCTACGACATATCTAATTATACTGAGGTAAACATTTCTAAGACATGATGGAGGCTGTATGTGAAGGATCTGTCATTGCTCTATTCAAGCAATGGCATATGAATGCAGATATTTTTAGGGGCTAATTCTGCATTTATAATTGAGTGATATGTGTAATATGAGTGTAATGTGAGATAAATACATATGTACTGCTTTTTTGGCTCTCTCTCTGTTCTCTTGATCATACAACTTTTTCCTTTTATTGAAACTGTGTACTGCTTTTTGAAGCGAGACAGCCGGCAAAGCTGATTTCCTTTGGAAGTGGAGTTCAGCTCAAGTGAAACCAGGCTGCAGGGGAGAGCTTGTCTGTGTTACAATCAGCTTTCATGATAGGTGTAGTAAAAGCTGAATGTCGGGGTTTGTTGTGGGGTTCAAATAGTTGTGCTCTATATGTTCTGTTCTGCAAGGCAAAATACTTGAAATATATTACACATTTTGGATGGTAAAGATGGCAGGCAATCTGAGTAGGGTGCCTTTGTAAAAGACTGGTGACTTGCCTCAAATCACCTAGAAATGTAATGGTAGAATTTGGAGAGGAGTGCAGATGCCATGAGACTCGGTCTTTGCTTAATATAATTTATTTCCATTGCTCAGAGTATACTGCTAAATAGCAACTGGAGGTCTGTCATTTAGTCTTGATTTGTAATTTGATGCATAGTGTACCACATGTACCAATGATTGCTGTTATCTCACATTTGACAATTTTTGTATATATGCCCCTTCAAAATGTTTCATGATGAAAGTAGATTTGGACTTGATCATTCTTTCGTCTGCATCAATGCAAATCTGAAGAAATATAGCCTGCATCTTGTTGTCCCACAAAAATTTTTTCTGGGGTTTGGAGAGAGAATGTGTTAACGAAGGAATAGTGAAGAATGGAAAAGCATATAATAGAAGTTGCAACAGAAAACACATTGTATATTCAGGGGAATGTTTCTGGAAGAATCATTCAACTATTTCAAACCTGTTTGACATACCAAAATTTGCAGCAATTGCCTTGGAATCACTTAATGACTAGATTTTACTGTCTCTCCACCCCTGTGAGATAGGAACCCATTATCTGCCTTATACAAAGAAATAACTAAAAGAGGTAATAAATTAAGCAGCTTGTTTGAAGACACACAGAGAATGATTAGATGAAGAGGGCTTGAACCCAGGTGTCCTGAATCCTAACCCCATTTCTTATTCACTAAGCCATCCTTCATAGCAGTTCATTGTCTGCTGTCATACCGGCCTTTGCCTTGAGGGCATATGAACTCCAGCCTTTTCCATATAAAGCTACTCCAGTAGGGAGCTTATTTTCCTTAGGTTAATCTGCTCTTTCAGTAGTTAACTTTTTTCTTTCACGCATGTGAAATGTTTTTGAGGTCGGTCAATACATTATATATATGTGTGTGTGTGTGCGCGCGTGCACGTGTGTATATCTATCTGTATACACACACACACACACACACACACACACACACATATGAGGAGAATGAGGAATGCATGAACACATGTAAACATCAACCCATGGGAAATGAGTAAGTGCTCCACACCTTGCTGAGAGTAATTTAAAATAACATTGCCCTCACTATAATTCATCTTGTCATTCCAATGAAGCAGGCTAGCTAGGGGTCGTGTTAATAATTTAAATGGTCTTTCCCCTCAGCCTCCTTCCACTTCGCTAGAAGGATTAGCACTTAGCAGAAGACTATTGTTTTAGCTTTTGAAGACTTTAATTGGTGTTTCAAAGAGATATGACCTCGTTCGTTCACATAGCATTTCGCGTTCATTCTCTGCTCTTCTCATAAGAGGCCTAGAGGTCAGGTTTGTTTCTAGATTCCACCCCCCCAGGGTTATGAATTGCTTAGTGTAGTAAGGAATTAGAAAATTGCTTTGTTGTCAGCTGCCCCATTCATGTCCAAAGCCTATTGAAGTAGCTTAAGAGTACTCCTATAGATCTGAGCAGAAATGTGTGTCTTGACACCTATAGAAGCAAGTTAGAGTCACGTAATCTTCACTTAGCCAGCATGCTTCAGTCTTTTCTGGCACCCCTGTTTTGCTCCTGTTTGTCATCTCTCTTGTAGCTTCATTACTACACCTGAAAGCATCCTTCCTCATTAGCCTACTCTTAGGCATCTCTTGAGCAGAAAAAAGAAACAAGATAAAGCATGCACAAGGATCCACAAGTTTGAAAACAAAGGACCAAATTCAATTATGTGAACTAAAATAATTTCCTTGATTTCAGACCTCCCATCAGTGTACCTGTGTAACTTTATCTAGCACATTAATGTCTAAATTGGATTTTGTAAAGCAGAACATCCTTACTGCATCCCCAAATTAAGAGTACCACGTGAAAACTAACTGATGGTTGTGTACTGATGGTTGTGTACATCTTTTTTCTCATATTTGCAAAATAAAGCACAGTTCAGACTCTTTAACCACCACTACCCTGCTCCCTGATTCTAGCCCTAGTCCTAGATGTATAGCAAAAATATTTTAATCCTAAAAACTAGGATAAAATTGTTTCAGTGAACTGACATTAGTCCTCAGCTTACTGTGAAATCTTGTTTAAAAAACCTTTCTTGTAAAATCTTGTAAAATAAATCCATCGAATCTAATAAGGTAGAATATTTCCCTCTTTGCATTGCTTGTAGTCCTGCACTGAAGTAGGTAACTACTTCATTAACCAAAGTTAAGGCTTAAATGTAAAAATCTTTTGATATCAGGTCTCGTCTTCCTTTTGAGACCCTAGGAAAATTTAGTAATAATTCACACTCTGCAGCACCCAGTCCCAAACCCTAATCATAATTCTGACATGGAATGTAAATTGCTGCAACTGACCCAAATTTGGTATTCAAATCTGCTCATACCTGCTTTCCACTTACTTTCTTGGATAATGCAAAATGAAGCAATCACCTCAGCTTTGTAGCTGTTACTTGCCAAAACCCCAGCTCTGGCCAAAGATTTAGTATGACCTAAGAAGCTGTTGCTATCTGAAAGTTATTTACAAGGCATTCAGAGTAAAAATACCCAGCTTTAGCCTGTCTCTGCTGACTTTTCAAAGAGAAGTTTAGTTTCACAAGCCTGGAACAATGTGTCAGTTTAGTGCTGATGTCTTCCCTACTTCACTTCCCATCTTAAGTGCTAATAATTTTCAATTCTATCTGTTTTCAGCTCACAGAAGTGATTGGTTTATTTGTACCTTAGCTCACTGGGTTAGGAAGCTGTTTGCTCTCACGAAGCCGAACAACTGACCTGTGCATCTTTTTTTGCTAGAATATTTGTTCAAGGTACTGGATCAATAAGTGGAGGTCACTGGAACTCAGTAAATAATAGTCTTCATTTTCCTCTAAAAGAAACAACTTAAACTGTAAAAATCTCATTAGTACATGTATCTTGCTTACAGAGACTGGGTCAGGAATGAGCCCCTGGGAAAGAGCTCTGAATTCCTTTCCAAGAGTTGGAGATTAAATGTGAGGCAGCCTAGACTAATAACATTAGCTCTGTTCTTTCTCTGCCTACCAGCTGAGTTCGTGCTTGTTCTCTTTACTGTACTCTTTGATCTCTCTTTGTCTCCGGATTGCTTTTTTGTTATTTTTTTCCCTGATTTACCATCTTTTTCCTTGGCTATCCTCAGCGACCACTTTTGTCTCTGTTTCACTCTCCTCTTTCTGCCCTTGCTTGACTGCTTCCACCTCTTCTTTGCTTAACCTCCTCCTCAGCGTACTCCCCCCCCCCCCCCCTCCAAAAAGCTGGAGCCAGGAAGGAAAGGATTCTACCAGCTCTTTTTGGCAGATGCTGCTGAGGGTTTGAGCTCAATGCCTAAAGAAGGGAAAGTGTCTTCTCAGGAGTTAGGGAGAGAACTATGCTAGGTACCAGGAGAAAGGAGAGGAAAAATACCTGCTATGTGATGAGCCTGGAGAGATCTACATTTAGGATAGAGGTGAGAAGGAATTAGGCTCGCGGGGTCTATCCAGTTCACCAAGCAGGTATGGAAAAACGAATTTAGGCTTTTACTCGATCATTCTTTACTCGCACATAGCTCAATCCAGATCCTCTTGAATGGTGTAGGAGCCCTCCCTCTGATGGTAGTGGTCCTTGGATGAGCTCTATGGCAACTTGAACTTGGATTCTGGTGGCATTTTAATATTTAAAATGGTTTTTTTTTGTGCTCCTCGTAAAGACAAACTGACTCAGATTGTGAATTTCATATATTAAGGTTGGTTTAGGTCAGAAGTGGCCTAGAATATATATCCTGAAAGAAAACTCTGCTTTGAAAGTGGGGTCACTGAATCAGAAGGCAGCACTTTTTACACAGATTCAGTGTGACAGTCTGATAGAGGAGCAGCGGTACTTTAAATGACAAGTTGAACGGAGGCTCTGTCTATTCATGGGCATCAAAAGGTAACTTAACTTTGCTGATGATTTGCTAACTTCAGTGTCCAAAGAGAATAATCTGTTCTGCCTGTCTAGAATCCCTCCTTTAGAGTTTCCGGGGTAAGGCAGCCTTTGATCCCAGTTTTTAAACGGTTGTGTAGTATTGCTGTGCGCTGTTAAATTGCCATGTTTCATCCCAGTGATGGGACTACTTTGTTGTCTAGGGAACCGTGTGCGCAGTGGCTGATAAACCAGTGTGTTAATCCTGTTAATGCTGGTGTGAATCCACCGATTTGACAGTGTTACATCGTCACATGATAACAGGATTGTATGGGTGACCCAAGGCTGGAGTCTGCAGTGAACTGTGTCATATTTTGGAACGGTATTTGCTAAGTTTAGGTAAGAAGCTGTTGTTCTTTCCAGGAATCCAGAAATATAATTATGGATTTGGGGTTTTTTGTTGTTGTAGCAGAAACTGCGTTGCATCATATTTTCCTCAGAAATAGCTTGAGACAGAAGTCCGAGCTCAACTGTCTAACTATTGTCAAGAGCAAAATCACAGTTTTCCTTGCAACTTAGCAAAATAACTTATAGGTCCTCAATAATAATAATTCTTTACACTTACGTTAGCATTCTTATCTATAGCTTTCGCAGTTTTGTAAGGCTGTTACATTCCACAAACTACAAGTGGAAGAAGAGTAGAAAGTTTCATTCATGGAGGTTTGAGTAAACTAGAGTGACCTTGCGAAAAAGCTATTATCCAAAATAGTCTCTTTCGTGTTTTTGTGTTTTCCACTGCCCCCGTATAACATGGAATCACAGAATCATAGAATCGGTAAGGTTGGAAGGGGCCTCTGGAGATCATCTGGTCCAACCTCCCTGCTCAAGCAGGGTCACCTAGAGCATGTTAGACAGGGTTGCATCCAGGCGGGCCTTGAAGATCTCCAGAGAAGGAGACTCCACAACCTCTCTGGGCAACCTGTTCCAGGGCTCCGTCACTCTCACAAGGAAGAAATTCCCCCTCACGTTCAGGTGGAACTTCCCGTGGTTCAGTGTGTGCCCATTGCCTCTTGTCCTGTCACATGGGACAACTGAAAGGAGTTTGTCCCCGTCCCCTTGACACCCTCCCTTCAGGTACTTGTACACATTGATAAGATCCCCCCTCAGGCTTCTCTTCCCCTGGCTGAAGAGGCCCAGCTCTCGCAGCCGTTCCTCATAGGGCAGGTGCTCCAGCCCTCTGAGCATCTGATCAGCCCTCTGAACATTGTAACATGCTGTTAGCCTGCCCCTGCCTAACTCTATAGTCTGTCCACACTCAGATGTGTGTCACAGCTGGTCTAAGCTAGTGTAATTCCTCCGAAGTTGGTGATTTTTTCCCTCTGCTATCTATCCGCTGCATATGCATTTTCAGGTAACTTTCCTCAAGGTAATTTCTATTTCATTTGTTTGTGTATTTTGGCATCATTTTATTTTGTACTCCCTGTCGGTTAGTAATGTTTGAACAGCTTGAGAAGATGGATTTTGTTTAGATTCAAGATTCCCCCCCAAGTTCTGACTTTCGGGGAGGGAACCTGCAGGCTTTAAATCAGTCTGTGCAGCCACGCCACAGGGGAGACAGGTCTCTGCCCTCTTCCCCATCCCTCCGCAGACTCTCAGGCGGGCTCCCCCTCCTGTGTCCCTGGGCAGGTGTGTTTTGTTTCTAGTGCAGGTGCAGGTGGTTAGTACTGACAGGCTTTGCAGGGAGATTTTTGCAGAGAGTTTCAAATGGCTGTGGATGGTAATGAAAGGTTTGTTGTTTCATTTGTGTCTTGTAAGTAAACAGTTCCATGTTTAGGGAAGGAAGTTGCTAATTATGTCTTCTACCTCCTCTCTCCTCTTCAGTACCTGTTTCTCCTTCCTGATTGGTGTTGTCATAGCAACCAACAGTTTATCCTGCTTGAGGGTGTATTCATACACATATGTGTTTGTGATGGAGATGTATAAAAAGAAACTGCAAGATGTCAAAAGCATACAGTAAAAAATCAGTCCAAAAGCTCTGTCAGTAAGGGGTTTAGATGAAAACACTACAGTGATCTAGTGTAGGCAAGAATTTCCTTGCATGCAAGTGGTAGCAGAAGTGAAAGTCCTTTGGGTCATTTTTATCTGAAATTCCTTGGAATGGACTGAGAACTTCTTGTAGCCTTTTGCAGATTCTCCAAGTGCCTATTTTGCTCTAAACAGGATTTTTCCAAATTGTTACAACATCTGTCATTTTATTTCCTGCAACATTAAAACTGCATAGGAATAGGAGGAAGAAAGTGGTTCCTTTTATTTTCCTGTGGTGGATATGCAACATTGTCACAGAAATCAGAAGTATTATTTTTCTGTACCAGGTCACTAGTTGTTGCAATTAAAAAAAAACCAAAAACTTTAGCATAATTCAAACAAGAGGATTTCAGCATACTGTGTAGCAAAGCAAACCTTGGCTATTCTTAATACTTCATTTTAATCTTTTCATCAAGAATAAAATAGGCACTTGTCCGTTCTGCATTTCCATGAAATCTTTGATCTGGAAAGAGGTTGTACAACAAAACCTTTATTCTTTAATTTCTAGTTCCCAGAAAGATTGAATTTGGGGAATTTAATTTACCTCCCATTGTCTCTATACCACCTTATCTTCACATGTCTTGCTGGAAGTTGTTAAGCTGCCAAAATTTGCATACTGGCACAGTGCCAGTCATATGAATAACCTTTGTATCTCTGCAGCCAAGAAGATTCAAGAGAAAAGAAGGTAAATATTCCAAGAATGTTTGATGTATGGACAAGTTATGCAGCACTGTGGCAGTAGAAACGTGTACTTCCAGCAGCTCATTAAATCTGTTCCAGTGAGACAAGGGGTCTTCCAGTATCCCACTAACATTAGAAACATGCTTCAGCACTTCACACAGAGTTTCTAAATATACTTAAAACAGTGACTTCGGTAATAATGCTTTTATGTAGCAGTTGTAAAAGATAACTCTCAAAGTATTTGCTATGGAAGACCAGTGCTGTTAATTCCCTTATGTAGACAAGCAAACTGACTTGTGGAGGGGAAGTGAAACGAGTTACAGCAGTGACCCAGCAGGCCACTGGCACTGTGCCTCTTGCCAGTGGGCTGTATTGTTGTACTAGAGGTGAGAATACGAAACCTGAAGGTTTTAAGGTACATCTTACTGTAGCCCAGTTGTGTTTGTTCTCAACCATTGCTACAAACAGCTGAGCTAACTACGTAGCCCTTTCTGGTACCCTCAGTTTGGTATTGGGATGGATAAATATTTCCCTGCATGGCTCTAGAAGTTGCTGTGTACCCAGGCTCTAAGAACAAAGAGTTAATTCAGATCCGGCAGAGAGAGACATGACTCCAAGAGATCAACAGACCATGGACAGCGGCCTAAAAAAGCTCTGAATTCGGCCTGTCCTCTTGAGTAGCAGAGCAGCACGGCAGCTCACTCTGGCAGCTGAAAGTGTCCGCGCAGAGCGTGAATGGCAGTCTTCCAGTTGTTCAGCACTTCAGGACAATATACTATTAAACTAGTGTATCAAATGATAAGAAGAACACAGCCCTTAAAGGGCAGAGTACAGACAAATTATAAAGTGATTTATTTATATCAGAGAAACACCTGTAATGATACAGTGTTTCTGGAACCTACCAGTTATGGCAACTTTCCTATTAAAAGCATCTGACAGAGATGGATTCTGCAATAATAATATCCTCCAATCACTTAATAACAATTCTGTCCTGTATGTCTTTCCTTTTGTACTTTTTTCACTGTGGTTGAATTTTGTTGTCTGAGGGAGAATTCCAAAAGAGAAATATTTACTGTAGGTCTTTGCAAGGTCAGGCAAATAGTACTGCAGGCAACTACTGTGCAAGTTTCTCTACTCACTGTTCTGTCAAATGTTGCCTGCCCCCTGACCTGCAAAGTCCCCTTCGATGATCCAGTCTGTGCCTTTGTGCTCTACAGCAACAAAAAGTGCACATACTGAGGCATATAATGTTTTTAGGAGAAAGGTACGTCTAGTCTCTTGGGTGTATACTATACACTTTCCAGAGTGAATGCCAGTACCTTACAGGTGCCTTTGAAGTGTTTCCTATGGTAAATTTGAGTCCAAGATCCTTGTTAAAAAAAAGTAGGTGAAGAAAACATCTAGTTGATCCAGATATTACAGGATTTCTGATTTTGTTATTGAGTTTTACATATGTAGCCAAAGAATGGTATGCCAAAGCATGAGCAAAGATATGCTCATGCCAACTTTAATGTACTTGCTATGGCTAGTGGAGCATATGATTGTGGGGACTATGCTACAGTCATATTTTCAATTAGATTGTAAACGTAGCAGCACTGGATCTGGGAAGAACAATGAGAGGTTGCGGCCACAAAAGTGGGACTCAAAATATCCATGAATTATGGGTTGAATCCATTTGCTTGTTCATCATCTTGGCTTTTTTATACTGCCATGAAGTCTAGTTTGATATGTAATAACTTGTTCTGTTTTTCCTTAAGCAGTTATAGCTTTATACAAATATTGTGCCTGTGGTAACCAAATAAACGTTGATAGCTTTAAAGCAGAGAATCGGATGAAATATGTTGTTTGTGGCAAAGGAGTATAGAAGGCATTAGTTCATCCAGATGATTATGTAAGAACGTTTAAGCAAGGACAACAGAGCAGGGTTAGCCTGAAAGGATATGCTGGTGACAGAAGTGATGTATGCACTGATATTTTTATAGCAATGTTGCATGTAATAAAAGAAGCCTGATAGTATTAGAATAAATCTCTTTGCTTGACCAGTTCTTAAAAAATATTGCTTGATTCTACTATTTGATAGGGAAAAAGTAAGAGATTATCAAACTACAAGCTGAGCCTGATGCCAACAGTTTAATTTAAAATATGCACGCAGTGTAATTGGTATTGAGTCACCTCTCCCCACACTTCTGTGCTTAAAGTGTTGCCTGCTCAACAGTGTGGCTAGTTCAGAAGTGAAACTGGTTAGGTTGCCACTGCTCAGGTGCTTAACCAGGGAAAAGAACAGAGCCCTAAAAGAGCCAAAGCAAGAGGCTTAACTTAGAAAGAACACGTCAGTCTCTGGCACGGCACGTGTGTCCTGGCTGTGGCGCTTCCTGAAGGTGACCTAGGGTGAACCTAGTGTCAGATATTTGTGTAGTACATCTGTTCAGTCTTGTGCAGTCTGTTAAGGAAGTTACATGATGGAAGACCTTTGTGTTATACCTTTATGGTGAAATAACTGCATCACCTCCTGGGAAAGAGCAGAGTGAGGTGCCGTGGTCACTCTCTAGGCTCCGTGACAGCAGCAAGTCGTTAGTGTGTGTGTGGCGTGAACAGCTTGGTCTGTGAGTGGTGCATTTCCTATCAGAGACACCTGTGGAATGCACACTGTGCGTTCATGGAGCAACTTTCTATTTGATCTAAATTAGTGGTTGTCACTGAAATGTGATTTAGAAACAGATTTGCTCAAATTAATAGACAAAACACTACAGGCTCTCTTCTTCCTCTGGAGGACTTCAGGTTTGATTTTTCTCCTCATTTCTCCCTCAAATTCTTCCTCTAAATTGGACTTCTATATATTAAAAAAAAAATCTAAACTTCTTACTGATTTCAGGAAAGTAAGTGAGAGACATGCCATGTTTTTATTTATAGCAGAAAGCAGTTGCAGCAGGGCTGCTGTGCATTACAGAGTGGTAGGGGAAAGAAGAATTCCCCTCGGGAAGGGGGAGTAGGTCAGTGCCAGAAAGCTTGTCTAGTGAGTTAATGAGAGTGTGGGACAGGGTAGGAGAGAGAGAAGTTGTACGGCATGAGAAATGCAAAACAGATTTTAAAACAAAATTAAAAAAGAAGGAATAAAAACAAGGCAAAGTCCATTGGGGGATTCTGTGCTGCATTTTCTTTATGTGCTGGAGTATTTAACATCTTCAGGCCGCGCTAATGATGTTGATAACAAGCCTGATCTTTTGATGTTTCTGTAAACATCAAAGAGAAGGTCCTGGAAGGCCCCAGTTCATCAAAATCCAAATCCCAGACAAAATGAACTTTTTTGGTTTGGTTTAATAGGTATGGATATTTTATTACACTTAATTTTGTGTTTCCGGGGGCTTTAGGGAAAGGAAGGAGGAGATGGACGAAAAATAAGCAAGAGTTTTGAAGTAGGCATAATTGGAGCTGAAACGTGATTCAGAATAACACTTCGGAAAACAGTTAAAATCCTTTAAACTACTTTTTTCCGATCTGAATTTTGTGGTGAGGAGGCAGAAGCCATCTTCCATGACTCTCTGTTGCACTGAAGAGAGCAGATTCTACTGAATAGATCCGTATTACCTGTAAGAAAGGAATGACTTTTCAGGTCACTTCTTGACAGCTTCCACCTTTTTCCATTACTGAGACCACAGATGACCCTTTCCCTTCAAGCACTTCTGAGCTCTGACTCCTATAGTTTTTCTGAAGAACTACTTCCAAAGCACACTTAAGTGTCCAACACTGACACTGTAACCAGCTGCTCTGTCAGAGCTGTAAAGTAGTAATGCAGATTATCAAAAACGAATAAAGTTGCTAGAAAGGGCTAGAATAGATCTCGTTCTTGGAAAATCTCTTAAGATTTCTTGTAATTTTGGTAGCAAAAACAAAGCTAGAAAAACAAGCAAGATGTCCTAGTACTTGTATTTCTTACTCTTAGTACACTAGTAAATTATATTAAATTCAAAAATGGAAGGCTCCTGCTGGAAGTGAAGCTGCTGGCATATATAAACCAAACAGAGGAAGAACCTTTCAGAGAACTTCAAGTAGAATAGACTCACCCTTGGATGCACAAACGAGCGGATCAGAGAAATGGTTTTGATTCATTATTTAGAGGTTAAAGCCCAAGTCTAGTGCCTTTTGAAATTGATGGAACTTGTGTAATATTTCCCAGCTTAAGTCAGGTACACTTCTGTTTGACCACCCATATGTATCTGGCTGTAGTATGCTGTGAATATGCAGGTGATGAGTCAAGGCAGAGACTAGCCAAGAATTAAAGTCTTTATGTAACTAGAATTCACTGTGGCAGAAGAAGCTATTAGAAACCTTTCCAGATGTCATTCCTGCCATGCCCCCTACAAATGGCTTTGTCTTTCTGTCTTTGGGGATAGTAGTCTAAATCAGGGACTGTTTCAGGGAAGCTAGAAATGAAATACATTAATTCATCAAGTCAAAGTCCTGCTCATGCAAGACTATATACTACGGTATGTTTTCTGGGATGTGGAAACAGTTTGGTGACTCAGGGTGAAATGTTAACAGTGTCTGACGCTATCAGTTCAGAGGATTTTCTGTCTGGTTCAGTGTTTTCACGATGGCCTGTACTACCAGCAGAACCTCGTGGCTCTTGCTAAGGGTAAGATGGTGTAGGAACAAATGATGATCACTGTTGGCACTACAGTGGGATTGGCAGTTCAGTTAAATGCTTCTAAATGCTTGAATGCTTGTATTTTGGAGGCAAGGTGCAGTTTTTCCTTTTAATAGTATAATAAAATCTAGTATTTTCTTTTGTTGTTTAATTCTGTAGATTTACATGGACTTGTGGCTGTCATGCTTTAATAGCCCTTTCTGAAACATGATTTCTTGTAATACCTTGCAGGCCCTAAATACTAGAAGGGCCATTGCAGACTGCAAGGAGATTGAGGACAATTTTTTTTTTCCATGCATCATGAGGGTGCTGGGTTCAGGCATGCAATATTGCAATATTGTATGGCACAACATACTTCTACTTAATTCCTCTGTGGAGCAGGTGAAACCAGCACAGGAAGGAACTGTGGTTCTGGGGGTTATAATCTGTGTCAGTAAAGGCCACAACAATACAAAACCCCAGAATCTAACTATTAATCTTTAGAGTAGGAATTGGCACCAGATGAAAGCCAGGGATGGTGTGCGCAAGCTAGGAAGTTGCACACTTGAATTCTTATATTCACTGAAATTTCAGTTGATGCAGCAAAACGCCGTTGGCTCACCTCTGTGCCCTTTTCATTACAAACTCTGAAAGTTGTTTGTTTGTTTGTGGGTTTTTTTGTTGTTTTTGGAAAGACATGAAAAATAAAAGGTAGCCAATGAATAACTTTCCCTTCTTCTCACAGTAATAGTTGCAGCATTCTGTCTTAGGTTGGCTCATGATTTTGCTTTGTTGCCACAGCTTATCCACTCCATTCTTCTGCTGCTATTAAGCTGTAATCTAATCTCTATTGTAACCAAATTTCTGCAGTCCTTTAGCCTCTTTCCTTGCCCAGTCTTTCCAAAATGCATGAATTCATTTTTTTTCATATACTTGTTTTGCACAAATCAGCAACTGACCTCTAATGTTCCTTTCTTCTTCTATGTGAAGTCCGTATTTCATACTTCTAAAGCTGTACACAGCTGCAGTGTGATTCTGGCTCTTCTTGTCTTTGCATTCTCCTGTGCTGATAGTCCTTGGACCTTACAATCCTTCCTCCTACCTTTAACTCTTAGGCACCCTGAAATCTACAGTATGGCCATAGGGCAGGCAGGCTTAATCAGGCTGGTTTTAATCCACCTACTTCAAATGCTGGAAGCAGTGAAGTCTCACTGACTGGAAGTTTTCTGCTGTTGCTGAATATTGTGGACTATCTCATTCTGTTCATGACCCTCTGTGTGCTTAGGGCAGCCTACTGCTTTCCACGGAGCAAGGAACTTCTTTTCTTTTTTTCCATCGGATACTGCCTAAAACTCAGGACTGTGCAGAACTTGCTGTTGTGGCCCTCTGATCTGAGACTGATACTTTCATACTGGATCCTTCATTCTCCTTTACTGTAAGAGATTGTAGACCTCTTAGATAGTGAGAATATTTATGTTAAGCATTACGTATACCTCGTGGAGACCAGTCAGAATTAAAAGCTCCCATGATGGAGCAGAGTTGTTGGTTGATGACTGTACGGTGTCTTGGGTTTGCTTTCTTTCTTGTGAAGAGCAAGAGGAATATATTCCCAGGCTCATTGTCTGGGGTTGCATGGGTGAGTTGGCTCTTTCACTGTTGGAAACTCTCTCTGCTCAAGTGCCTGGTTATTATTATTTTATTTTATTTTATTTAGTTTTTGTTTAAATGCCATCCCATCAACAGTGTTAAAAGAGGCTGAACAGCTACTCAGAGTAGAAGATCTGTGGTCATGGTTGGATTCATAGGTGATTGTGAGCATGACATTTGGAGATCTGATTTAGAAAGAAGGAAAAGAGAGTTTTAAAAACAAATACAAAAGAGATGCTGTCCAGCAGTCCCAGACATATGTCTAGGCAAGACACTTAAAATCACTGAGCTGTTGACGGTAAGTTTGCCTCACTTCATCAGATGCATCAATCACAGCACCTTGGAGGGTTAGAAGAGCAAAATTCACATTGGTTGCCCTCTCTTGGATTTCTTTTGTCTTTGTGGGTGTTTTGTTTGGCTTGCTTTGAGGAATGGGGGCATTTTTGCTGAATACAGTTCTAAGTTAGTGATTGGGGCATTCTTCCAAGTGAGAACAGTTTAGTCTAGTTAACAGATTAACTAGTTAGTTCTTCAGCAACCAGTAGTATTTAGAAGTCGTAGTTCAGTGGAAGTTGTTATAGCAGGTATAACTCAGTGACTCAGACAGGTATCTATAGTAGGTATAACTCAGTGACTCAGACAGCTGTTCTGCACCAGCCAAAATACTCTTTTCCTACGAATTTAACAGTGACTGATAGGGGCTTGTGGTCTGTCTGTATAAAACAATTCTGAAACTCAAAAATCTGCTGAAAATAAATTTTTAAAAATGCTGAGGCAATAAAGGTACCATTAAAATAAAAGGAGAGGTATTTGGAAACACACAGACCTCACTGTAGTTTCTTGTTATAATTTCTCTCAAAAGATTGTTCCATGTGACTTACCCCCTTAGGGCTTGCCTCGGTGGCTGTGGCACCTGGCTGCTCTGGCAGATTTCAGCATTACAGTTTCGGTGCTAGTGGACTGCTTTCTGATGGAACTGTTTGCCTGGTTAACTTGTATTGCTAAAGAAAATTCATCTGCTCCCTTTTCTAGCTGTTATTCAGGATCTATCAGCTGAAAACAAGAAGATGTTTGCTGAAGTTGAAAGATCACAGGCTGAAATAAAAAGATCTGTAAAAGCATTTTGTTTCCCAGTACATTGCCTGTATGTATATAACTTTTTGAAACAGTGTTTCTCATGAAAGTTTCTTGTTTGAGCTTGTTGGGACTTTTTAAACAAGAAAGTAACCAAAGAAAATCTGCCCAAAATAGATAGCTCTTGTAAAATTTACTATTTCTACCACCAATTTTAGACTGAACGTTTTACCTTTTTTAGAGCTTCGTAAGGAGGTGAGGAGATCCTGATATGGGGGGGGCTTCTCTTAAAAAGCCCAATGTTTCTTACTGGAGAATTATGTAAATGATTAACTTGCATTATGTGAAAGCTAGAGAGCTAAACTCTGAGGAATAACTTCCTTCCTTCTTTAAGCTGCAAACTCGCAGTAACTGCCTGTGTTTTCTAGATCATAGCTCTATTTTTTTCTTCATCTCTCATATTAATCTCAGAAACCTTTTTCTCTGGACCCTCTTAACACCTCTGTCACACCTATTTTGGTCCTTGTGTGCTAAAATACTGGTCCTTACCTGTCAATCTGGACATACCAGTATTTTTTGAATCTTTAAGTTACTGCTTTTTACTATATCAATTTCAAGCTTCTGGTTCTAACCTTCTGAACCCACTGGGGACCTTTCCTCCTTGTGCTTCTTGATTTTCTCTCTCTTGTTTTCTACCATTTGTGTGTTTACCTGTCTGTATGCTTCACTGCTTATGGCACAGTGCCCGTTTTGCACAGTTGCCCACCTGACGTCATCTCCCTTCCTTCGATACATCCTTAAGATCAACTGCTGTTTTAGTATCTGGAATCAATCAGCTTGCTAATGATGGCTAAGTTGAGCAGCAGCCTGGAGATAGCTAATGGTATTTATTTATTCATGCTTCTTGTGGAATATAAAACATACGCTTGATTGTGATTAACCAATCTATATAACTATATCCTTATTTTCGTCTTCCTTCTCACTCTCTGAAGTCTTTCATTTTCACTTGTTTTGCGATTCAGTTCTAAACTTGTAAGTCAATGGCCTGTCCTTTCCAATCCTTATACTGCAGCTGGCATAGTGAGCTCCTCATTCCAATTAGAAACTTTGAATTTACTGATACAAATAATAGCTGTCGATGCTAAAATACAGTTTTAATCTGGGGTTTTCTAGAGTGCTCGGGAGTCTCGGTATGCAGATGATCTAGGATCCTTAATAAACTATAGCCACAGTTGCTGCATATAACTGGATGGTTTTTTGGTATTTTTGTGGTTTTTCAGGGTGACACTTGTGAAGTATAGAGGAAACTGTCATCTGGGGTGCTTGCAGAATAAAATCAGTCCTTGCAGTGGAGTTGAGGCTGTAGGACAGCATTAGTGTGTGTTCTGTGCTCCAAAAGATTACATGGTTCAACACTGAAAGATGGGGGGGGGGGGGAGGAACAGAAGGCTTGACTCTGACATATGTATGCTAGAGTGGTTGCTTTGAGCTGCTTTGGATTTGGTTGACTACAGGTTTCCATTCTGATTCAGATGGAATAGAAATCAGTGCAGTTCTAAATGTCTTAAACTTCAATGCTTGTGAAAGAGGAACTGGGAGCGCAAATTAAGGGCAAGCGTGTTGTATTCGGTCACTGCTTGGAACTCTCAACCTGTGTCATTTTATTGCTTTCTACCACTGACCTTGCAGTGGTCAGCTGTTAGCAGCTTCACAGACTAAAGTAAGTCTGTGAGGGACCCCATGAGGTCATCTGTTGTGTCTTTTATCCACAGCATCCCTGGCAGACTTTGTCTACCTTCTTTTGAAAGACCTCCCAAATGAGGAGATTATGTGACTTTTCCAGTGTTTAACTAATCTCGCCACTAAAAAGGTTTTACAGGTGTCTGAACTGAATTTTTCCCTGATGTAATTTAAATCCTATTTTTTTTAAGGTCTTCTGTAGTTGATTTTTATACAGACTATTTTATACCAATTTGGATTTTCTCAATCCACAAGTTGTTGTGGATTGTTCCACAACCTTCTTTAAGTATGGTATTTGATGCTGCAGTCTTTACTAGGACCAAACACATTGGAAAGATTGTTGCCTGTGGCTTACAGATGACACTTCTGTTCACATAGTTGGCTGTGACGTAGGTGTCTGATTCTGCTGTGCTGTAGGTGTCTGTGTCCTGGGCTGCCATGTGTGTTTCTGTGCTCTAATTTAAGCTTTTTATCAGAGAGACTGAAAATCATCCCACATTTTGAAGTGGTTTTGTAATACAGCTAAATAGTCATCATTTGCCAGCCTGGAACTGCTAAACACATATATATACACCAAGAAACAGATGTAAACTCTTTCGCATTGGTTTTGTTGAAATCCCATTGGAATTCACTGAGCAACTCGCAGCTGTGAGTCATGGACCCACTATGAACAAAGCGAGGGTAATAAATGAGTGCCAGTGCAGCCCTCATTGGAAATAGTTTCTATAGGATGAGGTAGCTAGGCATTTTGTTCTTTCTTTTGTCCATCTCTGTGTGTGTTTTAAACTTACTCCACTTATAATCATGCTCAGCTTATCTGTCACGCTGCAGTCCAGTTGTGAGAAGTCTGTCCAGAAGTAAAGGATGCTTTGAATTACAGGCTTACTGACGTTTCATTTCATTTACGGACATGTGCACATGAGCTATGGATAGCTGGCAGAAGCGAAGAGCCTTTTTCTCAGTATGCATTTGATCATGAACCCTCTTTTTATCTTTCAGATGTCTGTAATGTTTGGAATAGTACCAATGGCATAGCAGAACAGATTGCCAGAGGCCCACGGCTACTGAGTTTCGCCACTCAAGCCAGGGGAGGAAAAAAAAAATACGGTGAAAACCAGTCAAAGATGTAGCCCTAAGGCATGAAAAATTCCTTCTAAAAATTTTTATTTATTTATTTGAAAGCTCCATATGAAACAGTATCTTATCTTTCAGTGCTTTCTGCCAAATATTTTTGCATGAGGTTAATGGACTAGTTCTTTCCTTAAGATTCCAGCATTTGAAAGGAAACAGAATGAGCTCTTAGCTTTTCATGAATGCCTGAAGATTAAACTGTGGCTGCAGAAACTGCTTTAGCACAGTTCTTAACACTTTGATTTATTTATAAAGCTATGTGTGTCCGGGATAGGGTAGAAAGGAAAGGAAAAAGGTGTTTAAAACTTGCACAATTACTGTTTTTTAATTTTTTAATTTTAATAATATTTAATTCCACACTTATTTCAGCTGACCTCCTCTGTTTTTGCTGCCTGTGTTTGAATTAAGTATTCAAAATGAAAATATACCTCTTAGTTTTTAATGACTTTCAAGAAATTGACTGCCTTCCTATGTATTTACTTATACCAGAAATTGAAAATTCTAAATGTTTGTCTTGTCTGACCAAAACCCTTCTCTGGTTTACTCTGTCATTTATGGAGTAAATCATACAAAATTGAACAACTTTATTTTTTTAAAGGAAGAAGATCTATACATCAAATGGATCCATGTGTTGACGGGGCTTAAGGCATGACATCTTTTCAGCAAACTTTGATGTTGTTTTTCCCTTCTTCAGTTTGGTATCGTTTTTATATTTATTGCACAAGTGACCATGCCCCTGACAAGTCTCAGAAATCCCTCAAATTTGAATTCTCAAGTGAAAACCCTGAGGTGAAGTCAGTCCATTCCCAAAGACTCTGCCACTGGCAAGCTGTTATTTTTTGTGTATGAGTGCAAATACCTGTAGACCTTTTACAGTACGAGAAGTTGGGCACCTTCTCCGAAATGCTCATGGGTGAAGTCTGGCAAATAACGTGGCAAAGAAGGATAAGTGAGTAATGTTGGGTTTCTGTGGAAATGTGACTGGGGAAAAGATCTGCTTAGAAATTTTTCTCTGTGAAAGGCTGGGCCCTCAGATTGAGCAGAGTCAAGTAAATGATTCAACAAAAATAAAAATAATGAGGAAATGCCTTTTTCTCTCAGGGAAGCCAAATGAGAGAGATTTAAATGTGCTGGAACGAAGTCCTCTTGGCGGTGCCGTTTGCACACGCGCTCCCAGGAGGGAGCAAGTGTGGCAGGATCAGGCCCTTCGTCCTGGGAGAAGGACGGGCTGTGGCGAGGGCGCTCCTAGAGCAGGACCAGGTGTTGACAATTAATTCACGAATTAAAGGGGAATCTCATAAGGTCATCAGGACCCCCACTGCGTCGTTCATATGCTTACAGAAACCCTTCCCCGTTTCCCCCCGCTGCTGCGAGGCAAAGGGAGGTGTAGAGCTGACAGGATGAGTGATGAAGGCTTCCCCCAACCTGTAGCCTCGCGGTGATGGAGTGACACATTTAACCTCCCCTGACGCTACTGCTGCAGGTGAAATGAATTATGCGGCCTTCTGAATCCCTTATCGGCGCTCAGCCGTCTCAGGGGCTGGATGCAGCTGCTGTAATTTTGGAGTTCTTTCCCTGCTTTAATGCCAAGTACAAATCAAGCGCATTTCTCTGCTTGAAGACCCCAGGCTGCTTTGAATATGGAACCGCTGTCCCTGGGGAGGGGAGGACGGGGAGAGAAGATAGGAAACCTGCCCAGCATCGCTAAGCAGGCTGCGCCCGGTGCCTTCCCGGGCTGCCGGCGACTCCTTGCCGCGCTGCAAGCGTATCAAAGCAAACCACCCTCGTTGTCAGGCATGTGGAAAGCGCTTTAAGTGTCCGCTGCCGAGAGCGGGTGGAGAAGGGATAGCCCCGTCTTCAGGATTACTGGGGGAGCCTGATGAAGCTGGTGAATTCCTTGTTTGGGAAGTGGTCTTTGGTAGCCATGAGGTGAATAAAAGCTGTCAGTCTAGACCGCTTTTCCTATCTCACAAGTAGTGAATGTTGCTTGTCAAATGGCTGATGCCTTTTTTGCTCTGGATGGGTCAGATCTGTGAATCGCTTTTGGCTCGATTCCTCTCTCTCTCTGTATTGTCACTGTTTGCTCACGTCTGTTACTTCCTTTTGTAAAGAAATGTGAGCCCTCCTCTCTCCTGCATTTGTGGCCAGATTTAAAGACTTTAAAGAAAAGTTTTTCAGCTTTGCAACATTGGAGAACAGCGACTATAGCACTACAAGGCTGGGTAACGTTTTATGTCCCACAGGAATCATTCAGAGCAAATACCATGAAATACGAGTTCCCTGCTGTTAGATGATTAAAGAACCTGTGGGTGGGGAGGTGGAAAAGGTGCTAATAGCACACCCATCATTTAATTATTAATATAGCTCATAAATTGCAATGGTCCATTTATATTCATTATACTCTGTTGAATTCTTTTCCCAATGAGTTCAAGCACCTGAGATGCCAGGAAGTTTTCGTATACAGTGCCATGGCTCGTGGTCTGGGTTTCCTCTGCTGCACGTACTCTATGGGCTAGAATTTAATGGAAATTCTAGCATTAAAAATAAATAAATAATTAGGAATGAGATTGAGAGCAGGGAAGTGTTCACAAATGCTCCTGTGTACTAACAACAATTTGTTTTGTGTGCGTTTAGGACCTTTTGGTATTTTCTTTTAGCACTCAGGCTCTTGAGATTTACTAGCTGTGAATGATAGAGAAAAGTGAATTGGGCTCTAGGCTATTATCTCAATTTGTTTTGTTATCTACGTGTGTGTTACCTGGCATGCTTCGTGCAGTTCTCGGTTAGTTATTTTTCTCGTGTCAGATTTGGGAGTTTGGTGGATTAGACTGGTTAACATTTTGAAATCTTTCTGAATGACCATTGAAGTTTGTTAGATTAGGACACTTTACTCATATAATCTATCTGCATTGTGTTGGCTAAGTGAAATAAGTGAGCCTGAAAATGTCATCTCTGCTTCTCCTTCATGTGTACTCCCAGCTTTCAATAGTCTTAGGGCTCTCAGGCTACTGTTAAAAGCACCCCTAATTCCAATGCTGCATGGAGCATGAGCAAATGAGAGGGAGTCAGCAACAATTTTAAGGCCTCAGTGTACAAACTTACCAAGGAGATGCTCTCAGCATCAAGTACTGAAGCCTGCATACCAGCAGCTGGAAGTTCCTAGACTGCGTTGCAGGTGTTAGGCACGTTGCTTTGGGTACAACACACACTGGCAAACCTGGGCTAAGGCTTTGTTTGGAAGCTGGTGTCATTTAGCAGAAGAGAGTAAAAGCAGATGAATGACTTAACATGAAATGTTTAGGATCAGTGGCTTCTCGTCAGTCACCAGATGTCTTGCTCTGTGCTAATAGCTGTGGAGCTGGTACCTGGCAGGTGGCCTTGCTGGGCTCTGGCTCCCCGCGCTGACGGCAGCTCGTGTGGGCGAAGGCTGGTTTTTCCGCAAAGCTGTGGCGGCCAAGCGGGGTGGCCGCCGAGCAGGAGCTGGGCCGGGGGGTGCCTTCTCCCTGGTGCTGAAAGGCAGGCGCTCTGCCCACCGCGCGGCCAGCGCCACCGCGCTTTGGCTTGTGCTGGGGCGCCGCTGTTGCTGCTGTGGGGTACTGTCCTCAGCTGCTGGGGGCAGCACCATGGAGCAGAGAGACAGGAGAGCGGAGTCAGCACTGAATGCCTCTCTATCCCTTTGCTGCTCCCATCTTTCATTACTTTTCTGGAGCTGCAGTGCACATCAGGAACTTTGCTTGTTAACTTTATCTCCTAATCTGCTTTATATACAGAGTAGTATGCATTGGAAGACCACTGCAAGGGTTTCAGAGCGAAAGGAATTACACACAGTAGAAGATAAGGATGTAGTATAGTAACATCCTTTCCCCATCTGCAAGTTGCAGAGGGGTGAGAAACTGATGCTTGTTTTTATTTATTCAGATTTACATTTTCCTTAGATCTCTCTTCTTCCTCCCCTTTAATACTGCATTTGAAGTTGCACTGTGATCTAGACTCCATACAGCTTTTTATTTATATTATTTTAATTTCCAGATTTTAATTATCTTCCTGCTTTGTCTTCCCTCTCACACTTAGCAGGAAAAAAAAAGAGAGAGAGACTGAGCAGAGTGTGTTCTACTTTCATTTCACTTTGCAGAGTGGGGATGATGTTTTGGCATTATATATCATAAACGATGGACCAGAAGCAACTTTCAGCATGCTGGGGTATAGGTCAAATAAATTATCCGAGTCCTTTGGAATATTTATAGATGGCCTCTGGCTCCCTAAGAAAACAGCTCGTGTGTAGAGTCTAGCATTTTTTCTGTTTCACTCAGTGTTGTTTCGATGTCTGTGCTGTTGCACTCGAGCGTCATGGCTTTTTGTGGCAACTGGAGGGATTCACAACCTTTAAGCAGACACCACTATTTTTCAGGATTTGTCCCTGTCCTAAGTCTGTGGAAACTCTCCCCCTGGTTTCTTTGGGCACTGTAGGATTGCTGACCTGCGCTTCATGTGACTCTGACACATGCGCTTTTGAGCAGACTATAAATCAAAAACATCTTTGAGTATGTTCAGTGACATATTCTCAAGTTGTAAGCTATGTGAAAACAGAAATACACTTCTGAGAGATTAACACCATGTTCCCGCTAGTGCAGGCTGATGCTAGAGATCTCCTGAATGGTTGCACCTTTGTTTCTATCATAAACCTCGCATAGCAATAGGCATTACTATAAGTTGAACGGTAACTGTGGGGTGCTGTAGCGTCTCAGTACTTAATATTGTTAGAGAACAAGGTAACAGATTATCAGATTAACAAGGTAGATGGGGACTAGACACATCAGAGAGGAAAAGTGTAATTTAAGAATCACTAATGCTGTTGTTTCCCCTGGAACTGTCCTCTGTGCAACAGTGGCACAGCAGGATTTCATGATACATGAAAACCTTCTAGAGGGGTCAAGAAAGAGTTGTGATTGTGTGTATCAGCTGGTCATAGCCTAGCTGATGGAATGATCTATGGCCACCACTACTTTTATTCACACCTCTACTGCCCCATGAGTCTAGTATCGTGATTAAATCTGCCAAACGCTGCCTTTGCAGTATTAGTCAAGATGTCAACTCCTGCAGCTGCAACCATGTAGTGTATATAGATTATGTGCGTATTTGTATACCTTAACAAGTTTATTAAATTACAAAGAAAATGAGATGACTTTCCGTTCATGTATTGTTGGGGTTCAAGGTGGAGAATTGTGTTGCACTGGTGTTTAGAGGCTTCGGGGCCTCATACATTAGGCAGGCCTTACATAAAAGACAGTCTTCATTAAAAAAATAAAATAACTTTTGCACAAGAAGATTGAATTTGAAAGATAATAAGTATAAAAGAGCTGCATCAGGAACTTCACCAACTATAAAGAGCAGAAGGTGTTGTGTTTTCTGACTTAATTTTATACTCTTATTCCGCACACTTGAACAAGCACAGTTTGGTTTAATTTTATTCTAATGGAAAAGGAAGAAGTAATGGTCTGTACCTTTCCAGGAACAGACTTTCTTAGTTTTAGTGCAATAGAGAACAGGTTTATAAAGTAATGCTGGTAAAGCAAAAAAAAAAAAAAAAAAAAAAAAAAAAAAAAAAAAAAAGGAAAGAAAGAAAAGGAAAGGAAACATTAATTTCTGCTATGACTATGAGAACTTGCTGATTGCAGACTAATTTTTATTTTGCTTGGTAAATTCAACTTGGTCATCGCCACCGTAAGGGTCCCTCATATCAATATGCCTTTTAATGGCGGTATAAAGGCAGGAATCTGTTTTGTAATATGATGTTCAGACCTAAGTTCTTTGTGAAACCTTTGCATATTCACTTAAGATGATAAGTTCACTTATAATAGCTGTCACTCTGTGATTAATCACATTCCTTAAGCTTTGGCAAGCAGCAGGATAAACCATTCATTTCCAACATTTATTTTCCAGTTGCGCTTTCCATCATTTGAAGGATGTAGCTTATTTTCAGGGTCTGAATCATAGTTGTATTCTGCTGAAAAGCATATAAAAGTGTAATTTGCCATTCAAGACTTCATCTTCTCTGTTACTAGAATATACTTGGCCAAGAGTTGTGCTGCACAACCAAAAACAAATCCTAAAAGAAAACTGTTCTTGATGAGTTACTCAGGTTGAGGAGCTAAAATTGACTGTGTGAAGTGGATATTCCAGAGAGGATATTTGGATGACTTACTATTCGAGGGTCAGCTTTTGATGGTAGAAAAATATTTAATATCATCCAGCTCTCTATTTCTCCACATTGTAGACTTAAAATTCATCTTTGGAGTAAAGACATTGAAATAGTGAAATAAAAACAATGCTCAGTTTGGCTCAGTACAACCAAGGGCTCAGTGCTGTCTTTTGCATTCGTGTACTTTGCTTGTGATTCTAGTGGAGCTTCTTATAATGTGGTGTTCAGGTTGCACGTATGGATGAAGGACAGGGGAGAGCTGCAGAGAATCAGGGCCTGAGATGATATGTTTTATCCTTCCTGTTCATTTCACATTTCAGTTCTTTACCTTATTTCTCCCAAGACAGAATGGTCCTCCTTCCTGTTACTTCCTATCTATCTGTGTGCAGAAGACCGATTAGCAAGACTTTTAATAGCTGATAAAGTGTTGTATCATAAAAGAAGCTTAGTTGAATTTTTCATGCTTGCTCTTGCCCACATCTCCCTGAAGCTATTAATGGTGCAGTAGAGTTTTGGTCTTTTGTCTGAGTTAATTATTGTGAAGTAAGTGAGATTCTAATTTTGGCCTTTCACTCCATAATTAGGGAAGCTGAATTTTACAATAACTGGCTAATAAGAGTAATGGACCAAGAATTTTCCTTCTCTATAGCTTTCAGTTCCTTTTCAAGAGGAAAATGCAAAAGAAAAATCAACTTGCTATGATCAGCCAAATACATCTGAAAATAACAGCCCTCATTGTTTATTTCCTATGGAAAAGAGATTTATGTGTCAACTAAGTTAAATATAAAAAAGATGTAAGAAGTATTGAATCTCAGCTCATCTGTTTTATAGTGGCACTGTAACTTGGATTTTAGGAGATTTTAGTGACTTTGGCATCAAACTATTACTTCTGCCGGTAAGTCTGTAGCCAGCAGTCTTTATATGCAGGTTTCCCTTTACACTGAGTTTGAAGAGTCGGGGTAACTGGCAACTTGTCCGTGATTTGCCATAGTGCCCTAGCCCTGTGCTGACCAGTACCGTCTGTCTGTCCGTTAGCAAGCAGGATCAGAAATTCTCTCACTTTGTGGTTGGGTTTTCTGTCTTTCTGTCTTCAGACCCTCATTCTGGTATTAATTATGGATGCTCTAGGCTTTTCCTGAAAAAGACACATTGCTTTATCCGGTGTAATTAATGTGTCTTTTCATTTGTCTTCAAAGAATGCGGATCCATCCTGTTTTAAGCTTGAATTGACTGAGTAGGTAGATCCACAATACACAAAGATGTTTGTCCATGACTTTCAGCAGAAATCCAGAAAGGGCCTGTCTTGGGAGCATGTCAGCATCTGGACAGAATTATACCCGAGTTCAGCTTATCACAGAGATTCCTCTAGATTAATTTATAATATTAAACTTTACTGAAAGTAAGTCTTTTCCTTAAAAGCTGAAGTTATAAATTTTTTTGAGGGAAACTTCTATCTTAAGTATGCTAAAAGTAGAGAGATTGATACTTAATGAACTATTTTATTAAAGCATTTTCTTAGACAAGTTTTTTCTGTAGCTTTGCTTACACTGCTTTTCTTTCATTATTGATACTTTCTAAAAGCTGTGCAGTTATCTCAGCTACTTTCCCTCTGAGAGGATGGCTAAGAGGCTACTGAAATCTGCAGTGAAGAGACTCCTTTGCCAAAATTTTAAAGCATCCTGTTTTAGTGATGGAAGCCTGTTGGGAATAACCTTTGAAAAATCAGTGGAGGGATGCACAAAAAAAGAAAAGCTCCAGAGAAAAGCAGGAAAGATGCTGAGACTTTACTAGACTGAGAAGTTTATTACATTACATTACATTACATAATATAAGAAATGAGAAGAAAATTAGCCTGTAGATAAGAGATGTATGTCATTGGACACCCGTATGGCAAGTGCAGCAAGTATGTGTCATCATTAACTTCCCCCAGATAAGCCCTCTAGATCACCTGAACTAGCAACAGGATAGCAAATGCCTTCTTCAGATAGTGTCTAGGGACTATAAAATAATTCAAAACTCTTCAAGTTCCTCAGAGGTTCCCTGTTAGGAGAAAAAGCCTTCTGCGACTGCAGCAGGGCTGTGCTGGGAGCTGCTGCTGTAGGTTGGAGTCCTTGCCCTGCCGTGGCGTAGTCGCTGGGCTCTCCTGCGCGATTCTTCGCACTTCTCCTCCCATCAAAGAAAAGAGCAGGTTGACTCGCAGTAGGTCCATGCAGCTTTCCTGTGCTCCCCACAGTGTGCAAGCACAATTGGATTTTTTTTTTTTTTTTTTTTTTTTTTTTTTTTTGTAAATAACCGGGAGCCTTTTTTCAGCAAAAGGCGTATGATGAGGAGGGTTACTGTGTATTCAGTTGCAACCCAAGTTGGGAGGTATTCACTGCTTTGTGAGGGCAGATCAGAGCAGTTTCCTTGCTGGTAATAAATTGCAAGAGGGTCTGCCACTGCATGCTCTCCTCTTTTGCTTACAAAACTACAGAGCTACTTTCATGAAGTACATTTGGGTCCTTTCCCAAGTGAGGGAACTCTTTCTGAGGCTCTCTGGAAGTGTCTTACTCGACTGCGGAAGGCCTGTGTTAGGAGCAATCACCATTTCCCTGCTGTATTCTCTCTGCTTTCCATTAAGTTCTGTGCTACTTTCCTGCCTCATGTGCTAATGTCTTAACGTAAAAAGAAACACAAATCTACCCCACCCCCCAATGTGACCCGTCGTATTCACTAAAAGCATTGTGGATGCCTTTATTTTCACATACAAGGGAGCAAAAATTTGACATAAGCGGGAAAGTGTGTCACAGAGCTATATGGTGAGCAAAAGCAGCTTTACTGTGGAGAAAGCAACAATTCCTTTTTAGTGCACGTAGCATGTCTCGAGTGCTAATGGCAGTGTCTATATCCTGCTGGATTACACTGCATTAATGCTGGCGTGCTAATAGTTCTGGGATCCAAAATGGTGAGTATTGTTAAAGTGTTATATCCGGCCGGTAGAGTAAATACAATGGGATTTTATCTCCACAGTTCCAACACTCACAAACCTGGCATGTGAGCACTTAATTCCATTCTTTTTCAATGTAATCTGAAGGCTGCATTGACACTCACGAGATTGACGCTTCCCTTTTGAAATTTAAGATATGAAGACAAAATCTGTCATGTGAGGGAAAAAAAGATTTTTTTTTTCCAATCTTTGAATAGCAAAGAAATGACTGTTCAGGTATGTCATTTCTACCTGACTCAATCCTCACGTCTGCCCTTAGCTACCTGCCACTTTATCATTTCGTTATAGTGTTGCTGCAGCAGTGCTGTATTTAAGATTGAGATAGCATTTTCATCCAGAAACCTTATATGTTCAGTCATTTACAATTTTCTTGGAACAATACCTTTCAAGCTGCAATTTCCATATGTGCTTTCTGCCAAGAGGTAGAGGTCTGCATAGGTGCAACACTTTTTTTTTTTTTTTTTTTTTTTTGATAGCAGTGGTAATTCCTTTCAGTATCTTTTTTTCCTGAAAAGGATTGGCTAACTCAGAAAATACCAGAATTGCAATCCTAAAGCAAGATAAACACCTTTCCCTTCTATTAGTGTGTTAGAAAATTGTTTTTCTCAGAGACAGATGTTACTTTGGTGCCATGCAGTTGTACATGCATATAGGAATTATAAAGGAGTTCCTCTGCACTGTCTCGTGCAGATTTTGTATCCTGATTTTGCATACTTAGGAAAGCTGTTTCAACCATGGTGCTGCTGAGCTAAAATAGGCTAGGAGTAAAAAGTGCATATGAAGCCCTCTCCCCATATATGCTTGCTTTCTCCATCTTTGGGAAGAAAATTGCCTATACACTTTTCTTATATTGGGGGCTGTATGTTAAAGATACGGTCTCATTCTGTCTATGTTATTTTCTGTAGCTTTTGAGACCCTCCTTTAACAGAGCAGCTAAGTATGTGCTTGATATAAGGACTGTACTTAAGTGCTTTAGTGAATTAAGTCTGAGCACCTACTAAGCCTGATAAATTTGCCACTTCACAGGTAGATTTTTCATTGAACGAATAGAAGAAGATGGGAAGGGGGTGACGAACAACGGAAAATGGTTTGACCCAACAGTATTCCAAAGGAACGAATTTCATGCAGCTGGATTGCACGTTGCAGATCTGCCTTGTCTTGCGACTTAAAGTGCTCTGACTGTGTTTTAGAGGCCGTGCTCTACCACTTCCTTGCTGTCTGCAGGGCTGCAGCTGTTTCTGAGAGGTGCAGTCTGTCACAGCGGAAGGGCAACAGCAGAGGAGTGTTTGACAGAATGAGATTGTGGTTTTAGTGTCTCTGGTATCAGTTAAAAAAAAAACACAAAAGCAATATCTGGTCTAGACAGTACTTAGATTAGAAATCTGTAAGGTTTAAGAAAGAATCTGTTCATATATGTAGCTTTTGTTCCTACTCTCTTGTTTACAGGTCTCAGATAGGTCTATTGCCAGAAAAAAAGCACATTTACCTTAGTACAATGGGTTCCTTCACTGCTTTTGAATTCATGGGTCCTTGGTTCAATTTCTCGCAGGAATAGATTCCTTACAAACAAGAATAATCCTTCATTTGATTTTTTCTTTTCTTGGTTGCCTTTCAGAATGTTTTTCTGTCTGCATCACACTTCACCATTTTATCTTTTCTGGCCTGAACACACTTACTTATTATCAGATTTCATTATAGTTATGCTTGGGTTGGCATTTTCATTCTAAATCTGTATTTTCAGTGGCTACAACCAATCCAAAGAAAACGCTTCTATGTCCTGGATTTTCATACAAAAAGGTGAATTTGTGTTTTCCATTTTTATTTTTAAAAAGTTGAAAGAGTGTTCTTTCTTCAGCGAGACGAGAAAAAAGCCTAATTGGTGTCATGGGGGAGCTTCATTACTTTATGAAAGGCGCTACGTGATGTGGCTTCCCAGAACTGGGGGCTAATCTTTATGACCAGTCAGTCCTATGTTTGTGTATTTAGAAAGTCTGGTGGGTCAGATTTAAATAAACAAACCAAAAAGCAGTGGCTTTTCAATCATAGTGAATGTTTTTATTTTTCTTGCATAGCACTTCAAAAACATGGCTTTGAGCAGTATTTGAAATTGTAAACGCCAAGGTAGCGTGGGACAGATATTTTGTTCTTCAATGGCAATGATAAGAACAAGCCATCGGTCAGGCCGACGTTGCAAGTACAGCTTTCTCCTCTCTCTTTTTTAGAAGTAAGCTTTAACCTTTGAAAATTCAGAACATGGAAGGCTTATCAAAAACCATAGAAAAAGTCTTGTGCTTTACTTAAAATCCTGGGATTTGCAGTATTATTTTAACAACGAAAGTGAGACAAAGACAGGACAGTTAGAAAGCTGGGTAGTGATTAGTGTATGTGAGAAAGGGAAGTGGTGTTTAAATGACTTTTAAGTTAATTACTCTTTAATGAGGATTTTATGAGAGTTGGGGGGGTGTCCTATTAAATTCTAGGAAATTACAGTTTTAGACTAGATTTTTGAGAAGAATTGGCCATATAAGAATTTTTGGAGCACTGCCAAGCTTATTGTATGACAAGGTGTTTATGCATATAGTCTTGTTCTCACTATTGAGGCATTTGCAGTACGTGGATCCTGGAGACAGAGATATCGAACTAGGGCCATTTTATGTAAAATATATCTGAGAGATGCTTGTTGTCCCACAAGTTTGTAGTGAACATAGTGAGAACAGGTAGAGTAAGTAAGAAAAAAACAACATTACTCTCCTGTGTACATAGGGAACTGAGGCACCACAAAATTGCCCATTTGGGTAGAGTATCAGAGAAGCTGAACATAGTGTCAGACCCAGATCTTTTAAAGCCCAGTTCCAGTTTCTTAACAACTAGAGCTCCGTCATATAATGAGATGCAAGATTGGACTGATCCTTTATAGTATGAATTTTAATAAGTCTGCAGTAGCTTTGGACATACTATTGTTATGCATGTGGAGGAATTTGAAAGATTTAGGTCTAAAAATTTCTCTGTAAAACTGGAAATCTGACATAATACATAAGATTTAATGTTAAGATAAACATGAATGTGACTGCTTACTTTCATTGTCTAAATTGAAGGAAAAATGATAAATAATCAACTAGCAGCAAGTAAATGCTAAAAAGTAATTTAAGCTTAATAGTTTTTCCATTTTGATAATGTAATGTGCTGTTGTAGCAGAAGGCAATTTTAAAAATATAATTTTTGTGTCATGACAGTTTTATAGGTAAATTGTTTTGTGGTTTAGAAATGTATAATAAAATACAGCATTGCAAATAAAACCCTAATTCTGTAAGTGAGCTTCAGCCCATCAGGCACCATAGCAGAGAAGAGTTTAGTATCTCACCTACATCTGTAGTGCGCAGTTAGAGCAGGTAACTAACCACCAAGGGAGGCTCACAGCGTGCGAGCCGCTTAGCTACCTGTCAAAGATGTAATCTTGAAAATATATAGTTCTTGAAAGTTTATGCCAGTGATTAAATGAAAATTACTAATTTTGGGCCAAATGGCTGTAGATAAAAAGAAAGGAAAGGAAATACCTGGTTAAAGCATCTGTTTCGAATGGAGATTAAACTGGCACAAAGTGTTGATACTGTTCTTTGGGATGGGGTCTTCATTGTGCAATCCCCAGAAGGGGAAACGGTCAGCGCTGCTGGAAACTTACCATGTGCAGTCCTAAAAGGAGGAGGCAATTACCACTTCTGATGCCAAGATAAGAGTTTCCAGTGCAGTGCACCAGTTCTTTACCTTTTGACAGAAATCTGAAGAAGGCTCAGAAAAGTAAGGGAAAAATCTGTGCTTTCCTTCCCCAAATTCTCGTCCCTCCTCAAATTTTCCCTTGCACTAAGACAAAAAACCCCCATATTTTTGACAACAAAATATGCATGGTTTCAAAAAATTCACATTTTCAATCAATATTGGTTGTTTATAAATAAGAATTTTTTTCAAATGCGTTTCCATCAAAAGGTCCCATTGCTTAATCTGTTTCAACTCACACGAAGCATCAGTGAGTTCTGCTTGTTGGTGATGCTGAATTTTTATTTGGGAGCGTTGCACTAATCCAGTACAGGACAAAGGCCCGTGACCGCTCAGCTCGCCTTGCGTTAATCAGGGAATGGGGTTTCTGATGGAGAGAAACGACTGTTGTCGTCGCCACTAGTGAACTCACCCGTTGTGCAATTAAGAGAGAGGCTTGAGAAAGACCCAATTACAGCGCAAGATAGGACCTGGAAGCACGCTCTGACCTTTCGGGGCCTGTTCGTCCCTGCTTGGCATCGAGCAGTGTCACCGCCGGCTTTGTGAAATGCTTCTGGTTGCCTGAGGTTTGAAACAGCAGGGAAGCAGCTGTTTCTTGCCTTTCTCCATGCCAAAAAGGTGAGTCTGAGGACTAGGGGGACGTGCTTGAGTACAAGTAGCAAAGGGTGGCTCGTTGCTCCAGTGCCAGCTGCGGACTGTGTAACCTGACTCCATGCGATTCTGTGAATGTGATGTATTGCAGTCCCCGGGGGTATTTCTGGAAGCTAACTACAGGCCTGCCTTTATCCCTTGATCAGCAGTTAGGAAAGCTCACCTCTGGCCGCATCTTAATGCTATTTCTGTGCCAACATTACAGCATGAAGTTACTTAAGGTTGATTACTGTGGGTGCTGAGGGAAGCTGGAGGTAGTCCCCTAAATCCAGCTCGTGTGGTAGGATATATATTGCAACATAAAGACATCAGACATCAAACAGGTTTCCTGTGAGCTATTTGCTGGAGTAAAAGGATTAAAAAAAAAAAAAAAAAAAGCAAGTTTTAATGTTTTGTAGCAAATTTTCTTGCCCTGTATTTTAGTACTGAGAGTCTGGGAAGGCCTGGCTAAGGCACTCCGCACTGGTGCCATGAGCAGAGATTTCCCTGGAGCTGTTTTTGTCTTGAGATTTCTGTGCTTACCTTAGGAGAGAATTAAAGAGAGCCTGTAGGAAGCAAAGTCAGCTAAATGAAGGATTTTGATATACATGCAACACTCTGATTTAATGATGCGTGGGTCATGCAAAAATTGGTAGCCCAAATTTCATTTACCCTTGAACTGTAGAAGATTTCTGTGTGAGATGACAGATTTACATAAACCACTTGGAAAACAGATCGTGAAGAATTCTCTCTCACCTGTCCCTGCTGCTTCAATTACACAGCAATTCAGTCACTGCAAGGCATGGCTGTTAACAAGAGAAAATAATCCCTGAGTTATAGTAGTAGAGGAGAACACCTCAGTGTTGGCTGGTTTGTTCCACTGACAGCTTTTAGAGGTGTTTTTAGGTTGTAGCATTCCCTCGTGCCCCCTTCCTGATGGTGTAGCCTCCTGAAGCAGCACCGTTCGCACGCATTTCTCAGATGTCAACTGGATTTCAATCTTGTTGTACATACTGGTGCCTTTTTGGTGAAAAGTATAGTGAGCAAACCTCCAAAAAAATCTCATACAGTTTTAGAGCCATTTATGAAAAAGAAAGAGAAGGCAAGAAATTCTATAGGAAAGGAAGAACTTGAAGGTAAAAACTGAGAAAAGCCTGAGCTCCTGTAGGTCTCGGCTCTGTTCTCGCCGCGGGCGTGAACTCCCCTGTGTAACTTGGTTTGGTCAAGTCAGCATATACCTCTGTGTCTTCATCCCTTGACTTCTGTGATGGTGAAAATCACAAATCCCTTCTGACAGGAAAAATATAAGGATTTATTGTTTAGGGTACTGTAAAGAACAGAAATACTATGCTCCTGAGTGTAATAAAAACTGAGATTGAAATAAATAAAATATGCTCCTAATCCCTCATGAATCTCTGCTGCTAGCTTTACTATATGGACTTGGGCAAGTCATCTAATCTTTCTGAGTCTCAGTCTTCTCATCTGCAAAATGAAGATGATAATCCATACAGCTATTGCGAAATCAGTTAAAATTGGCTGATTAATTTGAATAAGCAATTATGCAGTCATTTGCATTATATTTTTTTCCTCTGTGAGATTGCCATGTGTTTGTCTTCACTGTAAATGTATTTTCACTTATTTGATGAACTTCCATAGCATTTAACAAAGAAATATTTTTAGCAGACATGCTGCTTCAGTATTTGAAAAAGCACAGGACAAGGTGGCTACTGTAAATAAATGTATATTTCATTTAATAATGTGTAGCTATACAACAATATATTTAAGGTAAATTATGTTGTCCATTCTCTACGTTTCTTATACAAAATGTCCCCATTCGGGAAAGGACATAAGGAAGTTTGTCTGTATTCAGCACGGAAGTTAGAAACAAGCTTAGGATGAACATATAATTAAACATCTGCAATTTCAGTAGATTTGGAAATGCCTTCCTGGCACATGAGTTTCCCTGCTTGAGTCCCCAAAAGCAGAAGAGAGCAAAATGGTTAGCAAAGTAAAGCACAGGATCATGCTAGGGCGCTGGGGCCTTGGTTGGCTGATAGTGGCAGATTTGCTCTTGAGCTCTGCAGGAAGAGGGGCAGGCTCTGACCCGCGAGTGTGTTTCAGACTGGGCTGACTGTATTGCTCTCTAATTATCTGAGGTGGAATATAATGTGTTCCTGAAAAGGTTTCCTCCTTTGAGAGTGTGAATCACTCTAGAAGGACAGAAATGGAAGTTCTTCTGGGCCAGCATCTTCCTCTCATAAATGGTTCCTGATGTTATATTCTCCACTGCTATCATCTGTCCTGTTTCAACAGCAAGTGAACAGGGTGGCCTCACTTCTGCGGGGAGGCTGCTTTTCAGTCTGGCAGATACTGCTATTAGGAAGTAGTTCCTGATACTTAACCTATGTTTTTTCTTGTTGAATTGTATCACATTAAACTGAGTTATTACTCCAGACTGTTCTAAATTATTTCTCTCAGCCCCCACTTTGTGCTGTTACATCTGAATTTGATTTACAGATTATTTTGAATACAAATAACTGTAAAATGATAAAGTTATTAAACAAGTAGGCATCCAGTAGGAGGAAATAATGAAAGCAAAAACATTTCTGAAGCCTTCTGTATTATTAGGTGCAATGACACAGGGAGAATGTAATAGGAAACCAAGCTGGAGCTTTCTAATACGCCTCAGCAGTTTAAAATAAAGATCCTTGAAGCAGAAGGGGGTTAATGTAACTCCAAATCATTGGTCCCCATCCATCTCCTTCCTTTCTTTGGCACAGATCTTTGTTCCGTGTGAAACTTTCTCTTTTTGCACTGAGTGAAAAGGTAAGCTTTGGCAGAGGGAGAATTCACCATGGAGCTGAAAACGTTTTCTTGTCTACATACATAGTGCTTTAAACAGTCCTGATCCGTCCTCGCTTCTCTATAACATAAATAATAAAAAGATCACTGCAAGTGGTGTTCTGTGGCACAACTAAGCGTATTGGGCAGCGAGTCAGTAGAGGCTTTTACCTTGTCTGCTTGCATCATCTTACTTGTGTCCTGCTAGGAGAGCTGCAGATGGAAACCTCCCGGAGCACAGAGACTTTTCCATGTCGCTTGTGTGGTAAAGAATGTATTTGAATCCTCTTTTCACTATGCTCTGTGTGTTTATAGCAAGCTCAAATCACAGGGAGCCACAAACTCAAACGCCAATACGGTGGTTCCTGAGTGAACATTTTACTGTTTCCCACTAGTAAAAACTAGAAAGCAAAGCATAAATATAATCACAAGAAATATCATGTACTGTCCACTTTATTTCGTGGACCTAGCTTCTTTATATTTCTACCTTGTGGTTGAAGAGTCAGTGGCGTTATTGCTGTGAGCAGTGTGTGGCCGTTCCGAGTAGAAGCCCATAGGATCAGGTTATTTCCTGTTTCGAGTGAAATGGAGTTAAGTGTCTATCACTAATAGACAGAGGGAGGGAGCCTACGTGACTTCTGGCTGTGGCAGATTATCTGCCCTCTATTACAGAGCGAAATAATGAGTGGCTTTCTGCTTCCCCTCTGAAGGGCAGGGAATTAATGCATCCAGCTGAGTCACGATGCTGCCTTTCCAGAAGAGGCAGGTAACTCTGGAAAACTGCTTGAAACACAGTGCATCTCTGTGCATAAAGGCGTGAGAAATACAGCTGTTATTTCCATGCCTAAACATAAAGGCCAGAACTGGGAGAAGTGCAGAAAGGTGCGGGGTTTGTATCTTTTACAACATTGTTCACCCAGGTGGACCTTCTGTGGAAGCAGGAGAGATTGTGACCTGCCCTCTACTCTTTGTACGTGATTTTGAGTCATTGCTTCAGACTTCTGCCCATAACGACGTTCTGGCCTCACTATATGTTTTCAGCATCAGCTGGAAAAGCACATACATTCAGTGAGAGGTGAGGTCCTCTGGAAAGAGTTTCTTTTTCAGGATTTTATTCAAACTTTACAAGGCTAATTATAGCAAGAAAACGAATCGTATTGTTGCAGGCCAATCCTCTTGTACCTCTGTTTCTAGTTAGCTATTGTAGTAGTTGTTATGTTGTGGTGATACCTAAAAGTCCATAGAGAGAAAATAGGACTGTTGCGGTAGGTGGTGTACGTGTATTTAATGTTCCTAGCCCTAGTTATTTGAAACCTAAAGACCTTTGTGAACCAATTTAAGTTCCGCAGCATTTTACCTGCGTCTAGTGTCTGCAAAGATAAGAAGCACGTACTCTGCAGTCCGCAAGAGAGGGCAGGAAGGTAGGTTAAAGCTGTGCTGGACTGATGAGAGCTTACTGTGTGTGAGCAGAGAGCTCTGGGATTCATAGCTTGGTAGACACCTGAATATGCCTACTATGAGAGCATTTAGTTGCTGTAAACTGTTGGTATTTATTTTGCAAAAGCATATGAGTTGGTTGTTAATTCTGTTTATTTTAAAGCATGATTGAAATGAGACTAGTTGAACTGGGGTATGAAAGATGTCACAATGTGTCAGTCTCTGTGAAAGCCACACAAGAGAGTAGCACAGAGATACTGGCTCAACCACTGGCACGTAATATTTGCATGGCTAACTTGTCAAATCTAGTTTCTGCTACCATAAGCCCTGAAGCACCAACCTGGCTCATGAGACCTGGGCTTCTGTCTTCCTGCTTCATACTTCATTGCTGAATAGCCCAAGGACAAGCAAAAAAATAATTTGAGATTGCAAGTAATAATTGCTGAGCAGGAGACAGTAATCCAAGATTTCAAATGCTCCTTTGGGAGAGGAATTGTTCTGTCCTCCAGGAGATGCAAGAACTGCACAGGTAGCTTGGTAAGACAATTCATTTCTTCCTACTCTTATCACACATGTGGGTTTTTTGCTCCTATTTTGTGAGGTATTTTACAACTAATACAGGAAAATTTAAGTCAAAATACAGGCCTGGGCCTGGGAAGATCTGGATTCAATTCAGTGCCATCCAGATGTGATAGATTCAGGAACTGTTTTTTGAATGTTGCTTGCACAGAAGCAGTGCTCACTCTTTCGGAAGAAAACAAGAGTTGGCTCAGTAGAAAGAAGGAGCTGTTCTTCCAGAAGAGCTTTGCCTTCTCAAGAGGGAGTTTTTGCATGGTGTGGAAAAGGCTTTGTAGAAGAAATAAAATGGACTAAACTACTCTTTTTTTTTTTTTTTTTTTTTTTTTTTTTTTTTTTTTTTTTTTTAAGTTGTTAGGGGAAACCCTAAATGCATACACTCCGTTCAGCCCTGATGGTGCTTTGGAGCAGTTCTCTGTCTGCCTATGGCTGGTTCCCGGGGATGCGAGAGAGGGTCTCAGGATTTGCTAAGTGAAAACAGAGAACGAGGTGCAGTGATACAGGCTGAAGCTTTCTCGCCATCCTGATGCGCACATCTCACGTGCTCGTGTTAGCTTAGCGTCACATTGCTGTGCTCTCCAAGATGTTTAAACACATTATCTCAGACCTCCACCTGTGCAGGGACTAGATTACAGATCACTCCTCAAAGGAGATGTGACAGAGGACTTCTTGCCTTTGCTGGGGCCAAGATCTCAGCTCTTAAAGTGCTTATCACTCATGAACTTTAAAACCTGCATTTGAGTTGCTTAGCGTTGTTTCTAAAGATGAGTCCCCATGTCTATTTTTCCCCTGTCCATGTCTGTATACTGCAGTAATTTATTTAGACTCCTCTGCTCCTGCGGTTCAGTTTCAGTGGCTTACATGAAATGCCACCCAGCTTGGAAAACCTTTTGAACCAGAATTTTTACAACGAAAGTTAGATTGAAAACTTCTGACAGATTGTCTCATCCCCTTCCCACCTTTCCACTGCCAGCTCAGTTTATTACGTGTGAGTACATTGTGCCGAGGAAAGGCTCGTGGTGTGTCGCAGCCGAATGGCATCACAGGCCAAACTCCACTTTTGGGTATCTGTGATGCAGGGAGGCTGCTGCAGTGATTGGCATTGCCAGAAAAGCCCTGGAGAGAGCAAATTCTCTCATCTCTTACTTCAGTGACGCTAAGGCTGTGAGATCCCCTACCTCTGACTGATGCAAGATTCATGCTGCTTGAGGCTGGAGGGGGAAAACTGCATCTCGGTCAGATCATGTTAGGAGAGTTATGCATAAGGAGTGGGCAGAAGAAGTCTCTGCCGCATACTTCAAAGAATTTCTCCTCTGATCTGTGAATATCTTTTTGAGGAAGAAGAGAACAACACTACTACCACAAACATAAATTCCCGCAGTGTTAATAAAGGTCCTTAAGCCTCCAGTGTATTAATTACTGTAAAGAAAAAGCAAAACATGCATTTATTTTATTTTTAATTACATTTAGGAAAGCATACAAAAATTGTATTTTGAAGAGTTCCTCTCAATCAAATGTAGTCTGTGCCCCAGTAGCTTAGAGCAAGAAGATCACCATGCTTTATGTGGATTTGTAGTTTCCCTTGTCAGAGCAGGGGGATTGGGAAAACACTTGCTACTCTCTTAATCACAGCTGATGAGCTGCCCTGTTCTCGAAGTAGTTCAGCCACAGTGTCCTTCACTCAGAGAATCCTTACTGTTACAGACTAGTCTCAAGGTTAGTGGGGCCTGCAGGGATCTGCTGTCCCCAGTGTCACCCCTCTGGGGCAGGTCCTCGGGGACGTTTCTAATGAGGACTGTGGACAGTGCTGCACTTCCCTTCAGGTAACTCGGATATTTCCTGCCGGTCCTCGTGCCACTGCTGCTCTGCGCTTTTTGTGGACAGAAACTGCTGATCAGGTTTGATTTGACTTCATGGTGCTCCACAGGGAATTGATACTCAGTGATTGGGTTTGATTTGACTTGTATTGTACTCTTGTATTGTACAGGGCAAAGGAATCGGGGAACTTATTAGTCGTGCGTGTTGAAGCAAAATTCGAAAGCAGATGGGAATGTATCCTGTGGTATCTCCTACTGACTGCAGCAACGGATGAACGCCTAATGTTGGCAGTGCAGGATTCCCTGTGCTCCTTGAGCATATGGCAGAGAAGTGTCGTTTGTTTTTGATAACAAAATATAAGTTGGATCTAATAAATGTCAATTTTTGCAGGTTTCGGGAATTTTCTAGAGCAAGTAGAAGGAAATACTTTATATACTGAAGAATTGCATCTATTTATGCAGTTAAATGGTTTCTTGGCCTTTGAGCTAGCACAGTCATGCCTCTGAGCTTTGGTTTATGTTTCTTTCGGTCGGTCTTTTTTGTCATCATGAATGAGATGGGTCAAAGACTGCAGAACATTTAGTTAATATTCCCGTTGTATTTGTTCAGAATTATTTACTGAGTGGTATGCTTCCACTGGGATGGGAAATAGCGGGATGATCTGCTTTTCCAAATCCCTTTTTACAGACCATGCACAGGTAGCTAAACGTGCTAGACAGCAGTCTGAGCAGGAGCGCTGTGTATGCACAGCTAATTACTTTGTGTCTCTGACTGCAGTGAGGACAGAAGGTTACAAGCCAGGACATTCAGTAGTCCATGTTAGATGTTTCGTGGATCATGGCTCGCTTGGAAGCCCAGCACAGAGGGGATTTAATGGATATATCAAAGACAGGAAGATACTTTGGCGGATGAAACTGTCTGGGTATGCAAAGTGATTTTGTTTGCAAGCTGCAAGAAGAAAATCTTATTTGTACCCTTTATTTAGTTGACATCATCTTATTCTAGCTTGGTGTTTTTTACAGTTGTCTTGGGCAAGACGCAGGTGACTAAGAGAAGAAAAGCTTGAGAGGATTTATAAATCCATAATGTGATCCTATTTTCTACCCTTTCACAAAGTTCTACTTTTCTGTGAGAGATCCAAAGGCCAGACATTTCCTTAAGCTCTTCTCCTGGTTCTGAAAGTTGTCCTTACCTGGTTTGAGGAAATAATTTATTTATTTATGTATTTATTTTTTGGAGTTCAGCTGATGCGGTCTAATTGATGAGACTAATCACAACTGAACAGCATTGGCTGCATTTTAAATTTTGTTCATTTAGTACTTGCTGCACATTTTTAATCTGTACAGAGTGACTAAAGATCTCTCAAAAATAATTCAGAGCCAGATGCTGATGTCCTCAGTACTTCTTGCTTGCTTGCTATTGAGCTTCAGGAGATGTCCCCAAGAATCCAGCGGGGCTGTGATATGTTGGTTCATTGTGAGTAAGATGGTGGTGGCTCTTTTTTTCTTTGGGGGGGGGGGGGGAGTAACTTTGAATAATGAATAAATTTGAGGAAAACACAATCTCCTTTGAAATGCTGTGTAACATTCTCTAAGGCGAATGAGAGGCTAAATTCTTTGAGTTAGTTATTTATGGTGGATGATTCTAACCCAGTGACTAGGTGGTGAAACCTTTGGTTTCTGGGTCAAGTAGTCACATATATGCAGAGTGAGCAGGCAGAATCTGTCTGCATATATTTTCTTCTGTGCGTATGTGTTTGTTTACAATCTATCTAATGAATTTATATCCTTAGAAGAACAACTATATCCAAATTGGATAAGACAGGATTATGTGACCTAGATGTTTTGCACTACTATGTTGTTAGGTGATTGAGAGTTGGAGGGCTTGTTTTTTGAGCTGACATTAAATAACCCTGTGAGCTAGAAGAGAATTGTATCTTTCTAGGGAGGTTTTTAGTACTATTGCATGTTGTGGGATGAAAAAGGCCCTATGTCTGGGTCAGTTTTATTTTATCAGACACTGTAATAGTAACATAGATTTTTTTTTCTGTGCGTCTGCTAGTCTTTAGGCTTGTCAACCAGAGTAGAAAGCAAAAATAATGTAAAAGAAATAGAAATAGACACGTTAAAGCATTCACTGAGAAGTCAGTGGTACTGAGGAGCATGTTCTGGGTAAAAGAAATGTAAAAAGGGATTTCAGACAGAACATGTTTTTCAAATTATTATTTTAAATAATGATCTGAACAGTTGGCAAAAATATGGCAAATTTGAAAATATCTCGCTGTTACCAAATCTGCACATTGTTTTGCAAAAAATAATCTTGTCTGAAATGCGTTGTCCATCACTAGCTATAGATCTCGTTCTCTTTCTTCGTCCCAATTTCAGAAAAGCAAATTTATTCATTTAAAGGACTGCTTATCTCTTAAGTACCACTGACTGAAATTTGCTTAAGTATACTGCTGAGTTAAGCCCACGTCCTGCTCACTCCGGCAGGAGCGCGCCGGCCATTTTCATTAATGTCAGATCAGAACAGGAAAAAAGTTGAGAAGATACTGCAATTGAGAATGCAATTATCCGTCAGCTCTACTTCAATATTGTTACTGTTCCTAGATAGTAGGTTCAGAAAGAGGATTTTTAATCTAGTATCTGATTCAAGTAAGTGATGTGGTGCTCTGATCCCCTTGTTCTGTCTTGCATTCTTAACTTGCAAAACTCAAGTCCTTAAAGGCACTTTCTGATCCTGAAATTCCCATTCATGTTTCTTTGTCAGCAATAGAAAGAGAACTTCCTGTTTTTAGACAAAAATAACTTTCATAAGAGATTTTAATATATTTGTTTGAACAGCTACTGCTGAGTTGTCTTTTTTTTTTCGAAGCTGCTCTTTTAGTTTGGAAAGTGGAATCCTGAAAACGGTCATTCATCTGCTTCGGAAACTGAGTTAGATTGTCTCTTGCTGCATCACACTGCTTATCTGCTGAGCGAGCGTGGAGTGTTTGTATGGAGATTTGTAGATAGGTGGATTAGCCCTATTATTTGGTAGGCAGTGGAATGGATGTTCTACCTCTTTGCCAGAGTCAAATCCTCATTTCTGCCTTAGCTTAAATAAATTTGGATTTGAGGCAATGTGTGCTGCTTCTCTCATTTCATCAGAGCCTACAGTGCCAATTTAATTCATTGGCATGATTTAGAAGCTTGCATTATTACTTTGTTTTTCTTTCAAGGGGCTTTAAGCTGCTGTGAAAGCATCCAAAGTGTGATTAGGTCAGAGGCACTAGTTACAGATTATAGTGGGGAAGAGAGAAAATATGTTTGCATTTATAGAGTTTGGAAGCAAGAAAGATTAGGAAGCAGAGACAGAGGAAGCCGGTATCTGCGAAAGAAGTGCCAATGTGCAGCTTCCAGTTAAGAACAAGCAAATGTGAAGTTTGTACCTCATAGACCATTTCTCCTGCCTTTAACTATGAAAAGTGTTTTGAGGCTGCCTCTGCTGCCTCTTACAAAATCACAGAAGAGTTGCAGTTGGAAAGGACCTTTGGAGATCTTCTGGGTCGGCTGAAGCAGGATGCTCAAGACCACCTCCAGTCGGATTTTGAATATTGCCAAGGATGGAGACTTTACAACCTCTCTGGGCAACCTATTCCTCACAATAAAAGAAGTGGTTTTTTGTGTTCAGGTGGAATTTCTTATGTTCCAGTTTGTTCCTTTTGCCTCTCCTCCTGTTATTGGGCACCACTGAGAAGAGTGGATGGCCCTGTCCTTTCATCAGGTATTTATATGCATTGATAAGATCTCCCTGAGGCATTGTTTTTCCAGGCTTAAATGGTTCCAGTTCTCTCAGCCTCTTCGCATCTTTGAACATACTTATAAACAGGGAAGAACCGGTCAGATGTGAAAGTCAGGGGCAGCCTTGGCTGCTGTGATTCTGAGATGTAGAGTTCAGGATCCTGAGAGTAGGGAGCAGGGCAGAAAAAGCAGGATCACAGCCCTGGACTTGAGGAGAGCAGCAGACCTTGGCTTGTTCAGAGATCTGCTTAGAAGGATCCCAGGGGTTGTGGTCCAAGAGAGCTGGCTGATATTCAAGCATCACCTCTTTCAAACTCAAGAGTGGTCCATCCCAACAAGCAGGAAATCAAGTGAAAGTGGTGGGAGGCCTGCATGGATGAAAAAGGAGCTCCTGACTAAACTCAAACATTTAAAAAAAAAAAAAAAAAAAAAAAGTAGTGCACAAGAGGCAGAAGCAGGGACGGGTGACTCAGGAGGAATGTGGAGACTGTCTAAGCTTACAGGGATAGGGTTACCCCTGCCAGATCACAATAAAATGTTCAGTGGCCCTGTCTGATTTCAGCAGAATTGAGACAGAACCATTAGGCTGAGATGCATCACTGTGAGAACCTCATTCCTGGAATGAGGCCAGATGCTGCTGAAGCTTGTAGAGAAGACCTGCCCTAATTCTAAAGGGTTTTGAATATGATGGCCCATACTGAAAAAGTGGCATAAGGGAAGCCCCTATATGGAAGAGATTTTCAACCAAAAACTATGAGCTCAGTAATATTCTTGGGGATATTGAGAAGATACTGAGAAACCAATTCAAGAACTGCAACAGCCTTCATTAGGGCCATGTCATTATAACTTTATGGTGTCTTGAACTTGAGGCAGTTGGCATAAACAGTTAAGATCTTTACCCTTAGTCAGTAAGAAACCAGTCAGTGCAGCTGGTCTACTAAAATTGAAGGGACAGATGACTTAGATGCTCAGAAGTCAGAGAACCTTCAATAAGGTCAGAATCAGCTCCCTATAACTTGCAGTAATTTTCCCCTAAATGATTGTTGGTTATACCTAAGGGGAAAAAACACCCTTGTCATATGCACGTCATTCTTAGTGTTATAAATTGAAGAGATTTGATACGAAAATCACTGGGAGGAAATACGTACAGAATACAGTCTTGGAATAGGTTCAACACTGTTCTTCAAGCTAACAGAAACCTAACTGGAGTGATTGACGTTATTCTTGCTTTACTCTGGTGTAATTCAAAACAAATTTTGGCCCTATTGCCTTATGCAGCTGTGGTGAAAATCATGCAGGGTTGCCTGGGGGTAAATGGCCTTTAGAGCGGTGTTGGTGAGTTGGCTGAGACGTGGTGTGTGTACAGCCGTAAGTCCTCTTTGAACAGTTCAGAAATGGAGAGCCTGAAATCTTGTTTTTTAATTTGGTGATAGCTGGGTTTTGCGTGATTTTTTAGCTGTCATACAAAGACTAACATGAGCCTGTATGCAGCTGAGTTGTTTTTCTTTGCATAACCTGATATTTTTGTTTGATTTGCATAATCTTTTTTGAGGGGGGAATGTGCTCCGTATCCTTTAAAAAAAAGCTTAGAGCTTGACTGTCTATAGTAAAAGGATCCTATTTATTAATTGGTGATGCCTTTCTCCACTGTAGATGGAAATGTATTTCCTTGGGATTTTTCACTTCAGAATAAGCTTTAAATTAATCTCTAGACTGAGCAGTAGGAACTACAGGGCTAAAAGTGGATTTCCCATTCTGTAAGCGAAAGGAGTCTGTGTAGCTTTTAGCCCCTTGGCTTTCTCAGTTGGATAAAATCTTTGGCGTAGTTTTCTTCCACTCAAGAGATGAGTTACCAGCTTGTCAAGCAGCGTGATGGTACTGTCACTGTTCTCAGTTGCTGACAAAGGGTGATTGTTGTTCTCCCTGGTTTAACTGGTAAGTAGGTCCACTAATCTTAATTAATGTTCTCATTCACATGTTTAACCAAGACCAGATTAGGTATTTTTTTAAGAGACCCATCTTTTTGGTTTATTGAGTTGAGCTCATTTCTTTTACTGCTGTTGGTATCACTGACACAAATATGTGGGTTATTGGGGCCTGGGACATCATTCGATACACAGCTGGAAATTCTGGTGTGCTTTTTGGAAAGGATTTGTTGCTGATCTGGCAGAGCGGGTCTGCAGAGGAACGCAGGCTAAAGGACAAACAGCAAGAGCATTGCTGTCATAAGAAGGCACAAGATGTTGTATGTTTTTTATAACTAGGGAACTCTGAGCTCTGTCTGAGGGGTAAAGGAAGACGACCCCTTTCTATTTTATAGTCAGACATACTCACACATACTGGTTGGCCAGCACAGGCTTACTGCCTCTTCATGAAGTACGTGTTCATTTTTAAGTGTCAAGTTTGAAAGGAAATCACTAAAGCAAATAATCCATTCATTTAAGCAATTGCAAACGGCATGTATGTGATTAGACCTGACTTAGCCATGTTTAATCTGATTGTATCTTTAAGATTTTGAAAGGTGAGAAGAGTAACTCATTTTAATGAAGGTATAAATTTCACGGTAAGATACTCTACACTTACTCCATTTGCTGACCTACTCTAGTGTTAAGAGGAGCAGTACCTTCTGGAGGGTATGATGTTTATATAAAGACTGCAAATATGAATTGGGGGTGAACGTGTTATGAGTGCAGACTGGTCAGCAAGGATTGATGGGCTCTGAACTCTGAGGTCGCTGTTGTATAGATAGAAACAGGAAATGCAGCAAACTGCCTTTCCCACTCCGTTCTGAGAAAGGAGAGAGGCCTTTCCAAAAAACACTTTAGCGGTGCTGTCAACATTTTACCAACCTGAATATATTAATTTTAGCATCTCTGTGAGGCCAGTTAATATTACCAATGGAAAAAACAAAGACACAGAAGGGCTAAGGCCCAGCTTCCAAAAGATGTTTAGGTAGTTAGGCCTATGCTGACTAGTGCACTTATGTATCTGGTCTGTATTTGCTGCTGTGCAGATTGTACCAGCCTGTTACCCCAGCGCTAAAGACCCTGCACTCGGAAAGGACAAAGGCAGTAGTGCTGCCCCTGTATCCGAGATGAGGATTTGAGGCTTGGAAGGAAAGTGGTTGGTTGCAGATGTGCATGAAGTTTGTGACAGAGAGAGGAACTGAACCTGGGCTTCCTGAAGCTATAGCATTATGCACACTTCAATGTGCCATAAGCTGGCACTGCTGCTAAAGGAAGTAGCCCATGCCCTGCTTCCACTCCTGTCGATTGTGTGATACTTCTGTGCACTGGGTTTGGGCACAGATCTGAATTAATTGAACTCTTTTTTTTTTCTTTGTCTTGCTGGGTAGGCTTTAACCTGCATCTGTTCTGTGACTTGGTTTACTACATAGACAAGAATATACTTGCGAGTAACTTGTGAAGGTGGAGCTGCTCCTTGTAGCATTGATGTTAGCTTATGTAAGTTTAAACTGTATTTGAAACTACATCCAGATCCAAAGATACAGATTACAAAACATTTTTTTTTGTCTGCTTTACTATATATCTTAGGTACTGAAGTACCCATCCTTCAGGGAATTGGGCACCTGATGTCAAAGTTGTTCACTGACATTTCCTAAGAATCACCAGCTAATCATGTTAGCAAAGAGCAGGGATGCCTGGAGAAGTTTTGGTTGTCTGCCTGTGGTACCCTTCAGCATCTCACGTGTTCTTGAATTACATGTTGCCTCCTTCCATTCGCTACATGGTAATATTATAGAGAACTCAGTGGTGGAAAATTCTCCTTAAATTTACTGGAGTAACAATTTTGGAAATGATTCCCTGAAGCTTAGTGGCTTCACTTTGTAAACAAACAAACAAACCTCTTTTAAATACTGACACGAAAAACAACCAAAATCCTTAATTACAAAAGATGCCTCTATTCAAAATCTTTGCCTTGTTTTCCTGTCAGGCCTCATTTCCATGAAGGGATCCCTTTCCTAAGGCACGCAGTGCTGCTGTGATACAGGAGGAGATAAATACGGACAAAGGACATGAAGGGGCAGAGCCTTGCCTTGACATTGACGTAGGCAATTGAGTTATTGAGGAGTTAGTGTAAAAGTTGACTGCTTCTTGAGAGAGATGTCACATGGGACATGTGGTAATTATCCTCGTGGTTGTGGTAATTATCCTCTGGCAACATTTATACTTGCCATTTCTACCTTTTCAGTTAATGCTCCTAATTCCTTTTGGCACTACTTTCAACAACTCCAAACTGGATGTTTACCAAAAAAAAAAAAAAAAAAAAGCCTGGCTACGTTGACATGCATATCATCTGATCACACTGGTAGCAGTCATTGGCAGTATCTTCAAGATACTGCTATTAATAACAAGGAGATAAAATGTTATTCACATATGCTTTTGTAACATTGTCAGAACTTAACCTTCTATCTAGCCTCTGCTGCAAGGGCTCGCATATTTTCAACAGCCATTGAAATGGAAATCTAGTATTCCTACTATGAAAAAAATAGAATTTTTGCTACAAAGCTTGTTTACTGTGAACCTGCTATGCAGATAAAAAATGTTTGCTGTTCTGAGTAGTGCCATTTGTTAAGGCATAGTATTGTAGACTAGTAATTATAATGTTAATTGTAGAGGAGAACAGGATTATCATAGAATCATAGAGTGGTAAGGCTGGAAGGGACCTCTGGAGGTCATCTAGTCCAACCCTCAGCATAGCCCCACAGGGGACTGAACCCACAACCTTACCATTAGCAGCACCGCGCTCTAACCAACTGAGCTAAACCTGCCCCCAGTTATGACTTTGGGTGCCCTCATTAGGAGGGGACTGTGTATAAGTGATCCTGGGAGGCTTTTGTAACTGCAGAAAACTTGTTTCTTGGTGTCTTCTTTGCCTTTTTGACCTTCCTCGTTTTTCACCAGGAGGTGGTAATTTACCACTGTTCCTGCAAACAGTGAATGAGATGCTGCTACCGATGAGAGGAGAGGTGAATGTGACTCAGCTTCCTTGGTTCATTTGTAGCCTTTCCCCACCTTTTGCCCTTTTCAGCTCTGCTTCACTTCCACATTCGTGGGTTGATTCAAGTAGTCTACATGGAGGTGTGTGCACATCTCCTTTTAGATATGTCTTGCTTTGTCAAAGACTCCCTTGTGACACCTAATGTTCAGAAGCAGAAGATGCTCTGAAGTGTCAGTGCATGAAATGGCAGCTCTTGACTACTGTCCTTCGTGCTCTAGGAACCCAGCCATATATGCATGCACAGGCATCTGTAATTCCAGACACAGATAAATTAAATTGAGTTATCCTGCAGCAGCAGCCCTTTGCACTTCAGGAAACTCAAATAATCCTCTATGTCTTTAAAAAGGAGAGTAACCTAGGCCCTCTGGAACTCTTCAAGTTGCCTTTGCACACAGCTAATTATTTTGAGATTGAAATGGCACCTTTGAAGCTTGCCCATGAAATACATAATTAAAGTATTTTGTGTTCGATCATACCGTTGGACAGCTAATTGAAAATCACATTGTTTCTACATAATGAGACAAATAATATATGCATTTGTGCCCTGATGAAATGACTCATCTCATAGTCTTTTCCCCTTTTAATTGTTATGATGGCAATTGGCAGAAGAGGACCACATGCTGGGCTGTCCTTGATCAGCAAATCTAGCAGACACAGAGTTACTTTTAGAGACTCCCGTGAGCTCAAATAAAAGAGAATTGGAAGGATGGGACTGCTGCTTCCAACAGTTTCTGTACAGATGCTGAAGTAGGTGAAAGCGTGTTGGGCTTCCTGCTGTCTAAAGTGGCTAGCACGTCATCTGCCCAAGCTTCATAAATGAGCAGAACATATGTATTATGGTGAGGCTTGAACTCTTTCGGCTTGTGTCCTCACTTAGGATCGTGCCATTCAAGACCTTTGGAGATGCCCAGTTGGCATTGCCACGGCAAAGGGTCCCTGCAGAGCAACTGGTGTTCAGCAAGTGTATTCAGCAGCTTCCAGTCACAGAGTGTGTGGCCACTGGCTCTGTCTCCTGATCTGGGCTGCAGTCCTTAGTCCTACAATTTCCTGGGCTTGCCAGGCTCTGAATAGCATCAGGAGGTCTTATGAAGTGCGTTGTCCTCTGTCTCCTGGGGGTCTGGTGACTTAGAGGAGTATTAATGCCAAGGAGTCCCTCTTAGTCCCTGGTGTGGTTTTGTATTCTTTGAGTACCTCTTTTGCTCTGTGTAGGAGCGCTGTTCTGTGTTAATTTTCATGGTGCCACAAAGCATGTTTTCTCTAATTCTTGGAACCTAAGAACTGAGGAAGGATTCCTTTGCCATGCTCTCCACCATATGTGGTATGTTTGTGAAAGACAGTACAGTACAATAGTTGTTTTGCACATCTCTTGCTGTAGTGTATAAATATAGGGAGAGGCAAACTTGATTGCGTGATGTTGTACAGATACTTGCAGGAGCTAAAGTTGCTGGGAAAAAAAAAATTCAGGCTGAACAACTCAAAGGAGAGTTCCAGTCTAGTCTTTCCCTCTGAAATGCACCGTGGCAGAAACCATAGTTAGCATGACTCTGAGAGGACACTTTTTCTCCAGAAGATTCAGAGCAGAATGAGGATTTAACTACCGTGGATCTTGTGGTCTTATTTTTCCAGTGATCGCTTGCATGATCTCCTGCTGCTCACAGCAAGAACTGTTTTCCAGCTTAATGGGTCATTTGTTTGGCCATAGAATTGGCTAGGAAGAGCTAATTTTTTCAGATTACATCCTTCTAAAAGGTTTAAGGCATTGTTGGGAAGTGGTAACTGCTGCGACTTGTTTGTCATCTTACGCAGGAACGCTGTTGGTGCTGGCCAGTAGCTGATCCATAGTAGCCATTGAGTGAAAGCAAATGAGTGAAATAGATGGTAGGAAGGTGAGAGCAGGTGAATCTCAGCTCTCAAGATTGCCCAAACTTGCAACTGGTTTAGCATGACTTCTAACGGACTCTATTGAATGTGGTTGCATCAGGTGATCCTTGGTCAGTCTCATTTACATATGCATATGTTCATCTATATGTTCTTTACAAGAAATGAATTATTTCCCTCAGCAGCCTACAGTCACATAACCAATCCTAGTTTTTCTCTGTAGCTCTCCAGCTGTCAGATTTCTGAGAAGTGTCACAGCGCGTTAATGCTGGGGGGACAAAGACAGGTAAGGAAGTGTGCTCATGCAGCTTTTGCATCATTTGGATCCTGCAGCACAGCCAGGTTTTAGGATGTGTTTTCTCAAGGGGTTCCCTCCTGTTTACCTTTTGCAGTCACAGTTTTCTAGCCGTGATGTCACGGTTTGGGGAAAGGTTGGAGGTGCTTCAATGGGCTTTAAACCTTGTGTTGCAAAATTATATTCCTTGCTGTTAGCGCCTGACAAAGATCCGCTTTCCAAACAAAGGCAAATAGGAAAGAATGAGGAGCAGCCCTCGCAGGAGATAGAATATTGTCTGTGTGATTAAGGCGCTTTTATTAGGCTATGGTCTGTGATGGGAGAGAAAAAGCATGATCTTCACTGATCTGCTTATTAAACAATGTTGAGGATTAGCAGAGGGGCAGCAGATGCACCTATTGAGCTGTAAAGGAAGGGATTCAAAGCGATGTTGTGCAGATGGGAGATTATTGTGCTGCACTTGCCTGCATGTGCCAGTCGGTACTCCTGCTGCTCTGCAGAGCGGCACTTATCATCTCCGTCAGCCCTTCTTCTCCCAGAGCGCGCACAGCACGATAAACCTGCCTTGGCCCTGCGCTGGAGCTGAGCGGACGCTCAGCCAATCTGAGCAAGCAGAAACCTCGCGATGGCAGCCATTCCGCTGCTGCCTGGAGGATCACGATACAGGCACAGGGCGACGGGACACCGCATCCCGTCCTTCCCCTCCCTAACACGGTGTTTGGATCAGCTTAACCCTTTCCATCTGAAAAGCTTGATGTCATGATGCTGTCTGTCAGTTTGCCACAGACCAGTCTTTTTCCTAGAGCACAGTGAGCAGAATGATGGGGGAGAGGAGAGAGATTTTTTTCTTCGTGGCTTTTTCCATTTTTCTGCCATCGCTTCCAGAAATCAGCATCCTTTCTGCTGTCTGAAATACACTGTTGCCATTTCGTTGATGTTGTTCTCGTTAAATGGAGCATGAATTTGAAAGCTCTTTCCTCAAATCTGTACATTCACATATAACCTATAGGAAGTACCCCATTTTGTTCTTACATATTCTGTAGCAAGTCTGGAGCAGATCTAGTGATACCAATGGAATTATTTTCTTTTTTTCCTGGTATAGAAGAGTGGAGTTTTGTCCAAAATACAGAAATGGTGATCAACTGGCCAAGTATTTCTGCTCTAATACTTAGTTTATAATTGAAAATACACTAATTCTAGGTCTATTTACCTTTTTTTTTTTTTCAATTGTTATCAGAGCTTCTATTCTGAAATTTCTATGCCTGGTGCCTCCCTTTCTGTTCCCTTCTGCTTTTCCTTTTTTGCCTTTACCTGCTTCCACCAACGTAAGACATGATTGTGGCATATGCTTCATTCCAAGCTCTGCCACTGGGTTTCATTCTGACCTTGGGCAAGCTACCTGATCTCTTGATGCCTCAGGTCTTTATCTTCAAAAAGAGAAATAGTGTATCATTAGGCCTGCCCTTTGATCTATTTGGATCATAACCCTTCACCCCAAGGCAGGGCCTGTCACCTATGGTGTGTATGTATGATTTTTATCGCAGTAGAGTTCTAGTTTTCAATTGAGTCTACCAATAGCTCTATAATAAAAAAAATAGTAATATTAACTTTACCACAAGGCTCTCTATGATTTAATTAGCTCTGTGCTATGTAATGTATTTTCTCTTTAAAAATAATTCTCTCCATAGTCCTGAAATATGTTCATGAGGCTTGAAAATGCCTAGAGAAAGCAATTCTTTTCTGAAGCATCCTATTCTTTGTGTGTTGAATGTGTCATAACATTAGCCTTTTCCAGTAGCAGCCTGCATATTACCTCTTGCTTTGAAGGTCTGTTCATATGTGAGCAAGTGAGAGAGAGTGCAAATTCCTATTTAAATGTAAATATGAATATCTCTTTGCGTCTTGGTTAATCTGATTCTACCTGGTTTAGTTCTGTAGCTCTACCACTTCTCAGAAAGTTTTCTGACTTTGTTTTAAAGATTATTAAGCTCTGCTTAAGGTTGGAACCCACCTGAAGTATTGATGTCCTTCCTATAGCACCTGTCTTTCTGCATCTGAACAGATGAGCCTCACATTTGACGGTAGACTAGGAGAGGATCCTCAAGAACCATGGAGCAAGGCTCTAGATGCCCATACGTAAGTGCAGAAATGACAAGGATGCTGTCGTGGAGGTAGGACTTGGCTGTAGCAATGCACCTTTGTTTGCACTTCAGTTAAGTTCTAGCCTGGGGCTAATCACCTGGTCTAGCTGTGAAGAGATGAATCATCTGAAAAGCAAGATGGATGGATTTAAATCATTTATATCTGAACCAAGGTGACTTAATTCCTGGCTTTTTATTGTGATTTAAATCAATAAGCAGGAAATGCGGATTTCTTTAACTGATTCCATTCTTATTTTTACATTTTACTTATTTTTCCAAAGAATGGTGATTTTTCCAGCTGATCACCATTGAAACCTGTTCATTTGCAAAACAAATTCTCCTTACACAAAATTCAGTATTTCTTTTCTTGTGGTCAGGAAAATATTCTCTACCACTGCACATTCACTGAGGTTATAATGCAGCTAGCATGCATTTACTTGCATCCTTTCTTTAAAATTTTTAATACTTTTTAAAATGATAACTGGCTCTTTCTGTTGCCTGTAGGTGGATACACATTCTTTACTCGTAATTTGTGTCAACTTCTATTTGATTTGGGAACTGGAGTACAGATAAAATTGATACAAAAAAGACTAGACATCATTATGTATTATTTAAGTGTGCTGCTTTCACTTAAAAATAAACATAAATGGAAAAAGATTTCATACTGATCATTTTAAACAGATCTGGCAGAATGACAGCTGCTTCTAGCCGGACACTCTGCAGTGCTCTCAGTACTAACTTCGCAGTGCCCTTTAGTGCTGACCCGACATTTCTGGGCTCTGAAAACAGCCTGAATTATGCTGGGATCTGCAGTGAATGGGGATCCCCACTTGGCCGTAAGATGACACCAACTAGAACTTACAGCCAGGTCTTTGGAGGAGGAAGCCTCAGCTTCAATTACATATACTGTTACCCTTCCTTCTTTAGGTATCTCCAAAAATAGATTTCTTGGCAGTGGTTGGGGTAAGGGTAAGGCTGGCAGATAAATTTAATTGGACTAGGAAAAGGGTAAGCTATCGTTGTTTGTTGTGAGCAACTTTTCCAGTCCATTAGTGACTCTTTCCTACTTCATGGAAGAGCCTAGGCAGAGAGTAGAGCGTGATTTTTGTGGCCTGGTGTCTTGTAAGGGGATGTAAGCAGAAAAGAACCAAGAGGAGGGTTGGAGAAAGGGAGGGAAATAGATCTTGTTTCACACATCAAGCTAATAAAAGCATGAATTTATCCCAGCAGTGGCCCACTCATTGTGCTGCCTGTGGTCAGAGCAGAAGCATGTAAAGCTAATCTTTGGCCAACAAGGTGCTTGCTTATGGTGGCTGAAGTGGTACGGCTGAAGAGAAACAGCTCATTGAAATCTTTCTTTCTCACTCCCTGTCTCTCTGTTGTACAGCTTCTGGTTTATTTTTGGTTTGGTTGCTTTGTGCTGGCTAGAAAACTTCAGGGGAAGGTTTTCATTTTAGGAAGAATTGTGCAGAAGTGTATTTAGAATAAATCAGATACCATTCTGCTGCCAAGAAGCTTTGTTCTTCCATTAAATGCCCTTAACGTCCTGAAACAACCTGAAAGTGTTCATTGCTCATTAATAACTATAAAGACTGAATGGATGGAAACTACGAAATGAGCCCCAGTCCAGAGGTACCCTAGGGAAAATGTCTTGCTCCCACTGTAAAAGCTTCAGTGGGTGTTGGGTGCAGAGAGAGCAACAGGCCCATGTCCTTCTAAACAACTGCCTTAACCAAGCAGTGGTGATCCTCCAGGTTGTGAAGGCCGAGCTTGATTTGCTTTCTGGTGTTACCAGAAGCTGCTGTGTAGGGCTGGATTGGATCAGTAGGTGTTTTTTTTGTTCCTTCAAGACAGGCTAGTCTCAGCATAGAAATCAGAATAGATCATTGCAATAGCTTTTATGGTTTACATGAAAGCGTAAAAGAAGAGTTTGCAGAGTGGTACCTTGAGTGTTCTCAGTACAGCAAGAATTTGCTTCAGGAAGCAAGAGGCTGTTGCCGATTTCTGAGGAATTTGACTCCTTTTTTTCTAGCAACTGTAGACAATGTAAGTGTCCAGTAACTAGTCCTTTAGATTGATTGGAGAAGGTGGCTTAAGTTGGCTGCTTCTGTCATCTTTGAATCCTAAGACACTAACGTCTTGATTTTCAGTGTGTTATTCCATGCCTCGCCAGAAGTTTGGCAAGAATAATGCTCCCTGTTGTTCTTTCTTGCACTCTCTCCTGCTCAGTAAATTGTTTTAGAGGGAAGACAAAGTTGAAGCAGGTTGGTCATAATCTACAGCATATTCTAGATTTTTTTTTCTTTTGTCCTTAGCAGTGGATTCTGGGCTGTTGCACCAGTTAGTTCAGCTCAAATTGGGCAGCCTGCTGATTGCTCATACTTGGAGAACTGCAGCCATGAAACCACTGAAATCAGAGCTAATCCACTGATATTTTAATAAATTAACCCTGTTGATCTGTCCCCCTCTGCTTGCCTACTTCTCCCTTCCAATGCTTCCTCTAGCTATAGTTGGAAGTGACATTGCTCTGTACTGTATTGTATCCAGCCTTTAAAGACTTATTTCTTTAACCTCATTGCTAAATAAGTGACCATCTGCTGCCCTGATTTTCTTCATCCTGTTTCCAGCACACTGCCATCAAGTGCAGTCTGGAAGTTCCTGTTCCAGCATTCGCTCACCTGGTTGCCACTGTGCTTTCAGAAGGCACCTTCTCTTCCCCAGGTAGCATTTAGTAAGCACACAAAGGAAAACTGATGCACAGCTTCAGAGTAGAGTTCACTGCAGAGCGGATAAGCAGAGAAGACAGGCCAAGGTTTTCAAAGAAACCTGAACATCTGGGGTGCGTAAGTTCTTTATTCCATGCTTCTTTAAATAGAGTAGTAGTTAGTGGGATTTTACAGTTACTACTGCGGGCAGAGAGAATTTCCCTTCATATTTGACAACTTGTAATCACACGAGACCGTATACATACCGTAATTCCCTTTAATCTGACCAAAGGGGAACACCTTTGCGCTCTCGGTTCTTTTTTTCTCAGCTGCAACTATGATCAGCCTCAGTTTAAACAGACCTTATCAGAGAAATAAGATTCTCTCTCTGCATTTCTGTCCGTCTCCTGGAGCCTGCAGGCACTTCTGTACCTGTAAAAGGGCAGGGAAGAGATGCTACCGCCAATAAGCAGAAGCACCAGAGGCAGGTGGTCGGTGGCTGCAGCTGCTGTTAAGGACTCTAAAAAGCTTATAGCTACAAGAAAAAATTGACCCGCTAGAAATCTAGGGCATGTCCTTCTGTAGCTGAACTCTGTAGGGCTGAGTCTGTTACACACTATACTGTTGTTAAGGTTCACAGTGCACATGAGCTTTAGGGCACTGGCGTTTCTCCTACGTGTAACTAGTTTACTTACAAAATAGGCCTCACTGACCAGCACTCAGCAGTCTGGACTGGATCTCAGGGAGCAGATTCTGTTTATGGCTGTGCCATAGCACCAGGGTGTGATATTACCCAGGTCACTGCAGTGCTTCTCAGTGTTTTTCATCTCACTTCTTGTTTGTCCACCTTTCCGTGGATCGTGCTTTGCTAGGGTTCTTAATTCTCAGTAAAAACCTTTTCCAGTCTCTCCAAGGATTTTTCTATTCTCATGGTAAGTTTTGAACTGCAACCTCTAGCCCTTACTCTTAGGCACAGAAGGGTCACTAACAGATGCAGATTCTGCCTGTAGCATTTCTTGTCCTGCCAGATAAAAGCTGTTCAGTTGCAAATGATTCTCTTACTCAGGGAGACACTCCTGCATACCCCCGAGCTCACCCCACTTGCTATAGCATTAGTGTGGGAGCAGGCTAACTCCACAGTACAAGTGAAGCACATCTTAAAGGTCCTAATTGTTCAGTAGGTTCATAATATCAAGCTGAAGAACTTAAGTGTGTAATATTTGTAAGCACAAGACTGTTTTCTGTGTTCTTTACAGGCTGCATCCCTTAAGGCCAGTGGCTTTGCAGTAAGTGACATGTGCTTTGCCTAAGGCCATTATTGCTGGGTAGTGCTATATTATCTTAGCATGCTTATCTCCGGTGCGTGTCAGGACACTGAATATGCACAGCAATCTCAATTATTTGAGCTGCCTTCTCTTCTGAGCGCGATCGGCTCTGAGTCGACACTGAGCTCCTCTGCAGCTGTTGTTCGTAGACTGTGCAGCGTTGCCTCACCTTGGAGAGGCTGCGAGGGCTGCGCCTCCTCTTGCTTGCTGGGAACTGGGGATACTTCAAAGGAAGTCAATGGAGTCCCACCCATGCACTTGAGGGAGGAAGAAGGTCCTGATGTGGGAGCGCCATTCCTGAGGAGTGATATTTTTAGCTTTCCCCCAGATTTTGTAGCTTGCAGGGAGAAGATGCTTATCAGTCTTCTGCTGTGCATTATGCTTATTTCTGTCTGCTTTTCCAGACTTAAAATTTGTCCTTCTTCCTAAGGTGGTTTTTTTGAATGAATCTTCTTGAGTCTTCTGACAATGTATGTCAGCTGTGTGATGCCAAGAAATACAAATATTACTAGAAAACAAGAAAAACCCTGGGGATGAGATTCTCTGCTGGCATTTAGAGCAACTCATCCTCTCTATATCATTCCTCACTGTGGCTCTGGCTTTGAACTAGTGTTTGTGGGGGGCCTAATGTGAGGGTGTTCATGCTGATACCAGACATTCCCAATCTGAATAAGAGCAGAACCGTTTCTTGCGCAAGGAGATGCTGCAATTAAATGTCCTGTAGTTTCAAGATTAACAATTTGGCAGATGTATTTTGCCTTAGCAATAGTTACCATATACAGGGGGTCATGTACTTTGATAGATGTTGAAAACAGCTGTTTTTCTTCTACAGCGAGATCTTTCAGCACTTCCATCTCATTCTTTACGGCAACACCTGTCAAAGGAAGCAAGATTTAGATAGTCATAAGATGCTGACAGAGGAACTGATGTACAGGTCCCCAAAAGAGATGAGTTGTTGCATTGATTTTAGTGGGATTTGGCTCGGACCCAGAGGGGTTGCCCACCATCCCCTCCAGTGAATTCTTCCAGAAGAGAAAAAAATCACTTTTTTTGATTTTCCAACTTGCCATGTAGGGGTTGTTGTGTAGAAATCCTGGAACAGATGCATGCTGCAGAAATACGTTTTGACAGCACAGCTCTCATGCCACTGTCCTTTAATAATCACAGGTTTCTGCCCGAGTTCTGAATTGAATTGTGTCTCAGGACATACTTAGACTCAGCTACTCTAGTAAGAACTGCCAAGTGATGAAGCTGTGTATCAGAAGGTGGGTTGAAGTGTATGTGTTTGTATTTATCCAACTATTTTTCTTCTGAAAGGAAATTAAATTTGCTTTGTTTTGTTTTTGGTTTTTTTGTGTGGAGGCACAGCTGACCTTGCTCTCTAGATATTGCATGATTTCTCATAAACCTCGCCTTACATTAATGAGGAGCTTGGGTCTTTTCTGTAAATGAGTATTGAATTTGACCCCCACTTTCCTCTTTATAAGGAACAGAGTGAACCTGTTGTAGTTAAGTTTGTATGACATGAGCAGGCAGCTCCTGTTATTCTTGGTGTAAAAGCCAATAAGCGCTTTCAGCTCCATGCTGTGACCTGAGCCATTATTCTCACATTAAAGAAAATACTTCTGAAAATTAGGTTTTTTATATGCCTGTTTCTGTTCATTAACATGATAATAGTCTAATTATTCTGACCTTTAATTTTTCTGCTGTGACTTTCCTTTTCTAAGCCAGAAATCAGTTTTCAGTTGTTCTTCTTTCCCGGCGTCCTAAGCCAAAGGCTTGCGGCTTCTTATATTCAATATAATTATGAAAACACATTTTGATTTTCCTACACCATTGCATAGGATGACTTTCTATGCAAAGGAAAAGCAGACCTTCACAGTTGTATCATCAGATCTCTGGCCTCAGTTTTATGCAGTTTAATGAACACAATCTACTGGGAGAACAGGAAGCACTTAAAACACTTGCTCATAGTGAGAGCACAGAGGCCCATGCGCAGGGCTCTAGCTCCTAGAGTCATGTGAAAATAACAGACTCATACTAAGAAGACTTCTTTCCCTGAACAGCAGCATCCTACAAGCTGTATTCTGCAGGCCTGTAAGTCTGCCATTAGGAAAGTTCAGATCTTCCTCCTGGCCCCTTGTCCCTGCTGTAGCCTCAGGGAAACTCCATGACCTCTTTTCCCTCCAGTAGCCTCCCCGTCTCCATCACTCTCCTCTGTCCCCATGTCTAACCTGCGCTAGGAAACCAGCAGTTCAACTAGCCTCTGCTCAGGAGTTTATTCTCATGCCGGTTAACCAGCCCAGTGTTGTCTCTTAGCCAGTCTGAATGACTAAAGGCTGATCTGTACCTTTCCCTTTCCCTTTCCCTTCCTGGGTCTCTCCTTACCCAGACATGGAATTTCATGGACCCTACTATGAGATCTTTCTACTGAGCTTAATTGATGTTGGCCAGTTTTATCTAAAGCTGTTGGAGATAGAGGTTGAGGGGATAGCTAGATATACAAGGTGTTCATATTAGCCTTGTTTTACTAGGAAGCCACATTAAGAAAAAACCAAACAACGTTCTTCCAAACAGACACTGAATTAAGTCTGGAACTGCAGTAACACCAGCTGCAGCCACAGTTTGGAGAGGTTTGAACTGAGGCATTCATCTGAACAGGATTTTCACTCCAAAGCCCACTGCCCTTTTGGGAGGTTTCAGTAATATTTTTTAAAAGGGCAAAGCCATACCATGGGAGCCAAATACAGAACAGGGAATTCTTGTGCTGTTATCCAAACCCTGGCCTGATTTTCCTGTTTTATGTGATAGTGTATGGTGGGAGGAACTCCATATAAATAGAGTTTACTGAATGCAGAGCAATTTGTCACTGGGCAAAATCTGTAGCTGTAAAACCGTATGCAGTCACTGTCCAGTATATTTTTACCCTGACTGTGTGTAGGCAATATCCCACTGTCATCAGGAAGCTCTTCTCGAAACCATGGCAAGTGATATGTGCTGCATTGCTTGTGACTTGCTGTTTGGCATTTTGTTCATAGCAGGAGTGTGAGTGTAGTTAATCCAAATTACTTCTTGGGCCATTACTGAAGAGCAGCATATCTGCAGTCAGTGAAAATCCTGTTAGGAATCTGTCAGAGAGTGATTAAGAGATGTCAGAGGGCAGAGTAAGCTGTATCAGCTCTGAGTCGTGTAGATGAAGTATTATGTGGTGAGCCTAATCTCATGAAGAGCATGACCTCTGTCTTCTGTATAAAGGTTTTCTGTGCTAACCCTCTTTTTAATTATGTTCTTAATATGCATATAATCTAGCTGAAACCATCTTGGCTGAAGGGAGGGTGGAAAGAGTATCAGGGCTTCTTGATGGAGACAGGCTGGGGCAGGATGGAAAGGTGTGGTGAAGAAGAAGGTGAATTGTGAGAACTAAGCATAGAAAACAGGATTAAAAACAGTTAAAAGAACACGTGAAGAGCAATTTCTCCACTGTCTCCCTCCCCTCCTCTGTCCCCCTTTCCGTGCTGCAGAGCGCTCCTTTCGTGTGAGCACGTCAGTCCTTCTCCATAGATCACTGGACCAAGTGGAGATGTTGCAGCTCATTACCCAGATGTTACCTAATTATAGTGACGTGTTTTCTAAAAGGTATCTTAGGAAGGATAGACAGGGCTCTGCTAGCTTCCTGCCACTTCTCTCCAGTAGCTGAAAATGGCCATCCTTGGTCATCTCCTAACAAAGAATTAATGAAATCTGAAGGGCTACTTAGTTCTCATCATTCTTCAAGGAGGATTTTTTAAAGAGTTTTACAGCTCTGGCTGCTCTGGGCAGAAATCCCCCTGGAAAGCAAGAAGGAAAGCTTTTGACTAGAAGAGTTGAGGTCAAAAGCAGAGTTTTTTCAAGACCTACCCAGACATGTAAAAATGGGAAGTTTTTTGCAGTTGCATCAATGTTTTAATTTATCTTTGTCATTTGAAAAAAGCAAAACAACCTTTGTCTTTCTTGTTCTGCAGGAGGTAGGGGTGCTACCTGAATGCTTTCACACATATACTTTGGGAGCTGCAGCCTATACCTCTCCACTGGCAGCAAAGCTTAGTCTCCCAGGTGCTTTTGTATAGGAACAAAGACTTAATGTGAAATAGAAGCTCAGCCCACTAGACGTCACAAGCTGCTGATAGTTCCCAGAGGACTTCAGGAGTTTGTTAGAGAATGGCAGATGAAATACAGCATTATACAAAGGAGCATCAATGTGCCATCAATATTTGTGTCCTTGTTCCCTGGGGAGGGGGACTCCTTAGACATGTGGGTGTGTATGGTAAGATGGGAAAGACAGCACGTCAAAAGAGCTCCACAGCCACGTTCTTCGCTATATTCAGTGAGCACAAAGGGTTTCTGAGGAGTATTGATTTCTGAAGTATTCTAAAAAAGAGACCAAGATAAAAATCAATAGAAGTGATGTTGGTTCTGTGTGTTTTGATCCTACTGAGCTTGGAGGATGATCCTACCATAATCTCGGAGGCATATAGTGTAAAACCTGCTCGTGGTGAGCTGGTGTGTGTATGTGTGTCTGTGTCTCCTGTTCTCTAGTAGCAGGCACGTGGATCCAGTCACGTCTGGGCTAATGCTCCAGTCTCTGAGCTTCAGAGTATGTCGCTTCAGCTGCCTGAGTGAGTGGACGGTTGACAGTGCTCACAGCTCAAGAGAATAAATCTGGGCTACAGCAATTTAGTGTGCAGCTTCCTTTCCTTGTGCTTTGAGCTGAGGCATGTGAATCCTGGCACTGATGAACATCTCCTTCCATGCTCCTGCTGAGCATTTGAACTCTGGCTTTAGTCCTACTGTAATTACAGTTTATTCAATTTAGAAGAAGTTATTGTGTGAGTCCGCAGAACAGCCTTCTAGCACTTGAATCTCTCTGCAGAACAGCTTGTAGTCAAATTACTTTATTACCAAAGCGAGTAGCTCTATCCTCTTTCTTCTAGACATGTAGACGATCCTCTACCTCTTTTCCCCATGTGCAATTATAAATTGATACCATATAATTTGTGTGTCACTTGATATAAAGCTCTGTTTATTTTAAAGATAGTAATTAGAGATAACAATTGCTATCGAAAAATAAACATCTGCTTAATAAGAAGACTGAGTAATTAAGTACAATTATTGGTTTCCAGAAGTAAGATGCTCAGTAACAAAGTTCTTTCCAACACAGCTAAGAAGGGCATAAGAAGCATATTGTAGGAAGCCAGGATGTTATGTGCTAGAAGACTTGGGAAAAGAAATAAAAGCTATTAATAAGAAATTATCTAGCTCCTTCTTTCCAGATTATATTTGAGATGCAATTTTCCTGGTTATAATATGTAGACCTTACATAAAGTTTTAGTTCCCATCCCTCTCTTTGCAAAGTTCTTTGTAAGGATTAATCAATTAACCCTTCTACAGTCACTGAGGCAGGTATGTAAATGTTATTACCCTTATTTTATGGTCATGGAAATTATGTTGCTGGGGGCCAAATTTAATCCATTTTCCACTGTTCTAGATCTAAAGTGACTTCACTGCAATCAGCAGAGCTAGACACTAACTGAGATAATTTAATCCTAAATAAAACCATAGTGTTTGTGAAGATAGCTGTTGAGAATAAGGAGCAAAGATTCTGCATTTTAAAAACATATTCACATGCTTCACTGCGGTTACAGTAATGCTTTTGTTTGCTTATGGGTTGATTTTCTAAATTGACATCCTTGAGGGTTTGTAGATTTTGCAAGTACTAGTGCATGTAGTTTTCAGGAATTAACATCTGTAAGTGTTTTTATGGCATACGGTAGCAATCTCTAGTTTGAGGAGGTAAGTTACATTACTTGTATACAAAGGTCATTTGTACAAAGTTCATGCACAGCAAACGTGTGCACACAGTAAGCTTTTTAAAAACAGTGTTCTTGAGTTTTCCTAAGATTTTTGTTCCTCCTTTAATTCAAAGAGATTTGTTACCAGTACTGGTCTGAGCCCTGAAGTAAACCACAAATATTTGTGTCCTGCGGTGCCTAGATTAACATTTGCAGAGTATTCATTGACTCGAATTAATTGGCAATTAGCTAACTCAAGTTAGAAGAGGAGTAATATTTCTCTCTAGACATTCCTTTAATGCTCATCCAGCCAAAATAGATACTATTGGCCAGACAGGGGCTTTTCAGTTAGTTATTTTAAGGTGAAGCTTTTGCGCTCTGAAGTAAAATGAATGGCAAGCAACACTAGACGTGCAGGTAATCTTCTGAAATCAGTGACTAGCATCTCTCCTGCAGAGCTTTAGCAATGCTTACAAATATGGCATTAGGTTGGTTTTCTTTCAAAACAAACTGAAAGGCCTCCACGTGTCAATGGAAAAAAATGTGTCTATTAAGTGCAGCAAGTGTAACTCATTTTCCATTCCACCTTTTGAAGTAGTTATTGGCCTAATAGTTCAAGAACAGAATTTAGTGACTTGTGTTTAACATTTCTGAAAGACTAGGGGAATGTTTTTTGTTAACACTGAGCATGCTGAAAACACTGTATTTATACGACAGTGTTATTTCGTCATTTATTAGTCTCTCTCTCAAAGTGATAATTTGCTTCAGATTGGTATCTTTGTTAGAATAAGAAACATTCTGAGAATTTTGAAACAATTCTGAGAATTTTTTTGCCAGTTGTATCCAAACATGGATTCTGCCAAAGAATCAAGTTTTAACTGTAATAACGAGGACAGGTTGTAAGGGGTTAGTGCCAACAGGAATGTTCCTTCCTGTCATTATTTACGCAGTCATGAAGTGGATGTGAAATAGCACCCTTTCCAAAGTGGTAGTATTATAGTCGCTCTGCGATAGAGCAAATTACCGCAAAGAAGGTGAGGTGAAAGTGAATCGAGCTCCCCTGAAATCCTGTCCTTGATGGAGAGGTCCCGGAGGGGACTGTCGGGTTCGGTCTAGGCCACAGAGGCGACATTGTGCACATCTGGGATTCGCTGTGTCCGTGTCTCAGCTGGAGGGAAGCTTGTGTTTCTCCATCTCTGTAGCATCTTCTCTTTGGGTGTAAGAAAGGATTCCTGTCTGCACTGCTCCAGGATGGACTGCCCACCTATCCAGCTAATCTGATCTGTCCTGTGCTCATCACATAAGCTCCTGTCCTTTTCAGAAAAGATCTGTGTATCTTTAAGCATCTGCACAGTGGGAGTTTACCAGCAGCAAAATACGTAGGCATGTTAGTTGGCAGGACAGGGCAACATTAGGATGTGTCAGGCCCATAAGTTTCCCTTTGCTCTTCTTCCTTGCATGTCAGCTCTCCCTTGTGTCATCTAGGCTTCCTTTTTTTTTTTTTTTTTTTTTTTTTTCTTCTTCTTTTTTTGTGGAGAATGGCCATATGCTCTCCTTGGTTTTCAGCTCATGGCTTTTAATTATAAATGAAAAGACAGTGTTGGCTTGCACATCCCCTGCTTTTGCCTGTGTTCGTTTTCTTTCCTCCCTGACCTGAAATTACAGAGCTCTGTTGCCGGGGAAGTACAGTGGCTAAGATCAAAAGCAGCCCAATGTTTGCAGCTCGTAAGCTGTAACGGCCTATTTGAGAGCCCCAGCATGTCAGTGCCCCTGGATTTACCTGCAGGTAGAAATCAGAGGCCTGCTTGCGATGAGAGAGCATGTATGATGGCTAGGTGGGTTCTTAGGTGGAACTTCAGTTAGCAAGCGCTCGGTTCCCACACCATCTCAGTGTTTCTGCCAGGACAGACCAGAGTTAAGTTTAACAGTCGTGAAGATTACTTGCCTATGTTTTAGCAGTTAGTGACTGATACAGCTGATAGGTTCAAACTCTAATTTTTGCCTGGCAAACTTGTTTTGAGCCAAACCAATGTAAAATTTCCTCTTAGCAGCAGCCTTGTTTGCTTTCCTTTGGGGACCACACAGTGTAGATAAGTTAGATATTTGCTTGTATAGCTTATTGGCACATTTGTACTGGAGGTTCGCTGTTGGCTCAACATACTCATTAACAGCTGTGTGTACAACGGGGGAAGAATTGAAAAATCCACAGCCTCTACCTCAACCGTGTAGGCAGCACCTCGGACATTTGCTTCTAACTAAACATGCATTTCTGCCACTTCCATTACAATAGTAACTCACCAGTTCACTTACATCGTCACTTTTTATTCTCTCTAAGGGTCTGTCATTAGACTGGTAAATAATAGATCTTGAATGTTGGCTGTTCTCTATATCAGTAAAAGGGCATCAGAAGCATCGGAAGCCCACGGGAGTTCGTATTCCTGAGTAAATCATTTCTGAGTGATAACTTGGTAGACTGGAGTCACAAAACTGAAGGGCAAAGTACAAGTCCTTCCTGCCCAAGCTCAAAGAAGAATTTCTGCTAGTAGAAGGAGGGCCTTATCTTATAAATGGGTTCACAAGAGCCGGGATTTTTGTTAGGCTGGCATGTGAATGTCAAAAGGAAATGGCTCGGGGTGGAGGGGTCAAGGCAGAGGGACCTGTTTTATTTTTACCCCCAAAACTACATTCAGTGAGTTTAGTACAGTGAGAAGTGCTATCTTCAGTTGTTCAGAGAGATGCCTTCTCTATCTCCAGAAAAGAGACAGCAGTACAAACTTTCTGCATTTTTTATTTTTAAAACATGAATTGGGAAAAGAGGAAAAACACATTGAACCTCGTATGTGTAAGAGCTCATTCTGTTCTCTGGTACACCACTGTAAACCAGAAATAACTTCTTCAAGTCAACATGATTAATTCAGTATGAAATTATTATAATAGTATCAGAATGATTTTACAAGATGCATGATGTCTTCTAATACTTGAACTTTATTATCAGAGTAAGTGGAATGATTTAATCTGAATTTTCAAGTTTCTGTGGTGGGTTAATGGCCAGAAGGAGAGGGGGCGCAGTGAAGATTGCCTCTCCAGTATGATGGTGTCTCAGAAGTTTTAAGGTCAAAACCCTTTTAAGACTAATGACAGGATGTTTCAATGAGGATAACAGAAAAATAACTTCAGCAAGTGCAGTGGAACAGACGTCTAGATCTAGGAGCAAGAGTATGTAAAATCAGCTTGTGAAGCGTGGGATGCCAGAAGTCCGTGTATTTTCTTCGAGGCTGAAGGACCAGTTGCAGAGACCAGTTCTCTGCCGCCTTCGTTGGCTGCTTAGAGCAGTTGTTCTGCAGCACGTTGCAGTACAGCACAGTGTCACAGCGTCACGTGTCCTGAGAGTCTGGCTACAAAGGACTGAGCCAAGATTTGGAAATGCAAGGGGAGGGGATTAAGAGCGATGCACAGAGCAATGTGGTTTTGCTGTAAGAGCGATGTAAAGCTGTGGCTTGTGTTAGAAGCAGAAAGTGGGAGGCACAGATTAAAACTGAGCGTATTTTCAACAACGCGCTACCGACAGCCATTGCCCAGGCCCAGAACGAAGCCAGGGAGAAAAAGGAGGAGTAAGGCTGCATCTGCTAGGAAGGGTGAGCATCGAGGCAGCAGTGCTGTGGGAAATACTGTAAATTTATCGAGTAAACACAATTCAAACGTAAGAGCGAGGATTGGCCAGTCATCACTGCACCTTCCCCCAGCTGCGCTCTCTGCTGCTTCAGGCAGAGGACAGGCTCTTGCTATACCTAGTTTCAAATGGATTTGTCAGTGCTCAGTCTCTTATTTTTTGTGACTTGTTTGTGTCATGGCTAAAAGTAAGTGTGTCAGCATTTAACCAGGTGAGAGTGAGAAATTATGTGACTAGAAATCACCAGCAAACTAGTGCACAATGTAGAAGAGATGTGACTACAAATGAGTTTGGGGTTTGTTTCTCGGTATTACAACCAGAGGTGAATGGTTCAGAGTCTGTGACTGACTGCGTAGCAAAAAGATGGGCAAAGACCGGTAGCAGATCGCTGGCGGCGCTGACGAAGCTCTTGTTCACTTCACCAGGGTCAGTTTTAGTGAGGCAGTGCTCTGCATGTTTCATCCTGCCGTGAAGGAGGGTGAAGTCCTATGCTCACTGTTTGTGTGGACTGCAGAGCTGTTGTATTCACTTGGCTGATACAGTCAGCGCGTTTGGCTTTGTAGTTTGGGGCAGGGGAGGGAGCTGGGCTCTTAACTGCAATGCAGCCGGGAGCCGAGCTCTCTCCCCGGGCAGCGTCGATGCTCAGAAACAGGCTGCCAAGCCCAGCAAGTCCTGGTGACCTGGAGAGACACCATTTTTTTACTCTACTTAAAACTGAACTAAACCAAATGGCAATTTGGCACATTATATGTGGGGTGGGATGGAAGCCAGCCTAGTAGGCGTTGTGAAGGATATGCAAGAGTAAAAGTTGAGGCAAAAAAATCTCACTTGAATGGGCATATGAAGTAAAATTTTCCAGGATAGAACTTCAGTAAATGGAGCTAGAGCTGAGAGCTCAGGGGACCGCGCTTAGCTCCGACGCACAGTTTGCTCACGCATGGGAGTTACCTCAATGCACTTTGGTGCGAGTCAGCAGATTTAGATCAAAGTTTTGCAGAAGATCTTTTAACACTTTACTTATGTCACTTGCCTTTTTACTTCAACTAATTCTTTGAGTTTTGTCCCATATTTCTGATAATACCTCATACACTCGAGGAGATAGGGCTAGCTATATCCTTTTGTAAATGTAATCATTTAATTGCGCTCTAAGTTGTTTTCGGATAACAAGGATATAGTGAATAGTAACAAGGATGTAGTGTTGTGTTTGTACATGTTGATGTTCCTCCATGCCATAATGGAGGAACAGTGTTAGCTTTATACAGCAGAGTAAATTAAAATAGTAAGGGAAAGCCATATTAAGTACCTTTTTGTCTTAAACGTGAAAGCTTTGGAAAAAGCTAGAAAAAATGTAGTGGCCGTGTCTACCCTGCAGACATCTGGCCATCACGTTTTGTTGATGTCTGAGCTTTCGTTGATGTCATGTGTTGCCAGAAGTTCCTGGTCTAGTGCAGTTAAATTGGGAAAAGTTTGCATCTTCCTGGTAGAACACACTTGGAGTAGTGAGAGCTGGAGTACAGTGTTTCGGCAAAAAATACAGCTTTGATGGTAGAAATTGCAGCACTGTCAGGCATGCTGGCAGCTTCACAGCCAAACGGTCATAACGCGGGCGACAGTTTCTACATTATTCACCAGACTTTTTCTGGCAGCAGGAGGGACTAGTGGAAATTCATTTTCGTATAGATGGCCAACTGCTGGGTAAGATACTAATAGCAAAAATCTCAACAGTGGATATTTCTAACTAATTCTTTCTTTTTCTTTTGCACTCTCTATTTCTCCTGCAGGGCTTGTGAAGTTGGGGGTTCACTGTGTCACATGTCAAAAGGTCGCGATAAAAATTGTCAACAGAGAGAAGCTCAGCGAGTCGGTGCTAATGAAGGTAATTTTCTAATGGGACATTTAAAAAAAATTAAATTCTTGGCTCTGTGTCTTGTGTTCCATGCAGAATTAATATCTTTAATTACATTTAACAAACATCCCTGTCAGTACTAGGATTATGTGAAGCATAATAACAGTTATTCAGTGATGGGGGAGGCTAGGGCAGCTGGAATTAAACAAGAGCATGCATGTGCTTTGAGAACAAAATTGATGGTCAGTCTCAGAGTTGTTACTTCTCTGCAGGGGCAGATGTGTGTTGGGCTCCTGAGTTTCACCACTGGATTGCAGTGCAGTGCATGATACATGTGGTATATTGCAGACTGAGGTTTTAAATGTCTGTAGGACGACATTTAAGTGATGTTGGCAGATCTGTTGTTTGAATACTCCTACTGTTGCTCTGTGTGCTGTATGGGTTCAATATGATCTGGTATACCAAGGTCCATGACTGTTTTAAGCTGCTGTAATTCCCTTAGTATCCACAGAGCTGAACCACTGGAAACTATCAAAGATTTTATCTCAGTGACTCTAGAGTTCATAGTATAGGGTTTATGCCTGGCCTTGTGATAAGTGTCTCCTTACATTAGTATCATTGACTGATCTTGGAAAACTAAAAAATGAATAAAAACACCTATAAAAGTTTCTTCATGTCATTTGATGACTAGAAAAGCCAAATCCAGCCTAATGGAAGAGAAGACAATTTAACTGCAACCAAAAGAATTCCACCAGGCAGTGACCAGCAAATATTGCTTATATTTCTGCATGCAACTTACAGCACTTTATTGAGATTAACTTCTGTATGAGCATATATAACATAACCTTTTGCCGTCATTTATTATGTGCACTTGTGTGCGTCAGCTGTTTTCTAGCACGGGTAAGTATAGAAACCTTACTAGGAGCAGAAGGAAAATGGAGGTTAAAGGAATATGAGGTCAGTGAATGTTAGACACACAATGTAAGTTCACTTTTCAAGGAAGGATTCTTAAAGTTTATATTTAATTCTAGTATTTTTCAACCTTACCTTTCTGGAATTTCAGTGAAATATTCAGTCCCCTGCAGCACTGTGAATTCAAACAGTTCTCTGGTAGTGCTCAGAAATTAGAAAGTGAAATATGCAAGAAAACTGCAACTTAAAGGATGATTCAGCAGATAAGCAGAACACAGCAAAAGCAAACAAAGCATGTAAATGGTAAAACCTGAATGAGGCGTTAAACACTTTGAATATTTTCAAGAGTAACATGCTAGGAATATTTTTTAAAAAAACATGAGCATTGTGTTAGCTGAGAGACACAGTCAGTATCTAGTATTTTGTATAAAACATTTTATTTACCTCATTGATTTTCAGAGTAGGAGGCAAATCACTTAGCATAGCAAACTGATCTCTCTGCTTTAGTTTTTTTTGCATTACTCCAGTTGTAGTATAAAATCTAAGTAATGAAACATTGTTAAACCCTTTTTATACAGCTGCATGCTGAAGAAGGCCACATCCGTAACATCATACAACATCCTTTTGGAAGGAAACAGTGCATTTTGTTGGAAATCTCATTTCTAGATCATCTCCTGTGAGATTTTCTCTTTCAAGGATTCTGTACTCTGTGCTCAGGAACAACATACGGAATTGAAGTCGTTAGCTCAGTTCTTGCGTAAACTCAGTAACCAGATGTCTTTTCAGGAATGCCCTGTGTCTGATGGTCAGGAGCAGGCTTTGAGATTTGTAAGTGAATTTGGAATTCACTGTACTATTAGCCAGCTTAATCTAGCCTGGCTGAAGGGGAAAAAATGCTCACAGCTTTCAGCAATCCCACTGTGGCCAATGCCAAGCAGCCAGCTGACAGCCTGCTGGGTGGATTCAGGAGCCTCAGAGAAACAGCCAACGGTGAAGCCAAGTCATGGCAGTGTGGTGGCATTCCTGCTCTGCAAATCTTACCACTGGCTTATCAGTTCCAGTGACTCTCTTTGCCAGTGGGCCCTGCAGAATGGTCCCTGGAGCCAAATGTTTCAAGTCCACAGCTATTCTCCTAAGCCAGGCCTAGAGTGATGGATCTTGCTTTAATCCATCCTTGGACAGAAAAGCTGTATCTGACAAATACTCACACCTGCTGCATGAAGCTGTAAAACGGCAGTGCTCTGGCCATTTATCCTAGAGCATAAGGAAGAAGTCTGCTCGCAGTCCTTTCGACATCTAAAATGACAGGCACAGGCACGTTCAGCAAGCTGCTCTCTCCTGCCTTCCCATTTCTCTTTTGACTCGCTTCTTGCAGCCTTCATTTCTCCAGTGTTTTTGCAGTAAGCATTTGTTTGATTTTGTGCATTCAGGGAACTGTCCCTTCTTTCTGCAGCTGCTCTTCATCTGAGCGGTGCAGAATTGCGAAGCATTTGGTAAAGTGCTTTCTAATCATAACGTAATAGTATCAATATTTCTGGAGAGAAGGATTTGGAATTGAAGCAGCTGGTCTCAATTAACAGAACTGCTGCTATGGAGATGATGCACAGGCAGGCACGCCGCAGCGCACGCCGCAGTAAAAACGTAGCATCCAAGCGCTTGCTGCCCTATTAAAGGACAGAGCTGCTCAATGCGCGTGTGCTGAGCCTTTCAGTTTGCCATGCCTTTACTTGTTAAACATAGGCTGGGGAGCACTGCTCCTCTGCCAGTTCCACCTCGGTCCTGTTTAGGAGTGCGGCTTTGGGGGCAAAGCTACCAGTGTAATTTCTTAGATGAGAGCAGGAGTCTTGGTTCTGTTCTTGCTTCTGTTTTCACACAACTAGTAAATATTTTGTGTGTTTTTTTCAGTTGCTTTGTTGGTAATCTCCACTGATACAGAGATTCACTGCCCAAGTTACCTTTTGCTTGCTGTAGTGCAAATCGGAAAAAAGGGGCTCTTAAATGAGATTATAGGGAGTTTCTCAAGATAGAAATAGGGTTCTGTAATTACACTGAATTACCTCTGCATCACCACTTCAGGAAAGAGGGAAATCAGGCCCAGAATGTAAGAGCTGAATGTGTCCATAAATCAGTAAAAGTTCCTGAAAACGCAGGCTAGTAATTGATGGATGAATTTTCAGTACCAGCAAGAGAGTTTAGAGTTTATGACTTCAGAATTTAAGTGTCAGCGTTAAAGATAATCTTTCCTCTGATATGTCAAATACTTGTTTAGAAGTGTTGGGGAGTCTCATCAGACATACTCAGAAGAGTACTTTCCTCTTTAGCACCTCATCAGCCCTCTTTCACTCCCTTGCTCCAAGGAATAAACAAAGAGCAAGCTCCTCTTCTGGTGACCTGTCAGACAAAATATTCTTTGGAAAGGCAGTGGCGGTAGGAGCAGTGGGCGCATAAAGGGTGAAGAGTGAGAAGGGGACAGCTGGCCTTGGACTAATTATTTGAACATGCAGACATCCTGAGAAAGACACAGATGTCCCACGCTTGATGGCTGAGGCCCAGAGCTCCATATGTGTGCTCTGTGTGTGTGCACGCGCGCATGTGCGCGCCTTTTGTTTGTTCTGACCGCATCTCTGGTGCTGGCCTCGAAGCAAGGCAGGTATTTCCAAGCTGAGGGATGGGAAGGGACACAGTCCCTTCCACGTTTCTCTTGTGGAGCTCACTTGAAACAGGGGTGATGGGTTTTGTTTTTGTTTTTGTTTTTTTTTTTTTTTTTTTTTTTTTTGGGGGGGGGGGAGAGGGAGAGGTGTTTTTCTTTAGTGCCTTGTGGTAATGAGTTTGTCTTTCAAAAAACAGCTCTACAAAGGTGTCCTGTGTTCTTAAGCAGGAAGGATCATTCAGCCATCAGTGCTGAAGAGATCACTGATTGCCTGAAATAATTGGGTGGAGAGATGGATAGCAGGATGGTATGTTGGCCTCTTGGAGTGGCCAAGATAATCTGTGAAAGCATACAAGCAATTAGGTGCTATTTGCATGGTTCATCACCTCTTTTTTTCCTGAGCTTATATTTCTATAGCTACTTCTTTCTTTGCTACCTTATCCTACTTTGAGTCTCTCCTTTCTTCTCCATTTTTTTCAGTTCTTTTTTTTCTCTTTTAGCGCCTGTCATTCTTCTTTTCTCCTCCATTCTGTGATTTCTTCCTTTTTTTCTGTGGCTTTCCCCCTTTTGATATGGAAACTCATGCCGGAACTGTCATTGTTTTGCTGCAAAAACTGCTGAGACGCAGCACATTTTGTTGGCGTGTCCGTTCTTCAAGAAAAAATGTTATAAAACTGGGCACAGTTCAGAACAGATCTGAGAGAATAAGTAAACAATCAGAACTCATGTTTTATGAGAGACTCAAGGAACTCAGTCTTTCTAGTTTATCCAAGAGAAGGTTAAGAGACGACTTAATCGTGGTCTGTAAATACTGATGAGGAGAGGAGGCATTTGATAATAGAGGATATTACAGTCTTGGAGAGAAAAAGCATATTGGAAATTGGTAATTGAAAACTATAGGTAGACAGGTTAAAAGTAGAAATAATATGCCCATTTGACCACTGGGTGAAGTTACTCATTGGAACAAACTGCCCAGGGTTGTGAAGAGATCTTCCCCCGGAAGAATATTAAGCTTTACGTTAAACTGCTGTGTGTTTTTTTAAAACCTAGGTTCTAGCTCAGCTTCTGCTACTGCACTTGTAGCAGGAAGTAATTGAAGAAGGTTCTGTGATCTGTGCTATGTACATAATATTTACGTATATATGTCTGTGCTATATATAGATTAATGCAGCAGCCTCTCTGGCCTTAAAATCTGTGAATCTGTGAATTTCTGATTGCGTACTTGAAATCCGTAAGAAGTCACTCATTTCTGCCTGGAGCATGAAGAGAGGGGTCTGTGCAGTGTATCTCTGAAGCACAAGTTTAGGCTTCCTCAAGCTAAGATAAAGAAGGGAATTCATGAGCACAGCATCTTTCTTGTTGGAATACCTCGCTTTCTGATTTTTTTCAGACAAACTTTCGGACTATGACATTGGCTGACCTAGCTGTTCTCAGCTGCTGAGTAGAGGCCTAATCTACTGATCTACTAAAATCATTAACAGATAATAAGAAAACTGCAGGGAGAAGCTAAATCTGAGACAGAGTTAGAAATGGACTGAATAATGTAACTGGGTCCAAATTCAGCTTTGATCATAAAAAGGTCGGTTCCCCTGAAGTTAGCGAAGTCATACTCACTGACACAAAACCTGAATTTGACCATCTTGGAATGTTTTTTAATATATTCAACAGTAGCCTATTTTTCTTCCAGCTGCAGTATTTAGGAGTTTAACTATTGATTGCACTGGAAATGTTGTAAAGCTGCTGCTGAATCCTTCTGAATGCCCCTGTCAGTGGATACAAATGAACAAAGAAACAAGACCATATGATTTCACCAGTGAAATATGTACCAATATCCTAGATTCATCTAAATACAAGGTATTGGAGCTAGTCATATTAAAAATAGCAAACCAGCAGAGAAGTGTTTCCATTTATTAAATGGAAGTCCCAAATAAAATATTTAAAAACATTCACCAAACTTGCCAGGACTCCGTGATTAAGGAACACTGCTATCCTGCTGGTACTCTTCTATTATTCTTCTGATTGATTGTCTTATTTCTGCAAGAGGAGAATATTCCAGATGTCCTTCTATTCATGGTGAAAAAATGATGACATGATAAAAGAAATTAAATATCCCCAAAACACATACTCTCGTAGTCATATTTTTGCCTGCTGCTGAACATGCAAGTTACGGCATGCAAATGAGTATGTTCACTCTTGAATGGGTCAGCCCTTGCACGTTCACTGCGTAGGCTTGCTACAAACACACATCCTCATCCTCATTTTGGTTTATCTTTAAGCTGAAGAATTACCACGTGCTTGTCTGCTTTTAGCACTGGAGGAGAGCAGATTAGAAGTGTGTGCATGTCTGTGTGCGTGTTTGACAGTGCGTAGGTGGTGAACAAACTGGAGGAATGATTGGCACTCATCAAAGGATGCAAGTGCACAAACGCACACTCGCCCCCCATCTGTGACCCTAGTTTGTATTCTGCGAGCAACCCATTTAGCGCAGCACAGCTTCATGTGCGAGTCTGTCTTCTAAGTTCAAAGAGACAAAAAGGTACCTTGCTCTATGAAAAACATGGGGAAATAAAAGGGGCTTATTTTCCCTGGCTCCCTTCTGCTGTAGGGAATTTGAGACTAGGGATCTGTTACTGAATATATAATGCAGAGTGTTTTGTCTTAATCCAGAGCTAGTGGGGAGCATTGAAAGCCTGTTCACTTGTCATCTGTTTGAGCAGTTAAAGAAGTTGGGTAATTGTATTTTCCTTCAGAAAAGAATCGCTCTCCACCTCCACTTTCCACCGCACCCACAAGTAGCACAGTTTGAGGTATTCTTAAAGAAGGGAATTAAACAAGAATCATGAGCACATGATGTACCTGTCAGAAGAAAAACCTGTCAAGTGTGCACAGTGCATTTTGCTTTCAGAAGTTTGTGTGATCAATTGGGGCATTTGGGCAAGCAATAGAAATAATTGGACCTATTTTTTCAACCTGCTTTTAATTCCAAAAACTTGTGTTACAGCAGTCTGGCTCAAATCTCTGTTACACCAAATATATTCTACCCACAACCTGGTGCATGCAAACACATAGACACACGCTACCTACAATCCTTGTGCAGTGCCTTGGTCTTACAGCAGTAAACGTCCTTCATGAACCCAACCACAAATGAGTTGAAGTCAACAAATGCTTTTCCATTCATTTCACTTGATTGTGTCCATAATGCCTGGATGGACAAATAACTGCTCCCAGAGATGACGTGTCTAAATGGCCTCTGCAATCTAGTCCTCATCCACCTGTGAAACGGCTGTGAATAATCACCCTCTGAAAACCCTTCTTGTTCATCTTTAACTGATTCCACTGGAATTGCACCGTATTTAGGTTTGGGGTGACATAGACCATAGTTTGCTTTCAGATTATCTTGTCTGCTAAAGCTGCAGGGAATTCTTTTCCTTTTTTTCCAAAACTTACTTTTATCAAAAAATGCTGATTCACTAAAATGTTTTCTCTGAAATAGTTTCAGCTCAGAGAACTCACAATGTATCAAAGAGCAGGCTTCTTTTGAATTCTCTCTGGATTCATAGCAGGGTATTAGGAATCTCCTGCTTCCTGTTTCCATAAGCAGAGAACATGAAAGCCCCCACTCTGCAGGGACTTCCAAGACCTTTGAGCCCTTTCCTATGAAGCAGAGATGGAGGAGGGCTTTGGACGTGCTTCAGGAGTCCACAGCAGTGGGGCAAACCAGGCATTCACACCGCCCCAGCTAGAGAGATGGGACCTATAATGTGTTGCTGTGCAGGAGAGTGACAGAAAGCAGTGGGATCCTCAGCTCTCGTCAGGCTCAATTCCCTGGGAGGGAGATGATCTAGGAGTTCCCCTGGCAGATTGAAAGGCCAGAGGGAGCCCCAGGGGAGTCTTAGCTGTGTCTTGTAGAGTTGTGTGGGGAGCCTGAAAATCTTCCAGAGTTTGTGACCCCTGGCCTGATCCCATAATATTTCCAGAATCTTGGCCAGCTGGAACCCCACTTGTTCTTGGGGGTCTGAAAGCCTTGTGGTCCCCCAGCCTGCATATTCTTGCTAATAGAGCTACCTGGAGCCATAGTCTCTGTTAGCTCCAGATGGGAATCACAGGACTAGTGAGATGTTCTTTTCAAAGCTGGAGCGGCAGGCTCTGTGCTGTGTTCAAAACTTCCCTTTGTTTTCTTTTACTCCACTCCCTGAAGGTTGATGAGAGATACTGAAATGCATTGGATTTTGATTTGACTCAAGTTAAAACTTCTTTTAATTGACAGTTTTTGTAGACTGAATCCCTGCATCAGCCAGCTCTGTTCTCTGGTTAGTTAATCAGCCTCAAGAAGCCCGGGGTGAAACCTGTCCCAGGCCTGCAGAGAGTAGAGGGTGCCATGGAAGAATGAATTTTGGCTGAGCCTTGCTCTGACCACGTTTACAGACAGGAAATGCTTCTTCTTATGGACAAAGCTACTGCCCAAACAAGGGGAATTACTAGTTTTTTTGTTGTTGTTTCTTTTTATTTTCATAATTCTGAAGCAAAAAAGGGTTGAGGGGGCATATTTTCTGACCTGAACTATGAGAGGTTTTTAAGTTATACAGCTCCTTATGAACAATAGTCTGACCTGTAATGACCACAGCTAATCACTGCCTCAGTTTTCAGTATTGCCACAATGATGGACTAATTTATCATTTGCTCACACAGTTTCTGCCTGGACTGAAAATAAAACTCAGAATGGAGCTCAGGTGCTGTCTGAAAGCTATATTGACCAATCATTTGAGAGCCATTTCTGTAAGCACTCGAGCAACCATATAGGGTTTTTTCCTGCTATGCTGGGATGGAATGAGTATGCATAGTGGCAGGGTATGTTCTGATTTTTTAGAGACTATTATATCCCGTTTCCATGGTTCTGTCATGACAGTATTTGCTCACTGTCATAACAGAAGCTTGTAAGCAATTTAGGAGGAGGAGGAGGATGGGATCTCAGTACTGAAACCCATGTGCTTTGCAGGCAATTTCATTGAGGGCCAAGGGTAATGCAGCAACTATGGTTTAGATTGCTGTTTGTTTATTTATTTATTTATTTGTCTTAAGCTCTTTAGGTTGTAGATGAAAAGACCTCTGATTCCATTTAATACTGGCTTGTATTTCACATTCCAGAATCTTGTCTGGAAGACTTCTAATTCTTTTTTGTTTCCTGGAAAAGGATCCAGAATTGCATCAGCAAGAGCTCTAAAAGCAGTGGGACATCAATTCTTAAGTATATTGACTGAAACCAGAATCAGGTTCATATTTTTGGCTGTGCTTCTCTGATGCATTATAAACACCATAAACATCAATATTCTGATCCATCCCAGTTAAGGGGTATAGTCTGTCTCTAACAGGCAGAGCATTTGAGCAAAGACTATGTTCAAAGCTTATCCTAATCTTTTGCTGAAACAACTCTATGGTGTTTTATATGCCAGCACACTCTTCTGTTAAGAAGCATTTCTTTGGCCAGTATAGCTTATAATAGTTTCCCTGCCTAAATAAAATGTGTCATTCAAGGGATTTTTAAATAGTATGACTGTGAGCTTAGGGCCAGCATTGGGCTGTCGGTTAGGGAATACAGGCTCTTTTTGTTTGTTTTGCATTTTTCTATCCAACATAAAAGTTTTGCTGATCATTTGTTAAGCACACTACAGGCCTCACTTGGTCTTCCTCAGTGCATACTATTAAATAGTTGGCACAAATTTAGGGAAAATCTGGGAAGGCTCATTCCAGAGCTGTCAGATGGGGTTGGACACAATATGCCATTGGTTTGCTTGGCTGCTGTTAGAACAGAACATGTTGATCTCTCCTTTTCTCTAGCAATAGTTTTTTAGGTATTTGGGCACTTCCTGTTCTACCAGATGTTAGCTTTGAACGTATGACTTTGTCTCTAGCATCCTGCAATGCTGAGTCCATGATGAACATGCATTGAATATGCTAGTCTGTTCACGAAGAACACTTAACGCAGCAATATGTTCTTTACTTTCTCCTCCTGTGGATGCAAACACGACGCACAGAGAAGGGACCTCTGAGGTTTAGTTGAAAATTGTGTTTCTTCTGCAACTCAAAGAAGTTCTTCCAGGTATCCTGGTACTAAGAAAACTCAACCCTATGTATTCACCGGACCAGTTATCACCCAGTGACAAAATTGCCATGATGGTGTGGTTGATCCTACTCTGGTTTGGGAAAAGCATTTAGCACCCTGCTTTGTCAGAGTATGGGGCATTCCTGAAGCATAGGGTATAATACATTGTAGGGTGCTGTGCAACTGCATTAGGAGGCAGCAGCAATGGCTCTTTGCTGTAAGGGATAATGGAGATGTTACCTTAATTCTATACAGACTATAGGGAAGAAGAAACTGGGTTTAATCTGCAGCTTCTGCATCTGTTCCAGTCTCTCAGTATGTAATGATTGCTCAGTAACATCTTTCTTATGTTATCGTATGTCGCTGCTGGTGAAATAAGGACATTTGAAAGCAGCAAGAAATTCTGGGGTGCCAAGCCCAAGGCAGGCTGGCTTTTCTGAGAGTGTTCAAAACTGATGAAAACTCCAAAAAGTTGGGCAAGTAAAGTTTCCCATTCTTTCTGGAAATTTGGGAGAGGTGCTCCAGATTTTGCTAAAATTAAACCTATCCAAAGTCATGTTTCAGAAGGCAAAGGGACAGTTGTCAAAGGTTGTCAACGCTTAAGAAGAAATATCTGGCCCACAAAACATGATCTCTTGTTCCTGTTCCTGGCATATACCAGAGGCAGGAACATTCTTAAACCACTTGCAGCTCTAACAACAAGTTTCTTCTGTTCTGTAGACTTAGCAGTGAAATGTTGAGGAAATGTCAGCTGTGCAAGGAGTCAATGCAACAGAGTTCGACTTTGGAATTTTTCTTCCTCTTACGTTTCCTGCTGCTCCAGGTAATAGAAACATTCCTGGAACTATCACCTGCATCTCCCAGATGCAAGTCTAAATTCAGTAAATAAATAAAAAATAACAAATTGTTTGTACAGGACAGAAACACCTTGTTTCTTCTCATGTCTGTTCGTAAGAAATACTCCTGTCTTTTAATGGGAGTTATATTTTAGCTTATTTCTCCAGTTCCTAATGGAACTCCAGTTCCAGTTTTTGTACTCTTCTGTACAGCTCTGTGTAACTAAGTAAACAAGGCTAGAATAGTTAAAATGAGAAAGAATTACCAGAATATGCAAAATCTACCATAACAGACATAAAAAGAAATAGGAAAAAGTTGTTACTCCTCCCTGTTGAGTCTGAAGCAGTGTTCCCATAAGGTCATGATATATACACGTAGTTTTTCCAGAAAAATTGCTAGTAGATTACGTCTTGCAGTGCTCTGAAAGTCTGTCGCATTGTCCATCAGGAACCTGTCACCATGAATCCTTGTAATGGACTGGATTTCAGTGTTGCTCAGTGGGCAGAAATGCAGTATGCATGTCTAGATTCGTATGTGTGGAGATGGTCCAGCAGAAAAAGAGCTTGCTGTCAATAGAAGCAGAATAATTTCCCTCGGCTGTGAAATACTTCATACTAAAGTTAATTTTTAGAGATTTTTTCCTCTTATATTTCCTTCCTAATACCCAGAAATAAATCCCCTTGGTCTAATGTTCTTATCTCTTTTCTTTGATGAATTTTCTCTCTTCGCTCCTGCTCTCAGCTGTCCCTGAATTTCCTTCCTAAATCCTTTCTGTCCTTTGTTAACCTCCTGTTGCCCCTTGCTGTCCACGGCAGCACTTTCAAAACAGAAAGGAAATACATACAGTGAGAGAGGACACGTTATCCTCTAGGTATTACATCCTCATTTTATCCTTCTTTCCACCTCTTAAAACAGTCTCTGATTTACCAAATCCAGAAATAACCTTTAGTTAAGAACAAGTGGGTGAGATTGTTGGACACAGAATGGAGTAGAGCACAGCTCTACTGAGCACAGCTGTGCCCAGAGTTATCTGGGACCGTGTTTGCCCTTCCTTCCAGCATAGGGGTGTAAGTTGTGAGGGTAGCGGCCGCAGAAGAGCTGGATAAAAGAAGTCCACAGCGTAGGAGGGAATAGACCGGTTTGGAGCAGTCTTCTGGGCAGCAGAGCAAATTGCGCGTTTCAGTGCTGTGTAGTACCAGCCTATTCCCAATGCGAGAGACAGGGCATCTGGGCCCTGTCTAGTAGGCTAATAGAATAAAAGATTTTCAGTTTCGAGGAGGCTGACATGTGGAAGTCCAGCAACAGGTAGGAACGTATCTGAACGCTGTCTGTAACAGAAACAAAACTCAGAACCTTAAAACAATCACTTCTGAGAGGAAAGGGACCCTTAATCCCGTGTGGCTGAGCAGGCCAATCGTGGTGAGAGCGCTTTTAGGTAAAAGCACTGACTGAAAACTGCTTCCCTTAGCATTGAGGAGAAAGTGCTACCTGTCACCAGTGACTGAGGATGTAGTGTCTGATCAGTGAGGGTTGGGTAGTCCTTGCTGCTTGGGTCCTATTATGGCACATAGTTTATTGAGCCATCCTGCAGCTTGGCAACCTGTCTCATACAGGTTGTTTCTTGGCAGGTATCAGTGGTTCAGTGTCTCTACGTATGTGTTTGCCTGCAAATGCATCCTGAACACAAACTGAATCAGCATTAGGATTCTCTAATGTTGGGACTGTAGAGATGACATACCACTTCAAGAAGAGAGGCTATATCAAGGAAGAAGAAACCTGGGATAACCAGATTGTTACAATTCCTAAACTGGAGTTGGGAATGAAACTTTGCAGGCCATCCTCCCGCTCAGAGAGGGACTGCTGCTAACATAGGTCAGCTGTGGCTTTGTTTAGCTTCGTTTTGAAAACCTCGAAGGATGGAGATTCCTCAGCTCCTCCGGGCAACCTGTTCCCATGCTGTTTTTTTCTCCTAGTGCTTTTCTTCCTAGTGCTTTTTTCTCCCCTAACATCTAACCTGGACCTTAGTGTGGATGTGATGAAAGAGATAGTTCAAGCGTCGGGCCTGCTGCATTCAGTAATGAACAAACTTGTGTCAGCCATCGAATAAAAACATAGGGCAATTAAAAAAAAAATCTATAGTAGTTGTAGGAAAAGCATAGACCTAAGAGAATTGTGGAGACAATACTAAATGGACCCCCGCAGCAGGAGCAAACAATCAGTGAATATAAGGGCCAAGGTCACACAAATTTAATATGAGAAGAGTCAGGAGAAATAAATGAGTAAAACTGAGGATCAGCAGAATATGATACACAGAACAGGGGTCTCAGCAGGTGAAAGTAAACGCGCCACAAACAGCAACAGCATAAGCGTGGTTTAGGACTGACTCAAAGGCAGGTGCGCTGAGGGGACTCTGTAAGGCTTACACAGCCCATAGGATCTCGTGGTAAAGGTCATGTCTCTTTTGTGATTTGATTATCAAAAAAAGAGCAAACACGTTAACAGGCAAAGGAGGAATGCTTTCTTGGAGCCTGCCCGGAGTTATAGAGATCTCAGTGATCTCTAGGAGGAAAAACACTGGAAGTGGCATCGTGAATGCACTGGGCGGGAATGAATGTCATTACTGGATTTCTGTAAATAAACGTTTAGATATGAATCAAATTTTAAATGTAAATAAAGGTCTGTAAATACAGTTTGAGGAACAGCTGGCAGATAGTACATGAAGCAGTGAACATACTGGCATACCTTCACTGCACTTCTAAGGAGATCTTACTATTTCTGGCTTTCATTTCTCACTCCCTCAAATTGCTGGTTCTCACAGAGGCTTGACCTCCATCCTCTGATATCATCTCTCCAGCTGTCCCTTTCATTACAGGTGACTTTTCTTGTTCCACTTGTTTTCAAGGTGCAGATCCAGTTAGAGATGCTGGTTTTCTCTTCTTTTATTTTTACACGTCTCTTGAACAGCAGTACTATCTTTTGAACAGCAATACCATTCATATCATCCTCCATTTCTTCCTCCCCATTGCTATAATTGCCTGGGACTATTGCAAATACATTTTTTTTCCTCTTGTTTTGACTCTTGAGTCCTTTATGTACCTCTCTCCAGAATACCTCACTGTCATCCTTCTTTATTTTAGCTACCACAGTGATAACCCCTCAGGCAGCTCTGTTAACTGTGTCCTCAATCCTCAGGTCAACCTTTAGCTGAGTTTAATATCCCCATTTGCCTTAAAAGCTGTTCATTTGCCCTAGTCTGTCTTTTCAAAAGCTTGTAGAACTTAAATCGAGCTCTATTTTGTGTGCATTCTTAACCTGAAACAAGATGCTATCATTTCTACTAGGTAGATACTGGATCTGTTATTTTCAGTATAATTGAATACAGAATTTAATACATCAAGAACAGAGAAGATTTAAAGAAACTGATGTAACAGCCCATCAAGATAATCAGCTCCTTTATTTGCACATGCAGATATGAACTTTAAAAGTTACAATATTTTAGCCAATACATGTTAACAATTTTAGTGTTACTCTTATGATAAGGACTAGGGATACTTCAGCCCACAGCACATAATGTAACAGGAGAAGTTGAGAGATCTGAGAAGAGAGGAATTCAGAACCTGGCAGAAGGATAGGTCTTGATACGTTTAATGCATATATACGTACTTAAATACCCCAAGCTTAAAGCCCTGTAGAAATTATTTTCCTGAAGAACATGCTTTAATGAATTAGCCTTGGATAATTAGTGACATAGTAATTGAAAGATCAAGGTTGCTGCTATGTGCATCAGGATGTGTTGATGCTAGATGGGAATTTTTTTAATCGGTTTTGTAGCCAGACAATTAAGAACAGGCATTTGTTGCCTGGTGAGGAAGTGGTATGTCAGGTAATTCTGCTAGCTATCATGGAAGTAACTCACTGATTTTTCAAACAAGGATTCTGAGGCCCAAAATGGATATAAAACTTACTGGCCCAAGTTCTTGGGTATGAAAAGAGAGCTCTGCTTTAGCTGGATTCAGTAGAAGTGCAGCTATTTGCTCCAGGACTGAATTTGGTCTGAATTTGAGTTTTACATTGTGCCATCTCTGAGAAAAAACTCTGAGTCTCCCTGATCCTGTTGCTATGAGAAATAATTTTCACTCACCCGTGGGCATTCTTGCTCCACCCATTTTGTGCATTTTCCAAGCAATAACATCCTTCTCCTCAAACAGATGATTTGATTTTTGTTCCTTTTATTCTTAAGTGATTTCCTGAGGGGTGAGGGTGAGGGATTCTGTGCATACAGAAGAACTATTAAACTGAGACCTCATTATAGTAACTTCAAATGGCTGGTTTAAACTGCTGGCTGCCCATCTAATTCATTATGGTAAATGTTCTTTGCTTCTGGGCACCTCCCTCTCTGTGTGTGCCACAGTGATGCAAGAAAAAATGCAGAGGTTTCTGAGGGGTCTTGACGTCTCACCGAAAGCACCAAAAGGCATGGACCGCACGGGTTTGTGAAGTTAGTCTCTTCCTGCAGAATCAAGTCTGTGCAGTCACGAAAATACATAGATTAGAAAACCAGAGTAGAACAGGAATAAGTTTTAGTTGGTCAAAGTTGTTGGTAAATTCATAAATTTACTTGAGAAATTATGCCTTTGGAAAAGGTAGTACACAGGTAGCATGGACGCTGCTCTGGCTCCCAGAATATACTGCAATGCAAAACATACCCAGCATAATATATGTTGCTATCTATAGAGCTTCAGTCTCTGGAGAGGGAATGTGGCTGCCCTGTGAAAACTGAGCCTTGTGGGTGGCAAAGATCACATCATTGTATCGGAAGGGTGTTCTCCTTCAGCTGCCGCAGCTGCAAGGCCTAGGAAAGCACATGCTTCCCTTCTAAACAGGAACCTGCCTTCAATTCCTCTTTGCTTTTACATACGTCCCGTTAAGTCTCTCCCTTATTTTGGGTTGTCTACTGGCTATCTGCTCTGAGGGATAAGGAAATATATGCATATAATGCTTTCTTCACTGCTGCGTTATTTCATTTTTTAATTCGGTATAACAGTGGACTTGCCCTGCCAGAAAATCCGAAAGGACGCAGCATAAACACAACTCCTGAACATAGCAGGCAACAGGATCAGTAGTGGATTCCCAGCACTTCTAGGGAATTAGCTTCATAGAACAGGTTAGTCAAAAAGTATATTCATCTTCAAATGATAGCTAGAAGCCCTAAGGGAAGACAGACTTTCTGGCAGCTGTTTTTCTCCCCTTGATTGCTCAGTTTTCACTTTGTACTTCAGCTCCCTCTTGCCCTCAATTAACCAGTTCTTGATACCTGCTCGGCTTTGCAGAATCAAGCTCTTAATCATAGACGAAGGCTAAACTTTCTTCTTCCCAGAATGATTTAGCCTCTGAACCTTCTGCTCTGTGTGTCTTAGTCTTCTCGTGCTTTTGCAATTCTCTGTCCCTGCAGTCAAACTTGTGGATATCTGAAAGCGCAGTGCAATTCTTTTCTTTTCTTTTTTCTTTTCTTTTCTTTTCTTTTCTTTTCTTTTCTTTTCTTTTCTTTTCTTCTCTTTTGTTTTGTTTTCTTTTGTTTTGTTTTCTTTTGTTTTCTTTATTATTCTCTATATTGATAAACCAATGTGAGCAGCAAATGGGACCAGGTTTCTGTTTGCATGTTGGGACTCCTAGGCTGCAGCATTATCAACTGTTTGTTACTTCAGAAAACTTTAAGTTCCTTGTGGGAAGACCATGCATATTTCAGGTTTGAAACATGCTGAGATTGCTCTCTGCCTTGATTTTGGAGAGCAAAATAACAGGCAAGCTGGAATAGCTTTGCTATGGTATCCCTACATCTGCTTTGTTACAATATCAGTATATATTTCTTCACAAGGAATAGGGAAAGTCGAGGCTTCGTCCCACCCTGGAATCTGGTTATAGTCTCTAGCGCAAGCACAGCTCATTTTGATGTTTTTTCTTTTCATTCTTCCATTACAAGTTAAACTTACTGACAGACTGTTTCATCCTCTTCTGTTCTCCTTTTTTATTGTGCAAATAATACACGAGCCTTTCCAAGAAGCTCTTCGTGCCACAACAGTGTCACAAATGTCGTGTGCCCGGCTAAGTGGGCTGCTGGAAGCCTTTGCGCCTTCCTCGGCCCAGTGCGGCAGTCCTGTCTCAGCTGAAGCTCCTGTTGCCACAGAAGACCGTACAGCCTCCAGAGATCAAGCATGGCTCTTGGGAGACTGCATTTGCCTTCCTTTCCTGTATTCCCTTTTCTTTGTTTAATTTGTCGCCGTGGTGTCGAACTTCAGGCCGGTCCCTTCCTCCTTTCTGTTGTATCATAGAGCGCTGTTGGTGCAGCGTGTCAGATAGCTCGGGAAGCCTCTGCTTTGGATGTTTTCAGCCAAATCCTGTGGACAGCTGAGTAACTGCAAGTTACGTAACTCACAGTCTGCCACAAAATATCTTTTCATAAGAAAATGAAATAAAGCAGAGGCTAAAAGCAGGTTGTTGTTGCTGTATCTGTGGAGCTTCATGCTATGTGCAGCTGTGCTTTGTGTTATCGTGGGAGAGTGCTCTCTGTTTTGGTGCACTCCTGAGCTCCAGCTGGAGGAGAAGTGATATCCTACTCTGCTGTGAGACGTTCACCCAGAACTTTGGCACAACCAAAGCTGGTACTGCGGAGAAATCTTGGGTATTGATACTGATCCTGAAGCCGAGATGGGGCTTCGGGAGTTTCGATACGAGTCGTGAGGAGATGCGTGCAATTTAGATGTAAAGACTGTAATCTTAGCTCTCTTCTAGCGTTTTGGTAAAGCTCTTGCAATAACAAGCCACCAAAGAGTCAGCTTGGTGAAAGGAAGCTATAACCAGCACTGCTTTTTCCCTCTCTTCTGTATCGATGTGGGTTTATGTACTTTACTCTCCCTTTGTTCCCGTGGTGTCTTGAAAGCTGGAGTAACTGTAGTCTGCTGAAATGGCAAGAGCAGGAGTCATCGAATTGGAGCTGTGGCCAGCTTGTTTATACCGATTCTCCTGCTGTGTGTGATCTTCAGGCACAGGGCTCAATGCAGCTCCTGTTTGTGTACGTTGCTCACAGATCCTGATATTTGATTTAGGGCTTTCCTGGTCATCTCATCTGCAATACAGACTTGACTCTACAGAATTTAGCACTATAGCTAGAAGGCTACTCATCTCCTAAAAGAGCTGCCTGTGACCTTGAATGTTCTTGCAGTTGTTAAATGCTTGTGCAGGTTTCCTGAGGAGACAGAAGAGCCAGTTTTGCGGTATGACTCTGCTTCTAAATGTGACTATAAAAATTAATGGCATTTTAGGTTTCCCTGTTTGTTTTTTCTCCATGGCTTGTAAATCAAATGCATCCAAGCTTGCAAGTGAAGAAGAAAATTTTCTAATGGCAATGTCATAAACTCGCCCACTTGATTAAGTTACCTGAAAGTAAAGCTTCTACAACTGAAGGTTAGTTGATTAGCTTTATTGATAATACAGGAACCAGAGTAGATGTTACTCCTTCTGTCATGGTTATGTTTATTTTGCAAGGCTGTGTTTATTTTGCAGGGATGACAAAAGTATCACAATCTTGTTTGTGTCGTTTGGCCAAACAGAATTATCTGCAAATACACAACAGGGAAAAAGAAGAGGCTTTTTTTGAAAGCTCTGCCTACTGACCTGTGAAAATACTTACGCAATAGTAGCACAGCACTGCTCATGGGGACACAGCTGTACTAGTTAGTCTCACCTTAAACAAGACAAACTGAACCAGTGAAAATTCTGTTTTCCTGCTGTGATTGCATCTAAAGGAGGGGTTTCTGTGGTCACAGCTTTTTTTAGTCACATCTTGTTGTGCTGCTGTCTGATAGTCATGTTGGCAGAACCCTGAAGTGCAACTACTTTTCTGACTGTACATACACTTTTAAGCACACCTATTGCAGAAAGGTACCACCTGCCCCTCAAAACAGGAGATGGATCTTTTCTGATTATCCTGAGAGTACCAGAATTATTTTAATGTGGGGACAGGACTGTCAAAATAAGATACTGCATGATAATCAGAAAATTCAGTCCTGCAATGCAGCATTACGGGGGGGGGGGGGGGGGGGAAGCGAGAGAGAGAAAAAAAAGGAGCAGTTTGTCTCGCCTCACCATGTAGGGGAATTCAGAGCAAGAGAACTGTGTATTTGGGTCAGCTGAGTCCTAAAGGAGAATTTTCATGCAGTCTTTTCAACCCATTTTCATACATTGTTGTTGAAGATGACAGACTTTAAAGAGAGAAATATTAATAAGAAATAATCCCATAATTGTAAACGGCTTGTTCTGTTGCTGCTGCTGCTATTCCGAAGAAAGATCAGCTAAGCCACTAGGGGTATGTCTACATGGTGCAACACAGGGTCGTGCCGAGACACCTAAGTTAGCTCTGAACATGCTCATACGGAGACGGAAACGCTGTGGCCATATCAGTGCAGCACTCAGCTTGGGCTCATTAGCCAGCATGTTTGGAGCCAGCTGAGATGTCACTGCCCAGCATGGAAGTTTCTTAGTTCTGCTCTGAAAGACCTCAGCTCTTCTCCGTGCCTGACCCACAACCTACTGCATTCTAAGAAAGTCTTTGCACTGGTTTCAGTGCGCTTTGGACCAGTCTCTGACATCATTTTGAGGACAGTCTCCCTCGAGAGGGTTGTTCTCTGCTGTGCAGAGAAATCCCTCTGCACAGTGCTCTGCAGGGCTAGAAAAAAAAAAAACGATTCATAGAGTGCAGTGGGAATCAGCAAATACAGAGGAGTATCACACTGAAAAAACAGCACATTAATCCAAAAGATGCTTAGCTTGAAGCAGTGTTCTGGCACATTCTCTATGTGAAATGAAATGGAAGTCAAATCCAGGTTTCCCCAGGCTCCTTCACACAACTCCCGTTATGCTCGCTTCACTCTGGTAATTTCTTCTTTGATGCTTTTGCTCCTCTTCATCCAGCCTTTTCACCCTTGCTCCGGCTGCCCTCCTCAGTATGCGGATCAGCATCAGTCCAGCTTGGATTGTTCAGTTCTCTTCCAGGACTGTTATCTTCAGTTTTTCTCACCTAAACTAAAAAAATGCAGAGAGCAAAGTCTTTCCCAGACCTCCTCTCTGAAGTTGCCACTTTTTATTGCAAGCCTAAACCAGCATTTCCCCCCCCCCCCCCCAAAATGTTCCCAGAATGTGTACATTTAAAACAGACAAACAAAGAGAAGAAGATAAGTGATTTTTACAGGAGAAATAATCAAAACTGTGTTTTACCATTTGGAGGTCTGGAAGAAGAAACTGATGGTTGCATAACATTGAATTTTCTGAAACCTGTGTGTCACTGGCCAGTGATTAAGCAAACAAGTCCAGAGAAGGGTGGGGGTGGGTGGGATGCATATGTAAAGAAAGACTGCTTGAATTTTTATCCTTGAAGACCACAAAAGAGGAAAGGATGTTTGGGGAAAAAATCTCTCTGATGTCCAGATCACATGAGGTCCTAAACCAGTCAGATTTATGAAGAAATTTATAAAGTGCTATAGTTTTTAATGTGCCAACTACAAATTCTCTCAGAAAATTCCATTCTTTTGAGGAAAATACAAGATAATGGTGCAGCAAAAGTACTTGTGCTTTTTCTAGCCAGAAACTGCTGTTGTCAGTTTGAGCCTTTGGTAGTTGTATCCCTGTCTGAAGGCCTCACACAGTTGCCATTGCAGGAATCCAGAATCACAGAGGTTTCAAACTTCCCCCGCCACATCCTCTGCCCGGTGACTCCTTCCTCCTTTTTAACACTGCAGAGTCTGAGGGGCAGCACCGCGTCTTCCCTGCTTTGCCAGCTAGCTTGACGCAAAGTGACCACGAAGCAGCTGTGAATTAGTCCTGGAGATTTTGACAGTGGAGTTAGGGGTAATTCATGTGTGTGAACTGCTTGTCATTAATATCAAGTGTGTCTGTTTTTAGCAAGAAGCTGTCATCTTCAAAGTTCCCCCCATCTTACTCATTAATTTTAATTTTTTTCTAGTCTTCCTGCTAAAAATGAATTCTTAATGAGTGCTTCTGCTGTTTAAAATGCCTCAAATTCCCTCTGTAATGATGCCTCTCCATCAAACTAAAAACACATTCTTCGTAAACAAAAACCAAGACCTTGTGACATGCAATTTACCTACCTTCTGTGGCATCTTTTAATTTATAGTATTTAAACTTAATTTTTTTTCTATCTGTCTCATCCTGGTTATGCTGAGTGAACGCGTAATGTGGATTGTTATCATTTATTTTATACTTGTTCTCTGTTGAAAGAAAGTTTGTTCATATAAAAACACTGTTTGTGGTCCCTCTGTCTCTGAAGCTTGCAGAAGGTTTAACTTGTTAGCAGCAAGTATTTCTTCTTAGCACCTGTGCTTTACTATAGTGAGGGCTGGGAAATGTATTCTAATAGTTGTTTTCCGTGTTTTAAAAATCTGTTCCTACTCTTAGACAGAAGTTTTAAGCCCGTTGACATGGGCTTGAACAAAATAATTGGCTGGTAAATTCAGCTCCGGTTGGTATCAGAGGAGGCTTTGCAGTAGTTGTCTTTTATCCATTGATATGTATAAAGAAAAATTAATCTCTCTAGAGTGTATTTCTAGTCTATTTAGTATAGCCAATAGCCATGAACAGCAGAGCAGAAGCAGAAGGCAAAACCTGGGATGAAGATCCATCAGCGTGTTGCCACCTGTCCGTGCGAGTGGACTGGACAGTACGAAGCTGCACAGGCACCGCAGCAGTTTGTGAGCTGCTGACACAACGCGGCACCGGTCCCCAGCGCGGCGGCCAGCTCTGTGCCCGGCGCTGCAGACGTTCCCACTGAGGGCAGGAAATGTGTCTGCAGAGTACTGTGCTCCCTCTCTTCCCAGCTACCTGAATACACGGCAGCTTCGGCTGGAACGAATGAGTAAAACGTGGCTGACTGTCTGTTAGCCTGCTATAGCCTCAAGACAAAAGGGCAGCAACCTCAGGTGGAAGCGTGCCGTTCTTCATTGAGCTCAGCTTTGAAAGCCAGAAGTCTCTACAGAAAGTTCTTGTGTCTCAAGTCCTGGTCACTCAGTCCAAAAAATCACCTTTCCTGATGAGGTCTCAGATTGGGGGTTCAGATATGCTCATCACTTTCTAAAAAGCCCTGCTCCAATACAGAATCACTGTGTGGCCTTAAGTAGGTCGTTTGCCATTAAATGTTCAGGGCTAGCTAATCCTGGGAGCCTGGTGTGGATGCAAACATCTCAAAGCTGGGTATTTAAGTGTATTGCATTCAAAACTGCCAACACTGTGGTGAGCGAGTGCACTCCAAGTTTCTGACTTCTGTTCTTTGTTGCCTTTGCCCACTGCTTGCAGACTGTACACAGAAACTTGAAAAGCTAAGATGTGCTTTTCTGAAAATCCTGTGCTTTGAGCTCTTGAGCTATAAACTCTGTTTTAAGTGAAAGTATTAGACACTTTGCACAAAGTGTTCTGGTTCTGTTTGTGCAGAGTCTGCTACTCTGTTTTGTTGTTTATTATAAGTTCTTTGACTTGACTTTATAACCAACAGGCAGGAGATGTATTGCTTCCTGACAGCAAGGGTAAAACAAGACTCTTGGGAGAGAAGGGAACTCTCTGTGCTGTTGATAAAGAATTGTTTGTGTATCAAAAAACTGTGATAGAAATGACAAGGACCCCTAATGGAAGCCAAACAATTTACTCATGCAGCAGAAGAGGGTGTAATTTCCAGTCTGAAGCACTTTAGGGGCCTTCATCTGCCTTTTGCCATGTACTGGCTGTCATCCCATTTCCAGGAGTTATATTCTGAGTCGACCAGCACAGCTGTAATCTGCACCCACTGCTGTGCTAGTCTGTAAATCACTGCAGCTGGTTACACACTCTAAGTTACAGTGTGCAGCCTGAATGTGCTCCCAAGGACCCTCCCTGCCAGCGCCCAGCTCCCATCATACGGCCCAGGAAATGTATTTTTCTCCTGCCCTTCAGTGAGATTTCATCACTGGTTTCCATCTTCCTTTCAGTGATACGGTATCTGGTATTAGGGGTCTCTGCACAACCAGATCTCCTCCATGCATGGCTATCAGTGAGATACAAATCAACATTGTTTTTGTTATAATATAACCTGTTTTGTAATTAGGCAGGGAGATATACTCATGGCTTTCAGGTGTGCTAGTGATAGAAGAACTGTGAAATGGGAATTTCATTTTTTTATCTGATTAATTTTGATTGTTTAATTATTTTTATCTGTACATATGATTTTTTAAAATATCTCTTGGTTTTCCCACTGACCTAAATGCAAGTTTCCCTGAAGTTCATTCCTCAGGAAATTTATTCAAGATACTCATTTCAAGTGAATTGGGCAGTAAATTTGGGTCTGGTTTCTACTTCCAGTTTCATGATCAGGATGCTATTTTGTGAATTTACTGGGGTTTCCATTTGTCTGTATTTCAGTGACTCATTTGGGGGTAAGGAATTTTGCAAAAACATTATTAGCAAAAGCATTGCTGTTTTAAGATCACTGTTCCTGTTTTTTTTTTTTTTCCTTTTTACTGTGGTTGTATGGGTTACATACTGATTGACTCATTGACTGTGACTTTTGAAGCAAGTGAGAGAGTTTGCCGGGACAAGTAAGGAGCAGTGTATGCCCGTGTCCTTACGTAAGCAAAAGGTAAGCACAGAAAAAAACCCAGTCCCTCAACCAAGACCTGCTAGAAGGGGGCACAGAATTAACTGAACAAAGTGACCACTAGGATCTTCACAGGCATTTGCAGTGTTTGAATACTTTATGCCTACAAAACTAATCCTGACTGTATGACTCGCTGAGAACTATCTCGTTACCAAACACGAGCAAATACCAAGCAGCAACTGGAAGTATGCACAAGCCTGGTGAGGATGGGAAGACTGCTGTAGGGCACATCATTACAGTGACGGTATCCCATTCCTCTGTATGCCATCGAGAATCCAGTTTCACTCTCAATCCAATTTACTCTAGTGGAGGTGATGCCTGTGTTACAGACCGCAGAGCAGGCTGCGTGAAAATGGGGAGTCAGAGCTGCTGTAGCACATTCGGGCAGACGTTGCCAAAGCACTGCTGCCCCATCTTGCTGCGCTAAATAAGTCGTAGCTCAGGCCTGGCTTCTTTTGCTTTGTTTCTTTTATTTTGATTGTTTAACAGCCAACACTGAGTGAAATAATGACTGAAGGTGCAAGAAATAGCCTTGTGGTATGAAGAGTGAGGGTGGAGGGCAGGAGGAAGGAGTAAAAGCTTTCCCTTGTGGCTCATGGACTGTACGGTTTAGAAGGAAGTAAGATGTCTGCTCTTGCAGCCACACTGCACCTTCTGATGGCATTTGGCTTTGGCGACTCAGCTCATGATGAGATGAGCCATCTCATTTGGCTCCTCAGCTCCTGTCTTCCACTGATGGGTTCATAATCTGCTAAATCAGCTCTTTTTTTTTTTTTTTTTTTTTTTTTTTTTTTTTTTTTTTGAAGGATATTTTGTTGCTGACAGAGAGGCTGAGCATGGGAGAAAAGAAATGGTCTCCAGATCTTTTGCTGTTAACCTCCCTTGTCGGACAGCAGGCGGGGCCCGTTCCTCGCTGCCTCATCAAGTGGGACTCAGCGCTCTCGCCCAATCACTAAGCAAACAGCAGCAGCAGTGAAAGGTGTTAATGTCCTCCTGCTGCTTATTTCTGTCCCCGTGGCAGGGGTGGCAGACGAGACCATGCATCAGCTACATTAGCACAAGCTTACCATTATCTGTGGTTTAAACTGGTATGCTGGGTAGTAAGTGGGATTTGCTGAAGCGCAGGTGCAGGGTTCACTTGCGTTGATTCTGGTGCAGGAGGAAAAACCTCTGGAAAAGGAATAAAGCAAGTACATGGGGGCAAGTACTGTCAATAGCCCAATGAAGGTAAGAAGAAGCCCTAGCTCCCTTGTTCCCCTCAGTGGTAGTTGTTTTTGTGCAGGAGAATATTCCTAGGTGGGAATTTTTTATTCTTCATTTCCTTCATATCATTCGTATTCTCCTTTTTATAGGTTGAAGACAAGCAGTGAGAAGCAAGGTGATGTTCTGAAGGTCAAAAAGAAAATGTGTCTAAAGGCTTGGCTCTCAGGCCAAGACTGCTATGATGTGTATGGACAAACATGCCAGTCACAGTGTGTGGCATAGTGGCCAGCAAGGACAGTTTTCTCTTGTCTGCTGATTATTTGAAATTTGGGGAGTTCCCTATGGAATTATATATAGGGACAAACTAGCTGAAATAGTGAAATGTGAAATATTTTGAAATATAGGTTGAAATTTGAGCTTCTTGCAGTAGTGACCTCAGAACTGGCTCATCTCATCTTGGACTAAAAGTTTTTTTGTTGTTGTAGAATGTAATACCCTTTCAGGCTTAAGCTGAGTGGGGAAAGACAGTTTTTAGTCCACTCCTTGTGCAGAACGATTTGGGAATACTTATTTCTTTTAAAATTGGCTCTCTTGGGCAGAGAAGGAACTAGATATGTAGATGTGAGGGAGATTTTGCTCCTTCAATACTAGAGAGGAAAGAAACCTGCTTTGATGAGCTAAAGTCAGCTTCCATATGAAACCAAAGGCAAATTAAAAGGTGCAGGAACATAAACACTACAAATTGCAAACAAAAGGCCTTTTGTGGTAAGTTGCTGATCCTGATCTAGTCACATTGCTACTTCGTAGCGTGTGCAACCCAGTGAGTGCAGCTGCGCCCTGTGCCAAGGGAGCACACAGGCCTGCCAGGAGGTGCTAATCAAAGGAAGGTGAGGGTTAGGACTGTAGTTACAATTACAACCCTGGCTAAATCTATCCTTAGTTTTGTGCCATGGGGTTATTGATCCTAAGGAGAGAATAGGCTGTTTCCTGAAATCTGTTGTGAGGCGCAGGGAGAGAGACTAAGGTGTCAGGGAGAGCCAGCCACTTGGAGCAGAGCAGGTTTGACTTTAATTTAGGTCACAACTCTTCCTAATGTTTGTATGACACATATTGCTCTATGTATTTTTAAGTAAGTGGAGGAATGTAGTTAGCTGGTTTGCTCCCAAAAGACAGGAGAACTCTCTAAGCTCTGTCTGCAAAGTTTTCTCATCCAGTCTCTGTGCTGTTAATGAAACCCATTACATGGGTTTCTGCAATGAAACTGCGGCATGCTGCAGCTCCTGCCTCTCTGTCTTCTCTGTGGGAGCTGCTGCTTTTCCTGTGAACTGAGATGGGCCATTTGAAGAGTCCCCAGCACAGTCTAAACCTGATTCCTTACTGAAGCTCAGTTTTAGTGGGCTGTGGAAGACGTATTTTAGCAAGCTACATGGGGCTGTCTGTCCAAGGCTCTGATGCATAATTCTAAGTCATTCTTATTAAAGCTAATCAGCTATAGGCACTGTCTGTCACCCTGAGCAGCTGTTTATCTCCTAAATGAAAATTCCCACACCTGCGCCTGCCCTCATTACTGCTGCATCCCCACCACGTGGCCTCCTGCTCACTTCCTTCCCTTTCTAAGCAAGCTGTAGCTGGAAGTCAAAGGCAGAGATTTCTGTGGCCTCTAGGTGTTGTGTGTGCTATATGATAATTCAGAGGGAAGCCTTACGGTCCAGCAGCTGGAGCAAATGTCCACGAGACTGGCAGTGCCTGGGATGTGATGCTGGCTAAGCAGCTGACTGTGTGGCCTTGGGCAAGTCACTTGACCTCTGTATGCCTCAGTTAACCCAGCTGGAAAATTGGGTAAAAAGCAGAAATCTCAATGCTGTGTCTGAGCCGAGTTCTCCTGGGGAAAGATCTAAATGGCAGGAAGGTGGGTGTTTTACTGCTCTAGGCTTATGAATTATGGGAGGTATTTGGATGACTGGAAGTGCCAACTGGTGTAAATAACTGGTGTCCAGGTGCATGTAGAGGCTGGTGATAGAAATTGATGGCAGTGTTCCCTAGAGAAAAACATGTTTGGATTTTGTCTTAGGTCAGGCACATGCTATGTTTAGAAGAGAGGTAGTGGACAGCTGTGACCAGAGTTTAGTGAATGACTGGTATACTTGTGCTAGGAGGTTTTTTGTTCCTTTATTCCTTAAAGGTCTGATCTTTCCCTTTTGGGGCATCCCTGATTTTCCTGAAATATTGGGGGACTGTAAGATGAACTAGAAGTGTATTTGGTATAACTCGATAGACAGATTTCTCTAGGATTTGCAGGTATGAAGTAAATAAGGAGAGAGAAGGGGAAGGGAGTAGGTATAAAAGCAAATCTCAGGAAGAAAATCAGGTAAAAAGAGGAAAGTCTATTCTATTTCTACTATTTCTTTTAAAATATGCTGGCACAGTAGGTCAGCTTGTGAAATTAGAGCTAGAAACAACATAGCCCAGAGGAATGCACAAGTTACTCCCCAAAACTTTGCCTGTGGCCTTCCATCAAGCTTGGATCAGGAACTCCCTGTGATTTCAGTCCTGTGGCTCCAGGCTGCTGTCTTCCAGCCTACCTCAGTCCTTCCTGCATGCTTTCCTCATTCAAGTCCTGAATATCCCTGTAACTCTCACTATTCAGCTTTTCCTGGTAAACTAAAGCATGGGCACTTCGCAGATAGTTTGGTAGATATGTGTTTACCTATCAGGAAAAACGATGGGTAAGTAAAGGCACTGCAAGTTGAAACAGCTCCCCTCTCTGCTCTCCTTCTGCTCTGCTTTCTTCAAGCAGCAAGGCTGACTTGGATCTAGCATTTGCTTTTGCTACAGGGAGGTATGGTATCCAGTCCAGAGAAAGTAAGTGGCACAGCATGGAATTCAGGCATAAACTTCAGCCAGAAATGAAATGATTTAGATGGCAATAAAGATTCCTTCGATTCCTCACAAATTCCCCTATGCAGCCTAAGTGGCATTTTTCCCAGTTCCAGTCCAGAGGGATTCATATTAAGAGCAGACCTGTATGTACTCCAAAGTAACATTAGTCATTGGCCAAGGTCAGCAGGACAGAGGTTGCAATAGAAAGTATGTTTCCCGTCTGTCATTCCTGCTTGTCTTTTTTGTCCAGTTTGGTTTGCCTGTGTGTGTTCACCAGCTTGTGCCATCCACGTTTTTCCTCCCTTCCTCCCTTCCTTTTTAACTTAGAGATAATTGACATTGCTGAATTCAGAGGCAGGCACTTCATCTTGTCAGCTAGGTGCCAGCTTATCTAATCCTGGGCTGACGCACTTGGCTTTAGGCTGTGCTGTCACTTGCCCTGAGCTGTGCACCTGTCTGAGGTGCTCTGCCCACCTCTAGCACCCACCTGTTGCCAATGCTTCTTGCAGGTTGTCTACTAAAGATAAAGGAAGGGGGGGGTTGTGTCAGCAAAAGCCTGCAGAGAAGGATGAGGAGGAAGAAGAGCAGGAAACAGTAATAAATTACTAACAGTCATCTCTGAGCCATCTGCAGAAATCCCCATGACAATACAGGCACTGGGGTTATTGCTTGTAAGCAGTGCTGTTAACACCTTCTGCAGAGGAAAAGCTTTGTAAACACCCACTGATCCCAGAGAAGGCACCCACTGGAAGCCAAGTTTGCAACAGGCATTAATAATCCCATAGAACAATATGTGCCAGTTAGAAATAGTAGAGCTATTTATCTCCTGAGCTCTCCTGGGGAAGTTGCGGAGGGGGCTGGTTTTCTATATTTTTGATAGACACTTATTCATCGAGATCTTTTATATAAAAATGCATTAACAGAATGATACAGGGCAGATAATTGTGTTATTTTGCATAGACTTGGCTGAAGCATGAATGTGGTATTGTACAAATAGTTAGGAATAGGCAATCCTTACTCCAGATCTCACCATCTCAATAGTCAAATACAGGATAGATCAAGTGAACTGATGTACCCGCCATCACAAGAAGATCGGTGGCAGAGGTAGAGAAGAAAACAGGTCTTCTGGCTCCTGGCATATTGCCCTATCTGCTATATCACGTGCTCTGTGCAAGCACAGCTTTTCAGTAGAGTTTCACAGTGCTTTGCAAGAGCTGAATGAATCACCCCCAGAATCCCATGAAGAATTCATGAATGAATCTTTACCACAGTCCTAAGAAATGAGTATTATTGTTCCCAGCTTGTAGGAACCTGAGGCACAGGTAAATGGCTAACCCAAGGTAAATGGCAAACAAACCCCCAAGGTTTTCACTCCTGATCCTGATCAAATATTGCTTAAAATATTAGTAGCAGATGACAGGCCTGCTGCTCCTCTTTTTCATACGAAAGGAATCGGTCAGCAACAGGAAGTTCCACCTGAATGTGAGGGGGAATTTCTTCCCTGTGAGAGTGACGGAGCCCTGGAACAGGTTGCCCAGAGAGGTTGTGGAGTCTCCTCTGGAGATCTTCAAGGCCCGCCTGGATGCAACCCTGTCTAACATGCTCTCGGTGACCCTGCTTGAGCAGGGAGGTTGGACTAGATGATCTCCAGAGGTCCCTTCCAACCTTACTGATTCTGTGATTCTGTAATAGACTGCTAAATCTAGCCCACAAATCTTTGTTCATTTCTGTGTATGTTTAGAGGACTTGGAGGAAACTAGTTTTTTGTTTGTTTTAATGTCTTCTTCCCTACCTGAAAAACTGCCTTGTCACTAGAGAGTATGGCCTAGCCTAGTGTCCAGGAGAAGTAGGTCTGGTATGGGTAGTGCAAGTCAAAAGAAGCTTCATCCATCCATTGAAACATTCCCTAAGATAGAGACTGATTTGTCTTCTGCTCCCTAGGTGGCATTCCTGCCTTCCCACCTCTTGGTACTGTCCCAGGGACCTCCAGCTCTGTGGCTTTAGGCTGCACAGGAGCCCCAAAGATTTTGGGACATTTTTGTGACTTTGGTGAAATTCCATAGAGCCTGAAATTTGAGGCAGGCAACTCATCTTAGCCCCTGTGCCTGCTGTTGCTGGTTGAAGGCAAAGCCACAAGCTATCCCTGGAGAATCATGCAGCAGTGACTCCTGCTTGGCAGAGAGAAAAGGATTTAGATCCTGATTATTTACCTTGAAAACAAGATTGGTGTCTCCATTTGTATCAGTGAATGGTTTTCCAAATGCTCTGACTTTCCAGGGAAAATGCATGCTATATAAAACACCTGACATCTGCCGAGTTTCAGGTGCCTGCCAAATTCTGCCCTGTCCCAGGTGTGCTTATTCCCTATGAAGCTGTTGCTGCCAGCACAGTGACAACATACTACACGTAGAGGAGAGGATGGTGCTGATCAGTCCCACTGATAGCTGTGTTGGCTGAGTCAGATTGTGTTGCCACGCGCTCAATCCCCTGCTTATCACAGGATGCAGCTGTGTGCTACTGGAACCCGCTCTATCAGCACTTCTGCCTTTCTCCTGGAGGATTTTAATAGGCCCTGCATAGTATGCAGGAATTAGGTAGCGTCTCTTTAAGCAATTTGTAAATGCCCAAGAGTGTTCTTGATATATATATATATATTTTTCTTGTAGAAGCCACCAGAACGAATCCAAGCAGTAGCTGATGTAGGCAGCAAGACTTCGCTTATTTATATCCAGCAGAAATGTTAATTTTGAATGAGGCAGTGTCCATGTGACTTCTTATTTTTAACATTGTGCAGAGAGCAAATACGCAATGCTCTCCTGACATACCTAGTCTGGAGAGGCCTGCCTGTGCAGCGAGGATGTGCAGCTCCTCAAGAGCTTCAGTACTGTTAACTTTGTTCCTGAGCGTCCAGCACCAGGAGCACCTACCATTTCAGATCAGTAGTGGCACAGTGGAGAGCTGACCTTGCTCCTTTTTCAAATGGAGCACCTGCTTAAAAACTGTTCTCATATATTCTGTTTAGAACAAAAGAACAAATTAACAGATCATAAACGTAAGCTTTATTCTTAAAAGCAAATATTAGCAGCAGGTAGTGAAAAGAGGTAGATCTTTATTTCAGAACATTGTAGGTAAGTAAGTATGTATCAATATATAATTAAGCTGCTATAAATTTGAGCTCATCTGTGGCTTTTCTTTGCCAGTCCTTTTCCTCCATCTCTACTGGACAGAGCATTTTCCTGTTGTTGTTAGCCCTTTCACTCCATTGTAATCTGCTTCTGAGTACAGGATCCTCTTTTCCTTCCAATGATTAATTCTCTAGAAAGGCATCAGTGAAGAGAGCTAACAAATTATCATTTAGGAACTTCCCACTAATGGGTGAAAAGAAGATGTCTTTTTTCCTTACGGAGAAAATGGCGAAGCAGATGCATACAGTCATTTGTGGTATAGTTTCACTGAGCAGAGCAGAAATGTTTCTGGTTGATGAGTAGGGAATTTCTGAAATGAGTGAACTCCTGAGAGAAGGGTAGAAATGGATGCCAGTAGTTAGTTTCCATCTGATGTCCTCATAGAAATCTGGACTGTAGTCCTGGCTGTGTATTGGCCTCCTGTTGACCTTGGCTGTATGAACACACGTATCTATGAACACAGGGTTTGAGAAGTGATTAGGGAATGGCAGCCATAATGAGTGGGGAGTCAATTAAATGATTGCTGCAGAAGGTTTAAAACGAACAAAAGGAAGTAGTTTTTTGCGTAGTGCCATCATTAAATTTTGCAAGTTATGGGAGCCAGATGCATGCATAGGTTCAAAAAAGAGCTCAGACAAGGTGGTCTGGATACGTATTCCAGCTGGAGAGGTGCCTATGTTGCTGACTGCTGGAAGCTGAGGGATAGATAAACCAGGGAGGAATCACTCCCTTGCTGCTCTGTTTGTCAGTGTTTCTGCAAATGGTGGCTCCTGGTGTCTCTTGGGAAGTCACTGGACTAGCTAGACCTCTGATCTGACTCAGTAGGGCTGTTTTTGTGGTCTTGAGTCACTTCACAGCCACCTCTATCTCCTTTCCCGGTATGTGTAAGGCTAGAACTGTGTATTTTTGTACTTAGATGCATTAAAACAAAGGCATGATCTTAGATGGGGCACTTAGGAAATACAAATAAAAGTGATCACTGACTTAAAGTAACTTAATTAAATTATAAGCCCAGAATCAGATGGATCAATAAATCCTTTTATTTATTTTATTATTATGTTGGTAAATTTGGTGCTGACTTCTGATGACCAAGTACGTGCAGAACTGCGCTGTTCAGCCTGCCGCTTTGGACCTGCTGTGGGCTGCAAAGAGCTCTGCGAGGAGCCCGCTGGACTATGTCATCCCACGCGGAGCGTGGACAAGCGAAGCGGCTGCGTCTCGGGGGGTGGAGGAGGTACTGCGTGTCGTGCGAGATGGTCGTAGCTTCCCTGTGCTTCCCTTGCTCCTGGCAGGTTGATAACAGCTCCTTGTTCACTTGTGGTGGAACAAATATTTGGTGCACGTGCTCTTTGCCATTAGGAAAATGCCATTTGGAGCAGGTGATCATTAAAGAGCTCTTTTGTTTGATAAAAGGCATTTGGGGTTTGGTTGAGCAGAAAATGTATTCATTGCAGATTAACTTTCAATTGCAGCTTTTTTGTTGTTGTTGCTCGTTCGTTCCTTTTTTTAAGCTGTCAGTGTGTATGGGAGCTGGCTTTGTATATAATCTCCATGCTCTCTGAGAACTCATTGAAAAAAAAATGTGCAGTTTCCCATATGTATCGACTGAATGCACTGAGGGCTGAAAATTCTGGAATGATTTTTAAGTTCCTGTTGGGCATCATGAGAATCTGGAGCTGATTGCACTGGGGGCTGGATAGCAGGCTGGCGAAGTGCGTGTTCCTCCCTTGCAGCTCTGCCAGGGCACTTCAGCCTTGCCTTCCTCTCCTTGCCTGGGGTGCCGCAGGGCACCACAGATTTAGCTCACATCATCCGTCTCTTCGCCTCTTCCGACCTTCTCCCTCTTCCTATTGCGCCGTCTGAGCTCCCCTTTCTCGCTTGGGATATCGTGTTTCTGGTGATGTGGATAAACCTCCTGTATGTCTGGACACAAAGTCACCGAGTTAAAGTCACTTGGGGCTGAAGTGACGCTGGAACCTAGAATTGCACGCTGAAATGCTGAAGTGCGAGACCGAGACGTCACCAGCAGCTTTTCTCCTGCATCCCTGATTTTCCGGGCTTCTTCCTGTGATTTGTGTGTAGCAAAGTTGATCCCCAGTTGCTCAGCATATTTTGATTCTTTCCCCCTCCCCCCTGCAATTCTAAAGTGCAACATTTGGAGAGGGAGGAGGAGAGAAACAGCAGTTTTTGTGACCTTTATTTTGTTCTTGTCCTTTCTGCCAAGGGAACCGAAGGCTCTTTAAAGGGACTGGTGGGCACTGTTCAGTGCTTTCCCATTCCCCAGTGCACAAATGATGGATCGCTCCAGCTGCACATGCTCTCTCTTGCTCTCTCCAATGTAACGTTATGTTTTTAGCCCCGTTCTGGAGAGCAGCAGTATTTAGGATTGTGCAAGGATGCCTTTAGGATGCATGCTGATTTGCTCATAAAACAGGGGGGATGGAGGGACTGCAAAGTGAGGGAATGAGAACTGGGTCAGACAGAAGCTTCCAAAAAGCTTAGCTTATTTGGAGAAGAGTAGAAGAAGCCAGAATAACAAACCGTAGGACAGAGAAATTGATTCTCCCTTCCTTCTCCATCATACTCTCCTCCGGGTAAACCTGTTTCGGTTGATAGTGAATATTTCATGCATGTTTCGTGCTGAGCATTTTCCGAACTGTGGTGTCCTAGTTTTTTCCACCTCCAGCCCCAAAGGAATGTTTTTACATCATGGAGCTTTATTTTTGGGAAGGGGAGGAGGGAGCGGAGGCTGCAGGCTTGCAAAGAGACGGCAACAAAGCCTGGTTCAGAGAACAGCTTGGCTCAGGTGTCTCAGCCACGAATCTCACCTCCTCTCCTTTGCTCCCTCCAAAAAGCTCAGTGAAGAGGGTCTGCTCCCAAGGGCTCAAAACGCAGTTCCAAACAGAATAAAATAACCTTAAAAATGGCACCTTTTCTCTGCCTGTGACTGCTCTCTGCACGGTGCAGTAGTCAGAGCTGCTTAGTTAGCTGACAAAAACAAGCTGCTGCTACTGTAGATAGCTACAGAACGGAAGAGCCACGTCTGTTCTACTGCATGCACCAGTACCCGGGCTACTGCCTCATTTCTCCTTCCGTGTCGACTGTCCCCTCAGGAAGGAGGAGGAACCAAGTTCTTCCCTTCTTTTTGCCCCCTTCCCTCCCCTCCATGTTGAGAGACCAGCTAAAAGTTGGCTGGTCTGACAGTGAGAGCCCAGAAGCCTTTCACAGCCTGACCTGGTGTCCGCTAGGGTCAATCTTGAGTCTTTTGAGTTAGTTAAGTCAGGCTCCTTGTCCTTTAAAGGAAACCCTCCAAGCCTGCTGGCTATTTAGGAAGCAGGGGATGGAGCGCTGTCTGCCATTCTGTCTCAGTGTCTTACTCGCTTTTGAAACCGGTATTTTCAAGGTTTCCAGAGTAGTTTCTACATGCTCTCGTGAGGCTGGTGAAAGGAGCCTGGCTGAAGCTGGGACCTTGCACACACAGTGCGTCCTGCTGACTCTGAAAGGGCCACGGCAGAGTGAAGTGCCCCACTGATTGGCCTCCAAGCACAGCGAAGTCTGCATTAATTTCCATGTCTTATTCCAGCTTCTTTCTCTGCTTGCTGCAGTGATAGCAGTTGCGTATGTTTTTCTTGCTGTTCCGTTCAGAAGTGCACTGATGAAACCAGCATCTTCAGAGAGATCCTGAAGACGGGTGTCTGTGCACTGATTACAGATGGGCATGAGCCGAGCAGCTCTGCGCCTCTTGTTGTCCTCCACCCCAACAAACTCTGAGGGAGTTTGAGATCCCAGAACCTGATCCAGATTTGAGTTTCACGTGTGCTTCTACCCTTTATAATAGGCTGAACAACTGTGAATCCTGGAAAAGTCCCACCACCTCAATATGCTTACTCATATTAGCCTCTGAAAAGTACACTTTATCTGACTGGCTGAATTAGCGTCTACTGTAACCAAGATAGCAGCGCAGCAATTCAGAGTCTGACTCACCCCTATTATGGACTGCAAAGCCCAGCGCTTGGGTTGCCTGATTCCCTACATAGCCTCTCTGCTGCTGCCTGGTTATGCTCGCCCTCTGTGCTCACTGCCCGTTATTAAGGGGCACGGACGAGCAGAGTTTTCTCCTCGCACCACTGAGCCGTAGCTCTGGATCTTCTGCTGCCCCTGCCTCAGTCCGTGAGCTGAAGCGCTTGCTGTGTGACTTGTTGGTCTGCAGCAAGTGGTGTTCCTGCATCCTGAAGGACGTGGGGCAGGAGCAAAGAGTGAAGCTGCTTGGTTAAAAGCTAATGGTTTAGGTGCAAGATTTTGGTTGGTGGGAAAAGGACTAAAGGTGGTGATGGTGCAGCTTTGTTTCTTGGTGAGTCTTGCCCTCCTACAGAGGAGGGAAGAGGAAGAACAATTCTTCATGTGGTGGAGGCAGGAGGAGAGCTGTGGAATATCCCCAAAGAGCACGCTCCACCTCCACACTGTTACAAAACAGCGGTTCAGCAGGGGACACGGAAGCACTTAGGGAAACTGCAGCTGAAACTAAGCAAACCTTTCAGTCTACTTATCACAGCGTTTGCAGTCCCTGCTTCAAGGAGAAACAATAATGAATAAAAAAAAAATCTTGCAAAAGGAACTGGTATCTATCTAGAGTACTGGATGGAAGAAAAAGTGACAAACAAAATCACTAGCTCCTGCTTTAGAAACTGTTTGTTAAAAATAAACCATCATTCACTGCTGCAGTCCTGCCAGTACCTCCCTGCTGAGAGCAGGAGACCCAGAATCCTGCCATCTTTGCAGTGCTTGTGCAGGCTGCAGAGTTAACAGCTCTTTCTGTTGTCATGACAAGGATTCTCTGCTTCCTAGCATGAAGCTTGCTGCATTATTGCTAGTCTGTCTGTAAGGCCGACTGCTCTCCTTCCCAGATCACAAGGCGCTGTATTTTCCTGTGCTCAGAACAGTGTCCTGGGTCTCTATTTGCATCCAAGGGCACAGTTTGCTGCCTCCTTCTTTCTTGCTGCTTTCATGGTACAAGTGAGGACCAGAACAGTAGACAAGTGCACCATAACCAACCGCAGATCAAGTCCTCAGCCTTGACAGCGTGCTTTGAATTTGCATTTTGCTACATGGGATATGCTGCAGACTTTCCCCCAAACCACTTCATTTTCTGGAGGCTGTAAGTTGAATTAGCAGTGACGTTTGACATTTGAAACATAGCGTTTTTGATCTGTGTTTGGCAGAGGGTGTGCCTTATCATGTAACACTAATGACACTAATGTCAATGTCTTAGTGTGAGATATATAAAGCAAGAGACCATCTCTGAGTGTTTATAGCCTGAACAGGCTATGCCGGTGAAAGGGCAGAAAAATGTGGGAAGAGTTGGATATCTCACTTTCTCCAGTCTCTAAATAGTGAGCCAGGGTACAAATAGATTACATGACCTGTCCAGGATAAAAGATATTTTCAAAAACATTAGAAATTGAACCTACAGTTTCTCAGTCCTATGCCAGCCCCTTAAGCTTAAGCCCCCTCTCCCAGGGCAGAGCAAGCCGGAATTTGTTTCCGGCTTCTCGGAGAGGTTTGCCAGAGTCGGTCACAGGCCCAGCGGTAATTATGGGATCCTTGGGCAGGTTTATGACTTCCTTTGGATAGCATACAAAATACTATGGTTTTCTGTTTTTCAGCCTAAGATCAGGTAATAATGAAATAATGAAGCTAGTTTCACTTTGACTTTTTTATTTAAACAGGCATGCCTTTCAGCTCTAACCTTGCCCCATGAAACTTCCAGATTTCAGCTTGTACGTATTTTGTTGGAGATATGTCAAGGATAGGTTTGGATTCTGACCATGTACAGGTTCAAATTTAGAATTATGTGTATACATCCTGGTTTGCATCTTTTATTTCATTTTAATATTATCTCTATTTTGTATGCATGCTTATGCCAAAAACTACACGTGCCCGTTATATGGGGTGCCTTTCTTCCTGGGGAGTACATAGACCATGTTTGCTGTAATGAGACTGACTGCTCTCACCTCCACTGAGACTTAACAGCTGTCTGACAGCAGCTCCAGAATTTTGGAGGCCTAGACGTTTCAGAGCAATTGGCTCAACTCCCATGACGAGGCCAGGTTTTGCAACCAACAGTGGTGTCCACTGGCTCCTTAGCATCTTGAAAAATCCTATTTTTTATAGTGCCTAATTGGAAAGTGGATTCTTCTTAAAATCTCAGCTGTGGGTAGTTCAGCAGCTGAAAGTCTGTCTCCAGGGTGCTTAAAGTGGAGAACCCCAAATTATTGAACATTTTTTGAAAATGTAGGCATTACCTTCTGCTGCCACCCACAGGAGAGCTGTCTAAGGGGAAACATCCTACTTAAGGGGATTCCTGATGGAGGAGTTGCCAGCATCAGATGAAACTCCCACTAGCTGTACCTAAATTCCCAGAAGGAGGTGAATATTAAATATGAGCAGTATTACAGAAAACTTTACAATGTTTTTCAGTGGTGATTTTTTTTTTAATGTTAACAATTGCAGTATTAAAAAAACTTCATTTGCAAAGAAGCTTTTGGCTAAAAATTCTTTCACCCTAATGTAAGAAAGTCCCCTGGGTTCCAGTTTGAAGAATGTTTTTCTCGGGCAGGAGGAGGGTGCTCGCACATCGCAAGGACCTGACCCGGGTTAGGTTAGCAGGGGCAGGTTGCTTTACGGTGACTGACAGCAGTCCCCAGCGAGGAGGATGTGCGTGCTGTTCAGGGCCAGAGCTTTCGAATCCAGGCTGCTGCTCACGTGTGCCGAGCAGGTCCATGAGCCGCCATCCACGTGATGGTGACACTGTGCTGAAGTGACTGCCTGCTCCGGGGTCCCGAGGAGAAGTTGCTTGGGAAGGGCAGGAAAAGGATGAGGATCGTTCCTGAAGAGACCACCTCGTGCCTGGCTACTCCGAGAGCTGGCTTGGGGAAGGGGGCTAGCTGGGGGCAAAGAAGGGGCGAGTTACTGCCCAGCAGGCACCGAGTCGTCGTTCCCTGGGTTTGAACGGAGCTGGTGGGCGAGCAAAGCTCTTATGTGACGGAAGGAAAAGCACCGTGAGCGCGTTGGAGCTGACCGAGGAGCCTTTGGAAAGCACGCAGTTTTCTTCGTTTCTCTGCGGGTTCTCGCTGCTCTCTGTTTGTCCGGCAAGACAAAATGCCGCATTGTAAGGCTGACGTGCGACGCTGAAGGGTTCGTTGTTGCTGTCTGTGTGCAGGCAGTGTTGCAGAGGGAGCAGGAGGGCTGACATCACTGCATCTGTTTTGTACCAGCACATTGGGTCATGTGGAGCTCCCTGATTCTTCTGATGATCAGTTGAAAAATGGGAGTGTGTCTGATTACATTTTGGAGATGCTTGACAGTCAGGTTCTGTCTGCGGGCAGATCGTTGTTTCGGGAAAGCCGTCGCTGACTGAGGGCTTCCCTTTCGGCGTTGCTCACTGCGTTTTGCTGAGCAGTTGCGCTTGTCAGGGGCTTGAAGGGCACAGCCTGCTTCCTCAGGCGCTCTGCTGCGTTCGGAGAGTCCTGTCTCCAAGGGTAAATTAGAGTAGGCTCGCAAATGTTGTAACGTCTGCTTTGCTTCTCATGGTTTTGTATTCTTTTGTATTCAGAGGGCTAAAAGAGAGCAGCAGTTGCGCTTAACCCACCAGCCTGGCACTTTCACGTGTCCTCGACATATCTGGTTGGGAAGCTGGCACGGAGTCTTTGGTCCTAATCTGCAAAGATTACAGGGGCCTTTTGCATGGGAGGTTGTTTCCATACATCCGTTTTAAGGCTTTACTGTGTCAGAGCATCAGTGTAACAGTGAGCCAGGCACAGGCACTGTAAGGACTGCAGTGCAACTCCTTTTCCTGATTTTTAAGGTCAGAACCTATTTTCCTATGTGGCAGCGCGAAAAAAAAAAAAGAAAAAAGGAAGTTTCCCTTTAAAAGCAGTCGGGGAAGGGAGAAAAGCCTTACGCAGCAAGGAGGAGGCAACATCCTCAGTCTTTAGGTGGCTGTGGCGGTGGCAGCAGCAGTCGCGTCCCGGGTGATTAATGAGCAGCCCGGCCGCGTGTGAGGAGCGGAGCGCCAGCCCCGTCGTCGTCGCAGACCTCGCTGCGGGGATGCCCCGGGGGAGGCGGCGGCGGCTCCTCTGCGGCAGGGGAGTGGGGGCGGCTCGGCGAGGGCTGGCGGCGCAGAAGGCAGCAGCTCCTAATGGTGCTGACGTCTTAATCGTCTTAGTGGGTTGGTGGCTCCAGCAAAGACTTATCTCGCGCCCCCATACTGCTCCAGTGAACAAAGGCGTTGAGGAGCGTAGCGTGACCTCATGGCACTAGGTAGGTAGGTTTGGGGCTGGAAAAAGCAACTCTATTTAAAGAGGTGTCAGAAGGGGAAGGATGAAGGAAAGAAGGGAATTCTCCAGCCCTGGTTAAAAATAAAATGCAAATCATATTTTAGCCCTTTGGCTGATTTTTTTTTTCTGCTGGTTTAGGTTCACTCCTGCAAAATCCAGGTGATACCTCAAGGAAAATGAGGGCATTTCAAAAAGGCACCCCAGTTTCACATAGCAGAACGACAGTTGTATATAGGCCCTCCTAGGCACCACAGTAAACTGTGTTTGGCAGCGCTTGAGGCATTAAGTGACTGTTCAGCTCCATGGTATCGGCGCCTGCTCAGTCCCTGGTGTGTAGTGCAAAGGGAGGTTTGCGCAGGACTTGGAGCCAGCCAGAAAGCCAGGAAAAGCAGCATGCAGCAGGGGCAGCTTCGGAACAGAACCAAAATACCAATAATAAAGTCATTCGGCCAACGGGACTTGTGGTAAATGTACACTCACCCATGAAGGCAATCCCCTCAGGTCATCTGAAAATCCTTTTGGTTGAATAAACAATCTGAGGGAGAAAAAAATCAGGCTGGGTGAGCTGCTTCTGGCCTAAATTTGAAAATCAAGCTCATTCATTCATATGAACCCTCTGTAGACTTACAGTCATGTTCCACCTTTGAAGTCCAAGGTTTGCAGTGTAACAACAGACACTTTTCTCAGGAGAAAGAAAACTACTATAAACTGGGTAGTTAAGTGTGGCTTCAGGTCTTAAGGAGATCAGGAGCAGACCAGTCCTCCTGAAGAGGCAAATGGAGATGCTGACTCCTGTCCAGAGTCCAGTTTGGAATTGGCCGAGAGGATTTGCCCATGCACATGCCAAAGGATGAGGAAGGGACACAGCTATGCACCACAGCTTTCCTTTCCCTTTACAAGGACTGTTGTCTTATTTGACAGTATTGGGACTATTTTTAAGGGAGGGCTGTTTGCTTTGTTTTTTCTTGTTTTGCTTCTACTCTGTTTCAAATTTAAAGAATTGCTTTGTATTTCCTTAATGGGAGCATATCAGAGCTTTATACTCCATATTTTTTTCCCTAAATGAAGCTTCTGCTCATCTTTTTGAAGACAGAAATAAGAAACTCAGGACTTCAGTAGGCAGGCAGCGATCGCCTCTCCTGCGGGCTGTAACTGGCTGATTGTTTGCAGAGGTAAGGGATGAGAGGGAGAGACAACAGTGTTTCTGGGATTTTGGTATTCCTGGAGAGTGCTAAAATATATTCCTGGAGACATCTCAGGTTTCTCACACAGGATACTGTTTCCACTTAAGGAACTGAGCCAACAGTGCCTTGCTCCCTGCATAAATATAGACATATCAAAAGGGATCTCACAACAGCAGTAGCTCTACAAAATGCACGTTGAAGTGTGTCAGAAATAAGGACTATCCCCACTTCTCGGCTGGCTGCCGAGAACTCAGGCTAAATGTTTCTCGTGTATAGGTTTGCAAGAAGTTGCAAGGTAAGATTTTCCTCACCTTCTTACATCTCTTCTTCTTTCTATTACTTGAAAGTAGATCCTAGACTATGTAATAAAGGTGTGGGCTAAAGGATACTCTTAAACTTCGTTAAGATAGAAGTAAAATATTTTCTACCAGTTGAGGTCCCTGTTCACACTAAAGGAGAGCCTAAAAATGTTCTTTATTACTGAAAACTTGCAATGAAAAAATCACTTTTGCCTCAGAGAAGAGTAGCATGGAACAGAAAAGATTAAAAATTTAGAGAGTAGCATTGCAGGCATAAGAATGCAAGAACAGAAAGAGTTGTCTGAGAAGACTCTCTCGATTCCTAGAATTTCACAGAATGTAATTATTCCTGAGTGGCTTCTGTGATGGCATAAGGAATCCGCCCCAAAATAAAATACAGACTTCCAGTTTGGATGTGTAACATTAGTCTAAATATGGGAACGTGTAGGCAGCAGAATGTTACAAAAGGACTTGACAAAACTCTAGAATAACCCCGGATTGTCCACTTAGGATAGAGTAAGACTGTTACTGAAAGAGTGAAAAATGCCTTGGGTCTATTTGATTGTTTCGTAGCCCTCAGTGAAGAAGAGGGCTGGCCTGCTAAAACCACCACAGCTCCTTCTTGGCTGCTCTTCTGACCTGTCTCACTGAATGGCCTGGAGCAATAGTTGTAAGACCCTTAAAAACAAGAGGGATTTGCTAGTATTGCTATGTTCCTCTGGTAAGCAAAAAATGAGATGGTTTGGGGGAAAGTTCCCACAGAGCTTCCCAGAGTGCCCTACAAAGATTCTTTGTAGGAAACCCTTTGCTCATCTCATCTCCCTGGACCCGCCAAACTGCATCCAGCACAATGCAGTGAAAAGAAGGAATCTTCTACTGCTGTCCTGTGGTGTCATGCAACAACCTACAGAAAGGAAATCCTGTGCCAAGAGCCTCTGTTTCAGACTCAGAGGAGGCACTGTGAATAGGGAGCCTTGCTGTATTGGTGTGGGATTTGGCTTGAGGGTAGAAAGTAGTAGATAGGTGAAACTTCTGAGCCACATGCAAATCCGTATTATAAAGCTATGTAATACGGTATAAACTCTGGCATCATACATATGATGATCACCTCCTATATGTCTTTAGGTTTTGCATCTAAACAGAGTTGTATGGTGCAAGGACAGCGTGTCTTACAGAGGTACTTTCCTCTCAAATACATTTACATAAGCTAGGATTCAGCACAGGGGCCAAACAGCACGAATGTTGTGCTGCTACCTGAGGTTACTGCTGGGTTTCCTCAGCATGGCACTTTTTTTTTTTTTTCCCTTTGTCTGTCCCGTGTTTGTGTGGGAGGCAGTAAAAGCTTTCCATGGAGGGAAGGGCTTTCTCTATTGGCAAGAAAAGGGCTAATTATGTCTTCTATAAAGAGAAGTGATTGGTTTCTTTTCAGTTGAGTGAGGATGACATGAACAGCATCCCTTGCTTTTTCATTCCGAACTCAGTTGTGATCATATTGCTGAGTCTTTGAAAACTCCCTGATTCACAGGTTGTTTTTGGCGTGTTCTAAACATCTGGGAACAAGGTTCAGCTGACTGATAAATGTGAACCCTGGCAGAAAATGCTGAGAAGTTTGAGGGAATCGATCTAGCCCAGCTGTCCATTTCAGATAGTGCTGGTTCCAAATTTAGCCTGCCATTTTGTTAGCAAATTGTTTTCAAGTACTTTTTAATCTGCACATGTAAGTGCTATCGTAAGTATTTGGCAGGTGCAAAGGATTTTGAATTGGATTGTGAAAATTAACAGGCCGTCAGTATGTGTGTCAAAGCATCCCAAGGTGCATGGGCCTAAGATCGTATGATTTAAGTGAACCTCCATCTTCTGATTTCTTCTGCTTCTGTAATGCTGCCTCAGCTTCTTTCAAGAATAAGCGTATCCAGCCTCTCTGCTCTTTTCAGAGAATGAGCTAAGCTCATCTGGTTATCATTAGAGCTTTCCTCTTATTCCATGTCATTTTTGAGTCATTAACACTTTCTTTAGCAATATGTTATTCTCTGAGATAGCAAGGTGGTGAATCCTGTCCTTGCTCTTCATCAGAAGCCAAAGAACTTCAAACTCATTATTAGATGTTTGCTTAGGGCAGATAGAAAGGAATGGGAACAGTATCAGGTAAACAATAACACTTAAAGGCTGAAGATGCAAGACCTGTAACAGAACCCTCAGAAATAATGAAAATATCACCTTCCTTGCATATTTTGAATGCCTTCATTTCTTTATTTTTCCTGGTTTCCAAGCAGTAATGTTGTATTGGTGGGTGTGTCTGCGTTGCAGTATACCGTTTGTCATATAACTTTGATCGCTTCAGAACAATTACCTTCGTAGGTAATTCAACAGAGAAACCTATGCTGTAAAAGTGGCAATCATTATGTGAAAGAGATCATCTATTTTAGGATCGGGAATTCTTTCAGCTCTGGTTTAGTCTGATAAAACTAACGAATTCTCCGTTAGGACTTGGAAAGGCTCAGAAAGACTGTACGGTGGTATGAATAGGATCTGCAAAGTAATGTTCTAGAGAGAGCTTCAGAAATAGTGAGGGAGGACTCAGATTACAAGACCTATCACGAAGGATTAGAACTAAAGATGGAGTTTGTTATTCATTGCTGGCTCACTCTGATCTCATTTAATAGCAAAATTCCCACTACCTTTTCCAAAAAGTGGTAGGCCAATGCTAAGTACTTCTGAAAGTCCAATCAGACTGAATATTGCATGGAAAGTACCATGAAGATGTGAAGCAACCCTGTATTTGACCCTAGAGAATTTGTTAAAAGAACTTTGTAGATCTTTCCTATCACATTTCTCTCATCATCTTATGCTTTTTTTTAATCATCTGTGAATGTCTTAATTCTGCCAAAGTAGAAATAATAGTTTTCTCTTTTCAGAAGGCAATTCTCCCTTGTAACTGTCTTTTCCTTTAAATGGAGGATAACTTGCTGAAGAGCAAGACTAGAAATCTGAAATGCATGTGGGCATCTTGTACGACTTGGTCTCAGCAAACCCTCATGGGAATTTGCTGGTGCTGTGTATAGAAAGCGACTGCCTTTGGAGTATGTCACCAAGAATCTGAGAAAGTTATATTACATGGCTGCAAAATATGGTATACTGACCTATGTGACCTTGTGAACTCCACTCCCAAGTCATGCTCTAAGGTTTTGCATCAAGATTTCTGATTCCAAACTGGTCTATGACTGTTCGTAAGCTGTAGGTACAACCTGGATGTAGGAGTTGCCTTTTGTGATTTGTTTCTGAATTTGGTAGAGCATCAAGAAGGAATTTCTTGCTTTGGGAGGTTTGCTGCGTTCAGTGAATATCCAAGGTATGACTATTTGCCATTTGTTGCTATCTGAATCTCTGTGATTCTTTATTTTTTTGGGGGGGGGGGAGGGGAGAAGGGGCAGGAAGAAGAGAAGCAGATGGCTCATTCTATTACTAAATGTTTACTGGAGTTAGTTTGACTGGGCCCTTTAAGAAGTGTTTAAGCTGTCTTTTCTCAGGGAATTGTGGACAATGTGGAGAAGGAATCACTTGGCATATCCTCAGTAACATTGCCTGTTCTGAGATGCTTGGTAGCCTCTCTTCGCAACGTTGTTTGTAAAGCTCCCTTGCCAAGAGGTTTCTTGATCCTGATATTGATATTAGTTGATTGGCTGCAAGATGTCAGCAGCACCTGCAGTAATAAGGGACTGGTGTGTGATGGGAAGGATATGCTGGAGAAGAGCAGAGATAAAATGACTGAGAAACAAAATGTTCATTCACTGCTGTCTTTGATCTCTTAACTCCAGCTGTGAGAGATCCTGGATGATGATGGCAGGAACTGACTAATTTTCTGCTGCTTCTGTTGCTTGTACAAAACAGTGGAAGATGTTGTCTTCACTGAGGGGAGTACAAGTTTTTCTGTAATGTCTTTTGTTGCAGGCTGAACGCAAGGAGAGACAGGGAGTGAGTACAAGCAGCTTCAAGACTGAAGCAAAACATGTGATTTTTATTTCTCCCTCTCCTCCCTTTCTATCTCTAGCTTTTTTACTCCTCTCCCTGCCTTGTTAGCAATCCTTTATGCAGATTAAAACATAACAGAGAGCCTCTCAGCCAGAGCTACTCTGTTTGCTGCCTTCATGATGTTGAGGGCACAAACAGATGTGCCAGGCATCCTAGAGAAAGTTGTTGCATCAGGACTAGTGTCATCTTGAAAGCTTTTGTTATTCCTCAGCACTGAGATGTGGTAACTGAAGGGAGGGAATCAGCTTTGCAGCATCCGTTGAACTGTCTAGCAACTGAATTTAATTCAGAGTGGGAATTGAGAATGAATCCATAAAAATCATTTTACTGCGCGAGTCACTAAAGAGTCAAGAGTAACAGGTTTGGAACCTCATTGCATTGGCTAGGTTCATACAGGTAGCCCAGAAATGAAGTTATTCAGAGATCACTGCTGGTGTCCCATGCTGTTCAGGCTTGTCTTGCAAGACATGAAAATACATGTTTGTGGCAGAGGTGGGTCTGCAATAAAAGGTTTTAGTCCCATGTCTGTGTGAGCGGGCAGGATGTTCAGAACTGAAGGGCTAGTTTATGTCATTGTAGAGATACACTAGATTTTTAAGGACTTACTTTCATATTTTACATTTCTCTAACCCCATGAAAGCATGAAAGCAAATGGATAGGAGATGATTTGATCCTTGGGAGAACTTGGAATGGGATCTCTTGCTTATTGTCTTTCCTTTGAGTAAATCCGTAGCGAGGAAGCACAGAGACTGCGTACACAGAGATCAAAGCAGGAGCAATGTCTGTGAACAAGTGCATTCTTCAAACATAGGCTGTGCTCAGACCACTCACATTATGAATAAAGCAGACTGATTACAACATCATGAATAAATTGCTCTTGGGATCAGTGTACCTAAGCTAGGATGGAGAGATCAAAGTGCTAATGTAGAGCTGGTGCAGGTCAGGCTGGAGTTACTGCTCACAGTACAGTGTGATAAACCATTGCAAACCTGCCATGGAAGATGAGCCAGGCTGAAGGATGTGCGTGGCCTCCCTAAATCTGCAACTGTTGGCTCTGCAGTTTGGCAGAGCATCAGCTGTTGATTCCTCTGTCTGTCGCTGCCAGGCTCCCTCTCTGCTGCAGAGAGAGAAGTGCAAACATGAACTTTCTGTGTCTGTGTTGCCCTTGGCCTTTTTGCAGATGCTGGATGAGGTCCATGCTGCTGTTTGTCTGGGGCCACCTCCCTCTGGGAGGTGCACTTGTGTTTCAACAGCATATTTAGAAAATGGAAACAAAGAGGAGAGCTGTGGGTTGCTGCTGTCTCTGTTTCCAATGCTGCCAGCTCTGAGGGACTATCAGAGATTAAAAATCCCTTCCAGTAACCTGCTGTTTGCAACTCCCCCAGTTTTATTAACTTACCTGAAATGAGATCCTGCTATACGCATACATGCAAATACCAATCTAAAGAGTCAAGAGGCACCCTAAAGCAAAGGATGGAAGGATATAGAAGAGTGTGTAAAATCACATTGTGTGTTTTCCACTCTTTGAAATGATTGATGTCATTGGATTTGCTTCTCAGCCTTTTGTGGAACAGCGCATGGCGTGGGCTGGGTCTGAGGTTTGGAAGTCTACATTGGATCTCAACAAAACTCCAGCTTGTCTGCCCTCTCCTGGAGCGTTTATTATTTGCCTTACTTCTCAGGAAACCAGAGACAGCTATTAAGGAAAGTTATAGAGAAGGAAACAACAGTAATTTTATCGATTACTTCAGGAAGAGTATTAGGGAGAAAGTGGAAAGGACGTTTATGTAAGATAATGCTAAAGAGCTGAGCAAGGCTAGTGTGACTGATGAAGAGAAAGAGAAAGAGGGAGAAAGAAGCTAGCTGAGAGAAGTAGGAAATAGTGGAGAGTTTGTCCTTGGAAGCTTTTCCTAAAATGTCCTTTTTTATTTCTCTTCCTACTGAAGATGGGCTACCTGAACAATCCATCATGGTACTGTGAGCATCTCTTCACTGGCTGTTCATTCCCTTTCCTGGATGCTCTTCATGCTCTTGCGAGTCCCTCTGCCTTATCACGTTCTCTACTAATGCTTTCAGAAGCTCTGTGCTGTATTTTTGGCAGAACTTTATGCTGTGCTATGCTGTACTGTCTGCTTTGTGCTTGCTTATATTCCCTTCGTGGGATACAGATGCTCCTGTATGCTCCACCTGGTCTCGGCTTGGACATACCAGTGTTGTGTTTGGTGCTGCCCATATTAATCTGTAATGTCTCTATTCCTCCCTCTCAGCTCTGCAGCTGTGTTATTTGAAGTTGAACTCTCCATACTCCTCAGTTTTTCAGCCTCTCTCCTCAGTGCATACTTTCTCCTTATCTGAGCATTGCATCCCATAAGACATTAAAAGTTCTTGAAAAGCTCTGATAAATATCAGTATCTTCAGTTGAAAGAAAATGGGTTGTGGATTATACTTCTTTCCTGCATTCCTGCACAGGACTTGTTAGACTTCCTACTCTTGTGTTCTTCAATGTATAAATCTGAACTGTGAACTGAGCCAAGAGAAGGTAGTATCTAAATGATTGCTCACAAGGCCTGTGTCAAGGGCATAAATTTGTAGAGGGCTGATCGTCCTTCATTGGGGGGGGGCGGCAAAAAGCCTTTGGTTGAATAGTGCCTACAACATTACCTGACTTAAATTTCTGAGTTTGGGGTGACCACTACTGATTTTGTGTGGTAGGGAGAGTTGCTCCAATGGGAAGGACTGGACACTATTTTGGAGCAGCAAGTATCAGTGTTATCAGCCTGTGGCTGCTGATTAGGGTTAGCAGCTTTCTCATAATAACTGGGTTCCACATGAGCTGGGTTTTTTCCAGCCAAAAAATCAGGTGTGCAAGCATTCTGGTTTGGGTCAAAGAAAAAAACAGGACATTAAAATAAATAAAAAAAAAAATCCAGATAAGGAGGGGAAAAGAAAGGTAGATCAAATATCTGTGTTATTTGGAGGAATGTTACTTCTCCTGCACAGTGACTGTTAGTTTGTGTCCTGTGTCTGGGACTGCTAAGCTATGGTGGCGGTGATGTGGCACTCACCAGAGGTCACAAGGCTGCACAGAGGGACTCTTCGCCTGCCGAGGTAAAGGGGCCAATTCTGTAGACTGCTGGCAGAGAGATGCGCGTCAGTCACTTGCTAGCTATGTACCACCAGGCAGCAGATAATCTCAAGTGCCGAATGAATAAATCCACTCCTTGTCAGCTCCCATCAGTGTCTCTTGCATGAAGCCCTGATGCTTCTTAAAGAAACATATGTTGCAGATAAGTCTAAATGCCATATTTACTCAGTGGCCTGTGGCAGAGCGCCGGGAAACACTGCAGGTGTTAACTACTGAGTTAAACTGTGAGATTCCTTGATAGGATTTTCCATGATTAGATAACCTGTTCGCCCCAAGCTCCACCATTTCAGGACCTTGGAGTCAATAAACCAGGACAGACCAGGACTCCTTCCCTCCTGTTGCGGAGGTATGTTGAAACCAGCAGGAAGAATTCCCATGAAAATTCTCATAGTATCACTTTGGCTGATTTCATATGCTCAGATTTTATGCTAAAGTTTGAAATTCACTGTAACTTTCACAGTGCAGTTTTGAAGGGACTATGGAAAAATACTATTTTCAATAAAAACAAGGAGGACATTCCATTATAATAATAGTTCGGGGAAAATAAGTTTCCCTACTAAGAAGCTTCATAATATAAAGGTTTGCCGTGTAAATTTAAACATCAAATATGCACCTCACTTCTCATGCATACCTATTTTCATTTATGTGAAAATAACTTTGAGAAGCACTCATACAAACACAAATTGTGGTAGGATGAGCCCATAATAGAGCTTTCAAAGAAATGAAGAATTGCTCAGCTTTCCAGTAATTTTGTCTGTTTGTTGTAAGCATTTTGTACAGCACTGTCTAGAAGCCTGATTCAATGGATACTTAAATCTGCTTTCCCTCTCGTCATTTACCTACTTTTTATAAAATATTCCTATAATTACCAGTACTTAGCAGAAAACCTGAATTCATGTTAAAGCATTTAATTAGTCAAAATTGTGTAACAGAAGATTTCTTCCAGATACCACTTAATGATTATTTGAAGGTCTGATTCAAAACCCACGTAAGTCAATTGATGTCTTTTGTTGACTTCAGTACATTTTGAATCTGTCTTGGTGTATTCAGAAAAGGGAAGTTAATGGCTAGGATAGCAACAGGAAGTACTGTCCATAGATGGCCAGCTCCTGTGGTTCTCCATTTGCTTCCACACTGCCCTACTGAAGAAGTTTTGTGCAAATATAATGGAAGGCCACTGTAAGTGAATATTCAGCTAAATTCAGAGCTGCAGAAGAGTATGGTTCAATGTTTAATCATTTAAAAACTATTTTTCTCCACCTTTGCTCTGTATTTTATTCCCATTGAAAGTAAAGATACAACTGATATAATATGGTACTGCTTAAGTTTTATAATGGCTTAAGTATATTTGGAATAATGATATCTTCATAGCTGTGAGACCCCCAGGGCCTACTGGGCTCACAGTTACTTTTTGTATAAAACCATTTCTGTTTTAAAGCTATTCTCTTCTAATTTCTGGAGTATCCTATTTGTTCTCTTAGTATGGAAAGAATGGGCCAGGTGACTTCCACCTAAGCTGGGGGCAGGTTTAGCTCAGTTGGTTAGAGCGTAGTGCTGCTGATGCCAGGGTCATGGGTTCAGTCCTCGTATGGGCTACGCTGAGGGTTGGACTAGATGATCTCCAGATGTCCCTTCCAACCTTATGATTCTATGATAAGCCTAGTCTTTTTTTTCATCATTTTTAAACTTTAAGTAGTGCAAGGCTCATGGAAGCGAAAGCACCAAAGAAGTAAAATCTCAAGGTTTGTTCATGGGATATTTCCATTTACACCAAGAATGAAAACTTTCTGGAAAGCTTGAATTAGTTTCTTGCTGTCTGCTACCTTTGATTTAGCCATTTCAACTTAATGAAGGAGGGGTAAGCACTGTCTCAGCGGTGATGTTTTGTGCTTTCTGTGCTGTCATCACCAAAATGCAAATTACTCCACAGCAAGCCAGATACTGGAGAAATTAGGTCTTGCAGGGCAAGATTTCCAGGCTGAATTCTAGCCCGAAGACTTAGATAAGCATCCAAATCTCTGCATCCTTTGCGATTCATGCCAACTCTGAAGAATTGTGAACTCTGAGAAAGTTCCTGTCCAGACTGAGTGTCTAGGAACTAAGATGTAGGCGTGAGTTCTGTAAATTATTTCATTATTTACTTCAAAGCAAAGCAGGGTCAACATTAGAGCATTTGAGTTTCACGTGAAAATCTACCCCCTCACACACCCCATGCATCATTTAGCTCCAATTAGGGAGAACAGCATAACAAATTTACAGCCTGCAAGGCTTTCTTCCTCCTCGCTGTTTCTGCCACTCCAGACTCCCTTCTCAGGCCTGTACTTTAAACAGTAGAGGAGCAATGGGTGTCAGTGGTGTGCTACTGATGAACTTCAAAGCATCCAAGAAGTGCCATCCCCTCCTCTCCAGCCTTTAGGCCACAAGTGTTCGTTGAGAAATAAAGCTATTAATGGCTGCTGCATAATGCTTGCAAAGATGTTGTGGACAAACAGTTGTCTGGTAATATGAGACAGCTACCTGCTTCATTTTTCAAATATGTCACCCATCTAGAACACGGTGCTGTGAATGATAGTTACTGAGCACATGAATGCAAGTGAAAAGGGAACTTTCTTCATCACTGAGGCAAACCTCCCGACTTCCTTCACCACCTCTCTTTGCCTCCTAGGTGAATTAGGAACTCATGTGTCTCTGAGTCTGAAGGGGAGAGAGTACAGCACTTGTCAGTGAAAACTCTGCGGATGAGATGGGCGTAAACCAGAGAGATGCTCACATCTCTGGAGAGGGAGGAGGGTGAAGTAGAGGTGGAAGTGCTGGAAGTGGAGTTTTGCGTTATTTCTTCTAAAGGTCACATTGCCCTTGTGATGCTCTTTGTCATTAGCTGAATCACTGGAGCATCCTGTTGGCAAATCAGCCTCCTGCATAGATTTTAAAAACCTCTAATTGGCACCTGCAAGGTTACAAGTTAGCGAAGTGCCTCCATTTGCCCTGCACAGTTTTTCACAGCTTCCTCCCCACTAAGCTCCAAGGCTTTTGGGTGCTGCATGGGCAATGGCCTGTTATGATACGTGGCAACCCAGGCTGTAGTTAGGATCCTCTCATGTAACTCTGTGTGATGGATAGAACACCTCTTTTTTCTACTTCTTTTAAAACTGCTATGCAAATGGTTCTCCATGTTTCCTGTTTAGCACAGACTCTGAACTTCCCTAGACAGGCTGTTCTAAGCTTGGCCTGCTTTCTGATAATTGCATCCGCATTAAAGCAAACACCCCTGCAGGGTTTCTCCATTCCCCTGTCCTTGCCAGCTCCAAGCTGGACGGCACTACATGGCTTGCAAGCACAGGGATGTGTAAAAAAGTGATGCCAGTAGCTGGCAAAGCTCTGGGAAGAAGGCAAAGCTGTGCACTATTTAAGACCTCTTTTATTTCACCTGTGAATCCAGCTACCTCTCCTTTGCTAATGACGTGGATCACTACTAGACTGTCCTAAACTACATGTTAGTAAAATTACTGTTGAGATGTGCAGTCTGTGTCCAACCCGTATCCATTGCTGGCTTCTCTGTGGGGATGGAAGTGTGAACAGGATCTGGAAGAGCCACTTATGAGTAGTGACGGCAGTGGTAATTTTGAGAAGGTGGCCCTCTGCAGGATTTTGGGTGACTGTAGTGTTTCAGTGGAGTGGAAAAGAGGCAGGACACTGCTGTAAGGTTTCTGAGGATGATCTTTATCAGGTTGTTGGTTAGAGACCTGGGAATCTCTAGTATTTGCAGTAATACAGCCATTAGTGTCTCGCTTCTTTACACACGGACCAAGTCCTGGACTGAATGAGAAGTATAGTAATAATATTTGACCTTTATAAGGCCCCTTTAACTGAAGGACTGTAAAAAGTCTTACCCAGACAGATTTGTTTTGTCTTTAGTTTACCGCAAGCAAAGGTGGCAAAGGAGGATCCCGTGAATTCTGCCAGTTCCCCTTTTAATCTCAGACTCACACTGCTGGGGAAAGGAGACTGCACTGGGGTGGTGCAACACAACACCAAACTGAGTATATCGCAATGAAATACTGCCAGGCGCATCAGGCCCTATGCTTTCTACATATCTGATGCTGAAATCATGGCTTTTGAAACTAGATTTCCCCTCAGGACCTAATTTCTGGGAAATTAAAAATATGTGTGGGACCTTCCACACTTGTACAAAGTAATTTATTATTTCTTTTAATGGGTTCCTGGCATACGTCTGTAGGTAGCAAGTAGATATTTGCTTTCTTGTCTGCTTTCCTGTCTTGTTCTGCTATCAAAGGTAGAAATGAATCTCCTCCTCCAAGTGGTGATTGTAAATCACTGCCTCTTCTCATGCTTAAGGACAGTAACCAAGCAGGACCCTGGCTGGATGCCGTCACCCATCACTCACTCAGCCTGGAAATGTGTTACTGCAGCACCCACCAGCTGGCTTTTCAGAAGTGACTCTCCAGTGCAGTTACACAGCAAATCTGTAGGGAACTTCGTCTTTCTCAGGAGGGAAAGCCAGGAGGGAGAACAGAGGTGGGATGATCACTTCCATAGCTAGCGCAGTGATCACATTCCCCTGAAGTACCTGGTCTCCCTCATCCAAAGGGGACTTCTTTGGAGTTCCAATCTTCTGAGTAGTTGTAATACTTGGTGCTGATGTCTGAACCTTGGTAAAATTGGAAGATCATTATGGGAGTGAGTGCTTTTTCTGTTTTGTTTTCACTCGTTCTTGAAGCAAATCCAACTTTATCAGATAAAGCACTTAAGTAAGGTCTCTCCAAATATCAATACATATCTTGTGAGAGAGAAGAGTTAACAGATCTTTCTGAAGAAGAGACAAAAATGGAGTAAACTAGCTCTTCCCCCCACTTTTTTTAAAAAAAATTTTATGGGGTAGTTTTAAAGTTGAAATATGCACAGCTTTCATTTTCTATTTGTATAAGTGTCTTTCATCTAAGTGTTAGTCACGACTACAGAGCAATCACCATTAAGTGTTGCGTGGCACTGAATTCATAGAAGTTGCCTTCTGAAATTGCTCGACTACATAGGTGCTTACACACGTACATGGGCACTTCCATTAGGCTTTCCAATATGCTTTGTTTCCCACTTGCAGAGATCACAAGTGTGGAAGCGGATCTCTCAGAGGACTTTTGAGTTTGCAGAGAGGAATCAGTGTCTTTTTCAAAAAGTTAAGACTGACACATGTACAAACACCCTTTCCTCCATCCTAATGTGAGAGGAAGGCCAAGGATGTTGGAGTTGCTTTTCTTCTTTTTGCGGGGTGGTATAGAGGAAGAAAGATATGAGGTGATAACCGATGTGCTGAGATATCCTCCTCCTCTTCCCTGTGCTGGCAAACTAGCACTTTCTGATTTCCTGATAAGTATCTTACTACCACTCAGGGAAAGCTGTCTGTGTTTAGGTTTAGCAGAGGATGGTATATCATGAAATTAAAGGACATCAAGAACTAAAACTGTACTGGAACAAGTGCTAACTACTTGTCTGATTACTGCGGAGGAGATCTTCTGGAAAGGGTCTGTCTTTTGTTTGTTTTTTGCTTGCTAGAATAGCAACTATAGGTCAATCAGTTGTTCAAAGGACTGAAAAGAACCTACCTACTTGTCCCTGTTTGCTTCTTTAGGTCTCGTTCCTGTCTTTGTGGATTCCTGGGAAAGTGTCATACCTGACTGTGCGTTGCTTTGACTGTGTCTTGCTGCAGACTGTATTTTGATTGTCTACAGTCTCCACCGTGCTACATTAACTCCCTTCAAGTTAGCCTTGTCAAATCGGAGTGGTCACAGTGTGGCTTTCAGCAGCGTGGAGCAAATTTGCTAGCAGCTGAGAAATTGTACAAACTTTGTCTCTAATGAATACCCTCCTCAGTAAATTCAGATTAAAAGCACCACTACAGTCTGATAAGAATTTTGAGTGAGACCAAGACTTCAGTTAATTACAGGGACTTAGTCACAACTTGATAACTCAGTGCTGAAGACATGCTGTTAGAAGTAGCCACAGTCAGATTGGGAACTGAGAGAAAGCATAGCTTTACACTTAAAGCTCTGAGCACTGGGTCTCTCAAAATCTGGTTTAATTTGCTGTTGAGCCTTGTACCTCTTAAGTCACTTCTTATATCTGTTTCTCTTTCTGTGCCTTGGTTTTGCAGCTCCAAAATGACATTGTTCTCTTCCACTCTTTGTCTTCCCAGCAAGTTCTTTAGAATAGTGGTTTATTAACTGAATGTGCAATACCTAGTGTACTGTGGCCACAACTGTGCATGTGGGAGGTCAGGAAAGCCCTAAATGACATGTTTGAGCTTCTGTAGTTTGAGAGCATGTCATGGGCCTTGGGTTGCGAGGCAGGAACTGCCTTGAATTCTCAATAACTCCTGCAGCTCATTCTCTTTGGTAGATTTGGGAATTTTCTTTCGACCTTGACATTTTGCTGGTTTTCTGTCCTGAAGAGCAGGCAATACTGAGGATGAATAAACTAAATTTTTGTTAAATTTCATGAGTGCTGAGTATTATTCATTATTATAAGTTGAAAGATCTCTTGCATATAAAGAAGAGTGGAAATGGATGAATGGGAAGAAAGTATGTGATGATTTCTAATATCCTAAGACTTACCTTCTAATTTTCTCTATTTCTTTTTGTTTCTTCCAGGTGGAACGGGAAATAGCCATCCTGAAGTTGATAGAACATCCTCACGTTTTAAAGCTGCATGATGTTTACGAAAATAAAAAATATTTGTAGGTATTATTGGCTTTTGCCAGCAAATGGGAAAGGAAAATGGAAGGAGGAAGGATGGGAGGGAAAGGCGGGTTTTGGAACTTCGTAGCATTTCTGCAAGAATGGAGCAGGTGTATGTTTTTACCCCCAGGTCTGGTGTCCGTGTGATATCTAGTAGCTGGCCAAGGGATGAACAGTTCCTATTTGTACAGGATTCTTATTTTCCTCTTTTCTGCTCTGTATTTTGTTTATAAGCTGTTTCTTTTCCTACTTGAAACAGAGGGAGAGTGTTTTCTAACAGCAAAAGGGGAGGAAGCTTTATACCTGTAAGGACTGGAACCATTTTGAATCAAAACTGTAAAAACATGTTAAAGTGAATAGTTTGAATATCATCATTTGCCTAGTAGTTTTTGTTGAAATCCTCAACTCTAATAATATTTTTAAATTTGCCAGCAATAACAATTTTTGGTTTCAGGCTCTGCTGAAATTTCCTGGTGTGAACTCTCTGTAGTAACAGTTAAACTAGCAAAGCTTTGTTGTTGTTGTTTGGTTTGGCTTTTTTGCAGATCATTGCCAATGCCAGGCAGGGATATTGTCCACAGGCAGAGTCATTTTAGCTTGACAGGGCACTAGATATGTTGAATCTGTTGTCAAACAAACAGGCCACATTAATCTTGGCACAACAGGAAAAAAAAAGAAATCAATGTTCTCCACATGGAAAAGGGCAACCCAGTAGGGAACTCAAAGTTATTTTCAGCTTTTTAACAGGTTATTGAAAGTAGAAGAGAGTGTTTAAAAAAATTAAACAGTTTTTAAAAGCCACCATCCATTGGTGACCTCTCCTTAATGTCACAACACAAGAAAGGAATAACTGTTTACCTAAAGAAAGTGTGTTGAATGGAGGTAATAATCCCTCGTGAACTATACAGGCAGTCTTGTTACTGGACCAATGAATTTCTGTTCCAGGAAGTGAGGCCTTTGTGTCTACGGGTTAGCTTAATAGAGCAGGCAGTAATTTCTTTTGGATTCCCCATCCTCTTCTGGGACAGAGCCTGCCTTCTGCAGTGACATGCTTGCCAGAGCGAGCTTGCGCGGGCACTGACTGGAGACTGGCTTAGTTGTTCTGTGAGCTGTGTGCCAAGGACCTTATCCTTGGTGGCATAAATGGTCATGGCTCTGTTAAGTCCAGGTTGTCCCAGCTGAGGACAGAGGTCCAGATATCCTAATGGAGTCAGCTCTGCGTGCAGGAGAACAGCAGCCAAGCTTTATCACTTTATTCTGGTTTAAATGCGGGTAGAGGCTTGCCCAGGCAGAGGGTAGGAGTATTCTTCTTTGTGATCCTTCCTTATTTGTACATTGAGTATTCCTAGATACCTGTGTGTGCGCGTACACACACGCACACACACACGCACACACACACGCACACACTTGCATAAATACACCATACAGCTACTACCTTCCAGTTAGGTTAGTGTACTTGGGTGATGGAGACGTGTGAACACGTGAAGGACAAAGGCCATGATCATAGCCTGGCGTGAGGGGGTGGGGTTCTGCATAGAATAATACATACATGTTCTTGCTCTGCACATAAGGGAAGACAGCAGCTGAGCTGAGCCCTCCATTTCTGCTCCAGAAAGGCTTGGGGGTTGTTTCACTGCAGATGAAGAACGTCTAGTGTTCAGAACAGTAGGGATGGTCTTGCAGCAAGGTTTTTGAAAATGACTGCTCTTCTTCTAAGAAATGTTGGGCTCCAAAGTGGACTTTGCCAATTGCCAATGACTCTGTTTAACCTTCAGTGGTTGCTAAGTCTTCTTTGTGCCCCAGCCTCTCAGTCTGTAAGCTTCAGCTGGCTGTATCTACCCGCAAAGGTACTGAGACGCTCTGCTGAAAAACACTTACTCTCTGAAAGTGCCAACGACCATTAATTACATTTCATTTTTATTAGTCACTATTTTAAAGAAAGGGCATAATGCACAGCTTGTGCCAAAACCTCGCTGTAGAAACAGCCATAGGCTTGGATAAAACAAAGAGGCGCAAAAGCGTGCTTGGGGAGAGAAGTGCTACAAGTGTGCGTGGGATGAGACGCATGTATTCGTGTGCTTTCCCAAATAATAAGACACAGCGGCCTCCAGTTCACACCAGCATCAGAGAAAGGGATTGCTGTCTGATTGCGGCAGCACCTTTCCCTCACCCCTGCCATCGCAGCAGTCGCGGCGGTGGCGTGATTTCAGGGGCACTGGTGAGTTCCCGCGTGGTACTGCGGGTGCCCCAGGCTGAGCGCAGTGCCGCGCTGGGGAGTATTCCCTCGATAAATACTAATTTCACAAATCATATTTGACTTCTGGTTTATGACTTAATTTGTGACAAGGGGCAGTGGTTGAGTACGTTCGAAATGTGACCATGAATCAAATCCTTTTTCAACAGTTTAGTTAACATGGAAAATGAGTTTAAAAAAAATAACAAAAATTCGCTGTCTGTGTTAGTCTAGCAGTCATTTTCTGTTTGGTTCCTTTTTTCTTTTTTAATCAGATGGAGATGGCTATGACATCTAAGGGTTTTGGCTCTTTTTCCAGCATTTTGAGTTGTATTATTTTTCTGTAAGACTGTGGAATATTACTCCAGATGTATAGAGGAAAATGTCACAGCTCCACTCTGACTCTCTGTAGGTGTGCCTATATACCGCCCAGTTATACATTGTGTTGGTTAAACTAACGATATTACTGACAGATGGACTGGGTTTTCTTGGGTTTATGATGACATTGACAGCCTTCAACCAATATTGGGAGCCCCATAGTAATGGATAATTTCCAAATAGTCTTAGACAATCTGTGCTTCCCTCTCCCCCAATGTGTAACTTTAACAGACTGAACAGGCTGGAAGGATGGGCGACGGGATCATCTCTCTGTTTTAGAGTTGGAGAAATGAGGTGCAATAGCCTAATATGGAGTAAGCCCAGGACTGTTTCAAGAACTTTTATTGCTCTTTTCGAATGGGGGTTGATGAATGAACCACCAGCATTTGTATGTGGACCACTAATTTAGATGAATCAAGTTCGGACAGTATTTTAGAGAAATCTAAATAAGCAAAGAGAATTTGCAAGGTAATAAAACTGAGTTTTAGAGGTGTTCTGTAATGCATATTGGAGAGGAAACATTGTATTAGTCACCTGGTTTCCACATTGTGGAATGAGCTTGGGTGATGATCTTCCTTTCTCTGTGCTACGTGCAGAAAAGGTTTTTCCTGAAATTGGTAAAGTTTTGTGTAGCAAGCAGAGGGGAAGGAGGAGTTCATACGCTTTTAACAGCGCTAGCACTGTGACTGAGCAGGAGGTTCTCATTAAGAGCCTTGTTGAGATTACATGAGGGGAAGTGAGCAAAGCACTGGCCTTCCTGAGTGAAGTAAGTGGCTCGGATTTTTTGCTGGGAAGCAGTCTTATGCATTACTTTTAAGTCTTTGGTATGTACCATTTTATTCAGTAAATCCATCTTTCCTTTTGATCTTACAAAAGCAATTATCCTGCTGCTGCAGGAGCTGTTAAGGTGGCAACCTAAGTGCCATGGTGTAGTCCAGAGTAGCTGGACCTTCCAAAGGGAGTATATCTGCCTGATGCAGTTCTGTAGGATAACACCTGACAGAGATGGCATTGTCCATTTGATCTTAAGCCATTATCTATTTAATTTAAATTACTGGGTTGGAGGGGAGGGGCTGATCTTAACACAATATCTGTATTTCATCATCCCCTACTTGCTTATCTCCCTTTATGGTAGCTGAATAAAGGCCATGTCTCCAGTTTTTGTTGCTGAGCAGTTACAACCAGACGATACAGTTAGTTTTTCAAAAATGCTTGGTAATCAACATTTTGAGCTTTGGTGAAAGCATACGTAGTAAAAATCTATCTTATCTATCTATCAATCTGTTTTTTTTTTTTATTTTGTTTTGTTTTGTTTTGGTTTGGTTTTTTGCTGTTGCAAACCATCCTGGTATGTGGTGGTGCATCCATTTGGAAAATTTGGTTTCTTCTCAAAAGAATAACATTGTCCGGTGGCAATCTGGGATTACAAAGGACAGAGGAATGGTGAAAATGAGTTGGGAAATGCCAGGAACGTAGCAATTTGCTAATTCAGATAAGCGTGTAGATGCCTTTCATTGAGTGGAAATAGGATAGGATAAAGAAAACCCAGGATCACCCCATGCCTGTTTCTTTCAGATGTTTATTCTAGTATTTCTCAATTCCCATTTCCATCACTCTGTGTGGATATATATCCATAGATATATATTTACAAATACATGCAGACATTTTTATACAGATATTTGTATTTATATGTATTTATATACATGCTTTTTAAAATCTTCAGATTTCAGATTCTTTTCAAATTTGGAGGGAAAGTTAAGTTTAATCTCTGTGTTGTCCAACTTGAACATTTTAAACAAGACTGTTTTCAGAAGAAGAGTGGACCTTAGAATTTTGGAGTTATCTCCTGTTCTCTGAAATGGGCCATGCATTCATCAGCTTTTTCTCCAAACACAACAGATCCCTTTTTCAGCCTCCAGCAGTGCAGTGTCACCACTGGGCCTGTGCCCAAGCCTCATTGCAGTGCATGCCACCTCCTGCTTTCAGAGGTGAAAATGCTTCCCAGTGAGCCAGATAATAAAATTAAAATGTCTTCCTGCCCGTGCACAGTTCGCGTTTCTGGCTTATACAAGATCAGCTGACAGCAGGTGTCAAAATCTTACAGCTCTGATGGTGTCTGCAGAGGCATTCATGCTGCCAGACCTCTTCTGCAGGGTTTTTCTGTAGCTTCATTTCTGATGAAAACTAATTGTGAGGTTCAAAAAAGAGAAAGAAGATTTCCATGTGTTCATTTGTTATTGGTAACCCAAGATTTTGACGTCTGACTCCTTTCCCCATAGATAGATCAAAAGGCGAGGTGAGGATTTGAAGAGTTGAGGTCATTTCAAGGGCTCAGCACTGAAAAATAATGTCTTGATAGATAACGCTTCTAGGTAGTCTGGTCTTGGAGCTGCTGTGGATACAGGGTAAGAAAGTAAAACATGACTGGAAGATAAAAAGACATTCCATCTGGGTTATGGTTAGAATTAAGAGAAATAGTCGTAAGCAGTTACTTTGTCCTCTTTTCTTTGCTAATGGCTTGTTTTAGTACTATCTTCAGTTACAAGTGCGCGTGGCCAGAAGAAAACCAGTTTGGTTTTAAGAGTGGAGCCAGTGAGTGTGAGATTTTGAGTGAAGGCTACTGCCTGGGGAAGGGGGGTTGCTGAGCTGAGCAGAAGTGTTGCAGCGTGCATCAGGACACCAGCCTGACATTTAGCTCTGCAAAATAAAAACTACAAATATTTGCAGAAAATTGAGTTGGTCACTCGCAGAATTGCAGCAGGGAGCAGATGGGAGTTGTCTCAGCTCTGCCCATCCTGTGCTGAGGGTCCCTCTAGCTGAGTCTTTTCCATATGGGGTGCCCATAGAGGAGACCATGGCAGAGCCTTGGCATGCATGACTACACACTGTGAAGGCCGTGCTCAAAATACCTTTCATCCCCAATAAATCAAAGGTACCGACAGTGCAACAGCATAATCTCCCACTCTACTTCTCTTTCCCCCCAAATCCCTGACCTGTTCCTGTCTAAACATAATTAGCAATCAAATACAATCTCCTTTCAAACAAAGGGTTTTTAATTAAAATTGTCCTTTGAAAAAAACAAAATCTAAAGTGTGCACATTTCTTTGCAGGGGAGTAGAAAATAAGAAAAATAAAGAGTTCTTGGCCTGGTGCCAAATTAGGGTTTAAAAATTCATGCCCACCATAAGAATTTATATAGCTTCTGAATAATTTATAGGTTGCGCCAGTAACAAGGGGCTTAATATCTGATAGAGATTATTTAATCAATAGAAAACAGTGCAGTGAAAAAGCCGTCAAAGAACTGTAACATGTCAGTCTGGGCTGGGCAGTTTTTAACCGTTTCCCTGCTGTATATCAGTCCTTTCATATCTGTAGATATGAAGGGGCATTTTGCAGCTAGAGTGGTAGCATGGCACAGGAATTGCCATGACTTTATCTTTCCTTCCTAGAGGCTTTTCTTGGCAGTCTGCCATTCTAGGCAGATCCCTTGCTGGTTTGCCAGAGCTTTGAAATGTAATGAATTTTCTAGCTCTTAGCTGAGTTGGTCAAAAGGAGTAGTAAGTTTATCAGGAATAATCTACTGGGGATTTTGTGGAAGGAGCCGTTCCTGCAAGGTTATTCCCACTTCACTGAGATTGGTGGCTATACCTAGCACGTGTGGTGCAGCTCTTTCAGTTTGTGTGTAAGTCTGTGGCCAGACTTCATGGAATAGACGAGGACGTTTTTATAGATGTGCACACTCATAAGCCTGGAGACAGAAAAGAGCTGTAGATGTGTCTGTCTTTATAAATGAAATTCCTGCTTGACTTGTGTCTCTGGCCTCATTGATTGCTTAGACATCTTTGTCAACTCAGAAGTACCTAATTTCTGCTGTGTTTCCTGGTCCTAGCATTATTCTCATGATTTTCGTATAATGATCGGCTCTTAAATGACAAGACAGAGTAGTTGAGCTTAGCAGATGTAGTTACTTCATGAAGTTTCTTACCCAGAGGCCCTATACTATAAAACAGTTATCTCTTCAGCACAAAAGACGCAAGCAGTAACTCATGATTTTCCTTGTCTTTGCATGGCTCTTTCTGTGTATTTGAGGGCTTTGCATCTTGCTGGAGAGCACACTTGAAGTCCACTGTCTCAGAAGTTGGACAGTGCTATAGGAATATCCAGTCTAACCTCCTGCGTAGTAAACGTCCTAGAACCCAGTGGTGTCTAAATTTAGGCATCTGTAGAAGACTCACCAAGCTTCTTAGGTTTAAGTGAGATTATGCATCGTATGTATAAATTTTGTAACATTTAATAGTAAGAATATTAACTGGTTTCCTAACAGGCTGCTAATCACATGCCCAAATTAGCTGCAGTTCCTACAGCATCAGAGAATATTTCCTGTTACTGTTGTTATTTTGCACTTAAAATACTTACCTAAATACTTTGGATTTCATTATCAGCTTTCATCAGAAGATGTCTATCCGTTTAATGCTTTTATAAAAACAAATACAATGTTTTGCCCCAGAGGATCTAATTTGTGTAACTGTGAATGTCTCATAAGTTGTATTGATCTATAAGGCTGAGAAAACAGGAGCTGCTAGCCCACACTAGGATGTAGTGATGGGCTGCTGTGGGCAATCCCGTCTGGCAAGAATTTTAGTATTTCACACTATTCTTGCTAATGGTTTGTAGATAGCTTTTCATCTTCTACAAATCACAGCTGGGGTTTTCTTTTTTTATTATGCCGAAGTTACCCAGTAACGCATGGCCCTGGTCTTTGCTGTCCCAGACAGTCTTTCTTTAACAGGCATTTTCCAGGCATTGCTTCGAGTCTGCCCGTGTTATTTTGTTAAGAGTTCTGCTGTAGCAGTAACGTGTAGATGTGCTGCCTTGGTGGGAGCACTGAGAATCCTTCCTCAAAGTTCCCTAGGGCCAGGGCAAAGACAGCCTTTAGTAAAGTATGGTATAGTCCTCTGAATGAGAGACAGGAATCGTCGCCAAAACTATTTTTGTTACTGTCTTAAGTGATGCATAACTTGGTAGTATTGTAGTGCAAAGGTGATCCCGTCATGGCAAGGACTTTATTGTGCTGACACTGGACAAAAATGAAACAAAAAGTCAGGTTACAATCGAAAACAGAAAATAACTGTTGGAAATTCCTCAGTGGGGAAGTCCAAGGCATTGTCAAGCATCACAGCAAAGAACAGCTTTCAAGAAGGAGCTCAAGAAAAATAATAAGGTAGATCTGTAGATAATATCAAGTTTTCTTCTAAATATAGGAGGGGGTTGTGTGAGCACAGAAATGTTAAACTTCAGATGAACAAGTGGACGGTGCAAGCTGGCTATGGAGGCTGGTCAGAAGTGGAAGTCAACCTCAGAAGGCCAAGGAAGGAATAGTAGACTGATTGCAGAGTTGGCCACAAGGGGCCTCAAACTGAAGGCAGCTAACCTTGTGTTAAACGTGGTGTAAGAAAGGGAGAGGCAGTGAAGGAGGCATGAAAGGAGGGGTCAAAGCAGAGAGCTGAGAAAAAGACATTGGCAGCAATGTTGTGATACCTATTCAGAGTGGCCATCAGTGGAGCCGGACTATTTATCAAGATGAATGAGATGATGAAATAACAGGCATACAAGGTGCCTAAAATTAGAGAAGATTTCTCACCATGTGGGTGGGTAGGAAAACTGTTATCTTAGAGGTATAATGAAAAAAATATCTATAGGATACCAGTACAACCAAGCTGAAAAGACCTGAAAAAAAAAAATGAGTCAAAGGTAACACCCACACCACAAGCCTGAATGGTAGTCGAGCTAGCAGTATTTCCTGTAGGGACAGAGGAAGAAAGAAGTGAAAGGGGGTGGTGAGGTCAAGAGCTCTGTTTTCGATGTACTGAGTTTGAGCTGATGGTAGGATGTCAGAGGTGAAAGCCAACATCTTTCTTTAGTCAGGAGAAAAGGAAGAAAACTCTACTGAGTTTTTATCCGAGTGCCAAAATTTTGCAATTTTTTTTTTGAGTTTGGGGCAAGAGTCACAGCATATTTTTGTTTTAACTTCTATTAGTGGCATCATAAATCCTCATAACCCTGTCAGATAGTTAGTGTATTTGAATGCAACCAAAAATAAGATGAACTATGTACACGTTTGCTGCTGTTCATCAAATATTTACTGATAGTTCCCACAGGAAACTGAGCCATCCGCTATGTTTGTAGGAGTCCTACTGGCATACAGGCTTTGGAAAAGATTAAAATGACTTGAAGGATAATTTGCATGGTGTAGGAGCAGTGTGAAACTGGTATAAGTGGGCTGTATGCTGTCACATTTTGAGCTGGAGCAATGCGAAGGAGAGGCTTAGTGCTTTGTCTTAAATTTCTGGCCTAAGCTCCAGAACAAACCATCGTCATTCGTGGAGCAGCTGCTGGTTCCTGGTGTAGCCAGACTGAGAGTCACAAAGATGGTTTTAAGGCTGCCTTTCCCTCCATTCTTCCTGGCTGCTCCATTTTTTTTCACACACAGAAGTCATCCCTCTGTTACCATACTGTGTTTGTTCTTGTTTGGTTGGTTTTATTTCTGTGCTGTTTTGGTACCTAAAAGATTAAATAAAACTGGAACAAAAGAAAGGAAAAGAGTTGAGGCTTGTCGCTTTTCTAAGCTTCAAGCTTGTTTCCGATGTAATACCCACTGGTCGTGAAAGGTTAGGAACTTGCTAGTTTTGATTGGGAAGGTGGTGGTGCTAGGATGCAGATGGCAGAGTAACAGAGAGAATAGATAAAACGTTTTGGGAAAAATTAGCTGCTGCACACAATTTATCTACTCCTCTCCAATAGATTAAATCATTCAGTGTATTAAGCATTCAGCATCTTTGCTTTTAGACACCAGAGTTTCATCTCCTTGAAGCTCTGAAGCTTTGCCAGAGATTTTTTGTTCCATGTGTTGGCTTGCAGCATGGGCATGAAGAAATATCATGCAAGACATGGACCTTTGTGTTTTTATAAAAGCAAGCTGTGGCCTCCAAAAACTTCTGCAACTTCTTAAAGAATATACCCTGTGGAGAAAATGTTTAATCAAGGATTTGGTTTTAATGCTGTGTCTGCTTGGCTTCATACTGAGTTGCAGAAGCCTGATGGTTTCTTGCTTTAGCAGTGCTTTCACAAGCAGAGAGGAAATTGGTGGTAGCGGCAGTGTGGAGAAGGCACAAGATACTTACGATCCCAACTCTGTCAGTGGGTGACTTTGTGACCCTGAGCAAGTCCCTTTGCTTCACGGTTCCCTCTCTGAGAACAGGAGGCTAACGCTTATAATGCGTCTCCCACGTGAACTGCGAGGATCAGAAGAGCTTGTGTTTGTCCAGAGCGTCCAAGGTGTGAGAGCTAAGTGCTCTTACGGAGCCTTTTCTGCTAAGACACTCTCTCTAAGTATTAGCGCAGCAGGTGGTGTACATGCTGCTAGACACAGGCTCGGCCTGTCCTTTCCTTGAGTCTTCTCTGCAATAGCTTTTTAAGAGCGGCGTTTGCCATGTTTTTACAGTGGGCCACTGGTGCCATGAGTCTTGCACAGATAGAGGGTTTTTTTCCCTTCACAAGTAAGTTGCTTTTCATCTCCTGGTGTAATAAAAGACTAGTCTTGGCTACTGGCTTGGGTTTTTCTAAACTCATTGCCTTGTTCAGAGTAAATGGGAAAAGTAATAATAAAAAAGTGAGATGAGAGCATGTCATGTCTGGAAAAGTGGGATGAGTAAACCAGGGAAAACCCCTCTTCTTGTATAGATTCACTCTCTCACACACACGTGCACACACACACGTAGCGTTTAGAATAGCAGGATTGTGTCAGCTATCCTGTGGCAGTTGCATGTGGTGCAACACTTGGTAATGCATAAACCCCTTTCATCGGACTGTGCGCTACTAGCGTGCCACGCGGTGTGCCAGTAAGACATTGGCTTGCGCAGAAGTGGAGGCAGGTGCTGAATTACGCCCTTGTTTAATTGAAAATCTCCTCGTTGGGGGCTATCCTAAAAAAAGCCCAGTCATACTGGAGGGAATAGGGTTGGCGGGTGACCAGCTGCAAATCAGAGCTCAGAAATTCTGGTACGAAATAACCACGCAGGACTTCTGGCGTGATCCCTGCAGCGTTTCTTGCTTGAGGTTGACCACTGGGGAATGTGTTTGCCACCCTTCTCACTCCTGTTGTGCTAGGGGCTTTGTCAGATCCAAATACGTCGCTATTTTGCTTCTCCGCATCCCCTGGCTTGTCACAAGCACGGATCTTTTTCAGATGTTCTCCTCTGTTCATTTCCATTATCTTATCTGATGCTTCTGGGTGGCAAGCAAAAATGAATAACCTTGTAAATGCTCCCTGTCTTTCAATTTGTTTTATTTTTCATGCGACATGTCAGTGCATTTTTGTTGAGTGTTTTTAATAGGATGAAGTTGCTGAAAATAAATTGTTTTGCAGTTCCTGCTGTGGGTGACAGAAATGCTGGGTCTGTAATTTTCCAAAACTGTGCATTTGAAGCCAGCATAGAGGATGTTCTGTATGCCTGTAGCTACAATCATCTTCATAAGATACCTTCTGTAAAAACAAACAAACAAAAACCAACAAAAAAACTTTAAATTTGAATTTAGGGGGCAAGAGATGCACTGCTGTATCCAGCTTCTGCTGGGCACAGTGAGAGAAAGGGCTGTCAAGGAGAATTTTAGGATTGTTTCTGTGCCAGGCTTGGGTCTACCATATGGGAGATTAAACCAGATCCCTCTCATATGAAAAGGAGAATGAATTATGTAGCAAACCCACTCACCAGAGTATCCTTTAGGCATGGTTTGCAAAGTTAGGATTGGGACTTAGAGATGTAGACACCCCAGTGTCCATGGCTGCTGCACATCATTTTTTTCTGAGCATTTCTAATCTGCTGTCAATAATCTTGCTCTAAAAACGTAAGGCAGATAAACAGTCATTTCCATATTATCAATATATGCTTAGTAGTTGGTCTGGCAGCTACCCATCTCTTCCTGGAAATAAGGTAGTCCAGGTATTCTTCCAAGTGTGATTTTTCAGTCAAGATTTTTCTGTTTTTTCCCCATCTCAATGGAAAAAAATTGAGAAACTTGCTTTTTAAAAAAAATGATTATATTTTGATCAAAAATTCAGAAAAATGTAGTTTTCCCTAAAGTTTTGAGTATTTGTATTGTCTAGTTTTCTATGCTTCTGTCCTACTTAGTTAGCTGTGAAGATAGTGCTAATGTCTGTCTCTTACTGCATTTTCTGCTGCATTTCTGTCAGGTAGGCAAAGACAGCTTCTCCTTTTACTGGCTGGGAACAGAGACACACAATCGCACTGGAAGCTGCTACTGAAGTAGGACCTCAAGTCCCACTCTTGTATTTTCAAGGCTAAATGCATTATCATTAAACCAATTTTACTTTCCTCAGAACAACTTTTACGCCTTCTCTGCTTCCATATTTTGGAGACTTTAAAAACAGGATTAATGAAACCCCCAAATTTATAATACTATTTTCCTCTTTCCATTTCAAATTTAGAATTTTCCTCCCAAAGTATGCTGCTTGAGATACAGAAAAGACAGTAGTCTGTCCCGGGTTAATTGTTTTCACTTCCCTCTCAAATCTGAAGAGGTGGATTAATAGTACTAGTAGAAACTTGCTGTAAAGCAAAGCATTGTAAGATGGAGATCATAGTGCACGTACAGTCCTGCCCCATCTGTTGCACTGTCAGTGGAGAAGAGGGGAAACAGAAGCACACATGAAATCTGGAAAAATTTCTTACACTTGTTTGCAAGTTTTCTAGTGGTGTGTCTCAAATAACTGCTTTGAACGCTCTGTTCACCTTTGCGTTGTTGCTTTGCAGAAACCACCTTTGAGATTCTGTTCCTTGCCAAGCAGCCCTGGAACACATTTCAAAGGAGTTAGTAAGGGAGGAGTATGAGTTTCTGCCTCTATTATGGGCTTTATGAGCATAAAAACCAGCTAATAGTGCCAAAGAACAGAAGTGACTTTTCAGTAGAAAATATTCATTTGTTGTTTATGCTTGCTCTTTCAGATTCTGACTAATAAATCTCCATACTGGGTTTATTCTTTCTCTGTTAGGATATTATATTCTGGGCAAACAAGCAAGGGGACAATGGAGCAGAGAGTCACAACAGAGATGGGAGTCCTTGGAGGTTTTCAAACAATCTGATTGCCAGTAGAAGTGTATTGCTTAGCCTGTATTATAGCTGATTTGTTTTTAAGTAGTTCACTTGATCGTGTTCCTGCCGCATCCCTGGGGTAACTATTCCATGCCCACTATTAGGCCATATTTCCAGAGATTTAGACAAAGTTTTCTTCTGCTTGGCTACCTCCCTTTATCACTACTTACAACAAGATGGCCCTTCTGTGGCCACCCTTTTCCTTTCAGAAGATTTTGCTCTTGTCAGACTTCCAGAAGTGCTATGTGAGGACTGGGTTTCCATGTCTTGCTCCTAGCACCCCATGTGCCGCATTTGTGTGCTCAGTGCCATGTTCTTCACATGGGAGTCGGGGGGTGGCTGCTCCAGCAAGACACTGTTCTTCAGCAGCAAGAGCTGAAGCCCTTACGTAGACTGCACACATGCACTTCTGGTATTTTCTTTTAATTTAAACTGTTCAGCTCTTTTTATTTTTTTCTGAATTGCCTCTAGTTTGTTGGCATCTGTCTGATTCTCAGGTGTCCAAGTCAGAACACGATGTGAGTGCCACTTGGCCAAGTCTGTTTTACAAAGCACTTGTCAGCTTGGTTAAGAGACCTGAGGCTTGCTACTATGCAGTCTCACTCCACAGTAGCTTTTAGAGCAGCCATGAAAGCTTAGCCCAGATTTTTCTCTTCTTCCTCTCCTGGTCTTTTGAGTCATTTTTGATTCCCAGATTCTCTCTCGCTAGAACATTGAACACTGAATTCATCCCTTTACTTCAAATCATTGGCATGTCTGAAGTCTGCAGAACCCCTCTTTAAAATATTAATCTCTCCTAATTTTAGTTTCTGATTCTCTTCTGCTTTTTTTTTCCCCAGAAGTATTCTGCTTGGCCATGTATAAAAAAGAGGTTTGTTTATATACATAATCTGTGTGCATGAAGGGGCTGGTATGATAGTGTGCTTACAAAATCCTGGCTTTTTTTATTTTCTAGGTATTTGGTGCTAGAACATGTGTCAGGTGGGGAGCTCTTCGACTATCTTGTAAAAAAGGGAAGATTAACACCAAAAGAAGCCAGGAAGTTCTTCCGACAAATCATCTCTGCTTTAGACTTCTGCCATAGTCATTCAATATGGTGAGTACAGTCATTTTCAATAGGAATTTCCTGTGACATAAAAGCACATAATAACGGGATATTATTTCTTGGCACTTTTACTTACTGTTAAGTAAGTAGTATTGTGAAGGTCTAAAAGCATTGCATAAAGTGCTGATGTATTTTTTAATTCTTGCCTGACTCTGAGACTGTGCACCAGTCACAGATAGAGTTTACATAGAGAAGATTGTCCATGCAGTATTGGAAGAGAATTCATTCACAGAGAATGCTTTAACCAGGAAAAATGAAAGCCACAAGGGAAAAGCAGTTTAATTTCCATCATTCTTGGGGGCACTTGCCAATAACTGAAAATTGTATATGCTATATCAGAATGACTCCCTGAAGAAACTTGGGGCAATTAGCAGTACAGCAAAGTCATTTTATGGCTTCCTTCAGTTTTGGAAACATGCTGGCTTCTGGTAACCTTGACTGAGTCCCTTCTAGGCTTTTGAGTCACTGTTGCCTTTAATTTCCTTTCCAGTAGGCAATAATTTCCTTGATCAGACTGCTATTGATACTAACTAAATCCATCAGATGATTTAACCATCAAGTGTGGTTTAACCTGCACTTTCAGGTGGTGTTTTAAATTGGACTGGTTTTACTTCATCTTCAACAAGTTCAGGTAATTTAAATTATACTGAAATTAAGTTGTTACAATCAATCTGAGCACAGAGTTTCTATACAGCTTCTGACCTGTAGCTGCCTGCTTATTTCTTAGTAATACAGCTCCTCACAGAATGGCTAAGAGGGACCATTTACATAATGTCTGCATGGCTGTTTCTCAGTAGCCATAGACAGCCGCAGATTCCCCCCCTCTCCAGTAGGCTGAGGGCCACTGTTAGACACTGGAGTAGAAGAATTTGCATAATCACTATGTAGTTCCATCTCAATAAACGTACAGTGATTTTTCATTACCCCTGTTTTTGTGCTGAGAACTCCCAAACCAGGTACTTGTAGCATAAATGGCCGCAGGAAAAATGGATACCTACATATTTAAATTACTCTTCTTCTCCTACTCCCTTTGCATTGCTGACTCTTTCCAATAAGATATATTAATGTAAAAGAGGGCATGTTTCTGATAAATGGAAAGGAGAATAAGAGTCTTTCTTGAAGATATATGTAAAGGAGAGCATACTGTTAGGGGAATGGGCTGTTCAAAGATGGTCGATTGGGGGATGAGGCAGTCCTGAGACCAATGCCTGCTTGGCACAGGTAAGTTAATAATAGTCAAAGGAATTCTCCTGGGAGCTGAGAGCAGGCTGTGTGCCCTGGCTGCAGGAGCTAGGTTTTCCCTGTTGCTGCTACCTTGACAAATTTTATTCTCTGGATTCCACAGTTTTCCTTCATGCCAGTTAACTGAATTCAAGGATCATGATCTTCTCAAATGTACTTGATTTTTCTGAACTCTTTACTAAATAGCATTCCTTGGCATAATCTTTGGGAGGTTGTACAGCTGTAATTCTTTGCATACACTGGACAGTGTAATCGCTGCTGGGTCTAATTGCATACATAGGTGTTCAGTACTTGATTAGCAGTTATCCAAGAAGACACAAAAATATTTAAGTATGACTGAAGAGAAATTATTTACTCTTTCAAATGAGTATTCCAGAGAAATACGAATCTCAATTGTGATGGAAGTGTCTATGGAAAGTATGTGTATGCACATACTAGTCCTCTGTGCTTGGGGTGGATACCTCTTGATGATCCAAACTTTAATAAGCTGAGTGAGGATCATGGTGAAACTGTCAGACAGACAAGTGCTTCTGCAGGTTTAAGGAAATGAGGGATTTCCAAGGCCAAGCACGCGTCTCTCTTGAGGAATTCATTTTCCCCTGTTAAACATATTGGATTGTGAGCAGTAGTCTTGTTTAGAAGTGAATTCCCTTTCTCCTTGTCAACTCTCACTCTTACCAGCGTCTAGTGCTGAGTAAGCGAGCAGTAAGTCATAAGCTCTCCCTTCCTCCAGGTCACTCTGAGACCTGCGTGGTCCGTAAGATGATGTTAGAGTCTGTGTTATATTCTGAACAGTCATGATTGAATCCTTTTCTTAAAATCAGAGCATGCATAAATGTATGTCTGTGCATGTATGTGTGAGCACAGAAGTTAATGTGCTTTCCTAAGCAATGAAGCCTGACCTTGTCCTGTCGTGGGGCAGTGAAATGACAAATCATCTCATCAGTTAGGTTATCCAGTTATGACCATGTTGAAAAATGAAGGCTTCTGCTTTGGTTAATGACTAGATGTGGGTGCCTCTAACACCTTGGCAGAAGAGATTGATGGCGTGGTGTCCTCAGCCCCATATCGTTGTGCCATCTTCTACCGTTACCTCCCAAAACACTGAGAAATATCTGTGGCTGGCTTTTACAGCAGTACATTATCGCATTCAGCCTTCCCTGCTCACAGTGTGTCGATGCCGCAGGATTCCCGGATCAAAGAATCCGAAAGGATTCCCCAGGGCTCCCATCAGTAAAAGGCTTCTGCTGCTGCTGTGGGCAGAGATCACCGGTGTCTGAGGAGGCGTTTTCAGACAAGTACGCAAAATGCACTTTGAGCTTGTGTCTGTCTGTTTGGCTGTTAAAACAGCATGAGCTTTCTGCTCGTGCCATTTTATTTAATGGAGAGTGCAGAGGAAGGGCGGAGGTGCCTCGCTCGCAGGTACAGTCACTGAGGGAGGTTGGGATAAGGTTGGACATGGGGAAAAGCTCGTGTGTAGCCCCTTGCGGTTTCCCGGGGGACCCTGCTGGGCAGCGTAGCACGGGGCTGCGCCAGCGACGTGCAGGCGGCGCTGCGCGGGACCCCGCAAGCCGCCCGTGCGCGCTGCCCCGGCGCTTTGCCGAGCGGCCGGCTGGGTGCCGCCGCGCTCCTGCTCCTGCTGCGGCTCTTCCCGCGCGCGCCGCGGCCTCTGCGCCGCGCGGCAGCGCCCGGGCAGCCACGGGACCTGGGCGCGCGGGGGCAACACCCGACTAGCCTGGGAAATGATTTTATTTATTTATTTGTAACTGAGCTGCCGCGAAGCAAGTGCCGGGGGTCGGCTCTCTTAAACCCAGGGCCTCCAGGCTGCCTCAGCTGGCTGCGCCAAGCCGCCCGCCGCTCAGGAGCAGCCTGCGTCGTCGCAGCTCACTCGGCGCCAGCGCTATTTACTGCGCGAAACAGCGTAGGAGCGGGCGGCCGGCTGGGTCGCAAATTCCGCCTTGCCTGGGCGGGTGCTGGCGGCCGGCGGGAGGGAGGGGGGTGCTGCAGGGGGAAGCGGGAGGCCTCGCGCCCCGCGCCGCCTCGGCTGCGGCTGACATCACCGGCCCCGGCTGCCATTGGCCGCGCTCGCGATTTGTGCGGCTGGGGCTTTCGCTCTGGCCAAGCCTCGCGTTCGGCGTCTGCATCACACGAGCTGACAAATAAAAATATGATTAGAGAAGGTGCCCTGTGGCAAACCTTATTACGGCTTCGGCGATAACAGATAATGCCAATTACTGCACAGGGCGGTGGTGACATTGAGAGGAAATCCCCTGCGGTAATGAGCAGCAAGATTATTATTTCATTTTATTTTTATTTTGGTTAGATTTCTTTTTTTTCCCCCCGAGCATGCACAAGAGGGGTTAAGGCAGGTTCTTGATGAATATTGATAAATGACAATTATGAGGGCCTTTTCTCCTTTCATTGCCTGGGGCTGTGCCTGCTCGAGTACGCACAGCACTCCTGCTGAAGTGTGTCTGCGTGTGCACAGGGGTGTGCGACTTGGAGGGGCTACGGCGATGAACGAGAGCTTTGTTTGAGTTTGCCTTGTGTTCTCGCCAGCAGCGTGGGGTTGGGGTGAGGAGGGGAAGGCTATTTATAAGATAACGCTCCAGGATTTCACAGCAGTAGTACCAAAATCTGTGGTGAGATTCCTGCAGGCTGGAGCTGCAGAACCCTTTCAATAAAGGCGGTACAATCTTAGGGAGAGACCTGGGACATCCACAAGAAATGGAGAAAGCCACAGAATGCCAAGTGTCATGAGAAATCTGTCCTGTCAGATAGTGCCACCCTTCCAGTGACTCTTGCTTTGCCTTGCTTCATTTGTAAGAAGTAATGTTACAGTGTTCTGCCAGGATAATCTATTGAATACCTAAGATTACAGCAGCTGGACACATTCAAGTCATGACTGAAGGCCTCCAAATGTGAAATCGGTGTAGGAACTCTGGAATTCAATAATACTGGTTGGTATTGCTTTTCCTGTGGTCCTTTAGTCTTTCAGCTTTCAAATTTTCTTTCATAACATCAGGAATTAGAAAGATATATTTTCCCCCTGATGAAAGCTGAGATTTTCCAGTAATTGCCCAAATCCAGACATCTCAAATTTGTGATTGAGACTCCCTCTAAAAAGTCAAGAATTTTCAGATTTCCCTTGTATGGCAAACTGGAGAAAACTAATCAAGTACGGCAGCAGCAGTGCCAAAGGTGAAATAACCAGCTCAGCTAAAGTCAAAGGGCACATATTTTTAAGTTTTATTTCTTTTATATAATCTGCTGGAGACACAAAAATGGCATATCTCATTGTAGGGATAACCAGGTGACATTCTTTGGCAAGTATAATAGTGGTGATCAGATCTGACAGTCTGTTCTGGCTTTGGAGTGTATAAAAATAAGTTTTGAAGCAAAGTTTGTAGGGAGTGGCAATGTATCAGCAGAAATAAGCAGAAATAATCAGGAGAATGATCAGCAGAAATAATTGCAGAAGAACAGACAGTGTTTTAGGCACGCAAGCCCTTCTTCAGGACTCTTGATGTTTTTCCTAGCCACAACTATATTTACTTGTTCTATAGAATTCTGTTAAAACTTGCTAAATTTGAGCATAGCAACCATGACTCTAAACAAAGATTCTTCTGTAGATAAAGTTACACATTCAAATCTCGTTTCCAGAAGCATGCGAAAAATAAGATGAAAGGCATTTTCTGCTTATAAAAGTTAAAAGTATTGCTTCTCTACTACTATTAATTATTACTGATAAATTATTTGCATCACATTGAGCTTGTGCTGGACATTTTTAAGAGACATATTGCAGAAAAATTATTCTGTGGTTTAGCCCTGCTGGGAGCTTGGGGTCAGTAAGAAAAGCATTTGCAAAGTAGCCAACAATTTGATTATTACAAATGACTTTTAACTACTCCAATTAGGAGGTTTCTTGGTTTAGAAATCTGTGACCTACAACGTGTTGTCATAGAAACTGATACGAATGTTTCAGCTCAAAAATCACTTTAAAATAATGGGTTATTTCATCATGTTGTGCCAGGTGACATAGGTTCTTTGAATCTAGTATCCTAAGTCTGTGTCTACACCAAACATCACCTGCCAGGCCTAGGTGGCAGCAAGCAGGTGTCTGCTTTACCTCTCCCTTTTACATATGCAGCAATTGCCCGTAATACAGATACGGGGATATTCTAAGAGCAAGAGACAGACTAGACGGGCAATGGAGGGAGCTAGAGGAGCAGTTTGAGTAGCAAAACCAGAAAGCAAGCAATTTTGCACCACCTCCAAGGTTTGTACCCATTTTTCTGCAGCCCTCTCTCTCAGACGCTACGAAGGAACTGTAGAGCTTTTTAAGAAAGGAATGTTGCAAAGTGTCTGAGTGAGTGTGATTTCCCTGGCTTGGCTTGTTTAATGCCTCCCTTTCACTTAACTCTCCTTTTGAAAGACTTCTCTATGCAGGTTCGTGGGCCGACTTCTTACACCATTGTCTCGGCTGAGAAGCTCTGGGCAGTCCGTTTCCACCTGGATCAGAAATACATGGGCTTTTTTCTGCAGGGCTGTGCTGCATTTCTCTTTGATATTCCTTCTCAGCATATGCAGGGCTCAATAGGAAAGTTTGCACTGTTTGTTACTGAAAGAAGCTGCTTTCTCCTATTTTGATTTTCCAGCCATGTGGTAAAGCCCCTACAGCGCTGGAGCCTGTAGAACAATGAAAGGGTAACGAGTCCTCTGCTCACCTGCAGAGAGAGGAGTTGATGCGGTCATATAAGACATGGAGAGCCAGAGAGATCAGCTGGAGTGGGACCAAATTAAATGCATTTACTCTGCAATGTTCCATTAATGCCAAGTAATTACCACATATAGTGGGATTTTTGTTATGTTTTGTTTTGTTCATTCTGGCACAAGAGAATTCTTTCCAAATACGAATGCATGAGCCTGTCCGGGCTGCTGGGCTCTTAGGTAATTCATAACAAGCCTTCCCTATTCCCATATGCTCCTCTGCCTTGCTTCTGGCATTTGAAAAGCTGGCATTACAAAGTTGGGAAGTGCAAATGCAGAGAGAAACTCTCATTCCCAATGACAGTGATGGGAGTTCTCCTATTCTGGTCCAGGCTCCTGGCCTTAGTTCTGTCCCCAGGATGCTGCCTCCCTGGATATAAAGGGGTCCTAAGATGGAGAGCAGAGAAATGTCCCAGCTAGACAAAAATTTTCACCTGAGGCAGAGAACTGTCTTTTGGGTAAATGCCTGGTTGCACTGGCACACTGGTCTCAGAGTGGGGTCTGCAGGTCCTGCCGCAATACAGAAAAACATTCATGGCTGCTGTGAAATTCCTATGGTAGCCATCCATATCCTGGCACTAGGAATTGTGTTGAAAGAAGGATGTGGAAGAGACAGAAAAGATGCAGAACTAATCTATGATAGATCTTTTATTTTATTGTCCTGTTCAAGTCAGCAATAAATACATAGCTTTTTGACAGAGTCCTCACTCTCCCCTCTGCTGAGTGGACTGGCATGGAGGGAAGAGCTGATAATTTTCCTTGATACTGTTTTGGTGAATGTCTGGGGAGGGAGGGGGGAGCTTTGAGGTCAGTTACCATTCCGGAATTCCTTTCACACATATTGTCCCAGTCCTGTAGATCCCAATTCAGGCTTTCAGGCTTTCAAAATGCTGTCTGTAAAATGGGGTCAGGACCTCAGCATACAGATGGGCATCAGCCCAGGTAGGTGGATTCTTCATGAAAAGACATCGCACAATGCAGGACGTTAAAACCTACTCCGCATCTGGAGTGTGGTTGATGGTCCCTCCTTTCCTGTCTCTCTTCCTGTGCCCTCCAGTGAAATACACAGAGAAAAGTATTTGCCACTTTACAGGAACCTCATGTTTCCACTTGACCATCCCTTAAGCTCAAACCTAAAAATGTCTGTGTTGTGGATCCCACTTGATGAGAAGACAAGATAGCGTAGGGAGAAAGAAACTCCCTGCCTTGGTGATCACTGTACCCATTTTCAGTGCTGTTGCCCATGCTCTTTCACTGTCTCTCAGCAGGCGGGGAGAGCAGCTGGTTCAGGGTACATATATGTTCTTCTCCAACCACAGCCTGTGGCAGGTCTGCAAAGGTCTGTAGCTTTGAGGCGTGGAAGGGTAGCATTTTTGCATTTCCTTTTGCTGCACCGTTTTCTTGAAGTAACATGAAATGTTTTTTAATGGACAGGCATCCATGTTGGAGAAATGCATTTGAACTTCCTATGTTTAGGTCATGCTGTGCATGGATCACTGGCTCTCTCAGCTAAAATCAAAAGCAAAATCCATAGTGGTAATTTTGAAGTGAGATATTAATGTTGGCAGAGTTCCTAAAGAAACTGTCTGTACCCTGGCATTAGTTGGCTTCCTTCCTGACTTTGCCAGCTACCAAGCTACAGGCTGAATGGGCGAAGAGAGGAGCCACCACCGCTGAGAAGAAGATCTCTTCCCTCTCCCCAGAAAAAGATAAGCAATTTTGGAATCAGCAAAGAATTTCAGTCTTTCTGAGTCAGCAACATGCCTGCTATGGAACAAACATGTATGATTTCAGCCAGTGCTGCTCTTCATGAACAAAGTAACAGGCACAGTCAGCAGTACCCTCAGCTTCTGCACCAAATATCTGATGAGCAATTGGTTGAGCGTAGTCACTGAGACTGGAAAGCAACTACAGCCATTGAAAAACTACCTGCAGCAGAAGGATACACACTCAGCCTGAGCTTTGGGGACATTTCTTGTTACCTAGCATCAAACAAGCACCTCTTGCTTTACCGGGAACTTGCTACCATGTCCTGGTCACTAGAATGCATCCTCCCAGTTGATTAAGTCTTCCCAGCACCTAGTTAACAAAACTAGTTGTAAGATTGGAACTGTCCAGCATGGCAGCTGGAGGAAAGATTACATTTTGCACTACTGTCTCATTAGTGTCCAGCCTCCCTGGCTTGCCTCAGGACTGTGGGCTCTTTACTCCATTTCGCTGCTGGGGCTGGGACTTGTTCAGATTTGGCAGATGTTGACAATTTAGCATTTGTCAGAGGCTGCTGTCCTTGATAATGGCATTCAGGAGTTCTTTTGTCCTGACCATTAACTGTTCATTCACTGTCTTTGGAATATTTGCTTGTCACTTATCTCCAACTTTTTGTCAAATAGGTATGACTATCTTGGTATTTATTCCATGGCAGATAAGTCTTCTGTCTTCTGTTATACCGAAACTTTGATTGCTATGAGAAAGACAGATTTTATAAAGCACCTTTTGCTTTCTCAGATAAAAATATTCACAGTTCTGAATCATTCTGCTCAAGTATTACTGTTTGTCCTTTGTTAACAAGACACATGGCAGCTTTAACATGCAGGATTCATCATGTTATACAAAAATGGAGATCATAATATACACTTTAAAAAAGAGAGGGGGAAGGAATCGTAGGATTCAATGTGATAAGGTAAATGACCTATATCTGTTTTGAACATGTGCTATTTTGCTGGAAGTCTCCGTTAAAGATATCTGTTACATTCCCCAGGTGTCCTGCTACAGCATACTTTGGTTTTGCCTAAAGTTGGCCTACGTTATTTAGAAGTTGTCTCAAATTGATTGTTCCAAACTTCTGTTTATATCTGAGGGGATAATTTCCAAGACATTGTCATGATTCTTACATTTCTGTGGGAGGATAGAGAATGACTACCCTTACAGGGAGGTAAAGGTAGAGTTACACTTGTGTACGTGAGGAATGCTAGATTTACAACTTGTAAAGTCAAGAAGAGATGGCAGAAGGTTGAATTCTAGTCATTGCACTAGATTATCCTAATACTGGGTCTTGTACTGAATTCAGTTTATAGTCAGGGTAACTGTTTTGAGTGAACCACTGTTGCAAATGGCTGTTGTTTGTCTAACGCTCACACATGTCATCAGTTGGCATTTTCCCACAGATTTCTGTTCTGGCTGGGTACCTGAACTAGTGGCTGGATCTAGAAAAAAATTGAGTTCTCAGATTTGGACCTTTCATCAACAAAACATCAGACACATTTTGCTTACTCATAAGCAGAAAAAAATAGACAAGTTTCTTTTTCAGTCTGCCTGGTTTTAAAGTGCTTCCTCATCTTCGTGACTCTTGAAGAGTTGCAAATAAATAGCAAAAAAGGCAAAATCATCACAAATTTTGAGCAAGGCTTTTGTCTCTGGAAAAAAAAAAACCTTCAAAAAGTAACAGTTGTATAAAACTGTTCACCTGAATTCAGAGAAGGAGAGGGAGATGCACGGTGGTCTTGGCAGTGCATAATGAAGATTAATAAATTAGACAATGTATGCTACTTCTGATGTAAAGCAGGAGTTGCCATCCTAAAGGTTGCAACTGTCTGGCTGTTTCCATGTTGGCAAATAGGAAGAGAGTCACGCTTTGACTGAAAGGAGGAAAAGGACGCTGTTGACACCCTCAGTTATAGGCAATGTTGAGTTTGAGTGATTTCTCCATCAGAGGTCATTGCCTGAAATGATTTCAAAGCCGTATGTCTATTTAAGCAACACCTAATAGGAGTTTTACGGGGTAATGCTTACACTAAGTTTTTTGCCTCTGGATAGCAGTCATTTTGTTTCCTGTTGTTGACAGAATGTATTGATGATGTTCTCTCCTGCTTTAATGAACTGGTATATGATAGAGCATATCAGCTTTAAATCCAAGATGAAATTCTTCTCCTAGCTACTTCCTGCAATCTGTCCTTCAGCTTGGATTGGTATCATAGAGGTGAAGCTGCTCGTTCTTTACTAGGGTGCCACAGGCTTAAGCCTCAAATACAACAGGAATGGACATTTGGCAAATGATCTGAAGTATTGCAAAGATTGGATCTTGGATATGTATAATCTCCTGTCTGGGACAGGAAGAAAAATGAAGGCAATTAAAATATAAAAGGTTGGAAACTATGCTGGATAAAGAACAAGTTGTGGAGTGGGAAGTATGTCCTGGATAATTTAACTCACATTTTGATCCTTCCTTTACAGCCACAGGGATTTAAAACCAGAAAACCTACTGTTGGATGAAAAGAACAACATCCGGATAGCAGATTTTGGGATGGCGTCACTGCAGGTTGGGGACAGCTTGTTAGAAACCAGTTGTGGGTGAGTGTCTCAGAATTATTGCAAAATCAGTGATGGATTCCAGACATAAAGGTTGTCTACAGTAGGAGTTTTGATGGAGGCCTGTAGACTTACCGTGCACCATTATTTCCCAGTAAAATAATATATTGTTATATTATGCATATAGTGTATAAGATAGCTAAAAGGTTTTTTTTTAAGTGCTTAACACTGAAGAACAGGCCTCTGACATTGTCACATGTGGATATAAAAGTGGAAGCATTCAAGTTTGAATTTATCTGCAAATGTTGGCTTGTGTTCACTTGCACTGACTGTATATTATTTAGAAACTGAAAGCAATAGTGATGGTATTTTAAAAGAGGCCTTAAAAGTGTTAATGACTGAGGAGGAAAAAAAGAATGTAAGGAATTGCGACGGGAGTTTGCATGTTGTGTTGAGGCTGCCTGCTTGCATCTCTGTTACTGCTCCATGCTGCTTGGCTGCTGGCTCACATGCAGGATTAGCAGGGAGGCAGTGGGGTCCTTGGCAGTTAGAAGCAAGACATGACACAGATACCTAGGAGACTGGAGAAATATTGCAGGGGTGGTCTAGAAACATTTCTAGGTTAATTCAGTTGCTAGCAAGAGCTTCTGAGGACTTTCCGGGGTAGCTGGCAATGCCACGGCTGGGGCACAGCTGGCAGTGCATGCTGGCAGCACTGCTATGCCATGGCGCCCTGTGAAGCCGGGTGGAGGGCTGCTGTGGCCAGAGTGGCTTGCAGGGGCGGCTGCTGCTGGCTGCTACCCAGCTTGTAGCTATGCCTGAATGGTTGTGAGTTCTGTGATTGGAGTTACAGCCGGTGCCGGCAGGCTTGCACCTCTTCCCCTACAGACCTACGCTTCCAGGCCCTGGGTAGTGGGAATCAGATGATGCCAGCCTCAGCCTGTTGCAGTCCATGTTTTTCCAGTCTATACTTGGTGCCAAGGCAGCTCAGGGCAGACATGGAGCCATCCTAGTTCCCTGTGCAGCCCAGCCACTGCCTCTCAGTCCTGAGCTGTACCACTTCCATTTTCCAAGCCTTGAATAAGGGATTGAAACATTGTTTGAAGTTCTTGATGTGATCAGATGCTAGTTGATGAATACACTGAGGCCCACCAGTTCCTTCTGTCTCTGTGCCAAGTCAAGATTTGAACTCTTAAGAGCACAGATGAGAAGCAAGGAGCTATGAGTCTGCACATTGTCACAGCTTCTTTCAAGCCTCTCTCCACTGGGAAATGAAGTCCTCAGTGCAGTTATTACAAAGTCTCTATACACGTTAAAGAAAATCTTCTGCTTTCCTTTCCTGATAAAAACCAATAAAAATAAGAAAGAACCCAATCTCCTATTGCCCTGCAGGATCCTTCAAGCTCTTAGGGGACCTCTCAGTGGGGTTACAGTTCTCGTTAGCAGAGGGCTCTGTTGTCTAGGTCTAGAGTCTCAAAGGGAGCCTACTTGTCCTTTAGCAGTGCTGGAATTCAAATCTCCATGGTTCAAGCAGAGTCAGGCCCACATTGCAGCATCAGTACGCGCTAATAAAGAAATCAATGGCACAGAAGAGATGTGCCTGTAATAAACAGAACACAGCAGCAGCACTATGATCTCCTGCCTTGCAGATGCATTTTAAGTATGGTGCCAATCACTAGGCTTCCATGTGAGCTATTACACCACTTCATTAGTTCTCCTGGCATGGAGCCCAGCATGGCTGATACTGGTGCCTTGTGATGTATCTAGTTTGGGGTGTGAAGGGAGGCAGGCAGGAAGGAATGTGTAACAATATGACACACTTCACAAAGGAAGGCAATCAAATGCTGACTCCCCTTCCCCTGGAGCACATGGTAACCAACCTCAGAGCTTTTCAAGGCAACAGTTTCACCTACCCTTGTAGTCGGGGCTTTCAGCCAGCATGAAAAGGAACAAAACGGATTAAATCATGGCTGAGATACTGAGCTTTAATGAGGTGTTCCTCTGTGCACCCAGAAGTTAATTTCCAGAATGGTTTTATCTGTGCTGTGAACACTGATAATGGTATGAAACTGTAATATTTCTATTGACAGTCATGTGAAGAGTCTCCAGGTATTTCTGTCAGTCAGAGTGGGAGTATTGAATGGGATTTAGCAATGGATGCAGCTAACTTTCTGTCAGAACAGCAAAGTGGTTAGAGTACAGTCAAAAATAATTTTCCAGCCAAAAAGAGCTACTCGGTATAGTCCAAAGTTTGGATAGACCTTAGGTCACTACAGAGCCTTGAGTGACCTCAAGAAGATACTTAGGTAGCCTGAGATAGGCAGTATTGCATACCTCAGAGTTAATGTTTGATGAGTGCTACTCATTAGATCAGCACAGTTTTCTGTAGCACTGATGGCTGCCAGGAGGAGATGATAAAAGTTCAGTTAGCTGTGTATGTTGGAGAACACAGAGAAGAGGTAGGGATGGACTTGTTATTCCATTGACATCCTGCAAGTCAGGCCTTGGTTGTGATAAATCCCCATTACTGGAAACCTGTAGTACACAAATCCTCATTATGCACAGCAAAGAGGAATAAGCAATAGTTTTAAATGTGGGTTTCTAGGCCCTTTAGGGCAGGAGAAGCTGTGCTTAGGGTCTGCAGGAATAGTTGCGGTGCTGGCCAACACTGCTTTCTGCAGTGTTTCAGAGCGATAGAATTTGTCCAATCCATCCTGGCTTGTCACTAGGCAAGAGGAATGAGTGTCTTAGGGTTAAACCTCTCAGCTGGGACCCAGGAGAACGGAGCTTGGTTTCTGTCTCTGCTGAAAGCATTTAGGGTGGCCTTGGAAAAGACATGTTATCTTTCCATGTTTCATTTTTCCATCTTAACAAATCATTGCACTGCCTATTGCACTCTGAACATAACCTGCAGTCAGTCCTATGGGAGTCTTGGAAAGCAGGAAGGGTTGGAGGATTCCCTGGACCTTGTTTCTCTATCCTGAACTAAGAGGTCTCGTGGCTAAAAGGAAGAGTTGAAAGGGGATAGTGTTGAGCTACAATTACTGGGAGTTTATAACAATCTTTCTTAATTCCCCACCGTTCCTTATTGTGTCCTGGAAATGTGGCAAAATAAATTTTCACCGTCTTACCGGTTCTCTCCATTTCACTAACCTCGACCTTGAAACGCTTTAGTCTCTCGTGGAAGGAGATTATTGTAGGCTGCCTGGTGATTGGGAACTAGTCAGTGGTGGTGGTCCCTGTGCTGCCTGCCCCCGAATCTCTCTATCCCAAACAAACAAGAGCTGACAAGAGCAGGCAAAGCTGACATGTAAACATAGCTTGCCCCCACACCAGACCTGATCTCTGAAGAGGCAGTCAGTACAGAGACCCACGCCACTGCTGGCAGGCTCACAATTTCCTGCCTGCGTGCAGCAATTCCTCCGTATCAGTGTCTCCATAGGGAATCCTTGGCCTCATCCAGAAAGCTGCTGCTGCACTTGGGAAGAACAGAGGTGATTATGGCCTCTAGTTTTATTGAGAAGAAAGCTTTGCACCTGCTAGTGGCGTAATGGGGGAAGAGAAAGCAGCAACTTCAAACCCCTGCACAGTCAATTCCTCTGCCCACAGCTCACCCACGAGGCAATTCCTAGCAACACTTTGCAGGCCCACAGACTGCCCGGATCTATCGAAAAAGTGCATGTTCTCGTTAGGACTGATTATTAGTTCCTTTTAAGCTCTGGGCATTGCTCCTGATGCCCTTACATCTGTATTTGGTGTATCGCCCTGCCTGTGAGGAGGAGATATAGCTGCAGAGTGATATTCAGTTGTCCTACACCCCAGTTTCCTAGAACCATTTCCAATTCGAATGAGTCAGATGTGCAGCACATGATGCTGCACATATTTCCTTCCTCTTTATACACTGTGTGTACACAAACATGTGCATGTATTTAGAACATATGTAGGTATCCTATATCCCAATATCATTAGGTTTGCAAATTAAGAAATTACAGAATTAGTATTTCTTAACCCAAAAGCTTCCATTCCCAGCACACTACTTCTGTCTCTTTTCCTGATTTTCACTCTGATCTTGCTGACCTCCCAGTCATTTTTGCTCCATATTTGGACCTAAATCCCAAATCCTTTTCTCTTTTTCACTAGATTTCAGCTCTAGTTTCCGACCTACTTGTTTGTCCCAGGCCATTGCTCTCAGTTCTAATTTCTCTTATTTTTGCACTCAGTTAGGGGTTCTTTGTTTTGATGTTTGGTACCTTGTGATAACCCCAGCCAGAGCAGCTCATCATATCAGTTTCAGGTTAAAAAAAAAATTGCTTAGTGAAGTATGACCAGTGCAAGTAGAATTTGTATCACAATGCTCTAGAGAATTTATACTAATAGATAGAAACTGCGGTCTTTCAGTTGCTATGCTTGAGCAAATTTTTTGCAGAGAATGCAGACAAATATTTAAGTCTTCTCTTCACCTTTGAGATTGCTAGAAATTTTCCTTTTCTATGGGAAAAACATATTTAAAGTACATTAGACTTAAATAGAGGAAATGTTTTGGTCAAAAGGTTCATATACTCATGTGCAGTGCTCATTCACATACAAGCATGAAGCCATCTGAGGAAAAACAAGCAAAAACAGGTGGTAAGTCATAAGCAACTTAAAATGTGGATTACAAAGGGAAACCTTATTAATAAATATTAACACCAGCATCACCTATAATAAATCCCAAAGACTGTTAAAAGAGCTTTAAGTTTGCAAAGTCAAACACTGGAAATTTAAGATGTGCTACTTTTAAGATTGTGAATATTAACTTGACCCCAAACTACTCATGCACATTAGAATACAATTAATTACAAGCTTGCACAGTCTTTGCCTCATGTGGTGTTTGGATGGTGGTTTTTTGAGTAGCTATCTAACATTTGATTTATCCTCATCATTCATTGCGTAGACGCATTCATAATTTCTGCTCACCACATTGAAACCTTGTTGTGAATTCTAGGTAGGATTTTCATTATAGCATCTTAGATTTACAAATATTAACTATATTGTTTTCGTATCAACTGTGTGATATTAGCCTTGTTATCTCCGTTTATATGAGGACATCTGATTCTCAGAAATGAAAGTCAATTTTCTCGGGCAGTTTTGAGTGCCCAGTTTGATACTCTGTGGCCTGATACCTCAGAATATTCAGTGTTTGATAGCAGTCCTTTATTTTGAAAGCACAGTGCCTACTGACTGCAGCTGCTGCTCTAAGTGCTTATAAATACTGTAAATCAAACCTCAGATGTGTCACATTGTGATTTTGAAAAGAGGGGAACCTGCAAGTCCTAATTATCTGTGAATGGCTCAGTTTAAGGTACCTGTTCCTATTTACAGAGGGATTCTGTAGCAGAGGCAGAGATAGAGTTTGATTTTCCAGTGTGTCATTCAGCAGCCTTTATCACAAGATTGTCCTTCATGACACTAAACTTCCCCTCATTTTACTACAGACTTTCCAGCTTCTGCCATAAATAAAAGAAAGGCACTGTGGACAGCAACACATCCACTACCCACCCTGGCTTACCCTCGGAGTATAGTATAACCTGTTCAAGCTTCATTTTTAGCATTTCCTAACTTTTGAATACTTAACATTGCAGTCTTTGTGTTCTTTTAACATAGGGGTTTGTTTCATTTTTTAAATTAAAATTTCTTGAAGAATCCAAGTCTTAAATGGTTTAAACTCATAAACTAATCAATGAACTGATTTGCAGATTCTCAGAAACTTGTTTGTACTTGAGGAATAAACAGCTGTAAAATGGCTGAGGGCTAGGCACTGAGTTTTCTCACGTAAAGCTAAATGACTGGATTGAAGTTTAAGTTGCAAAATAGCACTCGGCCTTAACTACAGCCACTACCTTCACTACAGCCTTACCTACAGCTGGTGCCTTAGCTCAGCCTGAACTACCAGCTGCTGCTGGAACCTGTTTCTTCCATCTCTCCCTGTGTTCCTTCCCTGTGTGATCCCTGCCTGTCACTTCCTCCGCTCAGTGTGCTCCTATGTGTGTCCTTCTCCTGAAGAGCTCCCTTCATCTATTTCACTACTCGTCTGGCTTTCCCCTTCATCTCAGCCCTTTGCTACCCAGCATGAGGGGAAAAGCAGAGGGAGCCTTTTGCGCTGGTGCCTAGCTTCAGTCTGTGAAAACCAGCTTGCAGACAAGGATTATCAGAGGGTGAAAAAGAGACTATAGCATCCAAGCAACAGCAAAAACACCAGCTAGACGCAGGAGGACTTTAGTGCACCTGTACTGCCTCCTTTATTAAGATATCTTCATGCACAAGAAAAATAAAGAAGAGATGAGACCTCTCCTTCCTCCTTCTCTACAGAAGCACTGCCTCCAGCTGCGAGGCCTAAAGAACAGCAGAGAGCAGTTCCTTCTTCCCTAAATAGCACTGTGTGAAGGGGTGGGACCAAAGGAGCCTGAGGTGGGCATCCACTGTTAATGGGACCTTGGGAATCTGTCAGGTAGTGCGAGTTCTGTTAGAAATCCGGTTTAACCACCTGACTTGCCACATGATGTAGACCGATCATACAGAACTCAGCTGTCCCTGTGATTCCTGATCAACCAGCTGCTTCCCCGGAGAAGCAGCTTCTGAGTATTTGCAGATAAATCCTACGTGGACGGCTGATTTTTGTGTGCACAATGCAGGTCTCTGTTATCTACACAGTGAGTGTGGTAGATCCAAATTACTTGCACTCGTGACAGACACATCACATCTGCACTGCAGGTGTGGCAGTGATTGCCTCAGACCTGCTGTAGTTGCATAGGATTTTGATGTGCACAGTAGCTACTTTTCTAGTTTTTCAAATTTGTACTGCTGAAATTTGGGGTAGCTATATCAGAGATACATGCCTTTCCCTCTGGATGAATGACTTATCTGTCAAGGATCATCCTAGATTTTACCACTGTAACTTTGGCTTATTTGCTGTGGTTGAGATCCCACATAGGTGCTTTGATAAGGATCCCGTAAGTCCTTAGGTGACCGTGTCCAAGAGTCCAAGATTGTTGCGTGACCATTCAGAGAGCCCTTCCTGCTCCAGGAAGACTAGCTTGGGAAAATTAGCATCGCCCTTCAAGTAAACACTGCCAACACTGGCACTTTTTTGCAGCAGCACCTGCAGGCATCAACTGCTTCTTGATCTTGCTGAGCGATACATTTATTTGTTATCAAGGGCAGCTTGTGGCTTTTGCTGCACAGAGATGTAGCTGAAAGATGAGGCGATGGCCTAGGGGAAGAGGCACAGAATGTCTCTTTGACACACGTATATTGAATAATTGGTGATAAGAACCAAAGAAATATTCATGACTCTGTAGAAAGATAAACAGATTTTTGATTAAATTTGGGTTTTCTCTTTAAAGCAGTTGAAGTTGCTCTGTGATTGGCAGCATGGAAATGAGTTTTCTATGGGTTCTGGCTGGCTGGAGGATCCCGTTTAGAGCTGTTAGCCAAGATAATGCTGCAGATATCTAGCTGCTGTGTGTTGGCAAGAATTCAGAATGGCTGTGCCAGAAACCTGTGCTCTCTGGGCAGTTGCAGTGCGGCTGTTGAATGACCGAATTAATCCAACCTGTTCTCTCCAAGCTTCATCCATGTGGTCTACCCAAAAACATGTCCCACCAGACAATTTACTTCAGTATTTGCTTAGCTGGCTTAGCTTTTAGCCAGCATGGCCAGTTTCTTCCATAGATGGCTAGAATTTCTTTGCCTTTTTTGTTCGTTTGTTTTTGCATTTTTAAGATAAAGGGGACGTCAAAGTTATATGATTGTATGAGAGTTCAGAGGTTTTATGACAGCATTTGTGTGGCCATTCCCCTGGCTTTTAATGGAATTTCAGTGATACCTTGTACAAAACCTAGTAAGCAATACAGTAGCTCACTTAGTGACCCCACTTTCTCTCAAGCAGTAGTCAGTAATGTGCTACATGTCTGTTTTGACTCTCTAATCTAGTTTTATAAAATTTGGTCTAAGTTAATACATTTGGGATCACTGCTGAACAAATAGACCTGGTTAGAATACATGTAATAACCTCCTAAAGAGAAGATTTTATTAAATATTATACTAAACTTTCAAAGTTCCACCTTTCCTATAATTTGTAAGGTCTCAGTTGTGGAATCAATTACATTTATCTCTTCTTGCTTAAGCTTTGCTTTCAAAGTAGCTGGAGACCCAAGTGTACCTTGAGTTTATTAAGATAGTCTGGACGTGGCCATGATACCAAAGCAGGACAGTCCATGCACATGGGATACTATTTTGCCATAAGTGTAGTGCTCATGGAAATCTCACTGGGCATTAATGTAGCATTAATATTGGCATAAAGATAACCTCCCTCTGCTCCTGTTTTACTCCTTGCATTGCAAAACGGTTATTGTCCAGCTACATTTAGGTTTGTTGCCAGAAGCAAATGCTCAAGTGAGTACAGGCTCAGTGGCTGCTGGGAGGTGTCAGTCTAAACAACAGTGAGATTTGCATGCAGGCCCCAGACAGTTAGCATCCCTTTTACTTTGTCAAACTGTCTTTAATAAAGGCTACAAAATAAATAGCCATGGCTATAATCTTTAGGGATTAAAATGATTACCTGGCAAGTTGAAGTAATTAACTGTTCTCAACCAGGAATCAAGCCAGAGATATATGGGTGGAAGGATGCGAAAAGAATATATTAACTCAGTAAGTATTAGTACTGCTGTCCATCCTTCTTGTTTTGTTTTCGTTAAAGGAAAAGGCAGGTGGAAGTCATGTATTGACAGCTTTTATGACCACTGGAGTAACTGGAAGCAGTCTTAGCAGGCGAGATGCAAGACGTGGTTTAGATACATGTGCTTGGTCTGAAAACATTGTTCTGTTGTTTTTCTAAAAGGCTATCCAGTGTGTGCCTTTCTTTTCGTATGGAATTAGAGTCAGTAGGTCTGGAATTCTATATAATCATCCTCTCTCCCTTTCTAGCTTTTAAAAACGCATGGTAGTGCCATAGAATTTTGAATTATACTGGTTCTTGAAGCTGGCCACTTTCTGGGTTTGTCTTAGAAGTGGAGTTTCATTAAACCAAGGAAAAAAGGTGCTATTTTTGCCCACTTACATTCTGTAGAAGTAAGCCAATCATCATTCTGCTGGGCAAAATGGAAATGCACATAATTCGTAAATACCGGACTCTAACATGCTCATTTGATGTGTTTTGTTTTCAGATCACCACATTATGCCTGCCCTGAAGTAATCCGGGTAAGTTGGTTAAAATCTGAGTATTAATGTGTTTGTATTCAAAATATGTCACTTACTGCATGTATGCAGCTAGATCCTATCTACGTGAAACCTGTCCAAGGCAAACAGCATTAGAAAGGACAAAATGAATGTAACTGTAGTTTTCCTTGGGCCCTAAATCAAGCCACATCAACAGTATGAGGGAAACTGTTCCTATGTTATTCCCAGAGTGTCCTATGTGTCACGTGGTCAGCCAGAACTACAGTAGCCTGGTTTAACTTGATCTTCCCACCCAAGGACTGCAGTCCCCTACACTCTCCCTTCCCTGTTGTAGCTGTCATTTCTGCCAAAGAATTAGGGTTGGCTGTCAGTGATGTTACGGGTTTCTGTTAAGCAATATGAACTATCCTTTCCCTCTGCTCCCCCTTTGCCCTCTTAAACTGAGTGTCCGGGGTTCCAGGGGCCAAGGTTCCCCCCTTTTGAATCATAGCATTAATAGAAAACCAAACTGGAAGAATACAGAAGAATGAGACAAAACAATACTGTGAGTTCACAAATAACTTGACTGTTGACAAGCTCCTTGAAGAACCAATGAGGAGAAAAACAGCTTCTTGATGCACCTCACACTCTGTTTAAGCACCAGTCCTAATCATTTTCACATCATAGACCATTCCTGTCCTGCTGCCCACTTTTGACCCTGTTCTTGCAGAACTCAGATAAGATTGTTCATAAAAATTCAATTAATGAGCTGTGTCATGGCCTCCTGGTTGGGACAGTCTCCTTGGGAAGCAGGTGGATGAGTTGAAATACAAGGTTTCCCATTCTCTTCTCTCTGGTTCTTCAAGGATAATGAATTCATTTACTAGTGAGCACTCTTTTGAACTTCCGTGTCATTATTGCGCAGGGAGAAAAATATGATGGAAGGAAAGCAGACGTCTGGAGCTGCGGAGTCATTTTATTTGCGTTGCTAGTGGTGAGTCATCTTCCTTGCTCTATCCTTTAAAAAGAAAAGAAAAATTCAAAAGTGATGCTGTATTTAACAGTGATTCTATTGACATCATATATAGTTGTGCTTTTTTAGTCCCCCTATTTTTGTATCTCTCAGTTGCATCCTTTCCTCTTATTTCTACATCAGTCTCAAAGGAAAAAATATTTCACTGCTTCTTTGAAATGCTTCTGCCCTACGCAGCAGAGCATAGACAAGTCTCAGACTTGCCTCCCTAAATGTTCTTTGCTGTGTTGTGCTATTGCAGCACTTGGAAGAACCCCAGTCAAAGCATATTGAAGTTTTTTGGCCCAGAAGGATGTGCAGGGTTACAAGTACATGATACAGGGAATATTAGTCTTTCACAGTATGTAACTGTATGTTTCAGTTGGTATTTGCATACGCTGACTGGGATGTTTTATCAAGAGAAGAATCAAGTGCAACAGTTTTGTTTCATGCAAGTATTGAGCTACGTTTTAATTTAGTACACTTGAGAATATAAAATTGAGCCCAAACTACAAAGTTTAAATTAATTTCCATCTGGCTTAGCAATACTTTCCTTAGTATTTAAAATGTAGTATCTCAGAACTTACCCTTGATTCAGTCAAAGTTTCAGTTCCTTGTAGAATTTATTCTGATTTGCAGTGATAATGTAAAACTACCAAACATACAACAATTGGATGTATACCTGAAAGCAAATGAGGAAAATATAGATTATGTTCACGTAAGCAAGGATTATATTACCATATGCAGATTTAATAGTGTATGTGAGGATAGATTTAATATGCCTGTTTAGTTCTTATACCTGAAATAGCTCAGATGATAATCTACAGTTATAAAATAACAAGCTTGAAGTCATATTTAGATCTCATTGTACGTTTATTAGTAAACCTAATTACTGGTTACTAATTTTTCACTTAAACTCTTTGATTTTGAGAGGAATATTTATTCACTGAAAGTAAAACCTTTTCTGGGGGTTAGATTCTGCCCATTATTTTTGCTTAAAATGCTTGAAAATTATCGAGGATTTTTGTTTCAAGATCTATGCTGATAATTTGAAAAATGATCAAAATAAAAATATCTAGAAATAATCTCAATATGATTCTTTATATCACCTTAACCAATTTTCACTTTTTTTTCTTTTTAGTCATTTCAGTTCACTAACATTTTTCAAGTTTTAGAATTTTTATCTTGATTTTGCGAGAGAGGAATTTTAATCATCTCACAAATTATCACCTGATCATCTCTTGCTCCTGAGCAAGTATTTTCATGGATGATGGAACAGAACTACATAATGAGCGCTTCATACAGCTTCTTCAGTTTTAGGAAATGAAGAGAGAAGTTGTTGAGATGGTTAGGATTTGTAGGAGGGAGCTTTTCCTTTCCAAACTGTCAGGGTTTGGTGTCCCTCTGTTCCTGGGAAACGTCTTCATCTGTGCCTACATATATACATGAGCCTACGAAACAGTTGAAATAAGTCTACTACTGACAGAGCAGAGCTCTCTAGTTAATTATGTCAGGACAAACCCTACAAAAAGTCTCAAGCTATAATAGCAGTAGTAATAAAAGAACTGCAGTTGTACCTTCCTGTACCTTCAGGAAATGCTGCAAAGCAGCCCTACTGACTTCATCATGGATTAAATTACGTTAGCCAAACTACTGAACTATCAGAATTGATTTTCCTTTAAGTCTGGAACAGTTAGGAAAAACTTGAGGTAACTCGAGAGATTGGTTACAGAACACGGGGAGGCTCTCTCTTTGAGACCACCTGAATGAACAAACAAAAGGAAATAGTGCCCCATAGCTGTTACTGCTAGGTGGGCTTTCTGAGGCTTCTGCAGGTGGAGTTGTTGGTCTCTGTAAACCATATACACACAGAACTGATTATACAGGTGCAATACTCACTCCAGTATGAGCAGTGCCAGCATTCACGACGGAAAACTTCATTATCACAGCAGCTGATAGCTTGCAACTTCCCACAAACCTTCCTGGAAATCAAGGAAGCTCAGCACCAACTAGAATTATGCAGTGCAAGAGAGAAGTGACATAGAATATGCAGGATGCTATAAAAGGATATCAACTTCAGTCATTGGAGTTATCCTAAAGATTTCTTTTCTTTCTTTTTTTCTTTTTGTCCTTGCAGTGAGGATAGATCTTTTGCTGCTCTTTGTGGCAAGCTGATGATCTATTCAAAATGTAGATTTCAGCTGAAAAAAATCAAGGCATTCTTACAAGCAACTGTAGGGAAGCAATAGGAACTGATGACCTGGCTGCATCATGGGAGTTGGATGGAATAGATTAAACAGGTAGAATATCTGCTGCTTCCAAAGGTCAATGTTGGTTAGGATTTCTTTCAGCTATGTCACCCCATTGCTCCAAGAGAAAGAGTATGTTCTTTAGTGAAAGTCTCTCAAATGCTGTTCACCTTTTCTCAGCTTTTGCAATAAATGTGTCTCAGGAAGATTAGAAATAAGGAGACGATAAACATTGCTGCAGTGAAAGTATGCCCAGGAGGAACACCAACACATCAAAAGCTTGAGCTGGATTTAAGTGAATCCATGCATCTTTGGTGAATTTGCCTGGAAAGGCAATTTCATATTTTGTATTATGTTTTATACTGGTATTCATTTTCTAATTAAAGGTTTAATAGAAAAAAATGTCCTCTGTTTTGTTTCCCATGTTGGAGAAAATACAACAGTGCTAAGAAATTACTTTTCAATGGATAAAAAGTTTCACTTTTTATAATTCCGTATGAATTAATTTTCCCTTTTCCTATCTCTTACTATCTTTATTCTGACTTTTCTCCTTTTCTCATCTCAAACTCCCTTTCTTTCATCTCTCCTATCCACTCTTCTATCACACCCCTGCAGGGCGCCCTGCCATTTGATGACGACAATTTGCGGCAACTGTTGGAGAAGGTGAAACGTGGAGTGTTCCACATGCCACATTTTATCCCCCCAGACTGTCAGAACCTCTTGCGGGGGATGATTGAAGTGGATGCCTCGAAACGTCTCACGGTAAGAAGGCATTTGCTGCAAATCATGTGATCAAGACTTCATTTGTCATCTCATTGCAGTTAGGGTTGGATAACTGAGATAACTTGCTGATTTACTGTCACTTTCGTGCATTTCCTCCTAAAAAAGAATGAAGGGAATTTACAAAGTGTTTGGGAAGAAGCTAGTTGCCTTCTCTTTTAAAGGATGAGGGCATATTACCTTCGTGTCCGTAACCTCATAGTTCACCTTCATAAGGAAATGGTGGACATACAGAATCACAGCCTTATCATGTCATCACGTCACAGCTGACATATTTACACATTTTGGAGTCCACCTGGGTAGTCAGGTCCTCCTGGCTGACATACTAATTTGTCAGGGACATAATATGACTGTTTGAAGGTCAAAACTGCCTTCAAAACTTTTTTGAAGCTTTGCTTTTAAAAGGGTTAAGTTTTTCTTACATTTCTGACTAAAACTGTGGCTTGTCACTTCATGCCACTCAGCTTGCATTGTATTCTTTCCTGCATATGCTCTGCATTATCCTCTGGCAGTCTTCAGAGCAGGTGCCTTCTAATCTTCTAGTTTGTGTTGTGTCCTGTGGTCTTGAGTATGGGTAGGCCCACAGTGTTGAGCTCCTGGCACTCAGCACTGAAACTTTGCATCTAGGATACAGCCTGTCACTACAACAGAGGCCCTGCAAGGGTGAGCACTGTGTACTGATTGTATCCTTCATTAACACTGTGTTAATGTTTTGGGGAATTAAAAAAAATTAGCAATTAAAATCATTTTGGGAAGCAAGATTGCATGCTTGTCAGTGGAGGCTTCTGCCTTTATGAGTGCATTGCCCTTGAAAATCCTATTGTCAGGCTCTGGTGATGATTTTATACAGATTTACTAAGCTCACAGATTCTGAGTGGGAGTATGTATAAAGAAATGTAAATTTAAAACTCCTCCTGGTTCTTCAGCCTGCTAAAATATTTATAAATAAACTCTCAGATCAGTGCTTGGCCTCTCTGCTGAAATTGCTAACAACAGCATCAGTCTGCACCAGCTGTGACAGTGCTTTTGGGATGTAGACACCTGTCTGCTAAGAAGTAAACTGGAACTCCCTCCACAACTCTCTTTACAATGTTACCTGACAGCTGCAGCTGTGTTTTTATTTCATTCATTACGAAACCAGGTCATGCTTTATTTGGTGCCTTAGGTGAAAAGTTCTTCATGTTATTACTAGTATCCTTAACTATTCAAACCCAATAGACATCACATTGCAGTACGTGAGTAGCACTGATTGAAAAAACTTCTAACAAAAATGTTAGACACAGAAAAAAGGCCCTTTTTTAAAGGAAAAAAAGAAAAAGAAAAGCAGTATTCTTCCAGTTATTTTCATATTTTCAAAAAATCCAGCAGAAGTTAGGACTGTACCCTGAGATATGAAACAGCTTTTTCTTAGGATTGAGAAAGTCACTAAGTCTCTCTCTACCTCAATTTCCTTTCCATAAGGTAAATGTAATTGTATTTGCTACCTCACAGAGTAGAAGGAACAAGACCATAAGGCTACAGGGAGTAAGGGCCACAGTGAGTAGGCAGATGAGACCTTGAGTGATGAATATGGTACATTTTGCCTCTTGATATAGACTGCAGCTCTTGCTAAGAAGTCCACCACAGTGCAGAGCAGTTGAAATGTTCGCATTTTTCTCTTGAAGACCCTAGTGCCAGTGGTTTGAAAGTGCCAGTGAACAGAATGTCAGACATTACATCTTCCTTGAATTGTCAAGACTTGAGTTATGTCACAGTGCGATGCTAGCACTTTAATTTCCTAATAGTGCCTGAATGCTATGAATTTCGTACTACAGCAGAGAATGCACACAAGAAGAAAAAGGGTTAAGATAAATTAAGGTCACATAGTGACCTGCCTGCTTTCTTGATCAAAAAGAAACCCTTATTTCCACAGGGAGAAAGAAAACAGGTTGGATAGTTATTGGCAAACAGTAACCAGTGAATTGTGAATAAGAATTTGAAATGAGATGTATTCAAGAGCTGAAAGGTGGGAAGAAAAAGGAATAACTGTTTGTTATTAGTTGCAATCTTATTTTTGTTATTCTAGAGTCTTTCAGTTTACTGCCTCTGCTGCCTGCTGCTGTCACACTTCCCTTTCGATTCTGCTAGCGTTCCGGTTGCTTAGATTGCCGGGCAGAGGGATCTCTTTGTTTAGTGCACAGGAGCTGGGAGAATATAGTTTGTTTTGAGGAGCAATCTGAATTCTGCTTTAGCTGCCTCCTGTGAAAAAGGGGTAAATATAGGTCTATACGGAAGCCTCTGTTCTTGGCAAATATCTCACTTGAACAGTTTGATATTTATATAAAGATCTACAGGAAATTGTGACTTGCGTGCTATATGTACAGTTTGTAGCTGTACATGTAGCTAATCATTTGTTCAATGTCTTATTAGTGAATTCAGCAGAAAAATATAGTGAAATTTAAGGTCACTGGAATTTATTTTCCCCTCTCTCTGCTTTATTCCTTTTCTTGATTTGTATCTTTTCTCTTTTTCATCCAACTGCATTTCCCTCTCTGCAGTAATCGCCATTTCACAGCACACCCACACCTTCCCCAGTCCATCTGTGAAAATGATCAATAAAAATGGAGCTAGCATTCACATTTAACTGTCATCATTCGGCTCCAGTGTTGTAACTTGAGAGGGTTAATGGAGAGGAAAGTATTCAGAATTACTGGTTTTGTCCCTTTCCTGCCTTAAGAAACTGGCATTACCTTTTTTGGTGTGATTCATTTATGGAAAGAGGACTTCATTATATCTTAATGGAGTGTTGTTCAGGCTCTCCAGATGTTGTGTAGCCTGAAGTGTGTTCAGTGGGTAATGCTTGACCACTCTTGTTTACTGGGTCTGTTTAGAAAAACATGCTTTAAGTAAAAGAATCCATGTTTTCCTTGCAGTAGATGCCATGCAAAAGGAGATTGGAGCTGCTGGTCATGCTGTATGTATTTCTGACCACCCATGTTTAGGAAACACTAAATCAAACTGGTATTGGTGCAAAGACCGACTGCTAAGTTGACTGGAAGATTGGAGAGCCTGTCAGATTCTGCCTAAAAGAGTCCAGCTTTCTTAGTCTACTGAAATACCTGAGACAGGATGTGCTAGTTGTCTGCATATGCATTAGAGGTCATTACCAGGGAGAGAGGGTTTATTTAAGCTAAAGAAGATACTGGCACAAAAACAAATGAACATCAAATGGCCTTACATAAAAGTAAGCTAGAAATTAGTATTATTTTAGCTACATCAGTCAGGTTGTGGGACAGCAATCTAGTAGGAATAGTGTTGGGAGGGAAAGGTGAACCGGTTTGGAGAGACAGTTTGCTAGGTTTATAGAAGAGATTGAGTGCTCTTACAGCCTGCAGTACTGCAGGGTGATGTTCCTTTAAGTTTTGTGCTCTCCTGAGAGCAAACACTTTTTTCCGTAGAGGGTTCCAGTGATTCAGCGTCTCTACAGATGAGAATTACGGTTACTGTAGGGGAATTCATTTCATTCTCAGTTGCTATTTCCTTCTGCTGAAACACAAAAACAGAAGGAAAGGACTGTGCTTATGTATGTTGGGTGCTTAAGGTCCACTTTCCTTTTAATGATGGATGAGCTTCATTAACACCTTGTCTGTAGAGCAAGTTTAATCAGGACAGGTATTACAGACTAAGCTATTATTATTCCAGAATAAAATGGCTTGTCTTCTTTGTTGGGTATGCACACGGAGGCTAGTCTCAAATACCTATCCCTGAAAACTATTCAGCTTAAACTTCCCCAGCTTTTCAGCATCTCCTCTCTGCTATTTTGATTTGTCTGTGGTCTAATGTTTGCTAATAATGATGTTTTCTTAATTGCTTGGGCTGCAGCATTTAAAGGATGTTTAAAAAAAGTTAACAAAGAAAAACTCATTCTGCATCCTTCTTCATTTTTCTAGATGATCTTACGGTAAGATGCCTAGCACATCATTTAAATTATCTCACTTCACCACCTGTACAGTGGAAGTAAATGTCCAGTAGATGTATGTAGGCAGTAAACACTTGGCTGCCAAGGACCTTTTCTTACGGTGTGCACCTAACACAATGACACCTTGCCCTTGTCAAGGTCCTTAGAGACTGCTACAGTACAGCTGCTAATACTGACAGTGATCGCGATTCCGCCAGTGCTGTTGCACTGTCAGTTTGAATTCTTCAGCCATGAAAAGCCTGTATCTTGACATTATGCGGTAGGTTTAAAGATCAGGCAAGAGGATCTTGTGATGGAAGAAGGTTTATCTAAACACAGGATAATTTATTGCAAGGATGAGTTTGAGATGGTTCACTTTCAGAATAGGGAAGTCTGGAATCTGACATGAGCACAAGCCCAGATTCACATCCACAGATTCTGAGAAAGTTTTTCTTCAGGACAGAACTTTTTAGCTTGGCAACCGCTCTACTGAGATCAGTGCTGAGGATGTAGACAGCACTATCTTGTTTTCCATCTGCCTGTCTATCTCCATCTGTTGTTCCCTGTCTTAGAATTCAGAGTCAGCTCCTTGGGGGAGGAGACCTCTTTTTCTGATGAGCTTGTGCAGCTCTTTAGTGCAGCAGGGTCTCATCTATGAGTGGGGCTCCTAAATGCTACATCAGGATACAAAATTAGTATGTATGGGAGTATTCTCATATAAAACTGTGATAAAAGAATTCCCCCTCTCCTTACATTACAGCATTTAGCTTGCAGAAACCTCTCCTATGACTCTGCATGTGCGAAGGATCTGAGCATGTTTTGTTGTTTTAGAGATAGCATCATGAGACAATTGCCTGCAGTGGCCAGAGATATTAGGAAGCAGCGTTTTTACAACTCCCATAAAATGACATTAAATTTGGCAAACTCATGTGCAAACAGCAAGAACCCTCTGGGAAGGGCTGTTAAATGCCTTCGTCACTTAAATGCATTTAAACATTGTGTTTAAATGAAGGCAAGAGGAGTGAGATTAGCTCCCACTGTGGATCTTCCTCCCCTGCATTGCACAGTAAAAAGCATAAAGATTTCTCCTTGTCAAAACCAATCGCCCTCCCATAACCCTCCTGTCACTTTAATGCAGATGAAAAGCAACAAAGCATTAATTAATTACCTTTAAAAAAAGCAGTAAAGATGTTGGCAGCAGCAAGCACACTTGTAATAACATTTCAATGCAATTGCATTTGAATCAGAATAGAAATTGATTCAGATTCAGAATAAAAATTGTTTTTTAGAGTAGTTTTCGTACCTAGGAATCCCAGAGTATTTCACAGCACTGATTTTGGTGGGGATGGAACTGAAAATGTGTAGATAAACAGCAGCCATTGTGTTCTCACATGAGAACGCACATACATCTCTGTGTGTATATCAAAGTGCTTTCAGAAAATGCTATGAGGTCTTTAACTTGAAGGAGGTTGGTTAGCAGGAATGGTCAGAAGGGATTTCTGCTTGACATCCCTGAAGGAACGTTCTGGTTGAAATCATTAGTATCTTTAGCTCTCTGTTTGGTGTATGTGAAATAAAGAGGAGATATGCATCTCACAGGATGGTTTCACCAAGCGAAGGGAGTACCATACATAGACGGTTCTTAAAAGGGAGAGGATTCTCCTTTCTTAGAGGGACCTGATGACTAACCGTGTTAAAATCCTGTCCAGTGTCAAAATAGTGTCTCCTTATGTTTGTGTGTCACCTTGCACAGCCCCTGGCCAGGAGGACTACACCTCCAGGCTATTTGGGGAGCACACATAATATATACCTTTATCTTCTTGTGCTAAGCTTCTCAGGGGAGATGGCAGTGTGTTACCAGTATTCCACTCACCTCTTAATAGTGCAGGGTGAAGAGATAGCTTGACCAAGGGGAGTTTTGGTATGGGAGGCTCTGTAGCAGAACTGAGGACCACAGTTCTGAGTACTGTATCAAACACTGCAACACCGAGGAATGAGCTTTCCACAGCAAGAAGATGAGGAGTTATAAAACAAACAGATGTGGCACTGCGGTCTTTTCAAGTCCAAACACCAGAGTTGCCATGACTAGAAAGTACAAGGCATCAGGAGGACCTACATCTCACTTTTACCTGGTCATGACCACGGCTCCTGCCATGCAAAGGAGAAAGGGAACTCTATCCAGTGGCATCAGCAGGAGGATTGAGTGCTTGGTTTGCAATGAAGGGTATTTCAGTGCTTTATGTGCAAGCACATCCAAACTAGCAGGTACAAAGAGGAGTGAACCTCAGTGGCGTGGGCTTTGGTGAAAGCTACGCCAGTCTGCCTGGGACCCTGGAATGCACGTGCTGCAGAGATTCGCTGCTCCTAGCACATGGGGTAGTTAGATGACAGCTAGAAGTACAAGCAGAGACTCTACCTCTGATCTCAGTGTTGATACAGTCTTGGTTTTAAAGGATGCTGTTTGTCTCTCATACTTATCCCACCAGCCTCCTGTCGTGCTTTCCTAAGCTGTATTCCCTTGTTTCTTTGATTTCAGGAAAAACCCTGTTTCACTTAACAAATGATCTCATATAGAACCTGAGCCTGAGCTGTTCCACGTTTCCCAGGCAAGGAGTTATTGTTATATAACACAGAAGCCTTTGATTTCTTGCTCTTTGTGTTAAATACCCACTTTTTATCACTGAGATTTTGTTTGTCCTGTCCTCTTTTTTTTCTTCTTGCTCCTGGGTTGTCACTATTCTGGAACTGAAGGGGAAAGTAATAAGAGCAGGTCAGCTGTTTCTATTCTTGCTCACCAGTGTAATGGCGCTCTGATTTTGTCGTAGAGTTGGTAGCACTTGAGTTTCCTTCTAGCTCTGCCCTGCCTCTCACTCACACATTGCACAAACCCACACCTATGTGCAGTGAGCGTGCATATTGCTCTGCACATAGGAAGGTTCCTGATAACAAGGAATACGAGGAGTATTGTCCTTCTAATGAACAATCCTTGGGTATCTATGAATGGTACTTTTCTACTATGATGAAGCTTCAGATAAGCTGAATTAGAAAGGTTTTGCTCTAAGGTTTGTTCTGCTGCTTTGAGTTTGTTTTTTTATTCGCCTTCACTTGCAGAAAATGTAGCCATTGTGTAACATTTACTGGCATCTGTGTTGGGTAAGCAGACAAAGCCACAATTAACCTTTGATCAGTCCTTCACTAGGTGGTGAAATGCTCATGCCTGAAACAGAAAAGGCAGAAGCAGGAGTTTGCAGGCTGGTGATCAGCTGCTGGAGCAATAAATGGTATTACCTTGATGTGGAACCTTATTCCACTTGGTCTTTAGATTCTAATGGCAATTGTGGTGCCAGTCAGGACTGGGTCCTGATGGAAGGTGATATCACTCATACATATTTTATTTTGTTCATTCACATTATCCATTTGAACCTGCTGAATTTGTTTCTTTTCCTTCTTTCCCTCTCTCCAAAACAAAACCGGGAATGGGTCTTTGGTGTAAAGAATCAGTCATTAAGCACATACTGAAAAGAGCATTCTGTTAGTTTCAGTCAGATTGTAAATGGGAAGATCTTAGGATGAGAAAAACTTAATTTGCAGCACATGTGCCCACGAAGCCTTCTACTTCTGCATTTTCCTGGGATTTGCTCCCGACTTGTTCCTTTTATCCAGAGTTATGGTCATCTTTACATTGGGGTGGTTGAGGATGAGTATGTTCTTTATGCAGAATAAAGCTCCTGTCATTTGCCTGGATCCAGCTCTGGAGTGGTGGACTTAACAGTAACTAGAGACAAGCCTTGAAGAAGGATATCTTATGATGTTGTTGTTTATTTTCTACAGCACTAATTCCTTGTTTTCTTTTCCTTTGTAGCTAGAACATATTCAGAAACACATATGGTATATGTAAGTAACACCTTTTCATTAACTTTTGCATGTGTTCAATACTGGTTGTGTCACAGGACCTGATATCCTAGTGCTTGCTGAAAAGAGAGATTGGGATTAGAAAGCAGCTTTTACACAGGTGGAGAAAGGTGCAGAGGAGAGGAGGGCATCTAGAAATAATTTTTTACCCTCTGCTACTAAAATAATTTCATCTTTGTAAATTCTAGTCAGGAACTTTCATAATCAGAAACATGAGAGTAGCAATTGTTTGAAATGAGACATTTAGTCCAGCAATTTGCTTTGTTTAAAAGATATCTGCAAAAAACTAATGGCCAGATTTAGTTTACTATCCAAAGGCTACAGAGAATCTGCTGAAAACTTTCTTGACAAGAAAGCTTATGCTTGGTCCTTCGCAGCATCTTGGCTTTTCCATGCAAGAATGATTATATTGAGAAGTGAATATCTGTGAACAAGAGACTTTTTGTATCATAATCCCTATTCTTGCTTCTTCACAGCAAGCTAGGAGGCTGCTTCTGACCTTCTAAGCTGTTGATGTGAGAGTAGTTCTGTGACTAGATTAAAAGCAGCAGTCTTGACGGTGAAACAGGAGGTCTATGAGAAAAGTCTGTGCCTGTCCAGTGGTTTGGGTATGAGGAAGATTGATGACTTTCAAAAGTGACCTTTCACTTTGTGTAGTCCTAATACTGTTTCAAGAAATCTAAGTAAATAACATTTTTGCTTTATACTGATGATAACCCAGTCAAATTAAGGAGAATACTTCACAGGTATTAAACAAGGAAGTGATGCTTTGATACATGTTGCTAGGGGTCAGCATGCCTACACATTCCCTAAATGTGTGATATGGAAAGTCCTGCCTTCATAATCCTCCTGTCATTGCTCTTGGGAAACTTTGGAGGATGATCTGACCTGATATTTAAGACTGTCACGAGGAAAAAACTTTTGGTTTCTCTAATTCTACCTTATTGGATTCATCTGACTTAAAGGGGACCTGAGAGCATTCAACAATTTAGTAAAGTAACATGCTTTTTTCCTGAAATAGTGGTTGCACTGTGCCTGTGGCTTTTTTTCGTACTCTGTGGTTACCAGTTCACATGGCACTTTTTAAAACCACAGAAGGTTTGCAGGTTTGAAGGCTGAACATTGTACAGGGGGGTGACACTTCTGCTGAAAGTGTAGAGATGGATTTTTTTTTTTTAACTCTCATGTCTAAATAGAAGAGAAAATAAGAGAGGGGGAATTCTGATTGTAATCTCTGAAATGTCCCTCTTATAATGTCTCACCTGAAATTCAAAAGTCATTGCTGTTTAAATTGGTCTGGACAGCTGATCCCCTTTGTTTCTTCACAGACTGAAATCAGGCAACTTTATTTTCTCTGTGCTTTAATCAGAAGTGGAATAGGAAATAAAATCAAATGATACTGATAACTTATATTATTCTTCTAACCTTCCTCAAAAATTTTGCCTGGAAGTTTTCACCTCACCGAGAACTGTTGTTCCAGGCTTACATGCACAATTAAGCAAGTGTTATTTCGTGACTCTATTCTAGCTTTAAAGTTTGAAGATTTTTTTTCTTTGCAGTTGTAAGTACTAGACCATTTTCATTTACTTCTTGATGAAGATCTGATTCTCCAATGTTTGGCACAGTAAACCCAATGGAAATTGCATCTGAGCACATTCTCATAAGAACTAACCTGAGTTTTGCAAAAGCAAATCTCTCTAGACTCTTGGTATAGTCAATGGAGAGAGAGAAAAGCTCCTCCAGGAGTCAGTCCAGATTGCTTAAAGCAAGATTTCTGCTCAAAATAGCTTTCTAAAGGAGTCTCATTCTCTTTCTGTTGGCCATGGATTGACCTAAGGAGGATAATCATCTTTGGTTAAATTTGGTCTGTGAATAACCCTGCCACCTCCAAACTCTACTACTTCCATCTGGTGATGTTTCCCAAATCCCTCTCTGCATTTGTTTTGCCTGGATATATTGATGTTACAAAGAAAGGAGTGGTTATAACTTTGTTTGTAGGCTGTGGCTGTTTTGCTTACATCTTTCTTTCTTTTCTTTATGTAAACTATTGTTCTATATAAAATCTTTATTCTTTGTCATATATAGTTTACTGACCTAAAACTTGTGCTCAGAACATAAGGGATTTCACTTAATTCTTAAAGAATCCTGTAAAACTATGAGAAAGGTGTAATTACAGGCTAGCCAGACCAAGAGAAGTCTTGAAAGTTGAAATCATGATTCACAATCCTAAAAAGGGAAAAACGAAACCAAACAAACCTTTCATCTCCAACTTTCTGTTCCTCTTGCTCTCCCACCAAAATTAATTCAGGAATTTTTTTTAAAGCCTTTTTAATTGACTTCTTTTAATAATGCTAGATTTCGTACCAGATAATTTTTACTTCCAGCGCAGGTTATCATATATCAGCATATAAACACCAGTTGCTTTAATTATTTTTAATAAAGCAAGAGGGCAAATAGAATGTGCTATCATGGTAAATACAGAACCCTTTAATACTGAGTTATTGCCCTAATTGTGAGGGTAACAAATTTACCAAAATTGGCAAGAGAATACTGGTACTGGTTCTGCTTTGCTTTGAGCTGATGTAAATGTGCAGCTCAGTGAGATTCATGAGCGAATTTCATGGAGGGATTTAGAGTCCACCTTGTTCTGAAACTACATCCATTGTATGCATCGTTCCTCACAAAAGCAGCGAGGTTTTAAAGCAGCAATTACATTCAACCAGGCATTTAAAAAAATACACGATTTGCAGTATTGGTCGTGTGGCATTGTTTGATGTTGGTATGGGCTAAAATGCAACAAATTTGTCACTTTCTATCAGACTGAGGGTGGAGCAGATGCTATAGTCATGTCAATCATAGCATGGACCTAATGATTTTCACTTCCTGAAGCAGCGAATACATTGCCGAATGACAAGGCATCTTTTAACAGATTTTTCTTGTACCTGATGAGGAAGTGTGAAAATCCCTGACTATGCCTGAGGTTGACCAGGTGCAGGGCATAAGGGAAAACCACTTTGCAGTTCATAGAAGATAGCAAACTGTGCTCTCTAGAAATGACTCACAATGATATAAAAGAAACTTGCAGGTGATCTTCTGCTATAGACTAGGGCAACTAGTAGGAAATCCAAATCTTCGGGGGATTTTCAAAAGCAATAATTTCTTTTTAATCTCTTTAATTTAACTTAAGTAGTTCTGCTTGTAATATAATGAATGATTAATGAAGTCAATACCTACTGAACTTCAGATGATTAAAAAGCAAAAATGCGTGCTGCTGTCCAAAGGTCCATCCTGCAAGAATGTATTTTAATGATAAGGTCATCTTTGGCTTTAATAGTGCAAGGTTATAGTCTAGTCAATGCTTATCACTTGCAGAGGGCTAAGTCCCAACAGTTTGAATAATATCTGGCTCTAGGAGTAGCTACATCATGAAGACAGGACATTCAATGAATAAGGTGTTTCTCTAGTTGGACAAGGATGTCTGAATCTAGCCCTTAGACTCAGGACTATGCTGGCATTGCACAAGACATCAGAGACTTCAGTGATGCTCTGTGAAGGCACCAGAACCTGTGTTTTAGTGAGTTGGCCTATGTCACACAAGAGTGAACCACGAGGGGCAGATTCTGTCTCTGTCCTGCAGAGTCAGCAGCCAGTCCTCCTAAGGGAAACAAAACTAAGCAGAGAGTGTGCTAGTACTCACTGTAAGAGAAATGGCATCTAGCCCATGTCGTCTTGGGGTTCTGGATTTCCACTCATATCATTCACCCCAGATTGAACCCATGACACTCATCCAGGAAGTGCTAGGCACATATTCACCACTTCAAGAGAAGGTAGAATTAGAATTTCCAGGAAGTCTTTCCACAAGTGATGTCCCATAAACACAGTTAACCTCCAAACTGTCACAGAGCAGACATCTTTAAAGTGTATTTCAAATTGCTTAAAAATAAATGGCAAGTAGCACCCAGCAGAATTCAGTAATCAAGGCATAGAATGTAACTGCCCTGTCCCTGCATCAGAGCCATGACTGCAGTGACTTAGTATTGCCCTCTTACCTTGCAGGAAATAATCTGTATTGGCTGCCTTTTTGGTACTGCTGTGCTGGCTGAGGCCTTGAGCTCGTATGTGTGATTCTACCATGGATGCTTTCTAACCCACCCAAGAAGAATTAGGGTGCATCTGCATTGGAGCTCGCTTTCTGATGTAGGTACTTGGCCAGCTCACATCCGAGCCCAGGGCACATTAAGCTGTGCAAATAAGTTTGGAACTGGTGCTTACCTTGTTTCTGCCAACATCAAAAGGAAGACTCTAATGCCCAAACACAGCCCTCTGAACAGCAAGCTGTGACATTTGATGCAGCTGAAATGTTCCTGATTCCTGTCACCCACTGTGGGAGCCTGGACCCAACCGTCACACATTCACATCACATAAAGGAAAGAGAGATCCTCACCTGCAGGTGGCTATGCCTTGACAGGACACACAGCATCCACTGAGAAATAGTGAAAATTCAGGATAGGCAGTTTTTCCAACCAAAATACCACCACCTCCAAAACCACCTCTTTGGGTGGACACAGTTTACATAAGCTGCTCCCTAGCTAACTAAAGGAAATCAAAGGGTATGTAGGTTACTTGTTATTTATATCATTCAATCTGTCAAAGATATCTTGAAACCTTGAGCTGTTTTTTATAGCTAGGGCTTATAATTGCGATGAGTAATCAATATTTCCTGAAATGAGATAATTATGCAGGAAGTTTGTGTTTACTCTTTTTAAAAGAATTATGTGCTCTGCCACTAATTATATATTCCTGGGTCTACCACTGACCTTGGGCAGCACACTCAGGCCCAAATTTTCAAATTTGCTTGTCTGAAGAGAAGCAGAGATTGCAGTATTTAGGCATGTAAATAAGAGACCTCATTTCCTGAAATATGTTTTAAAGTGTGTCAAATTGGGACCTCAGCACTGAGGTCTCCTAAACCACTTTAGAAGTTTACAAATGAAAAATTGCTGCAATGCCTGTTGTAATTATAATTAGTGAAACACAGTGTTGGTTTGTTCACGGTTTGTTCTTTGAAAGAGAATCATTCAGCTTGCGCGTCTCAGCCTGATAGCCTGAGGTCTGGCCTGCTGATGAGACAGCATCTCTAAAACCGTGTAGTGTTTTATGAATGTTTGGCATTAGGACGCTGAACAGCTGCTTAAATTATGAAGGCACTGGTAAGTGAAGTTTCTGCTGCCTTTCTGACTTAATGCAGATATTTCTCATTAAAGAACCAAATCCACAAGGTTCTGGTCATTCTCATCCTTCATGGCATTTTCTTCTGAAGCAAATATCTGACTGGTTGCAAGATCTGGTCTCTCAGTGGGAATTTAACGAGCTATTTCCATCTGTTGCTGCAGGCTGTGTTTCAGAGTAAGGATTCATTTGTGACTCACGTTCTCTTCTTTTTTTCCCTGCCCCTTTCTCTCTCTTATGTTTTTTCCTTTGCAGAGGGGGAAAGAATGAGCCAGAACCAGAGCAACCAATCCCTCGAAAGGTGCAGATTCGTTCTCTCCCTTCCCTGGAGGATATTGATCCAGACGTGTTAGATAGCATGCACTCGTTAGGCTGCTTCCGTGACCGAAATAAACTCTTACAGGACTTGTTATCAGAAGAGTAAGCATTTGCTCAGTCTTAATATCCGCCAGGTGTCCATGGGCTGGAATGCTTAGAAACTTGGGAAAGGCAGTGATTGTTTTAACACATCTCTTGCCATGAGAGACCAGTGGCAATTTCTCACTGGCTGCTCAGTTGCCAAGGAAGTGTTGCAAGGAAGCGAGAGGTCACTGAGCGTTTCTTGTGCCCTATGTCAGAAGGCTCACATCGTGACCCACAGCAGAAGCATGCTACACTCTCTACTTCGCTGCCAGACGTGGTCACTTCATGAAAAGATGGTCCATGCAGTTTGGGTGGGGAGGTGTCTGTGTTGGATCTGCCCCTATTGGCTAATTTTTTATTTATTTCAAGCTTCTATTCTAGAGCTTGCCTGTTTCTGCAGGTGTTACGAGGGATGGATACTGGAAAGAGCACTTTGACAGCAGCTTAGCAGACTAGCTACCATTTTGGTTCGGATGTTCTGTGGACCCATTACTTAGTCTGTCCTGTGCCTCTGTTCAAGATGCATAACACAGGAATTGTATTTCCTTTTCTTACTTGCTGCTTGTCAGAGACGGCAAGGCTCTCAAAAACTCTTATGAATTACGTACCTAGCTAGCAGGTACATGAACATTTCCCGCTTATTTGGAATAACTATAATTGTTTCTTTGATGAGAAGGGGTTATCTTCCTGTTGTTGTATTTTTCTGTTCAAATTTAAATGTTTTTTTTCTTTTTTTTCAGAGAAAACCAAGAAAAAATGATTTATTTTCTTCTGCTTGACCGGAAGGAGAGGTATCCCAGTCATGAAGATGAGGATCTTCCCCCTAGGAATGAAATAGGTATTACAGATATGACTTCTGTCATCATAAACCCATCTCAATTAGTTCCTCTATGCCTTCTATTAGGGTTTGGGGGGGTTATTTTTGGTTTTTTTCTAATATTCCCAAACCCTACCATCACTTCCCACCGAAAAAATATACAGCACTGGGGAGAATCCTTTTTCAGTTAAACTCAAAGGTTTCATTTTTCCAGGGCATGTCTGTCTCACAGTGCAGAAACATCCAAGTTGGTTTTGAACCAGAAACCTTAGAAAATGTCGTGTGAACCCTCCAAGCTGGCTCTGTGCAAGCGAGAATTTGGTTTAGAAGCGAGGCAGTCTAGTGGCAGAATTCGCTAATCTGCATGCAGCACCTTATTCTTGAAGAATTATTCGTTAGTCTTTTGTAAGCAGAGTACTTCTGGTGGCCAAGGACTGCTCTATTCCAAACACAAGGGAAAATGTTCCCCTAAGGAAAAAAGTATCTAAGAGTCACCTGCTGTGTACAGTGACAAACGTTTAACTGATAAAATGTTAGTCACTTCTATCAATAACCTGAAAGAGCATTTTTACATAGCAATGTTGTGATTTTTAGGTCTTAGTATTTAAGCACTTTCAAAGCTAGAAGCAAAGTGCTCTTAATTTTGCTGAAAAGCTTGGAGTCTCCCAAACCTGTAGAGGAGTGGTATATTGAACTGTAAGTTTGTTATTACTCAGTTGAATTATTACATTAACCAAGTTCCAGGCTCCAGGCCATATAATTTTGCAAGGAAATCTCTTGTTTGGGGGAAGAGTAGGAAGTTCATAGTCAACACAGTAATTTTTTTAACTTTTAGCTAGATGAAGCTGCAGAGAGCATGTTAGCAGGGATCCTGATGAAGATGGGTTAATGTGCCAACTGCAGGTCCTGTGGTCAAAAGCACCTGCTCAGTGCAGTTTGTCATCTAGTACTTCACTAATCAGCTTTTGACTCGAACAGATTATCCTGCAATGCAGGGACACCCCACCTTGTTTTAGAAATGTTTTGTCTTTAAGAAAAGAAGCATGATGCCTCTAAGTTCTTCATATCCAACATGTAAGTGAATGTACAGCTATGCCCTAATACATTGTATCTCTCTTTTCTACATGACAAAATATTTTGTGTGTTGAGCTGAAGTATTGCGGTCCATTATTGGTTTTTTGGTTTGGTTTGGTTTGGTCTTTTAGTACATGGAGTAAAAATATTCCCCGAGAGGGAAACATTACTCTAAATATAACATTGTGCTGCACTGACACCTTTCAGACTCTTGAGCGTTTTTCTTTGAGTGTTTGTAGGTTGTATTTCCTCTTCCACGGGGGGTTTCCACCTCCTCTGTTCCCAGCAGTATCTCTGGGAACGTGGGGCAAGGTTTAATTAAGAGCAGTCATGCTTCTGATGAATATCTCATCATTAGCCATTAGCAATGGCCTTGCACAAACAGAGAAGAGCAGAGAAAAGGTAATGGATTTAACAGCAGCTGCTTGAAGAAATTCCTCAAAGTTGTGCCTTGCCTGAGCTGTTGCAAAATAAAAAGTACATGTCAATGTACATTTTTTTTTCTTCTTTCTCTCCATGTTAGATCTCAGAAAGGATGGCTGCAGGTTAAAATAAAGGGAAGCTAAGACCTGGTCATTTAGACTAGCCTTCTCTCTTCTGGTTTTCCTTTTGTATATTTTGATTTATATAAAGCTTTCTCAAAGGGCCAGGGGAGGGCTACCCTCACCATCTTTAGAGTCCAGTTTGCTTTTCCTGAGAACACAGAAGTTAGAAATTTGTCAGAAAAATATATGAATGTCAACTAATATCTCCTTGAGCAAAAGGCTTCTGCAGGGTAGAGCCTCTTGATTTAATAAGAGAGCAAGAGATTAAACCAAAATAGCTGTATTGGATGTAGGTGCCTCATTGAGACCTAGAAGTTGAACTTTTATTTCCCACCCTTCAAATGAATGCCTTCATCACTGGCTTATTTTCTACATGATACTCTCTTCCTTTGTAAAAATCATGTGAAATAGCTTAATTTTTATTTTGTGGAATGAAGGGAAAATACATTACATAAAATATCACAGAACCAGGTTAGGACTTCAGTTTTTGCCATATGAGGTTTACTAGAGAGTTGAGAAGAGAAATGCACACACCAGAGATTTTCCAGTTTTCACTTCCTATGCTGCTGCTGCAATATCTTCAGCTGCTTTTATATGCCACTAGTTTAGTCTTTGTGGCAGGATGACTGTGTATTTAATGATTCTGTATATATCTTTGGGCTTAAGAGTGATGACAGACTCAATATCTTTTGTTTATAGGTCACTTCAGACCCCTTTAAAAATATGTACGGCACTTGCTACCATCAGCTCTGTATAGTATAGATTAGTGGCTAATTTTAAAGAGAGCTCAAATAACCCTATTAGCTGCTCAACCATATTCTTCCTTGCATTCATGCAAACTCCAGGATATATACTCCGTCAAACCTTGGTCAATTGTTGTTGCTTAATTTATAAGTGTGTTTCACTACCTGCTCTTTTGCTTATTCCCTCTCTTAAATAGCTTAAAATATGAATTCCAAATCAATATCTTCCAGCATCTTGAGCAGCAAGGATTGATACAAAAGAATTATTTAGTATTTTAGAAATATCCTCCTTAATTTTTCTGTTGATTCCCTTATGGGCCCTTTGGCTACTGTCCTTCTCTCAAGCTTTCTGCTTGCAGTGGCTATATAAAGTGCTATTATTCAGGACTTTGTCTAATTCCTCCTTAAATTTCCTCTTAATTCGCTTTTATTGTCCACATAATATTTGGTCTAGCTGTCACTTTTGTAAGTGTCACTTGGCTAAATTTCCATTTACTAAAGTCTTCTATTTTGAACCTGTTTGGATCACATTACTTTTTAAGATATCTATTAATGCAATATTTTTCTTGCCTTTTTCTTTTTTCTTGTTGAGACGCCATTACTAGCTAACCTCAATGCAGTCTAAGCTTACTCATCTCCTTTCTTTTGATATTAGCTGCTTTCTTCATCTTCCTTCTCTTTCCTTTTTTTCTTTTCTTTTTAAACTACACTCTCTCCCATTCCTTTCTAAAGTCTGATATTCCTCTGGGAAACTTGTATCATTTCTCTGTTGTGGATACTGAACTTAATTACATTCTAGTTAATGTATGTTACTCAGCTCTCGTCACACTTACACCAGAAGTTTTTCTGTAGGATGGATCCTCTCTTGTTCTTTGAAGTTGTTTGAAGAAGTAATAGTTTGAAGCATCAAGAAATCATTTCTCTAAGCCTTGTCTCAGCTTACTTTTAACCACTTATATGTGTGCAGCCGCAGCCACCCCTTGGTACTGCCTTATGGGATGCGTCTCCCTCTGGTTTTCCCTTAGCTTTATGCACTGTATATATTTTTCGTAATCTGGAGGTAACTACCTCTATTAGTATTTTCTACTACCTTTTTATTACTGTAAATATTCTGAGTTGAAGGAGATTTGACTGTTTTTTTCTACTTCATTTTTAACAGGAAGATTATTACTAAGAAGAATACTTGGGTTATAGGTTAATGAGGTCAGTTGTTATCATTAGCCTTTTTGCATTTGGGCCTTATTTGCTCTTGGTCATTGTTTCAAGGATAGGCCCTGCCAGAAGAAACTCTGCTCTAAAGACCATGACGTAAGAGAGAGAAGAAACAAGAAGATGTAGGGAACTGGGAGAGGGCTGGTAACAAAAATAATATCATCAGACTAGACAGTAGTGATAGAATTGTCAAATGCAATATTTTCAGTTTTAAAAAGGAATCCTGGCAGAGGAAAAAGCCTTAGGGGATGGACACTGTGAGCTTGTATCTAACTGCAGAGGTGAAGGATGCCTTTTCTTCAAGGTGGTTGCTCTGCGCTAAAATTAAAAATGTGTTTATGAGTGGAGGGAAGGAACTAAATTAAAGATGTGTTCAGAAATACAGAGAAGGAACTAAATAGCCCAACTTAAGAAAATCTTTTCCTTTGTATTGTTCTGCTTTCCTCCTTTTCACTGTTTTGATGCCATCAGAGATGTTAGTAGCAAAACACTCGGTAGGTTTGCATTTGGTTCCCTGTTTCATTGTGGAGCTGTATATGGTTTGGCAAGTCACCTAGGAGCACTTTCTGTAAGTGATTTGGTACCCAAAGATTCCAATTTTCAGAGCAATTTAAGTGCTTCTCAGAACCTCAGTAAATGTTTGTCTGCACCTTTAGATGCCTTGAAAAATCTCATTCTTATACCTCAGTTTGCTCTCTGCAAAGGAGCATTTCCATACTTCACAGAAATGTTATGCAATAAAAAATACAAAGCTCTTCAGTTTCTGTAGCAGTAAAAGTTGTATGAAGATTTCTGAGATGATATACTTCAGTAGCTCTCACTGGAGATTCACCTCACATAGACAAGAATGTTTAATTTTTAGTGTTGAAAGAAGAAAAATACAAAGCAATGGAGAAAACTTGAAATCTGCATCTGTCTTTTTTGTATATTCTTAAAGGTGCAAAAAAGGGGCTTGTATTCAAAGAAAAATGTACTCACGTGCCTGTGCAACATTTAATCTAGCTATAATGGATCTCTCAGGCAAGATGCTCCTTCCAGCAGGTTCTAGCAACCTGCTAACCTCTACAGGATCCCGGGATGGCTTACAGTCTGGCTAACAGCTTGGACTGTAGCCCAGGTTGTCATATTATTATTACTGTTATCAACTGTGTAAAGTAACCTGTGCTAGCCATGCTCCAGTCATACCTTTATTTTACAGTGCACATATATTCAGGGCTGTAGAAGCACTCCCTCTCTCTAGATGGATTGCAACTTATATCTTAATGTTGCAGATTTGAAGAAGGGTGATACTGCAAATGTTCACCTCCATCATGAAGATACCTATCTCTGTAGGGGAGATGTAAGAGTGAGTTTGTTGAGAGAGGGTTTAGCCAAGCTGAGTAAGGAAGATCACAGCCGAATTCAACTGACAGCATTTTCTTTTCATAAAGATCCCCCCAGGAAGCGTGTGGACTCCCCGATGCTGAACAGGCATGGGAAGCGGCGGCCAGAAAGGAAGTCAATGGAGGTTCTGAGTGTGACAGATGGTGGCTCCCCAGTCCCTGCTCGCAGAGCTATTGAAATGGCACAACATGGACAGAGGTGGGTCTCTCCTTTACCTAGGAACTGATAGTCCTGCCTGGCTGGCTTTGTTACCCCTGTTTTCCCCCTTTTATTTTACACATGCAAAAGAACTGTGGAGCTTTCCTTTTTGCACCAGCATTCACAACATCCAAGTGCACTTGCCATGTGATTTGGCAGCCAGCAGCGCTTACCTGCACAGAAGCAGAAGTCCTGCCAGGGGCTTGACTTGTTTGTTTGCTTGCAGCCATCACTTAGGAGGCCACTGTGTCCTCTAGACAAGATTCATCTTTATTTTAATTGTCCAAAATTAGTAACACAGGCTGCCACTGTAGGCAATGAGGACAGACAAGGGTCTCAGATTCATGTTCCCCCTGTTCCAGCAATCTTTGGTGGGATAAATTACCTTCTCATTGTTCCTCTCTGTCTCTGTAGCCTATAGCAGGAAGCTAGATGACTATCTTGAGTTAGGTGCCTAGTTTTTAGGCACCAGAAGTTAAATGAGAGTGAACACCCCTCCTCTGTCTTCAGGAAAACTTGAATCTGGAAAACCCTGTCCAGGCATTTGTGGATGTCTCTACTATATGCTGTTGGAGCCAACATGCATCTAACACACATAAATCACTGGATATCTGTAGAGTGTTGGATATGTATCATTTTGCCTCTTTTCTGTTGGAGAAAAGGTGTTAGTCGTGGTGAAACAGCAGGGGAAATGGTGTCTTCTCAAGCCAGGTTCTGGTAGAATAAATGAGCTGCGTTCCCCGTGGAAGTTGCTTCCACAATCTTTATGACTAGTCTAAGGGGAGCACATACCTTTAGGTTTACACTTGCGTAAATCAATCTGTATAAAAGAACACTTCACATGTATGTATGCTGTTGATGCTTTAGCTTTTGTTTTAGCTTTATGACATGATCTCTCTCTTCGCCTGTAAAGATCTACTCTAGAAAGAGCTTGCTGTGCCCAGAAAGTCCCTTTGCTGAGTGACAACTGGATGAAGAACTAGATGATATAATTTCATGCTGAGATGCCCCTAGCACTATTGAAAATTTTTTCTGGGCAACTATGACAGTTCTGTCTATAGTGAGGAAAAAGTGGTGATTTCCAGGAGCTGCTAGGATTTATTTCAGAGATTTGTGGCTGGTTATCTTTGAGATGCAGCACTAGAAAAAATTCTAATTGTATTATGGATTGGAATCTTGTCTGGTATATGTGTTTTTCTTTGATATTTAGTAAGGTCTAGATTAAGGAGTTATTCAGGTCAGGGTATGTTCTCCCTGTTCCTCGGAGGCCCCTGAAGTGGTAAGGATGAGCACACAACACTGATGAACAGTTGCCCACTCCTTATTCAAGTTGCAAAGTTTAATCTGGTACCTGGGAGATATATGGGCCATATAGTTCTCTGAGATGAGCCAGCCAGAGGTGAATCATTTCCACCCCAAGCTGCCTGTGAGTTTCAGTACTCTGCAGCTGTTTGCAGTGAGTGTCTGGCTGGGTGGAACAAATAGGAAGTGGTGAGATGAACAAGTCGAGGTAATGCTTCAGTCTCTTCAGCCAGCCTAGAACTTACTAGATTGATCTTAAAGTTTTCCAAGAGCTGAACCGTTCCCTTTTAACTCTCAGCTTTCACTTTGGATACAAAAGACTGAAGAAGATGCGAAGCTGTGTCTGGTTATCCAAAGTATTTCTTTTGCTTTCAAATGTCTCACTGTTATGCAGATGAGAAGACATTTGAAGTCAAAAGGTCTGAGGTGAGTTTAGAGATAGCGAAACACACCAAGGCTACATATCAGAAAAGCAGGGCTTTGGGTTAAGGGATGAAGAGAAACCTGTCAGGCACAAAAGAGGTACAGGGAAATGCATGCCACACAACTCTTACAGGGCAGGATATAAAGGTGTGATTAAGGACAGAGAAAGGCATGTAAAAACACTGTGATTGATGACAATGAGCTTGGTAGTGCTTGTTTTGGAAGGGTTAAAGGGAAGATGTTATTTTATTCCATGTCTGAGCTTCCATTATTCGTACCATTCCACATCCACAGATGAGAACGGCACATTTTGTGTTGCTGGCAGCACAATCGTTTATAACGTGAACTGGGTTCATTAACAAACACCACTGCATGGGGATTGTCTAGGGACGATGCATTGCTGATGGGGCACCATCTGTCAGAACAGTCAGTAACAAAATGATAAGTGCCTTCCACCAAGCGTAAAGGATTTTTAATGGCTAGCTGCATATTATTTTGCAGGAAAAGACCCACTGAGAGTGGATTTTACAGCACTGGGTCTTAGATCCCGGAGATGGGTGCTTTTTTTTTGTTTTGAGAATGATGTTTTTGGTGTGGATAGATGACTATTCAATGCGTTTATCCCAGGGGGATTCTACAGTCTTAGGAAGACAGGGAGTTGGACCATGGAAACAGGCTTCCTATTTACACAGAAATGTTTGTGTAAACATCAGGAGACACAGAAGCATTGCTTATTTCTTAAGCTAGCAGAGATAGTCATCTAATCAGTGGGCAGAACACACCGGTGTGTCTTATGAGTTAGTCCTATTGTGCCTTTTCCCAGTAGTTAACAGATGTTTGCTTACACAAAGGGGATTTATGTCATAACCTCTGGTTTTATGTGTCTGTGTGATGGACTGTGCTTTTGGTAACCAGGTGGGGACCCTACAAGGGTCTAGTCTTGGCTGTGTAAGGGTTTATCTTTGCACAGAGTTTTGAAATTTGGCAGCCTGGAGCCATACAGACTGAGAAAGTACTAGGTAAAAAACATAATTCTTCAGTGCCTTAGTTCTAGATAATGGTAAAGGAGGAAAATTCAACACAAAGGCTGCTTGTTGAGCTTACAAATGCATTGAAATGCTTGTGCTGACCTCTGAAAGTGTTCAGTTGGGTCTTTGAATGTGCATGACAGACTTAGTATGCACAAACGGCAGCCACCCTATATCTGGTGACCATTTTTTGGCTAATTCTTGTTCTTCCTGCTAGTTGTCAACTAACTAGGTTCATAATTACATCTTAAATACTTCTGCTTTGATGGTCTCCGCACCTCTCAGACTATCTGGTATTTCACTGAAATGTCAAAGGAGAACACGGTTTAACACTAGCTAATTTGTGCCTTGGGCCAGTATCACAAAAAAGAGGAAGAATTCCATGAGCGCTCCTAGCCCTCAGGGTTATGCCACAATTTTTCAGCAGCTCTGTTGAGGGAGTTCAGAAAGTGTTCTAAAATGGTCTCCATTATGTATTCATTTTCTTCTGGTTGTTGAAGTGGATAGTTTGCGTGAAAGATCAGCCAATATTAGGAAGCAGTATTCTCCGAAACAGTGAAACACAGGGCAGTGAGGACAGAGAACTTCAAATGTTAACAAGGCACAGGAAGTTTTGCTTCTGAGCTTCAGATTTCCATTCCCAAGTTTGGAAAGAAGGACATTTCTGTATACACTGAGTATAGGGAAGGGAGTTTGGGAGTAAGTGTTAATGGATCCTACAAATTAGAAAACAGAATGGGTCACCTTTACTCTAGAAGGCTCTGTGGTCTGATTTGAACCCTTTCCCAGCTTGTTCTTAGTGTTAATACCATCTGGAAAGCCTGAGTAACGGGCACTTTGCAATTTTACCTTCAGGCATGTTCTGTATCCGCTGGACAATGTGACAGAGTAGATCCCCTGGGTTTTCAGTTGGATAAAGGGGAGTAGGGTTTGCAAGTATATATGGGGAAGTCGCAAGCATCTCAGACCTCAGAAGCCAGGGGCAGGTAATGAATTTCAGCACTGTGTAGGTTTGAGCCGTAGATGGAAAGTAAAAGAAAGGTGTTTCAGAGCTTTACTTAAAAAGGGGAGGATGGGTTGGGGGGCTGGGTATCCAGCATTGCTTCAGGTGACTCTCTTTTATATATGTCCACACTAGTAACTCTGTTTTCTCGCTTTGTTCCTGCCATAGTAAAACAATGTTCAGTAAAAGCCTGGATATCTCTGAAGCCAATCCCAAATTCAACAAAGAAGAAAGGTATAAACACTGACAATATGTTCCTCTCCTCTACCTCACTGCCGAGACCTTAAAGATGCAGTACTTACCTTCTCTATGTGGGGACGTGGCTGTTCTCTCTTTAGAAAGAACCAAAGAGGGTGGGATATTTGCACCCCCACACTACATGTATTTATGTACAGTACCATTCATTTGAAGCTATCCCCAGTGCAGTCTGTAACGGTATCAGTGTTTCTCACCCCAAAATTTCATACTACTGCTACTTCTGCCATGAGTAAGGATGCCCAGGATAGAAGATACATTTGTTAGGACTGCTTTGGGAAGGATTGGAATATGAAGTACTAGGAAAGCCCACAGCGTTTCACTCCCACCGCCAGAAACAGTAGAACAATTGAGTCAGTGACAGCAATGGAAGGAAACTTTGGAAATCCTGTGTGACAGAGCAAAACACTAAATGCCTGTAGATAAGAGACAAACTCTTTGAGACAATCTTGGCTGCACCAGAGAACAGAAGAGAAAAGAGTTATTGAACAATGAAGTTGTTGGAGGGTGTTTCCAATCCAGCAGCTCAAATGACAGATAGGGAAAAACAACCAAAAGAGTAACTCCTAATTGTGGACAGAGGCACAGTGGATGACATGCATAACATCAAATTTAGGGAATTTAAGTAGACTTTTGGGGATTCATGAAAAAAAAAAAAAAAGTTTAAATCTTCTAGGAGAGCAACTAAAAGACTAGTCCATACGAGTCAAAATGGGGGAAGCAGTAGGTTCCTTAAAGCTCCCTAAAAACTCAGCAAACCCCTTTTCTTTCCATTTCTCCTTTTAATGGAAGCATTTCTACTTTAAGATGAACGTGGCCTTTAAGCTTTGGGAGACTTCCAAGACGTGAGTGACAGCTCCTCTTTTGGCCTTTTGCAGACTGAGACAATCCTTTGTAGTTGCTGTTTAAAGTATTAACCTTCCACAATGAAGATCAAATTTAGTGTATTTACAGGAGGAGAGAGAGTTTCTGACCTGGTTCCCTCTTCATGAGGCCAAGCTAGAAGTGAGCATTGCACTCAGACTGTTAGAAACCTCTGAAAGTCTCACAGCCATGAAGTAGTAGTGATTTGCTGTCAGACTATACAGTCCTTAGCGGCTGAGCTTTCCTAAACCATTACCGTAGACATGGAAGTTGCATGTTCCTTTCCCTAATTCCCCTGATAGATAAGTTATGTTCTCGAAAAATTGGCACTTCTTACATTAAAAGTTAGTGTGAGACTTCTCCAAAGTTTAGCTCTTCCACAGTAATTAGAAGTCAGTTCCAGTAAGAGAGGTGCCTTTGCATTTCATCTGTGACCTGGGAAGGGTCTTTCAGCACATGTTTCTAGCACCGTTCATTATCCCTCTGTACTTTTCTAGCAGCTGCTTCAGCTGTGTTAGGAGCAGAGAACATGGCCTTTCAGTAACCACAGGGAAAATTCCTCAAATTCACAGGAGCATCCATGTTTCTTCTCAGTGGTGGTATTTTTCAGAGCACAGGAGTAGAAGGGCAAGGCTCCTGCACTAGGATCACGCAGGCTCCCCATCACTGAAGGGGCAGGCTCATTTTTGGAGGGTCACACTCCCTGTTGTCTCACCTTCCCTCCACTTTTAAGAGTTAGGATGAAGGACCTCAGTAGTGAGAAAATGAGAGGAAGTGGATTCTGGGTCTGCTCACGGCCAGATGAAAGGAGAGGAAGGGCAATGAAGAGAACCCCAGCAGAATGGGGCAAGCTAATCATGGTGGCCAGTAAATTTTTGGCCAGTGTTTAATTATCCAACTTGATGATGTCTTTTTTAAAGGAATACTGCATCTTTAAGGGTCCCTTCCCTCTAGATGCACATGGTTGTCTTAGTAGCTGAGGCCACTGTCCCTTTATTTTTCTTTTTCTTTCTTTCCTTCTGACTTTCTCTTTCACCCCCTCTTTCAGTGCTTCTCTTCTTCTGTATCTGGGTTGCTGCAGCTCCGTAGTTCACTTGCTTCGGTATTGTAGGGAATGCACATGTCTGCGCTTCTGGGTCTATTGTGTCCTGGGATTGTTCATTTTTTTTTAAACCTCACTTCCCTTTTCCTTTCCCCCAGTTGTCAATTTGCTTTCCATTCCCTTTGTTAACCTCTTCAGTACCTTCCCGGTCGGGAAAATGACTCGAAAGAAAAATGAATCAGCCTTCTTACACCCGTTCTATTTACAATTTAATATTCTGCATGTATGAATATGGGTATATTCATATGTATAAGTATACACATACTTTCCAATATGCAATGGGTGTTGATTTGCTCTTCTCAGTTGCATCACTGGAGATAGATTTGTACTGGTACAATTGATGACAGCATTTGCCCGTATATATATATGTGGAGATATATATATATGTATTTGTATGTATATGAATTAGATGTTACTGAAATTTGCACTCCAGACCAAAATATAAATGGAGTGTCACTCAAACACATGAAAAAGAACTTACTATAATGCTTCTTTCCACTTCTCTGTCAATGTGTAGCCCAATAGTGTTTTCTTTCTATTCTAACTATGTTTTAGTTTTAAGTTTTCTCAAAACTACCTTGCATTGCCCAGCACAGCATTTGGAATGTTCTTGTAACCAGAAGCATGGCTAGCTGCATTAAGAAGTAAACTGTGAAATCTGCTGGGCATATATTAAATTTGGCATTTCTGTTGGTGACTGTCTTGTGGAGAATGGGTTTTTCTCACCCAGCCAGAGGTAACTCTGGCAGCTTGGGAGCCTGTTATTGAAACAGGAGAGAATGAGAGAGAGAGACAGAAAAAAAAATGCTGTATCCTAATTGAAAATAATTTGGCTTAATACCACACTTTTTTTTTATTATTATTATTTCTTATCTCCTCTTTTGTTAAGGTGAAGAAACAGTGATACTTTCCTGAGTTTGCTTTCCTGTACCCCAAGTAACTTAATTACCCAACTGTTCCTTTCTATTTTGAGTGCTTTGATTAATAGTGAAAAATTAAGAATACTGAAGTTTTTAATTGTCCCTAGACATCAAAGTCAACATGCCAGAAATTCATTCTGTTTTTAGAGCTGCTGTTTCAGACTCTTCACAGCATTGGTTTGTTCTCCATTCACATTTGAAAGATTTTATTTGCAACCTTTAAGACCCAGAGACTGAATTTGTTTTAAATGAAAAATGAGATCCTGGAGCACAAGATGGCATCCACAGAGATAAGTGCTGGATTGCTGAGCCGATATGTTCTAGCTGATCTGAATTCCTGACTATAAGACCATCATGACTAATAAGCTGGTATCAAAGCAGATTCACAGCTTGATCTACAGTCTTGTACCCTGGGCTCCCAAGCTGGCTCAGAAATGCATGCTTTAACAGCCAGTGTGTTTCACAGTTCATTCATGACAACAAAGTACTTACCAGGCCAGCTTGGGGGACAGAGGGACACTACATGAAGCAAAATGGGGACAAATAGAACAATTTCCTTTATAACAGTCTGATATAACTGTACCTCATATAAGAGACAGAAAAGAAATGCAGCATGAAGTATGAACCCCGTTGCTCTGCTGACTACTTTAATTGGGGTTTGGCTGGAAATATTTTTATAGCTTAGCATGTCCCTTCCCACGTTCCCCAGGTCCCAAGTTGGATATGTCTGCAATGTGATAAGCAGGGCAAAAGTTATTGTCTAGTAAATGAAACTGTCCCCCTAGTGTTCCTGGTCTCTGAAGAGGTAGGCACCTGTGGCAATAATTATGACCATTCAGTTCTCCAAACAGTATTTCACTCTGCTTTTCCTACTCTTCTCTCCACCTGCCTCCACATTCCCCCCCCCTTCTTTTTCTCCTTCTCTTTCTCTCTCTTCATTTTCCCTTCCCGAGGATGGCGAGTGCTGATCCATTGGGGTAAGCTCTAGTTTTGGATTATTCCTGTTGTGGAACCTGTTATATCTTGTAGAGAAACTTTTAATTTGCACTTTACAAATACAGTATAGGCTGATATACTTCAGTGAATGAGGCTTTGCAACAGGGAGAGAGAGAGAGATGTGGGAAGAAGCATTTTGGGTGCTTTTGTGTGTGTTTGTATGCTTTTATGTTAGAGTCACACTCCATATATTTACTTTCGGGTTCTTTTTGGTTCTCTTGCTTCTCTGTATGTTTCAATGTCTGTGGGCACACAGAGCTAACTTCGGACACTGTGCAGATACCAAGACACCTCCTGAGAATGAAGCCCCTTCTCCACATAGCACTTTTTGTATCTTTCGGTACCCACCAGTTAATTTTGATCCTAATTTATCTTTCTCCTTTTGTTTTTTTTAAGATAAAGCTGAATCCCATACACATTAGTTAAGAAAATGCAGGATATTTCTTTTTTTAGTTTAGGTTTTCTGAAAGGGTGAACAGATGGCCCTAGAGATAGATGCATCTTCAGAGCACTTTATTTTCAATAAAGAGGGTATAGGTACACTTGGAATGCAGTCACACCTCGAGCTAAGGTTCCATTTGTAAATGGTTAACAGAAAGGGAATATATTATTAATAAATTGTTTAATAAAAACATTCTAGTAGACCACTACAGACTACAGCAAAAGCTTATGAAGGGCACTTGCCGAGAAGGGTAATTATCACCAGAAACATTTACTTCTCATGTTGTAACATGCTTATACCATGTATTGTTTATTATTGCTTTATAAAACATTTATAAATGGAACTTCAGTTTAAACTGGCTAATTAAAGTAGATAGTGCTGTTTTCACATCACCTTCTGGGTGTGCTAAAAGGTAGAAGAGGTGTTACCCACAGCTGCGATCCTTCCTCTGTACTCTTTGTAAAGGCTTTATTCTCCAGATGTGTATTAGCATGGGTAGGTAAACCCACTGGCTTAAGTGTAAGTGTTTACAGTTAGGATGATTTGCCTGACTGGGACTGTAAGACAGTGTAACATCGAAGGTATTTATTCATATTGCCTAGATCAAGTTTAGGGAGCAAGGAAGCCAGTTTGTATCTCTCAGACACCCTAGAGCAAAGGAGAGGGAATGTTGTTGTCGTATACAATGCATGCGTGCTTGCCATTGCAAGTGGATTTTGGTAGTTTTCTGGGGTCTCAAACCATATGCTACAGTTTAGAGCTCTTGATTTTTATGTGAATGAGCAAGCAGAGTGTCAAATTCCACCCAGTTTGTGCCTTAAGCAAACAATAAATTGGGTTGATATTTTGGCTATGACTTTCAAAACTATCCAAATCATCAAACCAATTAAAAATGTCTAGGCATGTCACCCAGGGACACAAGTCTGATGCATTACTGCATGCTGCATGCATGCTGCAGGCTCCCATTCTTGGAAGCATGGCTCCAGCTTGACTTGCTAAAAGGCTGTATCCAGCATCCGAGTAAAATCTGCTATGAAAGCAAGCTTTACTAGGACTGCAACAAGGTACCAAACTCTCTTTTGACTATAGGGCAAACTTCTATGAGATTGTTATTCAAAGAGGAAGCAAATACCAAATCTGATCCAAATGTTTAATGCTAGCAATGATGCCTTTATATCATACTGGTATATGCTAGCAGGTGCACTGTTTAAAACGCTTGAAAATTAACTTGAGTGAAGGGCTGTATAGAGGTGCTCTATACACATATTATGTGTGCACTATGGTTACCACATCAGCTGCTCTTTCCTTCTGTCCTGAGCCTCTCTGCCTGCACCTCTGCAGTGTCAGGCTTCAGCCCTTTAGCTCTTAGAGCTGGTGAGGAGTTCTGCAGTTCTTTTAGACCAGCTGGAAACTCAATTCCAGCTCCTCAATTTCACCAGCACCAAATCAACTGGTCTAACGCAAATTTGGCCTTCCATGGATTCCCCTTTGACAGCAGCTGACTAAAATGAGTGAAAATGACTTTAAAACAAAGTACTCATTAACTTAAGTATCCAGTACATTGGCTAAAGTATAAAACTATCACATACACAGACTATAGCCCACACATGGCACATTTCTTTCTAGTGCTTGGTCTCACTGTCCGTAGCTTAGATACCTCATGATTATTGTCAATCTTTGACATGGGAGGAAGAGCAATGAAGGAATAGCAATCGCACTGAATTCAGTGCCTGCTTTATGCTCAGGGTGCCCTCCAGAGCTTTCCCCTCCTGGAACTTGGGTCTAGCTCCCTGTGAGACTTATTTTTTTTTTTTTTTTTTAGTATTTCCTTCTTCAGGCTTGGCAAAACAACTGTGTCACTTTGGATGGGACTCAGGAGTCCCTCCTTGAGTCTGTAAATCTGGCAGTTGTATTTGAGAGGATGCTCTTTATCTGAGCAACTGCATTAGGTTTTCTTCTTGTTTTTCTTTTTTCTTTTTCTTTTTTTTTTTTTTTAACTCTTTGATGGCTTCCATTGAGTTTATGCCCAAGCATACACAGAAAACACAGAGGAAAATGAGTTGCACACAATACTCAGATTTTCCTAGTTTATTGCATGAAGTATTAAGTTATTTGAAGAACTGTAGGTTTAGTACTTCCAATAATCTTTAATGCCTGTAGAGACTCCCAGTTCATAGCCACAGATAAAAGATGTTTTCGTGCTTTTCTCCTTTTCCAAACATGATAAGGTCACCCTGGGTCTGTCATACTAATGTCCAGCCTGTAGGGCCTTTTACTTCATTTTCGAGAGAGAGGGAAAAAAAAAAAATCTCAAGTTCTCTCTTTCATTGCAAGATTTCAGCATTATGCAACATTTTCATGACTTTCTTTTGGCGCTGTCCAAGTTCTGTCCACCTGACTGAGATACAGGAGCAGTGCATGTAGTTTTGTTTTGTTTTGTTTTAAAAACTGAATTCCAGCATTTGCCAACTAAAGTGATCTTGATGAGAGGGACAAATCTCTCAGTCTTGCTTGATAGCATTTTTTTAGTGGAATAAAGAACCTGCCACTGTACTGAGTTTATCTAGCCAGCTTTGTAAAGGTAAATTGTGGGGGGTTTATTAACTGGAGAAGCTGCAAGGAAGAGCTCCTCAGTGGGGTTGTCATATTCCGTACCAACACTCCCTTGCAAAAGGAAAAAGTTTCAAAAATGTACAGCACTCTTTTCACCTCACCACCAAAAATTAACCCAGAACCCTTTAAACTTTTTCCACTGCTCCTATATACAATTTCCAGTGTGGACAAACTAAGATATGCTATAAGGCCTAGTTAACTTTGTACCTATTTTGCATGTAAATCAGCAGCAAAAGTAAAGCTTGTTTGATAACATTCACATGGATACTGAATGCATTTCCAGGAGGATTTCACACTAACTCTCTGTTCTGTCCCCTGACTCAGGCTCCTAGGCTGGATGAAAACACAGTACTCAACAACTGTTTTGCAAATACTGCTTCCAATAAGGAACTGGGAATTGGGAGGTGGAGCCTGCTATGTTTTGCCCTACTTGTGTGTGACCATTTCTGTAAAAAAATAGGAGATAATGGGGTTGGGAGGGGAGAATTGAGGACTGTTGAAAACACCTGATTGGGAAGAGGAAGTAGCAGATTGGAACTTTTAATCCAATATCCTGGAATTCAGGTGAGTGTGAGACAGGACCTTCCCACCATTATTAAATGGTGGTGGGAACAGATCCTAGAGGAGTGAAACTCCTAAGCAAGTGTTTAACTCCGTCACTGGGTACCTCTCATATCTTGTACCAGGTAATTTGTAGGCTCCTCTTGTTACAGTTTGGGAGAAACTTTTCATAATGACTCACACCAGGAAGATTTTAATTAAAAAGACTTCCCATGTGAATGACGCGTCTGTATTGCACGCAACCAGTTCAGTTATAGGAGACACATATAAAAATAGCCTATAAAAACTGGAGCAAGCAATGCTTCCCTTTCCATTACTTTGCATAAACATTGATGATTGCCCCAGATTTTGATGGTGCAAATCTAGGCTTGATCTGTGGAAAAAGACGGTCAGGACTGGGCTTCTGGGTTTCGTCTGCAGTACTATGATGAACAAACTGCAGTGGGGTGCAAGGAAAAACATTAATGATGGGTTTTTGCACAGGATAAGTGTCCCAGATTCTGATGGTGCAAATTTAGATTTAATCTGGTGAAAAAAAATGCCAAAACTGGGCTTCTGTGTTTCACCTACTATACTATGATGCGATGAGATACAAGGAAAAACATCAGTGAGGTGTTTCTGCATATAATACAAATAGAGAGAATAGGGCCTGCCATTGCGTTCAGTTTTAACTTACTCTTTCCTTGGAAATAATTTCTCTTCTGCAGTTCACATTGTTTTTTAATAATGCTAGTAATCAAATTTATTTAGGACTATATGTCTGGGAGACCATTACAGAAACTGATTTTATGATTTTATTCTTCTACAACAGATTAAAAAGATCAGTAAGCTGAGACAGTTTATTGTCTAAAGTTGTGTTACACTCTATTATGTTTAGACTAGCATTAATTATCTGACTTACATGAATTTAAAATATATATATATACACACAAACACGCAGATAGACAAATATGTATACATATACATGCAGGCAGTCTATTTTACAAGCATGTACAATATTGCACTTTTTCATGTTTGATACTTGAATGCAAGTAATTATTTTCATTGCTTTTAAGTATAGGTGAAACACTGATAGGTAAGTTGGCATGTTACTTGGTGGTTGTTGACCAACTGAGTTCTTAGCCAGATCCTCTCCTATAAGATTTTTAAGTCTTCAAGAAAACTTTCCTATTTAAAAAGGATAGAAAGCAACTGCCTCTGAGACTTACTCATTTAGAGTCACATGGAGGGATTTTTTCTAATGAACAGCCCTCCTTTTGGAAAGTTTTCCTGCCAAAATATTTGTGCATTTGGCCCGTTTGCCATTTCAGCATATTTAGCATAGCACGTTTGTATGTTTTGGTTGTCTGCAGCTGACATTTTTTGTAGAGGGCCTTTGCTGGAGAGCCTAAGAGCAATACAGTATAGGTAACCTTGTCGGCAAATAGGACAGTTGATTTTGTTTGCTGGTCTTTGTTTGAGGGCATCTAGACTGTTATCCTGATGGCAGTAGTGTCATTGACAAGACCAAAGCTAGTTTCCAGTAGAGGAGACCTGTGTTGTTTAACATAACAGCAGTTAATCTCATAGGAAAGCATACTAGTAGTTGCAAAAGCCTGTCATCCCTATAGGGTGACACTGACTCCTTATGATCACTTCTCCCAAGGTTGACTATCTAGGTAATGCTGTGTAAGAAGTCCAGTGTAATGAAGAGGAACATTGTTTTCACATGGATTCCTTCTGCATTGAATAGGAAAGCCCTTGATCCCCAGGAAAGCTCCCTAGAAAGGCAGTGATGCTGTGTGAAAAACTTACTGGAGAGCGGAGATGTGAAATTCATCAGTGAGAAGTTGGAAAGACATTGTGATTTGATTTCAGTGGGAAGTCATCTCATAGGAAGCGATTGTGTTTCTGGGTCATGGAGAGTTGACTTTTTTCCTAATACCTGGAAGAGTCCCCTCCTTTGTGCCTTGTACGCACAGTGGTTTTCCCTGTTGCTTTGTGGTAGAGCGCTTTTCATTGCCAACTGCAACTGCGTAGAAGTGAATTCTCAGCACCAACCCTATTGTCCTATGATAATCCTTTCTGAATACACTGGTTCAGCTCGCACATACCGGAAGCAGTAGTTTTCATGTGCTTCATGACCAAAAAGGGAGTAGGAACTCCCTTGACAAAAGGGAATTATAGTATCCTCCCTGAGTGAACAGCATTTCTCAAAATTTTGATTGGAGGGTGGGACAATTGAAAAATGTGATGGCAGTGAGAGGCAAGAGTCATGTGCTTTTCCAGTGACAGCCTCCCTCCTTCTCCTCACTTCATGCCTGTGCCTGCATTGCCTGGTGTTCAGAGTTATTACTTGTCCAAGGTTTCTGAGGACCATCTCTCCTTACTGTGTCCATTCAGGTCTCGGTCAATCAGTGGAGCTTCGTCTGGGCTCTCCACCAGTCCTCTCAGCAGTCCAAGGGTAAGTGGTGCCACTTCAAGATCTGTTGTTCCAGTTCACTCACACATGCTTGATGCTTTTCAACATCTGTTGCTGCAGAGCTGTGGCTCTTAGCTGGGATGTTTTGTTTTTCCTTGGCAGCTTATAAATTTTCATGGGCAGTGAGGGAAATGTTATTTACAAATCCAAGCAGAGAATTTACCGTGCGTGTTCCCAGTGCTGCTAGTGGTACCTCACTCAGCCTCTGCCTATCTTCAGTCTCATAACTGCAGTGAGCAGCACTGCAATGACTAAACACTGCCGTGTCTAGCTGAGGTATATATACAGCGTGCTTTCAGCCCACATTTAGGAGCTGTTTCACAGCTGCTTTTGACTGTGCCACAGTAGAGCACCAAACCATACTGGTTACAATTAATTCCATTCTGTTTGCCACAGAATAGTTTGGACTGGAAAGTGAGAGAAAAATCTTAAGAATTTGAGGGCTAACAACTTCAAAGGGAAAGTAAGAACTTGACAAATTAAGATGAAGAAGAAGGTACATCTGCAGGCTTTTATTAAATATTTAGTTAACTGTGGAGGATCCAACCCTTGGTGCTAGGTAATAAATCTATTACAAAGTTATTACAGTTCCTTAGTACAATGACAGAGGCTGTCCTCATTGGTAACTTCTTTAGGGATAAGAGCGAATATTTTTAGTGCCTGGCAAGGTCAATTTTGTCACTGCAAGATTTCAATCCTAACAAAATTAAGATTATAGTGATGATATAGTAAGATTATAGAAATATTATAGTTTAATAAAGCTTCCAAATTCTTTCTTGATGGAACTATTTTCTGAAATACATTCAATTTCCAGTCTGGGTTCCCATCAATTGTTATCCTGTTTGCAGCTGGCAGAAATGTGGCTGTAGTGCCCCTCATGTCTTTAACATGCCAGGAAGCAGTGAAGATTTGTTTCCTTCCCTTCCTTGTTTCTTCATTGAGACCTCCTGTGTATCAGTGAAAGGAGGTGTGAAAACTGTAGGCCACTGTAGAACATACTGAAAAAGAGCATAGAAACAGTTTTGTGCACAAAATAAGCATCCAGTACTGCAAAAACTTAGTCTTGATCTCATTAATTGATCTCTTGGGATCAATTTCTGACATCTCAATAGGACTACATCAAAGAATAAGGATGACAAGATCTGTTCCACAGTTGCTGTATTTTAACATTATTACTTAATAGGCTATTGATTAAATAGTCTTCAAAGTGATGTAGCATCCAGATGGCATTTTCAGCAGATCATAACCATTTTAAGCAGGTCAAATTTCAGGCTTAAAGGGAAAGGGTTGAATAAAAATAATAGATATTTTTAAAGACCTTACCTATGCTTCTAATAGCACCTTAGATTATTGAAAGAGAACATATATTTAAAAGCAAATATATTTTACTATGTGCACTTACTAGCTAAAGTTCTGTGAGGAATTGAATTCAACAACTACAAAGAGTTTTTAAATCTCACAAGATCTTGCTGATGTGTAGATCCCTATTGCACCAGATGAAAGATAAGCCTAATCTTGTTCTTTGTTATATTATTATAAATGTGGTAATTAATGGTCCCCCTTCAGATTCACAGTCGTTTGACTGGGAGTTGAATTTGGCTTTATTTCTTTCAAATTTGATTCTTAAACCATCATAGACATAAGATATAAAAATTGCAAGGAAATATTTGCAATCAACAGTCTTTAACCTTTATCCATTGGAATCATTTGGGAATGGTTAGCAGACTGATGCTGATAATCACTTTCATAAATTAACCATTTTCCTCATCTTTTCACTTTCCTTTGCCTTTGCTGATGAAGGTTTACCGAAATGGCAGACTTTTAGAATTCTAATTATAATACAGATGATTTCATGTAGTGATTTTCTTTAATTTTGGTGACCTCTGACCCTAAGCTCTTTAAAGTCATTAGGAAACCTTTAGGCAAACAATCTTAGGAATTAAGTTTTAAGTACATCTCTGCATTCTATAAATATGGCAACATTGTACTAATCCATCAAACCCAGAAAGTAAACTCACTAGTGAGTGTGCTTACCTGAGATTTGAGGTAACATTATGTTTACATGGTGTGTCTGGACAGGGCTTGGTTAGAGCTTATAGGTGTTCAGAATGTATAACAATAATGATGATAATTTATAATAGGTTATAATTTATAAAAATCAGAATCTGAATGTAGAAAAAAGCTAAAGAGCCTGAATTTCTTGTTTTACAATTCTGCCAGGACTTGTAAGCTACAGTGTTAACAGCACTATTTTATAAGGACACTCTTTCTGGTTTAAATGTGATTTTTGGCTTGTCAATATCCCTTTAAAGTCTTCTACCCTCCCAAGTCTGTGTATTGCTGTTTGCTGGCTACATATGAATGGTTTCCAAAAATGCCTCTAACTAACATGTAAATATTCTTGTCTGGAGGAAAAAAATCATAATCCCTATTTTGATAACTCATTCATGGATTATGAACTTTGGTTGTCTTTGTCTTTTTGAACTGTATCTGACTGCACAATGACTCCCGCACTCTCCAAACAATTGGGCAACTATCACTGTGAGTTTACAGACAGCGAAATTCAGATTATCAAACTGTCCTTCAACAGGAGAAGGGATATAGAAGGGATATAGTAAGCAGACATAATGGAAAATATCTTCTCTTCCCAGATAAATAAATCTGCCAGGCCTCAGAAGTTTCCTCTATAGCTTCTCTATGGCATATTCAAATGAAACAGCAACCTGATTTCATGTTTTCCTCTTGTTGTCTTACGTTCTGAATCCTCCAGGCTAATGCTGAGCAGTTTAACCTTCCAGGCCAGGGGAGGAGCATGGATGCTGACAGGGCATCGCTCTCCCTCTGTCCTCCTTTCTGCAATGGGTGGCTGGAACCGCGTGTGCATTAGCCAGAGGTCAGGGGTAAAGAGGAGGGACAGAGGTTCTGACCAGTGTGTGCAGTAGCCTGTGTGTCTCGCCTACCACTCCATATGTATCACACACCCGTTCTGAATTTCACCTCTCTGCTGGGTTTGCACATGGGCACTCTGAGCTGCAAGAGGTGATTCCATTCTTGGCACATCTCAGTTTGTCTGTGGCTTGAGTGGTTCTTCTTCCCCCTTCCTCACCTCCCTACGGCATTGTGCTTCTCTCACTGCAGGGCAATCAGAACAATCCCAGAGAGATGACATTTCTCTCTTCTTTTTTCTTGGTTACTTTCTTTCATTCTGTTTTTTATTTTTCCTTTGTTTTACTTTACTTTCTGTTGTTTTCCTTTGCTGACACATGGTTGATTAATATGATGAAGCCTGTTATGACACTGTTGTTCTTGCTGCTGCCGCTGCTGCTGTTGTTGATTATGCTGTGTTCCCAGCTAACTGCATGTCTTTTTTTGTTTTTTGTTTGTTTGTTCGTTTTTGTTTCTTTGCAAAATCCCTCCCCCAACTACCCGTTCACTTCCATCTCCGGTGTCTCCTTGTGACATGATGCATCTTTGTGATTCGGATGGATTTTATTCTGACTTTCCGTTCTCTGCTCGCCCGCTCTATGCGTTCACTGTTTTTGATGTGCATGGACACTCTGCGTCTGTCTTGTAGCCTATCAGAAAGTTCTTCATCCCCCCTCAGACCTCCGACCTCCCTTTCTCTCCCCGACCCCAAGTCTCCTTGGACCCTGATGCTTGTAGGAACGCCTCCAGGCCTGGACATGTGCTCCAACCAAAGCCAGCACTTCAGCCCAACCCAAAGACGCAGACTTTGCCATCCAAGAGCAAATTGGCTGAAAAACCACTCCAGTCTACTAAATCCAACCCACTCCCTGCCAGCAATACCAGCGCTCCCTCTTCCCAGAACACCCCTGTGCAGAATGCTCAGGGCCGCTCACCTGCTGCCGGCTTTAGCCCACAGCTGGCCGTTCCTAAAGTGCAGACCAACCCTATGTCTCCTGTTAGATTACTCCCTTCTAGTACTGACCCAAGCACCAAATCTATCCCCATCATACAGGTCACCCCTCACCCCTCTCCAAGGGGAAGTCCCCTCCCTACCCCCAAGGGGACACCTGTCCATACGCCAAAGGAGAGCCCAGCAGGCACACCCAACCCAACACCACCATCCAGCCCCAGCATTGGAGGAATGCCATGGAGGACACGGCTCAACTCCATCAAGAATAGTTTCCTGGGGTCTCCTCGGTTCCATCGCCGGAAATTGCAAGGTGAGTACACTGTCCGAATTTACAGGGATGGTTTGATTTGGGCAGACATTCAGTAGCAAGTTGATACCTCGCTGTGGCTCTGCAAATGTCACGTACTGAGGACTGAACATGGATGTTGAAAACGAGAGAGTAATAGCATCAGCCAAGCCCAAATCTTAGACCAAAGCGTGTGTGGGCAGGTTTTCAATGCCCTGCACCTGGTTCCCTTCCAGCAGCATCTCCTAAACCCTCCTCACACTCTAGCAATGCACATCTTACTATCCCTGTCATGGCTGTTGGAACACAAGAAGATTTTGTCTGCCGCTTCTCCACTGATTTTGCCCCTGAACCTAGGGTTCTGCCACTTTCCTTGTGGCTGTACGCTGCTGACTCTCCACACACAGGCTAAGCTTTCTGCTGAAAAAGATGGCCAGTGGTTGGAATAGGCTGAAGTTGTCATTCTGAAGTGCAGCTTGTTTGTATGATTGTGGTTAATGCTTTTTCCTTTTCCTTTCTTTTTTTTTAACTTCTTTGATAATCAGTGTAAAAAATCCCAATATAATCAGGGTTTTTGTATGTGCTGGCTTGTTTCCATTTTCAGAGTCTCTACAGAGTGTTGAGATTGGCAAAATTTTGTGCTTCAAGATTCAGGTTTGCATTCAGGCAAAGGGCACTTGAAGTGAGATGCATTATCCTCAGATATTGTCAGCAGCTATCCCAACACTCTACAATTTTACAGGACACAGCCCTGTGATCCTGTAGGAGAGGAATATTACAGCCACGGAAAAGTTAGGTTCTTTCTGACAGTAAGGGACGTTGTCTCTGAGATTGGCCAGAGAACTGCTGAGAATTACAGCAGTGACTGAGCTGCGTCCAGTTGGACTTTGAAGAAACCGAAACAAATGGCCTAGACTCCTACTTTTACTTAATGCTTAGAAAAGTGCACAGAGATTCCCTATATATTTTCAGTGGCTGCAGACAATCTTTGGATGATGCCCATTATGTGAAATGTAAGAATTGACTCATGAAATAATAGTAAAGAAATTACAAGGCAGTTAAATTAGCATGGTGTTTGGGTCTGAACCAGGACCCACTGAATCCAGTGCAAGATTTTCTAGTGACTTAAGGTAGGGCAGGGTGAGTTTTTAAATGCATCACTTGATTAGGTACAGTGATCTAGAAGCACATGAACAACATTCAAATGTCAGGACTAGTCTGCAGAGGCAATAGGCAAATACAAGAGCATATAGTGCCAGAATTGTTTCATTGATACAGAAGCAGAAAGATGAAAGTCTACTGATTCATCAGTTTCTTTTCTCCTTCCCTCTCTTTGCCTGTGTGTGCACGTGCAGTTCCTACACCAGAGGAGATGTCCAATTTAACCCCAGAATCATCCCCAGAGTAAGTAATTTGCCAATATACTACTTCTTTTCACTACCTACCAGTGTCATTTCCTTGTCTGAATGTCACAGGGTGATTCCATTGCTGTTCTGAATCACTGACTGTAACCAGAATAGGACAGAGGTATGAAATCGTTCTGCTAAGGAGTCTGGATAAAATCTACATCTCAATGATCACAGTGGAGGGTCAGCAGGTGATGAAACAGTCTCCAAGTAACCACCTCATTTTTTATGGCTTTCTGAGCTTAATAGTTTTGAGGCATCTTCCTGCTCTCTTCTCTCATTTGGTTCTCAAGCAGGTCGTACCTGAGAAGCAGAATCAATGACTAATGTGGGCACTAACCATGCAGTAAAAAGTCGTCGTCTTAGTATAGGACAGTTTGCATCCTCAGGATAACATGCAGAAGCTTCTGCCAAGATGATTCAGAGGAATCTTTGGCTGGGAAAGGTTAATTCTGGGCAGCAACACTGGGCGATGCAGCAGCTATTTCATATTCACTAGATTCGCTCCTAAAAATCCGTGTACGCTTAAACCATTTCACTGCACAAATACGCGTCACTGCGTGGAGGGTTTGGAAACCCCTGCCAGAGAGCGCTGCTCCAAACACTTCCTAATATCTGCAACAGACGCCAAATTATACCTTTTTATTTTCACAGCTTGTGTTTGTGCACCCAATGCCTGTAGACTTTCCTTGCCAACCAAGGCAATTTGGCCTTTTGTCAAGACTCTTGTGTGAAATATTCATGAGTAATAGATGAAAATTTGGGGCCCAAAGATATCTAATTGGTGATAATGATACTGCCTTAACAATTTTCCCCTGACATGGCATGTATCATGTGTGAGATGGGCAATCTATTTCTAATGTTGCAAAATGGGGGAGGGTTAAAGGCTTTGAGAGAGGGAGAAGGTGAAGAATAGTTAAGGATAATAAAAGAAATCAAAGGAGAAAAGGGGAACAAATTGTTTTCAACACTTTGGAGCTCATACTAATAGAGAGGCATGAAAGAATTTTGTAAAATGAACAGATCCTTACCAAAAAAAATGTGTGATACTTTCATCTCAAATGTTTTTAAGGTTGTTAAAGCAGAATAGCATCTGAATGAAATTTCACTTTTCTCATCTCATCTCTTCTCTTGGTGCATGTATGTCAGTGAAGTTCATCTGTGAGTTTATTGCCATCTCCACTTCCTACTCACCCTTTAAAAGCTGGTATAGAGAGGTAGTGCCTGTCATTTGAGGCAGTTTGGATGCAAGTCAAAGCCTAGGGCCCTTTTTCATTTTATGTATAATTGCCAAATTAATGAGTTCAATTGGGCTGCACCCTGCAGTAAACATAATAAAAGTCATAAAAAATAATGAACTGGATTTTATTTTAACGATAGATGTCTTGTTGCTCAGTGCCCATGTTCACATATCTTGTTTTGGGAGGATTTTCTTTCTTTCTGTAAGAAATCAGATATCCTTATCAAGAGCTCTATTGACCTCATGGGCTGAGTGATAAAAATACATGTCCTTGCGCTGCTATAGCATTTTTTAATGACATTCATTTAACAATCTTGATGATTTGGTAATACACTTCGACACATCTGGGTGATGCTATTCTTTCTCTTTTGAGAAGTCCCAGTGAATGTGTTAGGGATGACATTTAAAGAGTCATATCTCCAGCTGCTTTAAACCAGCAAAGCTCCATTTGCTTGAGTAGAAATGCTATTATTTATGCCAAGCAGGAAAATATGAGGAAGTTACAGGTCCATGAGCTCGGTGACAGATAGGGAAGACAGTGAGCTTCTCCAGAAGGTCCAGCAGACAGACACTCCAAAAGTATGAGATGGAATAACATTATAGCAGTGAGAAATTCAGTGTTAAGTGATCAAACACTAACTCCATTTTCATACTATTTTTTTTTTCATGAATTGGACACCTGATTGGATTCCCTAGAGTAGTCTATGTGCCCCTCTTGCACGCACATCTCCTCCCTCCCTTCCTTCCTCTTAGGAGACTTGCAAGAGAAGATTGTTAATGCAAGTACCTTTCTCACTGCTTACAGCCTGATACTGTGAGGTGCTAGAGCACCTTATTCAGGGTGCTGAGGATCCTTGATTCATGCCAGTTTCAAGCTGAGATGATAGCAAATAGCATCCTGTAAGAAGAAGGAAGCCTTTGCTGTGTGGTTTTACTCTGAAGCCGCACCTTCCTCTTCAGTGGGTATATTCCCTGTACATATAGGCACAGCTAGCTCTGCTGATTTGAGAGAGAAAGGCAGCGCATGTGCGCTGTGTTCTGATTTTGTTCATTCCAGAAACAGAAGAGGCCACTGGAGTCTATTACATCTTGTGCCACACCAGCAAAATTTCTTACTGAATCTCAGTGTTTTACAGGCTGGATTCTAGCGTAGGCTACCAGTGAATCTTCCCAAGTCTGCATTACTGGTGATAACCTGGCAGAAAAAAAGAGCCCAGCTGGACTCTGGAGATTCCAGGCCAAGTTTTCAAGCTGAATAGGAGAAAACGTCACCATTTTGGAGGGCCCTTTTAACCTGCGCTTATTAAGAGACATATAAACAAGGGGCCCACAGCACCATTAATCAAAATACAAAAATGAAAACAGTATTTTAAGATGGCAGACCTGCAGTTAAATATTTTCACTTTTCCAAGCCCAACTTCCAAGGAACATACGTGACATACACTGGGCCCCCGGAGTCCGTATAGCCAGCCTCTGTTCAGATAATGATAGATGCAAGCCTAAGACAACCAGACGTTTTAGATGGATAGCCAGGTGCAAATTTACTAATGAGCACAGGCCCTTTACATGTGGGGAGCTATTGCCCCAGCTCTCTAGGGGCTTGCGGAGTTGTTATGGTTTATGTGAGACACATGAGCTAATTAGTGTGTAATTTCCTTTCACACTCTAACCCTGGCTCCTTAACAACCCATTTAAAAGAGAGGCCCTTTCTCTTTACTGCTCCCTCTGCTAATCTTTGGCTCGCTGGCTTAGTTACAGTTCCCTATGAATATTTTAGAGAGTTATGGTTTTCCAGCCCACTTTAATTGAGTGGGGGGCAATGATTTAGCAAATTGCAAGTGAATCTTCTTGTGCTCTTGTTTTTGGTTACCTGCAGTACATGGAAACAAATGATTATTTGCACAAGTGAGCTGTCTTCCGGTTCTGGGGCTTCCACTGTGTGGATTAAATGGGCAATGAGATGACAGTGCTAGGATTCATGGAGCGCTCTGGAATAGGGAATAAGTACAAATTACTGGACTTTTCTGAGGTCAAACTTTGTTCTTTATCCCAAAGGCCAAGGCTTCAAATTAGTTTCCCAGTTTATTGCTCCTAATCTCTGCCCTTCCTCATTCTACTTGAGTCTGAGTCTTTGCCTGGAAAGTGAATCTGCTAATAATTCTCTCCAGCTGCTCATTGCTTTGCTGGAAAGTCAGTGCAGATCCTTTTTGCAGATGGCTCTCCTTTTCTGCAGAAACACGGACTGTATGATGTCATCTTCTGTTGAGTGGTAATGTTCCCCAAAACAACTGAAATCCTATTGCTTGGCATAATACAAACTGGGCTTGTCATGGAGTTAGAAAATACCATGCAGAATAAAAAAAAACTGCATTTGCTTGGTCGCAGGTCTTTTTATCTCTGACTTTTTTCATGCTAAATTCCTCCCTATGAGAACATGAGTGATTTCAATAGAATTTTCCCTGGGCTTAGCTTGGTTCAGCAGTTCTCTGGCTGTATCTCATAGCTGACAGCATCTTCTCTTCCCTCAAAAGCACACCTCTTAGAGGTGCTCCCTCAACTTTGGAGTAGTTTCCCTCAATAACATACATGTCTCCCTGCGTTTTTCCTTTAGCTTGTTTCACTTAAAAGTGGATCTCAACAAAGTGGAGGTGGTGGAACAATAAGCAGAAACAAACATTTGTTGATACTATCAGTGTGGAAAAATTGAAGCAATTTCATTTTATGATGAAACCACTATCTGATGCTGAAAGGAAGTGTGATTGCTGTCACTGGAAAGCCTGAAGTGTGTTTTGCATTGTGTTGATATCTTCCCTCTTAGTACTGGAAATTCATTTCTGTGTAGGAATGCCAGAGTTCATACATTATTTAGATACCCTGAATGTAACTAATGTAACGCACGATTTTTGTCCTGGCCTTCTGCATAGGATTGATTTCAATCACTGACAGATTGGCAGTCCAGTGAAACCCACAGCTTGCTTATAAGATGAAGATTGGTGATCTTCAGTATGGTGATCATACTGTCAACCCAGGACAACATCTTCAGAAGAACTTTCCAAGCCCTAGAAAACCAAAGGAGCTGAAATGGGGCAGGAAGGAACTTACTTCTCTGTGTTTTTACAGAGAAATTGAGAGATTGCTGGAGAGATCTTAGAAATGTGTCCCCCAAATTATATGCGCTTTATACATGCGATATTAATTGGTATATTGGCTCAGTCAGAAGAGTTATCATTGTGAGTCACACATGCTGCCAAAGTAACAGTGTGGGCCGACATTTCAGCAGTTTTCACTAACTGAATAGGTTGTTCTTGGACACCGTGAGCCACCTACTGTAATAGTGTCACATATGCAGTGTTATCAATACTTTCTCGTGCAGTTTTATGTGTTCTTTCTCTTTGGAGGTGTGTAAGGAAGTAGTGCTCAATATTCTAAACCATCTCTTTCTTTTCATCATGTCAGGCTTGCCAAAAAATCCTGGTTTGGTAACTTCATCAACCTGGAGAAAGAAGAACAGATTTTTGTGGTCATTAAGGACAAGCCACTAAGCTCCATTAAGGCTGATATTGTCCATGCTTTCCTCTCGGTAAGTCATTTCAAAAGCATGCTCTGAACTGGAGGCATTGTTCACTGGTCAACTCCAGGACTTCTTGTGCCATATTCTACTGGCCAGAGTCTCTGCCCCTTCAAACATTTAATTTATGCAGCATGTTGATTCAGGCTAGACTCTACCTGAATTTCATAGAATCATAGAATCATGATAATATTCTCTAAGGTGAAAAAAGATTTCACCTTTCTTGGCAGGATCTCCAGGTTAGCCAGTGCTTGGAATATCAGTGCAGTTAGAGCTCACACTGCCAGTGTGGTATTGAGACAGTGACTTACTGCTTTGTCACACTTCCTAATCACCTTCTGATTACTAGATTGAGTCTCCCTCTGCTGAGTACGCCCTCTACCACTTCTGTCAGATACAAAAACCTATCTCACATCTGCATTTTTTACTTTATATCCCCTCTTCTATGCTTTATGGCAGATAGAGTAGTAATTTCCTATTGTGACCATAGTAACAGTTGTTGCAGATGCTGTTTATTTACGATCTAGGACTGTCTGTTGTGTGAACAGAGGGAAATGTCCTGTATTTTCCTCGATTAATTCTTTATTTTCACCCATCTAGAAGTATAAATGAAGAAAAAGTCATTAAAGTAAAGTTCATTTGAGAGTTTTTTTTCAGTTCAAGAGAGGTGGAAACGTAGTTACTGATATTTTTCTTCAATGGAGTTAAGAGAAGAAACCTAACTTTTTATGTAATTTGTTAAATTGATAATATTTTCCACAAAGAATGGCATTTGTTTTTAGTTTTTATGATGCTGCAATGAATTTCTTCCAAAAAAGTCACGATCCTTTTAAGTCTTCATACACAGTACAGACTTACAAAGAACGAGTACAGTATAATAGCATGCATCACACACTGGTGATCCATGTCGAGATTCAAACCAGTCTATCTTGGATTGTTTTGAAACATGCGTATTCCTGTACCAGCTCTGCGCATTCAGCTACACTGGTGGGTTTGCATTGTGCGACAGTGTGCACTACTGTATGTATCAGTGATTCTAGGCACACCCCATGTGTATGGGGAGGGGTGCGCTGTGGTGATTTCTGTGCAGACCCTATGACTCATCACTTAAGCCAGCTTCAAAAATAAATGTAGTGTCGCAGTCTAATAAATAAGTCCTTAATGTCAGCTTTTCAGAGAACTCTTCTCTCATTTTTCTTCAGTTAAGGGGCCAGATTCCCAACAGATTTGGGGAATCTTTAAAAATCTGATCCTTTATGAATCAATAAATAGAAGGTGAGGATATGTTAAATTCTGGCATGAACTGCAAATGATGAGTGCTTGTAAATTGGGCAGTTAGGAAATTCTGTTGCAGGTCTGAAGACACAGATGTTGGAGGATACCAGAAAGCTGCTCAAAGTTCTTTTATATATTGATAAGAGTTGTGGTTTAGGTAAATAACTCGCAGGCATGCTGTCCCTGTGGATATCCCAGACACTCGTGTACATGTCTTTTCTTTGTACTGATGTCTCATTGATATCACAGAATCACCAAACAATTCAAGCTGGAAAGGACTTCAGGATATCTGCTGCTCGAGACAGGATCAGCTGTGAGAGCAGATCAGATTGCTCAGAGCTTTGCCCAGTCAGGTCTTGAAGGCCTCAGGACAGAGGCTGCATAACCTTTCTGGGCAACCTATTCCAACGTCTGACTGTCCTCATGGTGACAAAGGTTCTCATTATATCCAGTCTTATCAGTCTCCTGACTTTTCTAGCCTTAGTATCAGCTCTCCCTCAGCAGAAGGCATTTCTTGAAACTAATAAGTGGATAGGAAAAGAAAAATTGAGTGTATGCAATTTTGCAACATGTGGAATTTATATGCATGGTGGGTATTCCATCAATATTAAACCTTTATATTTAGTTCAGTCATACAGGAAGTGGGCATTCTTGTGTGGTGCCATGCAGCCTACATTCTTACTGATTTCACAAGTATATTCTGTACTTTACAAGTTCAAGCCCAGAAGCAGCAAATCTTACCTACTCTGAAAATACACAACTAATTGTTCTGAATTTAATGCTGCAATTTTGTTCTTTGTGCTTTGGTCCTACCATCTCCTTTTCCCCACCTATTTCAGATTCCAAGCCTCAGTCACAGTGTCATCTCACAGACAAGCTTCCGTGCAGAATATAAGTCCACAGGAGGTCCTGCTGTCTTCCAGAAGCCAGTAAAGTTCCAGGTGGACATAACATACACAGAAGGGGGAGAGGCGCAGAAGGAGAACGGGATCTATTCTGTCACTTTCACACTCTTATCAGGTAACCGCAGCAAAACTGTAACATGGCTTCAAGTTGCCTTTGTCCTTGCTGATACAGAGGCCAGCAAAGAGAACTCACCCAAGGGAGTAAATCTATCATAATCTTAGGGGAAGATTCAAACAGTTGGAAAGAGATGGGCATAGGGAACAAGAAGATTCCCAAAGAGATTAAGTTGCCACTACCATGATTAGTACTAAAATTCTTGCTCTGTGCATCAGACTTGATATTCAGTCCCTGTACTGCCTCCTTGTTTCAGTCAAAGTTCTCAGTGTCTCAGCTGGGCACTGTGAGGCCACTAGTTTCTCCTTTCTTAAAGAAACTTGCAACCACCCTTTTTCCTGGCTGGCCATATGACACACTGGGGTTAAGGTGGAGAGCTGAAATCAGTGGAGAGACTGAAGTTGTCTGTATGTCTCACTCCTTTCAACCAATCTGGCTTCCATTCAGTTGCTTCTCTTCTCATACTCTTTTCCTCTCCCTCAAAACCCACCCGTCATGGAAGGCAGTGAGTAATTCCCTACCTCTAGGTGATCCAATATCGAGCAGCTCTCAACCAGACTGGTGCCACAGGAATGCAACAATCTCCTCTGTCCTTAGGAAATGGACAGCTGATTTTGCTTTCCTGTTATATGCTCTCTGGCCCTTAGGCTGGCTGTCATGTGTAATAGAGGAGTCCAGCAGCACTAAGGATGCGTGGATATTGTGCAGGTGGCTGTAGGCTGTTAGAGCATTGCTCAGTGAGACAACCCTGACTGTGGCAAGATGACACTGCATCCAATCTGCCTTATTAGAACCACTGATGAATGGGATTGTTATCTCCTGTCCATTTAGAAGGAAATGCCTTCACTCTCGGGTGGGCTTGGAGAAGACTTTTTAGGGGGAATATAAAAAAAAAAAAAGAAGAAGAAGAAGAAGAAGAAAGAAAGAAAAAAAAGATGTGTCTTTACAAAAGTAGCCAAGAAGCCATCCTTCTTTCTGTTCAGTCCATCACATTGCAGTCCCTAATAACATGGGAACAGAATAATAGTTCCTCATAGCTGTACCCTTCAGCTGAAGCACAGGCATGCTGTCAGTATGCTAACAGGGAGAAGATTGAAAGGAAGTCCGCTGTAGCCTGTGTTGTTTGAGGATTCAGCTCCTACTCCTCTCATGGCCATCTGTGCCTCTTCTCTCCTCACAGGTCCAAGCCGTCGTTTTAAGAGGGTAGTAGAAACCATTCAGGCACAGTTGTTAAGCACACATGACCAGCCTTCAGTGCAGCAGTTATCAGGTAAGTAGTTTCTACTGTTGAGCACCTTGCTTCAGCAGGGACAGGAAAGTGAAGTGCCTCTCAGTACCAGGAGGCTGAGGGAGGTCATCCCTCTGATTACTGCAAGAAACCAGCTCTATTCAGACAGAACAGTAACTCCCGACACCCACCCCACTTCTCCCTCTCATCCCCACTCCGACACTCCCAATACATTCCCCAAGTGAGCAACTTCTCCCCTCCTCCCACCCGAAGAGCCATTTGCCCACTTCTCCATCAAAGGCTGCATCATCAGTAGTTCTTCCAGATTTTCTCCAGCTCCAAAATCTCCCAGAACAGGGACACACTCTAGAAGATACCTGATTTTCAAACCTTTCAGGCATGCTATAGAAACCTCTAACTTCAGAGGATCCCAGAAAAAAATTGAGAGCTACTTTTAACTAGCCATTAACAGCAGCATTTTCAGATGGTCAGAAGGTGGCTAATAGTTTCCAGGATTGTGGTCAAATTCTTGGCCCAATTGCTGTGGTAGCACAAATCATGTACTAAGGTTCTGCAGAAGCTATACTTTATCTATTTCTAATGTAAATTTCTATTCCTCATAGTTGTAAAAAAAGAATTGTAAGTGTGGCCCTGTGCAATGGCATCAATCTGAATCTGCAGGCAGCCTGAAATGGTGACACAGAAACTGGCCTCATTCCACCATTGTGTAAAAAATACTCACTCTGAAAACTAGTGATAGCACTGAAAAAAAATATATATAGTATTAACTCTCCTATCCTTTAAGAGGACAAAACGATGGAAAAGGTGAGAATTGAAATTATAAGGATGCTTAGATATTGGGAGTGCTTTGGGGAAGGAAAAAAAATCTGGAGAAGGAAGAAAGCTACAAATACAGAGAAGAAATATGAGTAAGACAGAGAGTGGAGACTGCAGGAAGAAGCTAAAGAGGCAGGAGGAGTGGGAAGAGTTTTTTCGTGGTATGATGCTGAAAAGATGGTAACTAAATACACGTAAGAGTCAAATTCTATGCTTGACCTTTGTGTGAACCAGCCACAGACAAAAGTAGGAGAAGGAAGCGGGCATGGCATCCTGCAGTTAAATGCAGGAACTCCTCGGCTCATTGCACGTATGGGTTACAAACGTCTGGTCTAACAGTGTGGCTTTAACAACTGAAGATAAAATAACTCCATCTGGAATAGTGTGTGCTCACTACATGACAGAAAACTGCACTCTGCTCAAGAAAGATTATTTTCCACTTTGCTTTTGCCCTCCAGCACTGCCTGACCTTCTGCATGCTGGATTGCAAGGGTATCCAGCACATAGGTTACTCTGTTAAGGAACAGGGAAAGTGAGAATATGAGAACGAGAGTCGATTCAGGTTTTCAGTTCAGTCCAGGACTGAACTTTTGCAATTAAACTGAACTCAAAGAAGTATGCAGTTTTCTGCAGGCTCTTACTCTTTGGAAATACTGAGGCCCAGTGAGAGCAAGAGGAGGAGCCTTTGGGTATAGTTCATGTTACCCTTGCTGTGTTTACTCAGTCCTTGTCTCTTAGGGAAAGAAATGTGCCCTTACCCTCTGCTGAGGAAAAAAATTGTTGTAAATAAAATTGCGAGCTGTCTTATTATCATCACCCTAGTATGGGCTAGCTACTTAGGCTAGCTAGAAAGACTTGGACCCTGTTGCACACAGGCATGTAATGCCCATAGGAAACTCACCTGATGGCAGGAATAAAAAACATTCATCTAACTCAGAAGTTCCAGGAGATGTTTAGGGCCAACTATGCTGTGAGAGATGTGTCTGACATACAGTTCTGCTCTGGCTCTGGAAAGGAGAAATCATATTATAAATGCGGAATCTCTTTCTGCTACATTAGAGTATGTCATTCTAGCAAGGGAAAACCTCCTTGATGTTTAAAGCCAAGGAGGGAAGAATAACTCCACATGGAGCAAAACCAAAATTAATGATCTCTTGAAACTTAAAAATGAGAATTCCCTGGGCCAGGCAAGACAGCTCCTGAGACACCCAGGAAGCAAACTATCCTGTAGTCATCTGTCCTGATAAGCAAGATGTGTGTGTCTCTTGAAAAAAAAAAAAAAAAAAAGACGAAAAAAAAGTAATGGAACTCCAAAATTTTAGTTTGTTTGAACAGAGTCCAAGGGAAAGAGAGAAAGGATGGAAAAGGGGGGATTGTAACAAACAGAGAACTTGTGTGTCAAGGTAGGAAGGCCCAGTGGTTCACATACCCCAGCCACAGTGAGAGGGTAGGAGGAAATACAGGAGTAAGGGGACAGTGAGAGAGATGAGTTCAGATCCCTCACCATGCTCAGCTATGTGGCTGTAACTAGACAGGTCTGTGCAAGGACTTCCCAGAAATTGCCATGGGATTACTCAACTTTCTGTCAGTGTAGAAACAAGGCAAATTCTCCGTTTCTCTTCTTCTCCCGTGTTCCCAGTTCTGAACACTTCACAGATACCGTGGTGGTTGGGTTCCTGTTCAGGTTCGTGGTTTAAGGATGCTCTGTAGACAAAGTCCACTGCAGCAACAGAAAGGGTTGACAGTTCACTTTGAGTCCCTTCCTCCTTGGCTCTAAGAGTGTTCAGACCAGCAATACTGGCCTGTTGGCACCACTACCAGGGCACTGGAGATTTTCCCTAGATTTCCTGTTTTTCACAGTTATATACTCTGTGCAGGTGTCTCCCCTGCTTTTTATTTCAGCTGCCTTTACAGGTGGCATGATGAAAGCCATCTGTGAAAAAGGCATGCATGTAAAGTGAAACTGCAGAAGGGAAGATTCAATAAACAGTATCAAGGAGAATAGCAAGGCCTAGTAAGCACATGGCACTGATAGTCATTCTCTCTCCTGCCCCTCTTTGATCTTTTGTGCAGCATGCCAGCCCACTAAGCTGGCTTGCCTGGGTTCCAGAACACACTTTCCTCTGTCTCATTTCCTCCAGCTCACAGCAGTGTTCCTAGTTGTGTTGTCCATGCATCTGCATGTGTGTATGTGAGTGTGTGTACACATATATATCTGACTTAAGCAGATGTATTTTTATGGTGCACTTGAGCACCCTATAAAATCTCCCTTTCCCGTAGATATTCTTTCATTCACTCCCATTTTCCCTTCCTAAGACTGACTGTGCTTATTCTTTCTCAATACTCTGAAGCAGGAAAATAGTTTTCCACCTTCTCCTGAATAAACCTGTAAATAAATGAAATCCATCCAAAAAATTAAATTAATACATTTAAAATCCCTAGTTGGCCAAGTTCAGTACAATACATCGCCCTTCTCCCTTGATACTTCAGGTCATTAAAAGTACTATAGTATAACTGCTGAGGCAATACCAGGTCTACAGACTCATGGCTGGCATAGAACAAATATATAGGGATTGATTTTTCATTGTTTCTTCTGCTAAAAAAAAAAAGAGAGATCATTACATGAAACTCATGGAAGCCAAGTACAAAACAAACATTGGTTTCTTCATGTAGTAGGTAATACCTGTGGAACTCAGTGCTGAAGCAAGTTATGAATGCAAGAAGCTTCTATATACTCATATTCCTATGAGTACTTCCATACTCAGAGGGAGGCTGGACAACTCCCTGCAAGAGAAATCTTTGTGGAGATTGCTTAACAGAGAAAACACAGCAGGCTCATCAAATCTCTGACCTAAAAATGGCCAGAGAGTGAGGTGATATTAGGGGGAAGCATCATATATATTTGGCCTGCTGTTGCTCTCCTGGGTGTCCATATATGGCTACTAAATATGGGATGATTTGACTTTTGGTCTGACCCAGAAGAGCTGTCTGTGTGTTCTTGATACTAGTTTCACAAAATCCATTATGCTTAGTGAGGTTCTTAAAAGACAGTCTGTTTGGGATCAAGGGGAAAGAACCCTGTCTAAAGAAGCTGTCAGCCTTGTGTCTTGTGCATGTATTGCTACATCCAGTAGTCTTATACGCAGAATAAGTACTTACATAGTCCCTGGGCAGAATTGCCCTTTGGTGGGACAAAAGGATCTCCATGGAGGAAAAAAATCTCAGATTTTTGCCTTTGTTTCAGCCCAGTACACTTACTATTAAGTTACACTCTGTCTGCCTCCAGTGCTTTTGCACAAAGGAGTAATAGAAACAGCTGGTGAATGACGACAGGCAAAAACGATCAGTGATTATTCTCAGGGTATCAGTTTTATCTTCCTGATATTTTCTTGCCTCTTTCTGCTTTGATCTTGAGAGTGGGGTGCTGCATAACCCCATTTTTCACATTTTCCCATGTTCTGGGCAATCAGCAATACTGGAATAGCTGTTTTTTTACTTCTCTGTAATAGGTTTTCTGCTTCTTTATTGTATTTCTCTGCTTTGTGTCAAATTTTAACCATTGGCATCTCAAAGTTCAGAGCTTCTCAGTGTTGAATCTTGAAATGCTTTTTATTAGCATGAGCAAGTGTTTAGAGACCGTCTCCACCTTTGAAATAGGTGGTTCTGATTATATGCCTCTTCAGTATATGCTCCTAAGCTCTCTTACTGTGCTGGTGTATGTATATTAAAAAAAAAATGCTTGTGTAACTCAGAAAGCTTTGCTGTAGTATTGATCTGTACAATCTGGGTGTTCATCTTTATGGCTCACAAGAGCTGTAGGTTAGTTAATTCTCTACAAAAAATTAATAAGAAACTTAACATTTCTGAATATGTGAAGAATTTTACCATCAGTACAGAAAAAGAGAATAAATAGCAAATGGAGGGCTTTGAAGGGTAAACTTTCAGCTGCAGACCCAATACAGGGCCATGCAAATTCCAGTTTGGATTTGGACTACAAGTCAGTTTTATGTGAGACTCATTTGGGTCTCAGGTTTATATTGTTCCCCGCATTCTTGTGGAGATCCTTTATGTCTTACCATTCTTGTAGTGTCTGGGGCAATCACTTCATCTTCCTATCATGGTTCCCATCTACAAAAGGTGTAGTGCAAAGCCAGGTTGGATTGGCAGAGCGCTTTTTTTTTTTTTTTTTTTTTTTTTTTTGCTGAGCAGTTTTAATACTACTCCTCAACAGACAGCATTGTGATTAACTGAGTAGTCTTGACATAAAGCATGTAAGAAAAAAATCCAAGCGCTCCAGATTTTTAATAGGACAGTGCATTTCAAATAAGCACCCAAAGGCTGGGGAAATTACAACTACTTTGGACCAGAGGAACTGGTGTCTCCCTTGACATCATCTCCTTTGATGGAAATGTTTACTCGGGGCTCTAAACATCTGGCAGGAGATGCTCAGTGCTTTCTGGCAGTCTCAGAGGAGCAGTTGCTTGTGTGAAATTTCCTGGACTGGGACAAGTCATAGTCTCACAGACATCAGGAGCATCACAAACCAGGCTGTTTGACTGTGAAATTTAGGAAGCATAGAAACTCAGAAGTTAAAGAAAATAAAGGAAAAAAATTAATGGAAATTTAGTAGTTTTTAATTTTTTAGTAGATTCAGAGCATGTTTGGCTTTCTCATGTTCAGATCAAGAAGGTATTATTTTAAGCAAACCATTTTGCCATCTGTTAATGAACTGAACTGGATGTCATTTATAAGAAAGTCTTGGTCAAATCGAAAGTGTGAATGAGTGCCAGCAATCCGAAGGATTGAGAGCCAGCACTGCCACTGTGCTTTAATTACAAAATTAAACAGCACACATGATAAATACAATTACATGACATAGCAACGCTTCTCAGACAAGTAAAGGCCTTTGGACTATGGTCTTACTCATATAGCATCTGTATGCTACAGTCACTGGGTTATGGATGAGCAACAACTGGCTGCCAAGACTCTAAGGGGTTTTCTAGTAAGGATGAAAATTCTACTTTAAAATTATAAAATATTTTGTCATGTAGAATATTTATTAGAGCAGAAGTTACAATAAGATGGAAATAAATGAGATATTAAAGTAATTATTACAAGAGAGAGGCTGAATACATATTAACTCTATTGGTCTTTCAGTAGACGTCATATAAGCTGCAGTTTCTTGTGTGCTCGTTTTACTTACTCTTTAGGAGTGGGGGAAAAACACCTGATCACATATTGGGAAGACATAAAAAAATGAAAATAGATTCTTGTGCAATTCTTGGGATTGGCCATGCAATATAGAGAACATAAATTATAGTTTTGCATAACAATTTTAAGGAAGAAAAATTAGAGGTTTTATTAAGTCTTCCTTTGATATTTCTCCATGGTCTTAAATTCCAAAAGAGTTTTTATGTTTTTCCCTGTCCATCAAAAATAACTCTATAACCTGCGAAAGGAGTAGGTTAGGAACCAAATGGATTACAGGGACTAAGATACTAAGGTATCCAAAAGCCTGTGTTACAGTCATTTTTTTCTTTCATAGATCTGTCAGTTTGTATTCTAATCACACATGATTAATATATTTAGATCTGTTATACAATTAGCTTTACATAAAATACTAAAAAGAGCTGTGCTGACTGCAAATGATTTAGAAAAAAGACAATATTCATCTGAAGTATTAACTTAAGTAACTTAATCAAGTATTAACTTGGTTTTTTTTAATAAAAAAATCACAAATAAATAGAAATACCCACTTAAGGAGAATCTTAGTAAAATCATCACAATTTTTCCCTATTCTGATATTATCCAAATACCACCTTTTTTGTTTCCAGATCACTAGCGACAGAGTGGCCAGTCAGTTTTGACACACTTGAGGGAAAGCTTTCAAGTGATTTAGGTGGGAATTAAAAGGAATCTTTCAATCACATCTGAGACTTTCCTGGCTTTTGTGAGTTTTTCTCTACTCTCTCAAAGCATAGGTTCTGCTAATGATTGGCTGAATTCTCTGAGCTCTTCTAGTACACAGCTGTGTTATGTTGCATTACAACAAGGTACAGTTGACTCAGATGGGGCTGGACAGGAGCTACTAAAAGGCATCAAAACTTCTCCAGATCAGTGAAGAAAAAAGTGATAGAAACTTGTGACTGAGAGTTCTGGTCTTTGGCTCAATCCAGCAGCTGTAGGCAATTCTTAAGCCTATTTAAGTATCTTCAGGGAGGAATGTGTTTTCAAAGCTTAATTTGTCTTTACTCAGAATAGCCAAAGAATTTCAAAGATAAGTAAACTCTCAGCCTCTTTGACACCTCTGATACCTTGTTCCAAATCTTAAATCCTTTCCTCTCCCTCACCTCATTCCTTTTTCCCCCTCTCTCCTTCTTTAAGTCTTACGCCTTTCTAAGAGACCTTCCATGAGTATCATCTCCTTTTTACCTGTGCCAGCCTGCCTCTTACTTTGAGATGGAGATCACAGAGGTTCTCCTCAGATGCTCTGGCCAGTGTCACTGGACCAAGCACTTGCCCTTTCTAGTCCATGCTCTCCCACATGATTCTGCAGCATTGGCCTGGCCTCATCAGAAAACACATCCATGCTCTCCTAGTATGGGTTAATATTGGGGGAAATAGCTTACCCAGGCACAGCCTCCCCTGCCTTTTTTTTCCCCCTGAAATTACTTTTCTCAGTATTTAAAGGGAGAAATACTGAGAAATGATCCTAACCTCCTTCCTGCTGACTTTTCAGCAGATAGAAGAGTAGCTAGGGCTTCATAACACATGGAAATTTTGTCCTATGTGTGTATGTTTCCAAGAAGTCTTCAGTATGTGAGTGCTCATTGAGAGGCTAAGCAAGAAGAGATCTGAGACTAAACTAAGTGCATTAACTATTATCCACTTGCTCAACAGCCTGTAGATGCTCCCCATTGCCCAGCACTCATGGGCACAAAGATCCCAAATGCAAGGGATTGCTGCCTGATGGCAGATTCTGCTTGCCAGGAGGATTTACATGGAGATATCCAGCAGGGCAAGTCCTTCTTACATATAGAGCTCCTTCTGCTTCCTGCATCTGTGTGAGAAGCGCTCAGAGGCTGTGGCAGTGGGAGCTAAACACAAAGAGGACAGGAATGTCTTAGGGCCAGATTCTGCCACCTTTTCAAGAAGTAGTTCTGTTGCCTGTGAGCAATCCCATCGAAATCAAGAAGAGTAAGAGACTACACATGAATGAGAGAGACAGATATATGGACTTGACATTATTCTGTGGGGTCTGAAAGATGTTTCTCAGCTTGTTAAGTAAATCCTTTATTCCACGTCCAGTAGCACAATAGGTGCATCTCCTCTCTGTCTCCAGGTTTTTGATGTACGTAGATCAGCTGGCTGGACATTTTCTGGGTGTTGCAGAATAACTTACAAGCCTGGCCAGGTGCAACAACATGTTTCAAGGCTTTTAGTTTGCTAATGTAGTGGCGAACGTTTCCTACATCTTGTAAATTCCTATAGCTGAGATAGAGGTGGGTGGAAGCAGTGGGACTGAGGCAAAATCCACTCTCAAGTCTCATGGCTAGGGTTGCACTGGCATAAGTGGGTGGCAGTATTTGGCCTGGGTTGTGTAAAGCCCAAGATGTGTATATGTTTCCTGCTTCAGGTAATAATGTGCTAAGTTACTACTTTATGCACAGAGGTATGGAAACCTTTTTTTTATGTTTTTCCCTCCCTCCCTCCTCTTTCCCTTCTATGATCCAGACACCACTAACTGTATGGAGTTGATGACTGGCAGACTTTCCAAATGTGGTAAGAACTTCCTTCCCTTCTGCCTTTTCTCCTTCCCCAGCCCCTGCTGAGCAATATAGTAACGCGCCGTCCAATCCCTTACACCTGTTCTCCTTCCTTATTCCTGCCTTCCCACACTCTTTACAAGACTGCCCACCCTGTAACAGCCCACTGTGTTTTTCACTTCCCTGGCGGACACAACCACATCCCCCCTTACTGCGTTCCTCTCTATCCATGCACAGATGCACAGACTGTACCACAGCTTTCCCCCTCACAGCACAAGGGTGTGGTGTTGCACTTGTGATTCCCTCCCGCACTGTAACCCAGGCCAGTGATTTTCTTTCTAGCTTTTTGTTTGTTTGTTTTTTCTTTTGTTTACTTGCTGCCTTTGATTCATGATTCTTCAGTCCCTTTTCTGCAGTGAAGCTGAATGCTGCCCTGCTAGCTGCTGTCTCCCTTTGTCTCCTGCTATTTATTGAGACAGGATTGCTATGCGATTTAATTCCCCTTTGTACCCACTCCCTTCTTCCCCGTGTATCTTTGGAGTAAGACCCTTTCAAATCCTCCCTAACACTCACTGCATACTATCTGCCAGAAACTTAGCTAGTGTAAATTGTCCTAGTTCCAGTCTGGTCTTAGGGAAGGATAGTAAGTCCCTGGCTGGAAGAGCTGTGTACCTGTTGGCCTTTCAGATTTTTGCTGGGAATAAAAATAAATAAATAGGAAATTTCCTGCAAAACTTGCATCTCACCTTTCTTAGGGTTATATGAGTTTTGGCTAAGTTGTCCCTTGCCTTCCTTCCTCTCTATGCACACATTAGATTGTTTTCTTTCTTTCAATTCCCTTGCCCATACCAACTCTTCCAAATACAGCAGTGGAAATACCTAAATACTATGAGAGAGCATTTTGTCACCTTTCTTCTAGCTTATACAAAAAGATTCTGTACAAGAGTACTCTGTTATCCTTAGATTTCCATTCAGCTATCTGGGTTGAATTCAAGTGTATCTGTGAAAGGAAATATAACCCTTTGAGGAAGCAATCAGTGAGCTAGGACTGCTTTCCAGTTGGACCTGTGACTCCTGCGTCATCACTTTGTACATTAAGGAAAGTTGTTCTGGGTTTACAGTGCAGATAATACTAGGCTCATGACTGAGAGCAGAATTTGGCCCATTTCCTATAATTTAGACCATCTCTTTATCTTAAATTTCAGCTTTGCTGGTTGGAGTTTTCCCTTTTCTCTGAGGGAGACTCATTTGATTTCTTATTGAGTTTTCTGGATTTATCATTCCCAGTCTCCTCATGAAGCTTCATTTAGGTGGTAAGCAGACTTCCAGCTTCTTAAAGGCATCAGAGAGCAAATCCCTCCTCTCCCTCAAGACTCATTTTCTTGCCTGGATCTGGCATTCACATCATTCAAAAATTCTGAAATGCTGATTCTAGTGATTATCTGCAGGTTAATTTAGCCACCCAGATACCAGCCAGTACTCTGCACTCTCTCAGTTGTTCATTACTCTTCACCTCCAGCTCAGCCAGGCCCTTCAGCCATCACAGTATCTGCATCAGTCCAACAAGGGTCAGAGGACAGTGAAGGCCAGCAAGGAGAGTATTTTGTGGCAGCTACAGTGCAGACAGAGCATGTGGATAAATGCAGAGAAGAGAAAGGAAAAGTTGTAGGGTTTCATGGAGTTGCTTACCTTGAGTCATCTTCTTGTTGGTGCACTCACACACCAGAAGCAGTGCTAACAGACAGCATGCCAAATTGCACTATCCTATGCAAGCGAGGAGCTATTCTGGTGTGTTCAGGGGAGTTTACCTACAATTTAGGGAAGGAGCGGAGGGGAACAATACCAGAATTTAGCTGCTGTTGGCAAACTGTTCTCTGTGAGTTTGAGGACAGGCAGTCCCCTGAGAAGCTGCTGCAGCGTTTGTCTAGTAACAACAAATAGTGTAAAAAAAAAAAGTACAATGTGGGGTTTTTTGACCTCATCATCATTCTGCATTCTGAACCCTGGGGATTGATTTTGGAAACAGTTAACACTGGCACAGGAAAAAAACACACTGCATCAGATGCTTTATGTCTGGCTCAGCCATGTGAAAGCTCTGGTGGGAGTGAGATATACCTTTTCACTGACTATAAACCATTAAATGTTGTAATTAAAGGCAAAGCAAATTTATTTAGTCCTCTAAATATGATCTCATCTTCTGCTAGCAGTGGTCATCCATCTGAAAAGTGATTTTGCATATAGCAATTGGCATTGAAAAACAAGTTATTCCTGAACAGCAGAGGTATGTTGTAGGAGCTGCCAATATCCAAATGACAAACAGCTGGTGTATCAGTCCAAACAGCTGCTGTATCAATCCTACCTGTGCACATTAGAAAACTGCTACTCATCTATTTCAAAATAGGAAGAAGGAAATCTTTTGACTCATAGGTTAAAATCCACACTGTGATGAAATGCTTTGTTTCACATTTCCACCCATTTCAGCGGGAGAAGGAGCATTTCTAGTGTAAGAAAGAATAAGCTGGTTTCCATCAAGTCTTTCATACCTTTTTATAAGAATAATTTTACCTTGTAAAAGTTAAGACCTTTACATTTAAAATGTAACTATAATCTGAAAAACTGTTTGTAGAAATTATAGATGACACCTTCCTACTTAGTTGATCTGTTTCTTGTATATATTCAGTCAAATCAGTTTAGTGACAAATAAGCTTTACTACTATATATGCTGCCATTAAGCCATAAAAAGTCAACACTGTAAAAGAATGAGCTGGGTTCTATTTCTCTGGGGTCAGGATTGAGAGAACTGTTTATTACCAGCTAATCTGGTATTTTTGTATATACCACTGAAGAATAGGTTGCATAATTGACACTGAGGTTCAAATAGGTTCTGCAGAGCCTTTACGTTTAAAAAAAAAAAAAAAGAGAGAAAAAAAATCAAGATAATATGCAAACTGAAAAGCCAACTGCAAGGCTGGGAACTAGAAAGCGAATGTCTTTGTAGATTGAGCACATTGAATCTGGAGCTATTGACATATGCCACGTAGAAGCCCATAGTGCCATTTCTTTGGCCCCTGTTCAGAAGAGATCCTGTCTTGAAAAGCCTTAATCACTTTAAGGACTTTAAAGAGTGAGCTGAGAATTTCTTTGGGTGGTTGAATCAATAGTAAAACTGGTGTAAAGCCTTTGAGAGCTCCTCTTCTCAGCAATCCCTAGTTTTATGGAATCCTTAGCAGTCACATTTCACCAAGGTGCAGACTGCTGGCAAAAAGCTCTGAAAATCCTGCCTAGTTCTTGACTTTACATTCTGAGAAACACTTGTCGGGGGCCTATAAACTTTCCAGTCTGCGCCCTGGAGCTGTCTGCAGCTGCGTCTTGCTGTCTCCCAAGGAAGGCCGTCTTTGCTTGTTGCTTTCCGTCCTGCGTGACGCCTCAGGGAAGCCTTAAGTTACATCACTGGCACTTCCACAGAAATGCATGATGAAAAGAGGAGGAGAAGGTTATTAGGTATTACTCATGCAGTCAAGTCAGGCACTGCACGGACATGCTTTCCTACAGAGGATTACACCATAACCCTGTGACAACAGGATGGTCAGAAGACGTGTTTATTGTTACGCATCCTGTATTGCTACTTGGAATTTGAAACCCTGATTCCTGACACTGCAGTGTTAAACAAAGAGCCTTACAGATGCTTTTGTGTACCAATGACTGTCACCAAAATGTTCTGATCACAACAGAAGCACAGCAAGTCCAGTTGCCTTTCATATCTTCCCAGTATATCTCACTCCAATCTCTTGGTTTCAGTATCTTAGGAGTTTGACATTGTTTCATATTCAGAGTCACCCGACTTTGTCCCTCACAGCACCCTCTGTGCACGCAGAGTGACTATACCAGTAGAAACGCTTCTCTTCTTACTTCCTTGCAAAAGGAGGTAAGGACGGTCCATACAGATGCAAGCCTATGTTGATATCATCCCAAGCTACTTGAGAAATTAGGAGAGGTTTTGTGGTTTAAAACTGGTTACATCACATTTGGGTTGCAATTACAGCATGTGACTTTTGTGGGTACTAATTTGGAGATGCTTGGTGTCAATAGCAGCAGAAAATCTCTTGATTTGGTGCTCTTTGAAGTAATCCAGATCCATTTTGTCATTACTTAGAGTAATCCTGCTTGCTTTGGAATAGCCATATGCTCTTCAGTGGGAGAGGAGGGGGTGATTTGCATTCAAAAAGTCATACCTGATGGTAGAAACACTGACACTGAGAGCTGCAGAAAAAATGTATGCTGGTACAAGGCTCTTCTCATCGTTTTTATACTGTTGGGTAGTCAGAAGATACCACTAATTTTTTATTAATGCTTCTGAAAAATGTGCTGGCTACTGGTGTTCCTGAGCATGACTGATTCTTGATTCATATGGAAATATATTATGACCCAAATGAAGGGTCAAAGAAAGAAGATCCATGTGAAAAATGACATACTCGGTCAGGATATGTGGATCACAGTCAGTGAGATGAGTCTTTCCAAAGTGCTCAAGCCAGATTTCCCACTTGCACTTGCCCATTCTATTTTTACTATTTGCTGTCTAAATACATGCCTGATTCCCTCCACACTGTAGTCATAGCTCTTCATTCTAGATGATTCTTTTCCAGTGAATGACTTGTGGTTTTGTACTATAGAGGAAGGTAGCAAAGAAAAGGTAACTTCACACTGAAGATGAATCTAGATGTGTAAAACTGTTTGGTACATGTCAGATCCTGTTCTGATACATATAGCCAGATTCTTACTCTCCAACACAAGGTCTTTTCCTCTTTCTTTGTAATAATATCCATCTGGAGAAAACACAGATCTCTCTCTTAATTAAGATTACTGCACTTTATTTATGGCAGGCAGTGCTTCAGGGTATTCTATGTGAATATTTGCTTGCTGCACTAAGCTAAATTTGAAGTGCCCTCTCTTGAAAATTTGAAGGGATTGATTCAGAGGAAAGGAGGAATTAACATTTCACTGATATACACAGATGGTCTTTTTCCTTAGGAACAAGTCAGAGAACTTTAAAGCCGTAAGATCATTCTTGAACATCCAACAGGCAGAAAGGACAAAAATCATATTATTAAGAGCCAATACACTCCTGACATTTTTATGAACAACAAATTAGAATGAAGCAGCAGAAGTTTTAAGAGAATGGGCAGCAATGATACTATCATCTGCTGTGGCTTTGAGAATGTAGATTGTCAGCTTCCCCTCTCATCATGCACTTGTCCAGAAACCTTTCATAGAATCATAGACTCAGTAAGGTTGGAAGGGGCCTCTGGAGATCATCTGGTCCAACCTCCCTGCTCAGCAGGGTCACCGAGAGCATGTTAGACAGGGTTGCATCCAGGCGGGCCTTGAATGTCTCCAGAGGAGATTCTACAGCCTTTCTGGGCAACCTGTTCCAGGGCTCTGTCACTCTCACAGGGAAGAAATTCCCCCTCACGATCAGGCGGAACTTCCTGTGCTTCAATTTCTGTCCATTGCCTCTTGTCCTGTCACATGGGACAACTGAAAGGAGTTTGTCCCTGTCCCCTTGACACCCTCCCTTCAGGTACTTACACACATTGATAAGATCCGCCCCCTCAGTCTTCTCTTCCCCAGGCTGAAGAGGCCCAGCTCTCGCAGACGTTCCTCATAGGGCAGGTGCTCCAGCCCTCTGATCATCCTCGTAGCCCTATGCTGGACTCTCTCCAGTAGCTCCATGTCTCTCTTGTACTGGGGAGCCCAGAACTGGGTGCAGTACTTGAGATGAGGCCTCCCCAGGGCTGAGCAGAGGGGCAGGATCACCTCCCTTGACCTGCTGGCAATAGTCTTCCCAATGCAGCCCAGGATACCATTGGCTTTCTTGGCCACAAGGGCACATTGCTGGCTCATGGTCAACTTGTCATCCACCAGCACTCCCAGGTCCTTCTCTGCAGAGCTACTCTCCACAATATCAGCCCCCAGCTTGTACTGGTGCATGGAGTTATTTTTCCCTAGGTACAGGACCATGCACTTGCCCTTGTTGAACCTCATGAGGTTCATAAAAGGACAGATGGATACAAAGGATCCTTGGGCTGAGTCCTCTACCAACCAACCTGCCAGAACAGCATGATTTCACAACAAATCTGGCATCTCCTCATCCCGCCACTATCCTTGCCTGCTCTTTCAGTGCTACCAGCTGTCCAGATGAACGTATGTTTCCCTTCTCTCCATTGTTGTGTCTCCTTTTTCGAATGCTGTGTGGTAGTGCTGGATTGGCCAGAGCTATTCATCAGCAGGGGACATGTTTGTTTTTCTAATACATTAGTCCTGCCTTAGCTCTGCAGAAGGCAGCAGCAAGGAAATATATCCCATATATTTGAGTCTTTGCTGCCTGTGTTCACTGTTCACTAACTCATCACCCAAGAACTACTTGTCTCAGTCTATTGCCTGCAATGGTGAGGCTGAACCAGATCTTAGCTTCTTGTGTGTGTATGGAGAGAGCAAATGTGCAAAATTGAGGCGGAATAGCCATCTGGATGCATCTGACTAGTCACAAATATTGGGACGCCCTCCTGCAGAGGAGACAGAATGTTTTAAGGGAGCAGGAACAAGGATGGGTTATGAAGCATTTAAATTGGCAGGTTGGTATTTCATATCTGTCCACATCTGTACTAACTGAAAGCGCCCACTTTCTGCTGGTAGCATGGACACCTGTGCTAACAGTGTAATAACCTGAGTAGTTCCTAGCAGTAGACTGCAAACCCTGCTATCAGCTGGCATTTTTATTGACAGAGTCCAAAGCGTTGTTGGATTCTGGAAAATAAGCTCTGTTCTTATCTTTGGAAATAGTCTTTCCCAGTTAGAATTCAGGAGTCCTGCTAAGAAACTAGAGTTGTTCTGTGGACTGTCAGTCTGTCTCCATTTTCTAGCCCTAAAACAAAATGAAATCAAAATAGCTGTCCCAATATATATAACTTACTCAGGAAAATATAAAAGGGAACTTGTTCTGATCAACCTATTGTGATAACTTAAAAATCTAGCAAATTTTAAACCATGTCTTTGTGCCTTGAAAAGCTTCTCTAACCTCCTACTCCCTATAGTTTTAGACAGGTACCAGTCTTGGGATTTCTGCAGTTTCTTCAGTTCAAGTGGACAGGGATCAGTTTGTAGAACAGGAGGAGGTTCTGTGTGATGGCCTCCAGCAAGACATTGCAATGATCTTTCTCTCATCTTCCCCAGTCTAGAGGGAACCCTCATATATCCCACTATCTGGCACATAAGTTGAGCAAGCAATTCTCTCTGTAGTTTTCTTTGGTAGCCTGTGAGCAACTTGAGGCATCTGTTTACTTTGTATTTGTACTATGCCTAGGCCAGTGGCCCCTGAGCCTGAAGAAAGACATGGTATTATAATGAAACAAGTAGGAATAGGCCACTTTCATCTTTACCGTATCCCTTATGCCAGTAATTTTCAATGCATATATTCTTGGAGTGGGTTCTATAATTTAAATCTCCTGTTTTTGAAGGCAAAAGGGACTCTGCCAACAGAAAACAAGCAGAGACAAAAAAAAGCCTAGTTTTAACAAAGAGGGCTAGAACTCTGTCCGAGTAGCAGAATGGATTTCAAAGGGGATGGATTATCTCCCATCAGAGAGTATTTTGATGCTTTATGTGGTAGGAGTTGGATTTTTGCCATATGATTCACTGAAACCACAGCTGCTGTGGAAACACAGAACAAGCTAGGAATAAAAAAATAAGAGGATAAAGAGAAAAAAATGACTAGAGGAAGAAAACCTCAGTAGCAGATAGGCTGAAGGCAGCCTGAAAGGACGAGAAAACAACAAGATGTAGAGAAGAAATGTGGAAAGTTAGGTTGACAAAGGGTCTCTCCGTTTTCAGGGGAGATATCTTTTTCCATTCACTTTCTCCCAAAGCCTAAGGTAAACATGTAGAGAACCAAAATCTAAAAGCAGAGGATAATCCTACAGAAGGCATATTTGCTTTGTGCGACTTTGTGTTCAGCACTGAAAGAAGCAGTGTATTAAAAATGCATAAGCTTGAAAGAGATGGTTTCACCAGACAAGGAAGTGTCTCAGGGTTTGCTTCTATTAAGTCAGTGGGAGTATTGCAAATTGCTTCAACAAAAACAAGACCTGTTCCTTATCAAACTGTCTTAAAATGTTACGAAACAGCAGGCTCGAATCAGTGACTGAAGCCTCCAAGGCTGTCCTGAAGCTGCTTGTTTGCTACTTCCTGTTAGCTTCCTGTGGAGGACTCTGAGGTGCTTTGCAAGGTCAAAGCAGACATGGACTTTCCTGTGCCACCACCTGATTTTCTCTTTCCTCTAACTAGGGGCAGCTTTTCTCCCAGTGCCTGTGACACCACTGGGACTTAGTCAATGTTAGACTTCATAGGGAGGGTAATACGGAGAGTTAATATAAGCTTCCTTTAGCTTAGAAGCATCTGCCCAGCTTCCTTTTACGTCTTTGTGTCTGTTCTCAGCCCTGTTCTTCTCTTTTAGTGTCTGTTCAGATGCGTTCCCAGTTTCTTTTGTGATATTGGGACATCACAGTGCAGCATACTAATGGCACAAAACCAATGCCTTCTCCATAAATAAATTCCTGTAGCATCCATTCAGTTTGTGGCCCTTTCATAAGCTTCAGTGCTTATTTTCAAACCCATTTCCCTTCCCAGTGGTCTTGCAACACCCAAATGCTTGGTCTAACTCAGAAATGCATGTATCGATCTCCTCTTAACAGAGATAAACCTAATGCTCTGAACCACCCCTCCTGCCTCTGATCCTTCTCATGGTTTCTCACCCTTACTGCCCTTCTTGCCTTCATTGCTCTGTGTCAACAAATGTTTGCTGTCCAGGGAAAAGAAGACCTTAGTTACAGATGTATGAAACCCCAGGGAAACTCTGAAGAATCAGTGAGCTAAACCTTCATTCTCACCCTGAGGAAGTGGGATCTCATCTCACTTCCTGAAGTAGGAGAGGTACCCTTTTTGAGACCTCCAGTTGGCCTTGCAGGTGTAACAGCCTATCACATATTTTGCACTGAATGTGAGGGATGGAAGATTGCTGGAAAAGCTATTCTGTTCCATCATCACCTGCATTTTCAAGTCTTGTTTTGCTGGCCATTTAAGTCCAAAGGGAGCTGAGCACTAAGAGGAGCAACACCACTTAACCATTTTCATGCTTCCAGCATTGCTGACCCATGTTTATATACTCCCAATGTGCAATATGAAGATTGTCCCTTCAAAAACCAGTATCTAAACCAACCCAAGTGTAGGCTAACAAGCTGTGACTGAGATACCATTGACACAGTGATTGTATTGCTTGGCGAAAGATCAGTTCTCTCTTGACTGCAGGCTGAGAAAGTATTGTTACTACATATTTAATTGCAAATCCAGTTACTACAAAAGGCAAAGGAAGGAAAGGGTTAGTGAAACGGCCTATTTTATTTTTTCTGTAGCTCTCTTTAAATATCCCTAAGGATTGCTAACTTTCTATTAAAATTTTACCTGAAAATGCTGATTATAAGGAATCCAGTAGAGAGATATGCAAAGGAAAGGCAGACTGTTAAACACTCTTGCTGCAACAAATCTCCAGGCACTTGAAAGCCAGTAGGGCATGGGGAGGAGAAAGGGTGGATGAAACAGGAGCTGCATATTTTAATAGGATGATTAAAAATCCTGTATCAGGATTCATCAAATACAAGATATATACATACAATTTATAAAATGTTTTATTACTCCATTCTTGTAAATTGTATTTTTGTCTACTATTTCTATGTAAAAACTAAAACTTCCCCAATTCCTGCAGAGCGCTGCTTACTCTGCCCTCGTCTTTCCCTCTAAGCTTGTTGAACAAATTGCTCAGCTGAATAACTAGAGATACTCCCCTCCCCTTTTCTCCCAACCTGGCAGTCTTTCCCTCTCCAGCCTTTTTTTCAGTGCTCTTTTTCATTCTCTCTGCTGATTCCGTTTGCTTATGAAGATGAGGGGTCCAAAGCCACATAAAAAAACAGATTTTTCCACATTCCTGCATTCAAGGTTGAGTGTTATGCTTCCTTTATTTCTTTTTTCATTAAAAGAGAGTATCCACCTAAAAAAACCCAGAAGTGAGTCTGACCAGAGCACATGCCCATAAACCTAACAGGTTTTTAGGAAGTCTTACAGAGGTATCTGAATTAGAAATCATAGATCTGGAACATATACTTCCTTTCCAAAGTATGTGTGGGAGGGAAGCAGCAGGAGATCCGGGAGCTCTGACTCAGAAATGACTGTGAGTTTCACAGCTTTTCCCATCTTAGCCAGAAATTGAGATGTGTGTCTTTCCTGGCTGTTTGTTTGGGCCCATCTCTAAAGCTTCAGTTAGCTGAATGATGCTCCTCCAGAAACTAATGCACCAATGCCTGTGGCATTGCTATAACTGAATGCCCATACAGAACCAGTGCCAGGAGTAAGTTAAACACAGCAGCAGGCTGGAATGAATGAGTGATGAGACTTTGAGATCCTTTGCTCTGTACAGGCCAGCCACTTGATTTTTCTCAATGCTGTTAACATGCAGAGGAAAGTAGCAGCTGCCTGGTTAGCATGGGGCAGAAAAAAGTACAACATACTCCGTTCTACATGGCACAAATACTATATATTTCCTCTTTCCTTGCTTAAGAGCAGTTGATGTCCATCTAGCATCTTCCATTAGAGGATAAGAAAGCATTCAACACACTCTTCACATGGGTCACCATTCACAGTCAATACTTGCCTGCTATAGTAACTGATTTTCTTACATTTTTTCTAATAAAGGTGAAGGGAAGTACAATATTACTGAGCCACCAGTGCCTGCTGACTGTGGATAAATGATGACCTCAGCTATTAAAGAAATCCCTTTGCTCCTGACTGAATGTTGCCATCTCAGGGCTGAAAGATTCCACTCTCTTAATAGCATACTAGATCACCTCAAGGCAGAAAACAGTGACTCCCTTTCCTTCCAGAAGCTGGAGAATTACTTTATTTAAGTGCAGTGTAATGACCTAATTTGAATTTGTTAGAACAATGGAGCCAATAGTCCATTCTTAAAAAAACGATATGGGGTTTTAATGATCAAGGACAGTCATCACCTCCGTGGTGTATGTTATATAAAAAACCCAGCACCTTGACACCTATGTCCAGAGATTTTAGTGTGTGAATTTAGTGGGACCCCCTCAGATGTCTGATCAGGATTGATCCCCCAATCCAAGAGAAACTAAAAGGGGCTAGAAATGCCCTTGCAAAGGCTATCTTGATCACGGTAGCCATCAGTCACATTCCAGGCTTTCCACCCATCATCTGACACAGGACAAGGCAACACTACATCCTGCTGCTGCCTGGTGATCCCAAAATGTAGTTGCACAGAGGTGTACCCACTACTGCAGTGGGCGTTACTGCAGGAGGAAAGAACTTGCTATAAAAGTTTCATCCTCAGTGGGTGAGACTTGACAGGTCCAGCCCGAACTGTTGTGTGTCACAAAGCCTCTGTAAATGGCTTCTGAGTTGATAGTATTCATGCTGAAACACAACTGGATCTTTAACTGCATTGGACTTATCCTGGCAGTAGGGGGATTAAACGATGATTGTCTGTCCCTCACCAGTTCAGGTGTTGTATGTCACCATCTTGGAGTTACATAATACTGACCAAATCTAACCAAGCATGTAGCTGTTAGGAAAGCTTAGATAATATTTCTGCTTTCTAAACTGAAGAGGTCTCAGATGCACACCTTCAGAGGTCTTTTTTGAAACTCATTGTGTTCAGTTCAGGGTCTGTCTATTCCCTTTGGTCCCTGGAGCTGGATCTGTGATGTGTCAGGCTCCACAGCAGCAAATGGCATTGGTAAATGAATCTTGGGTTTGATCAGAAGATGAAATGTGGACAAAGAGACTTTTCTGAGTAGCATGAAAGGTTGTATTCTCACACGTGCATAGTGCCCAGTATATGTTAATACTGCAGCCTGATCCAGTGGCTAGCTTAACGAGACAGCTGTTCGGTTAGCATGCAGCCCTACATCCTTCTGTGGCTCCTGACTCCACTGTAATGAATGTCAGCATCATGGAGGCTGTGTAAAGAAGAGAGAGGATCAAATCAGGACAACAAGGAAGTAGTTCTTGTCCATGGTAGTTCCCAGAAATAGTTACATGCATAACAGCCTGCTTCTGCAAAAAGGTCAGCATCTTCATCTCCAGATGCATGTTGTAAGGATCTGAAGGTGCTTAGAAGCTTGCAAGCTCAAGCTACAAACCATGCATACATATGGAGGTAGTCTTGTCAGCCACAGCTCATTTTTCAAATGCTTTTCCCCTGGAAAGCTCACATGCTTAGTGGCTGAAGGTGAGCAAGGAGACTTTCAGAAAGAATCTAAACACAAGCAAGAAAAGCATAATGCCTGGTGTAGTCAGAACACTTAGCAAGGCTGCAAAGCAAAGCATCAGTTGGTGACAGCATACAAATACCCTGTTTGTAATAGAAACAATAACATGAGATTTGCCTGTATCCAGGGTTACATTCACTGACCTTTCAGTGCCCAGTGACGCCAGGTAAGAGAATTATGTCAGCAATATGGCACTAGGTGTTGCTGCTAGGTGAGACACTCAGGAGAAAAGTAGGACTTTCCCCCTTGGTGCTTTATGCCCCCAGCCTCTTTTATTTCTGTAGGTGTCCCATCCTAAACACTCTTCCTCTTCCTGCTCATTGTCTTCATCCCCCACAAACCCCCACGCACGTGGCTCTGGATCTCCTCATCATGTTCTTCTCGTTAAAAACCCCATTGTTCATTTGTTTGTTTGTTCTCTTTCTCTCTCTCCTCTTTTTCTCTCTCTTTCCCTCTCCTTGTTTTTTTTTTTTTTTTTCTTTCTTTCTTTTTTGTCTCCTCTGTTTTGTGTACCCAGGCAGCCCATTGAGTAACTTCTTTGACGTAATTAAACAACTTTTTTCAGACGAGAAGAACGGGCAGGTGAGCCACCCCCCCGGCACGCCAACCAAGCATAGCGCAAACAGCAAGCGGAGCGATTCCGGTTCTAATGACTATGGGTCTAGAGGAGACAATAAGTACCCTGCTGGCAAAGACAAGGCAAAGATGGTCTCATCAGTCGGCCTACAAGACCAACCTTAAATAAACACATAAAAAATTAAATAACTTAGAAAAAAACAAAAAACAAAAAAAAAAACAAGCAAGAAAGAATGAAAGAGTATTCCTTAGTAAGCTAGCCTCTAAACTAGAAGGATGTATATACCTTGCCACAACAGTACAAAACTGTCTATAGACAAATTTTGTATGAAGGAATGACTGTATATATATACATATATATATTTATATATGATATATAATATATATCTCAGAAACAAACACAAAAACAAATGAACGAACAAAAGAATGAAAAGAAAGAAAAGAAAAGGTAGCACAGATGACAAACCCAGTTCGCCAGATCTTGGGTTGTGTTTTTTTGATTGTTTTTTTTCCTCCCTTTTTTGAGTGTTTTTCCTTTTTTTCCTCCTTCCTGATTTTTTGGGTTTTTTATTATTATTTTGTTTTGTTTTATTTTGTTTTGTTTCTTGTTCTGTTCATGCTCTCTCTGTGTTTCTGACGACACCACTTGTTTCCGCTCTGCTACCAGGAATTATCCCGAAAAGTTAACATGTCAGCCACGGCTTCACCTTCTGTGCTCTGCGGACACTTGTTGACGGAAGGCAACCGATGTAGACTGTCCAAGGACCAGTCCTGTTTGAGGTTCCCAGCCTCCCCTCTCCCTTCAGGAAGTGGGTTTCTCCCCCACTTCTCCCCAGACACCTTCCCAATGCACGCATTTTTTTTTTTTTTTTTTTTTTTGCCTTTTGCTTTTTTGGTGTTCCACGAGAGAGATCTGCTCAGTTGTGGGATTGCACAGTCTGGGCTGAAAGGAAGTTGCAAATTGTTGGTGTGAAACCTCTGCCCTGGGCAACTTCTGTCCGTGCAAGTGAACTCAGCCTGGTGGGGAAGGGTGTGGGGGAAGGAGATGGGTGTAGTGGGAGCACAGTGTTCGTGAATCCAGAGCGCATTCTCATCAGAAACCAGCCAGGAGCAACTCAAAACTAAGCGTTGAACCAAGACAATATTGGGGAGCTTCATAATGGGATTTTCTTAAACTTCTTTTTCTCCCCACCGCCTTTTCCTTTTCTTTTCCCCCCTTTTCTTATATGTACATATATATATATATTTATATTTATGTATAAGTATACATATATACATATATACATATATATATATATATATATATATATATATATATGAAAGGTTTTTTTTTTAACTCTATCATTTTGCTTTTTGACCTGCTGGAAGGGGAAAGGAATAAACTTAGGAGGGAGAAGGGGTTAAATGAATAAACACATACAAACAAACATTAAAACTTAGGGAAAAGGCAACTTCTGGTAGTAAAGAAGAGGGACAAGATTCTGCAAAGGACTGTCTCTCCTGCCACCAGGCACAGTTGCTGCTGCTGCTACTGCTGCTCCTCCTTCGACACCTTCCTCCCCATCTGTCAACTCCCTGCCACTGTGCCACTGCGCTGGGACCTTCTTCCACCAGCTGGATCCTCCACCACGCCCTGCATTTAGGTGCAATTGTTGTGTTGCTAGTGTTGCATTGATATCAGTATTATTTCTTTAAGTTACCAATTTCATTTGTTGGCTTGGGTGCTTTTTTCTACAAAAAAAAAAAAAAAAAAAAAAAAAAAAAAAAAAAAAAAGATGAAGAGGAGGAAGAAAAGAGACTTATCCTGGGTTTTATTTCCTGTGTGTGTGTGTGTGCAAATCACTGGCACTTAAGTTCATCTGAGCAAGACAAGGTGGAGTCAGGGCAATGGGAGACTTAATCACGAAGCTACTGTAAACTTTAAAAATTACTGCAAGATATTTTTATAAAGTTTTTTTTTTGAAAGTGGGAGGAGGGTGGGATTGGTTGGATGGGGACCTTTTTTGTGTTTCAGTTATTAAGTCTCGGTTATTTATATATACATATATATATATTTAAAAAATAAGCTGTTAGATATATCTTCTGTTTATAACTGTGTAGAGGCAACATTGATTCTTATTTATTTTGGGGAGGAGGGGGAAAAAAGACATAGAAACTCCTTAGATGTTCATCTTGTGACTTTGAGAAAGAAGAATTGTCGCCTTTTTTCCTCCTCCTCAAGAGTTAGGTGACCAAGTGTAACTTATTCTGGCCCAAGCTCAAAGGTTAAACAAACAAAAAAACGAGGTTTTACGCGTGGAAGACAAAAACACAATGAGAAGTACTTCTTGACTGAGATTTTAAGAATGTAGGCTTAGCATTAGTGTTCATGACCTTTTATGACCTTCAATTGCTGCTCGTTGGGTTCCTATGGGTGTATGTTGTATCGCAAGATTTTTTTTTTATGATAATATTGGATGAGTTCTCTTTTTTGTTGTCGTTGTCGTTGTCATTTTTTTTCATCATTTTTCCCCTTCTTGGACCAGTTTTACTTGTACATAGGTTTGAAGATTAAAAAGAATTTTTAAAGACACAACTGGGGCAAAGATCTTTGACTTCTGCCCTCTTTCCCGATTCCCCCAAATGGGAGGGATTTATTTTATTTTTTGTTTTATTTATTTATTTATTTTCCCTATTCTTGAACTTTTCTCTCGTATTGCTGTGTGCATGTCAGACACCAGGGAGTGATGGCTGGGGAGGGGGGGAGGCAAGGGTGCAGGAGAGGGGGGCAGTTTTAATTGCATGACATTGCTGTAAATTAGTCTCTTTTGCTTTCGTTGTCTTTCCTGCCTCCGCCCTCTCTCTACTTCTCCTCCAAGCTCCCCTCCCATCACCCCCATCCTTCTTTTCCCTCTTTTCTCTTCCCTTGTGTATAGATTTTGATGCTTCTGTTACATTGTACCTCTACAAAAGGCTGGGATTTCAATACAAAATAATAATAATAATTTAAAAATACCTATATCAGCAAAACCCATGTGGTACAAGCAGGAAGGGGATTACTTACACAAGATATAAGAATAAATGAAAGCAATACCTCTTGTTATCCTTCCTATTTTGTACTTTGAAGACACACACGCGCGCACACACACACATATACAGACACAAACTGACATTATTTAATGGTTTAAAATGGACAAAAAAATCTGATGTATCCCTTGTTAAATAACTGTGAGCAACTTTAGTTCAAAAACCAATAAATTCATTCAGTAAAGATACTAGCTGTTGAGTGTCCTGTTTATGTCCATGCAAAAGAATCTTCTCACCAGTGCCAGAGCTGGTAAGTACGACATCCATGTTTTCTATATCAAGGCAGAAGATGGCTGGCGCATTAAGACACCAACCTCCTGACTGAAGAATTGTCTTGTTGCAGTTTTTGGGTCTGTATGTGCTTCACCCAGAGTCCTCTACCCTCGCAACAAAAACACGCCATGCAAGGGAAAGAAGCAAGGACAGCTCAACCCCACAGGTCTGCTTTTCACAGTAACACTTGATCAAATTAAATTGCAGACAAACCAAAACCCCCAGATCTGAACCGGATTGAAAGCACTGTATCAAAAACTCTTGCTGCTACTGATCATTCTCATTTTTAACCTGAGCTTCTCACACTGCTTCTAGATATAGTATAGGAAGGATTTCTCCACCCTCTCTGCCTGAAATACCCTGTCACATACCTTTGAAAAAGTTTATCAGGTATGTCCCTGGATTGAGTTGGCATTTTCTCTTGTTAACTGGTTTGTATGGCTGCTGGCTTGTCATGCGTCTCACAGCTTTTGGGTGTTCATATTTATGCTGGATCTGTAACTTCTTCCAAGTCATCTTGAAAGCCTGAAAATTCACCTTTCAGGCTCAGAGGTTGGCTGGCACACATAGAAGCTGAGACCTGCCTGGATGCTTCCCCATCTGACCCAGGCATCTGTTAGGGCTGACAGCATCACAGTTGCTTACCACAGCAGAGCCTAAGCCTACAGGAGACATTAAGTCAGAGAAAGCAGCACCGTCCCTTTGAACGTTTTGAGCCCATCAGGCTGCTGTGGCCAGAGTCTGTGTGTGCAGCATCCTGGTCTCCTGCAGGCTTTCCCTTTCTCTGCCTGCACTGCACCAGTCCTCAGCTGCTCTGCAAAAGACCGGACCAGCAGAACAACCCCAAACTGAACCTGTACTCCGGGCTGGGGCCAAGCCTTCTGCCATGCCCGGCGCCGCCGCTGCGCTCACGACGACCGTTGGGCGCGGCCGTTGGGGAGCCGCCTCGGCGCGCGCGGCCGCCGCGGCGACCGTTGGGCGCGGCCGTTGGGGAGCCGCCTCGGCGCGCGCGGGACGGTGCAGGGAAGCGGGCACCGAGGTGGCCCCCGCTGCCGGGGCGCCGAGCCCGTTGCGGGCTGCCTGCTACTTCTCCGGGAACACGCGGTCCATCCCGCCCCTTCCTCTCACAGGGGGCGGCCCGAGCGGCGGCACGGGGAGCAGAGCGGAGCGGAGCGGAGCAGGTAGGGTCCGCGGGAGAGGCGGAGGCCTGCGGGCCGGGCCGGAGCAGCGCTGCGCCGCGCCTGGGGGAGGGGGAAGGGCACCGTGCAGAGCGCCACGGGGTCGTGAGGGGCTGGGCGCCTTCTGGAAGGTTCTGTGCCGCCGGCCGAGCCATGAGGAACCACCTCAGCAGCGCTGCGCAGGGAAAGCAACGGGAGGGTCCTGGAGCACCGTGGCTGTGCCTAGCATTTGGTTGGCAGGACCTGCAAAGCCCTCCTCCATGCAGAGGTCTGATCAGGCGAGACAGCCTGGCTCGCAGCGGCTGGGACCCTGCAAGGGCCTCGGGGAGGGTGAGGGCAGGCTGTGGCGGTCAGGAGATGTCTTGTGCAGCCCTTCTGCAGGCCTTGTTATGGCAAGTGGGAAGAATGGCCACTGCATTCCTATTTTGTGGCTCCTGTTTGAGGCTGTGGAATGTGCCCATACGCTGAGCAGGCTGCAGCTAAAGCAGTTCCCCCAAGTGGATGGCAACTTTTTCTGCCCAGTAGTGCTGTGAATAGTAAAGTGCAAGGAGGGTATGTGCACTTGTAGGAAAAGGTACTTCAGAGAAGGTAGGGCCATCACAACAGCAGTCATCTCTCAGGGGTGTCATGAGGATGGTTTTGGCCCATGACATCTTCCATAATGTATGCGTCAGCCTCTGTACCATTGTATTGAAGTAGTGAAGTTGTTGGTAAAACTTGAGCTTTCTAGGCAGGCTTGGCAGAGGAACTGCCTCTGAAGGATATCCTTGCTGCAGAAAGGTCTCAGTAGCATTTCAAATTCGCATCTGTAGCAGACAGTTTTGTGGGAGGTTGTGGTTCTGGCAGGTGGTGTCTCTGGAGAACAGTCTTCATATTAGCACCTGCTGCAAAGGTGGGGTGTGAAGGTTTGTACTACAGATGGCATCCCCTGTGGATGTGGGTGAGACTGAGATGTGCAAAAGGTCCTGAAGGTGTTTGTGCCAGGGGTCAAGATCAGATGGGAATGAGGTCACGTCAGTGTCATAGTTCTCCTTTTTCTTTTTTTCCCTTTCCTGGTGTTCATACAAAATAAACTCTTAAAAGCCAGGGCACTTTTAAGGTATTCTTGGATTTACTGATCTGCTAAAACCCAAGGGAAAGGGGAAGCGGCAGGATAAGATGGATAGAAAGGCTGACAAAGGCTGAAAAATGGAGAGAATCACAAGTATTGCAGTTTCTAGTGTTACAGAGCCTAAATCCTCACAACTGTGAACTAGCTGTGTCACTTGCCGTCCTAGAAGTGAAAGGAGATGCTGACTTGGAGTGTAATACAGATGAATGAGTTTTTACAGATCTTACAGTGGAGAAGACTTATGCTTCTGACATACCTGTTTCTCTCCCTCTTCATGTGTTTTCAAAAATGTTCCTAAACTCATATGGGTTTTTTATGTCTCTAGTAGTATTTAAAATTGTGATCTCCAAAAGAAAACAGTAGTTTGCATAGTTAAGGACCTCAACTTTAGACCCTGCCCACATTTTTTCTGCCTTTTTGTTTCTCTGTGGTGTAACACAGTCTGAAACTACATGATGTTGTATTGTCAACCTCAGTGCATAGGATGAACTGTATTTTGGAGTGAATTGAGTTTATGTTTAAACTGTTTTCTACAGAATATCCTTTTTCTTGTACCTTAAATCAAGAGGCAAGTAGTAAATGAGGCAGAGGATTTTTGGAGTGCCTCTGTGGTTAAGGTAATTGGACTATCTGTGCTGTCAGGTGTTGGCCATGATGGCCACATTGTTTTTGCCCAAACCCTGTAGCAGGTGATGGTTGTTGAGATGCCTTGAGCTGTGACACCTGCCCTTCATTGTAGCTGTGCAGTTTTCCTGCTCTCTTTGAGAGTCCAGCCCCTCAAACGCAGTAGGTAAACCATTTCACATGTTTAACTTTCATCTGTTTCAATTTCTCTGTGTAGCATAACACAACCTAAAATCTTCAGATGCATCTTGAGGACAACAGAACTTTGTAACACAGTATGTGTCACTTTTTGCTTGTGCACACACGCATGCATGCACACACACTTTGTTTAGGTACATGCATATATGAATAATGCATTTATGCTAAGGGTAAACTATTACTAGCTGGACCAGTGCCTGTCATGCACTGCGTAAACAATAAGTTGTGTATATTCAACAAATGAGCTGCTGAGGCAGTAGTCATGGAGGTAATTTGCACCACCACATGTCAGTGTGCAGCCTGTTCCAGGTTGAGAGAGAAGTTGGTTTTGTTTGATAGCGCGAATGCAAATTGTCCAAGCCTTGCAAGTGATGCATAAGTTTTCTCTGTAGTCAGGTTGTCTTTAGGAAATTGATCTGATACAACTGACTGAGCTTTAGTGGTTCACCTTCGGCAGAGACAGGAACCAGTGATTTTAAAGACAGCAAAACTTTTTTTAAGGCCTTCAGGTAGAGCTAATGCTGGCACCTACTTTTACTAGATTTGGCTTTCTTCCTGCTGACAGACAGTGCATTTAACTTAACAGGCTTGGGTATTTTTTTAAAATATTACAACAGAAGGCCCGCAGGGATATCTTCTGTGTACAAGTATGCATGACTGGTCCTGGTGTCTCTGCTTCATTTCAGCTGTATTCTAAAAGTTATATATGAGCTCGTGATAGAAGGGCAAAGTGTTTTGGTAAGGAAGATTTTAATTCCGAGTTTCTTATAGAAAATAACAAGGAGGGAAGGGAGACACTTGTTTAAAAACTGGAAAGTATCTTAGTTGTTTGTTGTGCCATTTAATCTTCTTATTTTATTTAAAACCACTTCAACAGCTGCAGCTCCTACTTAATTTGGAGAACAAAACCGTAGCAGTTCAACTGGCTGGGGACGCTTGAGGCTACGAGTGGAAGGGAAACCTACATCGAGGGCAAGTCCTTTCTTCTTAATGCACAACTTATTGTATGGATTATTTTTAGTGCTGTAATCTTGCTGAGTGCTGCTGAGAGGAACTGTGCCAGGCAGGCTGGCAGGCTTTGAAGGGCTTGAGAAATGGGATTTCCTGTTCCACCGGCTCAGAGCTGATTCTTGCTATTGTCAGGAGCTATTATCGCCTCCTGCAGCCAAAGCAGATAACACAGCTTCAAGGTCAGGAAAGATACAAGCTCTCACCAGTAGCATTAGCAAAGGGGAGAGTTTGCTTGCAGTCAGGGTGAGTGTTTCTGTAGCTGCTGTAGTCAGGGTCCTCTGCTCTGGCAGAGGAGTCTACTTGTAGACTACAGAACTAGAGAATTGTTGAGGTTGGAAAAGATCTCTGGAGATCATCCATCCCACTCTCCCTGCTCAAAACAGAGTCAACTAGAGCAGGTTGCTCAGCAGCATGATTGGTTAGGTTATGAATATCGCCAGGGCAGGAGACTTACAGCCTCTCTGGATAACCTGTTACACATAAAACTGCTGGGAAGAAGAGGGAAATTTATTTCTCTGCTCCACAGCTTCTACTGACCTACTCCTCACTGTGGATCGTCTGCTGGGTATCATTTCTAGTATGGACGTACGTGGGACTAGACAGCAGTGTTGGTCCAGCCTTGATAGTATGGCATATTTTCCTCTATGCTGTTCAGAATAGAAGGAAAATGGATCAATTTGGAGAAGTAGAAGTAGCAACGCTTGATGTAGGAAGCACTTCCAGATGGTGAAATTAAAAAAAAAAAAAAAAATCTGTTTACACAAAAATCTTAGTCAGTCTTGAAAAGTTACTCAGATTAAGATCATGGCTTCAAATTACAGTGTCTGTTCTGGGTAATTCTTCTGTGAGATATCTTTGTTCTTAAAGTAAAATCAGTTTTCAAAATGGATGAAGCTAAACTGAAACAAGCTGTTCTTACCTCAATAGCAGGGTGTCCTCACTGGAGTTACCTAGATATAGGTTCCATCATAACCCTATTTTTTGACAGTTGCCTAGGCCATGCCACTTACTTACATAAATAATACAGTGAAATAGTGATTTCTGTCTGAAGCAAATTACTTCCATGCTTTCAATATAGAGTTTGCTTGCAGTTAGGTGCAGGAATGCAGAGGTAATGTATTAGAGCTACAGAAGTTAGAGATGCTTTGAGAATATGCTAGAAGCCATTTTTAGGGCTGAGTTTAAAGATAGAGTCGTGACTGAGATGTCACATCATTATATAGGAGCTCTTGTGCTCTCCAGTTTATACAGGGTTTCTGATGTTTTGTGAATAAATGCAGTGTAGGAAGCTGTTTCTCATCACGAGCTTTCTGTTTCAGCACTGTGTCACACAGCAAGAGCAGGAACAGGGGCACAGAGAAGGTAGAGTATGTGTTTATAGGAAAAGCTGGGACCAAAATCTACTCCCCACCTCCTGTGCTTTAGGCCAATGTTTTTGATGGTCTGTGATGCCCCTCCACAGCTGGAGTTTTGCATGGGCTAGTGAAAAGATTGGTCTGGGACTATAATGTGTCTTGGCTTCAGCTGTTTGCCTGTTTTGTGGCAACAGGCAACTCTCGTACCATTTTAGGGATAGCGAAGCTGAGAAAGGCAATGACATGCACCTCTTTGCGAAGTGCTTTGAGAGTCACTGTTAAAAGTGTGGTACAATTAGGCAATTTGGTTAGACTGTTCCTGGTCTGTGCCAGTTGAAGAGCCGAAAATGGGTGTTGAATAGGAAGCTGGTATTTTGTCTAAAATATCGCAGATTTGTGATGTGTGGCTGACTGCTGATTGAGACATCTCAGTGTGAGCTATGCAGGTGCTGCCATACTCAATGTGAGGGTCAGGAATACTCATTTTTCTTGCACTGAGGTAACACAGAAATGGCTCTGGAGAGATGCTGGGTCCAGTTCTCCTGTCAGCTACCCAGATGTTCGTAGCATGCTGGTCTTAAACTTACGGAATTTATTCTCTTAAAGAGAATCGCAATGTAGACTCATGTAAGTTATCCTGAAACCCTCATTGTGAAGATGCTTGTTAGGTACTGAGATGACAGAGCAATGATTACACAACTCTGTCAGTTCTTTATAGAAATGGGATTGAAAGCTTGATCAACCTAGATGAAAGTAGTAAAGAAATATGCCTCTTGCTCTTCTGAGATTTTAAGTGAGAGCAGATATCAAGGAGAGGGAGATAGACAGTACAACTGTCTTTCCTTCCCTACCCCTTGCATTATGGTCAAATGTATACTATAATAGGGAGGTGTTGTTAAACTACTCATATCTTCTAGCAGTTAAATAGAGTCCTAATCCCTCTTAGTGTGCAGGTTGTCTGACATCAGAGCTAGTGGTTTTCCTGATGCCATGCAGGTGTAACAGCCATGGCAGTGCCCCAGCAGCCATGGGTGTCAGAGTCCTGTATGTGGCTGAATGAGAATTACATTCAAAGGAGGACATTTATCTTTTGTTTAGCTTGGTAGGGCTTGCTGCTGCGAGTGACTGTGCTCAAGAGTTAATGTTGGAGGGGTCAGTGCTCATTTTGAGATTGACCAGGTCTCACTGTCACCTCAGTGTGACTGTGGCAAAGTGGGCTCTGCTGCTCCATTACAGATTGCCTGTGCGTGTTTCTTTGCACCCTTGTTTTCCATTTGTGGAGTGGCAGATCTTTTCCTCTCCCTTGGGTTGAGAGGGGAAGCCAGCAGAAGCTGCCATTGTGGTGCTGGGCTACCAGCCAGCAGCAGAGCTCCATGGGAGCACACCTGCAGGAGGCTTGCTGCGTTTGTGCTCAGCATGCTCACACCCCTTTGGGTGTGACCAAGGACCCCTCTGGGAAGCCTGGACCTTCAGTTCTGAGTATGGTCAATGCCTGGATTAGCTTATATTATACTTAGCAGGATAACCCTGCTCTGTACATTGATATTTATATATCATATAAAGATATGGATATCACATAGGTGATTATGGAGCACAAGATTATATGTCAATCCCCCCCAAAAATATTTTCACACCTATTATGCTGCATGTTATCTACTTTTCCCTGATTATCTGCTGTTCCTGATTATCATTCATTTGGAAATAATGACTCAGCAGTTGCTGCCTTGGTAAATGCTACTCTTCCTCATTTTGACTAAGCATATGTAACTGATGAATTGTCTGATGAATGACAGCAAGAGAAGACACTAGGAGCCATTCTTGAGGCCTCATGTAGTGTGAGTGGTTCATATAGGTGCCAGGAGCTCTAGGGGTAGCACAGCAGGCCCCTCTGCCAGCTGAGTGCTGTTGGCAGGAGTAAGTTTGGTGTCAGACAGCAGGTCCAGCTGCATAGATAGAGTTGGAGGACTGGCTTCCATGAATTTCTACCTCTGACAGAGAGAGGAACTGTGCTGATAGTGTTTTTGGTAATAGGAGTTTGTGCAGCTTTTTAAGGGTGATGTTTGCAGTGCGTGTGTTCTGCACTGTGTGAGATCTGACGTTGCAGAGTGTGCAACTCAATTAAAGCTCTCTTGTGGGAAAACTGAGATCTACTTTTTTTTGCCTGAAACTGATGAGGTTGGTGACTTTGGCCAGGATATTTCAGCTGTTTGTTTCTGTCCCCTTTCTCTGTATGTCATCTCCTCCAGCTGGACTATATAGAGTAAGGCCTTCAGCAGAAGGACTGCCATTTACTCTGGGAATGACACCTGTCTGGGGTCTGAGAGTGCTGCTGTTACCCAAATAATGAATATTGTAAAATACCTCCCATTTTTATGGTTCTACTAGATAATGAAGAGGGAAGTCTGAACTTTTGAGCTTTTAATTTGTGTTGAGTTGAGTAACTACTTTCTTGCAGTAGGAACAGGCATGTTGCTGTTCTTCTCGTAAGTGCCAAAAGGAGAGAGTGCAGGCACGTGTCTGCTGAGAGGCTGGAAACAATTCTCTGGTGTTCGGAGGTGTCTGAGCTTGCTATAAGTGAGCTGATTCGGATGTGAGAAGTAGCTGAGCTGTGTTAGCTGGTACAACTCTAGTTTAGTGGCTCAAATGGATCCAGTACCTGAGCCAGCTTATTTGCAGTGGTTCAAGTAGCATTGTGTGATGCAGCACTGGCTTGCTCGCTGTTTCTTCAGAGTTCCCACAAGCTGAAATTTATATGCATTGATTGAGGTAGCATAGGTATATTCCCTGACTTGAAGGCAATTTGCTTCTCAGTTTGGATAAACTTAAATCAGTCTTCCACTTTATCCAAAGATAATTCAGAGTAAGTAGCCTAAGACTCAATGGAAGCATGGGTCAGCAGGTATATATGCTAGTATGGGCAGCTTCTGGTCATCTGCTTTTTGTTTCCTATAAAATACTGGCAAACGGTTGCATCCTTGCAACTAACAGGGAGACACAGAGGTACAGAGAGAGCTAGCAAGTTCTCTGTTTCTCCTGAAGGTTCTTTTGATAGCATTGTAATCCAAGATGGTACGGCTTCAAGCTGCCCTATTGCACAGTGTTCCCTGAACTAACCACACTGTATTCCCTCTTGAGAGTGAAGTCATTGGCAGTGCTGATGGTGTAACAAGTTTCTTTGAGACTTCATGTGGCTTTAGAGAACTGATTGAATTCCCAGCACCTTTGAACTTACAACACTTTGGCATAAAGGAAACTTTTCTAGTCATTAGTTTAGGTACTGTGGTTGGGATTTTCAAACAGTTTATTTTCTTCCCTGCTCTTCAGTGGGCAGATAGTTAAATAAGATCTGTGATTTGTGCACTAGAAAAGAGTGAGTGAGTAGATTTGGCTGGTCAAATCTGCATGGCAAAGGCAATGGCAGTAGGACACTGAAAGGAAATAACAAGTAAGAAGTATTCCAAGAAAGACCAATCCTTGTGGCTTCACTGCCAGAAATCTAGCAAGTCAAAAGGCCGTTGCTTTCACTGCATTGAGCTAGTTCCTCATTCATGGCCCTAAATAAGGAACAGTTCTGGCTAGGAGTTCCACTTCTGGTATATTCCCCTTTGTTGAGTTGTGTTGTCACCTTAGGTTACAGTACTGCAGCTGATGCAGATGCTGGGGTATTGATTATTTCCAGGGAAAATGTTCATTTTTTGGCTTAGCTGTCAACTTCCAATGAAGGACAAAAGAGTGTTGCTCAGGGAGAGGTTCTTCAGCAATGTCTCAAAACACAAGCTTCATTTAGGCTATTCTTGTGGCTTGTGATACATGGGAGATCAGAGCAATGACTTGCAGGGTTCCCTTCAGACATTGAAATGAATAGTGTCATCAGTAAAAGTGGTTTTGCTTTAAGTTCCTTACTGTTTACCCTGAGCATTTTACAGTAGAGAAGAATAAATGTGTAAAAAGAGTTTCTAGATTTTTAAGCAGAGTAGTTTTAATTTTGATCCTTTTGCTGTAGCTTTTAATCTTGTTAATAGCATTTAGGGGCTTTTGATTTGTAAAACCAAACCCAATCAAGTTCCGTCAACAGCCATTTAAAAATAAAGTTTTGCCAGATAAATGTGGGAACATGTGGACTGCCAGATCATACAGAGGTGCAAGAAGAAATGCAACACTAAACTCCAAATTCAGTGCAGTTGCCCTATAAATTTGCTTTAGAAAGGCATAAGAGAGAGGAGAACCTGACTGAGCATCTCTAAGCCAGGGTGAAGACTGCTGCTGAAGGATCTCATCTGTGAAAGGTGGACAGAGGGTTGTTCTCTCTTGAAAGTTGCACTGTCTTGTAATGTTTGTCTTGTAATTTGTTGACATATGTGTGGCTTGTGCTTGATCTCTGTTTATTTTGGCCCTGGGTGGTGTTCATATGCCCGGTGTCTGATTCCACTTGCCTGCTCCATCTCCTGGGCAGATGTTGGAGCAGAATTGCAGTAGGATAGAATCAAGACAGAACCTATAAATCAGCCCTGGCTATGTCCGGGATGAAACGTTGTTATAACCCCCGCAAGGTCTGAATGGTAGTGGGCGGAGTCAGGTGTTGTGATGTTATTTGCAAATACATGCCTTACTACTGTGTTTTGGCTGATGGAAGACCTCCCTGTCGACGGGTTGCTTCTATAGCAAACCTTCCTGTTGAAGGGCTGCTTCTACAGCTACTGCTGCTCCACATTTCGTGAAAGAAAGGGATAGAAAAATAAGATAACCAGCAGAGAGGCGGTTGTGCTGTGCAGAGAGAGGAGAGGATGAAACAGAAATACGGATATGCTTCTCTCTAGTTCTAGCTTCTATGTAACTTTGCAGACACCCCTCCAAAGGCACAGCAGTATTCAGTATAGATAGAGCAGAGATGCAGCTAAACACCCGTATTCCTTTGTATGGGGGAAAAGACCATACAATATCTAGTTCTTCTCAAAGGGAAAAGGTCATGTAAAGCCCACTACCACAGGATCCTGGATAGCTAAATACTGTGGCGGGTTATTAAAAGTATATTTCAATAGCAGGTAAAAGCCGTAGTCAAAACCAAGAGTCTGTTCTGTTACATTCCTTCATAGTGTAGTAAGGGATAGCATTTTCCCTGTAAGTGATAGACAGGGAGGAGGAGAATAGGTGTTTGTTGTCCACATCATGAAGATAAGGAACTGAGATGCAGAGAAACTGATATCCCCGATTGTATATAGAAGTCTGGGGTTTGGACTGGAGCTTGAATCCAAATCTTAATGGTGAGATTATCCTAGCAGTGATATGTTCCTATTCCTGAGTGAGCAGATTTGCAAACCTCCTTGCTGACCTGTCACTAAAGACAGGTTCTTCCATTTCTCAGTACCTCACCCTAGAGTACCTCTTCAAATGCAAATAAATGTTACATTTCTTTCTTTGGATACTTAGGAAAGGTGTATTGGCATTTCTTCCCCTTTTATGGTATAACAGTAAGATCCAACATGGTATGTATAGACTGAGAGAATATGGAGGAAGTCTGAGTCATGCTAACTGTGTTTCAGTTGTACAAGCAGTAAAACAAATGCTTAAATTTAGGAAGACAGGTTTCATACAAATTGTCTTGCTTCTCATGGGGAGAGAGGAATAGTGTAGTGGCTATCACATCTGCTTTACATGCTGGAGGTCCTGGGTTCAAACCCCAGTGGAACCAGCACCAGGAAATCTTTGGGAGGCTGGACTTAGATGATTTCCAGAGGTCCTTTCCAACCTTACTGATTCTGTGATCCCATATGGTCCCTATCTCAGGGATGCATGTACTCTGAGCTCTCACTCTTCATGTTTGAGGGCTTTTATGAGTGTATGGTCTTGTGTAGGCTCTTTGGTATCCAGTAACATGGGAGCATAGGCTGCAATTTTTCCATTGTTCCAGAAACTGGTTCATTTGCAGATTCTGTCTCGCCTCAGTGTGTTTGAGTGTTTCAGCAGAACTTGTAAAAACTTTTTAATTGCTTTGAGACTCCTACCCCTCTTCCAGGCTGGGTTGAAATCTGCCAACAGTTCAAAAGTTTGAGCTGAACAAGAAAACAGGGACAGGCAGATAGAGTGATTGCTTAAGCTTTCTTCTTTTTGGATATCCATCTTAAAAAAAAAAAAAAAAAAAAGAAAGAAAAGAAAAGAAAAAAAGCACAAATGCAGTATGTTTGAATTCATTGGCCAGACTGGTTTATTTCAGCAGGAAAATAAAACAGCCCTCTTATAAACCACCTGAGCTATTTATCTGAGAAGCACCTGGATCAGAAATGAATGTTAATCCAATAATAACAGATAATTAAACTGTTATAATGGATTTTCTAATCTCTCTTCTCCAGCTGTAAATTTACTTTTCGCCTTCATCAGGGAGGTTATAATGAAGCACGGAGGGCTTCTAATCCAATCAAAATCCCTAGGTGGATTGGAATATTTGTTGTGCTTTCCATTTAAGCAGTGGTTATGCCACAAGATTACCTTCATTCACAGGGTTGCCATGTTGTTACTAAATTCAGCTTAGTGGTTTGATGTAGACAGAGGAAAGGTGGCTCTGGGATACCCTACCTCCCCAATGGTCTGTGAACATCAGTGATGCAGGACCACATTTGTGAAAATGTCAAAACTTCCTCTTACCTGGGCACTGACTGGCATCCACAAAACCTGCACTGGGATCCTGTCCAGTCCAAAAATCACCCACAGGTTCTTGGCACTTCCATTTCAGTCCCAAAACATGAACAGTTCAGTGAGATCATGAGTGGCAAAGAGCAGACATGGCCTATCTCAGGCTGCATTTTCATGACCACCTGCAAGCTCGGTGTTTGTTCCCTCTCCAGTGGCTCCTCTGGAGCCACCTTATTTGCACCATAGCCCAATAGTTAGAGTATTCAACAAGGATGAGTGAGAGGAGGTTCCAACTCAGCTCTGCCTGATTTTGAGCAGTGCGGATACTGACTGTCCCTTGAGCACTTCCTGTTCTTTTCCTGCAGCATGTTATAGTTGTGACTTTTGATCTTCAGTCTGTCATGGTGTACAGTGGGGAATTTGTGGCTAGGGGTGAGAGATACAAATGTGCTGTGGTCTCTGTACTGAACATCTATTGCAGAATTGCTTGCAATTGCAAGGAACCGGACTTTGTGATTCCAGAGGCACTATGCTTTATTGCTTTAGTGCTGAGCGTTGTGTGAGGATGAACTTACCTAGCTTAAGCTCCAAACTCCAGAAGTGTGTCTGTAGTTGGAAAAACTCAAGTGGAAAGAGTCATATTTATTCAGCTAGCAATTGTGTATCTGGCTTTCTTCTGCTCTGTGTGTGGCATGTGATTCTTCCCAAGCAAATGTGTTTTAGCAGTGCCCGAGTATGTTTGCTATTATCTGCTCCCTAATGTCATCTTTCTGGGGGTTGAAATGAGGACTTTCTGCTTAAACACTATAGCACCAATAGATGCAGATTCCAAGAATTATTAGTTCTTTGCATTCTGAAGACTGGGATTGCAATTATAAATTATTTCATCATCATGAATAATAGTATTCATTCGAGTCTTCATGCAGATCTCATTTTAAGATTCCCTCGGAACTACCTGCCTGAGCTGCAGTCCTTTTCACCTGTGGAGACTGTGACAGTGATGACAGCACAGAGTTTATAAAAACATGTTCTGTTAGGCTTAATTTAGGCCAGTTTTAAACTCTTTTTTAAACTAATGAAAAAGACTATTCCAAGACATTTGTTGTTGTTTGTGCTCTCTTGAAAAGTTTCTTTCTTAAAATAGCTTAAATTTTCACAGTTCGGCTCCAATGAGTACAGCTGGTCTTTGGGCACAACTAGCCTCCTACTTCTGATATTCACTCCTATTCACACAGGTTTTTCTAGTCACAAGAATTTGAGTCTACTTTCCTGAATTGCCCAGTGTCAGTAAACCTGTTTGAAAAGGACAGAAGAATTCTTTCTGTAGCAGGACTTACGTAGTTTTAATGTGGCTAATAAGATTATCCAGTATCACTTTACAGTTCTGCTCTGGATTGCTCTTTGCAAGAGAAGCCAAGCATAATGTTCTCCTTACTCCTTATTCTCCTTATTCATAAAAATGAATTGTTTTAGTAGGCAAGTGCACATATTCCAAAAACATTCCAGTTGCTTGCAATACCAGTGTCCCCAAATTTTTCACACAAGACTTTACAATGCAATGTATTTCCACTTTGCAAAGTAAAATCATCCTTTACATTTGGTCATCCAAACCCAGGCATTGCCTTTGTGCAGCCAGACATGACAGACTGCTGTAAAGAATCTAATATTGATACACAATATAATGAAACAAAAAACCCATGTTGGCTAAGATAGAGAATTTGGATGAATTTATGTATTAAGGGCTACTTGATTGTGTAATATACTTTGCATGAGACAGCTCTTCTACCCCAAGTACTCTGTAGGCTTTGATGCTTAGCAACAGAAAGAATATTCCTTGAGTTATTTGGGGGAAAGAATCCTATGGAAGTCTGGTTTCCAAGTTTGATTTTTGGTCTTGGACAGTTAAGAGGAAGAATAGTCATTTGAGAAAACTGATCTGCTTGGAGATAGAGTTTTCAAGCAAAAGAAAAAATAATGGTCTTTCCTAAAGGAAATATGTCAGAGCCATCTATAACAAAGCGGAATGGGACCCTGTATTTATGCTGTCACCTTTTGGGTCTGCATGAATATTCCTGCTCTTAAGCTTTTAATGCTAGAGGACTGTGCAGCACTTCTTGCCTTCGTCAGACTGAGGATCCTTCTTGGATGCTTTGTACACCTGCGTTAAAGCCCTTCTAGGGGAATCTCGGACAGTTTCATTGGTTCAGCGTGGTAGCTGATTTCATGGCTGGTGCCAAAGACCAGTTTGTTTTCCTTGTTTTGGTTTCTTTTCCCTCTCCTTGAGGGCAGCACTTGCTTCAGGCATGTGCCTTTTAAGCCTTGCTGATGTGAAGTACTGGTTTCACAGAAGCAGAAGTACTTTATCAGATGGCATTTGACCTTTTTTTTTTTATCTGAACTGATGCCCCAGAGGGTTGCTATCCGCTGAGCCGGGAAGGCTGTCTTGCTTTGGCTCTTTTTACCCTTTATTTTCAATTACCCTAGGAACCATTAAAAGGAGGAGGAATGTTATGTTTAGGGACCTAGCACCACTTTATGAGAGAATGTCAACTATCTATCTGATCTGTTGTATGGGAAAGTGACAGGGTGTTTTAATTACTCTTTTAAATAAAATGAAAAGAATCAGCAGATTACCAAACTTGCTTAGAGTAAGAAAGGAGGATAGGCTATCCCTGGAGTCAGTTTCAAATCTGTAAGTCCACTTTTTGCTAGAAAAAGCTGAGTGTTCTCTAGTCTGGACAAGCATTTGACCAAGACAGTTCCCCTTTCCTTTAGTTTAGGCTGATAACTTCAGTTTGAAAGATCCTACTGTTTATATTGGCCATTACTTCCAGAACAGTTCTTTTTTCCATAGAAAGAAAGGAGTCCTAATAATACACTGAATATGAGCGATTTTGGCAACTTTGTTACCTGTCCTGCTTGTTTTGTTTCATTTAGTCCCATGTGGACTGTCAAGATTTGTCTATACTTCCTATAGCCACATTATGTAAAGATACCAAATTTGTCTTTAAATATTAAGGTACTCACTTGTATGCAAGTGCTGGTGTTGCCCCGCAGCATGGATAATTTAGCCATACTGAACTCTGCTGCAACTACGGCCAGCACCTGAGGCATAGCGCTAGCTTTAGACTATGTAGCATAGCCATTTGTGCTATAGGCATAAACATTGTTTCCATTTGCTCAGTAGGTTTGGACATGAAACAACATCCTATTTCTCTGTCCTCAGCTTAGATAATGGAAATGTATTTCTGGATTTTAGTCTTTCAGTTAACAGATGAAATAATAGTGAGCTGTGGGTTGGAAAAGACAAGTTAAATGAGATATGAGTGAGGTCTTGTTGGATGAAGTGTGGCTTTGTATGAGATCAGCATTTGTAGTGAGCAGATAAAGTTAGCTTGTTCTTTTGTGGAATCGATTGTTTCTTTGAGTCTCTTAGTCTTCTGATAATGTCCAGGAGATGCTACCTGATAGCATACACCTTCAGGTTACTGATCGGTTCCAGTAGCATCCTGGTATGTGCACACTCAGAACCAGAGTACATCTCTCTGTGTTTAGATACTCTTCTCAAGAAAGTGTTCAGTACAAGGTGAGTTTTCTTAAAATTTTCTGTTAATTTTGTTGTTTATAAGTAAAAAGAGAATGTCATTTGTTGTACCTCAGATTTGATGATTGATTGATTAACTTTCTGCAGTTCTCAGGTGCCTAAGAAATAAGCATGGTTTTTTGTTTTTTTTTTTTTTTTTTTTTTTTTTTTGTATGAAGTAAAGTAGATGTTGCCAAATTTAATTTACATCTTGCCACTTGCAGTGCTTGCTTAGGGTTGAGGGGAAGCTGGTCCTATGATCTCTACACAGCATTATTGCCTTGAGGTCGAAGCTAAAGGTGGCCCTTTCTCTGTGTGAAAGGCTGGTTGGCACTGTCTTGATGTCTCATTCCTACTAGAGGCCAGAGGTACCAGTGTAATGGAAGGAAGCTGCTAACCTTGTTCCTTGCTTACCCTGCTGCTGCTATTTATTCTAACCGTCATATTTGAAGAAATTATTTTCCTCTTGTCTTTACTTAAAGGAATTTCTGCTTGGATTTCTTAAGGACGCTTCAGCGACAAAGACTTATTGCTAGTGATATGAAGATGTATGACAGCAGCGTTTTTTAAAAAGGAAAAAAAAATAATTTCAGCTTGGTGTATGTGTGGGTAGGGGGGTGTCCATCTGTCTGTCCTGAACTAGCTGAGCATGATACTTCTGCCTGTAATAAATGTTTTGCCAGTTGGCATCCCCAGAGGGAGAAGGCCATTTTCTGAAGAGACCTTGCCATACAGCAGAGGAGTTGTTGGGAAGGGAAGGTGCAGAAACAACATTCCCCTGTCAGAGCTGTGGGAGTCGAGGGCTGAGACAACTCATCAGGGTAAATTTCCCCCACTAGAGGGCAAATTTACCTCTAGAGGGTAAATTTCAGGATGATTTCCCCCTGAGCCAGCATTTCTTCTATTGTCAACCTGTTTCAGAAATAAGCATGAAAGCATGTTTTTTTCTTAGGAATATTTTGACAGAACTGGCTAAGTATACAGTTTGACACTACGGCTATAGTAGAGCTGGTACGAATAGCTAATTGCAGTTTTCTAAGGCTTCTTAGCACTTACAAAGGCCACCCTCTGCCCCCCTCCCCAATCAGTCTTTTTGCAGTGATTAGATGGTCAGAAGAGGTTTCCGCTGCACTTCATGTATTCAAGAATTCACAGAGTACTTTTTATCTGGGGAGGTGAGGAGGCAGGTTTTGGGGGGGGGGGGGGGAGTGTCTTTTTAGATGACCTGAAACAGTGGCTCTTTAGTGCAAAAGAACAGATTTGTTTAAGAGTGTGTACGTGTGCGTACATGCATACATGTTTTGGGGGTTGGTGTTAGCATAGGTAGGTGCCCGTTTAACAGCACTTACTTACTTAAATCAATTTACAAAACACAGTAATATGAGAATTTCTTTTGAAGTAGACCTAGGCTGCTGTTTTAGATGCAGGAGGATTTGGGCACAACTTGGATAGTCAGGGAACTTCTGCAAGTGTAGAATGTCACTGGCAGACTTCAGTGGCATCACCAAAACAGATTTTTGAAGACTTTGCAGATTCTGGCTCATTAGCGTTACTACACCATAGTTCAGAGATCTCTGAGATATGCTAGGATGCCTTGAGGGTGATCTTCTTTATAGTAGTGTTTGCCCCCGACAAGAACAAGGTCATTAGTGTTGGCACTGATTTCAGTGTTTTCCTTAGTCCCACTGCTAAAACCAACAAGATGATGGGCTACAGTGCAGTAGCATTTATTGTTTATTTTTCTCCTTAATAGTTAGTTGTAAAATATAAAAAAGATTATCCTGTTTCTTAGATAAAAAGAAGAAGTTTTGTGTTTTCAGGAACATCAAATGTCTGCAGATGAACTTACTGAGGACAGCTACCATGAACAAGAGTTTGCTCCTCTAGCAGTAATGGGGTACTTCTTTTTGCTGTTCTCCTGGTAGCCAAGTTGTTTAATATTAGGTATGGTACTATGCATTAAAGGATGGGTTCCCAGTCATTCAATTAGGTTGTGACAGTTCTAGGGGCTGATAAGGTGCAGTTTATTCTAATGGATGTTTGATACAGGTATTATCATCTCCCTTGTGATTAGAACCATAGCATCATTCCAGCTAAGTCATTTTGTCTAGAGAGGGGAAAAAAAAATCCTAAATTTATTTCTAAATAGTGTTTTAAAATTAGGGATCTGACTACTTTTACAAGTAGATAATTAATTAATTATAAGAAACTTACTTGCTTACTTATTTTAGGGTGACTGTCCTTGCTATTACTTTCTTACATTAGTCTTGTGACTGAACTCCACTGTATGCGCTCATTGGCAGATCACAGAGGCCTTACAAACTGCATCAATCATCTGATTGATTCCAAAGAATGACTAAGCTTTTCCCTTCAGACATCAGTGTAGGGGAATTGTAACAGAAGAATGAATGGGAATGTCTGAATATGGAGGCAGCAGAGGCAGACATGGTGGGGTAAACAGACTTGGTCTCAGAATGGCCTATGTTAATGGCACCCAGATGAGGTCAGCAAGATCTGGATGTCTGCCTGCAATTTCATGAGACACCCACAATCTGGAGACCAACGGCAGGTAAATTTGGACTCATAGAGGTAAGGTCCCTTTCTCTCATTTTCTTACATTTTTTTTTCCTCCCTGTGCACATGCATTTTTGCTCTTAAGATTTCTTAAGATTTCCCTTTTTTTCCTACCCTTCATACTATTTTCATCCTTTAACTTCTTTTGCTTGCTTGCACATGTCATCTTTGCTCATTTTTTTTAACTAACTGCTCTTGCTTTTTTTTTATTCCTTTCTTGCTTTTCTTTTTTTGATCACTCTTTTCTTTTCCTCGCATGTGCTTTTTCATGCTTGTGCTTTTCTTCCTCTTATTCTCCTTATGCTTGCTCTTCTTTTCTCTCTCTTTCTACTGATCTTTACTGCATGATTGCACATTTGGAGAACTTACTCGGGAAAACCTTCTAGGATGCATGCCAGGTCAGTTATTAATGATAGTTATCCTAAGATAGATACACATCAAAAGCAGTAATGAAAAAATTCTCAGGGGCTGTTTGCAACAGATTTGGTAGAAACACAATTGCAAGCAAAATTATGCATTTTCTCAACTGAAAATCCTGAAAGAGTAATATCACTGTCCAGAGTGATACAGTACCTATCATCTGCCACAAAATACCCAGGGGCCTGCTATGCATGGAGAATTAAGTATATACAAACAGGCAACTTGCTCTTCTTTTCATATATTGCTTAACTTCTGAGTCAGCAGGTTACAGGGGGAGGAGTTCATCTCCTAGCACTACCAGAAGGGGTAAGGATTTGATTAGAACTACTGGTTTATGGGGTGGAAGAAACAGAACTGTTTCCAAAGCTGATTGAAAGTAGGGCCAACAGCATTCAGCAATGAAAAGGTCTTTTGACGCTGCAAACACAAGAACAAAGCTTATGGCTGATAGATTTGTTTTTATTATTATAGAACAGATGAACTAAAATAAGCCAACGATATAATTTTATGCCAACAGCCATCTTTCTAGCACAGGCAGTGGACTGACTCCAATGTACCCTCCTCCCCCCGGGGCCTCCTTTCAGTGGGAAGTAAATGGTGATGGCCCTTGCACATGGGTTTTGGGCTCCAGTGATCTTTCTTACTCTTTTTGTTCATAGAGGTGTGCCTGCAAAAAGAGAAGGCGGGGCAAGAGGAAGCAGAGAGGAGAGTATATGTGTTGTAGGAGCAATAAGCAGAAAGACTTGTGGATCTTCTTGCACGTTCACAGGCTGTGACCAGGCAGATGGGACAACTGGAAGATCGCACCCACTCTCAACCTGTAGCAAGCCCCCCTAATTGCTACTCTAGTCAAGCCAGGAGTTTCTTCCCATTCCAAGCTAGCAAAGGGCAAGATGCACTTGACTGAGGAGTTTTTGGCATGGAGAGGGGCAGTCTATGTGAAACCAAACCAAAAAAACCAACCCCCACCCCCAAAAACAAACAAATCTGTATTTTTAAGCCACTTCAAAGTAAAAGTCACTTATAATAGATATTTTTTTAAAAATGGCAGGACCACCATCCTAGAAAGATAGAGGGCTTGCACTCAAGACCAAAGAAAGAAAAACCAAACCAAACCAAAAAAACAAGAGTGGCCCCACTCTCAAGCTTGGCTCTTCTCTAAAAACAGCACTCATAATCCATCTGAACAGGTAAAAGGAGTGGACAGAAAATAAAATAAAATTGGTGCAACTTCACGCCAGCTGGCGCATTAAACCAAAGCTCCATACAGTCCCATACGACTACATGTCCTGTGGTGGCAGCATAATTTCTTTCAACTTTCACTGCTGTGTAATGCCTGTATGTATATCTGAACATATACATACAAAATATATAATATTGTTTTTAATGTTAGTTTTGATCCTGCAGGGAAGGCTCATCTCTCTTTCACATGGTTCTGTGCTCCTGCGCTGTTGCTGCTCCCACTGCCGCTCCCGTTACTGCTGCTCCCGCTGCTGCTGCAGAGGACCTCTGTGAGGTCGTCCATGATGGTGGTCTCTTTAGGGTCCACCAGGTTGAATTCCCTGATGAATAGGATAAAGTGTGTGTAGAGTGTGTTTAAATGTCCGTGCAGCTCCAGTGCCAAAGTCTCCTTAAAGTGTGAGGAGTAGATATGGGCCAGCACATGGAACAGGTACTTGCAGATCTTCTTCACTAAGGACTCAAATGAGTTTGGGAATTCCTTGCCTGAAAGAAGACAGAGAGATACCATGATAACTCCAGCTGGTCACCTTCAGCCCTGCGGCAGCATTTGTTCTGGCTCAGCTGTAGGTAAGTGCAACTAGCCCATTTAGAAGAGCAGACAAATTGTGAGCCCTGTATCACCGCTCAGCTTGTTCTTTTTACAAGACTTCAAGGGGGAATCTTTTAAACCCCAGAGATTCAAAAATTAAGAGGAAATGTAATCATTCCTTAAAACCACCACACTTTTTGTTAGTGGCTATAAAAACAATGAGGAGTATTTCTGGGGCTTCATCCAGTTTACCCGAGAGTGGCAGGTTTTACCATACAGAAAAAGAAAAACTTGGGAAACCAGTTCACAGATAGTGAATGGAAGCTAAGGTGTGTAGGTCTGGTGTAGTGTTCAGCGGTCAGCCTAACTTGATATAACTGCTTGCTTCATCTCATTGCTGAAATTCTATCAAATGGGAAAACAAGGAAATACTGAGCAAGAAAATCTACTGGGTGCATTCAGTCAGGTACAAACCAAATTGTATATGCTGAAGCAGCAGCAGGCTCAGTATTAGACAAGGGCTGTTTCATGATACTGAAAAACAAAACTGAGGGAAGCAGAAAAGCCAAAGCCACTAGCCTGTGCTGTGATGCACAAGAGGAACTGTGTGACTGGTCTATAGTGCACCTTGGCCACATTGACAAGCAGTCGCATGAAAGACCCTTATTGTCCTTGAACAAGCAAGCTACAAAGCATATGCTAAAAAAAGTCAACTGCAACTGGCTTACCAGGTGCTACCACTTTCCAGATTCAGATGCTTACAAATAAAGAATACTAGCTGAATATTTATTCTAGTGTACCTACTTTAGTTCCCTAATTATCTATCGAGGGGACTCGAGCTAGCTGTTTTTAAGCCCTGATTAAGCCAAGCTACAATGGTAACTTCCAGTTCATATGCCAGCAGTGCACGTCTTACTGCAAGAATGCATCTAGCTTAAAATCTCCTTTCAAAAAGGATGTGAGAAAGTTCTCTGGCATTAATGATGTGCTGAATGTCAACTTTGACCTTGTTAGCAGCACCTGCACAGACTGAGAGGAGGAACCTGTCCAAAGTAACACATACCGTATTTTGTTGGAAAGACGTCCTCATCTGTCACTAGTTTCTGCACTGAACTCATGACGAAGTCAACATACTGAGGAGCAGTGCACTTGATCTTCTTTCCCCGCTCATCATACCAGTAGTACTGTCTGTGGAAAGAATTGAAAGTGTCACCACATTTATACCTTGGATTCTCAGCTCAACTCCTAAGAGGTTGGTGTCTCAATAATAAAAAAAAGAATAGCTACCATGTTACTAAAATAGATCATACCTGCTACAGAAGAGATTGGCTTCAGTGTGTCTTTCTAAATCAGAAGACCTGAATTTCCCTTAGCCAGTTATTTCTCCCTAACAAGCACAGGCAGGCTTCTGGTAAGTGTCCACAGAGAGGAGCTCTACTTCCACTCAAGTTGCACTTTCTCCAGCAGACAAAATCTATGGAGGACTGAAAACCATCTTGGGAGGTAGGTGTCTTGGAACAAACTAGCCTATCTGAGGCAATGCTAACTGCCTATCCACCACAGACTGAGGGCTCATAGTCTATAAATCTCTAGAAGAAAGCATTATCACTGTTTTTAAAAAGGGCAACAACATTACAAAGCAATAAATCGGTGGTCTTCTGATGCCTAAGTAGCACCACAAAACAAAATTAGTCTTGTAGTGTAGTATTATTAAATGGACAGAAGGTGGCTCCAAAACACCAGCTTTTAAGGACTGAGGTACCTGCAGCACTTTCAAATGGTGTAAAACCTGTTTCAAAAACCAATTTTGGTAAAGTTTTCAGGACAGTTTTGCATATCTCTACTACTGTGCCTCAGAACCCCTTCTGCTTTGCTTACGAAGTCCAAAAGACACAAATTTACCTTTGAAGTCTATCACTAGTGAATAATCTTTTTGGATCTTAAGTAACAGAAGACATTAAATACTGTTAGCTGGCTTTCAAAAGTAACTGTAATTCAAGCAGTTAATCATTTTTATTAACAGCAGCCATCAAACTACATCAGAAACATTCTCTAATAATGTATTACAGTTAACAGGCAGGAATTTGAAATCTACAGAAACACTTAACCATGATAAAAAAAAAACAACAGAAATAAATAAAACAATTTGCACACCACTGTTACCAGGAACGACTATCCATCGCACTAGGCATGCAGCCTGAGAAATGTTTTACAGATAAAGAACTTGGTAAAGTGCTTTTTCTTTGTCCGCACCAGATTAGAGGTGGCCAAGTTCCAATTCCCGAACTCTTCAAATGCTCTAAGCGGTGGGCACTGTCCTGTGTAATTAGAGGCTCCATGAGAAATCCATTGTCTTGTCTTAGCAAATCCCCCCTATCCTGTGTTCTGAGGAAGACTAACTCCTTGGAAGCAAGGTTAGAAGGGCTTTAAGGCTCAGAGTTTGGCTGGGAAGGTAATGCCTGCTCCCTCCTGCTTCCTACACACCTCCCTGCCAAGCCAGGCTACTGCTTTGTGCGCGCTTGTCTACCTCCTGCTCTGCTCTGTTGACTAAGGAACTGTTACCTGATGTTCCTCACATAAATCACTTCTGAAAAGGATTAAGCAAACTTCATCTGTAGCCCTAGCCAAACTATCATTTCAGTGGGAAGTCTAGCCACCTTAACGCCCTTTCTTTTAAATTTTGCATGGAAGATTACAATTTTTTTTCTGTGCATAACAGGACTAGACTGCATTGAACTGGAAGGATCTATATAGGTGCTGCTTGAAAAATGAAGTTTTATGTACACTGACTAGCAGAACAGTCATGAAGCAACTAAGAGAAAAGGTTAAATCATTGAAAAGTTCTAATTTACAGTCTGTTTCTATTGTCCAAAAGGAATATTTTGGGGAGAGGGGAACAGGAAACAAATGACATTGTTCATGTCTTCAAGCAGAGGAACTTACAGAAATTAGCAGTATAGCTCAAGTATGAGCGAGGAGAGACAACCCAAAACTAATTCTGCAAACATTTGAAATTTAGAATTCACTTTAAGCTCATTTTCAGCATTTGATGCTTAGTCACTCATACGTTGTTAAGTAAAGGTGGTGGGGTTGCCACTAAAAGAGAGTTGAACGAGTACATGAAGACCGCAGGAGTTAACAGCTCTCTACTCTGTACAGTCAATGCGTAAGGAAGTACACAAGCAGAAGCCACGTCTACCTCATTTGTCTGATTTGTCCCGCAAAAAACTGGAGCAAGGCAGTTCTAGACAGGTCTGACTTACTTTGAGTCTTAGGACAATGCTTTCTGCCAAGAGCAAAAGCAGATTGAGTTATTTGTACCTCATCAGTTTTCTCCTCCTGCAAAAAAATCCTGAACTACAAGATAGAAAGCACAATTCAGAGTTGCCTTTTGGCACAAAAACGAATGTGAATAACTTGGTTTTAGTTTTTTAAAAAAATAGTTTGGCAACTATGCAAGTTCACATACATGAGAATACAAAGGAATAAATCTGCTGTAACATCTTCCTGTGCACCCTTTGTTTCTTTGCTTAAAAATTAAAGTAACTATAGCAAAATAGGAATTTAAGGGAAAAACTGTTAAAGAGTAGAGGATAACTACAAGAATTGTCCATTGATTAGAATTGTCTTCTTCATGTTTCAGTGTTGTGGACAGTCATCATGTGCCTTGGAGAAAGAGGAGCCCCTCACATGCCATAAACATCTCACCTGGTAAGCAGCTCCCCACCCATGCTTAAACTATCTCCATTACGAGGTACTAAGGGTTCAGTTGGGCACAGAAGTCCTAACTGCATTCCACCATTGGCACTGTGATGGTGAAATCCCTTATTAGGCAATAGAGGGGAAGCAAAAAGGATTCAAAGCTAACATGTAAAGACACCTTTCAGAAAGTGTTTAAGTGGTTTAGATTTGATGATTTCATTTATTGTGTAGTATTCTTAACTGATTTGAAACTTCCCAGTATGAAAAGTATGGTAAATTTGCAGCTGTACTCTATGATGCAGGGAAAAATGACTATAGGTTTCACAGAGAAAATCCATGATACAAACAATAAGGTAAACATACAAAGTCACAGTGCTGTACCTTAATATATGTACATATTTTATCCAATTTCCTACAAAACATTTGGTTTTGTGTTGATGAGTTCCAGGAAGATCACATAGCTGCTACTGTATACATAGAAGCCAAGGCAGAACAGAGTTTAAATCTGTACATAAAAAAAAAGCTTGTTGGAGGAGTAGGAGGCAAGTGCTCTAGGGATTATGTCCTCTTGAAAGGAAGGAGGGAGAACTAGTCTTCCTAAAAACTCTTGAGAAGACAAGTTATAAAGAAACAGAGGAGAACAAATGAATGAAATGCAAGGGTAGCAATAGGGTGGTTGTCAGCAACTTGAAATAATTTTGATGGTTTGATAAGGGGGCAAAGCATTTAGATTGACAAGAGAAAGGAGTCACTATTTAGTCATACAGAAAATAAAATGCAAAACATGCAAAAAATGCAAATTTGACAAATTTTTTTTTCAGGAAATGACCTCCATATGCAGAGACATTAAGGACAAGACAAACAGCAGAAAAAAAGGATTGTAAGATGAGGAAAACGAGTGGGTAAGGAGAATCATCACTTAAGGGATTTCATTGGACATAAATGAGATCAGTAGCCTGCTTAGAAATTTGCATCCTTCCTTGATTTCTGCCTGGGGAGTTTTGTAATCTCAACAGCACTTACATAGGCCCTTAGGTACCCCACTCAGGCAAGCATTTTTGAAAAGTTTTGCCCAACAGTAAGATAGAAAAGTTAATATTGTTAGTAAGCAGTAGTTTACATAATAATAAAGCATAATAAATATAAAGAGTAAAAATGGCATTGAAGATTATCACTTGCCATGAAGCAGGTGCTATAGCATATTAACATGCAAAACAAGTGATTCTTTAACCTACATTCATGCCGCCTCAAGTTTTGAAGATAATCGGCCTTTCTGATACTTCTCAGCATTGTTCCATCTTCCCAGTAAACACTTCCATCTATTCCACATGGATGCTAGTTTTAGGCAGTTATCACTAAGTGACCCCGAGAAGACATTTTCTTCCTCATTTTGTAAAGACAGCTGTATTACATATCTGACAGAGAGCTGAGAGCTGCATCTGCCTGCAGTTTCTCAGTTGGCTGGAGCTTCTCTGAGGTTAAGTGCAACTGATGTTTATTTTACCAGCAAATCCTCTAACAAAGAGAGCAAAACCTAGAGGATTAAGTATTTTCTATGGGCTTTGAATGCAAGGTAAGTTGACAAGCAACCTGTTTTCCATAGTTACTTTGGCATCTCAACCATAAATAAAAAAGACTTCCTTAGGTATGATCAGAATGGTGTGATCCAGAACATACCTTGGGAAGCTGGGCAAGGGAAGGGTTATAAAGGAGGAACAAAATGTAGAATGTAGTGCTGAACTACATAACAAATCAGCACTGAAATAGTGATGGAATGCATCCCCAGTCCAAGGCACCATTGTGGCAAAGCTGATCTTGTAGATGCTAATTTTTTTCCAGTAGAAATTGCTTAAGCAAACAGATCTTATAGTCATAGAAGGCCAGCTCTGGAATGTCCTTCAGATAAATGAGCAACTGACTCTAATGCTTTGGTGATACCCTTTTTAAATTGGAGGTAGGTCAGTGACAGGATAAGCCATATGAAATGGTGTTTCTCCCAAACAACAGGCATGTGCTTACCTTTCCACTTTAGAGCAAGATTAAAAAAAAAAAAAAAAAAAAAAAAAAAAACTGTCTACCTTTATCATAGTCAGAATTAGATACAAAAACAAGTATTTTATAAGCAGCTTTCCATGTTCGATTTATGCTTATCTTAGTAAATCGCAAAAGCTAGAACAGAAAGATAAAATTATCCAAAATGGATATTAGAGTATATGGAGAACACAACTGTGAACAGGGCCTTCAAAGCTGAACTAGTTTTGTGCATGTAGCTAGATGATTGCACCGGTATATTTTTTTTTCATAAACCCAGACACCAGATAGAAGAATGGTATCTGCAGCTTGCAGTCTGCAAACATGATCGGACATCTGTCCTCAAGTACAGGAAGATACTTAGGTTGCGATTTCGCTAAATGCAAACTGTTTCAAGTGTTCACCCAGGTGCAGACATGCTTCCTGTTATTCCTAAATAGTGCAATGAAATTTTCATTTTCCAAAACAAAGGATAGCAACATTTTGGTATTAGTCCTCACCTCTAAAAATATAGACTACAGCTGGAGCTGCCTGCAGGCATTTCCTTTATTTATGCTCATTCATATGTCAGCTGCTTACAGCAAACTTCTGTTTAAGACTCACTGCAGCAAAATGGAGCAACACTGACATAGCATCCCCACCATCATGATCTTTTAGACACCATTATCCCATTGGACAACCAGGTAAACAGTTAAACTCAGTCCTCTGGACAACCAGTGCTACATCAGGAATAAAAACAAAAGAAAGCCTGGGAGCAAGTGTCAACAAAATACTCATCTTACTGATCACCATTTCTCATTTAGGGACATGCTGGCTACTTTTGATAAAATCTGAGACTAGCAGAGATTTATTACTGTCTGTTCCAGCCTGCTTTGAAAGTCCTTTACATGGCCTTTAATTCTCTACTGACAGTTATCTTTCCAACTCTTACATGCAAAAATATCCTCAGTACACTTTACATTCCTCAGAGTGCTCTCAAAGCCCCTGATACTAATAACAAATGTATGAGATAGATAGATATCCGAATGCACTAAGCAAGAATTCCTTTTCAAGCACAATGTAATTAGTGTTGGAAATATAATAAAAGTCTGGGATTGTCATCTACAGTCCCTGGGATGTTCACTTGATGTACAACATTAACTGTTTAGCTTTCTGAGAGCTAAATGAATCCCAGGAAATGCAAGAGAAGGGAAGAGCAGGTGTTTTCTTTTTCTTTGGGGGGGGGGGGCAGTAATGGAGTTGGGGGGATGGTGAGGAACAACAGGCTCATTCATACCCAACTGGATTCCATATTCCATCATGCTAGACTGTGGCTAATCAAGAGTGGAAGTTTATGGCAACTTTTTTTTTATGTATGTTCACTATCTACAGTAAAACTATAAAGCTTGCTTTCTTAAGTGACAGCAACTCAACGTTAAGAAGGACTAATAAATCCTACAGAGTGAAAGTGCCAAACGAAGCCATTTTCCTTACTCTTTGCAAAGCTGCCCCTTGTCCCCTCTGTGCCTGGGGACTCAGGCAGAAAGCCTGGTGCTCTGTCAGCATGCCAGCTATCACAAGCACCCTCTGAGGTTTCGCAATCCGTTATCCTTCTCCACCTTCTATGGAATCCCAGCAGTATTTCCAATATGAACAGTTTTGCTTTTTAACTTTTCCAACCCTCTACCCAAACTATAAACATGGTAATTTGTCTCTGATACAACCTTGTAAAACCAACTAAGAATCATCAAAGATTTAGGCCTCCACAAAAGCAGATTTTCACCACCTTTCACGGGGCAGGTGGAGGATACACAGCTGCTACATCCTTACTAGGTAAAGAGATCGAGCACACTTGCCCAACTCCATTGAATACCAATATCCACCCACAAGCAAATCTCCAGACTTCGTGAAAACCCTGTAATAGTAAATGCTGAGCATGCTGTGACTTACGTATTGCACACTGCCATGGTCTGACACGACTCTCCTGTACAGAATTCTGAGATTGTACTATATTGTAAGTTGATGTGATGAAAGAAAGTTGTTGCTGAAAAATAAACACGAAGGAAATGCGTAAGTATAAAACACTTTCAAACACTGATTGTCCCCCAGACAATTATTTAAATGGAGCAAGTGAAGTGACCTCAGAGGCCTGCATTTGCATACACATTTAAACATGATTTGAGTCCAATGATGAACTGCAAAACAAATAATAGGTACAGAGAATGAAAGCTCTTTTTTGGATTTAAGATGAAAGTACTATGATGCATCAGCTGTTACTACTCACTAAGAAGCAAGACCAGAAAGTATCTCTGTCATCAGCTTCACCTTTATAGTCAAATACTCTATTCTAAGCTGAAGGCAAACATTTTGCTGAATTCTTTTCAAGTTGCACTTAAAATGTACAGTTAGAAGTGGCTGGAAAATTACATTATTCTCATGACATACCTCCTTTAAAAAAATATCATGAAAACTGTTACATTTCCACTTTTTAAGAATCGCTAAAGAGATCTGGCATTTTAACACTCAGAAGGCACCTGACTTTTTTTTTCTAATTAGTGTCATTTTTACATGCTTTAAAGCAGTTTCTTGCTACTACCACATACTGTTGAAAATGTAAGCAGGACTGGGTCATACCTGCATGTTAGAACTGGCAAATGAAGTAGTAGAGGCACAGAAAAATATTGTAAATCAGAAATCAGATGCACAGGGGAATTTATACAGTATTTAGTCAGAGTATCTTATCTTTCATCAGTTACTTCTTTGAGCTCCAGCTTGACTACAGTTTAAATTCACAGCAATTCCACCAAATTGGGTAGAGTAGGGAGAAGAAATCCATCCAAAAGACTTTAAAACGTCTGTTTTCAAGCATAACTTGCCTTGCATACAAGTCTCAATAAACTGCCTGTTTTTACAATGCTTCTGGAAGGCCAATAGCTTGACTCAAAAACACGTTGAACCAGTAGGTTTAGCAGACTATTCAAAGGGAAGCTGATGTTCCTAGAACACTAAAAATTTTGATGTCCTCAGTGTCACAGTGAGGGAGTGCGAAGGAAAAAAATACATCAAGACTTCACGTTGCTGAGCACACTTGGAGTGTAGTAAGACGTCTTAATTACTACTCAAGGTATAATGACATACATTATGCAGTATGCCTGAACAGTCATTGAGTGTTCTTCTAAGCATGGAAAACAGTAAAAAGCAACAGGATTAATGAACGTCTTTTTGGGTGTGGACAGCATGCTCAGAGGTACATGTTCACCGTACTTACTGTTGCTGGCTAGCCATTCATTCAGGTCTATTTCTCGCGGTAACATCACTAGCTCTTTGAATTCGAAGTCAGTAATTCTTGATTTTGTGTATTCTGGCTCTAGGTAAAGTTTCTTCTCTTCCGGTGCTGGCTTTTTACCATTTGGCTTTCCCTTGGACTTCCTGTAAAAGATTAAAAAAAAAAAAAAAAAAAAAAGACAAGACAGGTTACCTTTACTGCTGATGAACACCCATAGTAACATGAAAGAAATCAGTTTATCCGAACTCTTCCAACGCATGTATTTGTGTTTATATTGTTCCTCCTGCCTTCTCTTCTTTAGTGTTTTTATTACTAATAAAGCAAAAGATAGTTTTAGAAAAAAGTTTATTTGAAATTATACCCTTTCTCAAATATCTGTGAAAATTCTGAATGGCATAAGAAATGTAGTGAGCTGTTCAATCTCTGTCATCCTTTTAACTTGTCAGTTTAGATAGCAAATTATTTGGGAGAGTGACAGCCTTTCTTTATGCGTGTGAACAGTGGTGACAGCAGAGTGGCACTGTGCCGAGAGAGTTAATCGAATGGAAGTTTATTAACAATCGGCTGCATCGTAGTTAGCCTTCACCTGCGGAACGGGAGCTTGAGAAACAGAGAAAACAGACTGCTGCAAGAATGAATATTTTTCAATTCGAAAAATGCTCTTTCCACACAACTTTACTGGCATTGTTCAGCCAGAGGCACAGCTCTCCTCACTATTCCAGCCCTCCATTCTCTGAGATACCAGAAGTCTTCTGGAAGGGAACATCGATGAGTCCAGCAAGAAACTGTTAACTACAGTAACACTCGCCTTCTCAACTTCCAGTATATTTGAGCCAGAAAGATCTGCATTATGAAACATGGAACAAATGGCTACCAGTATAGCTGTCTGATGAAATAACCTTCCACTTAGATTTAGAAAAGCAGACAAACCACATTCCTCAAAATGTGTTTATCTCCTTGGCATATTCAGGAGCTCTCTTGAACTTATATTGAGTTTCATCATACTTCTCTCCAATCAGTAACTTAAGACCAGACAGACTTCAAGAAGGCCATCATCAAGGGCAAATCAAGGAAAATGTCAGGACAGAAATATAATTCGTGCTTACACACTTGCAATATTGTTATAAACCACAGATGTACGGAAATCGCTGCAGCAGGTTTCAGGTAGGGAAGATAGTCACGCTTCACTTCCATATGGTAGTGCAGAATGGTAATGGTTTGAGGAAGGATGCCTGTTACACAGAACATCTTTTTAAAGGGTATGAATACAGTATGAAAACGAAAACTCATCTGCAAAAAGACTAGTTTAGCACACAGCTGTTCTTGCATACTTGCAGCTATCCCATTTTTTTCCACAGAAATACATTCCAATTCAAACAAAGCCTATGAGACTTCTCTCTTAGGTTTTGTTAGCAAAATAACCTGGGCAATTCTTACAGTTGTTCCTCATGTTTTAGGACATGTGAGGTCTGGTGTTATATAGTGTAGGGCTCAGTACAGAAGGGTTGTGCAGTTAGACCAGCAACTCCTGGCTGACAGTTAAGTACTTTTGCCTCCAAACTCTTACATTGTTAGATATCTTTTGAACTTCACCATGTAAAAATGAGTTACAGATAAAAAACAGAGAAGTCCAGAAAAAGAATTGCAGGAGGCCCTGCCTTTAATGCATTTAAAGATGCTTTAAGGTACACTTAATGTATATTTGAGCCTGAAACTTCAGATTTTCACAGAGTTTGAGATTATATTCAAGGAAAACATAATAGCATCAGAACAACAATCTCCTTCAGTAGTCTGTAGCCTCACTTCAGACTGATGAAGCAGCACATTTGACCTCTTTCAGGAATACCATACTGACTTCAAACCACCTTCAGACAGCATAAATCCAGTTGGAACTATGCACTTTGTCCTGACTAGTAAAAAATACCCAAGGGCACGATTTGCTTAATTCCACGCATTGGCTGACTTACTCCTATGCTGCTGAAATGAGGCCTGGCATGTTCTGTTCAACATTTTCACACCTACTGGGCCTCTGGCACACAATATTAAGGTCTATGCAGAATACACTCTTTGGTTTTTTAGGTTGGTTATCTTTTTTTAGGGGAGGGTCTGTCGGGGTGGGGGGAGGGAACTTCAGGCATTCAGGGATAAGTTGTTTATTCAAGAAAATGAAAAGGGTTATAGTTCTAATAACAAACATGCAGAAAATGTCAACCTAAAAGAATGGTTTGACAAACCGCATTAAACCACTGGGGGAGAAAAATTACCAGAAGTACTTTGGGTAGAACACAGTTTGTGTCTTTGCTTTACTTCAGGATACTTAAATCAAGGGCCCCAAGTCAGCGTGGAGCGATGCTGTGCCACGTCAGCTAAGAGCAGTTTTCTGAGAGGAGGTGGGGAGAGAAAGACGAAGAGGTCAAAGACAGTCTGTCATAGAGCCAGGCTGTGGAGAGAAACCACAGAAGGAAGCCAGACGTAGGAAGGCTGAGGCAAGCTTTTCAGGGAATAGAAAGTTGATTGAGTCTACCTCATCTTTCCTCAGAATCTTTCCCCATTTCAAACTCCCCTCACTTCTACAAAATTAGTCTAATGTTGGATTAGCACATGCACCACTTTTCATCTTTTCAACAGATTGTCTTTCTGCAACTGCCTGGTTTTGGAACTGGAGCATTTCAGACCAACTTCCTGAAGGACCTCTGGCCTGCCCCTTTCCAAAACTTCTGATCTATTAAAATAATAATAAAAACCAAAAAACAACTGACTGATGTGCATCATTAGCGAACCTGTAAAATACCTATAATCACTGATATCAAACGGGTTTATTCACACTACTGAAGTCTGAACATCAAATCACCGTCTGCAGCACAAACTATTTTTTTAATCTTTTGCAGCTGCTGAGGGCTAAAGCAGAACCACAGAAATTGTATCTATCAGCAGAGATTCATGACCTGAATGCAGTGGGCCTGGGATATTACAGAGCCCAAAGAGTATAAAGCACAAAAAAAAAAAAAAAAAAAAAAAAAAAAAAAAAAAAAAAAACCTGAAAACACCAAGTTTTGAATTGTTCAGGACCACATTTCTTCCTTCCAGTAGGCTCATATTGTATTAGCAGAATCATGCTAAGTCTGAAATGTAGAATTGTGGGTTTAGTTTGAAAGCTGTCAATTCTAAAATGTTTTCTTTATAGACTTACAGAACTAGACTGTTACAGCACTATGGAGAAAACACAGAAACACGATTATATGCTATTAAGAGTCAACAAACAGTAGATCTTTAGTCCAAATAAACCAAAGTGCACACATTCACATTCACTACTAGAATTACCAAAAACTATGAAGTTTAGAGGTTAGCTTGCTTCCTTCTGCTCTCTCCTCCCTCCAAGTTCAGAATTGTTTCAAAGGCTTTTAAGAAAACATCATCTACCTGGAACCAACTCCAAACGTGCCAAGAGAAGCATCCTTTATTCCCTTTGTTATATACTATAAAGTGTTTACGTTCAAAAGGCCTTCCTAAAGTTTTCATATTTTAAGTACATAAATATAAAAAAAAGCGTAGCTATTTCTGAGATGTCCCAAAAGACCCTTCTACATGAAGAATGTAGCAGCATAAAGAAGCACGTTCACTAACAGCTCATTCTGCCTGCTTTCAATAAAAGGAAAAATGATGAGAACATTAGAATTGTACTGTTCCGTTCAGGAAAACCGAAGTTCATCATCTGTAGGTTATTTACTGGAAAACTTCACTAAATGTCTTATCAGATTACAAGAAGTTTCATACTATGGGCACTGTAGGCACCCTAAAGGAAAATGAAGTCCTGATTCACTTGTTTATCTATCAAGAGAATTCTGTTAAGTATGTCTTAGCACTCACAGGTTAGGTTAACTGCATCACCAGAGCAGCTGGAGAAGTAGCTTTTGGGCAGCAATTTGGCAGAGGTCATCCAAGAGATTAGACCAAAACTTGTCCAGCAGTGCTTAACTACTAATTAAGAGAAAAAAGCACCTTTAGGGAATCCCAGGAAACGCCTCTCAGCATTTCTTATTGACAGGTAAACCAGAGCCAAACTAATTCTTCGGGTAACTCCCAGGATAAGGTTATGTTTGTTTGGTTTTAGGCACTCAATGGAATATGATACCACAGACCAAGTCACACCAGGAGGAAGCCGCAGAAAAGTGATGAAAGATGGCAGAACAGAGATCACTTAAGTGAAATGTCTGAGAAGGTGGTTAAACAATCTGGTTCCAAGCATGTTACTACAGATTCACCACTCCTAGCTGGGCTTCCATATTCTGCTTTGTATTCTGCCGAGAAAACAGGACAGCTGGAAGATTGTCTGTATTTCACGAGGGAAAGACATGCAGATGGCAACTGCAGCAAGTGACAGGCCAGCTGGGCCATGGTGATCACTTTCCTGGACTAAACGCTTTGCTAAGTCAAGTAAAAACGCCAACATCCTAGGTATCTTTATCATCTCAGTTAATCAGGATACTTCTCAAAACTCTTTCATTTCTTTCTTGATCAGAAGCCCAGTGGGCTTTTTTTTTTTTAGTTTAAAACAACCCATTTTTGGAGCATCTTCAAAGCACTGTGCAGGCATTAATTTAGTTTTAATATCACAGGAGGAAACCATTATCCCCATTTCACAGCAGAAACTGGCTATAGGGTTTGAAGTTTGTTCATAGTGTGAATAATAAAGATGCACTTCAGTTTTAACTGATACGGTTTGTTTGGAAGGAAACACATGGGAAGCAATCTGATACAACTAAAGAAGTGTCTTTTAAGTGGATCTGTGTGGGCATGCTTCATAACCTGATTTAGTTTACATTATTTTGGAAATTGTACTAGGCATCCATATTTTTGGTTGTATGAGCCTGATTTATTACAAGTTTGATCACACAGGAGATACTAGTGATTTACTAAATGCCAAACTTAAAATTGTCAATGATCTGTTTATTAAAGATTGGCTCTACCAATTCAAGATTCCTTTGTTCCAAAGGCAATTTCTTGCTGTGTCCAGCAAGCTATGCAGCTTATTAGACTATATCTAAAATTGAATCCTTTTAAGGATAAATCGCGTTGCTTCGATTACCATCTTCTATCCTACGTTCCTCACCAAACTAACCAACATGAGGGAAGTTTTTTCTTTTTTAAATACAAATCACCAGTGTTGTTGTTAAGTGGTGCTTTTAAACATTTTTAGAAACACGCACCACATACAATTTGAAAAGTTTCAAAGATTTTTTTTTCAAGTTCCGACCAGTTCTCAAACATGTTGATTTTTCAAATGGAAGTCGACAGAGCAGGTTTAACAGGCTTTACTTTACGTGGCAAACTTCTGCCTTCCCACTTGCAAACATTAAAAAAATCACAAGCCATTTTAAATCTGAGCAAGTGGGGATGAAAATCTCCAAAGATCATGAACTTTACAGGACAAAGATGCTTATTTTGTGGTTAACAACAAATTTTAAGTAACCCTTTTTCTAGGTAACTATTTATTACTCAAGTTTAAATGATGCAATCCTTAAAAAAAATAAAATAAATAAATAAATAAATAGGAGAGAGCTTATCTCCAACTGAGATAATCTAATCTATTTAAACAGTGCTGGGAAATTAAGAGTCCACAGTTGAGAGTAATGTACAGAAAAATTGCATAAAAAGAAAATTTTATTTTAGGAAAGATCAAAAAATAAGATATGCACAAAATTTTCACCAGATTATATAAAGAAAATATATGAATAGTTTATTTGAAGTTTTGGGGGTTCTTTCAAGTAATGTAAGCTGTGTACTACAACTTGTATGGCTCAGAATCTGGAAAACTTGTGATTTGAAATGCCACATTCCCAACTAAAATGTTTTTGTGGAGAATTTGCAGTCTCCCAAAAATTAGATGAACTGACAGCAACACTACACTGTACCTTGCCCAGAAGTACTCCATACTACTGAACTATTGAATATAATAATCATCATGGCCTTTAATTTTCATCATGAAGTTTTTCCTTTCTCTTTGAAAGAGATGTTTTAAAACATCCTCCACAGACAAAGTATTAAAACATGAAGTACACTCTTGCCAGAATCTACTTTCCTGGCGATCTGAAGATGGGGGTTAGCCTCTTAAAACATTAAGAGGCTCCAACAAAGCTGGAGAGGCAGTTAGCCAGCATTTTAACAGCATCTCCTCGGCCAGTCTTTATATGAACACTTTCATGTTTTTATATTTTGCAGTGAAGAAAACCCAAAGGGGTGGTAATTCAATCTCAATATCCAAGTTACACTGGATATTTTCATCTGAACTTCTCCTTTCTCTGGGTAAGGAATCAAATGGGAGGTGAGTAGAACAGAAGAGGCAACATAACCCATGAATGTAAAAAAAATGAAAAAGCAAGTTCTCCCCCCTGTAATGTACTCTCTTTGCAAAGCGGAAAAACCCAGAGGTTTTAACCATCAATGAAAGGCTAAGGCTTTATAAGGAAAAGCAAGTTAACTGCTAACGGATTTTCCCATTAGCTTTCTTACCCCCCCCCCCAGGTGCTTTACTGGAAAGAAGTTATCAGTAAGTTTCTGGTTAGGAATGCTCTGCTTAAGTGTGGGAGTTCTGAACCTAGTCACAGCAGCAAGAAAACAGTTTTTTAGCTAAAATTTATGACTCTCAGTGACAAACTCCCACCACAAACAATGATGGAGCAGGTTACGCCAGTTTTTACAAAACAGCAATAACAAACTCTTGAAGGCTGTCCATGGCACCGCAGCCATCCCATTTTCCACAGCAATCTACAATCTTCCTCTCAGATAAATACAAGGACTACTGAAAAGCTCCACGCACCTTAAAGTCACTTGTTGCTAATTAAGGTCTTTCAATATTTATTTGCATGGTAGGTGAGAGAAGGGGAATCAGGTGTTTCATTTGAACATCACTGTAGTTGCCCTTCCTTTGAGAAAAAGTCAGAGACTGCATAGTATTGTATCTTTGTCAAGATTAAGAAAGATACTTCTCCCTTCCTCTTTATTTTTCAAAAGGGATGGAGGACAGATGGACAGTCATAGCATATCTTGTATTGCCATCTTCTCCAGGATGCAGAGTCTGCTAGATGCTATTAAGGGCAGTCTGCAACCCTCTTTTGCCTCAAACTGTACTCTAATGTACTTGGCCTTACATTTCTCAAGTAGATTTCAAAGTAGTTGTTTTCCCTACAATCCCATGCACCATGTTACCCCAGATCGCTGCTAACTTTTCCCCTGAGAAGGTCATATGACAGCACACCCAGAACGTGAATCCTGGATATACACATACACATTCAGGTTTGAGAAGGAAGAGAAAAGAAGAGTCAGCAAGGGAAGGGAGGTTGTGTAAGGCATTAGAAAGTAAGCCTAAATTCCACTGTATCATGCAACTAAATTGTTCAGATTGCTGTGGTTAGACTATTTCTTCGGGGCTTGGGGAAGGGAAGGAGACTAAGCCTTTTAAGACGGTCTCCGTTCTGATTACCTCTTGCACCAGGTCTGTGACAGACCTCCATGACCTCAGTTTTATTCTTCTCGTCTCCGGCCCTGGGAGTCGTCTCCAAGAGTCCATGAGCTGGTTACACTGCAGCTCTAAGGGGGCTGCACAGAATAAAATGTCTTTGCCAGCATTTCTGGCCCTGCTTCTTCATTTTTGTTCTGTTTTTAAAAGTTACTAATAGTTTATTTAAGAGGAGGAGGAAAGAAGAATGTACCCTACATGCCAGGGAAACTTTTTCTTCTGGATTCTCATAGTGGCTCTTGGCCTTAAAAGGCAATCTTTGCTTGGCCTCCGGATGCTGTACTGTAAACAGTCGGTGCCAAGGCATGGCAGGCATGTTAAGGATGACAAGTGCCATAACATTATTTCATAATGCTGCTACTCAACAAAAAGCCCAAAACATTCTGTAGGGCCAAACTGCGCTCCAGTTGATGTTCTCAGCAGAGCAAGGAGAACATGGGGCACCATCACACACTACGTATCCATCTCCAGTTCATGGGGCTTTTCAGTTTCCTTTGGTGGGATTCCCCACCCACTCTCACCCCTGGCCTTTCATCCCCAGTCGCTAGTTCAGCGTTTGCCACAACGTTAGCACACAGTGGTGTGTCAGCTGCATATTAACTGCCTTGGAAACACAGTGCTGAATCTCCTAATAGGTGCTGGTGACCAGGTATTACTGCAGCTCCTTCTCTTCTGTTTAGGATCTCCTCTTTTCTCTTTTAATTCTGTGAAGAATGACTACCAAGGCCAGGCCAGGCTTGCAAACAGCTCAGTTAATGCTACGAAAATGCGCAGAGTGCATTCTTGTGGTAAAACATGGTGGACTAGAGTTTCCTTTCTTTCAACGTACCTGCCAAAAGTCCTCCCCCCAACACTAAACGATGTATCCGACTTCTCCAGTTGCCTTTGACAAAGGCTGTCTGACTATATAAACCCTGCACTGGTCCAGGTTCCCCTCCAGCCAGCACTCCTGGGAGGGGCTCAAGGGCACCGGGTCAGGGGAACGTGAGAGGGAAGCGATGTCAGATGGGAGAAGAACAGATTATTTATTTTTAGGAGCCAGTGCTGCAATGTCGGAATCATTCACTAGCTCAAACACAGAGAACTCTCTTATCTGAGCAGATACCCTGTTCTTCATTTTCATCTGTCCTCTTACCTTCATGCCAAAAAGTCCTCATATCCAACCAGTCAGTGCCAAAACAAAGACTCAGCAAGATTTGTTTCCTGAAAGATTCAATACAAGTCCAATTTTTTGGTATTTTGGGAATTAGGAAAGAAAAAGGGCAAAAATCTTTCCTTATGTTTATTCTCAAGAGCTCTATGTGGAGCCAAACTAGGTCTGTGGTAAAAGAGATTCAGTAGGTCATAGATTAAATGTCGCAACAATTAATTTATCCAATGTTTAGAACCAATCATAGAGCAGAACACTGTGTCATGGGTCCGTTGGGTGCCTGAGCCCGGAGTGCGTAAGAGATTGGGGGTGAGAGGAAGAGAAAGATTGTTACTTTTGCATTTTTACCTCTCCAGTCTTGGGCAACCTCTCTGGCTGAGAAAGCAAGCCAAAAGTTGAGCAGGAACAGAACAAATCACAGCTATGCCCACTATGCTTGCTTGGGCACGTGTTGCACTGTGCGCGTTCTCCTCTATTTGCAAATCCTCCTCCCCCAGCAGGACACTCTCAGAGGAGGCCCTGGCACAGAACACACAGGAATACAAGAGGATATCGCATGTTGACTCTCCATGGCTACTTTCCACCAGTATCTCCATCCCGTGATTTCAGGAGTTCATCAGCCAAAAACACGGGTTGGAGTCCTTTGCTTGGGTGTTTGTTTTGTTCAGCTGCAATTCATCTCAATTCCTGGGTACACACTTCCAAACCCAAAGACCCACACACAGTACAAAGAAAAGGATCCTCTTGAAGAGCATCAACCTTTAGAAGAAAAATCTCATTTGTATTCTTACAGTGGATAAATACTTCCTTTACACCCTACAAGAGGCCTTCTAACTATTACTCTCATATTGCAATTGGACAGTAGGAACAGGGTTCATTTCATCTAAACACAGATACTTCCGTATGTAAATGCTTATATCTGAATTAGCTCTCTAAAGTCCTCTTAAAGTCAGCAGAAACTTTTTTTTTCTGTAGTGGAAAACATCTCAGCTCAAGGCAGAAATCCATAGCATAGCTTAATATTTCTTTGGTTAAAATCTATAGGCAAAGGAGAAGAGCATCTCTCAACTGAGAATAGACAGTGGCAGAAATACAGAGCCTGTTTGTTGTGGGGGGGAAATATCTCAAAGCAGGAGCTATGAGAAAAACACAAACAGTGAGAACAGTGATCTGCATTAAGATTTAGATTATCAGAAAGTAAGTTTGGGGTTGTGGTTTAAGCCCCTTTACACCACAGGGAAGGTAAACCCTATTCAATTTATTATAACATTCAAATAGTGTTTTTTCAACACACAATTTGAAATCCCCTTGGAGGTCAAAACAACTGCTTCTAAAGAGCAATGAAAAATGAACACCAATCCAGTTGCAAGGGGAGGGGGGAAAGTATTCCTCATTTAAGGTTTTCAAACTCTGCAAGTCAAAAGAAATTTCCCTGTGGTAAAAGTATGACAACTTCTTAATTAAGATCTGTTACCCATGTGTTTTTAGGTATGTCTATTAATTTAAGCAGCAGTCTTTTTGCTACTTCTCTCCTGTAGTCTTCTACTTGCATACCAGAAAACAGAGTTATTTTGTCTAGTGTATCATAGCTAAATTTAAGTTTTGACAGCAACTGCTACTCCTAGTTACTCTGTTGCAGCCCTGTAATATTTCCAGGATAGCACACAGACGAATACACTTCAGGCCGTCTTTGTAGGACAGCAGTTCACCACCAGAACTGTTACCAGGGAAGATGTGTACACCGCAGAAGTTACTGTTCCTATTTTCCAATCTTAATGGAGTTTGTAGATTTGGCAGATTGCAAAAGCTATCTTGATTTTTAAACCAAGCAAATTTGATTCGGAAGCCTCATGGCCTTATAAATGTGGGATTTCACAATGTAGCTTACACAGAGTTGCTTTTCAGAGTAGAACTGTGTGTTAATAGCCAGGAATTATTTCACCATGGCAACCTGGCTTTAGCACTCAGACTTCTTGCTATATAGCCCAAGACATACAAATGCAGACAGTCTACTCTATGCAGAGAGTATCAGAGAGTACCTGCAGACAGGTTTGTCTTTGTACACAAGTGTTTTACTTTCCTCACTGCCTTTTTTCCTTGCAAGCCACCTCTGCAAAAATACTTATCTAACAATGCAGCAGCTGTTTTTAAGAATTACCATAGCATGAGGAAAACCTATCACAATGGAAATTAATTATTAGAGATGCAGGCCAAGCTCACTATCTCCAACCTTGCTTTATGTATTGTGCTTTGGAGGATGGGTACAAATAATGCTTAACATACATGTAATCTCAATTTTACAACTGTCAACTTATAAAAGTCTACCAGAAGGCTTTAAAATATACTTTAGAATTATGCTGTGCACTACGAAAGAAGGCAAGTATGGACTGCATGACACAGTCCCCAAACAGTTAATGAAAATACTTAGAGTCTGTGCTCTCAGTAGATAAATATTTTTCAACATGGTGCAACATGTCAGCTTGCAGCTGAGCTCAGTCATAGCTGTTGTCTCTGTTCAGCTCCCCAGAGGCGAGGAACAGTAAAGGGCTGTCTTTCATACTTCCGGCAGCACTGGGCAAGTTGCAACTATTCAGGCACAAAAAACGTCTTGCACTGGAAGGGTAAGTAAGGTAATTTTGTTGGGAAGAGAGTGAAAACAAATTTATCAACTGCCTTCTGCATCTGTCTTGCTACTTCATTACCTCAATTCAACCTTTAAAATGTCATCTATATGCAATCACATGGAAAGCTGGATTTCAACAGCTGAATCCTGCATAGAAACACAAACTGTTTACATCTAAGAGAATTGCAAGACAGCTTGACAGAGAAGTGTTAGGGCACCACAAGTGAGAGTGTACACAGAAAAAGGGGTAGCAGCGCTCTACTTCCAATAGCCGTTGTGTAGCAACTTCAGTAGACAATGAAAAAAAAGGGTATTAGACAGACATGGAAAAAGGTCATTTTCCCTGTCTATTCACAAGCAATTTTGCATGCCTGCACCTGTAAATTTATTTTTAAAGCATTTGTACAAGCACACACATGTGCACGTTGCATTGAGACACACAGCTGTAAGCAATTCAATTAGCTACAAAGCAATTGGTTATTGAATAGGTTGAGCAAAGAATATGAGTGTGAGAAGGCAGCCTCACCTGGAATTTAGACCCACTGTATCAAACTGTACAAACTCATCCCTCACACTATAAATGAACTGCACGGTAATGGTAACTTAACTGCTCTAAGTTACCACAGACCATGGTCAGTTCTCTCTCAATGGCAGCTTTAAAGCTCAAGAATGGATTTTTTTGTTTTGATTTGATTTTCTTTTCGTAATAGTGTGACTTCAGTTTAAACCAAAGGTAGTTCAGGGAAGTCCCACCTTTCCTGGCATGCCTCAGATCAGATCTGCTGATCAGAAATAGTGCCTTTCAGTCTTGATTTACAAACTGTCTTCTTAAACAGAAGAACTGAAATCCACGGTTCTAAGACACAATTTAAGTCTCCTCACAGGGTAAGGGAGAGCTGAAGATAAAAAGAATCAAAGCATTATTTTAATTAGACAACTTCATTAACAAATTATATGGCAAAATATTCACCAGTCTAACCATAGTTAATTTTTAAACTTTGCAACAGAATTCTGCAATGCTCTCTGTTCAGTTTTGTTATCAATAGTACACTGCTGTTTCAGTATTTCTTAGAAAACAGCATGTTAAAATTTTGCTTTATATGCAGTAGAGGAAAAAAAATACACATATATATTTTTAAACATAATCGAAGAGTATTTGAATGATTGATGGAAAAAAGCGGCAGGGAATGTAGGAGCTTAAATACCTGTACAGTTGTATTAACCAGTGTTAACTGGCTTATGGGATGGCAGCAACCATTCTGATACTAATTGCTTACTTTAAGGATATTTCATGAGAGACTGAAAGGCTTAAGTAGAAATATCTTTCCAGATGTGTACTGACCCACTAGCAATCAGAAAAACAGAAAGAGTCAAACTTGTTTTACTTTCGAGGGCTTGCTGAAATATAAATTAATTATTTTAATGAAATGCCAAAAATACAGCTAAGGAATTCGTTAAGGAAAGCTACTGTATTAGTAATTTTCAAAATTAAATATTAAAATTAGCTGAATATCTGTGTGCTTAGTTTGTTTTGTTCTCTACTGCACACGCAAATGACAAGCAGTATCTTTAACTGTTCATGTGGATTTGCAATTAAGTTGTTCATACAAGCAGGGACTAAAATCTGAGTGCTTCTTTTCAAAACACAGTATGAAGCCATGCATTTACACTAGTTTCTTTCTTTTTTTTTTTTTTTTTTTTTTGATGGATAAACATCATCATGCCTCCAAACAAGGGATGAACGCAACCAACTACTTTGCAAACACAGACTGCGCTGCTTGCCTGTTAAGTCCTGTTTCAATTCAAGACAGTAATAAACAGTTCCTATTAGTTTTGTATCGATATAAACGTATTTGCTAGTGCACCTCTGCATTACTTTTTTCACTGCAAAGAAACAAAAGGTGATTCTAGTAGTCTCTGTCAAGAAAATAGTTCACTGTCAGTACTGAGTGATCCAGTTATTTTGCAGCACCTAAGGCCCCACCTCAGAACTCATTAGGAATCCTTCTCAGAAAGCTTATAGCTGAAATCAGATAACAAGTTAGTTGGCTGGACTGCTAGTAAGATGCTGATGACAAAAGACAAAAAAAAAAATCAGTATTTGAATAATATACCTAGACATAAAAAAGTTTTGCCTATTGCAAAACTATAGGAAAAATAACTATTTTAGCTGAGACAGAATAGTTTCCTATCTATTCCATACAGATGGTGGTCTTAAGATCCTAAGTTTGTCTTCTCCCAAACATCTTTATTATGAAGGAAAGAATAAAGGCATTCCCTTGTGGACTGAGGATTTATACAATGAACTGGTAGAATTTAGTTTACCAGAAACTTCATTTCCCTTGCCTTGTGTCCTTATGATAGTCAGCTTATATTGGGATTGATGGGCCACATTGCACTGGATAGCAAATTTGAGAAGTGTCCAGTTCTGGAGTGGGACTGGAGCTACCGGGGCACCTTATATAATCTTTCCTGGCATTTGAATTTAGAAATCCCCATGAAGAAACTCCAAGGTCACTATATGTGCCTTTCTGTGGATAGACAGCCACATTCATTGCTAATTCTTCTTTAAAAACATAAATAAATAAAAATATATGCAAACATCCATGATGTTCCTTCCACCTTGGAATCATCTGCTGAACCAATCCCTGTTGTACAATTCAAGCAGAACCACTTGCCTAAACTTCATTCAGTCCCTGACAGCAATGAACGTGGGAAAACTAACTGAGCGGCATTTTCAGACAAGTTCAAAACAACCTTGTTCCCGTGTTAAATAGACACCATTAACTCATAAAACTGATTTTGCTTCAGGAAAGTGGATGAAAGAGTTAGTCCATACATCTAACACCTTCTCCTTCCATAGACTAGGTGCTGGCAGTTCTTAAAAGCAGAGTCTCACCTGCTTAAACAACAATTTGTGGAAATCTTCCTTGAGATTACGTCAAGTCCCATAGCACCAGGGATTAAGAAAAGGGATTAGAAAATATTCAATGGAAGAACTCTAACAAACTCACGTTTTGGTCCAGTTAGACACAGATGTATGATAGATGAACAGAAAAAATCTTGCCTTACCTGTCTTAGAACAACAACTGGTGAAGACTGCACTCCTAACAACACAGCAGTTTAACAAAGAATATTGAGAATGGAACAGGAAAGGCTCTTTTAGTGGGGAAGTGCTTTTTTCCCCTATAAACCTAGCTGGTAAAGATCTTGGGGTGCGCAGATAGCTTGAGATACCACAGAGTGGTGGAGAGAAATCTGAAGTGAGAAACAGATATCTTCTCCATAAATAGCAGCACTAGAAGAATAAGCTATTACAACACAGGAAGCAAAGAGGCAAACCAGGAATTCTAGTGAACTCCCAGAAGGATGAATGCTACATGCTTTTATTATATGTGCATATAAATTGAAATCATTTTCCAGGCAGAAACAAGTAGTAGCTAAGATGAGGAGCAAATCCTATAATGAAACAGACATGTACCAAGGAAAGAGATAAAAGAGGACTAAAAAATTTCAGAAGTTCAAGATTACAATAATTCTCAAGTTGTCCAGGAGTGATCTTCAGAAAAAAACAAACACGCTCATCACCCTAGAACAGAGGAAAACACTGTTGCTCCTCAAGCAGGCACCCTCCCTACATTAGCTCTGGAGATACCTTAAAGGGTGATTTCAAAACACCAAAGTAAAGAATTTTAGTAGTCATCTCCCTCCGGCTATCACTTCACAGGATGTAGAACACGTAACAAAATACAGCTCGACGTTGTAAAATACCTATGAAGAAAGACACCGACTTCTTCATTAAGTTAATACACTGTACATGCTTCACAAACTTTTATAAATGCACCAAGGTCATGACACTCCTGCAGCAAATACAAGTGAATAAACAGACAACTATCCCGAGGAAATGGAGGAAAGCATGACTCACTAGGCTACTAGTAAGTCACAGCCTCTTTCTAGAGCAGTGCTTCAAAACCTGCACTCCAAGAGGAGATCAGGCTGTTAAATGATCTTTGACAGAAGTATCTGACAGCTCTTCATGGGCCTCAGTTTCAAGCAGAGCACCAGAAGTTTCACAGCCACCACTAGAAGCAACACTGCTACCTGCGTACACCAAGATGCAAAAACCTGGCAGAGCCAGGGGAGTGGCCCACCTGGAGAGGCTCTCCTCGCTGACCAGGTCTGCTTGACAGGCAAAGCCGCTTGGGCCTTATCTCACCACTCCCTGCTCGGTCTCTTGGATAACGAACCATCTCCTAGAGTACTTTTGTGCTAACCGTGAGCTTGCAGACACCGAAGACACCACGTTGCCTAAAAATGTTACTGCCTCACAATATCGTTTGTTGTTTCTTTGAGCAGCCCAGCAAGAGTCCAGAATGACTGTCACTGAACACGAAGTCATCCCTCGTTATAGAAAATTCAGTGAGACACAGCATGACAATTAGGGGTTTCAGTTGCCCTGAACCATAAAACATTTTGAACTATTTTGGTACAATGGAAAGTTATGGGAGGGAAAAATGCAAAGAACAGGATAAAAATAGTTTACATGCCTCTGAATGGCAATTTGCTACAGACCCTTCCGGCCCACTCCCCTCCCTTCTTTCTCTTTTTCCTAGCCACCAGACTTCTAAATTAATCACATTACTAACATTAAACAAGGTTCTCACTAGTTAGCTTCTAATGCTGCGCACTAGACTAGCTTTTTTGAAAAAAAAAGTTTCAACCTAATCTAGGATAAAATAGAACTTATTTTTTAAATATTTGTTTTAGTTCTGTCTACGTACATAAACCTCACTGAAGGCACCAAAGCTATCTTTGACAATATGGTTCAAGGCAGTGGGAATAAGGCATTCATGGCAAACACACTGTGATGCTCTCCAGCTATGTCCTGTTTTTGGAACACATTTAGGAAGACTTCGCATGGTCACTGAAAAACAGAATCTAATGTCAAAATTAAGTTTCTTTCTTTCTAATCTTGCTCTGAATTATTTGAGGAAGATAAAAGAATTTTTGTTTTTTAAAATCTGTAAGTGCTGTAAATATACAGGACAGTGTGATGCAGCTATATAATTTGCAAATTTGTCTGTGATCAAAGTAACGTTATCACACTATCATTCATGACAGATCACTGCATTCTTGGAAGATACCTGTAAAAATATCACGTTGTTAGTACACTAACTGCAAACCTATCCCCAAAAGGTGGGTGCTTTTTTGGCTTCATTTCCAAATAATCCCTTACATTGCTGTAAAAAAAGGGAGGATCTCAAGAGAAAGGTGTAAGTCATCTATTCCCACATCTGCCCTGGAGCAGGGTGTATACACCACACGTGCTGCCCTGCGTGTCATTAGCTGATGACATTACAGCCCTGTAACCCACAGCTGCACTCCTCCATGACCCTGCATTAGTCCACTGTCCCAGAGCAGCTAGGTTTCTCGGAAAACTTGAAAGGAAACATGCTGTCAACAGAGTTGCCTGGTAAATGATCCTGAGGAGGTCGGCGCAGGGCCCGAAGTGCCAAGTGCAGCGCACACCACAGCCACAGGCCTGACCCGTGCTGCAGCACCTCAGTCAGGAGTCAGATACTGCCCCTGATGGGGAAAACTGTGTCCCAGTCGTCAGCCCACTGCCTGGAAGAACGATTCACAGTTCAAATGCCCAGCTCGGTTATCTCCAAGGAACAAAACCGGGAGAAGGTGGGGCTGAAATCTACTTCCACCTCTACTGTACGTAAAAAGCATACCTCTGCAGCAAAGCTAACAGTAATCGGCTGTTTTGCCAAAAACTTTAACTACACTAAGTATGTTCAGAAAGCAGAATGACATTCACGGTATTCTTTCTTCCCTTCTCCCCTCCCCCCTCTGTCCAGAACCACCAACTTGTAGAAAACAAAAGAACCAGCATAACTGCACCCATTTTCTCTTTTCCTCTCCAACCATGGGCTAAATAATTACAGGACAGGGAAAAACATGAGACTACATATTTCAAAAACATCTGAAGTGAAAGAAAGCCCTAATGAAACACTATGCTAAAGAAATATGCAAAACTTTATGTCAGCTATGCTGTGATCATTTTATAAGGGGAGATGACAGATTTTTAGCACATCTCTAACATTTTTAGCTTTGTAAATTGATAAGAAAAGTGTATGTATAGTCTTAGTCCTGTCCCTTAAGTGTTAAATGCAACTTGCTAATCCATGTGATAAAAGGTACAAGCATTTCCAGAGCTCTTCATAGGTGAATCACCAGTAATTTAAAAGAATAATAAAGCCTAACAGTAGCTTTCATAAAAAATTAATTAGAGACTGACAGCGCATCTGTTGCCTCTGTTATCTTACTTCCCCCTTCTGGTTCAGTTGTCCTCTCCCATACTCATTTCTACCTCTTCTTGGGTGCCTCTTTCTTCTTTTGCTTCTTGTGAACCCTTTTTGCTTTCTCATGAATCCCTTCTTGCTTTCCTCCTGTACTCATTTCTCCTTTGGCAACTATTATTGCTAGCCTGTGACATAAAAACTATTTGGCATCCAGCTGCTACAGAAGACTCAGACCTACAATACTAACTAGTGAAAACAACACAAATGTTAAAAGCTTTAGGGAGTAAGATAGTTGTGAGTATAAAACTCATTTAACTACTGTATTGCATTTGTTGCACAGGAAAATCATACCAGTAAGTATCTCACTGCAACAACTGAGATTTGCAATTCACAACTAGTAAAATCCCCAGAGACAGAGAAATGGAAGAATTTCGGCAAGCAAACAGGCACTTTACCCCTTGTCCACTGTAAATTTCTACAAGTGCTGGGGGTAGAAGGGAGGCAGGATGATGACGGTTTCCAGTTTTGCCAGTGAAACGAAACTACAACACAGCAGGCTGTTTATAATGTCAGGCTACACATAAGCAAAATATTTGCTTTGATCACAACCTCAAACAGTTTCAAGACCTGACCAACAGAAGAAAAATCACTTCATCCTGAAGTTCATCATCATTTCATCTTCTGTGCAGACTACAAAAGAATTCAGTCAGCACTGTTGCAGAAGGCCCGAGTTAAAAGCGCTATCAAATACACTTTGTCCCACACTGACTTTGAAATAGATGGTAAACCATTACAATAATGGTGGGATTCACTTCATTTTACTTCATCTGCCTACAGCATAAATGTCGGCAGGTGAGCTGGCCACCCCGTATCAGACTTGCATTGCACATCTGCTTCCATAAAAGAAACGAACGGCACTGTCAGACTGCCTGTTCTCTACCCAGCGCGAAGCAGACACAGCTCAGCTGCGGACATCTGCATTCAGGGGAATCCCACCACAGCTGTCAGCAGCAGGCCACCTTTCCAGCCTAAACCAGATTCCAAGGGACTCTTCTTCCAGGATCACTGGGCTCACACTTTTTTATGAAGCAAAAACACATGATTTCTGCCATAATGAGACCCCTGTTAGACCTATTATTTACCCAGGCTGCTAGCCAGTAGCTGTACTCTTATGCTGTCTGAACTCTTTGCAGATTATGATGAGTTTATCTATTTTACAAATACAAACTGAAGAAAAACAAGATTAACATACATAAGGCATCCATGAAGAGAAGCAAGAGTCCCGGTCTATCATCCAAAGAAAATTTTTGTGACTTCACATCTCTCTCTGATCAGGTACAAGAGATGATACGAAAAAAAAAAAAAAAAAAAAAAAAAAAAAAAAAAAAAAGCTCTACTGGAGCAGTAAATCACACCCCTCTAACAAGTTTTAGCTAAATAAAGCTACGCTATTGTTTTCTGAGTCCAAAATATTTCAAATGTAACAGCAACTTTTCCCTGCTTTCACAACAGTTTTATATGTTGAAAATAAACCTCAGAAAAAAAGCTAGATCAAATTATGCACTATTTCTGCTTGTATTCCAGTTGGAGGAGAAAGGAAAAAGTTTCATTTTCTCATATGTGTGCACTGAACAAAACAAAAATATGTATGTTTCATTGGTAAGTCACAGGAAGCTACCCATACTTTAAAATAAACTGCCATAGTTGTTGAACAAAGGATTTGGCAATACTTTACTACAGAGGCACCAACTGATTTACATCTGGGAGTACTGCCAAAAGAATAGCTACCAAAAACTTCAGAAGTTTCACAGTATGAATAGCCAGTCTCTAGCCAAAGTATTTTATGATATGACTTAGTGTGTAACACCATGTTGAATTATAACCCCCTCCCCCAAATTGCTAAAAAGGGAGGTCAAACAATTCTAAAAGGTTAAAGTTGTTAAAAAGCTGAAGAAGAAACCTGAATTCTTTAAAAATACTTTCCTGTAAAAAATAGGTAGTTAACAGAAAGACATAAAGTACAGCAAGACAGTGATTCTTTAAAACACGCTGCAAGAAATACTCGAGTCTACTCCAAGCCCAGTAAACTTCTTTAGTTTAATGCACAGCTAGATCTCAGTCACTTTCTTTCACTTTGCGATCAGAATGCTCTAATTTAATAAATGTCACCTCTAAACTAGTTTGGGGAGAGAAGAGACATGAGTCAACAGCGAAAGAAAGTAATGATGTTTCTGTTGACAAACATTTAACAACGGGCAATCAACAGCAGCAAACAGGCCCAAACAAAAGCTTGCCAGATGAAGTTACACTTGAGCAACAGGGCTCCTTTCCAGAGCAGCACAGATCTGAGAAAGTATCTGAGCACGTTTAAGCAAATTAAAAAGCTCCAGTTGTTCAGGAGTGAAGCTGTTAGTCCTAATCTTCGTGGTGACACTTCCCCCTCGAATCAGAACTGGGCAGAACTCCTCCGATCAAATTACCGTGTCCTTTGCCAAACAGTCTGGTTTTGGTCTCTGCAGTCACACATATCTCGATGCTCCCACAAGCCCTTCTGGGGTACATGAGCAACTTTTTCCTCTCATCTTAAGACATGTTTGTACAGAACATGCCAAAGCACACGTCGTCTTTGTCAGACTCCCCATTCGACGAACATTAGTAATGCAAAGTCAGGACCTTCGCAGTCGGGTTACGTCCTGGAAACTTAGTTTAGACCACAAATGAGACTTCGCGGCAGGCCTGTGTGAGGACAACTGTTTCTGCTTCAGCAGCTACCGGTATTCAAACGTCCACCCTCCCAGGGAGCCACGCAAGGCTCAACGGGAAGCGAAAGCCGCCTCCCTCCTCAAGCCACGAGGACTGCGGACAACACGGCTCCCGGCCAGGCCCGCGCCGGCGCCCTCCAGCCGCGCTCCCGCTGCCCCGCCGGGAGGGCGCCCACCCGGCCGGGCCCCGCGAGGCCGCGGCCGGAGCCCCCGCCCGCCGCCGCGCCCGTCCTTACCGCAGCACTTTGCCCACCGCCTGCAGGACCATTTTGCAGCTTAGTCCAGGTTTGGGGCTCTGGGCGAGCACGGGCCGATCACCGGGGAGGCTGCAGTGATCCCCGACCATGGTACAGCGCGGCGCCGGCGGCAGGAGCGGGCGGAAAAGCCGGGCGCGGCGCGGCACAGCCCGGCGCGGCGCTGCGCTCTCCCCGGCGAGCGCCTCCGGCCCGGCCCGGCCCGGCCCGGCCCCCGCCGGCGCCGCCAATGGGCCGCGGCGCCGGGGGCGGGCGGCGGCGGCGGCTCCCCGCGCTCCGCCCCGAAGCGCCCCGCTCAGGGCGGGCGAGGGGCAGCGCGCCAAGGCCGCGGAGCGGCCGGGCCCCCCGGCTCCGCCGCCTCGCTCCGCGGCGCAAAGCAGCCGCGCCGGGCTGCGCCGCGCCGGCCGACACGGGCATCGCGCTGCGCCCGGCGGCACGTGCCCTCCGCGAGGCGGATCCCGCCGGGATCCTCGCTGGACATGGGAACAGCCAAGTTTTGCGTTACTCTTTAGGGACTGTGTCACATAAATAAGGGCACAGGCTAGTGCACAAGTGCACAGCTCAATATGCTCTGTGTGAGAAATACAATTTTGCATTATATACTTCAGCTTGGAAACACCACCAAGAGCATCGGAGGAGTTTAAAGAGAAGAAGGGTGAAAAAGAGTGAGAACAGAAGCTGAGCACGCTGCCTTGCTGTCACGACAGGTCAGGTTCCCAGAGTTAAGAGCAGGCACTTGGGTGATGGTCCTTAGAGGTCAATGACTGACCAAGCAGGGTCCCCAAACAGGAGCTCTGCAGTAATGCACTTGCAGACCATTTTGCCATGACCCTTCCCACACACAGCAATAGATCTCTGGATCAGTACTGCACATCCAGTCCCTTAGCCAAGCCATGTAACATCCCCTAACACCTACCTTTCTGACCGGCCACTGCACAGTGGCTCCCTGAAGTAGCATTTACAGGCAAATCACAGTAAAATAGTGATGGATGGGATGTAATGTGACCTAGAAAATGCCCTGAGGATATCACATTCTCACAAGCAAAAACCCATCCACAGCATCTTGGACAAAACAGTGTTTTCCCCATCTTAGGTTCATCTCCAACACCAGGTGAACTCAAAGGACAGTTCGGTAGAGAGAAACTGCCAAGGCCTCCAGCTAGTTTACTAAACTGGCATCTTGCCCTTGTGAACAGAAGGCCAACAGTGGTCTTCAATTAAATCTAGAATAAAAATGCCATTCCTACTACCAGCTGAAAGGCATTATTTGCTTCAGGTGGTCAAAGTGGACTGGAATGCAGCTGCTATTTGCACAGACCTAAGCAAACCCAAGAAACTACAGCCACAGATCCTACTCAGAGAAATAATGTGCTACTCTCCGTCCCAGTGCCCCTACACAGACAAGGGTATTTTTCATTTATGCACCGCCTTCTAAGTCACACATCCAAGTCAGATCCGTAAAGAATCAGTTAGGCCTCCACATCCTTGTGAAGTGGGAAGTATTTTTACTCCCACTTTTCAAGCAATCCATTCAAGACGGAGTTTTAATGACTTCACTGGTACAACACAGGTGTCCTGTGGCAGAAGAGAAAAATTTAGCTTTCCACTCTGCAACCGCGCATTCTATACAGATTATCGAAACCTTTGAAAAATCTGAGGCCCACTCAATCTTCTTCCCCAAATAAGAACAACTTGTCACAGTAATGCCAATAAGCAACAGTCCTGGCAAGCAACGAAAAGACTCCAGCCAAAAGGGAGGCTGTGCTTTTCTTTGTTCACCAATGAAATCTGCACAAAGAGAATTTTGTTAAAAGATCTGTCCTGAAAACAGCAAGCACGCAAGATAAAGTAGCTTAAGTTTACTGAAACTCTTGTCTGTCCAAGATAAAGAAAAATCCATAGGTCAAACCAAAATAAGTTCAGCTCTGAGGTAAATATTACAGTTGTATTAGGAAAGCTGTCCTCTGTCTGACTCTGACAGCTAAACATTTCTTCTTCAGAGACAGAGGCTTCAGTGACCTTACATGGGAGCCCAAGATTACTAACTGATGATCTGCTGTGAGGACCAGCAGATAAACAAAATCAAATTTGTAAACTTGTGATCATTTTATTTTGACCTAGATAAACAACTCACATCTCTATTCCAGATCAAACTGACGCTCTCCTGTCTCCTCCTTCAACCATATGTCTTCACAGCATCTCTTCTAGCCTTTCCTCTATCTGTGAGTATTCCTCTGTTCAAGCAGTATATTCCCCTTTTGGGCTGACTGCATGTTACAGCTTACCTGTATGAGCGGATTTTATTTAATTTGTGGGAGAAAACAGTATCTCGAGGTCATTTAAATACTCCAAAGTCATAAAGATGAAACTTGAGGTTATTATAGGAGGCACCACTTAAGCACATACGCTTTTATTTATACGGTACCAATGTACAGTAACTTAAAACATGTGCAGAATGGATCCTTGTATTTTAAAGTGAAAGATTTAGAGCACACAGGCAGACATAAATGGATTTACTTGAAAGCTGTCATATCCAGAAAGAGCAGTACTCTATCCAGAAAAGCAGTGTATTTATCTGAACACAACCACTGGTACTATCTCTAGCTATGCACATTCGTAAGGACGGGTACCGAATTTCATGAAGGCTATGTCTCAAAGATACCTGCTATTCTGGCTATTTACATCAATCGGTACCTTCTTTTTTATCTGCCACCTCAACATTCTCTGTATGTAACAATTGCTGAGTCCAACCTTAGATTCAAATGTGTTTCAACAGTGAAAAGTGCTTCTTACTATCCCTTATCCACCAGTCAAGCTTTAAACGTCACTGAATTGTATACCGAAATCATCAAGAAAATTTTAACAGAAATACCTGTGCCTGGGCCTACAGATATAACAGCATGCTTTATGACAGTGGCAGTTTTATACACATATCAGTAAAATATCACCACCATCATACACAATGAATAGACAATGGCATAGAATAAGGTCACAAAACTATACAGTAGGAAGAGCATAGCCTCATTTCCCATCATATAAAGCATATAAACATATATGCTTTAGGACAGTGATGGAACGTTTTTTACATGATCCCAGCTGCTGTCAGGACCAGAGAGAGCTTTGCGATCAATGCCCTCTAAACCCAAACTCCTTGTTAGTGCCTAAGCTGACCACCAAGCCAAGAAATGATACTTAGAAATATTATGAGTAATGCTTTGTATTTACAAACATTTTATAAGCAGCCGTCACTCATTTACTTATATATTTGCCCCCTTTAGGTTTCCATAAAAGTTAAGTGTAAAGTAGCCACCACAGAGATGCATATTAGTATCCAGACGTTTGGAAAAGTAAGCAAAGCATATTAACCCAGACAAGCAAACAGTGTCCCAAAAATAAATAAATAAATAAATAACAACCATTATTTTGATTGAAGCACAACTCCGCATTGAGTTATGAGAAATGAGGCCTCGTAAGGTCAGATTGTAAACTTCTGTTTTAAATTAAACTGAAGTTTATTGTGGGTCCCTGCCTGACATACAATGTTTCAATTTTGCAAGCTAATTGGCCCTTTCTGTTTGACTTCACTGCTCCTTGCTACTACCTAGCCAAGCAACCTCTCCAATTACCTCACAGTGCATCCCCAGTTCTCTGGGCCAAATGCTCAAAAATTAGCAATGAAAACATTTTATCATTTAACTTGCCTTTAAGCAGTATTTATACAGAGATTATATTCGCTCTCCATTCTGTCGTCATCATGCAGCAGCAAAGATGCCAAGAGAAGCTACACTGTAACAGACCACAGAGGCAGGGATTTTGGACAGAAGACAGACCGAGCTCAAAGTCAACTCAGTCTTAAAAGGTAGTATGGAGGTGGTGGTAGTGGAAGTGGGAGTAAGAGATTTCCAGGGTATGCTTTCAGCTCCTGTCTTGAAATAGCAGAAGAAATCAGTCTTCCTGACCATGTAAAGAGTTTTGATAAAAGCTTTATCAACGGTAGCCATGCACATTTCAGAAAACCAGTGCATAAAAAGACTGAGCTTAAAAGAAGCCCATTCTCAAGTGAGGAGGAGCCAGACATTTGCTGCTTTTGCAAAAGATGTGGTAACAATGACAAGTCAGTGACTTGAGTATATTATCCTGCAACCGTCTTCTTTGGTTTCAACAATACTGTGAGTTTTTTTCTGCAACAGGAAGAAAACAGAATTGGTTGAAAATACTGTCACCTAATATCATAATATGAGAAGCAAACATCTAATCAGAGCAAGAAGAGCACAATACCTCAAAATATCATCGATGCATTATAAGGAACTCCTAAGCGTTTATATTTCAGCATTTTGGAAAGGATGCACAAAATGAGAAGAATTCAGAGTTCATATCAACAAAAATGGCTACCAAAAAAAAAAAAAAAAAAAGAGGAAGAAGAAAGGAAAGTGTACACTGCTGAATGAACCAAATAGAAAAATCATGATCTCAAAGGTATTGTAATTCTAGCATGTGTGGGGGCACATCTCTTGTACTGAAATCCCCTCAAATGTCAAGTTATGCCAGGTTCATCAAGAAGCATACATAGATGAGTTTAAGAGCATGTGTGTATTGAATGAAGCAGCAATAATAGCAGCTCCGAGAGAGATATTCATACCTACCAGCACTGAATAGAGGACACAATGCTCAAACTCTGCAATAGAGAAGTGCTGTGGAGTTACTTTTTGTCATCTGCATTCTAATCAGACCTCCTGAGTTATCCTACCTCAAGCGACAGAAGCCACTCTGCAAAACACACGCTGTCAGCACACTTATTTTCTGAGTGTATATTCCAGAAGACTTTGTACTTATAGCAAGCAGATTCTCAATCAGTGAATTACACTGGTATTGGATAGAGCAAAAAGCAGATTCAGACCTTAGTCTGTAGCATCACTGAAAACTTACCACTGTTCAAAAAAAAAAAAAATCCTATTTTTTTAAAGTTATCAATCTGACTCATGAGCAAGCTCCAATATTACTGCATTGTCTAATGTGTCCTACAGGAAAAATCAACTGGAAAATATTTGCAGAGAAGCAGCTCAAATCTATTACCCTCACAAAACTATCTTCTGTATTACAAAGACTACTATCTTCCATTTACAAAGTTGTAGCAAAAGCCTAGCAATAGCTCTGGGTGACACTGAGGTTCAAGTGATAGACACAATCTAAAAGAGGAAGGTATCTCTTTGCTTTTCTTTCAGTAGGGGAGAAGGAGAGAAGAAAACAAAAACAAGTAAAGATGTGCTGTTGAAGCTAATAGACCTATCATTTGGGGTGCTCAAAAGGATGACTGTAGATACATGCATCTCACAGATCAAGTCGGAGGAAAAAGACTTATTAGAATACCTGCTGATATGCTGTATGGGCTGCTCATAGCATACTGTAAAAATTTAATTTAATTTATACCATTAGAGACACTGTTAGTTCCTTCCTAGAGATAACATAGATGCGAGTTTCATCTCAGATTTTACCATTCCTTTTATTTTCTTGCCCTAATTTTGAAGCTCAAATAGGCTGTACACCAGGGAAACATCAGTACTATACACATTTCATACAGAAAAGCTAAAATGAAAGACTCCTTTTCCTTCTCTTCCCCAAACATGCTGGACCTCAAGCTTCATATAAAGAGGCAAAACTTCTAAAACTTGGCTGAGAAATTCTCCCCAGGGATTTAACATATTCAGAACTACTCGCTACACATATACAGAACTCTCTCTGTAAGTTTTACAACACAAGTACTGTTTTCACGGACTTGCATAAATATAGCATGGAAAACAACCCTCTAATTGCAAATTGGCACGAAATTCTAGACTAAGGAGTAAAAGGTGTAATCAGCACAGGAAAGGAGGTATCTGTGTCAGCACCGCTATTGGTCAAGACTATCTGCACTTGGGTGGGAAAGGCACAGAAGGAAAAGGGGAAGATGCTGGGAGTGAACTCAGCGAGTTTTCCCATACAGCTGGAGAGCCATTGACAAAACATAAGTCTGTCTGTCTTGGTATTAGGACTGGCCTCATTTCACTACAGTAAATGATTTTATCTGGTAATGCCATATTGAGATGACAGCATGGGGAAAAAACAATTCATGAAACAATAAAGAAATTTATTCTAGAAAGGTTTTTCTCCAGGTATGCCTTATAACATATGGACCACATAGCTTACATTATGTAAGATTAAACAGTGGAAACTATTCATTGTAATTCCTGGCACTTACAGAACAATTTATTGGGTACAACTTCTAAGGAGCTCTAAGGAACAGGACCACAAAATCCAGAAGTCACAAAATTAACTTGGTTCACGCCCAGACCAAGGCATATTAGCATTCCCCATACAATTCAAAATATGCATACTACATCCTGGCTAATATTTAGTTCGTAATACCTAGCAGGCCCAGCATATATCAGAGCTAGAGCAGGCCCATAACAACTTCTGCCATGTAAATCATGCCATAAGGTACCTAACTTAAAACCTGAAACAGGTCAGATTTAATAAAAATTTCCAGTTCAGCCTTGCAAAGCTGTGTAACTACTATTCGCATCACAGCAGATGAGCCAAGGGGAGGGACCATTTTACAACTCTGAAGTAAAACCTGTTTGGTCAGTGTGCATGTAAAGGCATGTGTCAGAGGGACACAGGGCTACAGAAGGACAGAAAGGAGTTAACAAATAATTCATCACAGCGACTCATCTTACATTCAAGTTAGAAGGCTGCATTTCAAACAGTCTTGAAAGAAGCAGCATGAAGATCTTGTCTTTGAGGAATCATCAAATCCAACATGCTGCTGATTAAGCATTTACAACCATTAAAAAAAAAAAAACAGCCCTTTGTCAGCATGTTAAAATAGTGTTTTGTGAACTTCTTGCCAAAATCTTGACATTTTAAAGGACAATTCATGACACTCAGTTGACACGGTACCTACTGAAGAACCCATAATGCTCTTATAGCAGCACTGTGTTGGGCCTGTGGTACACGTATTTCAGTTCTGCCTGCATGAGAACTCAGCTGCACGCAACATACACTTCAGTAGGCCTGGCCCTCAAAACTACATAAAGTAAATGAATTTCTTGTTATTTTTTTTAAATTAATTAGCAAAATATATACCCACTTTTCATGCTTTGATTTTCTTATAAAGAAAATAGTTTACATGCATTCAGGAACCCATTTGATATAAATCTCACGCTTGGAGGCTATGAAACTTCAGGTACTTTACAAAACTTAGTGTGATCAAATGACCTAGTGATGAACCTATTCCCACAAATCAGAACTCCTTTTGAACAAAAAGTGGCAGGATAAGACAATTCCAGATTAAGACTACCACACACTTTTTAATGTCCAGGCACTACACTAACACATGCTGGAAGCACACTAGTCTAACACAGTAACAAAGCAGTAGATAAAAAAAAATGCATATGTAGGATTGTTATTTTTGTATCGTATTCATTGTTTCTAAATACCATTTCTGCAAAAGCCAAGCTGGGCCAGCCACAGAGTGAAATCACACCAGTGGCAAAACACTCATAAGGAATATCCAAAAAAGTAAAATATATAGAAACTATCGCTTCTCTATACAAAAATAATACAAAACATTAACCTAAAGTGAATTATCTCAAACTATCAGAAGCTTCCTTTTTAGGGTCAGAATACGTGAAAGTAATTTAAAAAAAATAGAAAATTACAGAGGCCATAAAAAGATCTACTTATAGAATTGTCTTCCAAATTATGGTTGGATTATCACTTTAAGAGACAAAAAAAAAGTTTATTACAGTGATATGTGTTTGCACTGCTGTAAACCCTGGTTAAGAGGTAATCATGGATTATAAGAGAGAAACACAGTAAAATAAAGGAAGCTTCTAAGAACTCAAATCTCATCAGATCAAGCAAAAAAAAAAGGTGTAAAGCACATTGGGTGAGTACTGAATTTAGAGATCATCTTAACTCAAGTAGGGAAAAAAAAGACATAGGTAATAAAAATAACGTCATTAAGTACAGATCTGACTTTGAACAACACTGCTGTATATACAACTTTTGCAATGCTGTCTTGCCCGAAATCTTGGGTTTTATCTACAATTTGTTGTTTGGCTAGATTTACACCTCTTCCCTCATAGTCCATTATAATTTCAAAAGGCTGTTTATTTACTAGGGAAACAAAGAAGAGCAATGATTGACAGAAGTGTTTCACTGTTCTGGTTAGACAAGATTGTCATTTGACATGTTTTTGTAATGTAGTAAGAAAACTAGCCTTGCCAGCTTTCAAGCAGAGAAAAACTCACACTTAAAGTACTGAACTGAAAATGAACTGTCTGCCAAGAATATTCTACATTATCTTCACTAAATAGCAGTCTCCAGCCCAATTCCATGCTCATACAAGTATGTTGTTATAATCTGCTTTTGCACGCTTTGTTTTTATATACTTTTAGTTACTTGCTTTCAGGACTATGTTCATATTAATAGGTACAGAGGCTAGGACAAAAGCGTGATAGTGGTATACTACTGTAATTCCTACCTAGCAACTGAGAAATGCTGCTACCATTGTAATTATCACGAAATGGAGAAAAGCCATTTATGTATACAATCATAATCACGTACGATCAGGAGAAAGTGTTTCGTCAAAGAATTAAGGGGATTAAGCAAAGGCTTCAGATTACTGAAAAAAGAGTAGTCACACAGGTTTCTAGGAAAACTAAACATGGTAAAAGACATAGTGTTTAAATGCTGAATGAAAATTGTTTTGTGAGTAGGAAAAAATTCTGAAATTGAATTGCTACTGATAGGATGTATGGGCATGCAAGAAATACATACGCTGTGCTAAAAGCAGAGCGGGAGCAGGACTCTGAAATTCTCAAAGTCTAACTCTGCCACTACTACTTCTGATGTGTGAGTAAAATCATTTGAGCACAGATAAATATATATCGAGTTTTACCTAAATGCAAGTGATACATATTAGCTAGAGTATTTTAGTATTTTTAGGTTTCTTTCTGGGCAGGTGAAAGAGTACTAGAACACGTATTCATCCTTCATCTGGAGCTACTTCTGCACTTTGAAGGTGCATTATATGCATCAGACTACTGGACTCCAATACACACTAAGCGAACTTTTCTCTTTGGACATACTAGTCTAAAAATGACTTGAAACTAGGAAAAATACATTGTGTTCCACTATGCAAATAGCAGCTTTCCTGTATAATTATAGTACCTTTTGCTGAGAATTGCATCATGACCAGGATACTACTAAGACGACAAACATTTAACCTCTATTCTTAGTATGTTAGAATATTTTTCCCACGTGGTTATATAACCACATACACACCCACATATGAGCAGCACCATCATTTTTTTTCACTATTTTTTACTCCAGTAAAGGAACAGTTATCTTTCACTTCAACAGCTTTATTTTTGTTATTGTTTTAAAATGAGTAGCATCATCTTTCATTACTGTTTTTCCCTTGTCTTTGCCACATTTGTCTAACTATCTGGAAGAGGAGACCATAAAACAGGAATAAAAACAATAGCATTCTGGTTCCAAAATATCCTTAAATTTTCAGTAAAATAATTAACTTTGAAATGTGGAAAAGGGACTTTTCCAAGATTTTCTCCTGATGTTTTCATAAAATGGGTAGGTGCACACCTGCCAAAAGAAGAAACAGGATGCATTTCTGTTTTGCACACGTTAACCAGAAGTCCTGGGAATAAAACACAGCAGACTGCTGAAGATACCATCTACCCCGCACAAGCTCTTCCATATGTTGGCCAGAAGTATGAAATGTACAAAATTCTTCTGAACAGATGCAGCCCTGTATCATCTTACTTATACCCACATCTCTGCGGAAGAGTCAGCCAGCTCGGTGTAACCACACCTGAGCAGGAGCCACATTAAAAAAAAGACACAAAAAAACTAAGAAATTAAATAAGCAAATGTTAACCTTGTTATACTGATTTGCACTTCATATTTGAGGTTTTGATTATACTTCAAAATCCAGTTTTTGATTTCTTTGGAGGATGGTAAAACACAGAATGCAGATTCTGTTCACAACTACTCTACAAGTTTGTCGCTGAATCTAAACGGGTTTATGAATGCTGCTAAGGGTTCAGTTCCAGCCTTCCCAATCCAACCAAGCTCTTAGATACGTTAGATATATAAAGAACCAACCAGCTTCAGAAGAATTTATGCATGTGTTTAAGTGCTATATTAAACTGGAAATCAGAAATTTTGGATCCTAACCTCTTTGAGAATCAAATTTGATATGATGCAGTTTCCTCAGAGGAGTGAGGGAGCAAGGACATGGAATTAAAGCTCGACAGGTTCAAAGAAAAACTTACTTTGCTTCCTAATGCATGTTCTATATTTATACAATGAAAATATGGACAATTGAATACAAACATTTCTAAAGAGCCATCCTTTTTTCATAAACAAGTACAGTAGTTGTTTGTTTTAATATGAAAACATTCAAAACATTTGCTAGTGCTGCTTTTTAAAGTATTAAAATATTGTATTCCACAAATTAAGCTTTGTTTTGTTTGTCTTCCTGTGCATGTATATGCAGAACCTGACCACAGCTACACTGCTAGCCCTACCACCTTTACACTTGTTGACTAGTTGTTCTTGTACATAATAGTCTCCTGGTGGCCTTTCTCTTGACAAAATTTATAAAGAAACTAGTTGAAGGTCAACTAAAAATTCACCTAACTGATGCCAGTATCTGCATCTATCACAGTTTAGATTCATGCCACAATATAAATCAGAAACAGACATAATGCCATTGGTGAGCGAAGCCCTGCCATCAGTCAGCTGAGCACAGTGACAGACACCCACTGCCCTGTAACGCTGGGTCTCCCAACAGCAACCAGCACCGCAGACCATGAAATCCTTCTGCTCTGCCTAAGGGAGGAGGGAAGGCATGGGAGGCTATCAAAAACTGCCTACTTCCTTAGATACAATTTTACCCTTTTAAGCAGCCAGTTGAAGAAAGAATAAATTGGTATGGATGCAACCGCTAGCACCATGCAGATAAGAGTACAGCTCCTCTTATCTTTCACCTCGTATGACTATTTATCTTTACTTATAATGGTTTGTTGGGGGACCTTCGTTTTAAAGACAAGACAAATATGCAATAGTTATCACATCTTCAAATGTAAATAGAGACAAGCATTTGTCAGGTAGGTATAATCAGCATTGCACACCCCTTCCTGGGGGTGACTTCATCTGTTTTAACCTTGTAGATAAACTAAATAATTGTCTCTCTACTATAGTTTTTATAGCTCAAGTATTTTAATTATTTCACAATGAGAACACGTTTTTTTGATCAGAGAAGATACTCTGTCTACACAAATACAGCGTGCTAGCAAAGAGTGGCTGCCAGCGTAGACCCAGCACTCCACATAAAAGCTGTGCTCTGCACAAGCATGTTAAAGCCACCCCTTACCTATGCTTCTGAGCTAGCTGTCCAAACAAAACAAGCTATACTAGTTAAAATAAATAAATAAATAAACAAATAAGCCCATAACTGTGCTCAAGTTTCTTCTAGTGCAGATATACTCTCAAAAATCCTCTTCATAGCCCACCAACAAATGCCAGCAGACATCTGGAGCATAGACAAAACACACATTGGTAACACCCAACTTCTCCAGTGGGTGATTCATACACATTTCCTCCAGTGGCACTAGGATCATATACCACAGGACCTACCTGACACTTGCCTGAAAAGCCTGATTTACGGAGCTTGCACTAATCAAACATGCTGCACCTGCAGGGCACAGTGCAGCCACCTACCTGCTCTCAGGGAGCCCACGGGAAGGCAGCAGCCAAGCGAGGGCGGCTGCTGCTGACAGAGCAGCTCCTGGGAGGCCTGGGGGGGGAGGCCTGGGGGGGAGGCCTGGGGCAACCAGGTGCCGGTCGCAGAATAAACTGCTCAGCCCAGGATGCTCCGCTGCTGTGCGCCAGCACACCACAGTAACCAGACGGGGAGGCGTTAGGGCCAAAACAAGCCTTCAGTTTTTGTTTGCCTCCCATCTAGTTACCCTTGCAGTGAACCCAAAAGTTAACTGGCACACTTTCCAGAAAGGCATCTGGTTTTAACTTGTATATCTGACAGCAAAGAAAAATCAGGCTTTTTTCAGTAATTTGTTTCACTGGCTGATCACATCCGTTGTTACAACGCACATTCTTTGACTATTTGAGAATTCCTGGCTTTAACAGCAGATTATTGTTCCAATGATGATTGTTACCCTTTCTCTGTCTGAATATAGCTTTTTTCGTTAACTTTATTAGCTAGATATCATTTTCACCTTTTGACCTTCTGAGAAATTAAAAAAAAAAAAATCTCTTTATGTCTTATTTCAAGGAGTCTTTTTTCCAATCTTTAAATATTGTGGCTTTTTTTTTTTTCTGTATTTCCAATTTAGAAGGGATCCAAGTGCCAGTTCAAGAAAACATAACTGTGACTGATCAAAAGATCTGAAGCTAGGTTTCAAATCTTAGCATGGATGAACAAGCAAACAGAACTTTATTTGGATCTTCATTCCCCAACAGACTAAGGGAACATTATTTCATCAGGTAATGCTGAAAGGTTAAAAATATTTCCTGTTTACGTTTCTAATACTAACTTTTAGTAATTCAGAGAATACTTCTATCCTAAGACAATAAAAAAATGCTAGTACTCTCATAGGTTTTTCTTTCCCTGCTCAAATAAAATCAGCAAACTACTTACATTCTCCAGACAGAACGGCTATAAATGTAATATAGCCCTTCTTTTATAAATACTTAATCTGCTTGGTAGCAATTAAGAACATTTCATCCCACACTGGTTGTGCTACCTTTTATTAAAAACCTCAAGGAGAAAATAACTTTTTTTCCTGAAACTCATTTTCTTTTCTTTCTAACCTACAACCACAGGAGGAAAAAAAAAAAAAAAAAAAAAAAAAAAAGTTGCAGTGCATTCATTCAAAATTAGGTTGTAGGAAACAAATGCAGAGCACACGGCAAAAATTTTATGTCCTCTTCGACATAAAATTAGCTCTCCTTTATCACTGTGTTGCTTCCACTGTAATCCTTGAATACTCTTAAGCCAAATACACTATTGATTCAAGTCAAACTATCTGACCCAAAGGACTGGATAGAAGGGAGAAGGGGAAGATGATACTGCCTAAAAACTTGAATGAGCGCAGCTTATCATCTGCTAACGTGACCATTAGTGTGGAATGCTGGGCAGCGCATTTTCCTGTCTGTTGCCTCCCAAGCCTCGTCCTCCTCGGAGCGCCCTCCTCCTTTATGCTTAGAGAAAGACGAGTGCATTCTCCCATCTTTTATGAGAAACATATTCAGACAGCAGCAATGAAAAAAGCTAAAACAAATAGTGCCCCCACTATCCCACAACAATGTCATTCGCTTAACTTCAACTATGCAACTTCTAATGTACAGAACTCAAGGAAAATACATCCATACCTGAATTCATTGAAAACATTACCCACCCTCACCCTCTTCATAAACACACTCCACATATTTCAAGGGTTGTGGAGTTGTCTGGTGGATAAGAAACAAAAGGCTTAACAGATTGCCATTATGCAAGTTAGAACTTGCACATCTCTCCCAGCTTCAACATGTTATACCTCTATTATAGTGAAAGCTGTAACAGGACTTCTTTGGTGCTTCATTTACTGCCCCACTTCCATTCAAGATAATCAACTTCCAACAAAACTTAAAAGTTCATGCTCTCTCACCATGCAACAGGAAAAAAAAGAAAGAAAGGAAGGAAAGAAAAAAAGGAAACAAAAAGCAAAGAAAAGAAAAACAGATTTTCCCCCTCTACAGTACACACCTGGTTTTGTACCATAACTTCTATTTAGCAGATTGTTGTTTAAGAAAAACAATCTGGCAACGAGAAACAGATCAGCTGCTTGGCACTCGTTCTGCTTTTGTAACCCTTTGCCAACAGCCTTGCATTTCAATGAAAGCAACAAACATCTGCTCTGCACAAACATAAATACTAGAGAATCCAAAAGCTGTAATGTTGTTCAGGTATTAGTGGATGAACACAGAGAAATAAAACTAAATTTACATTCAGATAGTCTTTTTAAAGCTTTTAACTGAAAATTTTACTTTCTAAAAACCCACCGAGCTATATTTCATTACATTGTTTATACTGGACGAATATTTAATTAGTCCCTATGCGGTCAACCCACAGGGCCACTGAACCTCCTGAGCAGTGTTCTTTAGCAGTCTCCGACTACAAAACGCTCATTGGGATCTCTTCTGAAATCCTCCAAGGACATCTTTTGGAGATGCCGCTAAGCCACTCTATCAGCTAGTTGCTTCAGAAAGGAGCATTTCTGTTTACTTCTCCTTGCCCAAACCGTGAGTTTGGGTGCTTTTTTCCACAGCTCTAGTTTTCTGCTACTTTAGCACTGTGAAGCAGCTCACTATGGGGTAAGATCAGAATCACAGGCACTTAAGAGAAACTGCTGAAACACACCTAAGGACAGAAAGTCCCTTTCACTGGACGTTTGCCTTTACAATAGTTTAGCTACTGTTAAACCACATGCTTATGCTAATAGCTTCATACGCATCCTTGCAAGCAAAATAAAAACAAAGAACAATTCCCAATTTGTGTAATTACATCAGCTCCCATAAATAAGAGTGGTGAGAGTGTATATAGAGAAAAATTCTACCTAACTCCTTGTTCCATTATTCCACTGTCAGGCTGTTGTGTTAGATACTATTGTGGGAGGAAGTCAAAACTGCTCCAGAACACAGGAAAATAATCTGGAAAAAATAAGAGACTTGGACTTGAGGCTGGAGAGGGAAAAAGCAAGGGGAGCTGTTCAGCCCACTCACGCATGTCAGAAAAAAGCTTGAGAGGACTGCAGTAGATTCCAAAAAGACAACAATCATCTCTCAGCCTTGTGGTTTTCCAACAAGGTGCTTCACCATCCTACGCACTAGTCCAACAATCAAAGGATCACAGTGATAATGAAAACCTGGGTATTATGTATTTTTTCATGAGCATGACAATGAAAATACTTTATGTGCATTGTAACATAGTTTGTTTCTGTAACACAGAAACTGCCTCATCATTATCATAATTACCCATGTTATACAGTAGATTTATTATTATAAACTTTCTTGTATATAGAGAAGCAGAAATTCACACCTTTTTTTTCCCCTGCTGAGAGAATCACTGCAAACTTACTCATCTGTCTAGACCAGGCAACATCAAGGCACAGAAGCAATCTTATTTCAGCTACATGTTTGCTTTGTTGTGAACTAGATTTTTCAGTAGATTTTCAATACATGCAAAATATCAAAAGTTCAAATTATTTACTCAGTCCACTACAGTTCTCCTAAGTAAGATGCTCTCTCGCTCCCACCAAATGGCCTCCAAAACTGCTGTAGTTGGGATGTGAGCTGGCAGGCAGAGAAAAACAGGAAACTTCAAGCTTCTAGACCACAGAAGTAACTCCTTTCAGGAGCACAACAGAGAAAAAAGCAACCAATAGTTCCATAATCACCTACAACCCACCCAAATCGTGCTTTTAATCCTTGAACAATTTTAGGAGGGCTATTATGTATTCACAGACCTCACCAATACATAGTGACCTTCTACCATTCATCCTCTATAAATCATATATAGCTGAGCACTGTGATTCTACTGTTGATTACATATAGCACTGACTGCAAAATTCTCCCAAAGAGAGCAAAGGTTAAGTAGGATTAAGAGATCAGTAACTTTTTTTACCTAAAGGGAGAGGGTGAAAACGAGACATGAACTCTTAACTGGTTTGAAGCAGCCTCTATGAAAGCAGGGTTTTTTTCCAAAAATATAAAACCTATTTTCATGGCTACTACCTTTTTATAGTAGTCTGTATCAGCAAAACTGTCTTTAAAACACATCAATTCCAATACGTACTTTTTTTCACATCCAGATACATAAATATGAATAATGTCCATAATGTACAGTGGAAAAGGACTGGAGCTATTTCTTATTCACATAATATGGAACAGTTAATTAGTAGATATGCTATTACCTTTTTTCAAGACATTCATATATATACACAACAGCCAAGGTCTATAACAGCTCCTATATGAAGTAATAGGTTCAGGACTAAAAGCTGAAATCTGAATAGCTTGTCAAAATTTGAAGAAAAAGACTTGGTATCGGAGGAAGTCTTAGGGACTTCCTCCCAAGGCACAGAGCTGCAAACAGAGCTGCCAAGCTTGCATGGATATCTCTCTAAAGTCAGAAGAAAAATTATTTTGTGCTTCTTACCCTGTAACTTTTAATTGCTATTACAAATGAATTATCATTACACTTGAGAAGAACTACGATTACTTTGTGAGTGGCTTATGCGTATGCTCCCTCCCCACTACTATTTCCTTTGTTCCTTGCAAAACTCAGTCTTCAAAACTCAATAATCTGTGACAAAAATTGATCCTTAAATCTGCAAACATGGGATTTAGGCAGCTGGGGGGAAGAGGGGGGGAAGAGGGGGCGAAGAGGGATTGACATGTTTTTCTATGCTTCAAAGATTGGGTCAAAGTGACATAATAAAACACTCGTGTTCAGCTCCTCCTATGACCCTTCCTACAGTTCCCTCTCCCATAATACTTTCAAGATAAGCCATGCTAAGCCAGAGCGCTGTGACAACCTCCCATTTTGCCAAGAGTCAAACCAAGAAACTCTCTGTAGCCTTCAGCTGTTTGCACATTCCCCTCGAGGCTGACACAGGAGCAGCTGATGTGTGTGTATGTAGTCATTGCCTGTCTTTTGTTTCTCAGAATAAGAAGAAAACACGTTTTTCCCCTCCCTTGTCTGGGAAACAGGAAACAGACACTTATAAAGGCTCTCCCACATACAGTGTCGGCAGGAAAAAGGTGGAGTTTGGCAACATTAAGATTTGTTCTTCAAATGCAGACCAGTAATTATCCTAAGGTAAGCAACAGGATGGCTGGATTACAAATATTTACCCACTCTGCTGCTGCTCTTTTCATGTGTTTTTTGTATTTCATGCAGTCTTATCCACAAAAAAATCATTTATTTTACATTTAAGTAAAAGTCACTCTTTATTTGAGTTTTCAGGTGATCACTCTTGCACAAGACTTTATTCATCTTTACATAACAAATGCAAAGAAATAAGCCCTTTATAATAAATAACCACACAAGTTGATTAGTTCTTACGCTCCTTATAACTGCCTAAAAAAGCAGCTGGACATTTTTATCCCTGTTCTATAATGAGACTATACTGTTTCTAGTGGTGAATATAGCTCCCTAGAGCACACAAATAAATCCATACTTCCATTTCAGAAAGAATAAACTAGTAACAACATTGTATTTAGCTGGGGGGGGGTGCAGGGTGCAACTACATGGATTTTCTAGGAAGGCCCATTACCTGGTAACTGTAATTTGCATGACTGGAAGGTCCAACAGAGGGACCTTTCTGTTGATCGGGTATACTCCAGGAATATATATCAAGAACTAGTAACAGAAAAATTAGCATGATAAGAAGGAAGACTCACCACTGAAACAAATTATCAGTAGGTGGTTTGAAGCTACCCAAAGAAATCCTAAAATAGCCTACTAAATCCAAAAGTTAAGTACCTATGAGACTGTTTTTTTTCCACTAGCCAGAGCCTGAACATTTCTGTGACTGGCTACATCAAAAACCCAGAAGCTATTTCATATAAATGCTTGTAGAAGGCCTTTGTAGCCATTGTCTGCAGGAAAAAAAAAAAAAAAAAAAAAAAAAAAGGAAAATATTCCAAAATTTGAATAAATGGGAGCAAATACACAAATTGGTCATGTGTCAAAAAGTCATGAATGAACTCAGTAACTAGCCTCCTTCACAGGCTGTGCTGCCCATATTAAGAACAGCTTTAATGTTTACGGAATCGGCAGCTCTCAGAATGTTTTAAATCACATTGTTCTTTGCTACAGCGTGTGCCTCCAACAGAATTTTCCATAATGTGAATAACATGCATGTATCACGCACTCCTCCATCATAACATACGCTCCATGAGTTCCAGCTTATGCCAGTGCAGTCCAAACAAGAGGTACCCTGACATATCCCCTCTGCCAGTTCTCCTCCCTCTCCTACACACCAAAATCTCCAGCTCTCCACCTGTTCTAGGAGGGTCCCTACAGAACGAGAACTCTCAGCTAGTTTTCCAGCCTGCTGACTTGACTCTCTGCTGCCTTGCCCTTTGCCATAGCAGCCTCTCTTTTCACCTTCTCTATCTCCTGATGCTTGGATCCACCTGCAAAGACCATGGTAAGGAGTCCACCATGGGGTTGGTTCCCACACAAGAAAGAGGACCAGTAAGGAATTTGGGGCAGACAAGCTCTGCGAGAAACAAACTGCTCCCAGCACAGGCAGCCTCTTCTTTGGCATTAGAGCCCAGGATGTGTAACAAGATGTGATGACTTTTACTGCACTGCTCCACTGCTCTCAGCTCCCAGATCATCTCAGAAAGGAAGGCATCAGCATTGGCTTCAGAGTTTAAGGCATTCACCAGAAGGTATTTCATATGCTGTAGCTTGAAAATGGCTACAGAAGGCTACCAAAAGATAATCGTCTGATAGCAAAAACTCTTCTGAAACAACAATCATTTCAAACTCAAATCTCTCCAGTCCCAACAATAATTGATGACAGGACAAAAAGAAGGAAAAAAAAAAAAAGAATAAAAAGAAACACTGATGACAAGAGGAAAAAAATCCCCCAAACCTAAGGCATAGTCTCTTCCACTAAAACAGCATTACAAATGTAGACAAATAGTTAAAGTTTTGAAAATAGCATTTTTTAACCATACTCTAGAACACAAAAACAAAAGGTACCTCATAAAGTGAATAGTACAAAGCACAAGTGAAAAGGAAATGCTCCATTACACAGCACTTTGGCTACACGCTTAATCTAACACAGGAGGTCGCACCGTATCTGCTTGGGTAATTCCAGAGACCCTTGGTAACACCTGGAGCGATGCAAGCAAACACACAGCTCTGACCTCCAGCCGGTATCCTCTGAAGTGATCTCTCTGCATTTTACTGCATCATACACCAAGTTATATTAACTACCTACACATAAAGCATCTGTCATCTAGTATTAGAGCACAAAACTGGGTAAAAGCATGGGACAGTCAATCTCTCTCAAAAAGCCATATTCTAGCCACTGAGAAATCAAATGATCTTAGGTCAAAAGATGGAATGAACTTGTAGAAAATCTAAATTACTTCAGCTACTGCATAGCTACTCTTCTGCTTGTTTATCGTCAAACTGCACAGTCTTTTAGAGAGCTGAAGATTTGTTTAAATATTCTTAAGTACAGCAACAGCACTCAATATTGCAAAAGGCAGCATTTAACCCCATAAAAATATTTAAGCATATAGTCAATCTACTTCTTCAAAGTATTCTATGAACAGACTCTTTATAAAAAGCACATAATATGCCCTATAAAACTACAGTGAAAGAACTGCTAAAGTCCCCTCAGAAAGCTGTACTGTTACTGTATCAAGAATACACTTACAACTAAAGACCAACCAGAATAGCAAAGATAAGGAAAAGAACGGGTCCAATGCTTTGGGGGTAAAGTAGCTGTATGACTACTACAAAATAAAGCTCCCAAGCCAATAAAATCTGACATACACACAAGGTCAGTGTGATGCTCTGAGCTACCTAATATTTCTTATTAGGATCTTTCCTGCCAATTGATTGATGCTTAGTTATCTTTAGCTTCCATCAACACTGCTGCTGTTCTCTCCCACACAGAAGAAGTTAAAGAACCCACATTTTGTTTTAGCTGAACTAGCAGCAAAATGAAACGAGTGATGTTTCATCCTGCATAGTTAGCAAGACAGAGCTTTGAGAATAGAAGATAAAATCATTAATAGGTCTTCATTTCTTGGCTTTAGAGTGGACCATAAGCAAAAGTTCCCTTGATATACCTGTGAGAAAAGAAAACCAACCTCACCTCATCATTACTGCAGGTACAGTTTGACAGTGATGCAAGGAAGAAAATAAGCTCTTGTTCTGTTGTTTTTTGTTTGGTCGTTTTTTTTTAAACCTGAGTTCATTGGAAAATCTTTTAATAAGGCTATATTTTATACACTTGTTCATTATGATCTTAGAGTGATTTTCATTTAAAAAGCTCCAGAGCATCTCAGAGGCAAGAAGGTGAAATAAACCACCCAGTGCACATCGGGCTACTGAAGCTGCAACTCACAGCAACTTGCATACAAGTTTAGAGTTAATTTTGTCCCCCTAGTTATTATTATTAATGAGCTATAAATTAGGATGTTAATAGCTTTAATGTAAAACAATGGATAACTTACCTGTCTACTTTCAGTGGGCACTTCTTGCCCTGCATACATACTACCTTAATTCTAATCCCTGACCATCTTACATGCTCCACTACACAGTTTACTTTGGGTGGAGGAAACAGAACAAGAACAGAAGGTGCCAAAAACAAAGTTTCAAGTTTCAATTAAGTGTTTTGCCATTCCCTGTTCTGGTCCACAGTTGCAGAGATAACAACTTCTTTGTAATACTAAAATCCTAATAAGAGCATTTATCACTGTCCAAAACTCTGTATAAGACCAAGGATGACAGCTTCCTTGAAGCTGTTCTACACAATTGTTTTATATCAAAAAAGTGAAACATTTTCAAAGTATACAGTATGGGGAGAAAAAAGTAGAGTGTAGAAGAATATACAGCACCCAGGAGACCTGCAACAGCACATTCTGGAGTTCTGAATTAAATTTTTGCTTCTGGTAGAAGCTGATTAAACATTTGTGAAGAGTTATTGCTAGCTGTGCACAGATAATCTATGACAATGCACATATACTCCTGCAGGTTATTCTTTGCTTTAAATACTCCCCAAGGGTAGGAGACTAATTGAACAGGCCACATTTAAGAGTATGCATTAAAATAAATGTCTTTCTCTGTTATAATCTGAGCTTTTTATTTCTTAATCACTATGCAATCTTCCATTGAAACAAATGCATTTTTCGCATCAAAACAACAAAGATTTTTTTCTGATGAAATAAAAGCTGGCATAAAGTACCATGCTTTCAGAATTACATTACAAGATTAAGTCTACACTACATGCTCCACTGATCTGACTCATTTTCTGATCAAGAAGCTACCCAAATAAATACTTGATACTTAATTTAAATGCATGTTTTTATTAAATCATCTGCAGCATTCACCATGAAGAAGGCTCAGTTCCAAATCCATATTTGGAAACAGTTCTATTAATATAATACACCAATGATTCAGTGCAAGTTCTAATGAAATCACCTCTCGGAAGCACTAAATTTATAATACTTTCCCTATATAAGGCTTACAGTTGAAATCTTTATAAATACATTGTTAAGGAATATAAAAATACATAAACCAGTCTTGCATACATGCAAAAAAATACCAGAGAAGACATATGTGAGAAAATAATTCTCAGGACAAACACTACCAGAACAGCCAGATCAAGTATAGAGGACAATAGTTACACAAACAATATCTATAAAAGAAACCCCCTTCCTAAAGGTGAAGATATACTCCAAAGATTTAGGATTACAATTCTAGAACAACATTTGGTATTTTGCACCGTATTTCCTTCTCCCTCTCTATTGGGCCAATATGCTACTACCTTATCACAAGATGGACAGCAGCAGCATTGCCCATTGAAAAAGGACATTAAAAATTAAAAATGTCAAAATGGGCTGGAATTGCTGCAAATAGTAGGAATCATCATCACCAGATGGTGATATGAAGACTAGTGTCGGCCTTCCTGCTTTGAGGTCTCTTGCTTGTATCAGTCTCCTTGTTACCACTCCCTACCTCTCTGCAGTGCTCCTACAGCAGAGCAAACAGGGAAGCATGATGGGTCTCTCCCTCAAGCAGCAGTCTGAAAAGACCACAGCAACCAGAACCAGCACTAACAAATCTTTGCAGCACAGAGTGAGCAGCAGTGGTCAAAAACAGCCAGCTCTTCTTGGCTCTGCTCTGTGCTGCGTGTGGGCAATGGTGCTAGCCTGAAATCTTGTCCTGACTGTAGGAGCTCACTGCAGCTCTTCCAAAGCTTCCTTCAATATACCCTAATATCTCAGTCCTGACTTGGAGGAGACTGCAAGGATCTCTGCAGTTTCCTTTGCTCATGCCTGGCAGCACTTACAAGGCAGGTCTAGAGGGAATTCAGTTAGTTCAGGTTCAGTACTGATTTCAGATTAAAGACATTTCAGTATTACAGCAAAATTTACTTCTCAATGTACAAAAGAAGAAAAAGCATGAAGAGCTTAGAAGAAACTTGAAGGCTGGTAGCTGTAGGTTTGGGAGGTGCAAACATTAAATAGCTATGGAAAGGGAGGGAAAAAGTCAAATGCAAAATCTGATTGCTCACTGGCATGAAAGATGCACCTTACCAAACACACAAATTTCTTCCTTAACATGGCATTCCTTCTTTCTCATAATATAGCAGAAGCCTAATACAATCTTTTTATCCTCTAAAGGGGGAAGAGGCAACAAAAGTGTTTTTGAGAGAAATTTTTTTCGACTGTTTGTGAACGATTACCTTTGCCACATTCTGCAGCTCCTCAGAGGTTGTTCTCTCTCTACACACTCAGCAGTCAGACCTTCCTCAAATCGAAAGGATTTCAGCCTACATATTCACAAATGCCTAACACTACTGAAACGTTATCCCCTACAAGCATCGTATTAACTCCCCCCCTACAAAAACAACAAAAAAAACCAACAACAATGAAAAAAGAGCATTTTAAAGACGTATCAGAAATCAGGTCATCTTTTAACTGAAGCATACTGAATGAACACACTGTCAACTTCAGAAAATGAGCGCACAAACCTATAACTAAAGCTATAGCTAAGCACAGAGCCATCTCTGCCTGAGAGCGCAGTAAGATCACGTTGCGTCAGGCAGAGCTCAGTCAGCACTGCCGGCCTTACATCTTGGCTTACATTTTTGACACCATAGAGCATTTCAAAGAAGACTCTCCAAAAACGGAGTCCAAATCCAAGGAAAACCAAAGCAGATAATCTACATTTTTGGCCTTAATGTGACAAAACTTTGGAGCACTTTCCAAGGATAACGGTCTGTATTACTACTCTTAGATCTTCCTTTATTTAATGACAGAAACTGTAGTAATTCGGGAGGACTGTAAAATAGTTCTCACAGCTGCTTCTCTTCAGATAAGATACGTGGGTGTTCATACTACTTCTGCCTGCCAGATGTGGTATTTAACAGGCTTTCATGAGCTGATTGTCACATCCTTTAATACTATTTTTTCTTACAGTTGAAACTATACTTAAGAAGAAAAAGCCTTCTGGAGCAGAAGCTCTTATTTCTACATTTTTTTTCAATAAAACGAACATATTACTTTTTCTCCTTTGTTTTGTGTCAGTGTAGGAGGGAAGTGTATAAGCAAAAAAATATATATATATTTTCAAGTTCAGAGTGTGGCTCAAAATCAAGAGTCATTAGTTAAGATCAGTGGCTTGAAGCAGATGAAATGGATTTTGAAGCCAACAATATTTTATCAGAGTTAGCTGAACATCCACTAATGGTAATATATACCTAAATATTTCTTCCTCGTTCAACTCAAATTTGTTTCAAGGCATGGGTTACTTCTGCCTTTGATTACATACATCCAACTCGCTCTACTTTCTAAATATTTTCAAGAGAGATGGAGAACAAGATTTTTTTTTCAGAAACTTCTATTTTGGAAAAAAATATTATTTCAAATTGTGGTATCAGTTTATGAGAAACAGGGAGCTACAGGATAAAATATAACCTTTATTAAAAATATAGTAAGATTTTTACTGAATTATCCTCACTTTTATATAGTTCAATTTTTCTGGGGAAAAAGGTAGCATTATTAAGGTAGGTAGACATAACAACTTGGCTGCGCACCATACAGAGGAACTGCACATAATGAGAATCAGGTACTCCTGGCAGACTTGTCATCAAAGCAGTTGACAATTATGTGAAAATCACCTTCATATACTCTTACGTCCAAGGTGAATGTAGCAAACATGATCTCCATGCATAGCAGAGCTCAAAGAGCATTTTCAGAAAGTCCTTGGAAGAGCACTGGGCAGGAAAAGGGAGATATCAGCTCTCTGAACTCTCAGTTGAGCCACAGAATCACACAATGGTTGAGGTTGGAAGAGATCATCTAGTCCAACCTCCCTGCTCAAGCAGGGTCACCTAGAGCATGTTAGACAGGGTTGCATCCAATCAGGCCTTGAATATCTCCAGAGAAGAAGACTCCACAACCTCTCTGGGCAACCTGTGCCAGGGCTCCGTCACTGTCACAGGGAAGAAATTCCCCCTCACGGTCAGGCAGAACTTCCTGTGGTTCAGTCTGTGCCCATCGCCTCTTGTCCTGTCGCACGGCACCACTGAAAAGTCTGGCCCCATCCCCTTGGCTCCCTCCCTTCAGACACTTACACACACCAGTAAGATCCCCTTCTCAGTCTTAACTGATATCACAGGCTGAACAAGAACATTTCAGCAAAGTTGAGCAAGGTCTCCTCAGCAGCACTGGCGCTACCGGAGAAGCTGCCTGCAAACAGTGCATTTTTAAGCTCTCAACCCTGTCTGACTTCTGAATGCCTAATCTAGCTATACTCCTTTTGCACTTAAAATGGTGCAGAAAAACATGCCACATGGCATTTATTCAGCAGTGCAGAACTGGATAAGGAAAGGAAGCTAAAATTATTTAACATAAAAAATTTTACTTTGTGCCACATATTTGTTTCAATGAACAACCTATTTTACATGCTGTCCAGTTTCCATGATCATGACATGGCTTTTGGATGACCGCTATTTATAAATTGCGGAAATCATAGCTTACAATCTTAACAGTCCTCTTCAGACAGTTTTTGAGTTCTAAAGCTGCACATTGATTTAGAAAATATCTGAGACCAACTGTGACTGCATAGCTTTGTCAAAATAGCTATGCCAACCAGAAGAGAGTAAGGAGGCACCATTTCGCACCTCACCAGTGTGCAAAGACTTACGCTGACTATCTGTAAATCCAAGTGCTAAAGGGACAAGAGAGAAGATTAAAAAAAATAGCATTTGCAAAGAGAAGGATTATACTAAAACAATTACAGCACGGATACATTTCACACTGCCATTAAACACAACACCAAGGAAAAAAAGGGACATCATCCAAATTCAGATGACCAGAAAAAATTGTCATCAAAAAGAAATTATGTAACACAAAGAAACTTAATCAGCACAGAAAAAAAATAAATAATAAACAAGAAAAATCCTTCTCAAGATTACTGGCAAAGTAGATTTAAAAAAAAATTGTTTACTTTCCTAAATTAACAACATTGAGAGCTTCAAAAACCAATCTCTGCGACAAATGCATTCTACTAATGAGTTAGAATCAGTTTATTTACTTTTTAAGAACAAAATGACACATGCAAACATAACTAATATTTTTGCCTAATTTTTTAAAAAACACAAAGAAGAGAGCAAAGGGATGAACTTTAGAAATTTAGGCCAACAGAGAATGTTTCCAATCAAAGAGGAAGAGTATCAGTGACAACGCAACGGTCACTTGTGACGACACTGACTTCTCCCGAGAAGTCAACACCTGCTGACTTCATTCAAACTTTCCTGAATCAGGCAAAGAACTGTTTTGACTCAACATACATTTTTTGATCCTTTAAGTACATCCGGATACAGTATGTAAAGAGAAAAAAGTTCATTTTTCTTTTAAAAGTTGAGGTTTTAAATAGAGGTTTCCGCCCTCCATTGCAAATACTAACTTACGCATTCTTCTGTGAATACCTACACAAAGTTCAGTAACTACAGTTAAAAAAATAAGCCAGTATAAAGAAGAATGGTCACAGACAAGCTGACTTTTGATGTTAAAAAAAAAAAGTAACTCCTATTGTTCTTGATACGCATCATCCATGTTTTAATATTTGAAAACACGCTTGGTCTAACACCACCTTGCCTGATTCAGAATATATGTGGCAAGTTTACCTCCGTATTCTGTGGCTGCATTTCTGAACATGCTGATTATTTTGAGGTACTCACATCTGGCTGAACAATCTACCCACATTAAAAAAAAAAAATAAAAATAAATAACAGAGGCTTATGGTTTTCATGTGCTATATTGTAAACAGTAATCCCGCTGTAACTATATTCCTGCCATTTGCAGATACCCACTTCAACAACAGTTTGTATTCATTGTACAACGTTCCAAAACACTGAGCTCTCCTCTCCTAAAGTGACCTATATGACAGGATGCCACTCCACCTGACAAGTGGAACATGATGTCCCAAACAAAAAACCCTAGAGATCAAAACAAGCCTTTCTGCTGACAAGCCAAAAGCTTAAGATGAACAGGAAAACATTTCAAGCTCTTTTTCCATTACCTTGCATTATTAAAACATCCAGGCAAGAGATAAACATAAAAGGAATTTATTTAATTAGATAAATTCACTCCTCAGCATCTGCTGTTTAATAGAGCAAAGCCCATCAGCATGTTAGAATCAGATAATACTGGAGAAACCCACAAATTCAGCATCAAAGCTCCTTTTAGATGCAAGCATTTGGGTGCCACTGGTTTTACTCACTGTAACACAACACTTCAAGCCAAACAACTACAATAAAATGTAATACCAGGTATTCACTGGGTGAAAAGAAGTGAAATTCCTTAAAATGATTATGTAGCATCTTGCAAGTTAGAACAATGCAAAAGAGATACGCAGAATTATCTTGCACAACTTACTTCCCTTAAGTTCTATACTGCATATTAATTCGTATTTAGATCTCAAATCAAGTAAATATTGTTCTTCCCATACATAATTCAAAACTAAAGAATTCCATTAACATAAGCAGTACACATCGTATTTTTTCATTCATTTTTTTTGACTCTCTAAATTAAGCTACTCTCTCAAATCTTCAAAAATTCAGCCAAAGAACAAAATTAATGCTAACATATTCTTAACTTCTCTCTATTGCAAACTCAGTTCCCCTGAGTGACAAAACTCACCTTACTGTATACATGTATATATGTACAATTATACTGTACGATAGTAACTTTCAACTATGTTTGGTTTTGTTTAGAGTCAGATAATGAAATTTTTATGACAGGCTTAAGAAAGTTAAACATAAGTTAGAAAGATGTTAGCATGAAACTAGTTGCTACTAAAAACCTAATCTGTGGTCATATTTTATATATAAAAAAATCATATTTAAAATATATAACAGCAAAGTAAAGGACCTTTATAACTGGGCGTGTGCAAGCCAGTGTAGGCAAAAACAGTGCAGAATAGCTGAACACCACTGCCAGAACATTTCCCACCTGATCTGCTTACAACACTATATCCTTCCCTTGTGCACAGACTGCCAATCGTGACCAGCTGCGCAATGGGCAGTTTAAACTAACTAGGCAGTTTTGTGCTAGTCTCCAGCTGTACTCTGGAATATAACTGGGCTTTTCGGGGATGAAGCACCAAGCCATTTGCACCATGAAGTACTTATCAAAATGCTTGCTCACCGCAGTAGGTTACAAGCAGCAACAAAGTGAAGTAATACTGCTAGACTCTCTCCATTTGTCAAGTCAGCAGCCAGGTATAGCTAAGCAGTTAACATAGCTACATGGAAGAAATACAAATCCCCTTCAGGTCAGGTATAGTGTACCAAGAAATAAAACCCGCTTCATCTGAAGATATATAATGCATGTGTGCTGGTCAAATCAAATGCAATCCCAGAAAAAAACACTTTCACTTGAAAATTCTCTAGTTTTAATTACTACAAAAAAAAAAAAAAAAAAAAAAAAAGGATTCCTTAAACAAAGAAAATATTATTTAAGCTCTTTACAGTAACTTTATGTCCTCTGTTGCTGACAGGATTTTACAGCAACCAGAGAGAAAATCAGGATTTTCAGAACCACAGAACTAGTAAGATAGTCAGAACAGTTTTCAGGACTTAAAATTAGTTAATTGTTGAGACTGACAAATTTTCAAGTCATCCTTATTCTCTACATAGGAAGCATCACTTTCAATGACTTGAGCCCTTGTTTTTATCAAAAGCATGGGGCACATTCATAAACACTTAGGAGGATTATTACCCCAAGACACCTCTTCTGGAACCGCACGATTCTAATGCCTCGGTGCTTTTACTGAGCAGGTAGTTTCTTCCACTGATAGATCAGATCCAATTCATTTCAGCACACAGACAGCTCTAACCCTCCCCCACCTCACTTATAAATGCACATGCTTTAAAAGCAATGCTACCAAAATGCTAAAGAAAGCACGCTAAATAAGCTATGCATGTTACATATTGTGACCCTCCATTACTTCAAAGACAAAACACTTGATTGTTATTTCATGTAACCTTTCACAAGAAAGAAAAATAAAGGCTATGGTTTTTGTGCAGTTTTAATGACAAAGATTCAAAAGACGATGCAGTCCATTTCTTACCCGTTCAGCGTGTATGAACCATTCCTCTTGAGTCTCATACTTGCAGATAAGAATCTTAGGAAAAAATCCAGAATGAGGAGGTTTGTCCTCTGCTTAGCCAGAACAGAGGCACCTGTTTGGTGCTTGTGCTTTCTGTTAATCAGGGGATCTCTTTCCTGTTTCTCTGAGTCATCAGTAAGGAACAATGAGAAACCGCCACTAGAGCCAATTAGCAGGAAGCCCAGAGGAAACTGTCTGCAGCCAAACAAGAGTCTGGAGGTGTAAAATATCCCCAATCCACGTCCTACAAAATCTTAGAAACCACCAAGAAAAAGCAGCAAAAAATAATGGAGGAAGGGGGCTTATAAAATAGCTTAACCACACCCTGTGTTTGCAAGAATAAACGTTGTAGAAAATTACAATTTATTGGTAGGCTTCTCTTTTCTTCCAATCAGTCTGCAAGCAGCTTCGGATATATTTCTTCTCTCCGTGAGCCCTGCTGCGACTATCACTCAAGTATTCCTCACTATCCTCAGAGCACAAGGCAGATAAAAGAAGCAGCCCTAACTAACAAATATTCAGAGGTTTGGGTTTTTTTTTTTTGTTTTTTTTTTTTTTTTTTTTTTTACACTATCAAGCTGAAAACAAGAAATGTGGAAAGGGACATACAATTAAATAGCACTTAAAAAGTTTATTTTCTTTGTAGAAACTAAGTTTAAAATAAGCAACTCTACAGTCACACTTGAAAACTGCAGAGAAGAATATCCTCTAGCGGTCTTGTCCTGGGCAGGCTGCCCTGCATAAATCACAGGATCACACTGATTAGGCTTTTTTGCTTCCTTTCCTGTTCAACCTACTGTTCCCTGATAGCTGTGAACTAAAGGGCTGCACAACTGAATTTGTGGAGGAGAGGGATGAATCTGTTACACAAACTGAAAATCTCTCCAGATAATTATTGATCATTTACTGACTGAGCAAATCAACACAAAGAGACTGAAGTAAAAGAAATCACTTGAAAACTTCTTAAAAAATGAATGTAGCTTGTGGCCTAGATAAAGAAAACCCTAAGATAGTGGGAAAACTGTTTGCTAGCCATAGGCAAAGATTAATTAATTATTTACTGCCTAAACAGAGGGAAGCAATGGGTAGGGTCCCACAGAACTTTGGCCTTGGTACACTTACTTTAATGATCTGAATGACTGAAGACTTTGTCAAACTCTGAATTCTCATCCTGATCCTGTCTTTGCGCTGTCTCCCTAAGATTTGTTATCTGAAAATATATTAAAAAAAAAAAAAAAAAAAAAAAAAAACACGCAGTCTATACATAAGGAGAATTGCTTTATTTTGTACTAGCTGCCAGAGATTATAGGGGCAGGACTAATCACCTATACTAATATAGAGATTGATTAGATCACAAATGTTGAAGGGGGAGGAAGGGAGGGGTTACAACGCATTACGAGGTGAAGAAATCAACAATCTCAGACTGTTGATTAAAAAAAAGGCAATGAGACTGAGCTGTAGGAACATCTTGATTCTGCAAGATAAAATTAATTCTTTTCAGCATCTATCCAGCCTCATGGAGAGTACAGTGTCCAATTCTAGGCATCCTAGTTCACAACACAGGTAGAGTTTGCTGGAGTCCAGAGGGCACCAGTAAGCATGATTATCTACTTCAAAGATGAGAAAATTGAGGGACGGAGACAATAAAATAGGCTTCAAGAATGTAAAATGCTGCTGTAAAGAGAAAGGAAATAATGTTCTTCATGCCCTTGCTCTATCCTTTATAAAAGACTTGAATTAAGCAAGAAACAAACCAGATTAGAATTTCTTTTTTTACATAGCACAGTGACACAGGAATACATTACTGAGTCTCCATTATTCTAGGCCTTTGAGATGATCTTGCTCTGAGGCTGGGGACTGACTAAGTGACCTCTATAGGTCTTTTTTGGCTTTACTTTTCTGCGATTTCCTCCCTTTACTAGCTGGAATAAAGAATGAAAATTGTACTGGCCAAACACATGAGACAAACTAGATGAAGCAGAACCAGACTACAGCATGCTTTGGATTTTTCCTGGGGGGGGGGGGGGAACATGTTATGATGTCCAGGACTGCAAAGAGGTACACTACAGCAGTAGCAGCATTCTGCTTTTATGATTCATCATGAGAAAGAATTACACTTTATGTTCATCAACTCTGCAAAGATCTCACCTACATGTTAGCTGACACCAGGAACTGATTCTTTGAGCAGCTATGGGCAGGCCCTGCTGCCTCTCAGGAGTGAGTGAAGGTCCAGGATGGCCACATAAAAACTACAAGTTGAGTCTTTACAGCCAACTACCTACCAGTGCTGGATAAAGCAGAGACATGTGCTGAGCTTATCAATGAAAATTCAAATGACTTACTTGCTTAAAGAATAAAAATGTTAAAGTTAATAAAGAAATCAAAAGGCATACTAAATTCTAAATTTATTTCTAAATTCAATGTAAAATGTAGGTCAAGCCAAAACTTGAAGTCACTTTTCTTCTTGGAAGCAAAGGTTTCTGGGGGAAACCTGCTGTGATGCAGCCTTAACCCCACCCTCAGAATAAATCAGTTTAGACACAAGTAATTCCCCACTCATAGGATGCATCTGACACAATAATTAAAGTGCATCTGACATTGTATTTTTTTGAATGCATACTAATGCATTCAATACTAACTCTACCAGCACCAGGGAACACAGGAGTTGATCGTGAGCTGGTATCTGATGATTAATAGTTTATTTTATAGCAATTGAATATCATTTACCAAAAATTGAACAGAAGAATCACTTTTTTTTATTATTATAAAATTGACTTTTTCCTCCAGCTTTTTTTTTAAGCTCCTTTCTGGATGCAAAATTTAAAGTGATGTTCACACTGATTTTATGCACATTTTGTTTTTACTAGCTATCTCATTTCTTAAAAATAAATTTCAGAATTTCATTGCTTCTAGCAGCTGCTGTTTCTTCCAAACTCTACCTCCACTGAAACACATCAGTGCTTTTTATTTTTTCACTCTCCCGTTCTATCTCACAGATTACAGCAGCACAAGGGTATGCGTTCTTTAACATCTCCATCTGAAAGCTATTAGAGGAAACCAGCGACTAAATATAAACTGTCCAATCAGACTCAGAGCCAGCCACGCTGATGCTGCGATTCCTAAATGTTATCATGGACAAAAGAACTTACCGCAAAAACACAGTGAAAGTCTACTTGCCAACACAACTGCTTCAGAAACAATGAACTCCTGCTTCAGAAGGGTCTTCTGGAGAAATGCATTTGCTTAGTAGAGACCAAAAAAAAACCCCTATATTTTTAGCCGATGTAAATATACTGACAATAAACTCTCTGAAGTGGGCAATTTATGGTGGGACAACATGCTACATACAAGCTAAAGTCTCCTGCTGTATTTCAAGTAGCTGCACCTAACGAAATACCTTCCTCTCTCTAGATACACACATTCCAGACAGCATTCACAAGCTAAACCATCATTACTGTGGTGAAAACATATGTGAGGAGGGAAACGACATTTATCTCTCCTTAGGATCCCTTCTAAAGAGGTAAAGCATTCTTACAGTCCATTTTTATTTCATTTTATTTCTTTCCCCAAGTAGAATCTATGTACATTATCATGGTTTATCCCAGGCTAAACATTCATCCGACTACTACTTTGCTTCTGAGAGGAATTTCAACAAGACCATTCGGTCCAGTTTTTCTTGAAGGTAGCTCAAAGCACAGTTCTTTAGATACAAGAAATTAGTATGGGTGACCTACCATTTTCATTTTTTTCAAAGTAGCAAGTGGCTGGGAGACAAGTGTTAAAAGACCTCTGCTTCAATTACTATAATAAAAATTCTCCATCTAACAAGGAAATGTACATGTTAACTAAAAAGCCAGGGACAGAAGAGAATAGCTAGTCATTCTACTACTTGGAAAGGACTACAGTACACTCAGGACTTAATTATTCATCCGGAGGAAGTTTTGCATATGAATGAAACATCTTTCTACATCTAAAAAGGAACACTCACTAGCAACCTCAATGCTCCACATCTGGTCAGGAAAGAGAGAAGACAGTGTGCCCATATGTACCCTATTTTCCAGGGCCATAGCTTTTGCATGTCTGTTAAAATTACTGATACAGCATGTAATGTTATCTTATGTATGTATTCTTGACTAATTCCATGCAATATTTCTGAAAAATTCTATCTGAATTTGGCATATGTCCCACTATTGAAGAGAATAACTTATTTCCTTTCTTCTGGAAAACTTCTACTGAACTACTGCTTGTCCTTATTTTCCATGGTCTTGCATCATAATTTACACTAAAGGGCTGGCCAAGTTAACTCCTAGGATAAATAATGAAATATTGAATTTTCACAAGCAACAAATTTGATTCTACTTGTCCACTCTGATTATATACTAATACACACTGCATATTAGCTTATACACCAAACAGGGCTCCAAAGTGGGTGAATCAGGCTCATTTTATGTATACTTAACTACTTAGCTGATTCAGTCTTAATTCAAACACTACTACTACAGAAGCAGCTTATAGGTCAATATCAATTGCTGTTAGACAAGAACGAATAAGCAAGCAATCTCTTCTAAAAGGAAGAGATAAAGAACAGAAAGCTTGGCTAGAAGACATAGCTGTAAACAATCATATTTTCCTCAAGTTCTGCTAATTCATGAAGATAGTGCTGCCTCAGCTTCAGAACTAGAGGGATATTTCTTTGCCAAATCTGTTAATAAATCCCATTTCGGTCCTCCATCTATTTGGATGAAAAAAAAAAAAAAAAAAAGAAAGAAAAAGAAAGAAAGAAAAGAAAAAAAACTTTGGGGACACTACAATGGTCAATATACAAATGTAAGCCAAACCACATTCCTAGTATACAAACAGAAACTCATAAAGAACACATAAGAAGTCTTTAATTTAGTTTTAAGAGGATATTTTTTAAGTGAATACAACAGTCAGTCCTGTCCTATAAGGCAAAGATGACACCAGCACTGAAAGGGTTATTTGCAAGCACTTCATAATACGCAAAACAGGACAGTGTTGGAGAAAGTTACAGAACTGAAATAACAGAAAAGCAATCCGCCTGGAAACGGAAAAGGGTGGGTAAGTAGTTTCTACCGGACAAGGGCAAAAGCCAGGGTTTATAAATTTAGAAAAAAATACACACCCACACAAAACTTCTCAAGTAAGAAAACCCAACATTTTTACAAGGCTTTTATATAAATTTTGCCTAATCATTCTTAATGGACATCTGCCCGTGGCTTACTACGGGAAAGAATAAGCTTTTAGCATGTGACAAATAGTCTGAACATACAAGCCTTTGGCATTCTGCCTGCTTTGATCCCCCACTTTGGGTAGTTTACTGCGAATAGGTTTGGAGGGAACGAACATCAACAGATCTCTTTGGAAGGGCTGTCCAAAAGAGTTAATGTAATGAAAGTTTGGTATCAAACTTCACAGTGCTTGATTGCATTGTTTTTAACTAATTTTAAATGGCTTTTTATTTTTAAAAACAGAAGCAGCTAGACAGAATTTAATGATTAGCTTCTGTGTTAGACAGATCCTTACACAGGGTTAACATAAGATACTATGGCAAAATAAGTTTTTGAGTTGGAGGTGAAAGTTGCCCTGCTTCATGCAGATGGATATTAAGACCAGCCAAGTGGACAACAGTTACTTACAAAACTGTGGCAAATGGCTGGAGGTGCATGAAGACCCTCATTCAGATCAGGCCCTAAAATTCTGTCCATCTCAAAGGAAAGCTCACAAAGTAACATAATAAATAGTAAGAGCAGATTGATGTTCTTGGCAAAAGCAGCAAGCAGGTAATTTAGAGCAGGCACTGCCCCTTCAGTCCAAGAACAGGAAACAACTGTATGACTTACCAAAATGCCCCACCCAAGAAGTCTTGGTCAGTATAAAAGTTCCTGCTGCAAAATTTAGCTAATGATACAATCCAGGAGAAGTCTGGATGTACTACAGAGGGAGAAAGAGACACAAATTTTTGAGAAAGAGTCTTTAGCTAAAATTAACTACATCAGATCAGACATGGACAAATCCCTGAAGCCTATGAAATAAGGAGAAAAAAAGTACTAAGATTTCTACTGTACAACTCACTTCTTTTTTCTTTATTTTTTTTTCTTTTTTTTTCATTTTAGCTAGGTAGCCTCATACTAAGTTGCTAAAACCCACAAGCGATTTTCTGCTAAAAAGAAAGTTTAAATTAGATTTTTGTTAATAATGAAGCAAGATGCTGACTCCAACATAGAAAGCTGGTATTTCACAAGTAAAATCTTTTATAATACAGATCCATTAACAAAGAAAAGGAAGAAAATTCTTTGAATGTTATAAAAGGTCTGTAATTTTGGTCAGATAACTAACAAATAATTAAAAATACAAGGTATCAAGAAATACATTTGGATAATAAGGGTATAAACTCTGTAAGAGACATTGCATGCCAGATTTAGGTCAGTGAATGCAACAAGGTATTAAGACAGCGAACAACTACTTGCTTAGTCACTAACATATTTTTAATTTGAAGAAAAAAAACATCCAGCCCTTACTCTCTGAATTTCCTTTCACACTTCATTAGGACAGTAGAGAGGCTCATAATCAATTTATTCATCTCTGCTATTACTATCCTTGCAAATTCATAGACTAACGGGACTCCAGTATGCTCTTCTTGCACCAGGGTAAAAAAATTCACTAAGTCCCAAATTCACACACCCAAAGCAGATACAGATTCTTACTGCCAAATATTATCAATTGAAGAAAGATTCTGAAGGAAATTATTTACTTAATAAGTTTAACATTTAGATGTGCAAAAGAAGATAAATCAGTCAGTCAGTAAGTTGTTCTTTCCCAGTTTCTAATTCAGATGGGTCAGAAAGCTCTGTGTAAAAATGCTTACTTGGGATGGGAAACACTGATCTACTCTTTGCAATTCACTAACCAGTAAAAACCCGGCTAAATTTCAACTAAATCCTACATGCTATTCAGTTATACATACAAGTAGAGATTTTAGTTGCATCAAATACTACAGACAATAAACATACTGATTATAAATCATATTCACAGGAAGTAAATACATTACAAGTAAGGTATTTCTACCAGTATCAGCTGAATAGTAAACAAATTGTCATCGCTTAAGTTTCAGGCTTAAATGTTATTAAAGTGTTATTAAGTCAGAGCTTAGCCCTCTCAAAAGCATGGATACAAACTTCCAGCAAACTCATTTAAAACTGAAAACACCAAAAATACCACTTCACAACTAGCAGAAAACACCTGCTGTGTTCCCAGACCAGTTATTTACATCCATATTGTCACAGGAGCACCACTTTTAACCCAACATGTTATTTGCAATAGGATTGATTTATCTCTAAAGAAAAGTTGAGTCATCATACTTTTCTCATCCCTCCAAAAAAAGAGATTTCATAAATTGTTTTTTCTATTAAACACATTTAAGTAACTTCTACCTTGTGAAACCATTAGAGTTCAAATCCTGCAAGTGAAGAAAATTACACATGTCTGGATCCATGACAGACCTGTGCCCACGCTGGCACCGTTACTGCTCTCAATTTCCATGATGTGTGAACATCTTTTACAACACCATTTACTCTGCCAGTCCAGTCAATCCAGCTAGACACAGAGGACTGCTGGGTTCAGCTCCAGGTGATGGAGGAAGGAATGCTCTAACAACTGCAAACCTTTCTGCCTCCAACAGCGCCGGCATTCCCTCCTCTCTCTATCCAACTTTTCCTTACCCATAATTTGTTCCCATACTCCTTGTATTCTTGTATTTAATCTTTCATTAAATTCCCTCTCCTACATATCTACCCTTCAAGGTCCTGAGTCAGCACAGGATCTTTCAGGTTTTCAGGTGCGTGTCTGACAAATCAGAGGGCAAGAAGTATGAAACACACTTAACCATAGGTGACTTCATCAGCTTTGACCACCTGCCTTTCTTTAATTACTTAACTCCAACCTGCAACTTCATCTCCTTTTCCCAGTTACATCAAATTCCTTAAGAAAAATCTTTTAAAAAGCTTAGGAGAACTCTGTACTTCTGATTAAATTCAGACCCCAAGAGTCACCAGAATAGATCTTCAATTGATTGCTGTGTTTCCAGACCAGTTGTTTACATTCACATTGTCGCATGAGCGCCATTTTTAACCCAACATGTTATTTACAAATTACCTCACATACCAACAGCTGAAACCCTATTTCTGATTTTTAAAACTCAACCTAGATCATCATGCAGAAAATGATTCACTTGCTATTTTTTCCTTCCGACAACTAGCTAAATATTCTAATGGGATTTATTATTAAACAAAAGTATACCAGACTCTCCATGTTCTAGTACAGTAGTGGATTGTTTGCTTGTCTTGGAAACAAAAAACCTTAACATATTGCTGCAATGCAAGATGAAGCTCAGCTCAGAGCAGTGAAAGCTAGAAAGGGATGTAACTGTACATTTGCTTTAAAAAATTGCACATATTACATTTATGTGGTGAAAAGCTTTCTTCTTTTTAACTGGTGAAAAAGAAGATCTTCAAGTATGCATGAATCATTTCCAAAGCATTAGCCAGTTTTTGTCCTTTTTCAGATTAACAGTTCTTATAAAGCTTTGCTTCAGGTTGTCAGCATTTTTGGCAGCATTTTATTGTTCTCATACACAGCACTTACATTACAACATACACCAAAAAAGTCAGATAATCAAGTAAGATTCTTATCTCTACTTCTGAAGTTGCAGATACCTAATGAATGATTATGAAAGCACCTATAAAACAATATAAATCCATGACCAGGGTCTTTACCCTGATCCTTTAACATTGCTGTCTCTTTCACTTTCCCCATCTCAAAAGAGTAACATTTTATATTCATGATCAGATTTTCATGTCACTGCAACACTTGCACAACTGTCAACTCAGGTGATCACATCTGATTACTGAGCAAGATTATTTCAAGTTCACACACTGCAGGGTTCTCCTCACACATGCATTAAAAGCAAGCTTACTTTAAAGGCCAGCTTTCCATTCTCTTCCCTTCCAATACACATATTTTGGAAAAATCACACACAAAAAGAATTACTCCCCTCATCCGTAGTCACTGATCAGCAACTTCACTGTTGCAGAGAACCCATGCCAACAAAAAGACAGCTTATACATCGAGTCCAGCACAAAGCAATACATTATGAGAAAAACATATGCATTTATATATGTCTGTATATATTTTTTTCTAATGATTTTGCTTTACAAAAGTCTGCAAAAACTCCATGAGAAATTTCACAAAAACTCCATGAAAATGCAACTGCAAGAGCTGGAAAAGGAAAAGTGACTGCAGTAGGTTTTGGCTAGGAATAGCAGAAACGATCAAAAGTGTCATAATATCTTCCTCCTATGTCTTGTCCTTCTGTACAGAAACTGCAAAAAGATTCATTTTAAAGGGTCTTTTCCATACTCCTTTTTATGACAGAAGTTCACTGCCATGAACTCAACATGCTTCTTAAGAACAAAGGCTTTTTTTTTCCAAGCATGGCTCAGCATTATACTAAACTACCTCTACGTTCTTTCCTCATAATCCAGAGAAAGATTTGCCTTGTCCATGTTGTCATACTGCACTGTGCTCCAATTACAAACATCATGGTCCAAAAAATTGTTACAAAATTTCTAAACTAACTGTTGCTGAAGTGACAGTGATCTAAAATCTTAATATACTACCATATATACTACAATAAAAGAGATGTACAATAGGAAAACAAAGACTTTCCTAAGACTTTTTTATTTCTTCCTCAAGAGAAATATGCATTTAAACCTGTAAACGGGTATTTCACCTTGCCACACTATGCAGCTATACACTCAGTTATGGAGTTGAAATATGTTGCTGGAGAACAATTTAATCTGAGCAGAGTTAACCTTCACCTCCACTAATTACAGCTGCAAATGGTAACTGCAGCAAAGCCACTGAAATAATTACAGTCCTGACCGATAATACTGTACATAATGATATCAAGTCATTCAGAGGGAAATAAAAACAAAAAAGAAACCTTTTGGCAATAAAGCTGTTGCTGTGAGAAGATCTACTTTTTCCATTACAAGCACAAGTCTGTAATATTCATATGCTTTTCAAACTCAGAGCTATTGATCAACACATAAATTAGCAATTCAAGACTAAGATTTCTGTCAGTTAGGTATGCTGTCTTACCTACACGATCCTACCCAGGAAATCGTATTAAACTTTGGGCTAATAGGCTAATTTACAGAACAAGTAGTGAGGAACCTGGAAATTACTGTCAATGAAATGACAGTAATTCACATTCCACACTTCCATACTCTTACTTACCATGCCCTCACTACCAACCTTCAAATCAAAGCTTTGATCAAACCATAAACTATCTGCAGTGATCTCACTGAGAAAGCTGCCACTGCAAGTAGCTGATCACCCTAAAGGTAAAGGTGACCACTGGTCACTCTAAAGGTCTGCAGCTTTTACACGACAAGATGTGTGATGTGATTAGCTGACATTTCAATTCCAACAGGATGCAAAAACATTGCCATCTTTGTAACTCAAAGCGGAAGAATTTTGCTCTGCAATATTATAACACTTATTAGAGCATGCAAAGGGAATGAAATACTTTACTACATGAGAAAAATCAGAATATTGTAGGGAGTGTGTATTCAGTTCATGCCATCATCTGACCTCACTGCTGAGGGAGCACACCATGCTGAAGTAATACACAACACAAATCTTTGCCTTAGCTCAAACACATCAGCTTCAAGACAAAAATTGAGGCAACGTTAGTAACCTTTCTATCTTCCTATCTCAGAAGCCTAGTGTGCTAAGAGCTACAAATTTAAGTGCTCCTCTCTATACGGGAAGAAGTCCAAATCATTCAGATATACTATGTACCTAAACTAAAATCCCCTCATACATATAGGCAGTAATTGAGGAGTTTTTAGGCCTCGAAGGAAAGGCTGTGCACCTCTAAGTACAGCGCAGAGGCTTTCCCCATCTGACTCTCATCCCTACTACTACTGTGACCTACAAAACAGTAGTACTAAGCAGTGCCCCTCCTCCATTTTTTCTATGTCTCAGACACTTCCTGTCTCCACTGGCATTTATTTTCAGCCCTCAAGATTCCTTTCTATATGTTCCAGGAACCCTCTAGCCATCCTCTGTCCAGATGGCAGACTTCAGATGAAGGGAACAGGGTCTTGGAGAGTCTTTTCCTGGCCTGCTTCTCAGCGGCCTGCTGGAACTTAGAGACAGACTGAGTCTTGCACAGACAAGGCTCTGTTGCACTGCGAAAGCCCTTCAATCCCCCTCTCAAGTTTTCCTCAATGCCCTCTTTGTCTTCAAACAAATTTGTCTTAAACCTTTTAATGGCCTCTGCTTTCCAGGGGCATGCTTTATACAATCTACTCCCTCCAATGCCGCAAAAAGCCAATAAAAGGGCAAAGGAAAGGAGTCTTAAACACTATGATAACCAAGGCCTCAATTTTTACTACGTGCAAAGCAGATGCTGTTTTGACAAGCAGATGCAGAAGAAGGAGCAAGGTGATAAGCTTCTGTCCTGCTGATCCCTGTCCACCTGCAAGAGATTTTCAGAAATCTGACAAAAGCACAATAATTTACGTACTCAAATTCAACAAGGACCGTCACCCTGTAACAAACTATTTTCAACCTATGACCTCCCTGGATAATTAATCCTTTTATCTTTACACTGGAACAACAGAATCAAACAGTTGTACTGCTGCAGAGACGTCTTAGTAAAGTACAACACTCATTCACACATAAGCATCAGAAAATGACTTCTAAATAGGTCTTATCTTATCCCCAAATGTCTCAGTTTTGCCAAAAAGTATAAAAATGCAAACAATATTTCATGTCCAACTGATACCACACTGACCAATGGTTTCATAAGTTTTAATAAGATTTAGGATGCCTTTAACTCCATTCAAATCAAAGGCTATGACATTATCTGAGTCATTATTTGTATTTATGAAAAAATACTTTTAAGATCCAAGAGAGTTTAAATAGGAAATAAATAAAGCTGGATGCTATAAAGCAGAATATATTTGTGCATATATATTAAAAATATAAGTGTATGTGCATATTTATATATATAGTACAGAGAGATTTAAGTATAGAATATATTTAAGTATAAGCTACTCTAAAATCAAATACATTAAGCAACGGCTGTTCCCCAAAGACTAGAGCAATCAGGAAGATACTAATGTAGGTCTTGGCTAGGAAGATTCTCTTAATTTTGGAAAGCAATTGCAAGAGAAAGAACAAGTTGCAGAACTTCAGCAAAATCCTGTAGGCTAGGGAGAAGTTACGGAGAAGCTGCTGCAACAACACAGAAAACCTCCCAGTATTAGGTAGAACCTTAAAAATCCAACATCTTAAAGGAAGTGATCAGAAAAGTGAAGTAAGTGAACAGAGAATTAGTCAAAATGTGAGCTTATCTTCTGCAGGTTAATAGAAAAATGCATCTTTCTGAGAAAGGAAAAGGAAAAGAAAATAGCAGCAATATTATGTACTGCAGTGCCATTATCAAATCCGGTTTTCTTTAGGCACTGAATATCTCTTAAAACAAAAGTGTTCAAAATGGTAAGCCTGAAGAACAACAACTTGACTGAAGAAACAGTAACTATCTCCTACTGTTCCTTTAAGCACACGCTTGTCATAACACAGCTTGTTAAAGACATTTTTTAGGTGAGAGAACTTCTTCAGTCTCATCTTGACTAAGAACCATAGAAGGAATATTTTTCCTTCGGGAAATTCAGCACTCCTCCATGATATGGTTCAAAATCCAAATGTTATGAATTCCCTGTATTAGATACCCTGGCAAGATATATATTTTTTTAAAATCAGGTGTACCATATTTTTATGTTCCATAAAATTTGTTCCTTCTTAGAATACAATCTTGTTTATGCATTTCTCTCTGATGGGCTATTAAAGAAGCATATTTCATTACATATAGTTCAAACTCATACACAGCTTCAATAACTTCTTTAATTGAAGGTGTGTTCTATTTGGTCATTAGGGCAATATACTAACTACATGATCATATCCACAGCTCCTCCCAGGAATATTTGGGATCGTCCCATTGAGGAGATTTATCTGCTGTTATGAAGCGTCTACTGTGTGATTTACAGTCATTTAACATATAATAGCTGTAGCTGATGAACTGGTTTTAAGTTCCTGTTTTGTATCCTCCCTTCTTTAGTTTCTCAACTGTTTAAAAGGTGTTGCCTCTCAGAAATGATTTTCCAGTTTATATTCAATTCACGACCAATCTATGTTCATCCACAACCAACAGCTGGCTAGCCAGTATTGAACATCACCTAATTCTGTGAACTGAAAATACAATCCAAATTATGTTATTTAAAAAAGAGATCAGTTATAGACTACTTATAAATCTTCGTTAATGTGGGCTAGCTAGTAGAAAATCAAGACCATTAGCTAGTAGAAAACTAAGACACTTAGCTATACAGTCAATACAACATAAGACGACACAGGAAACCACCCCACTGTGATCTGAGACATTCATCCCTTCACCACTGGAAGGACTGACATTATTAACTTAAATCAATGGTTTACTAACCAGACACTTAGGTGAAAGCTAGAAACTTGGAGTATAGTTTACAGAGAGTAAGCAGACAGAAATCCAGCAATTACGGTGTGAGAAGTTTGGCTTCTGATCTGAAGCCAAGCCATCTGATAATGGTACACAGACGGAACGAGAGAAGGCTACACAGACAAGGCCAAGGGAGCAAAATTACTGAGGGAAAATGAGGAAAGGACAATGGATGCAGTAATATCTGATGAGAAATCATGTATCAGGATACTTCAACAGAGAGAAGGAACAAATACAAATGAATACATATTATGACTGATGGAGATGACAACTGCTTTACATGTTAAATTCTATGTGGGTAGCCTTTAAGGTAGGGAGGCAAGTGCACATGCTGAATCAAGCAATTACAATTAAACTGTGATAGACTTAGGCCTCATTGAATAACCAAATAATTTTGCACTACTCTTCACACGGAGAGACAAGATTTTGTTGCACAGGAGGAAAAGCATTACTTCCAGATATATGCATTTGATTCTGGCTAAAGCTAGGGTTAGTCTCGCAGGGGGTGTCCCTGCTTAGTCTATAAGGAATATTCTCCTTGCATCACAGGGAAGAGTTATCTTCAAATCCAATGCACAGAACTCTAATACCAACTGTGTCAGAGTACATTGCAAGCAGAACAAGAGGATGAAGATTATATTGTTAATCTCTCGCTTTTGTGAACATCTAAGTCCAGTAGCAACATGAAAAATAATGTAAAATAACCATACAGAAGAGAAAGTAATCCTATAGATTAGAAAACTTGAAAAAGTAGATGCTTAAGCCACAGGCAGCTTTTTATGGACAGTAGCTACCTTCCCAGTCATGATATCTTCCACTATTATTCTAAAAACTCATTGTATCACCTTTCTCTTTTTGTAATCTGCAGTTGGATTTTCACACTGATGTGAAGCTAAAAAAATGACTAAGTTGTATTGCTTTCAAACTCTATTCTGAAAATGGGGCCTGCAGAGAAAAGAGGCAGTAAAGGAACTCAGCTAAATAACTGTCTATTCCATTCTCTAAGGCTAACAAGGCTACGCTTAGCCCCTTTCCATGTGTATTCCTTGGAAGCATCTGATTCAAGATTGCTATTTTGACATTTTCATACCAAAGTTTGATTAAATAAAGCAACTATAATCTCTTGGCTAGTACGTGCTACGAAAATGTTTGCTCTGAGACATTATTACCAACAGAAGAATGCCTCTGAACTGTCTGCTCATGGCATTTCTGTTACTAGCATATTAACCATAAGTAATATAGAAAGTAAGTATTTATTTCTAGTAAACATATCCTTAGTATCCTTGCTTTCACTATCTCCACCCACTGTGAAACTCCCTGCCAGAATCACTACAGTTTCTGTAAGTATAAGTGAGAAATGAGTAATTCTTTATCCAACACTCTGTAGTCAGTAACTGGAGTCTGGAATTGACTGCTACAGAGCCAGTCACTATTACAAAACTTCAGGATTATGCAAAAGTTCTTATCCAAAATATTTTTAAATAGCTGATCCTGATACTGCTTTCAGACAAGAAAGTGATTTTTTTGCTAGTGCTGGAAGACAAAAAGGGTGGAGCACTTCCTTGGAAATTGGTCTTCCACGTCGGCAGAAGGTGTGGGAGGGAAGAGTAGAAATTCTTGCCCATACACAACCACATATCCCATAAAAGCTGGGCAAAAGGACCCATGATTTCAAGTTCACTCCACCACCCTGGTTCATATTACTTCATTTTTTTGCTAGTTAAATTTCTATTCCAAGGTTGTGGTTCAGAGATCTAATCTAACATTACATTACAAGGCAGGGTTCTTCATAAAACTGTCCAAACGGCCTATACTGTTGGATCTTCCATACCAACAGATATTTCTATTCAGCTAGCAGTGAACTGATACTTGAACATCTGGCAACTGATACTCTGAACATCAGAGGTGAAACCAAAAGAAAAAAAAATTAGACAGTTTTAAACAAGCCAATAGAGTGACAACATCTGAGAAAAACTAAAGTTTAAAGTATAAATCTTAATTTGGATCTGCAATAGATCCAACAGAAATACAAGCATTAGAAACTGGTTCATCCACTGGCCTACATGAAGCCTAGAAACCAGCAGTAGTCAATCTGTCCAGAGAGCCTTTTAAATCATTGTAATTAGACTCATAGAACCCCTGTTTATGATTGCATTTGCTATATGCTATTTCCTGTGCTTAAAACTAGAGAGATAAAAAGATCACCAGATAGCAGGGTAGCAAAATTAGGTAAGGTAAGGAACGATTTCTGATTAGCAGATTCTGTCTGAGTCCAATCTGGTAATCTAGTGAGAATCCTGAACCACAAAATGAAACATCATAACCAATTTCTTATCTCTTGCTTACTGGCACACCAACTGCAGAGCACAAAGAAAATAACACAAATATGTTACTTCAAGAGAATGTTTCACAGCTTTCAACTGCAACTCCTCAAATCAAGTATGAAGTGACAACATATACCCTACAAAAATACTAAATTCTCTTGGTCAAAACATGTTGAGAGTATCAGTTTACTGAAGAAAGGCAACAATGAAATAATGGTTACAAAGAACACTCAGTAAACTGCATCTTCTATCCTAAAGTGTTATTTCATACAAAGAGATATGATAAATTTACACTGCTAATATTTGTTATCATGATAAAAGGTTAGCTTGAGGCAGAAAAGGTGGACAGGAGAAACACTTAAATCTTTGGTTACTTCCTCCCTCCCGCCACCCCCTATCCAATGCTTTTTCTCGTCTCCAGCCAAGGTCTTTTCCAGTTTCTGTCTGCATAGTACAAGTTCATGTCTATACACGTCTGTGCTAGCTAGTTAAAAAATAAAACTGTCTTACCAACAGCGGCACAATGAGCAGATGATGAATTCCATTCCAACCAAATTAACAGCAAGGGATTTCCAATAAGATGGTGATAGAGTAAAAACAGGATAATAAAAGAAACATAGGAGCCAAGAGCCTGTGGCTTCCTAAAAACTGATTACTGAAGCAGGGCCTGAAATACTGATAACACTTTTCCAGATTTCAGCAAAATGCAACTTCTAGCATGTAAGGGAAAAAAGAGAAACACGTTCCCTTCTAGAGAAAGGTTTTCAATATCTTACTCTTTAAAGATCAGCTGCCCTAAAGAGAGGAAAGTACTGTCTGCCTTTCTATTTTCTATTGGAGTAGCTGTTATCATAAAGTTTCCTCCTCTTCTTTCACGGCAAATCTGATAAATAAATAAACAAACAAACAAATAAACAAATAAATAAATAAAAACCCTGCTCACATTAAATGAAGATTTAGCTAGCATTTTATTTATGCTTCTTTCCATCTAGTTCCACCTGCCTTCCAAATCAGTTTGGAAATAAACAGTAATTCTAGAAGAATAAATAAGTAATGAGAACTATTTTTTCCAGTCCTTCCTTCCTTTCCTCTTCCACAACATTAATTCCAATGACTCAATATGCATTAAAAAAAAAACCAAAATATCTGCTGAATCCATTGTCTTTTTTCCTAAAACCCACCTACTTTCTTGAAAAGCATTAAAATCATCAGTTTATACCTCTTTTAAGATATCAGAAATTCCATTCATCTTTCTGCTTTAGTCAACAGGCAGAAATACCTAGATATTTTATTTCTAGATGTGTTTATTCAACTGACTCCACCTTGTGGAAGATACCTATAATATAAAAATAGGCTCTGGAGGAAAAAGGATTTCAAATGGAGCTTACCTTTAGTAAGATATTTGATATTTACATGTTCGCATCAGTCACCTAGTAAGACCTACACCTAAATGCTGAGGGGCAGGCAACCAAAGAATACCGCAACCCTACCATAACAATAGACAAATGACAAAACTTAACCTTTTGTGACAGCAGAGTGACCCTAATTCACACAGGCATTCTGAAAGCTATTCACAATCCTTCTCCAGCCACCTATCAGAAACACTCAAAGTATAATGCCTGCGTTCAGCCATTCCTAAAAGCTTGTATTTAGAAGAGCATACAACAACCATATGTTGCCTAGAACCTATTTGTTGGAATTTAAAAGAAAATTGAATTAGTACTGCCCTCTAGTGAAGAAGACCCTGCACATGAAAAATGTAGGAACTTTTATATCATTCTAGTTTTCTGCTTCATATCTATGCCTTGCTTCTCCTCCTTCTGCGTAATTCTTTCTATCATTCAGGATTCTATTTTGTCATGTTTTTTTTTTCCTTCCATTTCTTCCCCATGAGGGCTACAAAGTCTACAAATAGGAGGTTTACAAGTTTACATACTGTAATACCGTATCAGCACTAAGGCTCAAACCAGAGATCAGTGTTGTTGTACTGAAGCACTGCACACGCAGGCTTCATATTTTAAGCAGGCAAGGTAAGAATAGATGAATAAATGCAAACAACCAAAGAGAACACAAACTGAGGTGTTCCAAAATGAACCCAAAAAAGGAATTTAAAATTTTCCAGGGTCATGAGATATTTTGTATAGTAAAACCAAGATACCTAAAGGACACAAACCCAATATTAATTCAATACTTGAATTTAATACTTGAACCTTATAATGTCAATGTTTGTACTTTCAATCAGTTGCTCCTGTTTAGGATTTAGATGATTATAACAGCATGAAACTCTGAATAACTTAAGTATTGAACTACTATATAAAATCTAAAAGTGAACCACTAACATCATAAAATTAATCTGGCAGTACCAACACTTCCTTGGAGTACTAAGGAGCATAAAGCTTGAACTGCTTGAATGCAAGGTCTGTGAATGTGTAGGAAAGATGTAAGCATATCACTCAAAATAGAGGAAAGCACGTCATTTCATAAGCATGTTTTCTGATGCCCTGAAGCTTGGAAAGCTTGTATCTCAGCCCAGAATACCCAACTGGCAGCAGCCAGCAGAAAAATTTCAAACTTGGTGTGAGAACACTCTGTGCACTTCAGCAAGTTTCCATAGCTGCAGGCTGATTCCGTTCCCTAGAAATCATCCAGAACCCCCCAGCCCCATCGCAGTGCACAGACCTATCCAGAAGCACTGGCACCAATTGGCTGCAGAGGGAGCCCTTTGCCTACTCTCCCAGCTGGGTATCAGTGCGGTCAGCTTGTCATAAAAAGTAGGTAACCTCACGTTAAATTAACAGAGTAATTCGGAGTCCAGGGCTCAGTTTCACTTTTCAGCAATGATCATACCAGAAAAAATGAAAGGGTGATTACTCAGTAGTCAAGGTGAAGAGTCTGATCCTTTGCTGCAGAGTACCTTCAGTATCTTTTTCTTACAGTGGTTGTTAAACAAACTCTGAACATTAAAATAATAGTTTGTTTTAAATTCACACTGAATGTTACACTGTTCCAGTTCCTTCAACTATACTAGTGCTAACTCTGAATGACTTTTCTGCTCTACACAATACTGTGGGAAGGACAGACTTTCTCTTTGCAAAGAAAGTAATCAAACACATCTTCAGGTGTTAAAGGCACATTCTGGTTGCCTCTTCTGACACCCATAGAGGAGTGTCTGGCTTGCACGGCAGACAAACAAAGAGACCTTTTAGTGCAAAAAAGCTAACCTCTAACTGCAAGAAAGAAAGATGTTTGCAGCCTCTCTGAACTCCTCTATACTTTTCACTTGTGATGGTGATTTTGCACAAAAAAAGAGCCTAGATACTATAGCAGCAAAAAACAACATTAAATACATGAATAAACTAAGAAAGAAACAGAAGAAATTAGATATACTTCATTATGTAACCTGAAGCAATTCTGCTCGTCTTCCCACAGTGTAGCCTTTAAAATGAAATTATCAAGTCTTAAAACAAAACAAAACAAAACAAAAACCAACCTCTCTCTCAAGCAGCCTTTATTCCAAAACATAAAAGCTTACGTTAGCTTTTATACTTCAGGGAACAGAACAGGAAAAAAGATTACAATCACTGGTAACAGAACAGTGTACAGATGGGAAGGCCAAAAACTCATTACTATAAGAACACTAGCAAAGTGAAGACCTTAAAAAATTGGCATACCAAAGTAAAGGTACCTGTCATCACAAGTACATGAAACTCTCTTGTTTTAATTAAGTTTTGATAATTCCCCTTCATGACAATTCAAGTTTCAGCCCCAAAATGGCATCTAGTATATGGAAGTTTCAAAGCCACATATTCTCACTCTGAACCCTACATGAACCTAACAAAAGGGCTACTCATCTTAAACTATCATTTTTCATGGAGAAAACCCCTTTTTTGCCCCGATCTTATTCAGCTATGCTTGTAAGTAAGTATCAGAAAGTGGTTGTTTGGATTAGTTTACTTACAGCACAAATCAAGAATAGACAGACAACATTTCATGATATTAAAGATATGCTTCATTACAGTGGCACTGAAGAAATATACTGAATCTCAAAAAAAAAAAAAAAAGCAGCAGCCTTTGTAAATTTGTTTTTAAGAGGAAAGAATATATCTAAACTTCTAAATAGATGCAGACAGATTGTCCTGTGATAGCAGGTATCAACAACCAACTTAGTCTAATATAATTCAATGCTGTTAAGATAAAGCTGAATAAAGAATATTTTAACATTTTCTTTCCTTAGAAATCAAAAATGTCTCAGTGAGATTATCTGTTTGAAAGCCAAGAGTGCTGCCACATGCTTTGTCACTGTAGCAGTATACTCCTGCTTGGCAGCCTCATCATGCTTTATCACCCCTTTTACTTCAGCTTCTATATGCTTAGTTTCTTTGGCTGGAAGATACTACGCTTGCTGAACCACTTGGACAGCACACATAAGAAACAGCCATTGCATCAAAAAGGCCAGCGATCAAAAGGGCCAGAAGGAACTGATGTATAATTTCTTAAATACACAACTCAACTTTCAATCAGATTTAATATTCTGAGGAATAAAAACTTATTCAGACCTTGAATTCTCTTTCTGCATATCCACTCAATCATGAATAGTTAAAACAGCAAATCTTCACTAAAAGAAGGCTGGACTCAGCCTGCTGGGCTATATAATCATGTGCAAGTGATCTTATTACAAGAAGAGTGTCACAGGCAGATTATTCACTCAAAATGTTAGAAACCACATGAAATTCATGCCTGTTTCACTTCACAATAATAAAAAGAAACAAATGTATTCATCTCCAATTTCCATACAAATTACAACTCTTAATGACTAGGGGCACAGAACAAAATGCATCAATTTGCCATAACGATGCAATCTGACAGTAATACGTACTGTGACCTTTAATCCATGTAGGCCTCTCCTCTATGTCTAAAAGGAAGTTAGGTTAGCAAGTACGGACTGCAATGACAGATTTCACGAGCCTCCCTGACGAGTCTTTCTGTAGGCTTTCCTGCATCCTTTCTGTAGCATTTAATAACCAACGACATCAAGTAATACTGTTGCCAGCATCCTGACTGATCCTCCTTGTCTGAGATTTCATGCATACTACAGTTATGTTTATTGCGTCTGCAGCTCTCAAACACTAAATGCAGGAAGATGTAAACCTAAGATCTTTCTGGCAAAGGTGGTTAAGGAGTTAAAAAACAAACAAAAAACCCACAAATCTTTGCTTACAATATTGTGACGAAGTTTGACCACTACACCAACCAGCACAAGGCTCCCAATGAAAATTAGCTGGTGAAAATACTGAACACTAATTTCAATCACTTTCTTGAAAAGTGGCACTGGTGCAATAGATAGAAATTACAATAAAAGTGATGGAAAGTAATTCAGAATTCACTGTGGATATATAATTATACGGAAAGGAAACATTCCTCTCCCTAATTACTATATTCACTCTGACCTTAGAGATCACTTTTCTTTCCTGAAACCTGAGAAGACTGATATATTGCAGAATGTTATCCTTACCCAATGCTAGAGAAGAATTGTAACCTATGTAGTTGAACGGGCAGACTAGTCTACGTTTGGAACTTCCACACATACGTAGATAAAATAACTAAAATCTCAAAGCCAGCCAAAGAAGAACTGCTAGCAAACTTAGTTGTTGTACCTGATACTCTATCTGTGGGGAATGCTCAACTCCTGAGTGAGCCCCTTAAAGAAAAAAAATCTGTGTTTTGGTTCTCTGGGTATAACTTTTGAGAAAGACAAGCAGAAAAAAAAAAAAAAAAAAAAAAAGTAAATACATGTAGCCTGCAATGAATATTAAAAAAAAAAAAAAAAAAAAAAAAAAAAATCTGGCTTTTCTATGCACCTGGAAAACGTAAGCATTTTTTGGATTTACTTTATACTAACCATCTCCTGCACGATCTACAGGATTGTCCATGGGAAAGCAGTTGAACTCTAGAAATTCAACTACTCCTGCTGCTTTTCATTTTAGCATTGCATAATGGACTAGCATTCTTAGTCTGGCTGCCATCCTTGTCTTTAGTCTTCGCTATAAAAAGTTTACTTTTACAATAACCTAAAACACTTATCTCATAAAATCTTCTGTGTCTAGCTAACTGGCAATGTCAGCATCGTACCCTTAACACAGAATGATCTAATTCAGTTTATTCTGCACTGAAAATAGAGGGCCCCTTCTCAATTATCTTGGAATATATCATACTGAACATACTGCAGTTATCTGAGGTAAATACGCACCCTATGGGTTGTTGGGGAGAGAGTAACCCCTACTGTTCTAGTTTGGCCAGTTTAATACAGGATATCCATCCACACCAGCAACACAATGAAAATCAATTTTCAGATGGTAGCATTTTCCTTAAAAATCACGCAGAAACAACAAGCCATTTTCACCTATGGCTCCCTCTCCCTTTCTTTTCCCCCTAACATGACTATGGTATATTTGATTCCATAAATTATTTCATTTTAGTGACCATTACGAACACTCAAAAAAAATCAATGCCAGACGGTAAGGCTTTACTAATTAAATCTGGCATGCTTTATTGTTTCTGAAAAGCTCTCTCACTGACCAGTTGACCAGTACAGCAATATTTTTCACTGACAGATAGATAAGCTAGATAGATAAACACTTCTCAAAAATTACAAATATTTCCCCCATTCTATAAATGGAGAAAGCATAAGCGCAGAGGTCAAGGACAGGAGTGAAATGCTCTTCATTTCACCTTACATCTTAAATAAATGTATCTCATGCTGGCCTCAAAATCATCCTTCAACATTGCAATGAAGTTAGTCAAGGTCTCAGACTGTACTGAAAAAACAGTTATATAGCCAAATTTACCAGTTCAAAAATAAACTCACAGCACCATAAGTTGGGTAAATTAGAACACATATGTTCGCTGAAGCCACTTTAAAAATCTTGCAGAATAAAATATAGAAAGGGAAAATACGATTAACACTTTAGCAGCCATCACCAAAAGACAATGAAATACATTTAGTAACATTTTGCCAATTCAGTTTATAAATGCAAAGTGTAGGAGTCAAATACAACCACTATTCATGTAATCTGATCTAGCACAGCAGTAAGTACAACTCAAAATCTGGAAACTGGATATACGAAAGTAGTTTGGTATTTTACAAAGGAGTGTAAACAACTCCATCTTCTCTCTAGTACATCACACACATCCTTAGCTCTTCCCCAATTAAAATGCACCATTTCCCACTCAGTATTTATCATTTTAATGTCTGAAGAACTGTAAAGGGGATCAGATCACCATTTTGCTAAATGTCCCCCATTACCGTTTTCTTTCTCCCACCTTACACAGACCTTCTAGTCCACATTGGAACCTTTCCTAAAAGGACAAAGAATATTTTAAAGACACATTCTAGCAATAATAAATAATATGGGAGAGTAAAGTACTTAAGAGGAGAAAAAAAGAAAAAAAGAGAGACAAGTAGCACAACCATTATAACTGTTGTTCCGACTTCCAGGTTAATAAAAATTTAACAATGATCCATACAGCACAAATGTATATTGGTTCACATCTCAAGAGACTTATCCCTTGTCTAATGTAACTTTTATCCATTGTGCAAAACAGCTGCAATTTAGAGAGCCCCTTACACACAGCCACAAAAACTAATGCAGGAAGTCCTCCACTTCCTCTCATTCTCAGTACACTTCCAGAATTATACTCCTGCTAGAAGCTGTAACATCCTCCATGTAAACATGTATCTTCTTGATTTGCCTGAGGCAGCATAAAGTTCCTTTGGAAGAATGTCACTAAGTTTTACATAAAACCAAAACTGACACCGACTCACAATGAGACCCTAAGCATACCACTATCCATCTCTGTACCTATGCCTGGGAAACAGAATATTCACCACCCAAGGTCATTATGAGGAATACCATTTATAACTTGCTAAGCTTAAGAAGCTACACAGCTCCATATATCTGTTAATTTAGGGCAGCAGCTTAAAGAAAGGGCAGCAATGAAGAAAAAGGTGAGAGAAGAGTTTCCATGTGGTAAAAGCCTCAGCTCTCTCACAGAAATCTCATGTTCTATTGAGATGCAGCATCTTATACATCAGGTATATATGACAAGCAGAAAAGTGGCATTAAATTAAAAATTCAAGCACAACTCATAGATGAGTCAGGAAGAGATGAACTAATATTTCAAATACATAATATTAGCAGTGGTTTTCCTCTTAAAGAAAATTCTCTGTCTGAAATCACCTGCCTTTCTGAAAGTTCTTCTTCACATACTGGATTTTAAAAAAATCCCTTCTCAAGGACTGCAAAAAATGCTTGTGAAGACACAGTAGTCCAGAGCAAAGACAAATTATCCTTGAAAACCCTCAATCATTTTAAATCATGTATTACCTAACAGACTAACACATCATCACATCTTCAAAGGTCAACAGTGAAGATGCACTTTTAATGAAAATCAGGGCACTGAGGACGAAAGTTTTCTGAAGATGTCTAAACACAAGTGACTTCCTCCAAACTCTAATTTAAAAAATGGTATTTGCTATTATACTCCTCTTGCCAAAAAGGCATGTTCCAGACCATTATGAAAAAGTTATTAGTAAAAAATGTGTTCACAGTTATGACGCTAGCAGTAAAGCAACAATAGAAAACTCAAAGCCTGAGCCAACAATTCAGATGGAAATCTAAGCTGAAGCCACAGGACTTGGGAGTGTCACATTTCCTTCCCTCCGCCTCAGGCCTGGAGATATTCTAGGCAAAAAAAAAAAAAAAAAAAAAGTCAAGATGGTAAAGTATGCTTCCTTGACAAACCTGCTGCATCATTGGCTTTTTCAGAGGCTCCCTTGAAAAGATGGTGCAAAGAAGAGGAGATTTATCTACACTGAAAAAATGAACTACTCAAAACACTGTTCAGAGCTTTCAACTGTAAATGCTGCCAGAACTCATTCAGCTTATTGTAATGCCAGATGTATCTTAAATTCTTGGTAGTGTTTCACAAATAACTTAGGAACAGCTTTTAACAGTACCTCTGTTGAGAACTCTTGCTTATATCTTCAATACATAAATAAGCCAAGTTGAACTGAAATCTTTACGTTTCAAAATAGCATCCTCACTATCAGTTATTTTTCGGGCTATAACAGCCCAGTTATCTCTTACTACCTAACTAATCAAAATATAAGCATTTTCAGCAGCGTGGCTTAGAAAAAGCCAGATTCACTATTTTAGGGAACAGATTCAATTTGTACATGTCTAGTTTTCTGGAAACTCACATGAAGACATCTGTATAGCACAGAAATTTCAGCTTGTTACCTCAAATAGTCTGCAATTCCATCAAAAAGTGATTCGTTGATCTTTGAGTGGTTCTTCATTACTGTTGAGAATACTGCTTCTGCAAATCACATTGCTACTTTAGCAAAAATTTGCCTGTTAGACTGAAGAGTACAAAATGTACACAGAATAGCCACTTATAAAGTACACTTTTGATCTGCTTTGCAAGATTCTTTATAGCAACTGAAAACTAAGCTTACCTTCTGACTACTGCTCCTTCTTCAGGCCTGTAACAGTTCTGTTAGAGGTGAATGTTGGTTATTAGCTATCACTTAAGTCCTCTGCTAGCATTCACTGTCAATATTGCTTTAAGCGTTTATTACTCCCCTATTAAATCAAAATAGGAAAAGAGTGTTTCCCCTCCCTCCAGAAGCAGAGTTTGTATAAAATAACTTTCAGGCCTTATGTTGTCCTCTCCTATTTAAATAGATTGGAAATATTTTCTGGACACTATCCCGTGAAGAGCTGATTTTGGTATTTAAAAGACAATTTTAACTGAACTCAGTCAGTCAGAAGTAGGTTTATCAAAATATTTCTGAAAAGCATACATGCTAGAGAGACAGCACTGAATACCTGTGTCTGACCATGTTCAGGACAGTCACAAAATAATCTTGTTACAGAAGCACAATGCCAGTCCTAGTATACTTGAAGTACTGAGGGTTAGTTCTCTCCCCAGGACAATTTTGTCATTATGGTTTCTCAAGAAACCCATTAACTGATGGGTGAAATGGATCAGTAAGATGCAATACAGATAGATATCAAGCTATTTCAGAGCAAATGAACAGCAGCTCAAATGTTGAAATAAGCAAATTGGTGGCAGGGAATATTTTCTTTTTCTGCATGTTTTGAAACATATCTTACAGATATAAACAAGTTCTACCTAATGAACAAACATAAAAAATAAATCACTAGGAAATAGCTTGTAGATAAACCTTTTCAGTAGTTCTATAACAGCATACTTTACAGGCAAGTAGAAAGACTAGATGCCAACCACAAAGACAAGCTACATCAAAAAGCACATACCAAGTAGGGGCACATGGGTAAATACAGAATGACTTCAGATGTCAAATACCATTCGCTATCAATTACTGTTTCTGAACCAGTCTGAGTCCAGTTTTGAACCTAGAAAAGGCAAATGAGTTACCCAGTCCTCTGAGTTGTATGTCAGTGTGTTCATATCAGGTCAGAGTATGTTATTATTGATTGTTTCTTGGTATTACTAAAATGAAGGTCGTGACCATTACAGGAAGGTCATGATCATGCTAGGATGAAAGGAAAGAGAAGGAGGGAGGGACAGAAAGCTATCCTTCAGCAATATAGTAACCACAATTCAAAGAAAACAACACCCACAAAGTTTCTCCAGAATCAACAGGTAGGAACAAATTTCATCCAGATAACTATATCTGCATTGACTCATTCAAATTGAACTGCAACCAACATAGCCCAGACTTAAATTGCATTTATGTGGGAGACGATAACATACAAAATTCCGCAACACTCATCTTGCAGTGGACAGAACTACACTAGTGTTAAAAAAGAAACTTTCTCCCCAAAATACAACCATGGCTGCTACAAAGGATCATCATTTGGTGAAAATCTCTTTGAGTCTGCAAATCACTTTCACCTTGTTCCTGCAGTCATTTTACCACAGACTGCAGTTACCTGAAGCTTCAGTTTCCTAACTTTAAAGGTGTGCCACATTTTCTGGTACCACAGTCTATGATAATATAAAAAACACTCCATAAAAAAAAGATCATTCATACCTCCCCCATCTAGATATTTAACATGTGCACTGATGTTCAAGCCCTCTTAACAGCTTGAGAAGATGCAGACTAAGTATCTCAAGGATGTAACCATATCCAAGTCTTGAATATTATCAGCAGATCTCAGGAGTACTCTATATGGAAGTTGATCATTTTAGAGATGGGAAAAGACAAAAGGAATTGGAGAGACATGCCTGAAGTCACCCAGCATGCCAGTCAAATTCAGAACAAAACAAAAATCTCAGATACCAGCACTAGCACCCTATAACCACCTAAAAAAAAAAAAAAAAAAAAAAAAAAAAAAGGAATGAGGTTTCTAAATATAAAAATTTATGCCATGTTCACTAAGATTTCTTAGTCAATTATCCTAGCAAATATTTGTAGCAATATGAACTAAACATACAGAGCACAATTCTTTTCCTCCCTCTAAAAGGTAAGAAAATATACTTGCAAACAGCAAGTATTTTATCAGCCTCTACAACAGTGGCTTCAAGGATTCAGTGAAGGCAGATACTTAGCTAGCTCTTTGTTAAGTCTAAGGTACATGATAACATAACGGAACAAAGACTGTATTTTCTGCTACCTGAGCAGCACCTGCTTTCTGCCCAGTACAGGCTCTAAGACTACAACTTCCAGGAGCACTGAAGTTCTTTTTCCCTTTTTATTTTCTTTCTTTTTTAAACATGAAAGAACTGAATATTTTTACACTGAATTACTAAATATTCTAAAAAAATACTTCATTACTGTTTCTTATTCAGTATTTTCCACAATGGATATTGGAGCTTTGCTGGAGTCCTGTCTGCATACATTTCATACTCTACAAATCACCAGATATCTGAAATCAGAGCGCACAGTGGCACTAATAGCTTTCCAGCTTCCTTCCACAAGTGCCTTGGCCATGAAGCATTACTATACCTACTGACAGCAGAATAATAATCGGGGATGGAAGACAGTAAGAAACATAAGACAACACAATAAATTGAGGAACACTTAGGTAGTGAAGAGTTAAAGCCTGAATTCAGTTAATAAAATAAGGGCAATTTGAAAGGAAACAACGAAATTTGACTGCACTTGGGTTTAAAATGATAATTAACTAACTAACACTGTCTGCTAAACAGAATGCAAAAACACAAAGCTACCTTTTTGCATGTCACTGAAATAATCAGGTACCAGTTAATCCATTTGACATAGGAAGTAAAAGATCATTCATTACATTAAAGGATGAGTCTGGTCCAAAGCCCACTGAAGGCAAAGGAATTAGAACCTGTGAAAAAAGCCATCCTTCTCTTATGACAATATTGCTTCATGTCTTACCTGCTCATTTTTTTATCCGACTCTCCAGAAGCTTTGGCAATATCTTTGGAGATTACATATGTTTTGAATATAAACTATTGCTTCATCTTTCTATTTTCAGGTATTTAACAGCGGGTTAAGAACTGGAACCTGCACTTAAGAACTAAGAAAAGACAAATCCAAAGCTCTCTTATTTGAGGTTGTTACTTATTTTAAACATTTTTGTAAGAAAATCTTGATGAAAGCATTGCTCTGAAAAACCTCCTCTTTCATTCATTCACAAATACAAGTTATTTCAAGAAGACAGATCCTTAGTTTGTCACGAAAAAGAACTGGTGGGCTTTATTATTGCAAGACATTACTGAAAACCAGGGCATATTTTGGAGCAACCTATGTTCTCTCAAATACACATACATACCTGTGCACAAACACCTTCCAGCTCTTAACTGAATGGAATGTCATACACCCTCACACACATGCTCGGATTTTGAGTAAAAGTTGCAGCCCAATAGACTGATGTTGCAGGACCATCACACAAGCCTCTTTACAGACTATCACATACAGGTAAACGACATAGAACAGAAAGAAAGAAAGGAGGGGAGCACTCATATCTACCAGATCTACCAACAATCTATTGTAAACAGAGCTTGAAAGAGGAAGGTCTAAGTAGTAAATAGATGTAGGTGTTGTTACATTTATTTTTATGGACACGATGTTTCTCTATCTTTTTCAATCCTTAAAAGCAAAGTTTGGAGGTTTATCTGTGCTGGAAATTACCAGCTAACACTTGCTAAATTGTCACACAAAAGCTGAAAATTTTCTGCTTTGGGGGGATATGCTTGAAGTGATCCGACAACTACACTTTGCACTGCTGGTGTTCCCTGACCTGCTGGATGAGGCTTGCACTGGCAACTGCAGCTCGATCTGCTCAGTGGGTGCCACCACATTTAGAAGCTATCAATTACTACATTCATAGCCATCAGGTTCTTCCCAAAGGTGATATGAAGGGCCTTGATGCATAGATGTTCGTCCAAGCAAATAAAGCAAGAAATGAACTAAGATTCATCACCAAAAGAATAGATAAACTAAAATCTAATAGATAAACAATCTAAAAATTCATTATGCAACATAATTTACAACACCATAATTATAAATCATGCACCTTAATTATAAATTATGGTGAAGAACACTGTTTAAAGAAGAAACAGCAATTTATAGTATACCTTTCAGGCTTCTCTCGAGCTTGACTGAGTAGGCAAAGGGATGTTGGGAACAGTGGAAAAACATGGCTTGTTAAAACAACAATTGTTGCTCTTTTCAAATGACTAATGTATTTTTTTCCTCGTAACTGTAGTTAGAAAGAAGGTGATGTTAGAATAAGAGGCTCCAAGGCAATACAATTCTCTTTAATAATCCAACATTGATTTGATTCAGTAATTGCCTTTGGACATTTTAAAACAACCCATATTATGAAATATACACCAGCAGAAAGAAACAGAAAAGAGAGCTTTTTATCAGCCAGTCAAGTAGACATTTATCTGACACTGCAAGTAAATTGTCCTCTTTTTTTTATATCTGAAAGCAGCATTAAATGGAGGAAAAAACTATTCATATATAATTAGAAACCAAGCATAGTCATATCCAACATTAGTATGGAACTTGGGCAAAAAAAAAACATGCTTATGTAAATGTGAAGAGCAGTTAGTCTTGTGAAGGTCTGCAAAATGGCATTAAAATGGATTTAAGAGATCCAAGTTGAAGTAAAAATATTGGAAAAGGAACATATTCAAAATCTTAACATGAACCGCTGGTTTTAGTGCTCTGTTCCTCTGCATTTTCACTTTCAATGTGAAAACAACGTAGTTGTAACTGCCATGCATGCATCTGCACCCTAAAACGCACCAGTAAAACACAAAGATTTCCAGTAGTTCCATGCTGAGATACTTAAGCTTGGATCAAACTCAGGCCAACAGAAGACACACATGCACATACACCTCCCAACACACAAAGTTTCAGGCTATTTTCATCACAAGGAAATACCTCTCAGCTTATGCTTAGATTCTTTCACAGTGCAATCTTGCAAGCCAAAGACTATTAATGAGTTTATCCTTTCCCTCTGCATTCTTCAATCAGGGGCATGCATATATTAGGTACTGGCATGCTGGGTCCATCTGAAAGTACTTTACAGGGCCTTCTATCACTGTCTAGGTAGCACCAGCTTTAAACTGCCATTGGCCTCTAAAAAGACAACCGGATTTGTGCTCTGTTACTCTAAATATGGATTTGTATTGCATTCTTGAAATATTTTACAGGAGACAGAAAATTAAGTCCAAGTCATCTAAACAACATTGTCTTCCCAGTCATTAAGCATTTAGTGGAACCCATACCTCAGCTTTATACTTCAACCAGTTGTGATGGGGGAGCATTCAACAGATTCTAATTGAACAGGAAGCATTAAACTACCAGTTCCCCTTTCAAAGTGTAAACACTGCCCTAGAGAATTAGGTTAAGTCATTTTCCATGTTCTTCCTAAAATTATTTCATTCCAAAAACATTAGCTGCGCCTTCTCCAGATTTAAAAACAATACATGACACTAACCATAGATTTTACCTATGGAACAGCTACAAAGTATCATTATCATATCCTTCAATTAAGGATAGGGCATTCTACTTCCTTAACAGTGTCAGATTTTGCCTAAATAATTACAAAGAATCATTACTGTATCTGTCAGTACATTTTTTGCTTTGCTTCCTTAATGGTGATCAACCAAATAATGTGAAAGCTACAAGAAAAGAGAACCATTCCTCTCTCATGCTACCTGCAGATTTCATTAGCGATGAGAAACATAGAATCAGTAAGGTTGGAAGGGACCTCTGGAGATCATCTAGTCCAACCTCCCAAAAGCTGCTATTACAGTCAATGGTGCTGACAATAACATATTAGATTAATGCAGGTTAAGTATCTTGTCTTGCAACATTCAGCACATTTCTTCTGCAGTCTATTTAATATATATAAAATTCAGATACAGTTCGTTCAGAGTTTTGAACTGAAGGTTTCTGAAAGAGTACTACAAGGTATATTTACTTTTGTTTTGTCAAGAGTTACTATTGTCACAGCTGTAGATATAAATCAGTCTGGTAGTACAACTAGACATCTCAAATGAGAAACAGCACTGGTATTTGCTGCATTGGATGCATCACTTCACTATTCCTGAAGGCAGAAGGCCAATATTTTGCTGAGATCCAAAAGAGTTGAGTACATAAAGATTACTCTCTCCAAGTGATTCCCGGAATCTGATCATATGGTTACACTGGGACTTTCTTAGTAGTAAGGTGTCTCAAAAGGGAAAGGTTTTAATCATTAAGATGAAGAACTCATTAACACTTGTCTGATGGAAGAATTCAGATTCTCCTGAGTAAATGTAAGGAAAGAGTCAATTGTCAGTAGACCAAAATTGTGAAGTAATTTTTGAAATAGAAAAATAGTTTTAATTGATGGTGCTCTTTTTTTCCCACCCTTTTTTGATCGAGTTAGCTTTGGTTCCAGTTAAATCCAAGCGGCATGGCTAAGAGCGTGGTATTTTCTGCTTTGCTCAGGGTGGCCTGATTCCAGACCATCTGCATGGAACGCAGGGCAGGATAGTTCACCCTTCCGCCAGCATGGCCCCATGGTGCCAGCCACCCCATGCAACCAGCAAAGGGGACAGGGAGGGATCTTCTTTTGTTTTCCTTATTTGTTTATTTGCTTTACTCTGGCAGCAGGCAAAGGGCTCTTCTCTTGCCAAGTTCATTACCATTGTAAAATGTTCCCAACTACACTGGGTAGAGCGCGCTACAGTGAAGTGGAGGAAAAGAAAAAAAAGAAAAAAAAAAAACTTTGTAAAGTTTACAACAAGGCTACAGGACTTTATAAACCTTTATTTTAGGAAACAAGTGAGACAGCTAAATACAGCACATCTCTCCTTAGAGTTCAAATCCACACAGATCAGTATTTACAAACATTTCTTCCAAAATTTTCAACTGATCTGTTCTTTAAAGGAAAGAATCATCCAAATTTTAGTAGCCACTTCATAAGCTATCTTGGATAAAACTATTTCAAACTACTTTCAACAGTAGTTTTATATCTACACCTAGGACTATTCATTTACAACTGAGTTATTAAATCCTATTTTCTACAAATAATTATCAGTTTATGACCATCAACATTAAAAATCAACTTGTCTCCCAAAAAGTTGTTCTCTCCCCCTGCAGAGTGCAGTCACACAGATTGTTGATACAGCATCTGTAGTCTCCTGAAGATGATAAACTGACAAAACAGCTATTTTCTGCCCATGCCGGAACAGATTCTGGAAATTCCCATCCTCCTTTCCCTCTCAGTGGTACCACAGCCTAAATGAACCTTTCATAAGACTATGCTCTGGGGGAGTGAAAAAAACACTACTAAAAAGCATTTCCAAGCAAGTATTCACTGTGCTTAAAAGACAAGATTAAAAACTTCATTTGTATCACTTGCAAAAATCTGGACACAAAGTTCACTGTCATAACTACATAAAGTAAATGCACAGGACAAATTTGTAATACAAGAAGCTGTTCTAGGTTTACTGTGTAATTCAAACATTGTATCTTCTCCTTTGAAAGGGATTATCTTTGAGGAACTGCCTCTTATGTTTACCTTAGAGTCCCAAAAGCTATCTATCATTCTCTCATTTCTCACATACAACCAACAGTGTTCTAGTAGCAGTGTCTAAGTCACGGAAGATAGGAGACCTTCATCTTCAAGGAAGAGGAATCCATTCCTGTGCAGTAATTGGAAGCTCTCCAAACACTGTGAGAGAGAATACAGAACTAAAATCTGAAGCAATGCTGTCCCTTACAAGATAAAGATAATTAACCACAGTATGGTACTTGTTTAAAAGACATTATTCTCAAGTCCCTTCTGTTCAGATGGAGAGCAAAACGCTTGCCTTACGTACTAAGAAACTGGTACAAGACCTGAGCATAGCAGTAGTTCTATTATAGACAACAACGGTATTGAAGATCCCACAAAACCTTTACCACTTTCTCCAAACACATCAGGTTCAAATAGCCAAGAATTAAAAATCATAAATCTTTCATTGCTCTTTTGCTATGGCAAGATTTCATAGTTACCCCTTAATACAAAAGGAATCAACTGAACTAATGTTTATGGTCAACTCTTAACCAGCATAAGCTTAGGAAAAAGGATAAGAAGAGAAGCAGGGCAGTAGGAATTGCATCAAAAGCCAGCACTTACTCACCACTTCCTGAAGTTAAACAAAAGATGAAGAAACTAATCAAGCTGCTGTAGGCCCTCTGCCCAGCTCATACCTGCCATGCAGCTCCTGCCCACAAAAAACCACAGTATCCTACGTAAACCTTTTGAAGACCGAATGCCACCATTTAGTAAAATGTTTCAGCATTTCTCAGCAGAAAAGAACAATAAAATGGACTGCTGTCTAAATTAGTTTACCTAAAATAAGCCATCCCTTATATGACACTCCCTCCCTGTCCGAGGGATTTAAGAAGCATGCACTGCCATGATCTGACAAGAGGTAATCCAATAAACCAGACATCCGCCCTCTCGCCTGCACAAGGACACAGCTGCTCTGACTCCTCATCTAGGCCTTGTATGTCCAAATGTCTGTAACAGCTCAGCCAGATCTTTGGTGAAGTAGGGAGTGTCAGGCACTCCTCTAAGCAAGGCTACAGTTAGACTCACATGAAGATACCCGAATCCTGAAGTCTTCTTTTGACACAAAGAAAGATTAGTAGAGCTTATGTTTTTCTCAAGGGTCCCTTTTCACTTCCTATCTCAGTTACAGTAGCTTTGCTTAAAACTTGGTACACTTTCCAGGGAAAAACTGTCACCAGCTAATCTCTAAAAGCCACCAGCTCTCTCCCCCCAACCCACATGGAACCGTCCACAGAACAAAAACAGCTGCTCCTGATAAACCTACATGGCAGCATTTCACAATACACTAGAGACCTCTAAAGCATTGAGTCTCAGCACAGCTTGTTTGGCTCTGTAAGAAGTGTATCAATACTTTGCCTCCCATGTCTTGGAAGCACAAATATTACTGAAAAAAAAGGCAAACAAAATTAGAAATTTTAAGAGTGACCAGAAGAACATAGTGTAAAGAGCAGCTACGTAACTTCAGGTTGAACAAAATTAGTTATTTCTGGTGAGTCATGCACAAAGCAAAGCACAACTAGCAAAGTAAGTTAATTAATTTCTGTTACAATGAATTTTAGTTAAGAATCTTATGTCATTTCATATTAATAAAATGTATTTTTGTCTTGAAAATTAAGTGCTGGATTTTCGTATCACAAGATATCTGGCTGGGAGCATGCAGCTAATAGATAGTAAGTGATGCACATCCTATCTTGTAACTTTTCTTTGGTCCCCTGACCAGCATGAGTTTCCCATTTGCAGCACTGGAGAGAGGGAGGTTATTTACCATCTTCTAGAATCACATCTTCAACAAGCAGGATTCACGCCTAACAGTTGTATCCATCAATGTGCAATTTTTTTTTTTTTTTAATCAAAACCCAAATCCATTCCTGTCCCCAAGATATGTGGCATCTCAGTTAGGAAACATTATGTCAGGAGAAAAATTAGCAAAACAGAGATACGACTTAGTGCTGAGGTTTGTGCTGGCTATTACCACAGGAGACAGAACACAAATGATCAGTTACGGACTGTGACTGATTTGCATTCACTTTGCTGTAGCAAAGCAACTTAAATATAAAACAGAGGTAGTCTGATTTTAGCAGAAAATAAGCTGCAATGACAAATAAACTACCGTTCCAACAATGACAGTCAGGTTAAAATGGCTAAACTGCAGCTAAAACTACATTTCTGGCAAGTATTTTAAAACATATCAATCTATCTGTTAAAACATATCAGCCTTCTTAGAAATTCCTGAAAAGATTCATACATGTATGTACAAACCATCATCAGAAACCCTAAGAGATCGTCAGCGATTAAACAGGATCCCTGGCAAACCGACAGCCAGTTCATTTCAATAATTTCCCCCTTCCCATTACTCTTGTAGTCACTAGGGAAGCATAATTTTGCCATCTTGATTAATTACACTGTAACATCAAATTTAAAATTTGTTTTCTTCCTCTAAGCATGAGTTTAAGCATGTTTTGTCAAAGTGACATTTCTAGATTCAGATTTGTGGCAAATTAGAGGAGCAACTTCACAGACATTTGGAAAATTATTTCTCAGAGGACATATTACTTAACTGAAAATGCAGTCATTTTAGCCTGTTTTATAGGAAAAGGGCATTTTAACTGCTGTCTAAACTGCTGTCATAAAGACATCCTGAGAAGGATACTTATAGTACCTACATAGTCCCACAAATAATTTAAGCCAACAAACTGTCACTACCACCATGACAGATCTTGATCCCACTCCCCTCTCTATTCCTCCTGGTCATTCGATCCTCCCTCTGGGGCACTCTGCCCCTCTCCCAGGTAGAGGTATTTGTGCAGCAATACAATGAATTGTATCAGGAACTGATCTGAGTAAAACCTATATGTTGTTTTTCTTTCCATTAGATTTAACCTGCATCATTACCAAGATCCAATTTCTAATGAGATCCATCAAGCACTTGAGCTAGCAAAAGAAAGGGGAATAAATATATGGAGTAGTCAGAAGAGGCAGCACTTTTCACGGCAGTTGGCCAAAAGTGCTCAGGAAACTACAGCATACATTGTCTATGTATGACAGCAAGATTATTATTATAGGATACAGTAGTGCAGTTTATCAGAAAAAGTAAAGATCTGTTCCTCCTTGTCAATATACGTGGTTGAGGTCTGTTTTGCAGAAAAATCTTCAAGGTTGTGTTTCCACACCTTTCAGTTGCTGCTACAATTCTCTTTTAGGGAAAAAGTTATCACGTGCATTATAAAATAATGACAAGATACAGTGCGTAGTGAGCATAATAAGGTACTAAATAATGTTCCACAATAGTTGGACAACAGCTCATCTCTATTTTCATTTTCTTCAGAAGAGATTAAGAATTTTTAAAAACATAGCAAGCATCACAGCAGAAATGATTAGGCACAGCTCTTAACATTGACAGAGCTCCTGCTCCTTTATCCCCACACTAGTGGGTATTACAGACTTAGTGGTACAAACATTTATGCTGGGTGGCACATTAACACAACTGGCAAAACAAGTACAAAATTGTTTTGCCCTAAAAGAGAAATATTCCTCCTCCCCAAAGTGATCCATCTGATTTCCTCCCTCCCAATGCTGTAAAGCACTTTAACATTAAGATGTTTCCAGAATCTTACATTTACATTCATTTCACATTTACATTCTCCAATCTCACGCAGGAGGAGTAGCAACAAATTTGTTTTATCATTTGTTGCTCAGTTGCATGGATACTGTGAGAGGAATCGGCATAAATCAATCAATTTTTATTGATGTTGATTTGATGGCATAATTTTATAGCTTTCCTATTTCTATGTGCTAACGCTTTGTTCAATACAAATCCAAATAAAACAGATGAGCTAAACCTAGCATTTAATTTTTAAATAGTAATTGCATATTTGGCTTTTTAATACATATGCTAATACCTACTAATTAGAACCACACAAAGACTCTGAAGATGTGAATTAGGAAGAGCAACTTTCCAAACCATATTTATTCATTACAAGAGAAAACAAACATAAGCACCATTTCTCCTATATAGAGATGCAAATTATTATCAACATGAATGGGGAAAAAATTAAAAAATTAAGCACAAACTATGAAGCAATTTAAGTTTGCCATTTAATACAATAGTATGTCCAACCTTAAACATTGCTGAAATAAAAACCAGTTACCTAAATTTCAGCATATCTTAGAAATACAAGGAAGATGAAGAGAGATAGCAATTTAAATTCTAGGTACAGTGTCAAAAATGAGCAATACAAACTGCACAGAAGTGGGGAACGAGAAAATTCATACTTCAGTGAAGTATTATGGCTAAGTTCCTTAAGTCACCGGTCTCCAGCAGTAGCAAAAAATAGTCTCATTGTTTTAGGACACATAAAGGACTGGGAAAGAATCTACACACGCAGGTGCTTTTTACCTCAGATACTTACACAGATGAAAGCATATTTCACTTCTTAACACGGTTATTGCAGTTTCTCTATGAAGTGTTAAAAAAAGAATAGTTGGTGGTCAGATATTTTAAGATGATTTTAACAGCTTGATTGTTTTACAGTAGCCTACAAAAGAACATGAAGCAACACTATTTCACTGAATGGGAAGACCCTAATCAGTATCTTGTATTAGCAATTTAATACCAAAGAAAACTGAGATACGACTAGAGGTTAATTCCAGTCACATCCCTAATAAAACTCCACTGATACATTCTAAAATTTCCTTCATTTGTCATATTTAATTTCTATCAATCATTCTGCTTTTGTATTAAACACATAAGCAAAACTATATGAATAATTTTTAGCAAACAAAGGTTTAAACATTTAAAGGCATTTTATTAGTTCAACAATAGGATACTACACTACTAGAATCACAGATTATGTCACTTTTTCACAACTGACTAGCAACAGGCCACTCAGAAATACTTGTAATGGAAGGTAGCTTGCTTTTTGTTATGCTGAGTACCATGGCTAGCCCTTCTTAATTTTGCAGGCTTGTTTACCTCAGCAATCCGCACATTTGAAATAAATAAAGCAGTATGAAACGAGAGATTTATATTTCTGTTCCAAGCTGCTGCTTTCTGTATTCACACAAATTCATCTGTGGTTACACGGTTCCATAATGACAGTCTCAATGTTCACACCACTATCAGACTACGTTTTTCTTAATACACACCTTAAGCTGGGGGGGGGCACAGTTCAGAAAACCTAGCTATCTGTATCATCACAAAATATTTCTTTAAAAGCTACAGATTCATACACTAGTTAAAACAATCTTGCTAGCTGCTATACTCATATGCCATTCATGAACATACGCACTTCTACCCTTAGTATTCACCAACTGTATCAGACACAAACACAAGACATCCTTCAAGGCATACTCTCAGTAGAAGTACAAGACTGAAGGAAATAACACAATTTGCAAACAGGATGTGCACAAGATATTTTTTAAACGCACATTCCCAACTTGTATCTTCAAGGAAGATTAAGGAAAGGGGAGAACAGATTCAAGCCTGCAGCTTTACATAACTGGCAAAACAAATAAACAGCAACAAATGTAAGGAACGACAAGATTATGCTCCCAAATACTGTTGTTTAACCGGAAGGCAAAGCCAAGAAGCCCTGCAGGAAACATAGGCTAGAAGCACACTGCCTTATTTCCTATTGCTTCTGTGTTTAAAAACATCCCCAGTATGCATAAATCAAGATGTCACTGGCAGTGAAAACAGAACTCCAGCTTAACTCCATAGCTACAAGGCTCTGTTAATCCCTCTCTAACATTCTCACTAGGATCTCTAGCTTTCTTTTGTTCTCATAATATCAAGCAACAACAAAGAAGCTATGACAATGACATATATAGAAAGAAATTTGTATTCACTTGTCAGATGCTGAGTTAAAAATATTTCCCTCAAAGGTACAGTAATGAGAACCAAAGTAAACACAGGCTATTGTGGCACATTTACAATCGTTCCAGCTCCTGAACATAAAAATTTATTTACTTCAGCACCCAAAACACTGAGAACACACAGAGCTATAGTCTAACACAGCTCAACATAAAGTATCGATGTCATTATTAGTTTTGTTTAAAAAAGGCAATTTACCGAAAGGTTCACAGTTCACATGTGTATCACCTAGGTCTTTCAGTTTTGCAATGTGCAGTTAGAAAAACACTGTCCTCAGTAAACCTACTGGAGGGAGAAATTGGAGTAATAAAAAGCAATAGTTCTCCTCTAGCAAAAAGTGTATGCCTTGCCCTGAAACAGCTATGCTAGAAAGCCAGATAATGTAATTTTTCTTTTGAAAAAATATATCCCATGAAATTCTATATTGGACATTACAGACAAGTTGCTGCCACAATGCATTTTGAGGAAGCACTTGCTATGTTTTTGACTTTCCTTTCTTTCTCTCCCACTCCCATATGTGACTATATTCAAAATTATCCTAATTTATCAACAACTTCTTCATTGACTCGCTTTGATAAAAGGGATATTTCCTCAGAGAAAGGGCAAAGGGTGACACAGCAACTACAAAATCTGTGCAGCTTTTCATAATTAAGGCTCATAAGAGCTGCTACAGCCTCGTTCACTCCTATTGAATACAATATGGTCATCCTTTTGATAAATCTAATTGTAGAACAAGGCACTGACTCTTCCCCAGTAGATTTTGGAAAATAATAACCAAACCACTCACATTCTGGTGTATTTTTAGTAAAAGGGGTCTCACAGAGAAAAGTCGAGATATAAAACCAAAATGGTGTACACGGTCTTATATTTACATTTTGAATTAAGTTAGTTAATCCAGTGCAAATTCTCATAAAACTTGCATAGACACTACTGTGTATACGATTTTGTATCAATATGATTTAAAACATTAAATATACCAGTGAAGTGAGAGGAAAGTGGAAGGTTTAAAAAAAAAAACTGAATGAAAACTCCACCACGGAATATTAAAAAAAAAAAAAAACTAATTTCCAATCACTAAACAAACTTTATTTATTCTCAATACAATACCACCAAATCAGAGGTATCACTCAACTGATCAGCTGTTTGTATTGGCTTTGTCACATAGTATTCTTTGTATCAGCCAACAAATTGTATTTTGTTCAGGTACTCAATTAGATACTATTTACGTGTCTCCTGAAAAAGATATTTCTTCTGCATTAATATGACAAGAACGAAATAAAGCTGGGATTATTAAGCTAGCCTTAGTTACTAACCATAAAACTTTAAAAATGCAAAGTATATTTAGATCACATGCTCAGATCTCTCTCTTGCACATATGCCAAACCAAGTAAAATGTGCACCTAATGAGAGGGAGGGAAAAGAGGGGGAAATCCCTACACACACAACAGAGCGATCAAAATTATTTTCCACCATGGAGTCTCTCTCTTAGCTCCTTTGGGGAAAGGAAATTCACTTCAGCATTTAAATTATTCTACACAGCAACTATATTTAAGAAAAGTACCTTACATCTATGATCTTTTTGTTCCATCTTTCCAGATGCTAGAGAAATTCCTACTAGAGTATTATAATCAGCAAACAATGTTTAAATATTAAAATAGTATTAAATGTTAAAAAAAAATCACAAAAAAATAACATAGGCTAAATCAGCTCTTCAAATTCAGATGAAAGTTTATAGAAACTTCATAAGCTTCAGCTCAGATCATTCCTGAGGTATGTGAAAGTTTTATGCACATAAACTGTTCAAACAGCACTATAGATGCAAGCAGAAAAGACCAAGGTCAACATACCACTTGGCACCTCTCAAAATACACCTGTGAACCAAAGAGATTATTTGCTTTTAAAAAGCAGCTACAATAAAAAAGCAAGCAACTACAGAGTGGAAAGACAATGGCAGAATAATAAAAACTCGTATATATAACCACACGGTCTTGTTTCCAAATTTATATTCTATTCTTGCCAATGTAACAATGGATTCAATCTTAATTCTTGCTTCTTCCTAGGGAGGGAGAAAATTTCTACTAGATTTTCACTTCTAGAAAGCTGGTACTAAAGAAAGTGCACCACAGTGATTAAATATTAACATCCTGGGATACTTTTCATTCCATGGAATTTCAAATAATCCTCCCCCACAAGAAAAAAAAAATCTCTTCCCCCTCATTATCATTACATTATTAATATTATTAGAAGTCACTAGTCCACATGTCCAATGACAGCCAGAGCCCCAAAGGCAAAGCTCCAACAACAGGGAACAGTAAATATCAGAAACAACATCCTTAGGAACAAGATGTTGTAATTCAGGGCTTCTGAAAGAAGGCAAGGGTGAAACATGCTAACAAGACAGCTGACTTCACACAAAGTGAATTTGACAAAGTTCACCTTTGTACAAAAAGTATGAATTTAAAACGAGGAAGAAGAGATATCAAGAACCTTTCTGTAAGAGACATAATGGAGGTGCAAATGCAAAGACAGCATTGACTTCAAAGTCAAATGTAGGAGCACTCAGTGAGGACTTCTTAAAAGTTTTTGAAACTTAAATCAATTCACCAACTAATGTATTTAGCATTTGTTTAAAAGGAATAGGTATTGCAAATGACTGTTACAAGGGTTACTTAAAAAAAGCTTTAATTTTGTTTCTTTTTAACAATTAGATTTTTATGAACTGTGTCAATTTTCAGTACACTGGAAGAAGAGCTATTTGCAAATAGAAGAAAAGATAAATCTTTAGTGTGCTGTCATTTCACTAAGTAACGGATACCTACATCTGCACCACAGGACCATGCATAATGCAAAATGACAGCTAACCAAATCTAATATTCCATTTCTGACAGTGGCCAACACTGGAGTGATTCAGAAGACATAAATCTCTGTAAAGGCAGCTAATCATCGAACAATATATCCCAGGAGAAACTCCTTCCTGGCTCTGGTTGTTTGGCTTTGACGTGTGGACTGAAAACCAGTATTACCCTAGCTAGTACAACTGCTGATACACTGGCTAATGTGGCTAATCTTTACAGAATTACATTATTTGCCTTAGTGACATCATAAAACTTAAACCCTAAGGCTTAACTACACCCTGTATGCAAAAATTCTTCCCATTTATTAGTATTCTAACCTTTTACTGTTATGCAAGATGTAAAAGTTGTTTGCTACTGCAGAAGTATGCTGATGAGTCAACTGTCTTGTAAACCCACTTTTGCCTTTGCTTGCCCTCCACTTCTGAGTTGCTGTTCTTCTTTCATGTGATGAAGCAGAACAAGTATTTGTTTGAAACCTAGTTAACTTGAAGCTCTTCAGGATTTGATTTTGTAAGAAGAGCATGTTAGAGACATCATTTTTTCTTTAGAGGTCCGAGACAGCACCTGCTGCGATAGTCACGTTGCCATTCTCTTACTAGACTCCAATACCATGGCACAGAGAAGCAAATCCAAGATGAGAAAAAATAATGCAGTTACATGCTGGTAGCTAGCTGCAACTTTAAAATAATACTTATTTTAGCAACTCCTAGTTAATGAATAGCCCATGCCAATGTGATAACCACTGTCTTCCTTGTACATTAGACTGCTTTTTGGACAGTTTTATCTTACAATATTTTTGCTTCATTTCCTGTGAGCTCCACCCACTTCACTAGCCTTAGTTGTTCCCACAGTTGTTTGGTCCTTTCTCATTTTTTTACATGTAAAATGTGCAAATATTTTGGTATGTACTTGCAAAAGGATAAAGAGTTAGTCAAATTCAGAGAAACCTTTAATTTGACAATACCCTTTTAAAATGATGCTATATTTTCCATCCAAAACATACCAAAAACAAAGATGTATTATCCCCTCTTATTTTTGTTAATACAGAATATATCTGCTTTATTGTTTGGCCAGCAATACCAAACAGGTCAAATTTAAGTCAAAGATTTAAGATAGTGGAGATTAGAACGAAGAGGAATAGGAAAAAAGAAATGCATCTTCATTTTGGTAGGAACAAAAAGCTCTGAGCAGATTTGGTTTGCATGTATAGTCTGGTTCTCCTATTACAATAGTCTTTGACCTTCTCCAAACCTCACGTACTTTTCCATAGCTTATTTAACAGATGCATAGTTTTGACTTCTAAAGCACTTGATCAACATAATAAAAAGAAGTAAATACGAATCAGTTACTAATGCTAGTTTTCACACGGAATGGCAGAGCACACAATTTGGAATGAAGTTGCACATTTCAGCCTAACCACATTTTCTTTTCCATCACACTATCAAGTCAAAAAGACCCTTTCCTACTCAAGTACTGTATAATCTACAAAGTGTGTACTGAGTTGGTAGTTAGCCGCCCTCAAGTTCAAATCTCATATCAGTTAAAAGCCATTTGGGTTTTACTTTCTTTTCCCTTGAGACTGAGTAGTATCTTACAGCCTGACTTGTGACGTCAACAAATTGCACACATTAATTTCTGGTACAGCTAGGACGAGAACCTTAGTCTATAAAACAACAGATCCAAACCACATTCACACCTTCAATAGAAGCATGCCAAGTCCACAACTAGAACATGTTCTCTACAAACAATGGGACAAGAACTATTGGTCTAGGAATTAAAGGGCAGCCAATAATACTTACAGCCACAGGCAATCAAAAAGTCACAACAGACACCAACGCAGGAGCATACTGTGATACATGCACAGCATGTTGCAGGGGCCCACTGACAAAATGTGCGCATATGCCTAACCATGCCAAAGACATTTATCTGGATGAATGATAAATTACTCCTTTACGTCAGTGATTCAAGTCCATACTGGAAATCTCAGGATCTAAGCTCTTTGTGCACTTATTTCGATAGCTACATTTCAATTACAGATAATGATTCCACATAAGATACTATTAGGCACTCGCAATATTTTATAAAATTATTGAAGTCTTAGTAACAGTGGAAAATAATTATTATTCCTCTTTTATGCCTTGCAGAGAAAAGATGATGATGTCTATTAGCAGTTTTCTTACATATGCAAGCACTTTTCTTCCTTCAATATTTGCTTCCAATTTGCTGGGATTATATCAGCTTACCATAATGGCAAACACTGTTCTTAATACCGAGTACCATCAAACTTCAGATATACTTCATGCATTCTCCAGTTTATTGCCAAAAAATTTCTTTTTCCCTATTTGAGACTGTGCAATGACTTTCCTACACAGCAAGTTAAACCAAGTTAAAAGAGTCAATTTGAGTTGTATTTGTTAAAATACAATTAAAAACTTCATGGAAGTTGCTATCTGTAAGTTGAGAAACCTTTCCTTCAAGCTTAATTTGTGATGCTCACACAAATACTTGACACCCTTTTATTTCACACTTTTCGTTTGGCTCAGAAGTACTCAGGACAGCTGACACACCCTAAAGGAGTAGAACCAATGTGTTAAAATGAGGCCATCTTTATTATAAAGATATCACCTTTTCAATAATTTTTTTCCAAGTGGAAAATAAAAGAGATCATTTTTCAGAATTGAATATTTAAACATGGGCAATTTAATAAATCTAGCAGGAGCTGGTCTTGTTATATCTACTTGGGAGAGGGATTATATATACTTCCTACTGAAAAGAGTTTCATCAATGGCAGAAAATATTTCTTCATTAACAGGATGACTAATTTCAAGTATTCCTGAACAGTCAGCCTAGTAAGTTTTCACTCCATCTGAAACCAAGGTAATTTGAATTAAACAAACAGCAATGATTCTATTAACCATAATGAGAAAAAGTAACTCTGTTAACACATCAGTAATATTCTACCTACTTGGAGCACATCCTGTCTGAAATGCAAGCCTGGAGAACATTTACACTTTTAAACACCCTCTAGTACTGTAAAAAAATTATAAATAAATAATAATAAAATAATAATAAAAAAAAAAACAGGAAAGCCACCTTTCTCAACAGTAAACCAGCCTGTAAACTTGTAGCTAAATACCAAGCTGTGCAGGACAAGCATTAACACAGAATCTCTCCTTTCACAGAACAATTTTCACAGTGCTCTACATCACCAGCTCAAGCCTCAGCAGGCTCAAGTGAGTCTTGGGCAAGTACAACTGCCACGTTCAGCAGGGTGGAGCAACAGAGACACCCTCATCACAGATGTTCTGGGGTTTCTAGAACAAATCACTTTGACTAGCACTCATAACTCAGACTCAAAATGAAAACGTGCTATGCTAGATCACACGGTAAAAGCCTATCATCTGCCTAATAAGCATTAATAAATACATCTGAAATAACTGAAACTTCAGGATAGCCTTCAAAAGTTTTTCGCAGCAAACAGCAGTACAACAATCCAATGAGGAAGGGGCAGAATAGGAGCAACTACTGCTAGATGTTTGTCCATAAGAGGAATACTGTACAGAGAAAAATTAAGACTAATACCTGAAAATTCAACAGTAGAAGGGCATCCAACAGAATCTCTTAACTTACAAGAGCTAGGACAGCAACTGAAAAAAAAAACAGCAACAGTCATTAGGCTGAAGCATTCCCTTTACTATTTCCTCTGTTCAGCTGTCACCAGTCAGATTTTTTAAAAAAATCTCAAAAATCAGCCCATCACTAATTTAAAAAAGTAGTACTTTCTGGCTACAACAGAAAGGAGACACAGATGAGACTAATAAATACACTTTGCCAAAACTGCAGGTTAGCATATGCACACCAACCAGAAATTACAAATAAACTAAGAAAGCTTGGCTCAAGAAACAAAAGGAAAAAAAAAAAGATTTTGGATAGGATAAGGTATACTTGAGGATCTGGATACCACAACCAGAACTAACAAACACTCCAATTGCTAATCTCTTTTCTCTCCTAGAAGAGATTCAGATAACTTTGGCAATTGCAAGACTGGTGCCCACCCATGACTTTTTGAAGGTAGGTTGGTCAGCTTCTTAAAAAGATATCAGCCTGTTGCTAAATCAGCAGGCAACATTTATCCAACCAACACTGGAGTAGTAGTATTAACACAGGTTTGGTCAAGATAGTCTATTAACATAAACAAAAGATTCAAATATGCCTAGAAGCTTTTTATTCCTCCCCAAGTGCATCTGTTCGTCTAATAAAAGTTATTAACCCTCACTACAAACTCATTTCTTCGTACATCCGATTGCAAGTAGTTACACACTAATACTTTATTAGTCATGACAATCACGAAGGTCATAGACTGGAGTTCCAGCAACACCTGCATGTCATCAGAGAAAAGACGAACTGAAACAAAAGCTATTTATCATTTATCACACCTCACACAAACTTGAAACCACAGAGTTAACCCTGTAACCTAAGCCTGAGTAGTCTCATCCACAAAGTGGACATAAAACACCTTGTTGTAAAAAACAGCTCTACCTAGTTTTGCATAACCTATTAACATATCCTCAATGAAACAAAGCCTTTCCTGAATAGCTATGTTTTATGAAGTATCACACACAAAAAAAGGAAGCTCTATAAATTAGGAAATTCTATGCTGAAGGAACATTAAGGTTGTGAAAACAAGCATCACAGAAAAGAAAAAAACTCAAGCTCACCTACATAACCTCTTATACACAAATTCTGTGCTTTGTGTGTAACTACCATGTAACATTTCTCAGATAAAAGTCATAATTATTTACATATTTCAGTGTAGAGAAGGCACACTAGTAAACCAGTCAATGAACACTGATGATAAAAATATTCAATGAACACTTTTTATGAACAGTGAAAAAAAACACAAGCAAATATATTCTGAAGAGTGCAAGTTAAGGGGGCCTGGATCACTCTGACTTTGCAATTAACACCAAAGCACAGAAGATGCTTGCTGAAGAATATAGTTTTCTTCATGTATTTATTTTAGCTTAATGGAGTTCTTCTTTGAATGTTCAGAATAAAGAGGAATTTGATCTATGATAGTCCTTCCTGTCCTGATTCCAGTTTAATTTCTGACTTTCTTCAGAGGCTTGACAAGTTATATCCAAATTCTGATTGTGTGCACATAATTTCAGTGTTCAAATAGCCCTTTCTTTTTCCACAATCAGAAACAGAGCTTTGTGGACTGTGCAAAGAACCTGTCCCCTGACCATTTTCTCTTGGCAGGCAGAAGGAAAGGAAGCTAACTTCACACAAAACTGCCATTTTTTCAACAAATGCTAACAGTATTGTACTATTGTTCAACCACTTACAATTATATTCAGCCTGACTAATTCTAAAATCAATTTATTTAAAATTATTGTACACAGTCTCCGGAGCAGTGAGGCTGCCTGAAGCGCTGGAACAGTTTTTAGTAAAGTCATGAAGCCGTAATTCTTCCTTAAGTAGAGATCTCATGGCTCACTGATATAAAGTCTCCAATAATACTATAAGCAACACATGGTTGCCAAGAAACCATACACATGCATTATAAAGCTTAATACAGCTAAGGACACAGTCTAAATTTCTTTTTTATTGCATAATAAGATGGATGGAAAAATTAATGCCCTAATGAGGGCACTTAAAAACTGAATCCAGTAAATAAGTTTCACAACCTTATTACTCATTTTAGAAGGCTAAACACAGGTTAAAAAATGCTGCACAGATTACTTCAACAGCATTCCACTAAGAGTTCTTTACTAGGTCAGCAGTGATTACAGAACATGCAGATCTGACAAAACCAGGTTCAAACTTGTACACACAGCTATCTAAAAATTGCAGACTCTTATTAATTTTACGCTTTCAAGAATTCTTGCTCTGGGCCCACATCCAGTAGACATAACAGATGGAAACTGCCAGTAAAATATGGCAAAGCTATATAGGCCATCAAGCATGAACCAAGCTTCCTCAAAATTGTCTTGAATCAGACTGCTGGACTCAGCCAGGCACCCAAAATTCCACCTGCATTCCTGACGCAAGACAGTCAGTAGTTTTCTAAAGTATCTGAAATTTGATTTAGAACAAATTATAAATACTGAATTCTTCATAAACATCCAGTTCACCATCAGTATGCTTATAGTTTTGCCATAAACTGATTTAACAAAGTAGGACAGCAAGTCTGATGGTGGTTTGAGGCCATTCTTTATTACCTGCTCCAAGCCCACAGCATCTCATATTTTCAGATATTTTGCAGTTCTTCCAAACAGTCCGTGCAAGATAGATGATCAGAAATCCACTAATTATTTATCACAAACAGTGCAGAGGAGGAAATGGTAATTTGCAGATGGATGTATTACTACCCTTTTAATGTCCTTTTTTGAAGGAAAGTAAGAGTTCATTGTCAGGAACCTTGGGTTTGATCTGTACTTATGCCCCTAAATAAATTCTTTGTTGGAAAAAGAATGATCTCATAAAAGCAAGCTGTTATTCATATACATTGTATTAATCAAAGACAAGTAACTGCCTAACTAATATAATTTCAGTGGTTTGCTAAAATAATGCAGATTTCAAATGCAAGAATTCAGCATTTTCTGCAACAAATATAAGAAATCAATAATTAAGTATATCAAGACACTTCAGGGTGTAAGGTTCTGCAGTTACTTTTTTGCATTGCTTTGCATGATGGCAGAAAAGTAATAATGACTTTCTGTAATATATCTCAGGCCATTCGGAACCATAGATATAAAGGAACAGTGGGTGGTTCAGAGTTTAACTTCTCAGCAAATCCTGATTCCATTTCTACAACTACATAACATGAGTTTCCAAGGATATCAAACAAACAGCACCTTTCCACTACTATACTAATGCATAATACAAGTTAATATTTAATGGAGATATTTCTTTACCTGCTAAAACAACTAGCACAACAATTCACAGTTAACTTCTGGTTTAACGGAGGTAAGACTCATGTCTAATAAAAGAATATGAAATAATATTGAAACTTCAATTGTAAGTAGTGAACTGAGTGCAAGTGGCTCATAAACAGACCTAGATTTATCTTGAGACGAAAACCCTAGGAGGCCATAGGTAGTGTTATACATAGAAATAAATAAGGGATATGTGAACATTTTCTACCCAGTGGGACTAGACACGTCTGTTTTACAGGTTCTGAGTTATTTTCAGCTCTCCCACAGTAGGAAAACTGGACTATGAAGCCAAGAGTTTGCATGGAATGTAATGTAAGGGAAACACCTGTTGTGAGGTCAGTTAAAAAGAAGCATGAATATACACTGTGCAGCTGTGAAAGGTGGGAGGTCATAGCAGAGCTTCTAAGGAGGACTGCCTTATAAAGGCAAGAGACTTTCTTCACTGAAAATAACTAAAGGGAAGAAGATTGAAAGCATTTCTTGCTGTTACAGCAGCTGAAGAACTTCCAATGCTCTTCATTTTTTCCTTCTCATAAAAGCATTCTACAATTAGGAAGCTTCAAGCAGTACCTAGAATGAAAATCATTAGCTACCTCTATGTAAAAGTAGGCATAGACAAAAGTACTGTTAACATTAGTTTGGCTCAACTATACTGGTAGCAGCCAAGCTGAGAGCAAAGTATATTGCGTGGTTTCCTCACTGTTCCCACTACAAGATGTATTCCTTTCAATTAATGTAGCCTCTTCAAAAGCAACAAAGATTTAGTCTAACAAGTTTAACTTAGCATAATGGATTTTTACTGACACAGTACTAGAATGCTGGTTATAAATGTTTCACCTTGTGTCATTTTTCATCTTTGGTCCCCAGCTATTCACATCACTTACTAGCTCAGTGTTAGGACTTCTCTATGCAACAGTATTACTCATATTTCACTACAGTGTATACCAAACTGGAAGATATCTTAAGAACTTATGAGGAAGTTTCTTAAAGATACTTCCATAAATGCAGTACAGGAGACAGATAGCAAAAAAAACAGTATCTGTGTTTTACATAACCTATATCTTTCAAAATCATTGTTGGGATAAAGTGGCAAAATCCTATCTCCCCAAAAAAGTGGGCAAACTATTAGTTTGATCTTAAGCCCTAAACATTTATAATTAGATAAAAGAAAGCATGCCATAATGGCCTTCGGCACTAGATAAACTTACTAGTGTGCAATCCTAATCACTACAGAAGTTCTTCTGAGCTGTTTGTTAAAAACGCACCAGCAGAGTTTATAATCTAGAAGATTGCATTTGCATAGCAAATGTCTCCACACAGCACACTTTCCAACTACCTGTCCTGGTCAGATGAAAACTATGCAAAGAAGTTAATTATGGGCACTGCTTCCAGTGGATTAACTGAAATCAGAAAATAAATTTGAAAGTGAGAAAGCTGTTATAGTGGATTAGAGAGGTCAGCCTACAGCTGCATCCACTTGCTTTGTCTAGTCTGAAAATATCTGGGAGGTTTACTCCCAGATAGGGAGTAAAATATAGGGAGTAAAAATACAGGAGCTTTACTTATAATGGCAGTAAATGATAGAGCACCTAAGCAGACTGAACCTCTCCATGCTATCTTCAAGCACAAGTAATCAGAACAAGAGTTTGCTCCCTTCTTCTTCCATTTGCCTTTTCTGATCTTTCTAGTCCACTGCTTTTCTAAAAATCCTTAGGGCTGAAGTTGTGAAAGTATCTTGGCTGGGATATGAGAAAAGGATAGCCTTCAATCATCTTTAAGGCCTCTTTCCCAAGTCAGCAGAGCAACATATGAAAGAAGAGGTAACTGAACATTGGATCCTGTGACAGTATGGGTAGCTAGGGCTACAACTTTAAAAATTAAAAACATGGTGAATCCCTATTGCGCACAGCCCATTGTCTTTTACTCCGCTTGCACTGTGGTTAGATCTGGGAGATAGAGCCGTGAATTTCAGTCTGAGAAAGGCACAGAGATAATACACTATTGTAAAGTTAACATGCTCATATAATTTATTTTCTTACTGTCATATTCCCCTCCAAGGGCTAGATATCCTGCTGTTCAAAAAATATTTTATTGAAGTAAGTTTTATTACACAGTATAAGTTCTACTGTAGAAGTTCTACATCTAAAAATTTATTTTTAATAAGATGCTAAGTGCTGCAGTTATCCCTTGGAATAGGGGTCTCAAGTACTGCAGTGAACCCAAAGCATGTGGATAAAAGCACTAACATTTTACTGCTACCTGTGAGCAAGGCAAGAACCGCCTGGGAAAGGACTGGACACTGCAGTTCACAAGCACTTGAGATGCTTATGCTGATCCTGGGAAATCATAGTCCTCTGATGCAGAGGGAATACTGATACGCATTCAACAGCAAATGATCTTCACAGAAGACTATAGGCACCACTTCACTTCTTCAAGGATGTAGTTTTTCAAATAAGAAATGAGAGGCAATGCCATTAGTTTATTGAAAGAGAAGCTTCATTGAAAAAGAAAAAAAAATAAAATTCTTTTTCACGTTTTCTTCACTATAAGCCCCTTTTTGCATGGTTAGTCTATATGCTGAAAGCTTTGTCTGTAGCCTATATAAAGTTCTCCAGCTCATTCCTGCAAAAGTAGTTCTTCTGCCACTATAAGATGCCTTTACACACAGATGTATTTTGCCATCACAACTATGTTAAACTGTTACAGTTCTCCTGGTTCCAATCCGCATAGTACCACATCACAGTACAGATGTAGCCCAAAGTATTATCTTCTGCATAATAGGTAACTGTTGATAAAAATTTCTTTCTCTATGTTTATGTAACAATTCACAAAAAAGCTACAATACACAATTCTTCTTTGATACACAAGAGTGTAACAGTAGACATCACAGCTGAAGTTTAAAAAAAATCAACACCATGTTCAAGTTTACTAGTACATTTAATAATTTATTTCCTTTTTAATTATGAATTATAAACCAAATTAAAAAGCAAGTCTCAACAGAAGGCACAATGCCTTTGTTACTACTTTGAATTTCAAGAACAGATCTATCCTATTTGTAACATAAATTTGAAGTCTCTTTCAAAGTGCATAACGTAGATCTGTCAGATACTATTGAACAAAGCTATTAAGCAACACTGATCTCTAATCAAAGTTATGTTGAAAATACAATGAAAATGCTCTCTCTCTCTCTATATATATATATATGTATATATTTTAAGAGAGAGAGAGAGAGAGAGAGAGAGAGAGAGAGAGAGAGACCCAAGACACTGCACAACTTGAACGCTCTTTTTAAGACACACATACATACCATCACTTTACACACTGAAGTGACACCAAGCTTTCATCAACATCAGTGTGAAGACTGTCATTCAGCAGAAGGGTAAGAGATACTAACCAAGTACACACACACACACCTCACACAACCCGAGTTTACTTTGGTGTTAAACTGAGGTTTGATCATAACATGATTCACCTTTCTTTGGTAGGACTTTGCTGGATGTTGAAGCACTTGACAGAAGGCAGCACCTCACTGAAGTTTTGCTGTGCGATCAGAAAACCTATAGATGTTTGACTAATCTCTAATTGTTTCACTACTGTTTATAAGCTTCAGCTTTCAGTTTTTGTATATTAAGCACTCTGGGGCAATCAGAGACACTTCGGTGGCTGCCCTTTGTGGTATGATTAGAATTTACCCCTCCCCCACTTTTCCAAAGAACACAAGTAAAGGGGAGGACCATTAAGGAACAAAGCAGATTTCACTCTAAATCTTCCATGCGATAAATGTGACATGAGCTTGAAGAGCAGAGATCTAGAACAGAAGTGACTGTTACTACCGCCTAATTTAACTCACTTGCACTTGAAAGTTAATTTCTTAGTAATCCAAAGTTAAGAACTAGAGGATGTTTTCTCACACCAGAACATTAGGAAGCATTACACAAGAAACACCAAAACATTTAGGAATAAGAAAGATCACAGTACTTTCTATTAGTGGCAACACTCATTCAAGAAAAGTGACAACACTAAGAAACAGACTAAAATTCGTTACCCAGAGATGCAAAAAGAAATTAACACAAGGACTGATAACACACACTGCTGGAAGTGACTTGTTCTTCTAACTATTTCTGCAGGTTTTTCTGCAGTCCCTCCCTTCTCACCCAAAAGGCTAACATTTGAAAGTTGTCAGTGAAAGAAAGGCTGGGCTGTGTTACCCAAAACTCTGCTGTGACAGACTAATAGCCTCAGTTTCTTTCTCAACAAACAGCAAGAACCTTTTACATTATATGCATTGTTGTTAACAACAGCAATAAGTCGGACAGATTAAAAAGGGTCTGTAAAACCTTCCTTCCCTTTAACCTTCAAAATATCAATGTTTTCCTTTCCCGCTAAACCCCCCAGAAGACTGCACAAATAGAACTCAAACTTTTAAAGGGAAAAAAAAAAGAAGAAGAAAAGAAAAAAAACACAGTGGGACATTACTGGTTTTGGTCAGGTAACAAATATCAAGATATAGCTGAGAACAAGCAAGTAACGTACAAATGACTCCAGATCAACAGGGAAAGCAGGCAGCTTTTTTTCTGCCCATCCTTGGTTAAAAAAAGGTCATTTTTGCACAGCAACTTCATAAAGCCTAAAATAATTTTATACTAAAACTGGCATTTTAATGTATTGACAGTTTGACTAAACTTTGATTCTTTTCTGCTTTACAAAGTAATTTACACAAAATAAGTAGAACTACATAACCGAGTCATCTTGAGTCATCCAAATGGCTTGCATGGGTGGCTTACTGGGTTAGACATTTTTGTAAGTATTGTGGAGCTCTCTGATATTTAAGTTTTTACTTTTGCAGAGTAAATACAACAGACCACCTGTACTTAGTAGCTGTTGAAAATACTACTGTAAATGCCACTTTTTGGATTTGATTTCCATTATGACTATGCAACAATAGAATTAGCTCTGTAACCTACTACTGTGTCAGTACATGGAACAGAACCCTTTCACACAGCTCAAATACTGTATTTCTACTGCTTAGGCTGTTGAAAGAAAACTATAGAATCAGTGTATACCCTACAGATATTCAGCACTCACGCCCATCAGCTGAAGGATCAAACTTACAGAAAAACATAACTGGTATTGACAATTGGCTCAAGACTTCACCTACTGTGAAGATATGTAGGAACTGTCACACTTCCACCAGCAAACCAGTTCAGCTGGAGACAAATGGCAGTACAAACAAACACACATGCATGAGTGAACCTTCTGGCACACCAGATTTGGTAATTGCAACAAAAAAGTTTCTTACTCCATATTCTAAGTATGTCACATTAGAAAATAAAGCTACCTGATCAAGATCAAACTACTGCAAAAGAAGAAACTAAGGAGAGCAAATATCACTGAAATACTAGTTTTGCTGAAGCATAAACTTACTGCCCGTCCAATTCCGAAACATAATTATTCACAGTTCACCTGAGTCCAAGTCACCAGCACAACTCATGCAAGAAGCAAGCAAGTTTAATTTCCTTGGGATACTGACAGTGTATCAGATCACTACCATCAACTGTCTTCCTCTCTCTTGTCAAGGTTTTCAAACCTAAAATCAGTAAAGTGCTTTCTACCTTCCATCTCTGAGTAATCACCTCTATTAATCTCAGGCTACCCAAGCCCCCTGGCACAGCTTTGATTTGGCCTTAATCTCTGGTGAGGTCTCCTCTTCCTCCTCACAGGAAGACATTTAAACTTCAGCAAGCCTCTAGGTGGAAAGTGAAGTTATGCTGCAGAGATACTAGTCTCACACTAAATTAATAGGAATGCATGCAGATCTGTAACACCTGACCTTTCTATACCCAGAAAGGAAAATTACTTCAAAAAAAAAAAAAAAAAAAAAAAAGAGAGAGAGAGAGAAAGAAAGAAAGAAAGAAAGAAAAAGTGAGAGAGCAACTGCTTGAGACAAGGCAAGTTCTCAGCACCTCCTCCCCCTCCCCTCAAGCACAGTAGGCTACACCCAGACATGCTCGCCTCCGTGTGGTCCAGGAGCGTTTTCTAACGTTTCCTCTTAATGTCACCGCAGGATGTAACACTGGTTGTCATCTCTACTGCAAATAACTGATTAGTCATTTATTCCTCCCTCACCGCTTGCACTGCTCAGCATCGCCATGGGCGAGAGACACCTCGATCCCGCCGAGGCAGGCCCGCACCCCTTCAAGAAGCAGCCCGGGACCCCCAACCCCGGGAGGCGCCTCTCGCGCGGCGGCGTCTAACGCCTCAGCCTCGCGCCCCCAACGGCTCAGCCTAACGGCTCCCTCTCGCGCCCCTTCCCTCGCCCGCAGCGGCTCAGCCTCACCCCCTCCGCCCCCCACCCCACGGCTCAGCCAAACGGCTCTCACCCCCATCGCGCCCCCAACGGCTCAGCCTAGCGGAGCCCCCGAGGGCTCCCCCCCCGCGCCCCCAACGGCTCGCCGGGCGCTGCGCGCACCTGGCGCCCGCCCGCCTCAGCCCTCCTCCGGCCGGCCCCGGGGCTGCCCGGACGAGGAAAAGCCTGCCGAGCCGGGAGCCGCTCCCTGAGGCGCCGGGTGCCTCCGCGTGTGCGTGTGAAGGCGGGGGACGGCAAGCCCTACTCACCCCATGAGCCAGTCCATGGCTGGGTGCCGCCGCGCTGCGAGGCTCCCGCGGCCGCCGCGTCCCGGCTCACCGTCCGCTCATGGGCCCCCCCCCCCCGCAGCTCCCGCTCCAGGTGCCGGGGCCCGGCTCCTCCCGGCGGCGGCGGCGGCGGCGGCGGCGCCCCCCCTCCGCCCCGCTCCGCCCCCGCTGCCTCCCTCGCTGCCCGGCGGGCGGGCGGGTGCGCGCGCGCTGCCCGGCTCCTGGCCCGGGCTCCGGGTGCCGCGCGCGCGCGCGCGCCCGCGCAGCGGCTGCGGCTGCGCTCGCCTCGCGCCGCAGCCGCCAGGCTGCGCCGGGTTCCCCCCTCAACCTGACACTCGCGCACTAGGGCGGCCGGAAGTAAACACACGGCGCTCGCGCCGCCCCGCGCGCGCCGCCAGCCCGCAACCGGAAGCTGCCCCCCTACCGCACACTCGCCTTCTTTTTTTTTCCCCCCTTAAGCCCGCCCCCCTCGCCGCCCGAGGCACGCTGGGAAGCGTAGTGCGGCAATGGCCCGCCCTCCGCGGCCGTTAACGGTCAGCGTGGCCGTTGGGGCCGGCCCGGGCGGTGCCCGCGGCTGAGGGCGGAGCGTGGCCCGCTGGCATGGCGGGGCCCTCGGGGCCCGCAGCGGCAGCCGCGGAGCGGTAGCGCTGTGTGGGCCGAGGCATGGCGGTGCCCTGTTGCTGCTCCTCCTCCCCCTCCTCCCCAGCGCAGCAGATGCGGTTATGCTTATCTGTAATGTAATTACGTGTGTAACTGCTGAGATTCCAATCAGCCAGTGCTCACCTCAGAGGCAGGACTGGCTGCTTGTGCTTCCCAGATGCAGCAGGTGGCTGGGCCGAGAAAATGAAACTATCTGTTGCCTATCACGTACTCACTCCAAACGGGGACAGGCAAACGTGCATTGAATAAAGTCGCACATGTAGGCATGTTTCTGGATGAAGTCCTGGGCTGGGACTTGGGGGTTTCAGGGGCCATTTCTTGCTATGCCACAGGCTTCCTTAGGCAACATCAGTGTTATATCTTCAAAGGTAAAATTGAGATAGTGATATCTCCCTCCATTCAAAATAAAAGTGTTACTTTCCAAGGTATACCTGGTGGTGCAGGTATACTTTGGTATACCTTGAAGTCCAATCAAAGCTGGCCCTTCGAGAGGCCCCTTTTCCTCTCTCCTAATTTCTAACGTGCACCAAATGCAGCAGCTGCCCCTTTTCTAGCATGAGCGAGCCCCCAAGCCATGGAAATGGGACCTGGGCTGCCTGCCTTGCTCACCTAGCTGCTACTTTTCACTATTGGTGGCACCCTGTACTCCAGCATCTACTCTTTCATTTAAAACACCACATTGCTTAGTTTCTCCAATTGCAGGAATAATCAACCATCTATAAACGCAACAAAAACAAGTGGAATTAAGCCTGCCCAGCCCCACAGACAGCTTGACACCACATTTCTTTGAGATGTAAGCAATGCTAATTGTTTTAAGAGAAGAAATGTTCTCCATTCAAAACACCTGGTTACATCATTTCCAAAGACTGTGCTAGCTGTGCGCAAAAAGAGAAAGACTTTCTCTTCATCCATTTCCCTCTAAGCAGCAGGGAGGACTTGGTTAGGCAGAGGTGTTGACAGAGGCAGGTCTGCTGGGATGATTGCATGCTTTGCATGCACGTATGAACTAAAAAATGTTTGCTTTATGGGTGAGTGAGAGTTACTTCCTCAGACTGGTGGCGAGCTCTTTCTTGTCTGTGATTGCCAGCTTCCTGAGGGAAGAGGCACCTTTCGGAGGCTGTGTTTGAGAATGAGCTCACACCATGCAAGTGGCTGGTGCTCTCAGGCTGTAATACTGCACTACAAACTAATAAAATGGTAAAGAGCAATAATCCCCCTGCTGGGGGGGGGCAAAGTCAGCCCCAGGCTGCCAGCAGGTTGCTGGCCTAAGGGAAATGAAGCCTGAGTGATGAAGGATGCTGTGGGGAGAGCCATCCTCTTCCTCCCTCCTGCTTTGTCCGCTCAGCCGTGCCAGGGGCTCACGCCCAGCCCAGGGAGGCAGGGCCCCTCAGCCCTGCTGGTCTGCATCCACCTCCTCACAGGCACCGACCCACAGCCCCACCACCCACCCGTGCAGAGGGGACAGCTCCATCTCCTGCTGTCAGAGTGACTCAGAGGAGAGTTGCAATAAACTGTGTTATCTCTAGGCAAGTAATGCACTGCAAGGGCGTACGATGAGAGTGATTTAACAAGAATGTGTCTCAGTAATGGTTGTTTTATTCCCCTCTGTCTTGAGGAAAGACAGTAGAATTATTTTTGTATTAAAAACTGTATTGTGCCATCATTTTGGGAACTGAACTTCCCTTTGAAATCTTGCACAGTGTAAGACCATTATTTTGCCATTCTCCTATAATAAAACTTCACACTGAGAATTATTTTGGTATCTAGCATTGTAATATAAAAATGGAATGTATATTGTGCACATTAAAGTTGCATATTTTTCTCTAACACCTACATTTTGTCTTTTAGTTGCTCACAGTTTTAGTTATCTTTGTATTCATAAAATGCAGCAGAATGTAGGAAAAAGGTCTCTTCTGAGCAAAGCCCCACATACTTTACTGAGAGGCTAGATTTTTTTTTTTTTACAATGTTTAAAATACCAGATCAAACCATCTGCAGAAAATAATTATCCTTTATGCAGACACTTGATCCAGTCATTATCTGCAAACATTAGAGAACAGATGTCCCTCATCTGAATTACGTTTTCTTGTTGCCCTTTGTTAGGAGTATTTTTGGCAGGGCATTTAAGGATGAGCTCTGTCCAATTTTACTGTGGGGTGCATTGTACCAGAAGTAGGGTGTTTAGTCATATGACACATGTTTCAAACCATAGATGACTTCAAATACAATGAGTTTGTCATGTCAGATTAGCTGTTTTCCTCCTGACTGTATCAAGGAAAATATATGGCAAGTAGCACTTGGAGAATTACTAGTGCAATAGAAACTCAGAAAATGGACATTTATTTTATTAATCTGTTGCATCAGACCTTGCAATCTCACAAGGTATTTATGCGTATCTAACACATGGTTTTCTATAATGTTATGTATACTTCACTTAAGCTGATTATTTTATATTTTTTTCAGTTATCAGAATGATATTATAGCTAATGTTTTTTTCTCCCTCAGACATTGGAAAACTCAGAAATCCCTCCAGCAGACCCAAGTATTTCGCATTTTCCACAGTTTAGTCGGCCTCTCCCTCAGCAGGCTCTGGAGAGCAAAGGATGCACCAGACCAGGAGCACTCTCCAGCATCCCCTGCTGTTTCCAAACCCTCTGAAAATGCATCACAGTGATTATTCATTTGACAATAGCAGGCCTGGCGGGCTGTGGGGATCTTTTGTGTTAGGCCTTATGCACATATGTAATGAAAGGGTGGTCCTTGTTAAGGGCAACAGTCTTGCAAGAGCCTGGACTACCTGAGTGTAAAGATGCTTAACAAGAGATGGCTGCTTTGCTTCCTCTGCCTCACCGTGGGATTTGGGGAAGACAGATCTCCTGCAAGAGGGTTTGGCACTCTAGAGCTCTGCAGAGCTCAGAAAAGCCAAATTAAAAGCTAACGTAGCCCTGAGGGCAGTCCCCATCTCTCCAAGGTCTCAGCAAGGAGCTGTAAGCCCAGCAGAAAGGCACTGCATCCCGAGGCCAGCTCAGCACATTGAGAGCTGCCTTGGAATAGTGAGTCCAAAGATTTTTCCTTATTTTTTGCTCTTGCAGTTCCCATGACCAGATTTGTCCAAAACAGGATGTTTGATGGAAGTGCAGACATTGTTTGTCATGTAGGGCTGATTTGTGTAGTGGTGTTTTCAGTCAGCTTGCTTTGCCCAGCTACTGATAAAGCGGTGCTGCAAAGCACAAATGGCTATGAGGAAGTAATCGAGGCACCGGCCTCCCCGCAGCTGGGTTGCTTTACTGCCTCCAGTTTTATGGTTGTTGCTTCTCACAGCAGAAAAAGCGCAATGCACAGGTGGGCAAACATTGATCTTGACAGCAGAGTGCTAAGGAGCGGGAGTGAACTTTGGCTCTTCCCCGGCCTATTGCAGAACCATCTGTCCCTCCTTCCAAACCTAATATTCGGTGTAGGGCCGAGCAGCTTCATACCGGAGGCCTTGACAGCAGCAGTGGAGAGAACAAGGCAAATGGTGTCAGGAGCTTTGCACGTTCCTCTTCTCCCCCCTAAGCAGCCGTGGTAATGCTTGAGGAACAGGCCAAGAAGAGAAAACTTTGTTTCGAGCAGTATGAGTTTTTCTTTTCTTGATTTGAGGCAACACAAAGCTTATCTTTTCCTGGGCAGCCAGGAAGCCTCAGCAGGCAGAGAAATGTGAACCGGTTTGCTCGGTTTGAGGTATTTCTAGTGCACGTGGTGCTTGTTGCAGTGCACAAGGCGGCAGCAGAGAAGCAAAACCAGTGATGGCTGCCTTGACATAGAGGAGATAAAGCATTTTTCAGTGGACAAAATCAGAAAATCTGCTTTCAGACCTGGCTCTTCAGCTACAGGAGGATTTAAATATTCATTGGAAAGACACAACAGACTGATAGTCTTGGGATCAAAATGATGTGTTTGTAAAGTTCTGAATGTGGCACTGGCTCTTTAAGTCAAAAACATCCACATGCTCCTTCCCTGGGACAAAACGCCTTTGTCTCTGGGCATGAAACATGTTACGGTTCAAATTCCTGCGGAGCCATTAGAAAAAGCAAAGCACATGATTCTTACAGCGTGGGCCTGCCTGCAACTCAGAATGTGATTATTAATCATGCTGGATATTAATAACAACATCTCTTTCTGGTTGGAACATTTGATTTTTTTTATAAATAAACACTATGAGTGGCTGTAAATATTGACTGCTGCCAATAATAGTAAGACATTTTAAATACAGTCTTATGACAAGATGATCAATCACACTGAGGATTAGATTTTTAAAAATATTTGACATATTAGGCCCTCAGTGAACTGGGAAATACGGCTTGTGTTTAGATGTCTAAGTGAGGGCTGAGGCTTCAGGGAAGAGTGCTGAAATCCTGAAAATCTATCCTTGGTGGTCTGCATTTCCAGAGATGTTGAACATCCCTATCTCCCACCAACTTCAGCAGAGTTTGTGTGTGAAAAGCTGATCGGGAGCCTCAGCAAGAACAGACACATCTTGAAGTAAATCTCTGTGTAAAAATTTTCTCTGTATCTTAGTCACAGAAGAAGTACTAGACGTTTCCTCTTTTATAGAAGAACTCAGGAGGAAACATTAAAGCATGAGACTAATGATGGCAATGTGAAGGTTTTATTTTTGTTTTCCACTATTTAAGTATTGCTGAGTAATACCTTCCCTGTGCCTCAGTTCCCACAGCTGAAAAATGAAGGAAATGTTTTCCTCCATCACAAAACTGTTGGGAGACCTGATCCATAAATGCTCTGCAACCTTGAGTGCAGTACAACCAGGAGGTGCTTAGACCTTATTTGCCTTCTCCTTGGTACCACTGGCTGCAGTTCCACACACTGACATTAGCCGGAAGAAGGTGATTTCTAGGGAAGATTCACTTCTTGCTCCATGCTTACATTTCTTTGCTAGGTCACAGCTCCAGGAGTATCTTGCTCCAGTATAGCTTTGCTATGGTTGGTGCTGCTTTTCCGTATGTGTATTTTAATTTATTGCATGCGTCAGGGCAGAGAAAAGGTCATAAGGTGAGAAATATGATGTCATTCAGTGTGGTGGGATGTGAGCTACCAGCAAGCGAAAGGTGTTGCACACCAGCCGGAACTAGGACTTGCCCATTCCCACTGGTTTTGCAGGAAGATGGAGACAGTGCGGGAAATTGTTTGCATTACTTTCCTAATGCTGTGTCTCTCTCCCACATGGCAAAACTCCCCTGAGGCCTCCACCTGGAAAACAAAACCATCAGACAGCAAAGGGACCAGCTGAGGAATGTTTGTAAGGCTCTTTTTTTCTGAGCTTTACATCTTTTTGGATGCTTTTAACCAAATAGTCTGTTTGCAAAAGCAAAGAACAGCTTTCTGGCATGTCTCCCCCATACAACCACACATAAACCAAGTCACCACGCAACCCCCAGAGTAACTTCCGAGCCTGTGTCATATGTCCTGCAGAGCTGTGGGTCACATCGTGCACGGGCTCATTTCCGTGCATTTGTGGGAGCTGGACCGGGACAGCCGCCCCACACCTTCATTCCTCCTGCAGTCGGGGAGCGGGATGGGGGCTCAGCAACCCACAGGCGCCGTCCAGCACTGTGCGGGGCTGGTGCCCGTGGTATAAATGAGGCCTCCCATGACAGCATTAAAGTCTTCCCAGCCCCCAGCCATTACAAAGCGTGCCTGGCAGAACAGGAGTCTGTTTGTCTGCAGCGCTCTGCACAAACAGTTGCTTCTGTAAATACATCTCACATGAGCAATCAGCCCCGACAATAAAGAGGTCCCGTTTCTGCGCAGCGGCTCTGGGAAGCAGCTCTTTCATTGGCACCAAACAAAAGCTCAGACATTTAGCTCTCCCCTGCCTGCCACCTTTCCAGAGAGATCACAGGTCTGCATCTGCAAAACGTCCCCTCTGCGCTCCAGCCTTCTGGCTGGGACACAGTGCCTTGGCGCCACACGTGACGCCACCACTCTCCAAACCGCCCCTGGATGATAACCTAGTGCTGGGCACGGAGCTGCGAAGGGAAGGGGCACACTTCAGATCCTGTGACACTCTGGGGGCAGGGAGAAGTTATTTTAAGGCCACAGGAAAGATTATGCTGTGAAATTGAAACTGGCTCCCACCATGCTCAGAAATCACCCAGCCCAGCTCAGCAGCCATTCTTATCGCTGACTATATGCAATTGTAATTATTGCTTCTCTCGTTCCTTCCTAAGCCTCCTGATGTTGCTAGCATTTTTCTCCTCTTTCATCTTGCACAAATAAAACCTAAAGCCAACCCAGGAAAAGCAACAAATCATTATTCATGCATATTTGCAATGCCGGGTAAAGGCCTCAGCTGGACACCAGGGCCATCTGTGCCAGGCTCTCGTCATTGCAAAAAGCCAGAACCTGACTCAAAGAGAATTATTAATGCAAAGGCCCAGGAAGTCCTGGCTTCACATCTGGAGGGGAGATGTTAAACGCGATAAGCCCATTTAAGCATACTGCAAGCAGCTTGCCTCAATACACAAACCTCTTCTCCTTCTACAGTACTCTGCACAAAGAAAAGGGGAAGAGGTGAGGTGAGGTATGGAAGGGAGAAGGTCACCCCTGAGCAGAAGAGCTTAGGCTAGCCTGTTTTCTGCTCTCTAGAGATATCTGAGGAGAGTGTCCCCTACATGTCCCACATCTCTGCCTTGTCATCAGGGGAAAGGAAGCTTTCACCATAGCGAACAGGCTGGTTTTGGCTTAAAAACTACAGTGGACAGTGACTAGCATGTGAAATCTGCCTTGCTCTTTGGACTATCTATCTCCATCACTGGAAGTCTGTCTCAACTGCTGCCTGCTGTTATGACCTCTCTGAGTAAGGCAGTGACCAGGCAACCAGGCTCTGGGGAATCATGAGCTCTCCTTTCCAACAACAGCCCTGCTGAACAAACTTGATTCCTCTTTTCTAAGTTATTTCCAGCAGCGAACACACTTTTTTTTTTTTTTTTTTTTTTTTTTTTAATTGAGGCTGAAATGCTTCTGTATTGATAGCACTCAAACCCAGATTTAACAAGTGATCCAATCTTGCAAGACTTGTGTAAAATCACAAAAGATGGTGACACAGGCTTGTTTAACATCTTTGGGATGGGAACAGCTGAAAACCTACATTTGATTTACTTTCCAACTCCTATGGTAGGAAATCTCTTCATTTAGCCATATTTGGACCTGGGCAGTAAAGCTTTATTCCCCGTAACCAGATCCTACCTGTGAGATGGAGCAAGGAGCCAGATCTGCTCTCTGATGCAAGCTTGCTGTCCTCAGGGCCTTGCATCCAAAGCAAACTCAACGGCACCATCTAATGGCCATAAGACAAACAAGCGGTACAAGCTATTTTCTCCTGCAGATCGCACGTTAAAGATTAATATGAAGACTATTCTGACGAGTAATACGATTTGTAGCTAGGCACTGATGGGCTAGTGGCCCTGGTGGAAGGAAAAGGAGACTTTGAGAGGGGATCAGGAGTGTGCAGAGGTCGGGATGGCTTGGCCCTAGTGGTGGGAAACTCCCCTCTTCCTCACTCAGCTTTGCAGACACCAACACAGCAAGAGCAGCAGCACCTCTCCAGCAGGTTCACAGAAAGAGGGGGTGAGAGACAGAACTGCAGGGTGCAGCAGGAATGACATGAAACACTTCAGAGGCTCCCCAAGATCAGCTAAGTGCTGCCAGAAACCTGCCCAGCTCAGAGCGGAGGTGCACAGTGCCAGATTTGAGGTGCCAGTAGAAGCAAAGCCTTCCAAAGCAGGCTGCTGAAGGAAAGGCTGAGCTCTCTCCGGGCTTGTTGGACTGGATTTGGGGTGCATAGGAGGCCCTGTGAGGCACTGCCAGATACAGACCTCTGGGTAGTTTGGTTCTGGGCTAAGAGCAATGGGGATTCACTTAGGAAGTCATATTTCATTGATTTTTCAATGAGCGTGGAGACTTTCTTAGGGCACCCATTGGCTCCATCACACTGTCATTCCTAAACCCACCCAAAAATAAGATTTTCTGCTCTGCTAGTCCTGACCCATGGCCAGAAAAAACATTAGTGTGTTAATGCCACAACAAAAAACCTCACCTCTGGTCGAGCTGTGTGAAGATGACTGTGGCAGGACAAGGGGTTTTATTCCTCCTCTGACAGTCACTCCTTTCTGCAGGCTGAGAACATCACAGCTCGCCTGTCTGGGCCACCATGCAGTTGTTTCTCTACCTGTTACTTAATCTGGCCATTGTCAAAGGCAAGTCCTTTTCTTAGGTGGAGTAGGGAGATGCAAGGGACCACTTGAGCTCGGTCTGCTTCTGGCAGTTGGCTTTAGCGCTAATGTTTGCAAAGGCTCATTAGTCATTTATGAAGCCTACCCAGGCACTTGAAAGTCTTTCTGGGGAATGTGGAGGGAGAGAGGGAGCCCATTTTGTAAGAGGCCAGACAGCAAATGGTTTGTTTCATAGCTGGGAAAGGAGCCCAGAGCAGATAACGTGGTTTCTGGCTGTAGCTCCACCAGTCTTTTTGACTCCTTGGTTGTGCAGTGCTATTTCTCATGCAGCTGCAAACACCTGAGACCATCGTCTACAAGGCAAAAGCATCAGTTAACCGTGCAGGCCAAGGTGGGGACCCTGGTGTGTCCTCCTGAAATGCAAAGAGGCATGAGGCGATAATGCACGAGGTGGCAGCCAACCTGGCTATACCGGGCTTGCTGCAGACAGTATGCTGGAGAAGATGCTGGGAATGGAGCCGGAGGAGTTGAGTCCTACCTATGGGTCACTCTGCAGGCTGGGGCATCCCTTAACGCCCAGCCAGTGAGCACTTGAGGAAGAGCTGGAGTTCATGGCCAGTGGTGATAGCTGTGCCCAGAGGTGTGAGGGGCAGGGGCCAGCTTTCCAAGATGTGAATCGAACCATTTCCAGTGCACACTTCATTACCTGGAACAGGAGAGAAGAAATTGCCATTTTTCCTTCTGGAATGGCACGCTGCTGCTGAGTTGGTGATCACCATAACTGAGTGTCTCCTGGCAGTCTAGTGGGCTTATCTACTTGCCCTCCTGGGGTAAGCTTGCCCAGAGAGGCGGTCACCTGTTTGCTAGCCCTCTGCAGAGAAGAGCAGAGCAGCCTTCGCTTGGGGGAGCTGAATGGTGATATGAAGGTGCCCCATCCCACAGCCCTCATCGCTCTGGCGTGGTGCAGCTCCGCTCTGGAGAGGCCAAGATCAAACACACACACATTATCTGGGACCAAAGACCAGTGCACTGCGGGAAGCTACGGTCGCTTGCAGTGGTGGGAAGCACCAGAATAATTGTGTGGCTTAAAGCAAGAAAGACAAGGTCTGTGCATGCCCTGTACATGTGCATATTTCAGCACCAGGAGGTATCATAGGAAACCTAGTCATGGATAAAGAAAAAGAAAGAAAAGTCAGATCATCCCATTGCTTTCCCTGAAGGTGCCGGTCTCTCTCCGCGAGAGGCGAAGTAGAGCGGTTTCCTGCAAGCAAAGCCCTGGGGGGGAGCTGGGAGAGGTGTGGATCGATAGGCGGCTCCCGGCCTCGGCGCTAATAGAGGGGTGAGCTCATTGCTAAAAGCTTTGATGGGCACGAGAGCCAAGGGCAGCCAGTGCGCACGGGAGAGGGGCTTGATATCACCTCTGCATCTCTGTCAGCAGCTCTGCCTGGGGCATCCCTGGGAGAGGCTGAGTGCCAGGCCAGGAGGCATCAGGAGGCTCCTTTTTCTTATTTCTCTTGGCACAGACCTTTTTTTTTTTTTTTTTTTTTTTTTTTTTTGGAGGGGGGGGGAGGGGGAGGTAGAGAGGCTCAATCTTTGGCCATGTTCCTATGTTCCTGGGTGCCTTTGCATGCACTTGGACTTTGAGATGCTTTTTCCTGGCCTCAGCAAGGTCTGAGGACTGCCTCTAACAGGGGAAGGTTAATGCTTTCTGGCTGCAAACGAGACAGTCTGGTCCTCTCTCCGGGCACCACCACGTCTGCTGAGCCGCAGCCACGCGGAGGCTCCAGCACAGCGCCAGGCCTGGGGACACAGGTCTGCACACACGGGACAAATGTGAGATCAGCCTGGGAGGCAACGGGAGGCTCCTCGCTGACCTCTCCTGCGGGCTGCGGGAGCTCAGGTTGCTCCGGGAGATGCCCAGGTACGATGGCCGGCAGTGGCTTGCACCTGTAGGTGACAAACCATTTTGCGGAGACGGCGACCTGCTCTTCGTCCTGCCACACAGCCTGCCGGCACCCGGCCTTGACGCTTTGTGCCTCGGCTCCGCACCAAGGGCTACAGCCTTGCAGACAGCTCCGCTCCCACGTTTGGGCGCCTCGGAGGCACATTGCAAAATGGGGCGGCACGGCGCTGAGAGCCACCCTGAGCGTGCCACGGGGACCTCGCAGGAGGTGGATCACGTCCTCTCCGGTGGCCTGGTGTGGTACAGCCACGAGTTTGGTGGAGACGAAGGAGCTGTCAGGGGCTGCCACTAGAGGCTGCTCGCAGGCCGCCCGCCGCAGGCCTGGCCCGGCGGGGCGCGGGGCTCTGCGGGGGACCCGCGGCTCTGGCTCCTGGCCCCTGTGGTTTCCCAGAGCACTTCCCAGCTGCAGAAGGGGCTGCAGCACCTCGAGCAGAGCAAATTTTAGTGTTTCCCACCCACATCTGGGTTACAGCGGGCTCTGCCTTATCTCCACCATGCCACCGACATCCTCAGGTTGGGAAATCATTGCCTTGTCCAGCTGGGTGGAAATCTGCCCTTTCCGGTCCAGGCGAGGCTGGGGCCAAGGGCAGCTCTCCCGGGGCTGCCTGCAGAGCCAGGGTGGCTTTGCCTCCACTTGCACAGGCTGCGTGGCGCTGTGGCACGGCCGCCTTTGCCTACGCTTTAATCGCGGGTCGGGGAAGAGAGGGATGGTGAGTGATCGGTGATGGAGACGGACTTGGCCCTGCATAATTCACAGGAAAAGGCCTTGGAGGGTGCTGAAGCTTTTCCCGAAACACACAGAGATACACTGCCACTGTAACCGTCGCGGCTACGTGGGCACCGCAGTGCCTGCAGACACACACTGCGGTGGGGATGTGACCCTGGTACCAGCATGAGCCGTGGTGACTCAAAACCGCTTCCCAGGAGCAAAACAGAGGAGGAAGCTGGCACCTTTTTTTTGCTTGTAAACAATGCAATGTTTGAAAGCAGAGACCTATTTTAATTCACTAAGGTGCTTTGCTGACCCTGCAGCATTCACTCCACCAAGAGGAGTGAGCGCTGCGGTTAGTGCAGCTGCAGGTGAGACGGGCCCAGCATGGTCCTGCTACAGAGATCTAAGGGGCTGCATCTAAGGGGCTGCTGGATTCGGACACAGCCAGATTCAGCACTGATTTTTGTTTGTACACTTACCCTAGTGCCACGAAGGGGGATTTTTGTAGGTGTTTCCTCTTGCCCGCACAGCTCCTTTCCACCAGGACGTTGAGCGGGAGCAAGACCATGGGGCTGTCAGTATGGGCAACATGGGCAACATGTCAGAGTTTATAGTGTCCTGCAAACATATTTAGTGGTAAATCCTCGGTGGGATAATAAGCTCTCTTTGCAGAAGGCAACTTTATTAAAAAGAAATAAATAAGGCCTCTTAAAGGAGGGGCAAGCAAGAGACACAAACCCCATCCTCGGGGCAACGCAGACAGATGAGTAATGGGGCTGCATGCCTGGCCAGCTCTGAGTCACTGAGCAAACCCAGGCATCCCGGAGCCAGCAGCAGGGCTATTCTTAGCTGCTCTCCTGCCAAGAGATGCTGCGCAGGGAGAAGAGGCGGCTTATGGGGCTTTGGGGTGTGCGGGGTGATGCTGGCTACCCAGCTGCAGCATTGCAGAGCAGGGTTGCGCCTGCTTACTACTGGGCTATGCAAACACACTGTTGGCACCAAGCCCAGTGGCATTGGCCTCCTGGCATGCACTGGATGGTGTGAGCAGTGCTGTGCCTTGAGCTAGTTTTAGAGCAAGGCCAAACCTTCCTCTGGCAGTAGAGCCAGAGCAAGCCTGACATTGGTTATGATAACCTGGCCTGGAGGTGACAAGGGTGGCCCCTTTTGCTTGGGGGGTGGATGAAGTTTCTCAGGGAGATCTAGGAGAGCAAAAGCATCTGGGGACACTGGTGGCTCTGGGACATGCCAGCTGTCCAGAAGAACTTGAGGGTTATTAGGACACGAATGAGTATAGCCCAGCAGCCACTGCTGAAGATGGAGAGAAAGGTCCTGGCCATGCAGTGGGTGCTGGGTGCAGAAGCATCTCCCACCCCACCACAGTGCTGGTCCTGAAGACGATTCAGGACAGCACAGATCTAGCAAACACCTTCACCAGGTGTCTGAAGCACCCACCTTCCTGCCAGCTGCACTTGGTCCCCACTTTAAGCCTCCCAAGAGTGACCTTCTCAAGGACATCCTTGCTGTGGGTGCAGTTGCATCAGAAGAGGCATAGTGGAGGGTAGGACCCACTGCCAGGTGCTGCTGGAGTTGGGAAGGCCTGGGCTCTGTTATACTTGGGCTCCTTCTAAATAAAGAATATCGAGTCATACTGGCTTGAGCTGCTGGCTCAAGCCAGGAGCCTGGAAAATTAGATGACATCATCTGGGTACCGCTGACAGACAGTGTTTCCACTCAGACACTGAGTGCGAGGGTTTCAGTCAAAGAGAAGAGCACTGCAGGGGAGCAAAGTGAAATCCTGGACTCCAGCAGTGCCTCAGCCCTGAGCTGCAAGGGGGCAGGGGCACTAGAAAAGGAGCCCCCCATCTGCTAAGCTGGGATGAGCCTGGGGCCTGTCCAGCTAGCTTGTTCCCCCATGTTGCCAACCCGGTGCTCATGTCAGCGATGCCGGGCTACTCACCCAGCTTCTCATGGCCAACATGCTACTCAAGGGTGGTGGACACCTGCTTTGGGGCTGCACACCAGTTTGGGTTAACCAGGCATGATGGCAGGTCTGGGGATGTGATCCAAAAAGGCATGGTAGGAAATTCAGGAATCTCTGCAGCAGCACTCCAAGCCATTAATTATGTTTGTGAACGTGAGCTGCATCCAGTGCCACTGAGACCACAGTGCCTTGCAGAGCAGTGCCAGAGGGTCCCTCTGATGTCTCCCAGGTGAGGACAGTAGAGGAGGAGGAAAGCTACCCATCCTCTTCTCTCCAGGTCCCAGTGGCAGGGTGCCATGCTGCTGGGCTGTGACAGATTTCTGAATTTAAAAGCACAGTCAAAAGCTGCAAGAGATTCCAAGAACAGGAGCAGGATGATGTCCTCAGCCATGATGTACACAGGGCAGCTCAAAGGGTGCAAAACAAACACATTCCCAAAACCTTCTGTTATCAGAACTGGCTGGTAGGAAAATTATAACCTGGTGATGCAGGAGTGGAATTAAGAGCCATATTTTCCTCCCTCACTAGTTAAGCAGTTTGCTGAAGGCCACATGGGAAAGCAGAGTCAGGGCTTATCATCTTTGCTTCAGGTTGCCTGTTTGTAAAAACTGAGATGAGCGCAAGTCTCCTCTGACTTACAGAGCTCTCTGGATTCAGTGGAGCTCATCCTGATCTGCAGGAGTACATGGGAAAGGAAAAAAAAAAAGATCAAGCCCAATAATAATAATTACTTTTCTCCTTCCCATGGGTGTTGTAAGGATTAGCTCATATTTAGCAAAACTCTCTGCAAGTGCTAAGCATTATTAATGTCTTGGATTGCTCCAGGAATGAGTGTGGCTTTCCAGGGAGTGATGGGTTTTTTCCTTCACTGGCATGGAGTTACAGTAACACCATCACAGCCCAGGGTAAGCAAAATCCTATTTCTGTCAGGCTTAGAGCACAGGGTAGTGCCTGGGCAGAAGAGCGACCCTCACATCTTTCAATCAGTGTTTTCCACCTTGGAGGAAGTGAAGTTCATCCCTTCAGCCCAGGCTCTTGCATCAGTGCACAGCCAATAAGACTCTTGAGTTATACCTGTACAGGCGAGTTAAATATGCCCAGAATCAGTCTCTGGCATTGAGTCTAAGCAGGAAAAAAGAACCTGCATCAATCCATTTAGATTCCCTGGCACGAAGGATTCCCTCCTGAGATGCTCTGTGCAAGCGAGTTGAACCAAATGCAGGGCCAGCCAAGCAGCAGGGCCCAGGAGCACACACAAAGCACTGTGTGCTTTCAGCCTAGTGTCCCTGAGCAGGGTTCCTCTGGGCCATAGTCCCCTCCCAGTCCTCTCCTGGGAAATGCTGGAGCAGGGAGATAAGCTCAGATACCTCCATGCCATTCATGTGTCCCTGGCCCAGGATATTCTGCATGGCAGCAGAGAGCAGGATCCCCTCTGAATGGTCTCAGGGAGCTGCTGGAGCAGGGTTGCCCCATGAAGGGCCTGGAGGAGACCCCAACAATACAACGCCCTCACCAGCAGGACACTCTTCAGCGTGTCCATCCCAAACACACCAAGTGAGGAACCAGGTCCAGGCAGAGGTCCCATCAAGGCAGCAGGGGACATAGCTGCAACACACGCCCAAAGATCCACCCAGGAGACTGGACAGGAGAGGGGGTCCCAGCCTGAGTTTAAATGAGCTCTTGGCTGCTGGGTGGAGGGTGTGGTGAGGTCTCAGGCGAGATTGTTCAGGGCAATCAAGGCCTGTTGGTGCCCCCAGGGCCCTGGCATATGGCTTCTCTATGCACCTGGAGGAGGGTGCCTCTGCTCCTGTGAAGTATGGAGAAGGAATGCCTCCCGTGTAATGCTGGAAAGTACTGTGCCCACAGGAGGTGATAAATTCTCCTTTCCAGGCTCCAGTGTTAGAAAAAAGGGTCTGAGTCCTCCCAGGAGGAGAAACCACCTTGCGGCTACCAGTATGGGGCATGTTATCTCAGTCCTCCCCGAGAAGCCCCCCGAGCTCTCCAATTAGGGGCAGAGGGGCACAAAAGCACCTCCTGCTGCTAGACCCCGCCAGCCCAGCCTGCAGGGCCTAAGGAGCCTCTGGCTGAGGACGTAGCTGGCTTTTGGTGACCCCTTCTCCCCGCGCCGGCTCGGTTGTGCCCCCTCGGTGGGTGGTCGCAGGCCGGTGCGGGACGGTGCGAAGGTAGAGGCAGTGCCGACTGGTCCGCTTTCAAAGCGGCCACAAGCTAAATAAATAGACGGCAGCCTATTTCAGTGGCTGCTATATTTAGCACAAGGAACATTTATTTATAGGCTTGGCAGCCGTTCTGAGTCAATAAAAGCCCAAGAGCTGGAAAAAGGACGTTCCTGCGTTTCTCACTACAAGAACAGTTTCTACTGCGCACCATCCTTCCTGCTCCTGCGCCTGCTTGCAACCACCTTTGACTCCAATAGCTCGTGGATACGAGTTGAGATGAAAATATTCACATGTGCCTTGTTGTGCCAGGCTGGCACAGCATCCCGCTAGACCAAAGGGAGTTTCTCTCTAAAATGACAGGGGATTTAGCTGTGCTTGTGGCTGCAGCAGCCAATGGGTCGTGGGTGACACTTCAGCCTTGGGGGCTTCTGGGGAGCACTGTCCTGGTGGGAAATCGTTTGGAAAAACTAAGCTAGGAAATGGGTTGGGAGGCAGAAAAAGCTTGTGTTTTGGGGTTAAATAAATTCCTTTCGCATGGCCAGGTGCAGTGGTGAGCAGCAGAGAGGGGAGGGCGTACGAACGGCCCCCGGCTGCTGGAACCATGGGGTTGGCTGAGCAGCACGAAGCTTCACTCACAGTTTTGGGGCTGGTGGCGCTCCCCTCCGCAGCTCGAGGCCGCAAAGCTGGAGCTGCGCCCCCAGGGCGGCCCCAAGACCTGGGGTGCTAGGAACCCTGCTGCTGGCACGGGGCTGAGACCTGCCGAGGAAGGTGGCAGCTGTTTTAGGAGGCTTCACGAAGGGTGTAGCTGGCTGAGAGGGCTGTATTTATAAAAGACAAGGGGATTTAGCCCGGCCTGTGGAAAACCACCTTGGTAACCGATTTTTGACGGATGTCACTCCCGTGTTTAAGTCAATAAGCACTGCAGCTTTCTGGAGCCAGAGCTGCAGGGAGCCTCCTCATGTTTGCCCCTCTCTCCAAGGTAAACTTGCTGGAGGGGAAAGTGGAGAAGTGTTTCCATGAGAGCTGTCGGGTGAAATCAGCTCTGCAGAGCAGGCTGGTGCTCAGGAGCTGCTGGCGTGGACCCTGAGGCAGACCACGGCCCTGCACGTGAGGACGAGTGACGGCTTGGCTGGCTCCGGGGGGGGCAGGTGCATTCCCAAGACGAAGCTATAACACGCAGCAAGCGCGCGGCACTTTGTCCGCACCACGGCATGGACACCCCATCGCCTGCCACCGGACCAGCAAGGTGGGAGTAGAGAGAGTGGGGGGTTTTTGTTTGTTTTTTGTTTTGTTTTGTTTAGGGGCTCAGTATCAGTATCCCAGTTATGTGGAGGGAGACTATGCATATTTCTGCTTTGAATTAGCCTAGCTCCCACTCTCGACCGCTCGCCCCTCTAGATGTATGCGGCATCTCTGTGTGTCCGGCTTTCCACCCGGGTGGGCACTGATGCAAGCGAGAATCCCTCACCCTGTCCACGGGGGACCCTCCCAAATAGGGCCCTCCAGCCCTGCCCCAAACAGGCCTAGTCCTCCAAAAAAAGAGCCAACACCAGCTGTTAAAACATCTATTTGGGCATTTATTACAACACGTTGTTCCAAAATACAAAAGAAAGGAAAAGAAAGAGAAGGTAAAAAAGCACAGCTGCTTACAGCCTCCGGTAATAAATAAGTAACGACCAGGCAGGGGCAGCGCGTCTCTCGCGGTCCTGCCAGGCAGCGCCCGGCAGCGGCGCTAGACGCTCTCCCCATTCGGGAGTCCCAGTGCGCCCCGGGCTCTGCCGGCGGCCATGGACCCCGTTGCCCCGCGACGCCCTGGGAGGGAAGGAGGCTCTGTCCGCGGCGGGAGCGGGCAGCAGGGCCGGCCGCACCGGGCCCAGCCGTCTCCCCCCGCGGCCCGCTGCCTCCCCGCGCGCGGCTGCCCCCGCGGGCACGTGAGGTAGGAAGAGCGACGCCTGGCCGGGAGCCTCGGGGAGGGCTGCCAGCGGCTCGGCGGGCGGCTCCTGCGCGCAGGATAAAGCCTAAACAGGATCGCGCTGGGGCTCTGAGCAACGTCGTGAGTGAGTTCAACACAGCACAAGGACGAAGACCCTCCTGCAACAGCTCAAAGCCCTGGCAGGGGCAGCGGGCCGTTTCTCAGCTGCTTTGGGAAGGGCAGTGGTAAACCCCATCGATTAAAATGAGTCTTCATCGGGCTGGCTCGTTACAGGAGTATTTTATCCTGCAGTGCAGAAAGGATTAATTTTCCCCTTTCCCTGATGTTTTCTCCTGGAGAAATATTTGCCTTACAATCATCTCAACACCTACAGGGCAGAGAAGGAGCCGAGGCTACGGGTGCAAAACATATGTCCTGGGCTCCGTCCGTGTAGCTCATTCAGACTAATCGGTGCTGCTCCCGGCCATCCCTGGTGCTGGGAAGCAATATTCCTCCCTCCTGGCAGCAGCCATCCCACCTCTTCCTGAATCCAGCGGCCAGTCTGCTCACGTCTCTCTTGGCTGCTCCACCACCTGTATCTTGTTAGCTCTAACACTGGCTACGGGTCTGCACCCAGATCTGCTGTCCTGGGGCAGAGATGGCATCAGAAGGACACTGGAGCCAGGGTGCCGGTGCAGAGGCTGGGCTGAATGGGGCTAGCAGCTGGCAAGAGCAGACCAAGAAGCCACTCAGGGAGAAGAGGTGCTTTCTAGGTGCAGCCAGCAGAACAAGGTGAGAGGACCATGACTTGGAGGGAGCTGGCCCCATAAGCTGGATGCCTGGCCCACATTCCTTAAAGCTGATACTTCTAGCTTTAAGCTTTTGCTATTTAATTCTCCAGTCTTGGTGCGGGTGGGTTCTTCCCCTTAACAAACACGGATGGACTCCAGTATGAGGGGAAGGAGTCATTGGAAAGGAAGGCAAGAGTTAAGAGTCTGGATCTTCCCTGGAGTCTTTGCATCCTTAGGGAGCACCACCTTCCAAATCATGTGCCAAGTATTTGCCAGCCCTGCATATGCCTCCTCTGGCCTGGGAGTGCTCGGGAGCTGTGCCTAAGGCAGCCCAGGCCGGCCAGCCCCAGACAGGGAGCGGCGAGCAGAGAGAAGGTGCGATGGGGCCTTGCATTTATTCACGACAGAGAAACAAAGAGCAACATACAAAGAGTAAGAAGCAAAAAGTACATAATCATAACCATAATAATCATAATAATAATTATAAATACTCAAATCTATCATTCATAGATTGCAATGACAACACTGATAGCTTATTATCATTAGTATTAAGAATGGTAGAGGAAACAGGACGGAGGGAGGGGTTTCTTTGGGGTATAATATTCTAAGGGGCAGATGCAAGAGGGATGAATGTCCAAAGAAACAAAGAGACAAAGCGCAAGGGGGAGGAGGGCTGGGAACACAGCACAAATGAGGGGAACACCAGGGCCAGGGCCAGGGGCTGCCTGACTCGAGCCTCTCGCCCAGCAATGCCGACCCGACCACGGCTGTGCTGCTCTCTTCCTCCTCGCTTCACTCAGCCTGCTGCGAGGCGGGTGGCGAGGAAGGGGCCAGCCAGGTGAGCTCAGCCCCAGGGCTGCAGAGGCTGGAGAAAGGGAGCGACGTCCCTTCCAGCCTAAGGGAAGGCCGTCCGAGTGCTCTGATTTGGTCCATCCTTAAGAGGGTGGAAAGCCCTGCCGGGGCTGTCCCCAGCTGCAGGCACACAGCCGCTGCGGTGGATGGTCAAGGTTGCCCATGCTGGAGGGACACTGATTCTGCCCTGTTCTCACATATGCCACCATGGGGCCCTACAAGTAGGTGCTGCCTCATCAGCTCTGCATAGAAAGACAATTTTGGTTGCAGTGAAGCTTTCGATTGGGCTGCCTGGCTGAGAGGGCTCTCAGCCTCTGGAAGGGGTTGGCTGGCAGACGACAGGTGGCTACCAGCCAGCAGACCCATCCCCACGATAGCTCATAGTTCTCTGATACCACAGTGTAGTCTGTTAGGCAGAGCTTGATTAAAAAAAAAAAAAAAATGAAGGTAATTGCAAGGCCCTCAATGACCCTGATGGCTTTGGGTCAGTCCTGGCAGCAGACACTCAGGCAGGAAGGTCCCTTCATGGGGTATTTTGTAGATGTAGCTTTAAAATATTCCATATGAGAGGGCTTCTAGTGCACACGCCCAACATAAAGGGGAGGGACCAATGGAGAGTACATCAAAAATAGGTTGCAGCAGTGGGTCCTGAATGTCTATTGGCAGTTAAGGTCTACTAGTCTTAAAAGGTTTCTCTCTGCATTGGTTTCCGAGGAGAAAGGAGTTTCACCTTTGTGTCCTCTCCCATCTGGCTGTACCCTTCTGCTGCCTTCTTTACACTCAATGACTTCAAGAAGTCATCTAGTTCCCCCCTTCACTGCCCACATATACACCTAGACTGTTCTTGCCAGTAATCTGTTCGATTTGGACTTAGTTGATCTATGCTGACATCAGTCCCTTAGGACAGGCTGCAACTACACGATATGGAGCAGCGTTCAGCCAGGGACAACCCCTGGCAAAAATGTGTATGCTTGGTATAAGATGGTTGGGAGAAGCCATGTCCCTGAGCTGCTGGCCGCGTCCTGCAGCCCACCCGCAGGCTCTCTCACTGGGACTGAGCAATGTATTGACTGATTCCATGGGGAAACTGTGAGGAACAACATTTGTCACAACGTAAAAAAGGAGAGTTAAGAAAATAATGTAGTTGGCTTTTTGTAGCCAGCAGAGAAAAAAAATTCAAGTTTCAGTGAAGATGCAGCACAAATGATAGGCAGAAAGGGCAGGGGTAGATTGTAAGTGGTTAAGAGGGGAGGAAGCTGATCAACTAGTGGGGGCGAGCGGCTAAAACCCAAGCAGTGAAGGGCTGAACAGCCCTGGCAAAGCTGTTGTGCGCCACCAGTCTCCTGGGCTTTGGGGCAGGGTGGGTGCTGGGTGCACACCAGCTCCTCTAAGCCCACCACCCCATGCTACCCAAAGCCTTATATAACTGCATGGCAGGGAGGAGACAAGCTCCTACCTGCTGGAATATGCCAGTCAGCAACACTGAACTGGTTTTAGGCATCCGCTGGAAGAAATGATGGGTGATGGCATGCTTTGGAGAAGAGGAATGAATATAAAATCTCCCCTTCCCTTCAAAAAATGCAAGAGAAGCAGCTGGACTCAGGGTCTCAGCCACCTCCCTCCATCCTCCACTGTCTCAAGTGCACCTTGGGGTACTGGAGGGGAGCCCTTAGGGGCTTTCGCTGAATGGCCTCATTGGGGGGGAAAAAACCAAACAAAACCAGCTTAAAGCCAGCAATAAGCCTCCAGGGAGACTTGCCGGGATTTAGGACATGCACAAAGAGAGGAATGGAGGCGATGTGGAAAACACCCATCTGCAGCGACCAGATCATTACTGTATTATTGCAGCTCCTCATGCCCCTGGTTCATGTTAAGTTCTAAACCTGAGATCATTTATTTTATCACATGTAGTCTGATTTTAAAGATAGAAACGAACAATGAGAGTAGGAAAAAAGGAGAGGAAAAAAACGCGCAGATCCAGAAAAGAAAACTCTCCCGGGATGACACAGGACACAGACAGCGGGACCCTGAGCTAGCAGCTTGCAAACCAGCGCCAGACAGATGGGGAGAAAGCACAGACAGCCACGGGGAGAAAGGTGCTTTGCCACGGAGGCAGACCAGGACCTACAGCTCCGCAAAGCAGCTTCGCAGCAAGCCCGGAGGAGAGGTTCAGGGGAGAGGAGTTGGCTCCCCGCTGGCAGGGACGGCCGCACAAGGGAAAGCAGCCCAACGCCTCTGCGAGCGAGGTGGCGGTGCCCCTTGCGCTTGCAGAGCGTGCAGAGCATCGGGCCCTGCCGGCTCGTCCCCCGAGTGCCGCCGCGGGAGCCGGCTGGGCCATGCCCCGCGCACCCGAAGCAGAGCCGGAGAGCGCCCTGGGGAAGAGGCTTTCGCCTGGAAACCCTCCCGGCCACGGGCTCTGCCAGCACACTCTCCTCGAGGCTCAGGCCACAGTTTCTCAGGCGCGAAGGCTGCACAGGGGACAAAACCTGAAAAATCACCACCATTCTCCAAACGGGAAATGGTGCCCAGTCTTCTTATCAACACAGCTGAGTGAGCGGGAGCCTGCTGCCGCGGGGCTGGGGAGGGAAAGGCACCTCCCAGCCGCAGTCCCAAACGCTGCCTGCCTTTCCCTTCCGGGCTCTCCTTCCCAGCTGGGGGCCCTCGGCGCAGGCCGTGGCCCCGTGCGCGTGGATGTGGGCGCGTGCACGCGTGGCGGGCTGCTGCCGGGCAATCCCGGGTACCGCGGCCCTGCCAGCACCGGGACCAGCTCCACACGCCCGCCCAGGACGAGGCCTCCCTGCCCGCCTCGCGGCGGGATGCGCCCCCTTCGCTCCTCACTCCTCCAGGGTGATGGGGAGCATCCTTCCCTCTGCTTTACACCTCTCCCTCCTCCACGGAGGAAGGCCAGCCCTTCCCCCCGCGCCAGCGGAGGGAAGGGGTCTACGGCTGAGACGGGGACGGGGAGCAGCAAACAGGGACCAAAAGAGGTAAAAGAAGCAGCAGCAGCTTCCAGAAGAGAGTTTTCTGGCTCAGTTTGTGTCGTAAGAAGATTTTATGGTTCATTTGCTTGTTTGTTTCTAGAAAAAGTGCACAAAAGCGTTTTCTGTCCCCTTTTTGCTGTGCCCGGAGGGGGAAAAATCTTTGTCGTCGACATAAGCTATAGAAGGAGCCACAGGCCTCAGATATTGCTTAGAAACTCGTATTTCAGATTTAAATACCATACACAGTAAAAATAGAGCTGAAAGTACCGCCCCACATTGTCTGCAAATCATTGCCAGAATGAACAGCTTCAATAAATTAAAAACAAAACAAAAAAATTGAAATATTATTTACGTCTCAATAAAAATCGCAGTAAAACCATTTACCTTTTTCTTTGTGTGTGTGTTTTTTATATTATATATAATATATATTTATATATGTATAGGGCTGCTCTAGTGCAGCATTTTTAGGATACTTAGCCAGAGAAACATGGGGGAGCATGCTTAGTGCACCGGGGTATGAAGAAGGGGAAGGAGCGCATGTAGTTCTCCCACAGCAGGTGCCCCTTCCCTGCCTCGCGGGAGAGGCGCTGGGCTCCGTCCCCACGCAGGAGCACCTGTGTGCCAAGCGCGTCCCACGGGCCAGGAGACCCCGTGGCTCGCCCTCCCCTCCCGTGACTGCCTGTTGGCTGTAATTCCTGCCCCTCCCGCTTGGATTTTACACCGGGATTTCAATTGCAGATCTCCGCATGCTGCAGCTCCCCGGCAGTCAACGGGCAGCTCTCCCATTGCCCCAGCAAGCCGCGTGGTACATGCGAAGGCCTGAGGTGACATGGGGAAAGTGGCTGGGGTTCCTTGGGGAGGGGAGGGGGAGAAAACAGGTCAGGAGCAGGAGGGACACTAAGCATTCACCGTTATGTTTCCTGACTTTGGATTCATTCATCCTTGTCTTTTGTTTTGGTGTGCGTGCTCCTGAAAATACACACACGGGTATAAATACTCCCACCCAATCTCTCCCCATTTTAAATATCCCCCCACCCTTGATCTCTAAGTGCCCAGGATGAATGTCAGGACACCTCAATGATTTCCATGCTGCCCGAAAAGCTAGACTGTTTGCCTATTTTGCCCAGGTCTTCCCGGGACCTGCCCTCTGACATGGTCTCCTCGAACTCCATCTGGCAGCTCCTCCTCTTGAACTGCTTCTCGGCATTGGCATCCTCATGCCAGCTGTGACGCCCGTCCCGCTGCTCAGCCCGCTGCTTGTCTCTCAGTCTGATCTCGCAGCTGCTCTGCATGGCGTTGCAGCTGAACGAGGAGTAGGAGGTAGCGCTGGCAAACAGAGCCCCACTCCCTCCGCTGCTGCTGCTCACAGCCGAGTCTGTGCCAAAGTACCAGGCATTCTCTGATGACGGGGTGCTTGGAGACTCCAAGTGGACCGCCCACGGGCCGATCCCCCCTCCGGTGCCAGTGCTGCTTGGCGTGGTTGCTGGCTGGACAGGCTGCTGCCCCGCACTGGGCAGGCTGAGCCGCAGTGTCTGCTTGAGATTGTCCTCCACGCTGGTGCTTTTGTGCACAGCGCACACCCCGCTGAAGTTGAGGCTGAGCCCATGGGCAGGGGAACCTGCCTGATGCCTGTGCTTCCGCCTTTGCCTCACCTTGGCCTCCAAGAGGAGGTCTGGCCCACTCGGCCAATCCGGACTGTCCGGCACCGGGGAGAACTGGCACATGCCATTGGGTCCAGAAGGGCTGTCCAACTTGCAGAGCTTCGGGGTTTCTCCTGTATCGGTCGGGCCTGGGACGTCCTGCCTTAGGCCAGGAGAATAGGCTGATTTGATGTCCAGGGAGAAGGAGCGTTTTAACCGGTTGGTATCTTGAATGCGCTCTGAGGACAGGTGCAAGCCATTGAGTCCTTGCTGTAGTGCTGTGGGTGACAAGATTTTAGGAGTTCCTGCTTGTCTCTCAGAGTCACTCTGGGAGGGCGCTGAGCTTGTGCTTTTCGATATCTCCTCGGCCTTTTCTGAGGTAGACGGTGTGGAGTGCCTACTGCTCTCAGGTGCCTCAGCTGGGTCCTGCTGGACATCCCCCTCACTCCGATCACCCTGGGCTTTCAAAGCCTTGAGGAGCTTCAGGCTCCTCTCATACTCCAGGAGCTGGCCCAGGAAGTTGAAGTTGGGTGAGATAGATGGGCGTCGGTCTTTAACAAACCTGCAGAGAGATAGAAACAGCTGTGGTTGTCCCTTGGTCTTTCCACAAGTTACCCCTACTCTTTTGGCCTTTCTGGGGAGAGGAGGCATCACCCAGTACCTTATTCCAGACCCTCAGAAACAAAGAAGTCTTGGGAAACCACAAAGCCTGAGGATGCTTTGGAGGTAAAGCTAGGCCTTCCTAGGCTCTGTGAATTTGGCCTCCTTCCTCCAATTTACTGCCCCCAAACTTCCTCATTGCATGCACTCTGTGAAGGAACAGCAGGACTGGATTACCCCAGGCCTCAGCTAAGGCAAGGCAAAGCTTCAAGGAGCTGCAGCCCTCTCTGTCTGGAATCAGCCTGTTTTCCCTTGCTGGAGTAAAGCATATTAGCACAATTCCTCCCTATCATTTGGAGGAAACTCACCTGTAGGCATCATCTGACGACATACCCATGGTCTTCATGATGTAGGCGATGGCAATGGTGGCCGATCGGGAGATCCCTGCCAAGCAGTGCACAATCACCTGGCAGCTGGACACCTTTGCCTTGTCTGGAGCACAGCAGAGGAAGCAGAGAGAAAGATGTTGATGCTGTCAGAGATGATAAGCCAAATCACTCTAGCCTCCCTCTCCAACCCTCAACCTCTGTGTGTGACTCGGATTGTGTGAAGTAAGAAAGAAAGTAGAGGAAAAATAAGTTGCCCAGGCTTTAATGGTTGAAGTGGGCAGGGAATTGGAGGGACAGTAAACATTTTAACAAAATCTCACCAATGAACTCAATGGACTTGTCGAGCCAGGGAAGCAGTTTCTCACAGTAGTTGTCATTAACAGGAATGCGCATGAAGTGGCTATCACAGATGAAGTCTGGCTTGGGACAGGAGTTGCTGGCATTGAGGACATAGCTTATCCCATTCTGTGTCATCAAGTCCTGGTGAGAAAAAAAGTGATCAAACGATGAGCTGAGTTCAGATAGCAGAGTGCTGCAGGTCTATCTTTCCACACACCCTCTGCTGTTGCCTGCTCAAGTATTCCCTCCTCTGGCTCTCCCACTGCTGCTTTGGCCCAGCTGACCATAGTGCAGCAGAGACAGGCAGAGAAAGATGAGCTTTTACCCCTCTTTGGATAGACAAAAGACTCTTGAAAGGAGGTCCCAGAAGGAGAAAAAAAGAGAATCCTGGTATGAGAGGAACAATGGAAAAATACAAGAAAGAAAACCATAAAAAAGTCTGGATGGAAACTCAGAAACCATAAGCTGAGGGACAGAGGGAGCATTTCACCAACAGTTGGGAGAGTTATCAGTAGGACTATGCATCCACCTAATTCAACACATTTCTTTGCTCCCAAACCTCACAGGAACTTGTTAGTTCTCACAGATTTGTTAGTTGTTCAAAGTTCTTCAGTGAACAGTGCCGAGTTCAGCCTGCAAGAGGCTCAGGCAAGCTACTTCCTGTTCATTTGGGGCAGCGACTGGTACCTCAGAACATGCACTTTTTTGGCTGGGATATACATAGGTTGCTAGGTTGCAAGAGAAATGATCTCTTCCCTCATTCTGACTCAGGAGTGAACTGTTTTCTGTGACTTTTCTGCTTCGTCCATTGAGCCATCATCATCACCGCCCATATTTCTGACTCAAGGAGAACTTAAGCAAGGAGGATCTGATGAAAAATTGCAGTGAGTGAGTGAGATGCAACATATGGGCCACCCCTCAGGACATGGGCTTGCTGGGTGGGCATCGCTGCATCCAGGCCAAGCTCCATGCCTTCCTTCCCACGACCAAAACGAGCTACACCCACCTGCATGATGGTTAATCCGACCCCTATCCCTTTCCCCTCCAGTCAGATTACGTATAATCTGTATAACTCAAGGGCAGAGTATATACAAGAGAAGGGGGAACATCTGTGCCAACTGCTAGATCTCAATGCCTGGCCTGGAAGACCCAGAAGGAAAAAAGAAATACGGGCATAAAGCAGTCAGCCCATGGAGCTGCCACATGGGATCTCTGCCAAACAAAGCACCAGAGAGGAGAAACATCACTGCGCTCGCCTGTGCATGACCTCTACGCTCGCTCCATCTCTAGTGCCTACGAACAGAGCTGTCTCTTGGCCACTGCACCACAGAGAGGGCAGAAAATGAGTCTCCAAAAGATGAATAAAAACCTCTGAGGAGGTGGGGAGAAAAGAAACCATCAATTTGACTGCCTGACACGGACTCCTCTGGAGACCGCGCTGGGATTTCAGCCCCAAGTCCGCAGGCCGTCAGTCCCTACTTGCAATAAAAGGCCGTCCCCAGTGGCTCCACTGCAGCCCAGCCTCGGCTCCGTGGAGCCAGCCCGGCTCCCAGGCTCACATTCTTGGCATTTTTCTTTCATTTCCTTCTACTCCCTGTATATAATTTCTCTTTCCCTCCTTTCTGCCTCCACTCCCCACTGCCGGTTAGATGCTTCTCCCCTGGCCCTCTTCCCTCTTGCCTTCCCCAGGCGAGGATGCTGGACTGGCTTCCTCCTGCCCATGGGCAGGCGCCCATAGGCATTTTAACTGCAATTTCTGTTTCTTTCTTCTCACCTTTATTTTTCCTTTAAACAAAATTCCTTTCCTGGTCTGACACCACCATGCAGCCATTCTAGTGCCTTTAAAGGACACAGCCCCTTTTTCCTCCTCTCTCCCCATGGCAAATCTTTGTCAGTTTTCAGGCCTCCTGAAAAAGTGCCCTGCCTCTGGCCACAGCTGCCCAACCCTGCACTACCGTAGTGGGATGCCCCAGCTTTCTCCCTCTTCCTCTGGCTTCCAAGGACATCACAGAGCTGCTAAAGCTGGTGTTAACTAGGTCTGGGCACTTGGGAAGGGCTTTCAAGCCCTCAGGACCATACTGAAGCTCAGCAACCATTTGCCCCAACTTTGATGGACTCTGCCCAGGTGCTCTGTGTCTTAAGCCTCCTGGTAGAAAGATCGCATGGTCCTTGCTCTGGGAGAAGAGTCACTACCACCCTCTGCCCTTTGCATGGCTGAAGGAGTCAGCCCTCTCCCAGCCTGGACAGGGTGCAAGACAGACATGCTCCCCAACCCGGCAGAGCTGTACCTTGTTTAAGACGTCTTTCTGGGAGCCCAGATAGAGATGTGGCAGGATGCGCGTAGGGCCGACATTGGCCACAGGCAAGCACGGTTGGGAGATGCTCATCGGCAGGATGGCAGCTGGCTTCCCTTCACAGAGCCCTGGGAAGCAGGATGAGAAGGTGGCGAACCCTCCTGCAAAAAACAGGGACATTGAGGTTGCAAGCATGAGGCTGAGACTATCCCTCCTTGTGGCACAGTCAGGACCCAGCACCCTGAGGGCCAGGCTGTGGATGAAATTGTAGTAAAACCAGTGAGAATGGACTTTTGAGGAGCAAAACGCCAACAACTACTGTTAATCAACCCAGATGCATTGTGATGACTGCAATGCACATACAGGACAGAACAGAGAGCCAGCTCTTGTTTTCCTGCCACTTTAGGTATTAATGCTTATGTGAGCCAGGTGACACCTTGCACCATCTCTTGCCATTTGCACCTTCATTTGGATAGGTCTGCTTAAAGTGACAGGCAGAAAAAGTTCTTCTTTTGGCTACCTCCCACTCTGAAGACAATCAAGTTCACAATTTGTTAGCAAAAACTAGGGATGATGTGACGGGCTATCGACATGAAAGTACTCCAGCAGCACAAAGCTCCCCGGGATTACAGCACGCAGGGTTGGGGAAGAGGGTCCGCTTGAGACTCACAGCAACTACCGACCCCATCTACCCGTTGCTGCTTCTTAAAGTGCCCCACTCTGTCCAGCCCTGCTGAGCTTATGATTTCTGATGAAATTGCACCATCAGTATTGGCAGGCCTTTGCACTTGAACTGCAGAAGTGTCACAGTCGCGCAATCTGTTAGTGACACCATGCACAGATTTCCCGTCTTCCTGCAGCCAAACGCCTGCCTGGTTTACACGGCTGTGAGCGCAGTGCTAATTAGAAAAGTGAGTCTGCAAAAACAGAGAGGGGGATGTAGCGTAGATTTTGCCAGAGGGGGTGAAATTTAATTTCTTTTGAACAGATTTCCTAGCATTTTTTTATGGCCAGACGCTATTGAACGTGACAGCAAGTGGTGCCCAGTTTACTGTGCCAGGCTGGTCTACAATCAAATCCATCTTAAAGTCCAATATTTGAGAGAAAAACCTGAGTTGTGGCAGTGGCAGGTAGAACACGACAACCAAAGCTACCAGTGCTGTGCCTGGCACTGTCAGAAGTATGGCCTAAATGCAAATGAAGCAGCCTGCAAAGCAGCCTCCCACCTTCAAACAGCAGCACCAGGGCAGCGGCCGCTGCCACGCTCGCCTGCCAGGCAGCTCCGGGAGCCGTAAAAACTTAAAGAACAGCCACATGTCCTGTGCAGTTACATAAGCGCACTGGTTATCTCATTTCGCAGACTCGTGCTTTGTGGCTTAGGGAACTGAAGGGACCTGACTAAGAATAGTGGCGTAGCCTGAAATGGGAGTTTGAGCCTCCAGCCTCCCTCCCAGCGTGCTGGGGCATAACATAGCCGAATATAGCATTCAGAGAAGGTATCGTGAAATGTTTCATGATAAGCAGTGGAGACCCACGATGGCCCCTTTCACCCAGCTATGCTGTTCTCTGGGCTACAGCCAGGCAACTGGTAGCACAATCTCACTCCTCTCTAGCAGAGGGCATCTGGGTGACAGCTTGGGGCAACAAAGAGGACCTTAGGTTGTGTCAGCCCAATCAGCCTTCCCAATGTTTTTCTAGAAAATACAAATGACTAGATAGAGTTTCACATTACCCAAAGGGCTGAGCAGACTTTGGGGGTTGGCTATCAAAGGGACCTGGATGCCTCCACCAAATCATTTTGGAAGTCCTAGGCTTCAGCATGGCAATCCCTGGCCCATCTCTGCAGCTGAATAATACATTTTAATGAGCCCTTGGTTAGAACATTTCCATTCAGCCTCTCCCCTCTCTTGAAGCAGGTCAGGTCTGGGCACGTTTTCAGTTTCTTGCCCGGCTCAGACGGACAAGGTCTCAGCCTTTCCTCTCCAGGCACCTGATCCTCCATCTCCTTGCAGCCTGAAAGCCATGGTGTCCTGGCATCCAGCCCTCTGTCCAAAGAGGAAAGCAACCTCCAACCAACCTCTCTTTCCTCCACTCTTATCTTTTCCTGGCTGGCCGGCAGTTAGTGCAAGTCTCCACTTCAAAACTTTGCCAAGCTGGAAAGGGAAGAGTTAAGGCACCTTATCTCCTCCAGCACTTCCTCTTCCCTGGCTCTTTCTGACATGACATCACCTCTCAATTGGGACATTAAATCAGAGTGAAAGAAGGAGGCCCAGCACAGGTGCATGGCAGCTCTGGTTACGGCTGTTCCCTGGACTGTGTCAGCATTGCCAAGGAGCATAAATCAGCGGGCTGAGTGCGGTGCGCACACGTGCGGACCTCCCTGCTGCCCCTCTCATTTGAGCGGCCAGCGCAGCCCCGGGTGGCCGGGAGCAGGCTTAGCTTCAGCTGCCCCCCTGCTCTGCAGCCACAAGGCACAGCAAAATCTCCGTGGGGATCTAACGGGGCCCAGATGTGACCCTGGAACTCATGCTGAAGCACATGGGACTCCTCTCAAATCAACCCAGACCTTTTCTGGGGAGCAGGGCACCCACATGCACAGCCCAAGAGCCCAGCACCCGCTGCCCTCCCCATCTTGCTCCTACCCAGGAAGAGCCACTGGGGGCTGCATGTGGCTTCGAACCGCTCTTCAAAAGCCATAGCGCCAGGGGTGACATCATGGCTAAGGCAGGCCAGGACATGCTGCCGCTCTCCTAGCAACGTTATCTGCCCCCCTCCTTGCCCCCGCGAGCACTCGCCCAGCAGCAAGTCCCTTGCCAGCTCTGCTGGGGAAAGCACAGGCAAGCAGCACAGGGGGCTGTGGAGCGCATGAGGGTGCTTGCAGACAGCTGTAGGGTCACCCTTGACTCAAGAAACAACCATTGCCATGGAGACTCAGCCCCGTGGCAGGGCGCAGGATGTCGCCTTAGCCCTAAGTGCACGTGCAGCCCCGAGGAAGAGCGCGGGAGCCCAAACCAGCACGCTTGGTGTGGCTTGACTGAACTCACAGCCCCGCGCAGCCCTTCCTCCAGAGCTTGCCTGGCAGAGGTGATCTTGGGCTGCCACAGGACCATCCTCGTCTCGCCCGGGCGAGCGCCCGCGGACAGCCGGGGCTCCAAGGGAAACCCGAGCGACGGGGCCTGGCGCTGCAGCGGGGCAAACCCCACCCGGCCCACTGCTCTAGCATGCCTTTCATTTTTAAAAAGCCACGCAGCTCTTCCAAAGAATCCCAAAGGCAGTGGACGTCCCTGGCAAGGCTCCAGCCAATACCTGGGCTTTCCCCTCTGTACCCCGGCTCCAGTTCCCAGCTTTCGTTCGGAGCGAACAGCCAAGCCCAAAGGGTTGAGGAGAAGGGGCAGCTCCGGGTCTCTCCTGTTATTCACAGCGCTGGTGCCTGGCGTGAGATTCTCCTGGCATGTCAGGAATTACTTGGGAAGGATGTGTATTTGACATGGAGTGGGTGGTTAAAGATCTCCAGTTTCTTCTTGATGCTCCCCCTGAGCCTGGTGCGAGCTGGAGAGCTGGTCCCCCATGCTGCACAGCCCCATGGCTGCACATGGCTGGCCATGGCTCCAGCATTCCTGAGGGCTTCCAAAAACATTCCCCACTAAATCCAATGTTTTCCTGCCTTCTAAGGTTACCTATGTCAGGCAGAGATGGGGTCCAGGAGGGGAGGGGGGTGTGCACATGCAGGGTCCCCGGCCAGAGGTGGGGACATCTTTGCTGCTCCTGCTGGAGATGAAGGAAGGAATATCCAGGAGCCAGCATCTCCCAGGGCCAGGCCCCTGGGAACGCTGGGGAATGAAAACAACTCCCTGATTTTGTGTGTGGGGGGTCATTCAGCAGTTCTCCGGGAGAAATTAAAATCCTTAGTGGCATCCAGCCAAGGAGTTTCAAGCTGGGCTGGACACAAAGCAGCTTTTGGGCAGGGAGGGAGGGCTGGGAAGCCCTTGGAGGAAAGGGGGAAACTGAGGCACAGGGTTTTGCAGTGACTTGATACCAGGGAAGATATATAGCAAAGTCCTGGGCTTTGCTTGCTAGGACGTGACACCTCCCTTCGCCCGTGGGGCGCTGGCCAGCCCAGCTCCTGACTCTGCTGTGCACAGGCCCTCAGCAGAGCACAGGCACAGGCTGCAAACATAGGAGGGGAAAAACCCACAGCCAGTTCCCTCTTCCAGCACCCCTCATCTTTGCCAGGCCTTCCCCCCCCCCCCCCGCACACTTTCTGACCAAACATCTCTGACCACTCCCTAATGAAAGCAAAGTCACTAGGAAAGTGGAGGGCTGCAGAGTGAGGGCACTGAGCCTAGGAACCCTTCAGGAGCCCAGCTATGAGCCTGGAGGAGATGCCACTTGTGTCTCCAAATAACACCCTGTTGTACCACTGTTGCTGTCACCAGGAAGGGCAAACTGCACAGTGACATGCCCACAGAATTAGCCCTTCTGCCCATCTCGCCTTGTGTGTCGGGCTCAGTGAGGCACTGAGACAGCTACACAGCTAAGAGGAACAGAGAGCTCCAGTGCTGGCACTAGGCAGATGTCTAAGACAGGGGAAGGAAATCCGGAGGTGAAAGGAGTGGGGCGCTGAACTTCTGCTGGAACCACTGCACCTTTAACCAAGAGCTGGGCAAGTGCCTGCTTGCTGCGAACCACCCCAAACTGCTCTGGCTCTGCTGAACTCGAGAGCCCGCTGTTTGTGGCATTGCAGATAGAGTGCAAAGCACTGCGATCTCCCTGTCCTGGGGGCATTAAGTGAGAAACAGCCTAGCTGCAAGTATCTACCAGGATTTAGACACTAACTAGTTATACAGAGGGAGATGGAGACTTAGGAGACCTGAGGAACAGGGCAACTTAAGCCTCAGTGGATACTTCCAACTTAACATATACTAGTAGCTCATCAGAAGTTAGCAGATCTGTTCTTTTTTGCTGCGGGCACGCAGCAACACATCAGCCACGGGAAGAGCTGAACCATTAAGGCAGATCTAAGCGCTCACCTTCAAGCAGTCTCTCGGGACACGCAGCTTATGGTTTGGGCCCTTGCCACATCTCAGGCAGTGGCCACAGGGTGTCCTGCTGTGCTCCCTGCCAAGGCTAGGGCAGCCGCTTGGGCCAAGTGGTGTCCCCCAGAGCCAAGGCAGGCACAGGAGGGGACAGAGCCTTCCCTAAAAGCAGGCACGCAGCGTGGCACTGCTCTGCTGGTGGTAAACCCCAGCTGTGGAGATTTATAAGTCCTTGAGCCAAGCGGGATGTTAGTACAAGCACGAACAGAGACTCCAGCCAGCAGAAACACGAATTCCCCACTCTCCCTTGCGCCCAGGCGGGTGATATAAAACCTGCTGCACCATCATCCTCATAAGGGCTGCAGGAGAGGCAGCAGTGAGGAAGGAGCCCCAGGCACAGGCAAGGGCACACTCACAGGAGGCAGAACAGAGAGACAGCAGGGCTTTCCTTCGCTAGGTTGGATGGAGAAGAGGGAGTAATTTATATGCTCACCTAGGACCACTGTGTTTGGAAAAGATGCCCAGGCAAGGTGGGGACACAGAGAGATGCTTTGGGGGGATTAAAGGGAGACATGCAGCAATTTAAACAGAGCTACTCCAATTCCCTGCCATTAAAAATGGGACAAAACTTATGCTTCCTGCCCTATGTTCACGCCATCTTTATAGGCTGGAAGCGTGAAGCAGAGACGGAGAGCGATGGGGGCAACCTGGCTTGAAACCTTTCTAGCCTGGCGCTTTGATGGCCTTGATCCAGCTTCCCACAGACTGCAAGAAACTCCTACCAGTGAAAGAGTACTGCATGATGACACGGGCAGAGCCTTGCCCCTGAAATTGCCTCACACGAGAGCCACAGGTCTGCCTGGGATGCGCCAGGAACATTTCCATCCCCACGCATCTCTTAAATACCTCCCAGAGAACAAGTGCTGCAAACACAAAGCCACCCTGAGCTGTAGAAACATGGCCTCTTCACCACTCTTCACAGCAGAGTGCATCCAACCCAAAGCCCTCCAGAACAAAATGAGGAAGAAAAGGTGACATCTCACCCCAATGGGCTATCAATTTGCAGCAGCAAGGAGGAGGGCAAACAAGCAGAGCAAAATGAGCTGCAAACTAACTCTGGGCCAGCTGCCACTTCCTTACCCCAGCTTGCAGCCTAGGAGCAGGCAGGAGACCCAAGGCATCTTTAAAGAGCTGGATTACAGCCTGCCCTCGTTGCTCCTGTAATGAGGTTAAGCAGCAGCTGCTGGTGCTGCTGGGAGGCTGTGGTTGCAGGCTGAGCTTTCGCTGCAGCCTGAGGCCCCACCTGTAAGTTTCCCACAGCCCAATTCAGGCCCAGTGCCTGCAGGAGACCAGCTCTGTAAGCCTGGGGGTGCTGCTTTTGAGCCTGCGTCCTTGGCCAGCATCGCCCCTGGCTGCTGCTCGCCCTGGCCCTGCAGGGAGACACAGCTCCCAGCACTGCAACGCCTCCCTTCCGCGCTCCTGTGGTGCATGGTACGCAGCAAAAGTGGCTCAGGCCAGCGAGCCCTAGCACGTTGCCCCAGCATCTTTGCAGCAGGTTAAATGAAAGGAAGGAAAGCCAAGGGGCTGGCCACTTTGCACGTCATTCCCTGAGCTGCCAGGAAAATCCCTTCTCCTTGCTTCTTGTGCTGGGTGGGAGCCTGTTCGTACCGGCAACTAAGCTGGGCAGCATGATGAAATGCCGCTTACCATCACCCTTACTCATTGCGTTTTGGCAAGTTTTGCAGGTTTGTCAGAGCTTCCTGCCGCCTGGGAAGTTTGTGCATTTTTCCAGTGCCACCATCCTCACGCTTCTTCCTTTGTGGCTGCTGCCCCGTGCTTGGCTCCTTTGCTTTTTCCACCATCCTATCCAGCTACAAGACCTGCCCTCCCGCTGCCCTGCCAAACCTCTGGCCAAAATCAGCGTGAAAGCTCTTGCTCAGGGCTCTTAGCCCAGGCTCGTTCCCGTTCCTAACCTGAGAGATGGGCAGAGTCCAGCCACCTCTGCGACGCTGCCTGTTTCTCAGAGCTAGGCCAGCGGCAGGGTTTCTGGAGGCCAGAGCCACGGCGCGCGGGCAGCAGCACGAGGTGTCTGCCGCCGTGCGAGGGATGCTGTGCTGTGAACAGCCCAGTCCAGTCAGATCTTCCTCCCAACTTTGTCTAAAATCCCTGCGCTCTCTGGTCCGGGCAACTCGCCCTCTCCTGGTCGATGCTCTCCCAGCTGCAGCTTGGGATAAACTGCCTCCCAATCATGCTGTCTGCCTGCAGCGTGAAGGAGGCTTTTGGCCGTTACTGCTGCTAAGCCAGATCCCGCAAAACCCCCTCAGGCTGCCCCTGGCCTGCATGCGCACAGTCCCTCTCCAGCTTCTTTATTCGCAGCTGCCTCAGTGCAACAGAGAGAAAAGCCTAGCGCTAACCCATCCCTCCAGCCACATCGCATCCCACCGCTCCCCTTCCACCCTCCATCCTGCTCAGCCCTCATATTCTCCCCCTGCCCTGAGGTTCGGCTTTCGCCCTCCCTTAATTTGGCATTGAATTTCATCATGCCATTGCAGGGTCCTTTTTTCCGAGCAGTTGGTATGAGAAAGCAGATGAATCAGCCCTATTACTGATTCATGTAAATCCCCCATTTCCCCAACTGTCATCTCCTTCCATCCCAAACAGCTTCAGCCCATCTGTTGCTAAATCTCCCTGCCATTTCCTAACCTGTGCCATCCCTTGCTGGCCTTGCAGATTGGTCCCAGGCCCCCACACCCCGCTATCTCCTATTGCTTGTCCCTCTCCCATTTTCCCAGATCAGCAGAGTACTTCCTTAAAAAAAGGAAAAAGGAGGGGAAAAGAAAAAAAGAACAGAAAGGAAGCCCTCCACCCACACAAATATACATACACTCCCAGAGCTGCTGGTCTTGATTTTCCTCTGGTGACTGTGCCTGCTTTGGACCAGCCTGACTTGTTCTAAGTAAAGAAAAATGTGTCATTTCCATGAGTGACTTATTACTAATGACACCATCACTGGGTTATGCGGTTCATGCCACAAAAACCTGTCAAGCACTTTTAGCAGGCTCCCATTTTAAGTGGTGGTGGAGGGGAAGTTTCTTGAGTCAACCATTCGGCAATCTAGGTCATTCCAAGCTCGGCGTATTTTTAAGCTGCTCTAGTTAATATCCCCTTCCTCTGCTTGCCCTTCACCCCAGCACTATAGAGGGGCAACACAGAAAAATCCCTTTCCTAAAGAAGTCACCGTTAAGATGGGAACGCAGCAATGTTACTAGTGAAGTGAAATGGCTCCATCAGGCAGCTGCAGGAATGCTGCTTTACAAAACTGCTTCTTTCCTACCTCCCTGCCCTCGCTCGTCTCCCGCCGAGCCCCTCCTTGCACTGGTCCCACTTGCCCGGGAGCAGGGATGATGGCAGTGGGCTCTGGCAGCCCGGGCATGGGTGCCCAGCCCAGCAGCGGAGCCGGCGGCCAGCTGCCTCTGCGGCCAGGCAGCGCACATTGCATAAGCGCGCCGCCTGTCACCTTCCTCCTACCCACGCTCTCCTCCGCTCCGGCTTCGCCCCCCGCCGGACTCGCTTCAACGAGGAGGGGCTCGCCCTGACCCTCCTAGCTCCCCCTGAGCAGGCAGCCTTGCTGGACGCTACAGGGAGGCAGCGGCATGTCGGACTGGAAGCGTGCCGGCTGCTGGTATCACTGTGGCCACCCCTGCCCACTGCCGGCAACTGCTCACCTGTGTCGAGAAGCTGCCCCCTTCTTGCGCCTCGCAACCTTAATTTTCCTGCAGGTCCCCGCAGGACCAGGCTAGCTGCCTCTGCAACAGCTTCCACAAGTTGCCTCTGCTGGGAAATTCTTCATATCCCCCCGACTCCGAATCGCCCTCTGAGCTCCCCCGTCTCCGTGCTGGCCAGCTGCCTGCTCTCTTTGTATCGCCGCCGCCGCCGCTCACGCGCGGCTCCCCCGTCAGCCGCTCCGCAAAGGCAGCCTCCGGCACCCGGGCAAAGCCAGGGCCGGACTGCAGCAGCCCCCTCGTCCCCCTCCGTCCCCGTTGGAAGGAAAGGAGCCGGCTGGCTGACAAACCTCGCATGTCCCTGCTCTCCTTCATCCTCCGCACCCTTATTTTCAGCTTCAGCTGCCCCTCGTGCATGTCTGTCCAGAACTGGTCCTCGGAGGGAGCAATCATTACATCCAAAGGCATCCAGGCTGCGTCTCACACAAGCACCTCTTGCCCTAGCGAAACAACAGCTGGCGGGCAAAAAAAAAACAGCAAAAAAAAAAAAGCCACCTCTCCACAAAAAGCAGCTAAACCCCCCTCGACAGCAAAGCACGGAAAGCCTCCCGCCAGGAGGGAGGAATCAGAGAAAAACAAACCCGGAGGGGCTGGGGTTGGGGGGGGGGGCTATCGTAAGCCCCGTTCCCAGCGCGGCTGCCCGCCTGCCACCTCTGCTCTCGCTCCCTGCGTGCGCAGCTCCGGAGCCAGCCTGAATGAGCTCAGCCCAGGAACGAGAGCCCGGCCGAGCCGCCGCGGCGCGCTCATAGCTAACGGGTCAGGCATGCAACCGCATTCCTTACTCAGCACACAGACACGCAGCGCAGCTCGGGGGCTACGCCGCTCGCACACGGCTAGCGCAGGGCTTAAAGGCGCAACAGCTCTTTTTCGCCCACCCTTGGCTGCCCAAAGCCCCGCGCGATTTTGCTGCCTGGAGAGCAGTGGGATGCCGCCGCGCTGCCCAAAAGCCGCAGCTGCTGCAGGAAATGGACCTCAGCACCAAGCTGGATTTGGCTCCAAGGAGTTAATTCGGGGACAGTGACTTGAAGCGAGGAAGCACTGAGCTGTGCAGCTAATGCGGTTTGCAGGTGCCCATCACCATGGTACTATCACCAGTGCTGCTAAAGAACAGGGCTTTATTCCAGCTCAGAGCAATCCTTCCTCCAATGTAGAGAGAAATGTGGAAACCTCTTGGATTTAACAAGTCCATTTCCCCCCCACCGCCTTGGGCATCAGCAGATAGGAGTGAGCAGGAGTTTTGCCTTGTATGGAGGAAACCCTTTTTCCAAAGGACTGCCCTGCTTTAATGCTACCCCATTACTGGGGGAGAGGGTACTGGGAAATGGTGTGTGATCAAAATTGCGTGCCAAGGGGGTGGCATCCCCTCTTGCCAGCCCTGCTGCATCCGCTGGTGGGACTGGCACGCCAGGGCCGCCTGGGACCACAACACTGTCCCTTGTCCTAGCCTGGCGTGAGCAACGGTACTCTAATTGTGTTGTTTAGGTCTGAACAAGGCCAGTGTGAGGCAGGGAAATGCCAAGATTACCACTTCATGGTGGGGAAACTGAGGCAGGAAAGACTAAATAACTTCTCCAGGGTGTAGTAAGAGGCTGCTGTAGAGCAGATCTCTAAACCTGACTGCCCAAGGGATAGGCAAGTTCTCTAACCACTGGCTCATCTTTACTCTCTGGTCCTTAATGTCTCTCTCCAGCTGTGCCAATGCAGTGACCATGAGCCAGGCACCCCTGACGACACTCAGCCTGGAGGGGATTCCGACAGCCAGAGGTGAAAGGGACTCAGCAGCTGGGGGTGAAAGGCTCTGGCGATGGGCTGCTCATGTCTATGCCAGAAGGAGCAGCACTGTGGCAAGGTCTGAGCCACACGTCCAGCTGGCATATAGCCGTGTCGGCCAGAGTTATTTGCTCAGTTCCAGAAGAGCAAGACTATTGCCTGGAGGAGATGCACACGCTGCTGAGGTCTTTGCTGGTGCAAAAGTCCAGTGAGAAGCTACATTTACGAATGGTCTTCCCTTTGAAAGGCTATTTCGTAGTCCAGAGGCCAGTCCCTCATATGTACCATTTGCATTAGACCACAGGGGCTCAATCCATGAACTGTGATTTCTGAAGCAAGTTTGGACTGCTGCATAGTCTCTTTGCATTTATCCCCCTTCCCCTCCCACTCCTTATATGTCCCCACACAGCTCAGCACAAGCCTACTGCTCTGCACCCAGGCCTCCAGTAACCATTCAGGATTATAGTAAGTGGAGGAGGGGGGCATGTATTGTGTCTCTGCAAACCAGAAGCTTTACGGGTTGAAACACCCAAGGCTGAGCCATATGTGACTGACTTCAGTGTTTTTCCTCTGAATGACATCACATGAGATGAGGTCATCGGCGTGAAGGGAGCGCTCTGCCGCCCTGCCCCCAGCCACCGCGCGGAGCCAGCCTGCTAAGGAGCCCCGCTGCTGTAACCAATGCGGGGCGATTACTATCAGATGGGGGCCAGAGGCTGCCTACAATTCAAAGCGTGCTTGAACAAGACTGGGAAAAAGAGGAGCAGCGTCCGCTCCGTGAGCCCTGCAGGGAAGCAGCTCTCTCAGCCTGGGCGCCCGGCTGCAGGGTGCTGCTGCTTGGCGTGGAGGCCCACGCAGGCTCCGCTCCTACCCAGCGGCTCTAGCCCGGCTGAGGGGGACGATGCAGGAAGCACTTGGTGAAACCCTAAGTGCTGTCCTCAATCTGCCCCAATGGAGCAACCCACAAGCACGCATTTGCCTTGCTGCGCTTCCCTCTGGTTGCTGCTGGGGACTGACTCACTCAGGCTTGTGAGAGCCCCAGGCACGAGCTATTTTTGTCCTGGCAGGTTCCTCCAGGATGCATTTGGACCCAGTTTTCTGCTCAGGGCAGCTGGAGCTGGGCAGCACGGGGCAGCCAGGAGCTGGGCACGACACCTCGGACAGCCCTTTGTGCAGATGGTGGGCCTGTGCCCGGCTCCCCTCCTACTCGCGCCGACAGACCGGTGAGTGCAGGTCCCTTCACCAGTGTAAGGACTTCCTACACGGAGATGCCACCAACAGCCCACCTCTCCTCAGATGCAGCTCTTCTCAGCTCCGTCCTGCCTATGCACCTCCCCATTGTCCTCACCTCTTAGCCATGATGAGGATAGAGACTTGGAGCTGGTACTGGGCTAGGGGGGATGCAAGCAGAGAGAAGAAAGGTTACTTCTTAGTCCAGAGGCCAGGCCCTCATATGTATCATTTGCATTAGAGCTTCTCTGCCCCGAAATGGAAGGGGGCAATCCCCGAAGGTGACCTGCTTTGGAGGGCAGCGGCCAGCGGTGCCTCCTTGGCACACGTCTCCATCCTCCGTCCATGCTCACTTCCAGCATGTCGGTTCCTGCTCCTCGGCCACTTCCTAGGGTGCCCTCGCCTTCGTCTTCCTTCCAGATGGGTGTACGCAAAGCAGGGAGCGAGCGGTACGTTGCCACGCGTTCACTCAGCAATGAGGCCCCTGCCCTGCTGGCCCTGCTTAGGTGGGCCCCTGGTGGTCAGGGCTCGTCAGAAAAATGTTTTGCTGCTCCCCCACTGCAACTTGCTGCATTAAGCTGGGGAGTGCTACTGCAACCTGGCTGCAACGCCAAAGAGCAGAGCGAGCGCTTGCTTAGTGCTCACAGACGCATCAGCGACTGTACCTATAGCCTGGCACGAGGCCAGCCGGGTGCTGGCCAGCATTTCCTTTCCCCACCCAGTGCAAGGATCCTATAATAATGGCAACCTCAGACCTTTTGCAAGGACGAGGCCTCAGGAAAAGGGGAGGCAGGTTTCTCCAAAGGAAGGAAATCATAACTGGGCACAGGTTCCTGTCCAGCAGGACTTCTTACTGGGAAAGCTTCCTTCCTCCCTTTAGCTTTCCAGAAACGAAAAATGAAATTATACAAGGATTTTGTAAATCTTGGCAAGCAGAGGTCTCTTCTTCCATAACCTCCTTCCCTTCTTTTCCTCCTCCTCCTCTTTCTCCATCCCTCTTTGGCTTTGGCCCTTTTACTCTCCTTTTCTTGGTCTGATGGGTAAAATCATGGCCGAGGGGGAGGGGAAGCACCGCGGAGTAATTATAGAAGCAGGAAAACAAGTTGTCTGACGACAGCATTGCTAAATGGAGAGGTTTAGAGCATACGTCTGGAATACAATCAGCTCGCACATATGTGACCTGGCTTAACCCCTCCCAGTGATGCAGCGGTGGGTCCTGCCGAGGCCAAAATGCTCAAAGGCATCGCCAAGTCCAAATGGAGGCCGGGGTGGCTGCCTACTCTGCCGCTACGCTGCCGGCTCCAGCGTCCGCCAGCGTGAAAGCGGAGGTGGCTGAGCATCCTCGCCTCCGCCCACCGTCCTGAGCGCTGAGGCTGGCTCCCTGAAGGGATCTTGCCCAAATGGCCGCCGCAGCACTGCGGCGTCTCCATCCCAAGCCGTTTGCGGCAGTCCCCAGAGCTTCGCAGCAGGAAAGCAAACCCCTCTTCTGTTATCGTGCACCCAGAAATGCTTTGTGTGAGAAGAAGGGAGGTTTGGAAAGTTAGCTAAAGCTCCAGGATTGTAAAAGTCAAGAAATCTGAAATTATTTAAAGGCCACTTTTCAAGCCCCTAAATCAACACTCTGATTTTCAAAGAAGCCTCTCTCACTAGGCTGGTAATAGTGCTCTACATCAACCCCTCTGAATATCTAGTATTTCAGGAGAGCCGAAAGAAAAGCATCCCTACAGATAAGCCCTTTGCGCCCCAACACTGCCTGCTGCAGAAGAGCAGGGCATAGCCCAGCAGTGGACCTTCTTATGCTTGTCCCTTCTTTTCTGTTTTGTTTTGTTTTTTTTTCTTTTTCTCAAGTATTATGTGGATGGTTTTTAGGCAATGAATTTAACCTAAATAACAAAACCATATTCGTAAAACTGGTTCTTTAAATCTCTCAATTCTGGAGAAGCAAGGAATTCTATGATTCTATGAACTAAAATTGTAAGTCTCTTGGGTGAATGCGTGCGTACACACACACACACGAGCCAGCAGTGCCCCACTGACTGATACCAGCTGAAGATTAGTGTCTTTTAAGTTTATTACTGCCCGCTTCAGGACAGGCATGGCCACAGGTGGGGAGAGCTGCTTGCTGGAGGTCCAGTGGCAATACTTAGATTTTAGAAGAGAAACCTATGGATGTTCCTGATGGATTCAGGCCAGGTGCCCTGGACCCTCACCAATGTATGATAACATGGCACTCTACGATTACCTGAAATAGCCTTAACACTATGCATAAACACGCACGTTCAGGCCTGTATACCAAGCAGTGAAATCAGAGAAGAAAGTACCAAAATCCCAATTTAACACAGCCCTATCCAGCCTTAGGCAGGCAACATTTGCTAACTGAGCTAGAATCCAACCTTTGCTTTATTCCTGTGAGAAATGGCCTGTGGCTCCTCACTGACCAGCACCCTTATCCCAAAGCGACAAGACGATGTCCCTCAATAAAGTACACCTGGGACAGACCTGACAGAGCTCTTGCAGTGCGCTGGTAAAGCCTTGCTCTCACTCAGCTCTCAAGATCCCTCAACATCCCAACCTGAGGTGCAGAGCTACAGCCTCTACCAGGATGCACACACGCTACCTGCTTCCCCAATAAGCAGATGAGAGGTAAAACCAGCATCCGCATCCTGTGGGCTACTCAGGCTCTTCCAAATGAACTGTGAGAGCATTCCTCCAGCTAATCCATTCAGCAAAGATCTCTACACCTCCACCTGGGCTGCCTGGCAGATCACAGCGACCCTCGGAACCCAGCAGGTGCATCAGGGACCGAGGCCCCGAGGAGCTCACCACAACGACTTGCTCAGGACGGCGCCTGGGGAAACAGCGTGGTCCACCAGACTGTGGGGGGATGGGGCAGAAGGAGCGCGTCCCAGAGGATCCGCAGGAATTGCTATGCTCATGGAGACCAGCAAAGACTTCAGGCTAGCTGAGGGGCTGTTCCCTCTGGAGGGGTACTCGCCCCCTGAAGTCTTCAGGTGATATTGCGGGGCTGTCCACAACAGACTATTGGGGAAGTTATTATGAAATAACTGGCTAAGCAGGAAGCTGCTTCCTCACTCCCAACAGACAGTCGCTGACTGATGACTGAAGCGTGGGTGTTTGGAGTATTTTCTTTCTGAGATTTTTGATTATTTTTTCTTACATCAGGGTTGTAAGAATGCCTCAATCCTCATTTTCAATCCTGCTAAGCTATCAGCTTCAGTGAAAGCCATGACAAGTTTTGCAGATTAATTTGTATTTTTGCCTGCCTTTCAGATACACAAGGCATCTTCAGGTCCTGTTACTCTGACAAAGAGCAACTCCTCTCTTCCCTGCTCTGTCCTAGTTGCTGTTTTCGCACCTGCCTTGTTTTGTCTTTTGCATTCATCTTCTCTTTCATTCTGAATTACCTCAGTCCTTTCTCACACCAGCCTTCCCTCTGACCAGTGCTGTCCCGTGTCCCTCAGGCCAACATATTTTAAGTGGAGCAGGCGGCAAGGAAGATATGCTAGCAAACAGCTTCTCACGGACATGATACGCAAAAGCTACACAAGATTTCCAGCCTAACAAGTGCTGTCATACTAAGCCATGCTGTTGTTTGATCTCCTTTTAGGACTGCCCCTATACAGCAGAAAAAACCCCTCAAAACCCACTCATTTTTTTTTAACTGATCTGCCTCTTGGTCCTTGTCTCAAAAGTAATTCCAGCTAATGTGGGACTCCATCACCAGTCTGGACAACTCAAACCAACTCCTTCAGTGGAAACTCCCTTTTATTTTTCACTACTTCATTTCATCCACTCTTAAATCACCTGGCTTTGTAGGTTCCCCTAAAATTTCCCAGTTCCCTGGTGCCTCGAATCTCTGCAATAACCATGTCGGACTTGCGAAAGAGATCAGCCCACACCAGATCGTGCCAGCCACTTTGTTACAATTCAGTGGCTGCTGTCACCTGTTTGTTTTGATGATGCTAATGCAGATAAGCCCTTCATTCCCACAGTTTCCTGATACACACCAGGTCCTTGGTGAGGAACTCACCCCACAGCTTCACAGCTGCATTAGGAAGACAAGGGACCTCATCAAAAAGCTGCTGAGGTTTCCAGTAAATTGTATCCACTGATTCTCCCAACTCTGCTATTCTGCTGACACCTATTTGGCAAAAAATAGGGTGCAACAAGCTCTATTTAACCTGTTAGAAAGACTGGTACCTCTTCCTCAACACTCTATCTCCAGACAGAAGATATTTTGGAGGTCTAACTCAAACATTGCCACCTGGCTTGTCAAATGGGCACGAGCTGCATCTCACAGGCGACTAGCACACCATGCTCATGTCTCCCTGAGTATTTATGAGTGCAGAGAGAAAGGAGTGAGGGGAGAAGAGGTGGGAGAGAGAGGAACAAAGAGATGAGTGACACCCCAGTTGCTTTTCCAGAACATGCAAGCTTGCTGCAGCACCATTGGGCTGTATATGATCTGGGCCACCAGCCAAATCTATCAAGGCCAGTATGCTTGCTTGGAGGGAGGAGGATGGAGAGTGGAGGGCTGGGAGGGATTTCTCACTGATGATATTGTTACATTCTTTCCGAATCTTGGGAGTAAACAGACGCTCCAAATTTAGAAAGAACAGGACTGGAAAATTTAAACATTCCTTGAAGAATTGGTACAAATGGAGTTGGGGGGGAGGGTGAAGGGGGACTGAAGATGATCTCACACACACAAGAGCCAGATGAAAAGCTCATGACTTGTGTTCAGAAAGCAAGCGAGGGGCCTGTTTCAGGTTGATGTGTGATATTGCAAAGATAAAGCTTCTCTTGCGCACAAAAACAAAATGAGAAGAGCTCCTGCCATGCAAGGAAGGTCCCAACTCTAATGTTCCTCCACATTCCCTCTATAATGGAAGGGAGCTGGGGAGATGACCATTGCCCCAAAACCCTGGTGTTAGCCAGCAAGACTATCTACCAGCAATAGATAGTCTTCAAGTTGCAGTTGACAGGAGCTTTGTCCAGCTCCACCAAGCACTGGGACCAGCGTGTACATCAGTGGCCAGATACAGCCTCAGGCCAAATGCCGCCTCAGGTCTAAGACTAGATCTGCCTGATCATGAGACTTGTGGAGCACACAGGTTCTCAGCTAAGAGTAACATCAGCCCTTGTAAGAAGCAAGAGCTCTTCTTTGCTGTGCTGACCCATCCGGAACAAGTACAAGAGCTTGGGTTTCCTGTGCCCAAGGTTGTTTCCCCTTGTGCATGGGGCCTGAACATGACCTGGAGGATCATCCTAAGCCCTCTGCTACCATTTCTAGCCACGGAAATGGCAAATACCAAGCTAGAGCTCCCTGATTCTCCCTGCCGCTGACCAAATGCAGGGAGAGAAGGTGGTGAAGCTCAGCACCCAGCAGCTCAGCACCACACTACAGCTCTGGCCAGTCTCCAGCAGGAGAGCTTGCATGCAGGAGCCATCAGGGGCTGATGGAGCCAGACTGCTGCTGCTTCATAAACAGATAATGGCTGTTAATAAAAACAAAGTAGGAATTTGCAAGGAGGAAGAAAAAAAAAGAAACTGAAAAAAAAGCAAGAGTTTGTGCTGAAATAAACAAAGGTTAAAGAACAGTCAGGCTCCTGCAGGATAGCAAAGCTCGGCTGCAAGGGAGGGAGGAGGCATTACGTAATGCAGGAAAAATGTTGGCTCCATTCAGTTTTCCACCACTTCATGTGATGTCAGGAAAACCATATAAATCAACATGCTTTCTGCTCCCATGGATGGAGGACAGCAAGGAGCACTATTTATACTTACACAATAAAAAGGAAAAAAAAAGAAGAGTAGATGATGATTTCCAAGACCGGGAATAATTGACTCAGATTCCTCCTTGCAAACCCGACTGGAATTGTTGCTTGTAACATGTTAACCCTTGATGAGCTCCTGCCATCAGTCTTGCCACCCTCAGCTTGTTTGTCCATCAGCCTCTAACAGCTCTTTCCAGGCAGTATATTCGTTTGAAGAATGATGTGGGCTGGAGATGAACAAAAATGGCCAGGCACTGAATTTGTACAGTATGGGGAAATCATGGCATGAAAAAAGGGAAGTGATTTGCTCTAAGCAACCCAGCTGGGACTCCTGGGTCCTGTCCCATCTTCCCATCCCTGCTCTAGCTACCAGACTGTGCTGGGAAAGCAGAAGATCTTTTTGGGAGAGGGGAATTCCTCCATGCATTGTCTGCTGCTGCAGTTTCAATAGCCATCACATTTCACAAACATCACCTTGGAGGAAATTCCAGTCATATGTTGAGGCTGAAGAGAGCTGGGGACCAGAGAATGGGTCTGGCGGTTTTGCGACTTCTTTGATTTTTTTTTTTTGACTGCATCTTCATCATGAGGGGATGGGAAAGGGCTATCAATGCAATGAGTTTAGCAGCATGTCTCCCTTGTAATGACAGACTAGCTTGGGGTGGAGGGGAGAGGGACCACAGATTTGCCTGCGGTGAAATGTAGGTTCCCCTGGAGCAGCTGGACGCCTCCTGGACGTAGAGTAAATGTGTCCCTGCAACAGTACAAATCCTGACTTTAGCAGCAGTGGCCTTGGTTAGGACAGACACACTGGTCTGGAGACTCTCAGGACCAAGTTCCCAGCATCTTTTAACAGTGCAAACCCCCCAGCTGCTCTCTGTGGAAAGAACGTGGGTTACGCAGGCTCTTAGGCAATGTATCTAACCCTTTGTATGCAGAGAAGGAGCAAAGCCAAACAGGTAAGTTTTGACTTTTTAGTATCAGGAGGTTTACTTATGCTCTAAAGCAAAGAATGAACCAGCTTGGTGAGGTGAGCTCTTTCCTTTGGCTCTCAGCTGCTGGCATCTAGATAAATGCAGAGGGACAGAGATCAGCTCTTCAACATGCAAGATACAGAGCTTACTTGCATGTGACTTGGAGCAGTAGAGGCCATGAAAAGCAGAAAGAAAAGCTTGGCTAAGGTCAGCAAGCTGCTAGCATTTCAGTGCACACGCATTGCAGCCTTGGCTGTGGACCTTGCAGCCATATTTCGAAGGTGAACAGCAAGCCTGCTGCCTCGGCGGGCGAGAGGTGGCAGCGAGGAATTCCTCCTTCACAGCTGGGGGAAGAAGTCTGCAATTCCTCAGGTAAACCCCTGCACTGGCTTCGTGCGTGTCCTTCTGCCTTTGCTTAGCAACACTTACAAGCAAGGGGAAGGAGCTGAAGTGTCTGCAGTGCCCTCCTGAGACACTGAAAGCCAGGCTTTCAGAGCTGGCTGAGACTCTTAAATCTGGAACATCACCCTCCCGCACAATGTCCTCCCTTCCCCAAAAGAAGGCAGCCTCCTTGGTTAGTGCCCTGGGAAAAGCTCTTGTCTTCTCAGTGGAGACTGCTCTGCCAGTGGCCAACTGGACCCACACCTGCTGCCCCTCAGCTCCCAAAGCTGGGGATGTATCCAGACCAAGAGGAGGATCCTCTGCTATCTCCATTCCAGGCAGAGAATGGGGGAGTGGGAGAGAAAACAGTATGTCTGAAGCCACACACGATTTCTGTAGCAAAGAGGCAGCTGAACACATATCTGAACTCAACTCCCTGCTGGGGCCACCAGCTCCCAGGAGGACCTGGACACCTCATCTGAGATTGGGCAATGGCACAGGAGATCAGTCTGGGCAGGACGAGGTGCAGACAGGAGGAACAAAAACAGCCAACGTCTTCTTGTACTCACTGATCTCCTTGTACTAATGGAGCTCCTCAGTCTGTCCTCGGCAGTCAGTGAAAGGATTTTGGATTGATGCAAGTGAGACCAGAATTTGACCCAAAGTCTTTGCGGGATGCTGGCTGCTTTCATAAACCAGCAAGCTGTCTGCTTGTCCCCAGCACTGTGGTCTTCCATATCAGCCACCCGAGGGGGGCAGGCAGCCCTGCTGCCAGCGGGCACCTCTCAGTTTACTCTGGCAAGGAATCAGAATCAGGCCAAGCATGCATATCCCCCTCAGACCTCCCAAGTGCTGCAAATCTGGGTCTAAAATAAACTGGCTGCTGCCCACATTACAGGAAGGAGGAAACTGTGTGTGTTAGAAAGTGTGCCCAGCCTCCCTCTAAATGTTTTCAGCAGTATTTTTGAGTCATGATTTCCATATAAAACTCAGCAGCCATGACCCAGTGTTCTACATTTCAGTTCCTTTTTTCCACACATTAGTGGCCTGTGTTTCCCATTAGCAAATCGGCAGGCTCCAGGGTGTGCGGCTCATGACGCCGCAGCAAAAGGAGCACAAGAGGCTTTGCCAAAACCTCAGCAAGGCAATTACCAGCCACTTCTGGGAACACGCTCCCTCCTGCTCTGGCTGCAGCCACTCTTCAAGGACTTCTTTTCGACAGGGGAAATGGAGGGAGGAAGGGAAGGGCTCAGAAACCTGTTAACAGGTTTTAATTAGGATGTTTTAAACTTCACTTAGCACCTAGTACAGACAGACATACTCCTGCTTGTGACTCTTAGGTCTTGGCTAAACATAACAGATGAAGAGAATGGAAATGGCAGTGCCCAGCGTGGAGGATGTGTGCGTACACCCATAGGTGCACGTTTGGTCATGCATGCTTGGCAGTGGGGACACCGATGGTCAGAACGGGTCTGTGTCACACCTCACACCGAGCAAGCGCTGACTGCACTAAAGAAGGGGTAAGAGGTTTAAAGCCTGGAGAATAATGGCCAGGGAAGAGAAGAGTAATGTGTGCACAGCCATGAGCATCGCAGCAAGGCAAGCCAAAGTGGTCAGAAGCATTCTCAGAAGAGACCAGTACATGGCTGTGTGAGGCTTTTTTCAGGTCCAGGCTTTCTTTGCACTGCTGCTTGCCATCCCCAAGCACCTGAGCACCCTCCCAGCATGGGGCTGCAGGGAAAGCAGGCAGCTGCTCTGTGCCCAGATCACGTAAATGTCCCCCCTAACCTCCCATTGCTTTCCCAGAGCTGAGGAGGCTCCGGCGGGCTGCTGCCTCCCAGCCCTCTCCCCCCCTGGCTCTGTCTGTGCCAAATCACCAGGCAGAGTGATGGTGGCAGCCTGGCCCCGTCCCAGATACATGAACAGAGGGGAAGCACGGCCCTCTCCCAGCTATCACGCAGGTTTTCTGAATGTGAAAGCAGTAGTCAGTCGGAAATTGGGCTTTCAGGCCACCTCAGTGAGCCCTGTCACTGTTGCTGGCTGTTCCTGAAGGGAAACTCAGGTGATTTCTGCCAGCTAGCTCACACACCACAGCTTCCTCTTGCTTGACCCTGGAAAACCAGAAGTACTGCTGGTGGGTGCCGGGCTCATGCTGAGAAGGCTGTTTCCTGACCCATCCCAGTGACTAAGCAGGTTCCTTCCTAGCTGTGACCGAATCTCCCTTCTCCTTGTTATGCAATGTGCACCAAGCTGTGCCCTTGTTTATGCCATGACGACCTTGGAGCTGCAAGACTGCAGGCTGCCGCTGGCTGCAAGCAGCCATGCTGCTCTGCCACCCGGCTCGCAGCTTTGCTCTCGAGGAGTGGCCTCACCTCCACCCACTAGCCAGTCCTGCAACCCTGTCACCCCTGCCCTTATCCAGGTCAGGTCAATTATATTTACTGTGATTTTATGTAGGCCTTGCATCTTTCTGAAGCCCTCAGGTTGTCACATTTCTCTACTCTTGTCCTCATGACAATGCAACTACTCTTATTCCTATTTCAATGGCACTTGCTGATCCTAGCCAAGAGCAAGGCTCCCAGCGCGCTTAGTGCTGTACAAACACCTGGCGAGAGGCTGATCTTGCCCTCAGCACCCAATAAGCTCAGTCAAGCACAGCAGGAGAAATGTTAGTGGAAACTCAGCAAGGCAGGGGCTGAGCCAAGGTACCGCCAGGGAGCACCATCACTCACAGGCAATTCGTCACTGTCCACAGAGGCACTGGGGTGCCTTCCTGCCCCAACCTCTACAGACAAGTTAGGCGGCACGTTTAGGCTTGCCTGTGTTGGGTATCTTCCTCTTCATAACTATCCACAGATTTTGTTACACTGATCAAACTGCTGTGGGGTTTGTGGGGATGGTCACTCACTTCATCTGTGCAACAAAACAGACACAGAAGTTGGTATCTTTCTTCTTACCCCCCCCCCCCGAACAGGATCAGATCACAACAGGACAAGAACACGCCTGGGAAATGCCTCTTCTCTCTTCCTAGGTGCTCCTCATCTCAGTGCTTTTAGCAATGCCCAGGTGCCTGGCTGAGCTGATTAGTCTGCGGTGCTGCACATGTCAACATGTGCCACATCTCCATGGGCCAGAGCTGGCTGCTCATGCCTCGCTCATCTAGAGATGTATGGGAGGGTCACAAGCTCTAAGACAGGAAACAAGCCAGGCAGGAGCCATGCCTTCCTAGCCCCTGGGAATTACAGGGAGCTTTAACTTTCCCTTCAGCAGCTTGCCACCTCTTTATCCTCCTCTTTGTTGGGTCAGAGAGGTTCATTCATTGATTGCCCGCCCTGCTTTTCCCTCATGCCATCACCGAGCTGGGGGAGCGGTGCTGGCTCCGTAGCAGGGCTATAATTAGAGCAGTGTGCTCCCTCTCCTCCTGCACATTGCCTTCCTGGGGAATGCCAGCCCCAGAGGATCCCAATTCATTCCAGCGATAACCTTCATCCCCTGACCCTTTCCCTTCCCAATGAACCCATTGATTTCCTCTCCTCTCTGCTTAACAGCAGAGAGCGAGAGCAGAACTCTTGAATAGAGTCCAGCCCTTGGTGCATTCATCAGGGATTAAGCTGTGCAGGGATGGGGGAATGAAGTGCTGCTTTGGGTGACACGGTGACTGGATCTATGCAATCATTGCTCCATGGCACCTCGCTCCTCTGCACCACCAAGTCTCCAAAGCTACCTCTCAATTAGGCCTGCTGGTGGCCAGTTGTTGACTGGTTCTGGGAGCTCGAAGGCGCAAGGAGAGAAAGACTGCACTGGTCAGTGCTGTGTGGCCACAGCCACCTTAACTTCATGCTCATCACACAACTGCCAAGTGAAAGAGTAATGGAGTCCTGAACAACTGCAGGAAACACCACAGCCCCATGCGATTTGCCTGGGTGGCCAAGTAACTTTCCAAGGCCCATCTCCCTCCCTGGCTGTTCCCATCTCTCCCACCAGTCTTGGTGTCCTTGTGCCTAGGAGGAAAGGCCCATCTGGGAGTGAGGAAGAGGAGTCATGTACCTGAAGGTAGACACACACCCACTGGGAGCATTACAACACTGCCAGTCCAAGCAGCATCACCAGTCACTATCTCTTGCCCTCAAGAAGAAAGCTCTTCTCACCCTAGCCAGCAGGCAGAAGGCTCTGCTCTCCCTGCTCCTACCTGTGAGGATGGAGACACTGTGGAAACAGCTGTCCAGCTTGCCCAGGAGGATGGAGAGGAAACTGTCAGCAGCCAAGCCGTTCACATCTCGTGTGCTCTGGTCGTAGACTACCACGTCCTGGTGCTCTTCCGCCTCCACCTGCAGAGGAAATGGCCAGTATTAGAGAAAGGGTATAGAATGGGAGACTCGCATATGGCACATTGTTGTCCATAGCTGTTGTTTCAGTCTGGCTCATCTGGAGGACAGTCCCAGCCAGCCACCAAAGAAAAGCGAAGCAGAACATAGTTATACAACAAGCAGGAACCCTGGCTCCTCAGCTGGCCCACCCTGGGGAGAATGGCTCAATTCAAGTGCTGTGGGCACAAGCCCAGCACCGAACAGACAAAGAAACTGATTTTGGCTGGAGAAAACAATTCCTGAAGGTTGAATGACAGGACCTGCCCAGGGAGCTGGGGCAGGAGAGAAAGACAACATGAGATGGTCACAGAGAGAACCCACTCACTGCCCCTCTTCTGCTGCTGGTGTGGGTTGAGGAGAGGGACCCAGAGCAGGGAAGTGTGTACCACCCCTGTGTCTGCCACCTCTCACCAGGCTGCCATCTGTCTAGCTCAAAGCCTTTACATGAGCGGGCTCTGCTCACAAGGCCACAGCCCAGAAGGTTTCATGTAGAGCAAGGCTCTCACTCTGCTCCATGGATATAAATGAATTTTTCAGCACAAACGCCAGAGCAGCCATGCCAACTGCGAGTGCTTCGGAGTATTCTACTCAAAATACAGCTCCTTCCCAACGCCCACCCTCGGCTTTCTATTACTTAACTGCATCCCAGAATTCCTTGCGACACCTGCACACAGCCAAGTCCTCCTCCTCTCTGGCAGTCCCAGCCCGCGTGTACCCACAGACAGTCCCTGAGCTATCCATATAAGCTGTGCTCTTTCATCGTATCCTCATCACCAAACCTTTGTGCTAAAATGCTCCTTTCCAAGCTGGCTGGCTGGTATCGAAGGTATTTGGGCCTGACTTTTAAAGGCAGGAATGCTCCCAGCACTGGCTTTGTCCTCCAGCTGGAGCTACTGCTGAGAAGGGGGCTTGAGTGACAGCTCCTGTGTCACTCTCATATGACTTTATCTGTCATGAACAGCACCCAGACCCTGCTGTGTTGCAGGATTTCTGGGGCAGGCCAGTTTGCAGGGCATAGCAAGGATCCAGGCAAATGTCTCTTCAGTGACAAGTCTCATGATGTCCGGTCATGAGTAGATTGGAAGGAGAGAGCTCAAGGCATAGCCAGCAGTGCCTATGTCTAAAGGAAGGTTAATGCATTAAAAGAAGATAAAAATCCTTGCAGAGCCATGGCTCAGCGCATCTGCTGAATAGTCTGATGGATGGCATACGCCTGCCTCGCAAGTTCCTGGCCTCCCACCCTTCAGGGTAAGGCGCATCGATCATGTTGTAGGAGGAGGAGGCAGCAGCTGTGGTGCAAAGATGGTACAAAAACAGCCATCCATGTCTAGCCTGGAGGGGATGACAAAGCTGTCTCCATTGTGTCCCCAGTCATAGCTTAGCTGGGGGCAAGGAGGGAGGGGCTGTAACCCATGTAACAAGTTTGTTGTTCTCTGCTAGGGCTTGTGTTGAAGTTGCCTTGCAGAAACCCTCTGCCAGCACTGCAGGGTTAGGAACCATCTACCGTATCTCACTGATGTTTTGCAGCTTGGGTGCAGATCCCACACAACAAGGTTGTCCTCATCTGTCCCCGTTTGCCAGCTAGAGCCCCCAAGTTCATGCCTCTGTCTCCATCGAGTCTAGTGGGCTTCTCAGTCAGCTTTCATTAAGCCCACGCAGCCATCCCTGGGGCTGAGAGCCGAGACCAGCCACCCCGGGAGCCTTAGATCCGTGTCTGCAGTCTGATGTGTCTCACTCCGTACACCTTCACTGCCATAAACGCAGCACAGTGCCAGTGGACACTTGTACGGCCCTTTCATAATCAAAGTATTGCTGTGTTGGCCCTATCCTTCTCTGTGCAAATGGCAGAGCATGGTCTTGGCCAGCGGCAGCCTGTCATACCACTGCTTCAACATTTTCTATGAGGCTCCATATTACTCAGGGAAGAAGAGCACCAGGCGTCACTTCCCTGTCAGCCCGCAAGGTAGTTGCAGAAAGCGGAGCTGAGCCCTCATCGCAGCAGGGCTGGAGTGCCTTAGGCCAAAGCAACCAGCATTTCCAGCTCCCTGAGGTCTAAAATCTCTTTAGGAGACCCCTTGAACTGCTAAGTATCTATAAACACCTGCCTCCTTTCAATATATCGCTTCCATGCAATGTCTTACTGCCTAAACGGATTCACTAGGGGTTGCTGCAGGTATTAACATAGCCCCAAATGAAATGCTCCAAATTCATCACCCCTTGGCAAGGTATATGTGACAGCTGAAGGTGCAAAGACAGAGTCGATCTTCCTGAGGTAGATTGAGTCCAAATCCAGAGTCCAATTGCTGGTAGCAGCGAAGCAGCAGCTGCTAAGTCCACAGCCAGAACCCAGGCTGTGCTGCGCTACCGCTTTGACACCCTGTTGCAGGTGCTTCCCTCCTTTGAAACGTGAGCTACATCCAAATAAAACCGCAGCGCGCACCAATTTAGCTGAGCTCATCATGCCTCCTCACTGCAGTGGAGGGCCAGCCTTGTGCTGTCAGAAATCGCTGCCAGAGCATTGTACACAGATCTGCAACAGCAAGAGGCGTTTCTCGGAGGAAGTACCAGTCCCCTCCCCAGCACCGTGAACTGGAAAGCAAAACTGACCACACCAGTCAGCAGAAAGAAGGGAAAAAAGGAAGTGGCATAATGACAGGGAAGAAAAAAGGGCACTGGAATTCTAAGATAAGACAATACAAGCTGCTTAGGCTGCCCTGGGTAAAATTAGTGGCCATCTATGGAAATCTCATCTTCATTATCCTTTGTGCATTTAATAATACACAGTACTATTTTTATAAGGCTAGCTGCTCAAAACATGGGCAAATCCCTTCAGCTGAGATGCAGTTACATTAACACAAGGAAGCCACTTCAGTGTAAATTAGCTAAGGATTGACTCCAGCATATCTTACTTAGCTATCCCTGGCCAAAAGGCACAGCATGGAAACAAGTCAGCCACCGTGGAGCAGGAGTTTGGCCTGGCAGTACGAGCACCCGCCAGGACGGTTGCAGGGGGCTAGCCGGGGAGATAACAGCTCTGGCCGAGCAGAATTATCCCACAATAGGATTTAGTGTTCCTTCCACCCAGGGAGGCTTTGTTTTGGCCATTACTGACGGGTTGCTGGGCAACAGCAGATATGTGTGACATGGTTTACATCTTAATAAAGTTATAAGGTTTCACTCAATGTAAATGCCAAACAAGCATTGGTCTTGCATGGCCTGGCTGCAGAAAATAAATATTGTGTTTGCTGGGGCTAAGTCTGTGGAAACAGTCGAAGAAGAGAGATCTGCTTGAAATGAAAAGACATTGCTTGCAGCAGGCACACAAGGAACCCTCACAGTCTTGTAGAGCCCCTTGCCCACGGATGGAAAGAAGTTTAACCAGGTTCTTTGGTTCCTGATGCGCTCATGGTCCTCAGGGAAGGCAAAGGATCATCTCTGGTCCTAAACACATGGAGGTGAATAGCTGAGCGGGCGTAGAGGAGGAGGCTAAAGATGAAGAAATGTTCAAGGGCAGATTGGTGCCTCTACCTGACAGGGGAGAGGCTGAAGAGGACTCCCTCCCTGGGCACCATCTCTAGGAAAGGAGCTGGGGCTGTGCAGGCCTCAGGCAACACAGCGATGACTTCACTTCCCCTCCCACTGCTGACTGGACTAGCATTCCTGAGGGTGCTGCCCACTGCGATGGCCTCCATGCCACGGGAGCTGCAGTAACCAAGCCTAAAGCCCTTCCCTTCCAGGCAGCATGGCCAGAAAGGGTCCCTCCACCCAGCTGGCAGGAAATGGGAGGCCAAGGCCCATCAAGCCTTTTGGCCACAAGCTGAGGTTCAGTAGGGCATTAGGATCAGCTTGCAAACACATGCACGTGTTTCAAAACCAGCCTGCCCACCCCACCCACTGGAGGTGTCCCAGATTTGTGCCTGACATCATGCCCTGGCCAGCACAGGAGGCTCCCCTTTGGCCACCATTTGCGGTTGCACTGCCTTTAAAGGAGCTGAGCGGTCAAAGGGAACACAGCAGCTCTGTAAGGCAAGACCCATGCATCCCAGCACATGGTCCCTAGCCTAATGTGCCACAAACCTCCTGGCTCCATCACCTTGGATGTCCTGGGTCTGGCTGCAGGGACCATATCACCAGTGGACACATTGCTCCGGTAATTCAACTGAGAGTCCCAGCTCAGGAAATCAGAAGTGGAATTAGGCCAGTCTACTCACCAGCTTCTCACCAAGCCTTTCAGGAGCTCGCTGCAGCACAGGCCTAGGCTCTCCTGGGGAGATGGCACATTTCCGTGCTGATGGAGGAGCAGGAATCCTGCCTGGAGCAGGGAATGCTGGAGCCCATCCAACAGCTCAAACCAAACTGCAGCAGAGATCAACATCTTTGTGCCAACTCCACTGCTCCCTTTTACCTCTCATCTTTAGGCTCCAGCCAAAAATGACTCTCTTCTGGACATTTTGTCCTTAGTGCTTGGTAGTTCAACAGGTCTCAGACCAAGACAACTGAATAACACTGGTGTGGGGCTGGCCAGCTCTTCCCGGCATGGCACCGCGAGAGTCCCTGCTCTTTCTGCCACAGCCTCCTCAGCTGCTAAGTGGGTTTAATGATACTTGTCTACTGTGCAAAGCACTCGGAGTACTACAGGTGATTTGGGCCAAGATAAGAGCTAGGTGTTCTTATTACCCAAATTACTACAGACATCTCAGTCACACATTGTTTCAAAACACAGTGAATCATGCCCCTGAAATAACAGTACTTCCATAAACATACAAAGCAGCCAGGCACACAGCTCGAAAATAAGCACTGGCTTTCCCTAAAGCCAAACAGCTGCTTCCAGAGCCATGCTCCTAAAGTAAATAAGTGTCTCCACAGTCCTAATAGACCGCTGTCATGCCTCAAACCACTGTGACAGCTACTGCAGGGGTAGCTACATCTCAGGAAGTGAAAGCAGGTGTAGCAGTGGACAGACTTTCTAGGGAGGCTTTGAAGAAGTGGAACTTTCAACATTTCCCTCAAGAAGTCAAAATAAAACTCTAAGCAGAAACTGAGCAGGGATTCCCCCAAACCTCTTTCCCTTAAACAGCACAAGGATCTACATTGCTCCATTCATCACAGAGAAAAGGGTTGAAATACAACAACAAAGCAGGGCAACCACTGGCAGTGGATTTTTTATGCAGAGGAAGACTATTGCTAACTGGAAAACAAATGGTTGCTGAAGTTTTCGAGGCCAGCCAGCAACCCTGCCAGGGAGCTCTGATCCCTGTCCTGGCACCATGGAGATGCATCTGCCTGGTGCGGACACGGCACGCAAAAAGGGTTGAGGAGCTTCGTGTTGTCTAGGGCTCAGCGTAAGCCTGTTTCAAGACAACAAGGAAGGGATTATTTAATTTCCCCATTTCTTCTTTCCCACAAAATGGTAGTTTCCCAAGACTTGCACCAAGAAAGCCAGGAGCTGTAGTTAACCTATGGCACTGCTCCAAACCAGAGCATCCACAAGAGTTATTAACAAGAGGAGGAAGAAGGTGGAAATGCTCCCTATGCCAAGGTGATGGCATGGAAATTGCTACTGTTCCTTAACATCACTATGCACAGAGGGGTGCAAGCGTAGGGAGAAGCAAATTAGTACACAGGGGCACAAATACTTCCATCAGCTTTACTTATGTCTCTGCAGGCTTTGCTCCGTTTTAACCTGCGTGCTCCTGCTCCCCATCAAAACGTGGGTAAACTGCGATCCCTGCCTGGGGCAGTGCCATGCCAGGATGCACGGATCACACTCTCTGTAGATGCCCACGCAAGGGAGGAGGAGGAGAGAGCACACCAAGGTGGGGTTTCAGACCTGCCCTCTCGGCCGCGGGCGGCCGCCGCCGCAGCTGCCCGGCCGGCCGCCTTTGTCTCTCCGGCCGGCCCTGGCGGCAGGAAACGCGGGAGGAGGCGGGGGGCTGTCAGGAGGGATAATGGGGCCGGACAATTGCGCCACTGATGTCACCCTTCCTGCCATCTGCCCGGGCGCCGGCGCCTCCCCCTCTGCACTCTGCACGCGCCCCGGGCACCCGCGGGCACCCACCCGGCACCAGCTCACCCCACTGCCAGCCCCCCTCCCCGAGCCGCCCAGCAGAGGGTACTGCTCTCCCACCAATGCAACGCCACCGCTGCTCGCTGCCCTGCGCAGGCTGGAAGCAGGGAGGGGACAAAGCCACATGTCACTTTGGCCCTGCAGACCTCTCCAAAATCCCAGGCACACTCTCTGGTCCTACCTGAGAGTGCAGGTATATCCTGCCTGCCTGAAATTTGGATGGGAACTTTTACACCCTCCCTCTGGCAGGCAGGGCTCAGACCTGGGAAGTTTTGACCTGACCTGCATTCAACTCCAGCCCTGCTGGTCCCCTGGGCAACCGCTGTCTCCAGGGATGGGGACACAGACAGGTAACGTGGCCTTCCCGTCCCTGCACATGGGCCCAGACCTCAATTTTATCATTCAGCAGGTGCAAAGCTACCAGGAGAGGCAGGGAGCCTACAAAGGCTGAGGTTCTCCTCCTTTGTATTGCCCGCAACAGCACATTTTCTGGTTTACTTTCAGATCCTGAGTTTCCTTCTTGGACTGGTTTACTTTCAGATCCCGAGTCTCCTTCTTGGATACCAGCACATCTCTTCTTCCTGCTACCACATGCCTCAGCCCGCCCCTGTGGGCACAGCAGCTCCCAGGACCAGGGGACAGGGATGCATACCACAGTAGAGCATCAACCTCATTCAACTTCAAATCTTCTCCAAGGCATCCCTTCGGCCTCAGTGCTGTGGTTCCACACCAGATAACCTAACAGCCCTCCTCAAGTGACACTTTTTTCCCCATGTAACCAAGGAACAGCCATCTGTCCACCCTGGGGGTTGCTGTCCAGGATGTCCACCTGTCCATCAGACCTAGGTGGGATGTCCGCCCAGGGCTGCTAATGCAGTTACAGGCATGATTTTTCCAGTGCTCTGCTCTGTTCTTCTCCAAAGGGAGCTGAGCCCTTTGAAAGGTCTGTCCCTAAAAGCATAGCCTCTTGTGAGATAAATTAGAGCTGCTAATAATCCGCTTTGAAGATATCTGCTCCATTTTTTTGCTCCATTTCCATTTCTGCTGCTTCCCCTGGCTGGCAGCCAATGTCTGTCCTTCCCTTCTGGTACCTAGCCCCCATTCTCACTCCTCTTCAGCAGAAACACCTCTCTTCAGGGTTTTCTGTTTTTTCTTCCCCCCCCCCCCCCCCCCCCCGGCTCAGCCAGTTCTCCAGCCACATCCCTCACCTGCTCAGCCCACACAGAGCTGTGAGCATCTCCCTTCACCAACTGCAGACCCCAAACCCTTTGTTTTCAGACCCCGGTGGAGCCGCCACCTTCCCTTTTGTCCCTCTGGAAGCAGAGACACTTCCACTAACTAATACTTACAAATCTGCCAAGGCCACATTCCTCTTTTGTTAATCCCCTTCTCCCTGCCTTGCAACATTGCCCTCCCTCTGAGCTCAGCAGCAATAGCCATCCACCCACTTAATGCATTTAAGGAGGTTTAGAGGGAGACAGGATATGGAAAGGGTACAAAGGTAAGAATTTTTGATGGAGGTCTAAAACAGCTTGCCTTATCTCTCCAAGGGTATATAAATCCTGAGCCCAAATCATACTGATTTCGTAGGTCACAAAATACATCCTTGACTGAAGTGGCCAAAACTGGAAGCTGGGGGGGGGGGGGGGGAGAGAGAGAAAAAAGCATACATCACCCCAAAGACATGCCTCTTTTTAGATACACTGCTCTTGGGTCTGGGCACAAAAGGCTCAGAAACCCTGAGCCATAGCCATCATAGCACGGAGAGCAGCTCTGTCAGAGTAAGGACAAATACCCGTGACGCATGCCAGATGAGGACACGGCTGTGACCACCACCCCCCCCCCCCCCCCCGCCTTCCTCCTCCCCCAGCTTCCTAGGGCAAGTGGCTTAAACTCACAAGGGTGCCCTGGAGCTTAATTAATTCCTGTGCTGAGTGCTCTGGGAGGCCTCGGGTGCCAGGGGAGATTAAGGAAGGGCCTGCTTGGAAAGGCAGTGGGGGCATGTTTGCTCTCAGCTGGGGATGCGCTGGGAGATATTTCAGCCTTGCCAAAAAGCAAAAAAACAGCAAAGCAGCAGCAGCAGCAGAGAACTAAAGCTCATGAATATACCTCTACCCCTCCCCCTGCAACGTCCCTGCCATGAGGCTGTAATCCTGTCCCGAGCCAATACCTGGACCATTATGTAATGACCTGCAAGAGCGGGGAGGAAGAAGCTTTTCCTGCACCTTGCTCCTGCCAGCGACGAGATGCGGAGCTGGCTGGCAATTGCTAGGGGGGTACCCAGGGCCCTTCAGGATGGGACCAGCTTGCACAGCTCGCAGTCCATTAGCATGATGGAGCAGGGGGCAGAAGCCACACTGCAGGGAGGGCTGGCTGGACTCTCTGGCTGCCCCTGCAGCAATCCCCGCCTGCTGTGGCTCCTCTGCACAGCTGTGGAGCCACAGAGCTGCAGGCTTGCTCCAGGTTTGCAGAAGGCATCAGCTGACGTTAACTCTTCCCGCTCTCCCTTGCCAGTCCTCCTGTTCCTTCCCTCACCCCCCGCATTAGTTCTGCTGCTGCTCCACGTGATGGTGTCCACTGCAGAGGTGACCCTAACCAAGAGGAGGGCAGAGGCACCTCTTGCTAGTTCCTAGCTTGCAAAAACTGATTATTCTGCTTTATTCTCCCGAGGATTTAAGAACAGCTAAATCCGTTCAGGAATCATTCTCTGCAATCCCCTCCAAATCGCCCAGCCTGGAGCATCACTAAAGCAGATTGGAGGCAACCCGCCGCCCCCCTTCCCGCGCCATGAACCTCCCTGATCCAGGCAGGGTGATGTCACCAGCAGCCAATGCGGATGGCGGCGCGCGCGCAAGGCTGGCGGGGGGAGGACTCCACAGATGGCTCCAGCTGGGCCCAGCATTTGATTAATCGCCTGAATTACCCTCACTTTGCCATAAAATTACAAGGTGGGGGGGGGGGGCAACCGGGAAATGGTAAAAGCGGGAGCAACCCGAAGAGAGAGCAAGCTCTGATGGGAGGACATCGCCCCTCGCTGCGTAGCAGCCCTCTGCATCCCTGCACCAGGGGCCAAGGGCTTTACTCCTGCCAGGGGAACTGCATACTGCTGGGCCTAATGTGTTCCCAGCCCCACTGCCATGCTACCCAGGCGGAGGGGGGGGCATGGGGCAGGATGGCTTCAGGGCATTTGCCTGGTGGAAGGGGTTATGCCAAAGCAGACCTCAAGAGTCCCCAGCTTGGAAGGTGCTGAGATACTTGACCCTTCCCTGCTGACCATGGCTGGAAGACACCTCAGGGCTCAGCAGCAGGTGCCACTGGCAGAGAGAGGTTGGGGGGAGGTGTCTCTCCCTTTGGAAATGCCACAGGCACAGATGCTGGGTCCACCCCTCTGTGAGTGGCCACATGGTCACTGAGCACCATTGGCAATGTTAGGCCACCCCAAAGCAGCACCCGAAGCCGTGCTACACCTCTTCCTCCACTTGGCCTAAATATGCAGGCACCTGAATGGAGGTGAGGGATAGCTGCAAACCCCTTTTGGCAGCAGACACAGGCTCCCCTTTCTGTTGCCCCACTCACAATTAGTTCTCACTGACGTGAATCCTACTGGTAGGGATTATCCTCATTAACCCCTGCAGTCCTGGAGGGGTTGGCAGATGGGATGCTCTGACAGGTGGGAAGCAGGGAGTGGGCTGATTGTACAACAGCACTGCAAAGCACACTCGCAGGAGGCCCATGGACACACTTCCACACTTATGAAAGGGCCTGCGGCATAGCCAGCTGGGCTAGTTCACGGGGATCCAAGAGGGGAAAAGAATCCTCCGAGCCTGTCACCAACCAGGTGACAGCAGAGTTCTTTGGCAGCATCTGCACAGAGAGTAGGACCCATGAGGTCCCTTGTGGGAGCTGCTGTGGGGGCACCCAGCGGTATTTCAAACAGCTGAGAAGATCAGGGCTGGAGCCCAGTTCCATGGCTCCGAGCCACCACTATTATTTAACTAGGAGAGATAGAGAGAGGAGCCTGGGAGAGATAATATGCCATGACACTGGATAAGAGTTTCTGGCGTCACAAGGGAGGAGGATTACATGTCCCTGAATGGAGTTAGAAATGACAGAGGGGAGGGGAAGAGTTTTTAGCAAGGGATTAAGCTTACAGCTTCAGGAAGGCTTTGGTGGGGTTGTTTGCCAGTGTACAACAATTCCTAAGGCTGATATACCTGTTAGACTTGCCTGAGGAGGGCTCCTCGATGGGGAAGCCACATCACTGGGGTGGGAAGAAGGAACAGGTCCCTGAGGACAGCCCTAGGGGCCTGTGGACTCATGAGCTCATGCTCCATCTCTCTTAAGGGTAAAGGCAGAGCCAGAGAGAAGTAGCCTGGTAACAAGGTGCCAAAACTGAGAAGCAGGACATACTGGCCAGGCATAGATTGGCCCTTAAGTGAGTTTGTGTCTGCTCCTCTGCACCCCATGCTATGACGGTCAGAGATTCACTCCCCTACATTCCTCTCCTGGTGAACAGCAGGTCAACAATGCACAAAGGCAGCAAGAGTGAAATCTCGTACCTTCATCTTGGAGGCTGGCTGGATGAGCTCTGTAATGGAGACCTTGTCTTGCTGGAGTCGCCTCTTGACAAGCTTGGAGCAGCAGATGTTGACGGAACTGAGGACGTGCCAGGAGTTATACTCCACGAAGGAGCGGCTGTCAATGACCAGGGTGCCCTCTGCTCCGTTCCTCAGGAGGCTGGCCAGCTTCTTAGGATCCATCACTTTGCGTGGGAGTCTGTCCCCTGCCATAACGGGCCTGTCCCCTCTGCAGTGAGTGGGGGGAAGGGGCAGACAGCCAAGGCAGGGAAGCCAGCAGCGGTCTCCCCAGGGGGAAAGAGCGAGTGTGTGTGTGTGGAGGGGGGGTAAGGTGTCAGCAGAGCAGCACCTGTCCTGGTCTCTTCACACGGCTAAAGCCTGGGATGCCAACTCATTGTGCTGAACCTGAAGAGAAAGAAAAAGGAGGAAAACACTGTAAGGCATAATGCTGATCAGAGCCCACTGCTTTCCCCTTTGAGCCTACTTCCATCCCAAGCCCCACTCTACCCCTTAAATCTCATTTCCTTTGACTATGAACTTTACCACATTCAGGCTTCTCTACTTGTATTTTCTGGCACTTTGACTTCCCCCACCTCTCAGCCCAGATCCCTCAAGCAAGGGTGGAAGAAGCCAAGAAAGAATGACTGTACGAAGACAAGCAATTTATATTAAGTGCTTTTACCCCCATCCACTGTCCACTGCAGAAAGAGGCAGATTCATAGAAATGAATCAGATGGTAATTTTGTTAAGCCCTGTAGCCCAAGACACATTCCATTGCTCCTTTATCTTGTCACCAGCTTGCTGTAATGCAGACAGGGCTGGGTAAGAACTGGCAGCCACTGCAAGGCTAGTAGAGAACTTAAAAGCATGTCAGACGTTAACAACTGCACAGAGACCAGGAGTCTTTGTAGCCCAGTCTTCAGCAGTGGTTGGTGGCAGAGGCCTTCAGAAGGGAATAACAATGAGACAAGAATACAGGCACACTTTCTAGGTATATTTGCACAGCTTGCAGTCATCTGTAGTTTAAGAACCTCCTGGGCCAGAGGTTTTATCTCTGAATATAACAGCTCTCAGTGGAGCTTTCTTCCATGAATTTGCCTAATTGCTTTTTGAAGCCATGTCAGCTTTTAATATGCATGCTGTCCTGTGGCAGGGAGTTGCACTGTTTGTTAACTATTATGAACAAATCCTTCCCCTGGTTTGCTCTGAACCTGCTGATGGCTCTTCTGGACGACCCTATATTGGTTCCTATATTGGAAGAGGCCATGAACACCCATTCTCTTTTTGTCTTCCCCAGGATTCTCCCTATTTTTAAAGCTTATTTAGGAGTCTCTAAGCCCATAACATTTATAGAACTGTTCCTTGAGTCTTGTTGTCACTGCATAAATCCATGCTGTGTGTGCAGGCACACTAGAGAGCCATACGGGCCAAAGCATCTCCTCCTTTCCCTGTTCCCAGCCTAACAGCTCCAAATAATTTGTTTTTTCTGACCTCTGTGGAAGATGGAGCTAATGTTTTCACAGAACCATATATGTTCAGCTTTAAGCTTCACTTATGCATAGTAATAGCTAGTTCAAGACCCATTAGACACTCCAACAAACAAGGTTTGCCTACCCACATCCATCACTTCACAGTAGATTTCACCTGCCTTTTTAATCAGCTCCACCTCATAACTATCTCTCCTGGCTGCAGAACAGTTCCTTCTCCCTCCAAGGTTTGAGGCAGTAACGTTTAGCAGGGCTAGCAGTGCCTTGGGCAGGAGGAACCAGGCCTGCTTCATCCTATCTGGAGTCTTCTCACTTGCACAGGCTTTGCAAGCTGATTCACACAGAGAGGGAGGTATCTGGCTCCACCTTAGGAGGAGAGGATAGTAAAGTTGGGTGGTCTGTGAAGTGCTCAAAAGAATGAGCTTCCTCCAAGTCCACCATACGGGATTAGCAAGAGCAAGAGGCAACTTAGGAGCATTTAGCTTAGGGTGTCTTAGAATTTAATGGCCTACGTCATTTCAGGCATGTTTTAATGGCATTAGGTTTTAATGCTACTGTAGTCATTCAGAAAATAAGCACGGTTATTACCAGTCTCCTCTTGCTCCTGCCAGATGGTTTTAGAGAGAACCCACAAGCTGCTGCGTGAAAGCTTTAATGCATCTGAATTAGGAAGACTATGAATACTGTGCCTGAAAAAGCTGGCATAAAGACTTTCATTGACTTCTGCAGAGCCAGGATTTGGTCCATGGACTACAGCAGGCTTATGAGTCACCTTGATTAGAGTAAACCAGCAGGTCTCAGAAGCTCCTGTACTCTGAGTCCCTGCAGCATAGGCACAATCTTGTGGGGATCCCAACACTAAGGTAGTTTGGGGCACGAGAAAGAGGCATGGGTAGGACATGCCACTCTGGTAATGAGCAGAGACTTTGCTGCGCCTTGTGCTGTGTTACCTGTAGAGGGAAAGACACTTCTTGCTTGAACTGGCTAAGTACCTTTTACACTAAGAAAATAAAAATTCCTTACATTGAGCCCATCACCTATTTGTATTGCAAAAAATCCTACTTGGCAAGTAGGTGTGTGCGTGCACAAAATGCCAGAGACCTCTGTTACCAGTCACCAATCCTGGAGAACACAGCCAGCTTGCAGGGAAAGACCGTAAAGCAGTTGAATACAAGGACAGAAGAGTCAGCATTTGCACATTTCTGGCTCAGGACCCCAGAATTAGCAGCCTCCCATTGCCCTGGGCTACTGGACTGCTTTGCAAAGCAGGAGGAGAGAGATCCTGAGTTTCAGGAGCCGAGTTCCCAACATCAGGCCACAGGAAGATAATCTTCCCCTATCCCTGTAATACACACATGCTGCCTCTGCTAACACACTAATTCAACTTAGGGGAAAAAAAGAAAAAAAAATCCCCTAAAGATTGTAACAGTGACAGCTCCTCCTGGCACAAAGCATTCTGCAGCCCTGTGGCATTATTCTGCAGCTCCATGGCATGATGGCATGGATGTCCCTGGCTCTCTCTGGCCCCACAGTGAGTTTGTAGCGCTTTGTATTTCCTTGCAGGGACCCCAATTAGAGCTGCCCCCTCAGCGGTGGGCTTGCGATCCCTCCGCTTGATGAACACCCTACTCCCCGCATGCTGCCCCCCTCCACCTCCCTGCTGCACTCCTTGAGGGAAGCTTAAAAACTGAAACAGTTCTAATTAGGGTGTACGAGGGGGAGCAAGGCTGGCTCCTGCTGGGATATGACACACCTCATTACGTCGCTACCGCCTTGCCAGAAGACCCCCTGCTGTAGCTTGGCTTTAGAGCCAGGGCAGTCAGAAAGGATGCAAATTAGCCAGCTTTCCCCCTTCATCTTTCTTTCACATTCTGCTCCCCAAATCACCCTCTCTTCCCTTCCCCATCAGGCCACCAGGCTATGAATACGCATTGATTCTTCCAATTATATCCAAAAAATAAAAGGGAATGGAAGGAGACAAAAAGATGTGAATAATATGGAGTTGGAGGGATACGAATAAAACACTGAAGTGGGATGAAAGATTGATCTGATGTGCTGGGAACACACACACACTGCAGAGTATCTCTAGAGATAACAGGGTCCATTGCCCTGCTCTCTGGCTAACGAGCAAGGGGTAAGCTTTGGAGTCTTCAGGCACAATTAAAAGGGTCCAGGAAAGACAATGCATCCTTAATCTCCTAACTGCCCTGCAAGAAACCTGTTTGGAAGAGCCCTTCCATGTATGAAGTTATTGCAGGTGACTAAGAAGTTACATGGGTGATATCAGACAGAAGGGGGAACAACACAGTTGAAGGTTTCCTGTCTCAGCTGAAAGCTGACTTCACGCAAAACAAAATATCTGCCCCAGCACGTCCAGATAGACCTGGTGGCAGAAACATGTAAGGAAAGTGAGCTTGATCCTGCTCCGGGCTCCACCCTCAAGACTTGGGGGAGGCTAGACAAGGCTCCTCCACTCTGCTCCCCTCTGCAGCCTTCTTTATCTGACTAAAAGCATTTCCATGGGAGGGAGATAACAAAGGATGGTCATAGGGAGCTGTAACCTTGGTGCTAGACCAAGGCACAGCAGGAGTTGGGTCCTTCCAAACTGGTAGTTTTGTACAATACACTTCTTTCTGGCCAACCAAAACACAGTGTCAAACACTTATAGACAATAAGCAACAGAGCAGTGCTCAGTACTTTTCTCCCAGGTTCCCTGAGCCAGTGTTACTAGAGCAATAGTACTACTGTAGGTATTTATGAATCTTTTGGAAGCACAGAGCATCCCTCTGGCCACGCAGTGGGCAGGCACTAACACAGGCTCTGCCGCTCCACAGCATTTTGGAGCAAGTGCTGGATGGGACTTAGCACAAGCGACCGGCAGGACTGCCAGTAGCTGTTCTAGTGGCCCTTGCTGCTGCTAAGGGCAGCTCCAAGGCCGGTAGGTAAAAGGGGGGGAATGATGCTAGGTACCAGCAGAGACTATGGTACCTCCACTGTACTGAGCAGGCTACATGCGAGATGGTCTCGGAAAAGAAGAAGCTTTAACGTCTCCTTACCTGGGCAGTACACAAGAGAAACAGAAGAAAGGAAGCTGTCTTTCTGCTTCTGCTCTGCTGGGTCATAAGGAAAGGCAAAGAGGAAGGTACAGAAATGGCCACTGAGCATTGCTGAAGTAAGAAATTTCCTGTTACCTCACCATGGTGACAGGGGAGCAGTCTCCAGAGCAGAGGGGAAAAAAGGTTAACCTGGAGCCTAAATTAGGGTTTCAAAAACATAGCTGTGTCCCTCACTTATCAGTTTATTAAAGCCATCTTAATCTTCTTGAGTGTTCCTGAAGAACATTACCATAATCCTTTAATCCCACCTCTCCCTGGAGTGCCTGTAATGAGAAGATGGGCACATGGCTTAGCTGAATGGGGACAGCAAAGCAGGAGGGGCCATGCCACAGCTGAGGGACAGGAAGACTGGCAGAGAGCTTAACACATGAGTTGGTCTAACTACACTCTTCAGGAGACAGGAGCAAGTCCATCCCTAGCATGTACCTCCATGGAAACACATTTCACGTGAACAGTGTGCACCGCAGGTTTTCGAGATAAGTGCAGACAGAAGTAACCAAGACCAAGAGAAAATGGAAAGACTCTTTCTGCTATGTAGGATAGCCCTACTACAGAGCCAGTAACTCAAAAGTGTTTTCTCTTCTGCTTTTCTGCTCCAATCCCAGTCAGACGTGCAACAGAGTGAAGGACCTCAGCAGCACTGCTCTTCCCATGGTCTTTTGAGAATGTGCGCTGAAATACCAAAATTTGCTTCTAACAAAGGGAACAGCTTTGCAAAAATCAGAACTCCTGAAGACTAAAAGCAGGACTGAGACACGGTGTACGACATGGAGGAGACATCGTGGGAACCATCCACCATGAGCTGGACTGTGCCAAGATGAAGTTGTGGAAAGGGTCAAATCTGAAGCCGGGGATGCAGGACAAGGTATCTGCACATGGTAGAGCCCACATTTAAGGCAACAATGACGCCTTGAGGACCGGCAGCTCAGACTGCACAAGCAAGTTTCCATGATAGAAGTGAGACTGGACCTACAGCATGCTCAGTAGATCGGTAATAATCATCCCATGAGCATGCTCTTTTGGTGGCATTGCTTTACATTTACTGAGGGATAAGAGCATGCACACAGGGCTGTAACCACAGAGAAACATCTGCTAGTTTGTCCCTGGGAAACCCATGAAAGCAGCCATCCCCTAAAAGCTGCCACCTCCACTTGCGGCCCCAACAGCACTGAGCACAAGCAATTTGCCAGTTCCCCAGCAGAGACCTGCAAATGGCCAGGCACCCACAGAGCTCTTGAGCAGAGAGACCGCCCACAGGCAACACATGCAGGAGGTGATGGGGCTCCTCCATCCATCCAGCGTTGGATCAGGCCCAGCAGCCGATCAGCCACTGGAAGGATTGCTGAGAAAGTAACTGCTAGCTTACTGCCTGTGATGCTGGCAGCATCACGCTGCCCCCCAGCTATCCAGACATTTATCAAAATGTAAAATCTGGCACTTTCACCAAGACCTCCACCCTTTTTCCTCTCCAATCCCTTGTTTCTTTTAAGTACTCAGGCACTTCACAAACACCCCTCAGCAGACTCCTGTTGTTTGAGGGATTCCTAAATCAAGGGACTATTGCTAATTATTATTATTATTTTGCAGCAGCAATCAGGGCCACGGGGCTCATTAACAAGTTAGCACCTCTGGTTTCCCTGGAAACTGCGGAGCTGCCAGGCAACAGGCGCTCAGCGGCCCCAGGCGCCGCTGACAACCTCCATGGGCCAAGCATCCCTAGGAAATGCGAGGTTGCTTCAGCCTTCAGATACCAGGTTGGCATTCAAACCATGGCAAGATGCGCCACTAGGATGCAAAGGCAGCTCCAGGATGTCCCCCCCGCTCTGTGCCAGCTACTCTCAACCTTAGCCCATCCACTGTTTCCCTTCTGCTACTCACAGCACCATGAACTAATGGCTTTTCCTTCCTAACAAGGGAGGCAGATGTTCTTCAAGGATGGGAAATTTGGAGCACTAGTGATCCAGTAGAAGAAAGCTGTGTGAAGCCTGCAGTAGCCACTTTGCAAGTGATGCAACCTCTGCGGATTTTTTTTAGCAGCTCTCAAGACTCCTTTAACAGGCATCACAAAAGATTATCCTGCTTGAAAAGGGAGTCTTTTATTATTATTATTATTATTATTATTTTCCTTAAATGAGTTCATCTGAGAAGGCTGGGAACACTGCTGTCCACATTGACTAACCCAGATGTACAGGCTGCACATTCAGCCTTGCCCCAGTGAAGCTGGAGGACACAAAGCCACTCCAGAACCCACCAGCAGATACCTTCATGTGGTCACATAAAGCTGGGCTGCTTCCAGGGGAAGGAGGCATGAGGCTGGGAAGGGAGGTACCAGCTGGGGAAGGTAAACACTGCCTTGTCTCTGCCAGCACCTACAACATTAGGAGATGGAGGAAAAGAGACAAATACTGGCTTCTGCACAGCAGCGGGATGCAGAAGGGAGTCTTTGCTGTGCTAAGCAGAGCACACCAAGACCCATGCCCTTACCTAAGCAGATGGGGCCAGGCAAAGCACAGGAGAGGCACGATATCTCCGGAGTCCCAGGAGCATAAAAGTAATGCTGCAAAGGCAACCCCAAGCTCCCTTCTCACATGCTGCTACCCCATTCGCACCCTCGGGGGCCCACTAGAATTTTCCCAGGACAGAGCAAAACGCATGCAATGTTGATCTCATATCCTCATTCTCTGCTTCCTACACACTACTGGTGCCCTCTTCTCTGGACAAAAGCCCCTGGGCACCCTCTCTATGCAAACAGAGCACTGAAAACCTCCACGTGTTGGGAATGGGAAGCTCCCATTTTTTTCCCACAGCACATCCCTCTAAGGCAGCAACTGTACCTTTGCCAGGATTTCAGGCCCAGCTGCTTGCTGAGCTCATTCTTTTTCTTTCCCCTATACTGCTTTCTCCTTTTAAATTCACACAGGCTGGAAGCTGCTACTAAACCACAAGGAGTTGGGGAGCTCCACGTGGGCACTGTATGTTGGCCTTCTAGGTGAGCTGCATGCAATGAAACAGCACCTGCTAGTTTCCTGGAGTCTGAATTTCCCCTCAGTAACCAAAGCCCTAAGTCCAGATGCACAGAGGTGTTTTCTGTCAGCAGACACTGCTGGAAAAACAGGAACCCACTCGAAGTGACAGATGGTGTATTCACACCACGCAAGAGGAATGGCACTGAGGCCTATGGCAGCCTCTGGCATGCAGCTAGCTAACCTCCAGCACGTGGCTCAGGGCTGCTCCTGTTCACCTTGGATGGTCCGGGCACTTCGGCTGAGCCTCAGCTGCCAGCAGAGCGGCAGCGAAGGCAGCGAGGCGAGGGGAAAGGGAAGGTGATGCATCCTACCGAGCTACGAGCGAGTCTTTCACATGCACCTTCACCCTGCAAGGCAGACCTTCTGGTCGCATCTGAACTTGGGGCCCACCATCCCCTCCCACCAGCTGATGTTAGGCCAGCAGCTTCAGGAGTACAGCGACTGCAAATGCAATTGCTTCTTAGCCTGCCTCCGCTGAAGTGCTCCATGTGTATTAAAACATTTTCAGACCAGCTGTAGCCAGAAAAATTTGACCGCAGCCCAGGTGGTCAGTTCAGAGATCAGACTGCTACTGAGTCAGGAATAGCCAACAGCAACAGCAGAGAAGGGAAGTAACCAGAGTCTAGATGACAAGGTCAGTCTTCCCCTCACTAAGGCTCATACTTTGAGCATGATTTATATGGTTTTCCCCCTTAGTGCGAACAAACGCTTTCATTTTAAAGTCTACAAAAGCCCAAACTAAATGTTATCCAAGACCAGCCAGACGTTTAATCACTGCCTTTACCCACGCTAAGGATGAAGCTATCCAGCATGCTGCTCTCTAACACGAAGCTATCCCATTTCCCTCCTCACCCTGCCAAGCAGAGAGTCGGCCAGGAGCCAGTGGCATCGTCTCCTTTGACCAGCTTGGCACACATCACAGCCAGGTGGAAGGAAGGGGACATGTTGCATAGGACACAGGACATGCAGTCTCACTGGTGCTTCAAGTGCCCTTGCTCCCCACTGCCTGATACCCTAGTCATGCTTGCTGCATTTCCGCTGGACAATCACGTGAGCCCATGGATGGCAGAGAGGCTACCATAGGCTTGTCTTAGGGATCTCCAGTGGCTCGTTTTCCTTTCTGCAGTAAGAATGGCTTGAGGCAGTCCAGAAAGGTAGGTAGGCAGGTGCTTTCTCAGGGCACTAGCACCAGTTTTCAGCCACTATAATCCAATGTTCAGAGTTCAGCTGAAACTCTGGCCCTCCTTAGAAGACCCAAAGTTCAGTTCACGTCCAAGGGACTACACTGATTTTCCACAGGATGATGCATCCCCCAGGGCAGTAACATATGCCTTGTAAGGTTCTTCTGACTCGGTCCAAGGCCTGCTACGTTTCCTGCATGCATACAATAGACAAATTGCTCACAGGTTTGGGATGAATTAGCACTTGTCAGTTCAGGCTCCACTGCTTATCACAACCACAAAGAGAAGCCACCAATTTGGGGTTTCAGAGCATTACCTTTATCTAGAAAAAAGCACTCAGAATGGGAAAAGACAAAGCTAACATTCCTGCCCCACTCTCTCCTTTTCCCTTATGGGTTGCGATTCATTCCACAGATGGTTTGTTAGCTTAACTGGAAGTCACATGGAGGTCACACAGTGTTTCGCAGGTCCTCCCTTTATCCTGACCACCTCAGACAAACACAGATCCACTGACCACAAAGTGCCACAGCTTACTAACCAGAAATCAGAGCTTCTCTCCATGCAAGAAATCCTACAGGCTTGCCTTTTACTATCAGCTACAGTTTGCACGGTTTCTGTAACACAGACCATCTAACTATCATCACTGCTACTATAGGTGGCAAGCTAGATGAACTCATTAACCATTTCCCTAGTGGGGTAGTATTCCTCTAACCAACTCCAGGCAGACATTGAAGCATGATTTTTCTTTTTTTAACTCCATAGTTTCAAAGAACCAGAGATGTAATATGATGTATGGCCAAAGCTTCAACATCCTCCAGCTAGTTTCCATGTCAGCAAGTGCAACTTACTGGTGATTTTGAACATGTAATTGAAAGCATATACCAAACCTTGCCTGTTTAGGACTGGAAGTTGACCTGCAGCTAAGTAAGATCAGTTTATTCCTCCTTACCTTTCTTTCAGTCCTTCTAGACCCCACTAGTCATACTTATCTTTATTATTAGTTACTGCTGAATGAACCTTTCTCAGGTGGCAGACAAAGAGGCAACCAAGCTCAAAGCAGACGGGATTGTGAGGATGACACAGAATTACAGGCATCAGCATTCAGCAAGCAAACGGAGAATGCACAGATCTATTTTTAATGGCACAATGCAAGTGCTGTACAAAAGGACGTATCCAGGGAGATTCTGCCCAGTCAGAGATTTGTGATAGTTTTGCTGCAATAATCAACTTCACTCAGCATGCAGAAGGCATTTTGCCTTTTTACCAAACCAGAGAATAATTCAGGGAGCTGCATTTTGGTTTAAGCTGGAGATCTGCTCCTATTGGTCACCCCTCTGGCCTGCTGCATCCTACTGGCTTTCCACCAGGAAAAGCAGAAAGTGTGGTGAGCAGCAGGTAAGCAGAAAAGGAGAAGGCCGGGCGTTGAGGCAGTGGCTGGCTCCTGGAGCACACACGTGGCTCCAACACCTTGGCCCAGGTGAGCTAGCAATTTTGCATCTTTGCAAGGCCTGTTCCTGAGTCCACTAACAGAAGCAAAGCCCTGTCTATAACACTAACATACTTCTCCCTATTTAGACAGGGTGGGCAGAGAAAGGGGGAACTGTGAAGTGTTCTCTGCTTTGATTTCCTCCACTGCATGCACATGGTAAATCTATTTTTCATATGCAAGCTTAGAAGTCAGCGGTGCTGGCACCCTCTCCACACTAGCTCTCTGCTCAACAGCCTCAAGTGCCAAGTGAGGCTCGGCCTGTGCCCATCCATTCCCCACGCAGGGCTCCTGGCCAAGGCAGATGAAGATGGAATGAATAACTCCACTCAAGCTAAAGCTCAAGGAGGACCAGTCTGTGATCGCAAGCTTAGAAACTGGGGTCATTAAAGGCAACGCAAAAACAGTCAGATGCTGTAAATGCTTTTTGGTTGTTTCCAGAACACCCTGGATGCTGATGGACCCTTTCTGTTTGCAGCAAAAATGGTTCTGAGTTACTCAAGAGAGGTTGGATTTCAATGGGAGATGAGTAATTTAAGCAGATGCCAGTTTAATGTGTTTAATTGTTTGACTTGCTTGAGAAAAACCTGCAATCATCTAATAAATGGACTGAAATGTCTATCACAGCTTCTGCCACATCAGCTGAATTAATGTTTGCTAGCTCCGTACAGCAGCTCTCCTCAAAGAACTAAATCCTTTATTAAAAAAAAGGAGAGATGAAAAGCTGTGGATGTGGGTATACCGCACACCTATTAACCAGATGAGTAATGCTGCTAGGCAGAGACAAACCGGAAAGACGCGCTGCATCATTAGTAGGGCTCAAGGATGTGTGTTGTAAAGGGAAGGATGCCAGGGTTATGCTGTCATTGGAATTTTCATGCAGGATCAAAGCGATGGCCCACCTTGTTTCAAATCCTCTCACCGTCACTGCTTAATAACAGGTATTTTACAGAAACAGGGCAGAAACAGGATGGCAGGCAGTTATGGAACAATCATAGAATAATTCAGGTTGGAAGGGACCTCAGGAGGTCGCCTGCTCCAAACCTTTTCTCTCTTAAAGCTGGGCTAACCTCAGCATAAGATGAGGGCTTCTTTTCCTTCTAGTCATCTAGCGGGTCTTCTCCAAACGTCACTGGGCTCAGAAAACTTGCTCCCCATAGCTCAGCATGCAAAAATGCTATACAGACAACCTCTTTCACAAATGGTAAGAGCACTCTGAAATGCTTTGCAAAAATGCCCGAAGAATACAAAATCTCTGCCCTCAAAACTCTGGAGACACAGTTTAAAGATGATACATTGAAAGCAGACAAGTCACACATGCACGCATCAGGATGGGCAAACAGGAACTGTAAGGGCTCTCTATACACAGGAAATGACACGGGAAAAGGCATAAGGGGAATAGGAAGAAAAAGAGGGAAATACGGAAGTATTTCTAATCCCAGATAGGCTGCTGGCATGAACTTAAATTAACTCAGTGCAAAGCACGTCACTTGCTTCATCTTCATGCAGCGCAATCCTAGCATTAGCCTTTCTGCATTGGTATTGCTCTCCAACTGCACTAGGAGACTCTTCATGTAGCAGATCAGTTCCCAGTGAGTGCCTCCTGGATTTCCCTCTGTTCCAGCCTGGAGTGCTACAGCCCCTGTCTTCTGAATTACTGCTCCTTTCCAAGGGTCATTAACTGGGCAAACAAGCGCCACGTGCCACTTTTGGAAACTCTGGGCTCAGAGAAGACAAAAAGTCCACAGAAGCTGTGTGTACCGCAAGGAATGAAATCTCCTGCACAGTAACCACAGAATCCCAGAATGGTTGAGGTTGGAAGGGACCTCTGGAGATCACGTAGTCCAACCTCCCCTGTTCAATCAGTTACCTAGAGCACGTTGTCTAGACGACTTTTGAGCATCTCCAAGAATGGAGACTCCACAACCTCTCTGGGTTGTGCTCAGCTACCCTCTCAGTGAAAAAGGTTTTCCTTAGATTCAGATGGAATCTCCTCTGTTTAATTGGTGCTCATTGCCTCTCATCCTATTGCTGGGCACCACTGAAAAGAGTTTTGTCCCATTCTCTTTACACCCTCCCTTCAGATACTTATACACATTGATAAGAACTGTCCTGAGTCTTCTTTTCTCCAGGCTGAACAGTCTCAGCTCTCTCAGCCCTTCCTCATATGAGAGATGCTTCAGTCCTTTAATCATCTTAATTCCTGCTTGAGGTAGAAAGTCTACAAACAGCTCTTGCAAGAGGAAGAGGTAACAGTTTGTTTTTCTTTCCATGACTCTTTTGCTAAAGAGGAGACTGGATTACCATGGCATTCACCTCAACCAGAGCTTAGAAACTCGCATCTTGGTCTCTGGCATGGATTTGGCTCACTTGGGCCAAGCTTTGCCAGGCTCATCTGACAAAAACATCCGTTTTGAGTGCAGCACAGCCATACCATTATCCCAGAATGCCTCAGCACTGTCAGCTTTTACAACCCTAATGTTCCCCAGGCTGTATTGCAGCCCTGCTCACAAAGTATGTGCAGGTCTTGCCAAGCAAGCTTGAGAAGATCTTGAGCAGGGAGCTCACTCAGCTCCTTATCTGATGAATCATCTCATGCCCCCTCACCTCCCCACCCTGAGCCAGCCAAAAATTACGTCAGGTGTCTCCCTTCCCAGCTGTCATCAGGTGGGACAGGTGTATCTTCAGAGGAGAAATACAGAGCTTGAAAAACAGGTTTTAAAGCCCAGAGGGCATGAGGCTGCAGCAGAGCATTTTCAAGCTTTCCCCACAGGATGACAGCAGTGAAGGTCTGGCTGCATGAGTTTTCTATGCATAGCAGCAAAGAAAAGCCCAGGGTGAAAAGGTACTGCAAGCTGAGGAAAAGGAGCACCTCCATGCTGTGGCTTTCTGCAGCCAGCTCCCCTTTAACACTGCCATTAAACCAACAGTAGAGGGCAAAAAGATCTACAAACTCTCTGGCCTTGTTTCATCCTCCAACTGTCCTACTAGACAGAGGATACAGTATTTGCAAGCTCTTTATCATCTTGTTCTCTACAAAATCCAGTTTGCTGTAGCAGCTGTAGTGTGATGGTAGCGTCCTACAAGTCACTTCCAGAAACCAAGACTGCCAAGCACTGAACCACCTCCTGTTCTTGCTTTGATCACAGAGAATCTTAACATGTTCTACACCTGCATGCACTTGGGGCTTTTGGAACCAAACCTTAACTGAGCTACACATCAGAGAAACTCGTCTCTGATCCTTAAGAAGAGACTTATTTAAAGACAACAGAACAAATCAAAACAGGAAAGTACTGTGAGATGCTTCATATTGTTACATAGATTTAAAGCAGCATTTGTTGGGGGAGAGGTAGGGGATTGGGATGGAGTGGGAGCTCCTTCACACTCCTCCTGAGAACAGTCATTTTCAGAAATCCTTCTGAGACAGAAATGGTTTCCGGGGGGGCAGGAGGGGGGTCTTGAGGAGGTCACTGTAGGGGGAGAACCCAGATTTCTCCCATCTCCCCAGAAGCAATTTGCCACTATGAGACACAAACTACTGAGAAGTCTCTCCCAGCCCTCAGGAGTGCTTTGGTGGTAATAGCAGCATCATATTTAATTTTAAGTGACAAACTCTCCAAAGGCAGGCACCTCAGTGGTTTCTCAGCAAGGCACTTGGCACCTAATAAAAACATCTCTGTAAATAAATGCCAAGTACTACACTTGCAAGAGAGCCCTGAGGAGTCTGGGCACTTTACTCAGGCCTCCCAAGCATAGCAAAAGCTGGATTTTACAATGTAAATTCAATGTAGATTAAAGTTTCCCTGCCCTATTCCTTACCTTGCATCAAGGCAGGGACAACTGAAAGTCACGGTGGGCTAAACTGAGTTGAAAGCATTTTGGTGTGAAGTGCTGACATCTCAGAACCAGTACTCAAGAGACCATCTAGACCAAGGATTTCTCTACTTGAGTTTATCGCAGATCAGCCAAGGGTAGGAGGTCCAACATACTCTCATCCCAAAGAGGCATTGGGCACTCATCTGCTCTCACATTCCCAAGTGTCCTGTGTGGCTGTGGCCATTAGGGCAGCCCCACACATATGCACCTTGCCAGCAGGGCTATGCTACTCAAAACTGAGGACAAGGCATCCACCTACCCCGTATGCACTCCAGCAAGAGATCCCAAATACCTCCAGGTACGGCCAGAAAAGTTTTCTTGGTGTTGCAGCTTATTTGTTTTGGCAGCTGCTACCAGCAAATCCAAAGCAAACCCAGGAAGCCCCAGTCACACCAAAACCTGACAAACCTCTTCTGCAGAAGAACGCTGACCAGCACAGACTGCATACAACAGCACTCGCAAACCCTTCCGAGACAGACGAGACCAAATCCATGAGTGCCAAATCCTGTGCATCAAGTCCTTCTGAAAACAAAGCTCTCTACCACTGAATTTCAGCCTGCAGGCAGCCATGCCCTGAGCCTTTTGCCTTAGCGGGGAAGAAGGAGACAACACGAGCAAACAGCAAATGCAGCTCCATGGGAAGCCCGCTTCAAGGTTAACATGGCCCCGGCACGGGTGGAAGCGCCCACCAGGCTGCCAGTACAGCCCTTCTCGCTACCCGCTCCAGCCTCCTCAGGCTTTTTGACGGCTGCACCATCCGTTTTGTGGGGAGCAAGGGGAGGGTATCCGTCTTCACATCCCAAATTAGAGGGGGACCAAAACCTCCAACAACTGTTCCAAGCGTGTTTGCGACTGCTCGCTGTTGGGGACAGGAACAATCTTTTTGACACACGCTTATATACAGCGTCTAGTGGGCTGTGTCCCCACTAGGGAGCTTTTGATACTACCGCAATCCAAATAAGAAATGCATCTGTGCCCAGCAAATGCAAACATCCTTAACAGAAAGGCACTGCACCACGTCCCTCCTTACAACAAAACCGCAAATTACTGACCTGTGCATAGAGCTCCCCCAATGCAAGCTGAAGCACTGACATCAGCTTTTACTGTGCTCAGGAATTTAATTCTGGGGGAGGAGTAAGGAGTGTGTGTGTGTGGGGGGGGGGAGAGCAGAAAGGAGAAGGAACTTGTTTATCAATAATCAAGGAAAATAATCAGGAATCTAACTAATGATAGTCAGCTCTAACTTTTGGCACCAAATCCAACATTTATCACAACATAATAATGCGGGGGGGGGGGGAGATGATCAATTGCTCCACGGACATTAGGAGAGGTCAAGGAGATTATTTTAAATGGGCAGCTTAACTCATTAATTGCTAGCAGCGCCTGTGGAGCTGCAGCAGTGAAGTGTTGCATGAAAACCCCCGCTGCTGAACACATGCCGGCTTCCCTGGGCTCGTTTAAATGCCAAGGACATACGGCGACACTCCAAACTCTCTCGTCATTAGCAAACCACAGCGCTGTTAACACCAGGTCCTCAAACACCAAGCCTCAGCCCCCAAGGAGAAAAACACTAGCAAGCTGCCCCCAGCGAAACCAGAGCGAGGCGGGAGCCCGGCGCTCCGGCTCCCTCCGCACCGCCGCCCCGGCCCAGCGTCCGCACGCACCTGCGGCAACCGCATCGCAGCGCGCCGCGGGGCCGCTCCGCCGCCTTCCGGCTCGCAGCCCGCCGGGCACCGCGTACCGCGCGCCCTTCCCCAGGGCCGCTGCCCCTTTTGCAAGGCAGCTTGCGGCTGGGCTTCGCCATCCCCCGGCCACCTCCCCCCCCCCTTTATTTTTGTTTTGCACCAGCATAATCCCAACCCTCCCTTCAAAAATACATACATATAACCACACACATATAACATATATTTATAATATATAGAACGCTTGTGCACGTGCATATACACACACACATATATACACACAAACACACACACGCAGACACGCATAGGTGTTTAAGGCAGCCTCCCTACCGGCCCCCGGCGGCGCTGGCGCGGTCTCCGTCTCCCCCGCACCGCTCCGCACATGCCCCGGCGCCAGCCGCTGCGTCCCCACGCCGGACGCCGCATACGCGCCGCACATGTGCTGCGTGCTGCAGTGCACAGCGCGCCCGCGCGCCCCTGCCCGCACCTCCCGCCACATGTACTTAAACATACACACACATATATATTTGCATACATGTATATATGTGCGCATGAAGCGCGTGCAGGCGCTGCCGCCCGCCCGCCCGCCCCCGCGGCCCCGCACTGACCCGGCGCGGCGGAGGACCGCTCGGCTCCGCGCCGCTCGGCTCCGCGGGCTGCCGCGGCCGCTGGCGGCGCCGCCGGGCCCGCCTGCCGCGGCGCGCAGGGGCCGCGCCGCTCCGCGCCGCTCCGCGCGCCGCCGGGAATGCGCCGGCGATGAGGTCATGCCTTGGGAAAAAAAAAAAAAAAAAAAAAAAAAAAAAAAAAAAAACAGAAAAAAAGCCAGAAAAAAAAAGCCCCACGCTGACGTCACCCGCAGCCAATCAGCGCGGCGGGCGCAGGGCAGGGTGACGTCAGCCCCGTGCCGCCGCCGCCGCCGCGGCGGGCGCAGCGCGGGCGCGGAGCGGCGGCGCCGGCGGCCCCGGCCCCGGGCGGCCCCGCAGGAGGGGCCCGGCCCGGCGCCGCTGCTGCCCCCCGCGAGGGCGTCCTGAGCCTCGCCGAGGCAGCCCCCGCAGCCCGCAGGCCTCGCCGCCCCTCAGGGCTTCGTGCAAGGCCACGGCTCCACCGCTCGCGGGCGCTGCCCCCTTACCACGCGAGGAGCACCCGTTAAGGCCTTCGCCTTGTGCCCCCAGGCCGCGTGACGAAGCCCCCAAATCGCTGCCCTCCCCTGCCTTGCCTCTGCCCCAGTGCAATTCCCCACATGCAAGTCGTCGCCAGGCTGTTGCACAGCCCCGAGCGCCGCTCCTAGCCTTGGGCCGTGGCTGCACGCGGGCCCGGGACGGCCCTCTGCGCCAGACTGAGCTGGCACAGCGGCACGAGGGACCCTTGCGGGGAGGACAAGGGAGGCAGGGCGCTCCTTCGGGAAGGCTGAACTGACCTTTCCCTGTGAGCTTAAGGGTGACCTGCAGCAGGAGCCCCGATCTCTTCTGCTGATACCATAATGCAAGGAAATGGATTGTCACACAGACAGACTGGCCTGAGCAGGAAAGTGCCTTTTTGGAGCTGACTGGCCTCACAGTCAGGGTTTTTGGGCAGACCTCCGCCGACAGGAGCTGTTCCCAGGCTGGCTCCCCCGGCCCAGCCACGCAACGTTGCTGCGGCTGGAGCAAGGGCTGAGCAGGGCAAAGCTTGCCGTTGCATGCAGCCAGGCAAATGTCCCCCCGAAAGAACAAGTGCCCTCGGAAGACCTGCATTCAACCCAATCAAAATATTATGTTACAACTTCATGGTTTTGACTTTGGTGCTAAATCAGACCAGGCAGCATGCTTTGAAAAGGTCAAAAAATAAGCTTTCAAATATTTTGTTTCCCAGACCGTTCCCAGCCTGTCTTTCTGGTCTGATCTGGACAAAGCTGAACCCTGAAGCTCTCCTGTAGGACAGACAACCCCTCCCCCCTTTTAGCTCTTCCTGCCCTCTGTTCCCATGTCTCCTCGGCCAATCTCGAGCACCGCTTTGCTAAACTTACAGAAGTTTGGTGGCTGTCAGACCTGTCCCTGAGGAATTGCCCACTCATAAATGCCAAAGCTGAAGATGGAAGGGGAAGGACAGACGTAAATGCGACGCAGACTGTGCAGATGGCATGTGACGCAAAGGCTCAGGGTTCAGCAGGAGAGCCAGCAAACCTGGCCCAGCGGGTCCTGCACCTGTCTCAGCTACACTTTGCAAATGCTGATGTGCTGCCCCACAGAACCAGCAGTGAAAATTGGCAGAAGGTTTTTATTCTTACTCTATGCATCTCTTTTTCTCTGGGAAGAGCAAACACACATGGCGAGAGCCAAGAAACCAGCATCTGAAGGAAAGGAGCTGCCCCTCCTCTCCTAAAGCAGCAGGGCATATAGCAGAAAACTTTGGTGCTGGCTGATGGGTGCTGCATCCCCCCACAAGGGAGGTGGAAGCCAGGGAAGGCGAAGGCCAGAAGAAAAGGGCCGTTGTATATGACCTCTGCAGGAAAAGGTGCCGCTAAGGCCCAGAAGAGAGCCAGCCCTCATCTGCAAACATTTCAGAAGTGACCTGTCTCACCAGACACCATGGTGGGACTTTGCACGCTGCGGTGGGCTCCCTTCTGTCCCACCGTAGGTGTCATAGAAAAGCCCCAGCCAGTTTTGGAGCCTGCTAACATAGCAGTGTTTTTTCTCTGCCCTTGGACGTGGCCTGGTAACTCCAGCTTAAAGAGGGATTATGATTTAGAAGCTTAGGTTTTGCTGGCGCTTATGAAATCAAGGGAACCTTCCTCCTTGCTGCTGACACGGATGCCGGATGTTTTAAAATTAACTCTCTTCTCTCCAGACATGCAGAAAGCAGCTAGCTAAAGAAGGATATTGAGCTGCCATGGTTACTGACAAGGCAAAATCTTTTCAGGAAGGGTGATTTCTTGTAGACCACCAAAGGCTTAAACTGCTGGTCGTTGGGAAGTAGTGCGATGCTAAAGATGCCACTATCAGTGGCTATGTAGGCAGTGCTGAGACTCTTCCTATACTCCTTTCCTACTGCAGAAAATCAATCCATCCAAAGCGTGTCAGCAGAGAAACTACTGCAAAAAACATGACTGCTTCACCACATGTCTAAACTGTATGACCAGACTGACATCAGCTTTGATTTAGGCCTAGTTACCATCATCAGTGACAAGATATTGGTGATATTGGCACTAGTCGAGGCATTCACTTTTCAGTTTGCTCTGGAGCGGTTTAACCTGGTGGGAGCAGAAGCTGCGGAAGTGCAGGGTTTGTCTTGGTGTAGCTCAGATGAAGGCCTCGTCTTCAGTCCACTCAGGGTTTCCCGCTGTTTTTTTCCTGCTTGCCTTCCTCTCCGCTGCCTTGCCGAGTGCTCTGGCAGCAGCTTGAGGATCTCTGAGCTCTTTTCCCACTTGCAAACTGGGAAGTCAGCTCTTTTCACCTGGGGAAAAGGCACATGGTGCACTCACAGATAATGAAACAGCTCCAAAAGAATGGCATGTTCCCCATCCTCCAAATGAGTAGAGAAAAAGAGAAAAGCCTTGTTTTAATTTTTGCAGGGCAAAAGAAGAATGACTTGTCTTGCTTCAGTTTAGGGCTGTCCAACCCTCCTTTCCAGGGGCAAGATGGAAAAAAAGAAGAGGAAAGGAATTAGTCTGAAAATCCCAAAGCCAAAGCTTCCTCATAAAAACTATTATCAAGTAGAGAGCCATGAGCTCTTGAAGCTTGCCGAAGGAAGAGGATTTCAACGTTTTCTTTCCAAACCCCAGCTAAAATAAGTGTTTCCAACCCCAACCCTGGCAAGCTGCTGCCAGGTGAGCACCCCTGGATCAACTGCTGAGAAGATGAATCCACATTAGGCCATTGGCCTGGACCATGGAGGAGCACAGTCACATGGTGGTGGTGCAAAGGATGTCAAGTAGCCACTGGCAACCTCTATTAGGAAGTGAAGAAGAGGAAGATGGCATGGGGAGGCCAGAGGGCAAGGAGTCCTGAGGGGCTGCAACGAACCAGTGCATGACATGTTGCTTTGGATTGTTAATTCCTGGCACTAACCTGCACCTGCACCAGTGCTCTCATGCTCAAAGAAGGAGAGGATCCGGCCCACGGGCTCTGCTCCTCTCTCACACCCACTGCTTCTGAGCAAGGCGCTGCTGCCAAAAGCCTGGTGGGAAGAAACCAAAACAAATGATTCACGAATGTTAAAACTCCTCTCAGGATTGCAGGGGTAAGAGCAGGTGATGACAGAGGCTTGCAAAACTTCACCTGGCTTTCAAAGGCTAGAGCTAACCTGATTTAGATCTGAATCCTGTTTGACCTGAAATTCTGGGCATTCAGATGTGGACCCGTGGTTGTGGTTACATCAAAGAGGCAGTACTCATCTTAGCATTGCTATCAACACAGGTATCGAACTGGAGACACATAGTAAGCTCTTGGTGGCTTGTACACACTAAATAGGCGAGCACTATCCGTATTTCACACAAGGGAAATTAAGCAGAGAGAGTCGGGGCAATGTTGTTATGGTCACATAGAAAGAACAAAGCAGCGTCATGCTCTGAGCTCAGATCTACCAGATGTTCATCCATTGTCTTAGCCACAGGGCCAGCATCCCCACTTTTCCCCCATATTTGTAAAGAATCCAGCAAAAATTATGCAGCAGGTTGCCTATTGCTAAAGGGAAGTGCTTTATTTCAGATAAAAAAGCACTTAAAAAATAATTCACCCTATTCTCCCCACTGCTTTTTCCTCTTTCCCACATCTCAGGCACATCTAAAGATTGATTGCATCGGAAGTACGTGTTTTGAATGTAAGCTATGCTTATACACATCATACATTCTGCTAAAACGCTTTCCAAGAGCTATGGCTGTCATTGCAGGCCAAGTGCAGAATCCCTATATTAGCTTTTCCTATATTCTACAGGGATTAAAGTCAGGACCTGATAATGAAGTATATTAAGACAAAGGGAAACAAATTGCTGCCAGACCTACTTTCTTATCCAACAGGAAAAAAAAGTACTTCTTAGTTGATCTGCAAATACTTTAAGGGTTTGAATAATTATTTTTAACCTTGACCAGCTTCGTGACGCAGTTCCTAGCACAGCCAGGCAAGCCTTCCTCCCTTCCCACTTGAGAGGGTGTGCGCTGCAGTAGGATGGGAATGCCTTACCCAGCACTACCACCACCACCAAATATCATCAAAGCCTTTTCCTAAGGAACAGTCCTAGCTGCAGCTATGCTAGGGCACAGACTGAGGATCGTCAGGAAAAATTGCTGTTTGCATCTGTTTGCAAAGGAGATGAGTCATACCAGTGCGGGCTGCAGCGCAGCAGTCTGTGTTCTCATTGCAGTAGGTATTAGCACCTTGAATTGCTGATAGCAGAAATCAGAGTCAACCCTTTGGTTGCCACAGCTCCTCTTTTATGAAGCTGTGTTGTTTCTGCTGCATATGCTGCTGCCACCTTCCTTGCAGCCTCCCGGCAAGAGGCACAGAGCAGTCCGACAGCAGGTGGTGGGGTTTTGTCGTTGGCTTGGTGGGTGTCATAGCGCCTGGTGTGCGGAGGTCCCAGAAGAAGGGGTGCTCCAGGATCCCCATTGCCAAAAACCCATAAATGCTGTTCCAAGTTTTACTCAGCCAAGACCTACTCTGATGGATTGCAGTGCTGTTTAGAGTGCTGCTTTTGGCTGCTTTTTAGGTATGAAAATGCAGCCAATAGAAGTCAGTAAAAAACATATTGACTGTGAAGAGTTGTATATCATACCATGAAAAGTGAATCACCACCCCTTTTGGCCCCCATCCATATGCACCCAGGTAGTCACATCTGCAGTGCTCCCAGTGCACCCCATTGAAGGTCTCAGTGTATCTCTGCATGCCGCCTTCTTTCTACAGAGCTCAAAATGGTGTCACTCAGCTAGCAAAGAGAGTTGCTGTGCTTGAACAGGCGAAAGACACTAAAGACACTAACAGCACTAAGAGACAGCCTTGTTCCTTACACAGAAGGCTGCCACAGATCTATCTCAATTTCCCATATAAAAATATATGCATGTGCACAGTGTGGCTTAGCACTTGCAGAACAGAGATTACTGTGTGTGCATGTAGCAAAAACAGCTCCCATGCAATTAATTGCGGAAGTACAAGGCTAGAGGTCTGCGTGCTGCGCCATTCATCTAAGTATATGCAGTAGAAACAGTTGTTCTGTAGCTCTGACTGTGCTGTTAGGCATTCCAGGCAAATGCAAAAAGAGGAAAAAATCAGACAATGAATAAATTATCTCTGCTTCTACCTGAACATGTCTGAGAAAATCTAGGCAAAAGCTTATAGTTGTGCCAAATCTGGGGCATGGTGGATAGTACAGAGCACAGGTCAAAGTCAGGGGATGGGAGGGGAGGAGAATGAGGACCTTTGTACCTGGCACACAGCAATTTTTCTCGAGGATCCAACCCCCTTGGCAGCAGCTAGCTGTTTGCAGTAACCACCTCAGCTCCATTAAGCATGTTGATTCTTTCCCCCTTAATGCTTCCATGCCAGTCGACAGCTTGGCCCTGGGAAGCTGGGCTAAGCCAGTGGTGTGTATAGAAGCTGTCTGAGAGCATATTCACACCTTTAAAGATGTGTATGGGAGGGGAGGAGTGAGAGGGCAGGGCCAGAGGCTTTTGTTCAGCAGATCCCAGTCTTAAAAAATGATCACCACCCAATACTCCAGAGCAAGGCACCGTCTTCTTTTCTCCACTCACTTCTCCATCTATGAACTGGGGATGTGAAAAAAATTTCACCAACACAAAAGGCAGCACTGAGTTAGGCTCTGTACAGGGGTAAGGATTCTGTTAGGTCGAGGATCTTTTTTCTACCTCTGTGATGGGTTTTGTTAGTCTGTTTACCATTTGCTGTTTTTTTTTTTTTTTGTTTTGCATTTTGCTTAAATCATTTTCATTGATTAGAGCATCTGCTGCCATCTGTGCCTTTCCCTCCCTCCCCTTAGCAGGACTTACAGGCAGCCACAGTCTGGATGGAGAGTTTGTGCAGTGTTAGCCATGCCACCCGCAGCACATATCCTGCACAAGAGTGCTAGGGCACAAGGAAGGAGAAGAAGGAAGAGATGGCTCCATCAACATCCCACTCTCTTCCCCTACCCAGACTATATCTGCCAGCTGCTGTGATTGCACCAGTTCAAGACTGCTGTAGTACCAAGGTCCCAAGCAAGATCAGGACCTGGCAAGATTAAGAGAGGATGCAGTTCCTGCTTGAAGAAGCAAACAGCTGATGAGACAGAGAGTTAGAGGGGAAATATGGAGGTGAAGTGACTTCAGTAAGGTCACCCAGGGGATCAGTGCACGGCTGGGAAGAGAGGCCAGAGCTGCATCCTGCTAGCAGCACGACCCTACCTCCTGGACCACACTGCATCACAGACTCGTCTCGAATAATATGCAGCACAACAGAGGCCATACGGATGCCATGATGCCTGGGGGAGTGCTGCATTCAGGAAGGAGAGCCAGGGTTATAATGGTACAGCTCAGTGCCGGGTTTTGTTAGTGATTTACACGCCTTGCAGAAGAGCAGGGATGAAATGCAAACAATGCGGCGATTTGCATGCTCCTGCAATTGTAATTCAGGTATCCAGGGTGAAGGCTGCTTCAGCACAGACTCACCACGCTTGGCTTTGATATGAAAACACAGGCAGTCAGCTCACCCCCATCGTGGGAACCAGAAAATGCCTGCACTGAGCTGGAATGTGGTTACTCAAGTTAGCTAGAAGCAGAGAGCCCCATCTTGTCCTATTTAATACCGATAACCCCAAGACGTGAGAGACTTGAGAGATAACATCTGCTGCTCTTAGAGCATGTGGGTAGTAAACCCAAGCCATTTTACCCTAGCTGGAATTTGAGCCGGTGCCTGCAAACTGGCATCACCAAGCCCTGAATAGCGGAGGGTGGCCAGGGCAGAATCTGGGGAGAACAGCTGGGCCAAGGTTGTGTAACTGCAGCTATGTTTATTTGCACACATGAATGATGTACAGCCCTTGTGTGACTTAGTCCCAGGAACGCCTCTCCCTGCCAGCGTGGAGTGGTAAATGTGTAACGATGCGCAGTATCGCACATGACGTCACCTAGGTGCATGTATCAGGCTTCATGCAAACATGCTAATCTTGCTGGAAGGAGCTGGACTTGCTGTATTCCCGCAACCCTGCTTGTTTGGTTGCACAGCACAGGAGCCACCCTCTTCCCATAACTACGTCTTGCACAAATCCTCTCCAAAGCCAGCTTGTTTCCCAGAGGGTGGCTCGCACCTTCCCAGCAGCTGGGAGACAACCTGGTGTGAGCAGCACTTGCAGGCTGGGGCTTCCTGTGTGGTGCCAGCTGGGAGGCCCTAGGTGCTCAGGGGGCGGATGGGCGCAGAGCCCTGCTCCCAGCTAAGCCCGGAGGGAAAAGTCCACCTCCTCCTTCTCCTGGCACCCACAGGCCTTCGAGATGGACAGCAAGCCAGAGCAGCCCAGCTCCTGGGACTCCCGTGGAGTAGTCTAAGGGGGCCCTCTACCTGTCTCTGGCAGTATGGCTTTTGGGAAGTGCTTTTCTTGCAGGAATTTTAGCTTCAGCCTCTGCAGAGACAAAGAGCTTCTCTTCCTTGCTCAGAAAAGCTAGATTTTACTTTTTTGTTTTTACCTAGTGAGAACTCACCCTCATCACTAACACCCCAGAGGTAAGGGAGATACCCACGAGAGACGTGCAGATTTTCTGCAGCATTTTACTGTGGTGGAAGCAAACCCTGGCAACCCAGGAGTGTGGTGGGACCACCTGACCCTGCAGCCTTTCCACCTCTCTCTGACAAAAGCAAAAACTGAAGAGTCCCTTGGTGGCCAAAACTTCTTGATCGAGCCCCTGGTCCCGCAGCCGGGTTGCAGGATCGCTGTGGCCCTCATAGCAGGGGGGGGCCCAAAACCAGACGTGGCATTTTGGACACAGTCTAACAAATGTTGACAACGGGGGAATAATCACCCCCAGCCCCTGTCACACACCTTCTCTCCCCCTCAAGTGAGAAAGGAAAAAGAAATCCTGAGCAATTTGTCGAGCTAACTTCCCTGAAAGAGTAAAATTATGTCTTTACGTGGAAATGTGGCCACCATTTCTTCCTGATACCAGAAGTCGTCGCAAGCATTTGACTGTTCCTTCCCTCCCCCCCCCCGCCCCGGCTCGGTTTCGGTTTTTGCTGCTGAATGCGACAGAGGCTGCGTCTTCGCAGCCAAAAAAGGTGCGATTTGGAGACATCTCTGGGAAGTTTTGAGCGGCAGAAGTGAAAAGGCAGCGAAGCCGCCCCTGAAAACGGTCCTTCTGTCGCGTTCGCTGTCAACATTGGCAAAACCTGAAATTCCAGAATTTTCCCGAGCAATTTAAAAAAAGAAAAAAGCAGTGTTTAAAGGACCTGCCTGTCTTATTTGGCTGTTCCTTTTCTCTCCCTTGTTCCCTTAAAAAGAAAAAAAAGAGAAGAAAGGATCTTCTTGATCGGTTGCAGTGTGTAATATCGCAAGGAGCCTTTTACCTGTGCGGATGCGCACCGGGAGCCCTCCCCGAGGCAGCGGCACCTCCGTGGGCACTGTCGCTGGACGGCGACCTGAAGCGTGAGACCGAGGCCGCCTGTCGCGGCCGCCGGCTGCGTTGAGGCACCGCCGATGCCTGGGGCTGCCTTTCCGCGCCCGTGTCGGTGTCGGCGCCGGGGATGTGTCCCGGGGGGGCAGCCGGCCTCGCGCGGGCCAGGGAGGCGCCGCCATTTTGAGGGGCGCTGCTGGCCCCCTGGCGCAAGATGGCCGCCGAGCATGGCCACCCTGCGCTGCCTGGGCCATGGCCGGGGCAGGGGCAGTGCACTCCTTGGCGGTCGGCGCCCGTTCTGCCCCGGCGGTTTCAGAGGAGCAAGGGGGCGACACCGCGGTGGGGTTTCAGGGGAGCGCCCCATCACGGGCTTGCGCTCAACCAAACCCCGAACAGAGGACGAGCTGCCCCGTGGAGGCCGGGGGATGTGGGGTGCCGTTCCTCGCTGCGCCTTCTGCGGCGGGTCCCCGGCTCGGGCTCGAGGCAGCTACCGCAAAGGGGCGGCTGCTTTGCTGTGCTTGGAGCAGACGCAATGGCACAAGCCTCCACCTCTCCCTCCGTCTCCAGCAGTCCCGGGAGGCAGGAGTGTCAGGGGCTCCGGCAGCGTACGAGACCCTCAGATTTCCTCTCCCTGTGGATGTTCGTGCCCTGAGGCAAACTTTGAGGACCTGATGCTAGAAAGCAAAATGGACCCCTACAGCCAAGCCCCACGTGCAAGAGGAAAAGTCCTACCCTTCTGGAGGCCAGCCACAAAGAAGAGACAGAGACCTGTTAGACTCTACAAAGCCAAGTCCACCCAATATGGTGTCTTCTCGCTGGTTGTAACTGGTACCAGGTGCTGCAGGGGAACAGCGAAGCACTGCTAGGGTGCTTGGGGAGGCAAAGCGGGAAGAGTCTGCCTTTATTAAGCCTCATCCTGGTCTCTAATAGTTCCTTGCGAGGATGATTCAACTTCTGTGCTTTAATTTTGATTTGCAGTTGGTTTATTTTCTTATGTAAAAGTTGGCAGTCTTAGGTTGGTACCTACTAGAATATAATAATGGAAATAACCCTTCCACTAAATCCTGTATTTTCTTTGGCTAACCAGGCACACAGACAGAGTGAAGAAAAAAGAAAACAGACTGGCTTTGCAGTTCACTGAGAAGGTTATTTTACACTTGGAAAAAGATGAGGTAGCTGTGGGAAATGAGATTAGATAAAGGGTCAGGCATCTGAAAGGTTATATTTTAGTCCTGGTCTTGCCATTCATTTGTCTTGTGACCTGGGGCCAATCTCAGAAGCATGTTTTTTCATGTAAGGCTCTGTTGATTTGAAGCATCACACATAACTGCAGATAGCTATTGGGAAGGGGTCTGAGCACCTGCTTCATTCAACGGCAAATGCACGGCATCTCTGAAAGCTGGCTATTGATAGTCTGCAAAGTGCTGTGGTAGTAGCAGGTTCAAACTGCAGCTATTTATTTTTATAATAAATGTTAGTCCTAGCAGGAGAAGTAGAGGCAGCCTCCCCAGCTACGTTTGCTTGTTTGCAATTGATTGGCCGTCGCAGGAGTCGTTGATGCCTGTGCTCTTAAATCTAGATATGCACGCTCCTTTATGGCTGCTTGCAGCCCCAACCTACAGCAACATCCCTCATTCCTGCTTTAAATCTCTCCTAAGCAGCAGCTATTGACATTCGCGTTTTACCTTGTCAGCCTGTTGGAACTAGGAGCCCAGCTTTTCTGAGGAAGGAGCTAGCACATCAGCTGGCTATGGCACTGGCATCTTTTCCTGCTGAGTTTAGGCTGGCTGTATGCTTCATCAGCTCAGCCCTACTTTCTAAAAGACTCAAGAAATGCAAACGTCCGTCTTAACAAGCTTTAGTACACTGAATAATCCTGTGCATTTCATCCTGGCTCACCAGAGTGAATGGACAAGTTACCCCATGATGGTGGGTATGGGACAGAGTAGAGCTGTGCAAGGTTTTTCAGTCCTTTCTCTGTCTCTAGATTCACGCATAAGTCAAAAGAGGAGAGGATGATCTCAGGAATTAACGAATAGCAATGTTATCAGAGGTATCTTTATTGACAGTTTACAGAAATACAGTAGCACTCAGTTCACAGGATTTATGCAAGTTCTCCAGATGTGGTCTACATTCTCAGCAGTGCCAGGAGATCCCAAGGAAAATCCTTCATATTTTCCATCTGTTTTAACTCTTTGGGGCTTATCTGGAGCCTTTGGGGTTCTCTAGTATGAACTTTTCTAACATTCAGTTCTCCAGGGAGTGTAAGTTGTTACAGCCGTTGAATAAAGTTCAACAGAGAACTGTATCAGAGAAGGAAAAAAAAAAAAAAAAAAAAAAAAAAAGCAGGTACTTTGGGGGCCTGGGGCAGGGGAGAGCAGTCTGAACATGTCTGATATGTTCTGTGTCAGCCCTGCCTTGATTGTCAAGTTTCTCTCTCAGCAGCTGCCTTCCTCCCTCCAGCTCTGAATCAGAGCTCACAGGTCCTAGGAGGTGCCTCAAGCCCCCGGCCCAGCTGGTCACCAAACGTTAGCGGCTGGGCCATGTTTTCCGTGGCTGCTCTTCCTCCTGTACTGCTGCGGCCAGTTTACCTATCTAGGCGTATTGGCTCGAGTCATGTTTAGCTCTAGGTTTTGCTCACTGCTGTCACACAGTTTTATTGTTTATTATGAAACAGATATTTGTTGTTTTTTCTCCCTGCACAAATGTACAATGAAACCCTTTCCTACAGTGGTTCACATACAGTTTGGGGGCAGGAAGGGTATGCTTAGTTAGGCTGATAAATTCATTTAATTTTTAGTTACGTATTTACTTTTTTTTTTTGCAGTCAAGGTGGAGTGTTGTTTTTGTGTCCTTGCTACAGGTAATAACTGCAGACGCTTTCAGTGTAGAGGCATTTTGCAGCTGTTGTTGCTGCTGGCCTCACTCTAGTAGTCAGTGAGTGGATATCGCAGGAAGATAAAGATAAGGATGATACAGAAGGTGGCAAGGGCTGAGCTGGTGATGTTAAAAAGCCGGGCTGTCTTGGCATCTTCAACTGCTCCGTTTAAGTCATTGAGGAGTTTCTTATCCCGGACCTGAGACAAAAAACAATTGGGAGATGCATGAAAAGACAAAAGCACGCTGGTTTCAAGCAACACTCACACTACTCAAGGCAGGTGCACACTTTGAAAGGTGCTTGTATAGCATACAGCAGCTGACATGTAAATTTTTCCATTTTAATGCTCTGGGATCCAAATTCTCCCACTGTAAAATACCCTCAGGTTCATATCTGGGCTCTGCTACGGATTGGGCCTGTGAATCCAAGCAGTATAATGCATGTGGGCATGGAATATAACTTGAATACAACTCCAAGCTCTACATACACAAGGGAACTAATCGTCACTGCTGTCATGCACTCTATGTGCGTGGCTCCTTTTGCTTCCCCAGTAAGCTGGGTGCTGGGACATCCTTCCTGCCACATTGTAACATCTGCAGCCTGGCTCTGAAATGCTGGGGTTTGGGTCTCCTGATCGGATAGCAAGAAAGCTGGCTCTGGTGTGTATCTGTGTGCCTCTGTCTGCAGTGAGGGGATGAGCGTGCAAAACCTGGCACTGGATCCTACTGCAGTTCAAGGGCTGCACACAAGCCTCCAGCATATTAAATAGTCCTGGGTTAATGAGCTTCTTTTGCAGGTCTTATGCAGCTTATGTAGTGTCTCTAGCACTGGCGGCTTTCAGTCCTAACAGCACGGTCTGCTGTGTTCATTATCTTAGAGGCTGTGACTTTCATGGGCTCAGCTTGGGAAGCTCTGCAGATGGGTAATGATCTTGCACGGCTGTGCGGCTGACTGGCCCCTGCCTCCACCAGGCTGCCAGGGAGCCAGTGGCGTTACCAGCCAGCAACTGCTTGGCACTTTAGAGCACAGCAGATTGGGGATGTGCTCCATCCATTCCTAGAAGCGATGTGTCCCCATCACCAAACCGCTCCTACAGATGACACGCAATGCATCCTTGCCAGTAGCTGGAGCAAAGGGCATGTAGATTTTAGCTCTTTTCTCTTTCTAGTGTCACAGCAGGGGCATCCCTGGGATGGTGCAGCATGGCAGCGTGTGCCTGTGCTCTTTCTGCTCTGTTGTTGGAAGGCTTCAGGCAGCAGGGTTGTGTCTTTCTTGACACCCTGTATTTGCTCTTGGGAGTGTGAGCACATTAGTGTGCTCCCGCTGAACACTAGATGTCGATGGCAAGCTGTGAAAACCTGTAGTCAGTGCTAGAGTGCTACCCAAAAATACGAAAAGGCTTTTACTGACCAGGAGCCTTCCAAAGACGTTCTGCAGAGGACTCAGGTTGCATCTCAGTGACTTATCTCACCCTCCTGCAGCGCTTAGCCACAGTGCTGTCCAGAAAGCCTGATGCTGCTTGCTGAACACGGGGAAGGGCAGGAAATCCCTCAGTCCTGGAGAGTCACTGGGCCATGCCAGCTCACTGGACTCCCAAAGGCCACAAGGTGTTTCAGATCCTCCAGCAATATCCCCTCCATTCTAACAGCAGCAATCCTCCCCTTCATCATCCCAGTGAGGAACTCTCTGCACAGACACCTCCTGCTCTTCATTAATCACGCACAGTGGGGAGGGAGGCTGTTGCTTGCATATGGCATGCAAGAGCCTGCACTTATCAGTCACATTGGCAAGGATGGAAAAGAAAACCTCTGTTTCCTTTTCTGTATTAAATCCTGGAGTCCCACCTTCTCCTCTCATCCTGCCCTCCTTCTGGGAGCATGCAGCTAGGGCTGGTCTGGTCTGCCAGGCCTATGCAGGTGCCTGAAGCTCCAGAGGAGAGCTGTGGTGCTGCTGGTGCTGAGCACTTGGTGATCCTGGCCCGCATGGAGTGCTTCGCAAGCATCCAGCCCTTGAGTGTGCAGCCACTTTCTGCGGGGGCCTGTTGCTGTCCCTGTGCAAAAAAACCAGGCTGAGAAAGCTGCTGGGAGCTGCTTGTCGTCTTTGCAGGGCTCTAAGCAAAACCTGGTGCTAGGGCTGTCATCCAGGTGCCCTAGGCCTTGCACATCCTGCTCGTTTGCAGCCTCAAGGGACCTGCATCATCATGCTGGGAGAGGCGACAGGTGAGAGCCCAGTCTCCAGTCCACTGTAGTAGGATTTCTCATGAATATACCAATGAACGTGGCAGAGGTAGGGGGCTTGTTGCAGACAGCTGTGCAGCAGCAAGAGCATTTTCACTACTGCTTGGTACAGAAAGGATACCAGGAAGAGTGGCAGAGTGATATATATCCTGTTGTCAAGTTGTCAAGCACAGTCCCAGACTGTGTTTGGTTTTATGGCATGTTTGGATGATGCTTTCAGTAGTGGAGACCACCTTGGAGAAGGGACCAAGGCTGGAGCCTGGGAGCTCATGTGCCCTTTTGTGTCAGCTTTGTGTCCAGTGTGACTCACTTCTGAAATTATTGTGCAGATTTAGTGTCCTCCTGAAAACCCTGATCGTATCAGTGCTGGGCAGCCAGCACCTCCTCATGCACCAGGTAAATGCAGAGGTCTGTGCTCGGTGAGCCCACCATGCATAGATCTGTCTCAGCCCAGATGTGCAAAGCAACAGGGGCACTGAATTCAGGTCATAAGGCCTTAAAGATGCTTCCAGTGGACTCTTAAGTAAAGAGCAATCTCTAATGTACTTGCCTCTTCACAGTGGTTGGGCTGCCAAAGGCAAACCATGTGTTGCAAATATTGCATCTCCTCCCTGTGCTTTGGGAGCAGGTGGACTGGTTGGTTGGTGCAGGGCCGGAAGCCTGAGGAGAGAAGTGGGCCTCAGCGTTCATAGCAAATACCTGCTGCTGATGTTCCCTCAAGTGACAGCTAAGCAGAACCAAATGTAGACTGTGCATCTTGGAGAGGTCTCTACCTGTCTCCTGCAGCCTGCTTTTGCCTTCAGCTCCACTGTGCCAGGGAGACACAGATGTCTCCAGTGGACTGGCATGGGTGGGCTACCAAGCTTTCCATCCACCTTACTGCCTCCTTCGCCTGGCTCTGGCTTCTCCCTTCCCTGCTGCCTGGCTCTCCTGCGCTGCTCCCCATGGCACTGATTTCCCTGCTTGGCTCTTTCCCAGTGCTCTAAGCATCCTCTCTGACCTGATACCGACTCTCACTCGTGACTGGTGCTTTAGCTCTTTTCCATGCCCTGCTTCGGCAGCATTCCTGCATCCTTGCCTTCGCCTGCTATCTCTAATCCCTCAGCCTCCCCTTCCCTCTGCCCTTCCTGACCACGGCACTGTTTTTGCTTTTAACCTTGCTGTCTCCTTTGCCTGGTGCCTGCCTGCAGCTTTTCTTTAGCTCTCCCTTTCTATCTTTATTCCAGCTCCAGTTCTTGTATTGCTGAGCATTTCTAGAGCGAGTTTCACCTTTTCTCCCAGTTCAGTTTTTGTCCATCCCGTTTCTCCTCCTTCTGAAAGCTATTACCTTCAGCACCCTTCTCACAGCCTCTCTCCCTCCTCTGCCTTCTCCTCTTTGTAAATTCTCACCAACTTCTCTTTGTGCCCAGACATTAATATGGAGTAAGATGTCCCCTCACCGATCTTCCTCACTCCTCCACCTTACCTCTGGCTTCTTCTTCACCCTTATTTCTGAGCCCAATGCGCCCTTGTTCTCTGCAAAGAGAGACACAACTGCCCCCTTCTCCTGCCTCTCTGGATGGCCTGGCCCCATCTGCCTGCTCCTGCGAACCTCTGCGGCGCACTGTGCTCTTCCCACTCCCTGCCGTTCTCTGCAGTTGGAGAGCGTTGTCGCTGAGGAGGTAATGTGGCCCATCTCCTTTGAGTAAATGCAGGGGGAGCTTTGTATTTGGCTTCATCTAGCTATATGCTGCCTTTCATTCATCTGACCTTTTTCTTCTCCTTGACTTTCCCCCAAGTATTCTCTGACTGTTTCAGCCTGGGTTGTGTAGCTCCTTCATCCTGCCCCTGCCTCACTGAGTTCCTCCATGTCCTGTCCTTGGCCCCTTCCTCTCCCACTTAATTATATTCCCATATACTCTGTGGCTTCAGCTGTCACTTTTATCCAAATCGTTAGTTATTGTCCATTATCATCTGTACTGCAGTCAAGCCTATAGGCTCCAAACAGGCCTCCTGCAGTACGAAAATGTAATGAAAAGACATTTCTTGTTTCACTTGCAGTCTGAGTCTCCTACTTCTCTGTAGCTTGACTTCACCTCCTCTGGCCTGGGCTTGCGTCCCCAGCACATTCTCGGATATCTCCCCTTAATGTCCTGCTGCGACATCAAATTCAGTCTCTGTAGGAGGAGCTCTCCTAGACAGCTGAGACACGTTCCTGTTCCTTCCTTGCTCTGTCCTTCTTAAGGAGATGCTTGTCTTCCTCATATCCCAGCCTCATCTTTTTCTATTTTCATGCTTCTGTGACCATCATCGGCCATAATGTCCTGGCACCTGGCAAACAAGAGCAAGTGAGTCCTCACAGTGCTTTTGGGAGGCCTGGAGCTGCCTCCTTGTGCACCAGAGGGGGTGACGCCTGGAGAGGGAAAGGTCTCCAAGGTCACAAGGCCAGAAGAAAAGACAAAAATCCCTGAATCCAGATCTGGTGTTTCCTTAGATGCAGACTGTCTTTCCTCACTTTGCCCCTTTTCATCTTGCCTAAAAATATTTTAGGATTTTTACCTTGTTTAGCACTGAGGTGACTGATGCATAAGGATAGTTATCATGCACCTGTGGGGTTCCACCAGGCACCCCAGAGCACAATGTGTTGACTCTTTTGAAGAAATCCACCTAGAAAAGGCAGATCTTTAGTTCTGAATTGGCTTGGCAGTTTATATTTCCTCCTCATATTCTATACTCAGCCTTTCATGACACACAGCTGTTTTGGTGCTTTAATATGCAAACATTGCTCCTGCCCTCTCCCACTGGTGATAGGGAGTGGTGGCCTTTCCCTCTGTTCCTGTTTGTCTGCCTCTTCTGAGCTGTTCCCCTTGCCCTCCGTTGTCTCCAGGGCATCTATGCCCAAAGCCTCTCTCTCCTCTCTCCACCCAGCGTCTGCTGCCTTTTCTCCCCCCTGGGGCTGTGCCAGTGGCTTCCCAGCTCAGTGTTCCCTCTGGCTTTCCCGGCGAGGTGTTCCTCCCCCCTTCACCTATTTTGTCTGTCTTTCAGTCCTATTCCACGTCTATATTTATCTACCACCTGGAAATCTCTCTCCGACCTGTCTGCTATGTGCGAGCTTTTGGCATCTTCCTGATGCTTTTCCTTCCTTTCTCTTCAACCTACCGTTTCTCTGCTTTCTGGTCTCAGCCCCTCTTGTTTTTAGGAGCGGGGAACATGCTGCATGGGTACCAAGTGCTGCGTCAGCTTCCAGAAGGAGACAAATGGTTTGTTGATAACAAGTCTAATGAGGCTGTATTTAAGGCAGCCTGGCTTTTAGTATTCAGCCCGCAGCTGGTTAGATGTATGCTTTGGGAAGAGGCTGGTGAGGCTATAAACCCATTTCCCCCAGAGCTCTGCTTCCCTACCTGTAAGGAAGCTTTTTGCTCTGGAGGGGATCCTTGAATTTACTTGCTGTAGGAATCAGTTAGGGCTCTCTAGCCCACATATCTTCTTCATGCCTATTACTAGGACCTGTGTCATCTGGCTGAGAAGCAGCTTTTGCCCCTTGGTTTCACTTACTTCCATAAACCATTACTCTTCCCAAAAAGCAGCCGGAGAGCCTGTCTGAGGGGCCAGGTACCGCAGCCTCACTGCTTCTATAGCTTAATAACTGCCTACATATTTGTGCCAGCCTGTTTCCACCCAAAAGAGAAGATCAAGAAGCAACAAGAGAGGAAGCCAAGCAGAAGTTCCCAAAGCTGTATATTAGGGATCACTTACAGAGTAGGGAAGAGAGCTCAGATTTCCAGAGACCCCCCACTCTCTCCTCCTGCTACGCCATACTGCTCCCCCTGCCTGTCTGTTTCGGTGGGCCACTGAAACTGCTCTTTATTAGCAAGGAAAAACGTGCTGTCATGTGTCAGAGATCTCTCTCCATCACTGAATGTAGCCACATTTCCCATTGAAAGCAGACACTGCACCTGCGGGAATTCGCACCTCGCACCTTCCACCAGCTTGCTGTAATGCATCTTTTTGATGTCTTTTGATGTCAGAAAAGGGTGGCTGCATGGAAATGCAGCAACGAAGGAAAAATTCTGAAAGCAAACCCATGGGTTGCTGGTTGGACTTAAAAAGGCGGCAGGGCTTCTTGCCACCTTGATCTCTATACATTCAAAATTAGGCTCCCATAATATGACTTGTCTCAGATCCCAGCTTCTCTGATCTACTGCCTCATAGCATAACTGGTACTGAGAAAGATTTGGCTTTCCCCAGTGGTCTCCTGAGACAGACCTCCTAATGACTGAAGCAAGATCTCCTAACACCAAGCACTGATGCATCATTCATTACTGCTTAGAGGTGGGAAAGAGGAGGGGGATGCAGTATGCTGAATATCTGGTGCAAAAAGCCAAAGCCACAAAATTTGCTTCTGATCAAAAGCAACAAAATCTTCCCCAAACATGTCTGTTGGAGTGACCCTAGTATTTGCGCTGAACTTATATTAGTATTACTGTAGGATTTCTAACTTTCCTAGTCCTGCTATTTATCTCTGCTTCCCACGAACATGCACTTGCGGTAACATGTAAGCACATTGCTTGCACTCCGTAACGCTGACCTTGAGAAGTCTAGGACACTAGAAATAACCCCCAGAGGGATAAGTGAGTTGGTGCAATTCCATTGCAGTCCAGAAAGCCATGTCTGCCGAGGATCTTGCCCACCATGGGTGTAAATAAAAACCAGGTGTGCCATCACAGCATTATTCAGAGCAGCTGGCTGCTATGTCTTTGACACACCGTACTTGGCTTGGGTGTCATAAGCTTTGCACTCACCTGACTTCATATGTTTCTTTGAATAAGAGCACAAATTCTTTGGTGCAGGTGCTGACATATTTCTTTGGCACATTTCTGTAAAATTGTTATCACAATGAAATAGCAACACATGCATTTCCATGAAGAAAAAAAGCTAGAAATCTGTAGCTCACGTCCATCCCAGGACAAGAGGACAAGCAGACATGGAGCTACTGTTTTCACAGCTGTGGCTGAAACAGGTGAAGGTGGGCATGGAGAATGAGGTATTTTCAATGCAATATTAAAGTGGGCTCAGAGATCCTGTTTCAGCATAGTACATAAGTGCACATCTAAACTTCAGTATGTGTGTTATGCTGTTGAAACTGGTGGGAATATTAGGGTGTGCTGAGGTGCATAATGAAACATCTCATGGACTAGGGGCATGATATAGCTACTGTTTTATTAACAGTATGATTTTGACAAAAGCAGATACTATTTTTGCAGTGTATTGAAAGAACTATTTCTAATAATGAAAACAATGATTCTTGTGGTTTCTAAATGTTTAAATTATTTAAAGGAAATGTAATAACCATAATCTGGGAACCTAGTGCTATCAATGCGTTGATTACAGTTCAGCTAGGAAATCCATGCTATTCCGGCCAAGAGCTCTGCCTTCAAAGGACAAGCCTCCTTGAGGGGGTCCCAGAATGAGCCCTGTGGGGCTTAAGTGCTGCTGCTCTCTTATCCCTCCCTACAGGACCTTCCTTGTTCTCTGAAAAGTATAGGAACCCTAGAAGGACTGGAATTTAAATATCTGCCACCGGATTGTCCTTAAAAGCGATTGCAGAGGAACAAGAAACATCTTTTTAAAGGGACGTCTTTCCCAGTGCATTCCTTACTTCTGCTTTCTCTTAACTTCTGGGAAAACCTTATTGACAGTAAAAGAGACAACACTAGTGCTGGGTGGGAATGACCCTTACATCTGGTGGTGGCTCCCGAAGGCACATGCACGCACACACACCAGAGTGCCACGGCTGGGGTATTGTAGAAGTCTCTGCCACAGCCGAGAGTAAGAAAACATGCTGTCTTTCCTTACCTCCCACAAGTCTTCCCCAGAACAGACCTACTACCTCCACAGCAGTCCCATTTTCTTCCACCAGTTCTCGCAGTACCAGCCTGAGGGGGCTTCACGCTGTCTCTGGCACTCACCGTCCCTCCTGCCAATTGCTAGCCCCGTCTGGGGGCTCTACGGGACATTTTGTTTCTGTTTCTCCCTCTGCTGTGGGGGCAGAGCTGACAGAGAGGGCTAAGAACAGAGCAGGATTCCTCCTACCATCAGTTCAACACTGCTTGGTTCAGCTCAGTTCAGCCAGTCTCTGCATCTGCGCATGGACCACCACCGCAGCCGATCAATTACTGCTCCTACAGTCCAAAATGTAACGCTGGCTTTTCATAGCCATCTTCTTTTCTCCTTTCCCTCATTCCAAGCTAATCAACCCTGTTAAATTCCCTCTTTGCTAGTTCTTTTATTTTTTTGCACTGGAGTTTATGCACTTCAGGTGTTTGCAGACTGAGCCCAAGCATTTGCCCCTATAGTAAGGCTCAGTCCCTAGTTTCCTTCAGTGTTACAGAAGTGGTCACTGCCTCGTCCTCCTCGTGTTAAAGATAGCAAAGAGTTGAGCCTTTTAAAACCTTGTAGGAAACTGGCCTCATTTGTCCTGTCCCCTTGGGATGGGTCAGTCTAGTTCTCAGGCTGTCCTTCCCGTGCCACTGGCTGCAATCAAGAAATCACTTCTACAGAAATATCTACCACGTCCCAATGACACAAAACGTTTTCTTAGTCCACTGTGGCCATGACTTCCTTGGGAAAGGCTCCAATCATTAAGGCAAAGTCAAATGAAGACATAAAAAAGGAGGAAGCCTGTATATTCCTTCTCCTGGAGTAGCTGCCTGAAAGCACTGGTGATGTTAAGGGAAACCTCCTTCTTTTAGGCTGCTGCTCACTGGGTTTGCCCTTGGGTCAGCCCTGCTTGTGGTAATGCTCGGCATCAGCATAATTTCAGGCATTAAATGCCTCTTACAGACAGCCCTGGGTTTAGCTGCATGGATGGCAGATGAGCATTCAGTTCCCTGTATCATAGAAGGGGAAACTGAGGCACGTGGCACTGTGCCAGATCACCCAGTGTGGGGCTATGGGATCCCACTGGTGAGGTCTGGAGGCTTGACCCTGAGCTTTTCTGCTAGAGACCCTGCTAGTGGGAAGGCTTGGAAGCAGCCTCCTCACAGTGCTGTGGCATTTGCAGTCCCGGGAGTTAGATGAGGTTAATTGATCTTTTTGTGTGATGAAAGCCGTACGTATACCGGCCTTCATCTAAATGCTGCCTGCCAGAACAAATCAGCTGGAGCATTGTCCCTGAGGCCTCCCAAAGTCTGCCACAACTAGGGCCACGCAGGAGGCCCGGGACTCTTTACATATATATTTAGTTAATTTTTATGCTGAAAAGAAGGAAACGAAAGCCTCTTTCCTGACAGATGCTGGGAACCTGCCTGTTGGCTGAGTGCTCCAGCAGTGAAATCCTGCAGCCCAGCCAGGCTGCTCTCCCCCTGCAGCTACAGGGAACAGTTGCAGAAGCATTTCATGGACTCAGGAGATAGGGTTACCCCCAGGAAGGGCTAAGCAAACAGAACCATCAGAGTAGCGTACGACAATGCTGGCTGCTGAGAATTAGACCCCCTCCTCACTTCTAGGGTAAGCAGCCACTGTGGACTGCAACAAGCATCCTATGTAGCCCTGGACTAACCCAGTCCCATTCCTTTTGTGGGCTGTTCTCCACGCTGACTCTCCCTCCATCAACACGTCTAATTATTTTTCCTGAGCCACAGTGTTGTGCAAAGCCCTCTGCACTCTCTACCACCTCCTCAGCTACTGAGGCTTCTTTCCACCATGCTGAAAAGATCTCCAGGGCTTGCCTGGTGATTTAATGGGCTCAGGGGAGGGCCGACCACAAGCCACTTTCTCCTCTGATGTTTTAATTAGAGAGAGGGCAAACAGCAAATCATTAGGATTGCCCTGTGCCCTGGCAGCCTCTCCCCCCTGCAACTTGCCAGGTGCTGGGGACTCTGTCCAGCTGCTGCTTGCTCCTTTTGGCTGCGAATACAATGCTGCCAGACCCCATACTGACAGGGTCTCCATGCCCCTAAAGAAGGGACAGAGTGCTGGTGCCTTCATGCGCAACACGAGCTGAGCCGAACCTGTGTTGCCTGCCTGTCGACCCCATCATGGTGGTATCTAGCAGCCTTTGAGGACACCAGAACAAGTCCAAGCACCTGACACATGCACAGCAACATTCCCAGCTCTGAAAGTCTCCTTGGCTCTCCCAAACCCAGTCCCCAGTGGGTGGAAACCAATGCCTTTCCACTCACTTCAGTGGCATAGAGCTGATTTACACGGACAGCCCCAAAATGCTTCCCCTCGTGGCAGCCCCCCGTGCCATGCCTTGCACTCAGTACTTACTTTCAGTGAGTAGGCCAAGGCAATGAAGCCGAGGCAGCAGAAGTTGAGGTAGACAAAGTTGAAGATGGACCAGAGATAGTAATCGTTCACCTCGGTGGTATCTGGGTAGATCTCGATCACTGTGGTGGGATTGGTCATCGTCTTCTTCTCTACCAAGTGCTTGCACTGAAGAGCCGGTCGCAGGCTATCCCCTTTGCAGCTCTTGCTCTCCATGAGGTACCCAGCAGAGGCAGGTGCCAGGATGGGCGACGCGGGCTGCAGGGCGGGCGGCTTGGTGATGCAGGCAAAGCACCCCTGGGGGGGGCCGCGGGGGGCGTGGGGGGCCCAGGCTGCCCCGGCAAGGGGACACGGTGGGCCCGGCGGTGGGTCCTGCACCCTCTCCGTGGTGGCTGCTGTGGCTTCACCAGGTGCCGTCCTGGCAAAGTAAAAGCCCCTGTGAAAAATGGGGATGGGGGAAAGGGGAGGTGGGTGCCGGGAGGAGAGAGGGAAAAAGCAAGGGGAAAAAAAGGGAGTAGGAAGGCGGAGATGTAAGGGGAAGGCAGGAGAGAGAAAGAGGGCCAGAGAGACGGAGGAGATCGTGGGGAGCAGAGCGAGGGAGTGGGCAGAGGAGAGAGGGAGGAGAGGAGGGCAGGGAGGAAGGGGGAGGAGAGAGCACTGTTACACCCCGGCCCACCAAGCAGCTCTCTCCGGCGCTCCGAGCCGCCCGCAATGCCGGTGGCCGCCCCGCGGCCCCCCGTGCCGCGCGGCCGGGGATCCCGCGCCGCTGCTGCCCCGGAGCTGGGGATGTCCGCGGCTCGCTCTCCCGTCCTGCCCTCCCCTGCTCTCCCTCGCTCCCGCGGTCCTGCGTTACTGGTGCCCGAGCCCCTCGCGGCCGCAGTCCGGCAGTAACCTATGTGTCTGCTCCCTCGCTTGGCATCGCGCACACACACGCACCAGCATGGAGGAAAGAGGTTGTGTTCGCGGCTTGGAAAAGAACGAAAGAAGGAGGAGGAGGAATTAAAGGAGGGGGGAGAAGAAAGCAAATAAAAGCACAAAGAAACACTTGAGGGAACTGGGGGGGGTCTGCAAAGAGAGTTCCCAGGCAGCCGCACCACCCTCCCCCTCCCGCCTGCAGCCCTTTCCGCCTGCCCGTCCGTCTGTCCGTCTGTCCGGTAGGGCCTCCTGCTTTCTGTCCCATCCTGGGATCGGAATGGGTTGCCTGGGGGCAGCTTTTCGGCTGTTGATCTGTTTGGCGGAGCTTGTCTCCTAGTGCGGCAGAGCAGCCCAGATCCTCTCGCTTGCTCTCGCTCGCTCTCTCCTTTTCTCTCTCTCTCTTTTTTTTTCTGCTGAGTCCTCATCTCTGCGGGATTCCTGATGTAATTGCATTTCCCAGTTCCTTTCACCTGTCTGTCAGCAGCTTTTTTGTTTGTTTGTTTTTTTCCCTTTTGGAGAATATCGTGGCCCAAGTGGAGGAGGAAAAGGAGAGGGAGGAGGGGGGAAAGAGGCTGAGGACAGAAGATGGGGAAGGGGTGTGTGGGAAGAGGCTGCCTGCCTCTCCTCCCCCCTCTTTGCTGGGCGATTAGGAGAGTTGAGTCCACCTTGTGCTGCCTGTCTGTCCGTCCATCCGTCTCCTCAGAAGGCATCAGGAGAGGAGAGTGAGATACTCACAAGGAGGAATGCAGGGAGTTGCTGCATATCCGGCTCAGCACTGCCTCCGGCTCAGCTTTCTTAACATTGGAGTTGATGGAGGAGGGGAGGGCAGGGGTGGGGGAGCACAGACGGCACTGAGGTGGCCAGGATGGGGGCTTGGGGAAGGCAAGTCAACCAGCAGCCCCCCCCCAAACATGCTCTTTGCCTGTTTGTGTGTGGGAGAGCTGCACTGTGTCTCAGCCCCGATGCCCTTCTCCCAGTGCTCACCTGCCTCTCCCTGGGATGGGGACGTCACCTCCCGGTTCAGCCATCCTGGGGGTGCCCCTGGAGAAGCACGTCTCCTGGGCATGCTCCTGATGGTGTGGGACATTGTCCAAGCACACTTCTATGCTGGCTGGGGGGAAGGCTCAGACTGACTCTAACCCCCAGCCTCATCCATGCAGCTGGGTCTTGCTGCAGCCAAGGTGGCCTGGAGGAGGACCTAACGCATGCCTGGAAGTGGGGTGGGAGGAGGATAGGGACAATGTGGCACAGTGAGGTCGAGCTGAATGCAGCGCTGTGGGCAGGAGAGTGGCATCTGTGCTCCAGTCATAGGGAAGAGATAGAAAGCAGATAAATCCTGCATGCGGCGTGAGGTGAGAGCTTGCCAGAGCCCTGAGCCAGCAAGGTTTAGGAGCAACCAGGCAGTGGGGCTTTCGGGTGCTTGAGCAGACGGAGGTGGGAATGGCACCAAGGGTGCAAAAGCCCTGAAGGATCTGGCTTTGGCTTCCTGTCCATGCCTGGTTTTGGCACAGGATCAACAAAATGGCTTCTGCCTCCAGTCACCAACTGAACTGGGAGCTGTGCGGAAACTGCTCGTAACTTCATATCCTGGGGATGCAATGCCGGTGCACAGCCAGTGCTGTGCAGGGAGGGCTCTCAGGTCATTCGGGAGCCTGCAGCCGCGGCATTGGGGATGTGAGGACAGGCTGTGTCACCTTGCCACGGTAGAGCCTGGCACAGTGCAGGTGGGCTTGAGGCAGTGGCCAGTTGTGCTGGGGCACCGGGGAGGGAGGGCAGATCAATCTCACCATTGCAGGAGAATCCAGTAGAGCAGTCACTGAAAATGGCCTGGTAAGATTCGTAACTATGTTAGATAAATTAAAAGTTCATGAGAACGGTACCTGCAGGGGAAGGAAAATCCTCTATAAATGCTTTCAGCCTACCAACAAAGTGCTGAGTTAAGAAATAATAATTGTAATTTACTTGGCTGTGTGCAAGCAGGTTTGGCTCTGGGATAGTGGCACTCAGAGTTTATTCTCACAAGTCAGTATGTGGTGAGGGGACTTCTCACGCTCCCAGGCTGTAAGGTGTCTAGTTAGCACCAAGCTGCTTTAGTCCCTTTGAAGACATCTGTGATGGTTAGAAAAGGGAACATGTCTTCTGCTTAGGGATTTAGCGCTGCCAGGGAGGTGCCAAAATAGAGAGGGTTTTACTAGTGCTATGTTTGTCTGTGACAAGACTGAGGTCTCTTTCTGAGAAGCTGTTAAGGAACATAGACAGTTATGGGATGAGAGCAATGGTCTCCTGGGATTAAGATGTTTGCAGGAGAGGCAGAAAAGAATATGTCGAACTGCTGAGCTGGAAGCTATGGCCAGCTACCGTCAGCTTATCTGGAGGGCTTTGCTAAACCTGGGAAACCCATGGCTGTGTGGAAAGGCTTCTTCCAGGCTCAGAAGGAGCAGCTAAACCCCTTATATGCAGAGAGGTTGCTGTCATCCATAGAAGCTACTGCCCAAGGCAAGGCTTGATCCCAGGGAGGCCCTGTGGTTGAGGGGGCTCAGAGGTCACAAACGTGATGATTGGGAAGCTTCATGTGCTGAAGGAGGAAGCCAGTGGAAAAGCCAAAATGCAGAGAAGCAGCTGTGCCCTGGGGGCAGCAGACCCACAAAGATTCCCCAGGACGCTGTGCCTGGAGGGGCAGGTTGTGAAGCAGGAATTAGACAGCTGTTTTGTTCCTAATCAAGCTATTTGTTCCCACTGTCCTCAGGGAAAAGGGATGCTGTGTATATACCTTATAAGCGAAATTGTACTGTATTTCTTATTGTACTATTAATTCTCCTCCTAAAGGCAATGGATTGCAAGGTCCCAGGTATTGGCTAACCACTCAGGGCCTTAGAATAAAAAGTCTGTCTTCAACACAATGAAAAATTGTCAGTGAGGAACCATGAAGTCCCATGCAAAGATCAGTATCTTTAATAATCACTAATGAACTGGAAAATAAGTTAAACAATGAAGTGAAAATAAAAGCAGTGGATGCACATTTATTTAGTGTAACGTAGCACAGAGAAGGCTGTGGGTGACTTCACAGAAGCCAAAGCCAGGTGACTAAGTGACATGATTTTAGCACATATGAGCATCAGCATTGATCAGAAGGATGAAGTGAAGGGCTAGAACTTCCTGTAACCTGCTGAGAGCCAACAGGATACTCTGCTATTCTCAAATTCCCCCCATGACATTCCTCTAAGGCATGCGGCAGTCCTGCTGTTTGGGAAAAAGCTGCTAGCCCATATGGGCATGACCCCACCTAGTTCTTGTGTCCTCCTGGTGATAAGTTCAAACAACAGGTCTGCATTAACCAAAGATCAGCATGTCATTTATTTGTCTTGTGGAAATTGTGTAGAACTGCGTGTCTTCATACGTCAAATGGGGATGGAGGGTGAGAAGAGAAAAACAGAGGTCAAAAAGGGGATTGGGAGGAGGGAGAGCAGGATGGTGTAGGGGATCATGAGACCAACATGACTTTTCTTTGGAAAATGAGGATAGAGAAGCGGGATGGGTGCTAAAAGGGTGTGGAGAGACTGGAACAGAGATGGAGAGGAAACCGAGAGAGAAATACCATGCCGTGGGGGAAAAAAACCTAAGAATGTAGAGAAGGTCCTGTTCCAGTTCGTTCATGGGAGAGAGAGTAAAGAAAACTGGTTAACTGAAAGGTGAAAAAGGTGCCTTGAGGAGAGCACAGAAAATGAAAAATCCTGAAATAAAATCAGAGGCAGAGAAACGAAAAGGAAGGAGCAAGAGGAATAAAGGAAGAGAGTGAAAGTGGAGGTGGACCTTGCCTCTCTGTTTGAAACACCAGAGCACGTTCGCTCTCCCCCCATGCTGGCTCTGCAGGAGGAGGCTCAGGAGGGATCCTCTGGTCTTGTGTGCCAACTCTCAGAGCCCCAGCAGGCGATGGAGAAATACCTCCGACATCCTGCAGCCCTTTCCGGTGTGACTGGAAAGCCACTCTGGGCACCCCGTGGACACTGGATAGTCCGCACTGTGGCTGGCTGGGGAAAGGCAATCTGAGGTTGTATCCCATAGGTGAGCACTTTTCCTGACATAAGTAGGACTGAAAGGTCAATGAAGTTGGATGGCTGTCTTTCTGTTCTGTGGGTACTCAATCAGGCCTACAGTTTCTAGAGCACTTCGGGGTCTTTTTTTTATGGTTAGTAATTCATCGTCTTTCTTAATGTTAAGTATAAGCTATTAAAGGTTTATTATCTTGGAACACAGTGGCTTATAGGCAGCATCATCAGTTAGAAAAGGCTTCACATGACTCTTCAGTATTAGTGAATTGGCTTAAAAAATAGTGATACTAAGAACAAAACAAAACAACATTCTGAATTATTTTAATGCTCCTCCTCTTTTTTACAGGTCACATGTCCAAGCCCACAACCAGGAGAGCTAGGAATACTTTCTTTTCAAAGAAAAGCTGTGATGAATACAAATAATTGTTTGTATTACTGTGACATCAAGGCCCACATCCCATTTTGCTCAGGGACAAACAGAACAGAAAGATGCTTCCTGCCCCAGAGCAGTTCTCTTGTAATCTTGTTAGAGATGCGCAGGCTGTAACATAACCAAGTACTGTAAGACCCATGAGAAAGTATTCCGTCTCAAATCCTACCTCAATTCTCTGTAAAAATATCAAAACAAGCTGCCCCTACCTTTTATGATGGAGAAAGCCTACAACTGCTTGAATGGGCTTTCCTATCCTCACCTCTGTGAAATTCATCCGTGTGTTGCTAAATCCCCTAAGCAGTAAGGTGGTCTGAAGTTTGGAAGGATAAATCCCATCTCTCCACTTTCCCCTGATTTCTCTCTCCTGTCCTCTAGTTTTAGCACTCCACTTCTTTTCCCTCCCAAAGGAACCTAAAAATAAATAAATCAAAGAAAGAGCGGAAAAAGCAATCAACCCCAAACAAAGTGCTTAGTCATTCATGGTTAGCAAAAATAGTTTCCAAAAGCAACAAATTGCTGCACCAACCAGATGAGCATGTTATCTCCATAAACAAAAGGTCTAGTTCTCTATTTGTGTGTCTTCTGGTGTAAGACTGCTGGTGTGGGTAGGTCCTTATCTGAATAGGCTTTGGCAAATTGCTGATAAGACCTAGAATTGAGTCAGTTGGAGAAGGATCAGACCCATGAAGACAGCCTTGGGGATCAGCGCCAGACACCCTACTGCTCAGAGGGAGTTGTAATGAAAATGTTTATCTTCTTTGCATTAGTGGAGAAATGTAATAAGGAATAAGTCTTGTCAACTGAAGGGAGTTCTGCAGAGACAAGGGAGAAAATGGGAGAGGTGGGAGACACAGGAGGGACAGAGAACATCATGTCATACTGAACATTTGCTGGGACAAGGGTTGAACAAAATAGTGAGGGGCCAAGTGCAAGCTGCTCATGAGGTCAGGTCCATTCCGCTGCCTGGTGAGCAAGACCCTGGGAAAACAGACAGAAGAGCCTGGCTCTTGGCTTCTCCAGCTCTTGGCCAAGATCAAGCCTGCAATTGTTCCTGTTGAGACACTGTTCAATACTCGTGGCATGATTAAAGGTTTAGGCATGATCCCCAAAGCAGAAACAATGCCCTCATATTAATATCAATAAACACTTGGCAACACGTTCTCCCCTGTGGCTATTGAGGAACGGTGGGCAGCAGGATTGGTTTTCAGGAACCAGCCAGCCCTTTTGGGTATATATACCTCTTTAACTTGGGAGAGAGGAGACTGCAGTGTTAAGACATCCTGGGGGAATAGAGACTCAGGACATGCCAGTGGGGAACCTGTTGAGCTCTCTGAGTGCTTAGATTTGCACTAAGAAAAAAGGATGTGATTTTGCTCTGCCTCCCTTGCTTATATAAATGATATTTTTTTTTCCAAGTAGAGATTAGCTCTTATCATGTCTTTGTACAGCACCTGGCACATAGGACCTTCATCCTGCACTGGAGTCTCTAGTACCCATACAGTAGCTCTAGGACTAAAAATGAGACAGCCAGGCAATAGGGATAGATTCTTCACACATTTTGAAAAACAATTGTGATCTTCATCACTAGGTTCTGACAGCATAAACTCCATGTCCCAGGTAGTTTAACGACACTATGGGAACAAGGGCAGGGCTGGAATTAGAAACTGGTGTCCCAATTTGGCCATTATAGGAACGCTTCATGTCCCAAGTCCACCACAAATTCATCCTAACTGGCTCAGACTATCGGGAGACACCACAATTATCCTGTTAGGACTATCCTCCAGAGCACTTGGCGAGAGCGATGCAGCCCCAAGAAAAGGCCTTGGCTAACAGAGATGTTTTGAGCACCTTCTGGGCCAGGTTGCATCGAGTCAGCCAGGTGAAGCTGTGACGGTGTCTTGCAGATGCTAGGTGATGTTTTAATAAATTGAAAAAGACAAACCTGACAGCCTCCCAGCATACGTTATCAGCAAGCGGGGAAGGAGCCCTTCTGAAACGTGCCTAATTGCACCTGAGTGAGCTACCAGACACTGCAAAACCAACTGGTCTGAGGGACACAGGCCCTTAATACAAAGTAGGAGTTTGGCAATTTGAAAATGCTTAAAAAAGACCACGCTCAGAACAAGGGGGAAAATACTGTATTTTCTTTTCAATTTTCTATAATGAGACAGTAATTCTGACAGCAAATTAGATTAAAAAAAAATCACACAGTTAGAGTTTGGTTTAAAAATGCAAATAAAACAACAAGGGGAGGAGACCAATTCAGTGAAGTCACAAATGTGGTTACATCAAATAAACTGCTCCATATCCTAAGATATGTCATTTAGGGCATCATTTGGGGCCATACTCTTTCCTCAGATAGAAGTGTCCTGCCTGCCTGAGGACAGAAATCAGCCCAGCATTAGGTTACCGCAAAGAGGCTACAACATGTACAGCATAAGGCATTGTACATTCAGCAGAACTGCTGTAGGATGGCTTTGTTCTTAGGCTACATTGTACTTCCTGCCAGGGGTTAAATCTGATGCAGAACACATTCAAAGCCCACAGTCAAATCCACATCTGGCCGTCCCCCACATCAAGTCTGATTAACAGGTACCAGAAAAATGTCTCTCTCTCAGTCACTACGCTGGATAAAACCTGCAGCTGTGGGAGGATTTAGCAGAACTTTGAAGAGCTCTGGGCATTTAATCAATTTGAAAACTGGGTTCTCTGGAGAGGTGCTGAGCATCTGTGTTTGATTGTTTTGGTAATGTGCTACTGTTCTCTAGCCAGATTCCCAGTCTGCAACACACGCCTTTAGGCTCCCAAATCCAAGATTCCAGGTGAAGACTACGAACAGGCAGAAGGTGGCTTTGGGAGCAGCAAATTTATCATGCCTGGGGTTGCATGGGAGAATGCACAGATTAGAAATGTGTTCAGGCCCATCCCTACTGGCCAAGCCAGACCCCTCCAAGGGATGAGTAATGATAATAACGTCAAACTGATGAGTTGCAGAGGATGGGAAAAGGGGACATTTGCAGACTATCTGCTTGCTGTCCTTAGCTGTCCTCTCACAGCTCACCTGGAAACATCTTTCATGCAATGCCCCTAACGCTCATGGTGGATTTCGTGTTGGGGATGACATATGTACTTTACTGTGAATAACCATCTATTCACTCACTGCCCCAAACACCTTTTCCAGAAACTTTATTGACTTCACTAAAACCGCCGGCAGTATTCACACTAAATTTTGGGGAGCAAGGATTTTAGCAGCTTTTTTGCTCCGTCTGGGGTCATGGTGGATAATGATCTGGTTCTCTTGCTACCTGCAGCTTTGTTGCTCATGGGCTGCCATTCCCTAACCCTGGAACCCGATCCAAAGTGTTGGAAATCAACAGGAATCTCTACAGAGACCCTTGGAAAACACTCTCTTCTGCTTTCCAGCGTTGCTTAAAACTCACTTTATCCTCCTTCCAGTTACTGCTTTTTCTTGCTCCCCCAGCGTACATCTACTGATTCCAGCCCAGTGAAGTGGATGGCTCTATACACACGGGTCTTGGCTCTCCAGGAGCAAAATGTGAATCTGTAAGCACAGCTAAATCCTTCAGCTACAAACTCTCCAAAGCAGGGAATGTGCCTCTCTCCTTCTGTAACAAATGATGCAAATGAACAGAGCTCTAACCAATGTTAATAATATAGAAACTATAGTACAATGTAAGGAGGGTACTGAAGGTGAGTTTTGTTTCAGGACTGGGAAGCGGTGAAAGGAGAGCAAATGAAAATCCAGAAGCCTCTATGGTACCCTCCTGCCTGGAAGACTTGCTGACTCGGTTCTGTCAGCTACTTCTTGAGTTTTGAGTAATTCAAAACACTATGAATAATGTTTCCAAAAGCAATTATGTGACTTACAAACAGCTAGATATCATTGATTTAATCAATGTGATATAGGCTTGCAGACCACTTAGTTTCTTTGGAAAACATTATGCTCAACTCACTAGCTCCAGATCAGATTAGAAAGTTCTGAGGTTTGGGAAAACTGGGAGGAGTTTGCCAAACTCAAGAGCATTTATATCAACTCTGTCTGCTCAAATTGGTTTGCTTAGCCCTAAGCTTAAAGCTGGGGCTTTATGGACGTGAATCAAGCAACTTCTATTAAATGCTACTGTAACCCCCTTTGTATTCTTACTCCACGAACAGTCCTACTGGCTGGAGCCCCCTAATGAATCCCTGTCCTGATAGGTCTGTGAGAGACTCAGACCAGGCATGGCTAGATCACGCCTCAAGCTCTCACTAGTGTTGCCACAATACAAAAACACACAACCAGAGCCCTTGGATTTTAAAACTTCCCTTGTGCATGCTACAAGATCCCCCTCAGCTCCAGCCTGGGAAGCACTCTCCCAGGACTAAGCTAGCAGAAATTCATTGAAAAGTGATTTATCGATTGCTGTCTCACCAGTCTCAGAGGAGTGATCAAGGTGAACTCTCTACCTCTCCCATTCTCCCACTTCATCAGTGAAAAAGAGGAAGAAATAAAAAACGAGCAGGATAGTCTTTCCCTTCCCTCTCCCTCAGCGCAGAAGCCCAAACCCAAGAGCACCCGCACAGCTTCTCTGTAGGAATAGTGGCATTGCTGGATGGCTCCAGCAAGCCGCCTCTCCAGTAATGAGACCAGTGCAGGGAGACATGAGAGGGCATTGCTCAGCTTTGAGAATCAATATTAAATCAAATACTGGAAGATCTAATAGTAAAGCAAGGAGCTACTCTAGCGGTTAACTAGAGCTGTCCCAGAACCACTTACTCAACAGAGGGGAAAAAGTAGCTTAGCTAGCAGGGCACTAACAATGATTATTTTCCTTGTAAATTTAAGTCTAGCTCCATTTCTTCTTTTCTTTCTCATTGGGTTTCTAATCCTGGTATCCTGGTAATCATTCTCTACAGCTCCTGTGTGTGTGTAAGTGTGTGTGTGTGTGGCAGAGGCAGTGGGGGTCAGGCGCTTAGACGCATTTGGCAAAGCCAACAGAGTTGTTATCACGGTCAAAGACGGTGTAGTAGGGACCAATGAAGACATCACCCAGGATCCAGAGTGGGCCCCCAGGGGGTGGGACATCCAGGCCTGAAAACCCACTCAGGCAGATGGTCTCCCCCTGTGCAGACACCTAGGGACGAGAAGGAGAGGTTTAGTCAAAGCAGGTCCTCCACCTCCCCAAAGCAGGTCCCCACCTCCAGGCTCTGGAATAACACCAGCCAAGGCTGGCTGCATTTCAAGCTTTCAGCCTGTGATATGCAGCTTGCAAAAGCTGTGAAAAATAAGTAACTCCCAACTCTCCATTCCCATAAAACCAAACCTAACTCCCTTGCCAAGAACCCTTAAGCACATGGTCCTTGCTAGCAAAACATCAAGTAAAACAGCATGTATTCATAAACATCCTAGATTGTGCTGCTCTAAATTAAAGCCATTGTTGAAAATCTGCAGAAGGTGGTCTGAGGAAATTGATTCTGCCCTACATCATCTGAAGGCTTAAAGGCTGGACTGCTGGCCCCTGCCATAACAAGGGCTGGCCTAAAGCTACCACCTATCTGAACTCAGAAAGGGCCTACAGTAGGGCATAATGTTTATAGAAAGCCATGCAGGTGCCTACCCTTTTCTCCTCCCTCAGCCACTTTTTTCCCCCATGAGCAGAGAGCATCACTGAGGGTGTCCTGTTATCACATGCTGTGGTTAGGTTCCCTGGATCCAGCAGTCAGTGCCACTACAATACCACCCCAGTCCTTTCTCAAGTGCCATCTCAGCCTTGCTTTCATCACTCTTGTGTTATGAATCTAATGACAAAAGCTGCCCTGGACTCACCTTGAAGACATACTGCTCACCAGTAAGCTGGTAGGGCTTCCCTCCTAACGTGAGCGTGACCACAGGCAGAGAGGATACCTTGTCACAGGAGATCACGTACTGAAATGGAAACAATAACAGTAAGGACCTTGGCTATGATTTCTTCCAGAGATGGGCAGCGAAGGGGAGCCAAAGCGTCCCGAAGCTTGTCAGATCAGACCTCCTGCTCATCTCAGCTGGCCTCAAAAGGGCCGTGGGGAGTGCAACCCTCCATCTTGTTTTATCAGTAGCCGTCTGGCCAGCGTTCAGCCAGGACTGAGGCTCTCTTGGTTCAAGGGGGGCTCTAATTTCTCCATGGCAACTCGCTCCTCCCACACCCAGAAGCAGGTCAGCGCCCAGTACTTGGACAGCAGGGCTGGACAGACTGACAGGGCATCACAAGCCCCTGTGGCAGCCTCAAATGCTTTGGCCTGGAGGAGCTGCATCCTCCGAGAAGCAGCCCGAGAGCACAAGCAAGGCAGCAAACACTACTTGGGGTCAGAGATGGAGGTGACTCAGACCCTGTTTCGCAGGGGGCTTTTCTGCAAGCATGGCAGCTGGAGACACTTTCCCAGCTCAGCCTTACCTGGCCTTTGATGAGAGGTTTAGCGCCGATGGCCTTCTGCAGCTCCTTCACCTCCTTTGTGGGGCCAGTGATGAGCGAGGTGCCTGTATCCACAATGGCCTCGCAGCCCCCTTTGCATAGGGTCAGCCCGTTGGCAACGTCCACTCTAAGGAAAGGTCAGCAGGCAGAAGTCAGCCCTTTGGTCCGTCAGAGCGACGGCTGGGAGCGGGAGGTAGATAGTGGAAGCGGGAACAAAGCCTGGGCAGCATATGGACATGCAAGGGAGGGCTGAGCCAGGGCCCAGGCCGAGGGCGAGAACGCGCGCTCGGAAATCCTGACGCAGCGCAGACTTGGTTTCTTTTCTCCGGTGCTCACAGTCCCTCAGCTATGCACAAAGCCCTCACATGCCTGAGTTGAACGGGTGCCTTGCTGGATTATTGTACTGCTCCAGACAGCCTGGACTGCTCTCTGTGTGTCCTGCTGCCCGTTTTGCACTCTGGCGTAAGCACCCCCTAACGGGCAGCTGAGCAAGCAAACAGTGATGTATTAAGGGCTGTATGAGCTGGTGTTTCTCGCAGGGGGTTAGGCAGCAGCTGCACTGCTGTGGAAAACAAAGGGTTAAAGGGGTGGTGTGACAGCTTTGGGGGCTGTGGATGAGGATAAGATTTACGTACATTAAACAGGCAAGACAGGAGCTGCCTGGCTTCTTCACCCAAACTGCATTTCACAGCAGTGTGGACAGATACAGCCTTCCAGCCAAGCGGTTTGGCACGCTTTGCCAACGCTGCATGACTTGGGGAAGATGAGAATGAAAACTGTGCACTGAGGAGGGCTCAGGAAAATGACACACTCTGATCACAGGCTTCTTTTAAGTTCCCATCACGTGGGATTGCTCAGAATAGATCGCGGGGCTCCCAGGCTAGCAGCAGCCCTCTGCTCAGATCACTCAATCACGCTCATTCTGCTTCCCTCGGCCTCAACAATGCACCCTGATTGCTGCACCGTGTCCTTCAGCCAAGGGCTGAGGTCCTGAGGCCTCACTCTGCTCCTCCTGAGCTGCAAGCAGCCCTGGAGGATGCCCAAGCACAGTGATCTGCCTAGCCTGGTCCCTGCTGAGACAGGCAAAGCTGGGGCTTAATCCTAGGGGCTTGTCTCACTTGCAGGAAGGACAGGCTGCAGTTTTTCCCTGATTTGCAGGGGAGCAGCATGCATTTTCACAGGCCAAGCTGTAAACAAGAGGAAAGGATTTTGCAGAACATCTCCTGTTGTTTCTTGCCTCTCATCACTTTCCAGGGACAAATGACCCAGCCATAGGGTGAGATTTTAATCTGCTTTTTTTGGCCTGGCTTTGTTGCAGGAGGCAGAGCTCTGGAGAGTAGACAGTTCCCTTTGGGATCACTCTCCCCTCAGCCCTGGGCAGTCTGCACGTGTGTCTGCATGTGTGTAGTGAGATGGAGGGGACACTTACGCATCCATGTGGACCTGCCAGTAGGCTTTGCGTGTAACATTCACCCAGCTGAAGTCACCGCTGTAGTACTTGGGGTCAGTACCTCCCAGGAGCAGCTCCCCACCAGGCTGAGCTGTGGGGTCCCTGAAAGAAGATCAAACTCGTTAACGTCAGGGTGAGCATAACCCACTAACATGCCCTAAGGGTTCCCAGTGCACAGAAACACGTGTGCGGACGGCGTGGGGAAACGCAGCACTGGTAGCGTTGGATGCAGACAACTGACACTGCACTATATATCAGTGAAGGGGGGAGACACTGCAAATTAGGCTAGGGAGGGAAACGGGAAACTAGAAGGCTTCAGTTTAGCTGAAACATCCTGCAGCTTTTCACTTGAGACTTGTGCATGGAAACCTGGACCGACTCATTGTAGCAACAGAGGTGGCAAAGGGAGGCTGAGAACTGAGCAGTGATGCCCTGACCCCCAGATGATGCCCTCCATTCAGCTTACAACCAGCATTCATGTGAGGCTGGACACGGCCAGTGGTGTAATAGGTTATCTGTGCCTGGCTCTGTTACAGCCACCAGCAGCACAGCCGAATCCTCAAGGTTACCCTAAGATAAAAGATTATTGCTGAGCAGATGGGAAGAAATATGGTGAGGGGGGAGGGCTGGCTTTTTAGCTGCCAGAAGCAACGGTCTCTGCCCTTCATCTCCAAGACATGCTACTTTTCAGCCAGAAGTAGTTCAGCATCTCCCCACTCTGCCTGGGGGGTGCTCAGGATGCCATGGCTGAGTAGCAGTAAGTGGGAAGGTGCTAGGAGTAGCACACTGAGTGGGGGTGAGGGAGTATCAGCCTATCATTAGCAATGGCTGTCATGGCACAGGCTCACCCGTGAGATGACAACAGTGCGGGCCACATGGCAAGTGGATTTGGGGACTATGTTTACCCCACTAACAGGACTCCATTAGCAGCACCTGATCTTGTGATCACAGCACTCTGGATTTCTGAGTGGAAAGCAGAAATGCCTGCCGGGGCTTGCCCCTGCCATAGAGCTGCTCCCCACCAAACCCCACAATACCTGTTCAGGTAGAAGGAGAAGATGTTTTTCTGAATCAGCTTCTGCTGCATGACATTATCGAAGAAAGGGGTGACCTTGTCTACGGAGATCTTTGGGAACGCCATGCCCAGGATGCCATCGAACTTGGCAGCAATGAAAGTGATGCCTGGCTGCTTCACAGCCTCCCCAAACATCTGGTCCTTGATTTTCAAGTCACCCAGCTGAGATGAAGGAAAGGAAAAACAAGTTCTAAAGAAAGCTGGAGTGAAAAACAGGATCTCAGTGAGTGCAGACTGTAGTATGTCTCATATAGCCACACTCCTGCTTGCTTTGGTCTGGACATTTGTATGGGGCTCTGAAAACTAGACATGCTTGTATCACTCCCCTGGAGGAACAGGCCACCCTAGGCACCCACCAGCATCTCCCACTGCTGCATTATTACCTAGTACATCCTTTTCTTCAAGCCTGAGACACTCATTTTATTTCTTTAATCCTGGAAGAAATTCTTCCCACCTTCTCCCTACAACAGATTCCTCCCACCCCTACACACAGCCCTGTGTATAGCCCCTATAGCAGGATATTCCTCCCTTTCCAGAAGAGGTATCAACTCATTGAAATCTCGGGGTGGGGGGGTGGGGGGGTGAGGGGAAGACCCAGCCATGAAAGTGAGGTTAGGCCTGGAGCACAAAAATAGTAATGGCAGTAATGTGAATGCAAAGGTCACCTCTCCTGCCAAACATTACGACTGAGGCTCACTGTCGGAAAGCTGGAACGCCTTGCTCTCCAGCAGGCAGTGCGCGAGGGCAGACCCCCAGCTCACAGAAGTCAGGATAGCTCTCCCGAAGGGCTGGCTAAGTGAGGATTTGTCTGCTGCCCCTGTCTCTAGCAGTTCACAAAGCTGATGATTTCAGCCCCTCTGACTCCAGCTAACGGCCCCGCAGTGAACTGGGCTGGCCTGAAAAGCTCGGCCTCTCGTACCTGACGGCAGATAACGATCCCTGTAAATGACTAATATCCCCGCAGGGTTACAGTGCTCTGTGCAAGGCTGCGTGTGTGACCAGCCAAGCGCAGGGCAGTCGGCACCAACTTTAATGGTAGCTACGCTTTTCACTCCAAAACGGCAATTTAGCCTTGTGAAAGCTAAAAGCCACACGGCAGGATGTGGGGCAGCCCTGCTCAGAGCAACACATCCGCTTGCAGGCACTTGGCGAGCAGCGGTTGTAAAGCATGAGTTTTCAAAGCATTCGCTCCACTCTTTTGGGGCAGCAGCAAAATACGTAGACGGCCTGTTGCCGACCGCCAGGCAGGTTCGGAAAGGTCAGTAAGGCTTTCACTAAAAGAAAAGAAAAAAAAATCTGAATAATAAAACTGAGTGCCAGGTTTTTTTGAATGCTCCCCTGATTCCACTTCCAGTCCATGAAGGAAGCAAGCAACTGCCCATGAATGCAGTTCTCAGCAGGCTCACTGGGACCCTGTTCACCTGTTCACACTTGCTCCCTGGCGCAAGGGCACCTGTGGGACTGAAACCCCAAAGCATCTCTAGCAGTAGCACAGGGCTACAGCTCCTTCATCTCTATCACTTGGCTGGCTCTTGGGTGAGGTGGCTGCGTGGCAGCCTTCCTGCAGCACCACGAAGCTGCCTCCCACACTAGCACCCACGGCAGGACCGCAGGAGCCCAAAGGCAGCCTGGAGGCACAGGCCTCACTGCAGGGAGTGTGCCAGCAAGGGAGCCACTTTCGGGCTGTGCCGTTGTGAGGTATTGGGGAGATGCCATCGGGGCGTCTCTTGCGCAGAGGACCTGCGATGCAGCTGCAAGATGGACTTTGCTACTGGTGACCTTGTGGGGCATGCCCAAGGTCACGCATTGGGAAGTGCTCAGGGATGCCCGAGATCATAGATATAGCTCTTTGGAGAGCAAGCAGCACCCAGGGAGCTTGGCGCTATTTGGCATCTGCGGTGCTCACTTCTCAACAGAAGATGAAAGGATATTCAATAGAGTACGGCATCCCCTCCAAAAAAATCAGTGCTGCTGGGCAGTGGGACTGTGAGCACAGAGCTCCTCTTGTGCCACCCACTGCGCAGTCCTTGCCAGCCTCTGTCAGCGAGACGTCAGTGTTATCATAGGCAGCTGTGGCCCTTCTCCCCCAGCAAGTGCAGCTGGAAAGCTGGAGCTGAGACAGTGACCCTGCAGGCGGTTTCATGGTGTTTGTGCTTCCAAATTACAGCAGATGGGGAATTTGTCTTTGGGAGGGAGAGCAGGAACAGGCCCAGTAGTGGAAACCTCTTGGTATCCCAGCTTTAAGGTCTCAGAGTGCCCTCAGCTCCTCTGCAACCTGCTCAGGACCCATGGGAGAAGTTTCTCCTGCCTCTGCCTAAACAGGAGCTGAACACTACCAGCTCTGCTAGCTACCAAGAGGCATTCCCACTCCCCTATACAAGCCCAGGCACAAAATCCTCCCTCTGAGACACTAGGAAGTGGCAGAGAGCTAATTAGCAAGCAGGCTAGGAAATAACCAAAGAACTCGCAAAACAAACGAGGTGAAGCAAAACTGAAACTGGCCCCAGGAGCTCAGTGAGCTGCAGGAGGCAGAGAGTGAAAACAGACCTAAAGAAGCTGGTGATGGTCCCTGCAGCCCCCCAAGCCATTACTAACCGTCACAGTGTCTTGGCTCAGGTACCCAGAGAGGCTCCCAGTTCCATAGTGGATGGCGAATTCAGTGCCGTTCTTCACGTAGGTGCTGGACTTGGAGGCGTCGTACTTGTGGTGCAACACTGCAGCAGAGGATAGGGACACAGGAGGACACATAATGTTAATGCACAGTGTCGCACACGGCACCAACCAGCAGGAAAAAAATGAGTGGAAAAATTACCGCTGGAGAACCTGCCCTGCCTTTTATCTGCCAGACTATCAACAACAGAACAGTCTGCTGTTATCTGGAAACCACAAACAAAAATCTCTATTGAAAGAGATTCGGCCAGCCTACTCATCCCACTTCCCGGCTCCTTGCGGGGACAGACGGACCCTTACAGACAGAAGCAAAGACAAGCCTCACTCTGACTTTTGCCAAATCCGGCATGCTTTACAAAGCATTTCTAATGCGTGGGGAATTAGGCGCTGAGATCCAATTTGGCAGTTAAATAGGATTTGGCCGCAGCATATTAAGAGGTTAGAGTATACGTGGCTGTATGTCAGGGTCTATTAGATAGCAGAGAGTGACACATCCCCACAGCAGCCCCCATGCTATGCCATGGGGTGACTTTCAGGATAGCCCCACCTGGACATGAGCATTTTCCCCTTCTGTTTGATATTTTTCTTCCACTAAGGCCACAGTCATCTTTTGAACACAGATGACCTGAAACTTTTTTTTTTTTCTTCCAGAGGAGAAGGGTTTCCCCCTCTTCCAAGCTATTTTCCCTCTGAAAGGCCAGGAATGACAGTATGCCCCTGAGTTTGTGGCCTGGCACAGCAGATACCTCCTCCGCAGATTTTTGCTCAGTCATGTGGAGGGCTCCAGAGGGCCTGCTGCTTGCTGAAGTAAGCAGGCACCAGTTGAAGCCAAAATGGACAAAATCTAAGGACCTAGTATGCTGTATGGAGACTACATTGGCTGTGTAATCCAGCAAGATTTTGGGCTCCCTATACGCTTGTAAAATGAGTTCTGCAGAGCACAAAGAGCTGCTGGTGACTCAGGAGCTGTAAAGGACATGCTGAAAGCCCTTCGGTGGTGGCAGGTCCCACTGGCTGGTGAAATCAGCTCCCTCCTGAACAGCAGAGGACAGACTTGACCTGGCCCACACAAGCTCCAGCCCCCACATGGCCCAAATCCCATTGCATGTATCTAAACAGCAGATCTGTCTCTCCCTGGGCTTCTCCGGACACTACAAGCCATACAGAAGAGGATATGAATCCATACTTCTTCCCTATACTTGATGGGCATTTCTAGTCCCCCTTTTTTGATCACATTCGTTGCCTCCACCTGTTTCTCTGTTCTACTTAAGTAGCACATCTGGCAGCTCTGAAATGGCATTTTTTCATGACTGGGTTTGACACCTTCCACTTTTTTACTACTGAGTAAAAAGCAAAAAAAAAGCTTAGTGCCAACTGAGAAAAAAGCATCTACCTGGCTCTTATTAATTATGAATCCATAAACATGCATGCACATGCTCTGTGCAGCAATAAAACAGAAACTAGGACAGTTTATATCAGATCTGGCATGACACTCTTTTTTTCTCACCAGCATTGCGCAATGTGAAAACAGTAGCATCAGCCTATAATTTGGAGAGAAATGCCACAACGTACGGGATTGCGCATTGGCTCAGCTGTGACTGTTTGGCTTGAGCCACTCGGAAAGGTGTGAACTTGTACATGTGGGGGTGATACAGCCAGAAAGGAGAAGGGGAAAAGCACGGAGGGGATAATTAAAGATGGGGCTGGACACGGGAGAGCTGGAGCCTATTTCCAGCTCAGATGCTAAATACTCAGATAACTGCCTCAGTTTCCCCACTGGCAACACAGGGATATGGAAACTTGCCTCTTGGTGATGGGATGTGAGCCAGGAAGGTGGTTAGAGCTTGGGACCATTTCAGACCTCTCCTTACAGTTCACCTCCCTCTTCCAGATGGATCATTGAGGTCTATTGGCCGACTATCCTCCGTTAGCCAAGGGCTTCCTTTTTCCCCTCAACCGAAGCACAAGCTGGAGCTCCAGATAAGCAACGAAAATGTGTCTTGTGCCCTGTCTCTTGTGCCCCTGTAAATCCCTCCTCTCATGGCAGGGAGCAGGGCAGGGCAAAGGATGGTCCCTCCCTGGGCGATGTCTCTGCTGAAATGCCTCTCTTCACCTGTAACCTGGAGGGGTGGTGCAGCTGGAAGAGGGAGGCTCCACGGGCATGGGGGAGGGCTTCCCACGAAGGGGGGCAGCGGGGCTCGGTTTCAGCTCCCGTGCGGTGGGGAAGGCAAAGCTGCTGGGGGCCGCGGCACCACTTACAGCAGGCGATGTCCAGCAGGTGACAGTGCACAGACGGCACCCACAGGTTGGAGGAGCCGGTGTCAAAGACCACTGTGAACTTCTGTGGTGGGGTCCCAATGCCAATCTCACCATAATACTGCGCCTGCAAGGGAGTCAGAGGATGGTGCCATGAACGAAAGCACCCAAAACAAAAAGAAGTGCCCAAATGTTAAAAAAAAAAAAAAAAGGCTCAGGAGAAGAAGCTGAGAGCAGAGAGGAAAAAACTCCTTTCAGCTTTGGAAGGGAGAGGATGAGTTGATTAGACACTCAGCATCAACCAAAAGCAGGGGTCAAGGGCAAAAATCTCTTAGGAACAACATAGTTGCTTCTTCCGTGGGCAGCAGTGAGGGCTGGCTCCTTGGGAGATGCTGCCTCCCCACTCCAGTGCTCTTGCTCAGCTCCCAGACTTGCTCCTCCAGGGAGGCTCTGAGTGACCTGCAAACCCTAATTACAGTGCATGGAAAAGAAATAAACTGGAGAGGAGAAGCAAGACAGGTTTTTGCTGGGGAGGAATTTGGGGGCAAGAAGATTGCAGATGAGAAAGAGGAAGGTTGCAGGCAGGAGCATCATCAGTGAAAGGGAAGAGGATAAAGAGAGGAGGAAGCCAGCCACACACCTGCATGTTCATTAAGCCACCCCAGAGACAGCTGGCTGCACCGTGAGTTTGCAGAAGAGGTGCAAACTGCAGCAGGTGAGAGTTTTGCCTGCTATGGGGAGGAAGCGCACGGAGGGTTTTTGTGCTGCCTGGCAGGCCAGTGCCCCCATACAGTGAGCAATCGAGCACAGACACTTCCCAGGAGCTGGAAAGGAGGGGAAAAGCTGTGGAGCTGGGTGTGCTGGGCACTTGGCTCCTGGGCAAAGTAGCTAGCGCACTGGTGTAGTGTCCAGCCGGAAGGGCAGCTTGCTGCAAACCTCCTCATGCTGCCAGCATGCAGCTCCTGGCACGACGTTTCTGGGGCTGCCACGGTTTGGGGCACTGCAACCTCCACAATGTAGACCTCTATCCGGAGGGGGATGGGTGAATCAGGGATGCATGGCAGGGCCCATTTCCCCCAGCCCTCCCAAAGGGCAGAGGCACCAGGGAAGGCTCGGCCTTTAGTGAGCAGCTGGCTGGGCTGTGGCCCTTGGGGGCCGGCTGTGAGCCAGAGGGGTCAGGCTTTGGCCTTTACAAAATCCCTGTGTACTCAATTAAAAGGGGAGAAAAAAAAAAGAAAACAGGATTATCAAAGCTACCTGCTTTGAGCTCACGTCCTGGGTGCTTAGCAGTTTCTAGAGGCTGCTCGCTGAGTAATTAATAATCCGCCACAATTAACCGTAATGGGACAGCAGCAGTTGCTTCCAGTGATTCTCTAATTCTTGCTGGAGCTTGAAAATTAACCCTGTACGTGGCAGGCCGGGCTACCTGGGCCCGCTCCAGCCCCCAAGGGGAGTGCGGGGATGAGTCAGGAGTAGCAAGCGGGGCAGGCAGTGGGAGAGGCTGTTCGAGGAGGGTGACCAAGCGCCCACGTTGCCCTCCTGTGCCCGTGCCCACACCGCTGTGCACGGCTCCACGGCATCATCGCCCCTCCGCGGCCAGCCGGGAGCAGGGGCATGGGGCGATTTGCAGAGGGAGGCGTCTGCAGCCACTTCCTCGGTCTGGAGGAGGCTGCAGTGATCCTGGGCAATGTTCAAGGGCTGCCGAGCCCAGCAGAGAAAACGGGTTGGGCGAGGGGAGTTGCAACAGCCGCGCTGCGCGAGCCGGTTGCGGCGCGGCACGTGATCGTGCGCGGCGGCGGTGGGGGCCCGGCCGGCCTGCGCCCACTTGTTGCAGCGGTGGCCCTCTCATTTCCCTTCTTTAACGATTCTTGGAGTTGCCCTACCGTGACCTAAAAATATCACCACCAGAAGACAAATTTCCATCTTGTCACCCCATGGTTACCATCAAGGTCAAACCCCTACCGAGGAATGGGCTACGTGAACCCGCTCGCACGCGGGCCGCCAAACAGTGTGCGGTGGCCTCCCCGCGCGTCTCGGAGGACGGCCGCCGAAACACCGGCCCCGCAGGGCTTGGGGCCCGCCGGGGCGGCGGGTGGAGCCGAGCCTCCCCCTCCGCCACCCGTGCACCCGGCCCCCGTGAAGACCGGCTTCGACCCGGCCGCACGGGCGAAAGCCGCCCCGGGCCGCGCGCCCGGCGCCCCGGCCTTCGGCACCGCGGGGCGGACGCTCGCAGGCCCTTCCCGGCCGAGCCCCGGCAGACGGCGCGCCGCCTCGCCGCCGAGGGGCTGGACGGCTGCCGAGGTTCTGCAGCCGGGGAGGGGGGAGGAGAAGGGGCTACTTACGTCCATGTAGTTTTTCAGGATCTCTGGCGTGGGCCCCGCCGCCTCGGCGAAGCCCAGCTTGTACTTCAGAAACTGGGTCATGGCGTTGAGGTCGGGGATGTCGCTGCCCACCTCGCTGAGCACCCGCCGCATGGAGGGGAACTTGGTCAGCGGGATCCTGCGGGAGAGGAGGTCGGGGCGGGGGGGGGAGCAGGGGGCACACGAAGGCGTTTTAGGCCAGCGGCTCCCGGCCGCTCCCTTCGCAGCGCCCCGCGCGGCGGGCAGGGCGGCCCGCCGGGGCGCTCCCGCGCGGCACCGGGGCCCGCGGCATCGCGCCCGCGCCGCGCCGCTGGCCCCCCTCACCTGATGAGCCCGCCGGCGGCGGCGGCAGCGGGCCCCGCCACGCAGAGCAGCAGCAGCGGCGGCAGCAGGAGGCCGCGGGGCCCCATGGCGCGGCGATGCGGCGACGCGGGGATGCGGGGACGCGGGGCAGGCCGGGGCTCCCGCTGCTGCAGCCGGCGACGCCGCGACGCCCAGCCCTCGCCGCCGCCCCCGGGGTTTTTGAAGGAAGGGCTGAGCCGCGGGCCCCCTATCCAGAGATTTTCAGGTCAGCTGACGGTCTAAAATTGCAACTCGGCGTCATGTGATCGGCGGGGCCGGGCGGGGAGGCGCACGGGAAACCCTTAACCCTGCGCGGGCGCCGGCGCGGGGCTCCCGCCTCCCCGCGCGGCCTCCGCCGCCGGCCCCAGCCCGTGACTCAGCCACCAGAAAAAGAGGAATAAACACAATTAAAAAAATCACGAGGGTGCTTTGCACACCGCGCTTTTTGTTTCCCCCCCCGCCCCCGCCTTCCTCTCCTTTCCAGGATTTCTGGCTTTTCTCTGCAGCTGCCTGCCGGGGCGGGGGGGCACAGAGGGACGGTGGACAGCAGCCCTGCAAAACCCCGCAAGGCAGCCCCCCCCAGTCCCCCCCAGCCCCGCTCTGCTTTGCAAAGGCATTCCCGAAGAAAAGCTGCCTGCTGCTCGCCTGGAAGCAGGCGCCGGAGACCATGCAATTGGGCAAAATGGTTTATTAGCACAGCCAGCGATGTGGGCGAGGAGGCAGCATCACCTGAACACCCTCCTTCCCCCCACCCCCCCGTGCCTTCCCCAGCTCTTTCAGTGGAAACCGTTTTGCAGGGTTGATTTTGGTCCCGGAGCACTGTTCGGAAGGGCTCGGGGGCTGCAAAGGCAGATTTGGCCCCCAAGAAATGCTGCCGGTACCTCGATGAGAGATTAGAGCTAATCTCTGGCCCCCATTGCCCTGCGCCAAAATCCACAGCTGAGCTCTTGCAAAGCCCATGAGACAAGCTGAAAAAATCGAGAGGTCTGCAATGGCTTTTCCTCACTTTCGCTGTCCGGAGCTGGCCACCTTGCCAGGCTTTTCTCTTCCACCCTGAGGGTTAGAAACATCTGATTTCTTTTCTTGCTTGGCTGCAGAATCTGGGCACAGGAAAAAAGTGACCCCCACCACGAGATGGGCACTGCTGGGCTGGGAACTCCTGGCTTTTCAGCAGATGGTCTGACCCTCTCCACATCCGAGTGCCTGCTGGGAGGCGCAGGATGAGGGATATCTCCGCATTCGGCCTCCTCCTCACCGCTCCTCCCAGTTCCTCCCTGTCCTTGGCCTCCTCCTGCATCCCGTTGGACTCTTCTCTTTCATGCGACACCAACACGTGGGAGGCCTCATCCGGCTTTGGTGACCACATGCTCCTTGCTGGCGCAGGTCAGAGCTGGCCTTTTGCGCTGTACAAGGAGCCAGCACCCCCCAATCCTGTGTGTGCTGAGCTCTGTCAGAGGGAATCCCAGCCCCGACCGTGTCTTCCTTTTGCCACATGGAGCTGCTCCATGTTGCCCTGTTCCTCAGGGCAAACTGGGCTGGCAACTGCACTTCTTTGGAAAGGACGGGATTGTGCAGCCAGGTTTCAAAACACCCCAAAGCTCCTCATAAGACACAAGAGAAATTGCTCTGTGGTGGTGGTTGTGCCACCAGATGCAGATGGTGGTGGTCCCCATTTAGGTCAGCTGAGCAACAGCTTGGGGCTTTCTTGATTTGAGCTAGTGGGGAAGAAATCCTGGTCACCTCAGCTCAGCAGGGGCTTCCCCTCCTCTGCCCCAGCTGCTTGGCACATCCCTGGGGTCTCCAGCCTCCAGCAGATCGGCTATAAACCAAGCAGGTCCTTGGTGCCACGTAAATGAAAATGCCTTCTCCATGCGTGTAGCTTCAAAAAGGAGCAATTCCTTGCGAAACCTGCTTTGCAGATGTGAAGGCGCTTCCCAGAGGACCTTCCCGATGCCAAGCCTGGGGCAGCACGGCAGAGCGCGTTTAACCCCTTTAGCTCTCCCTAGCAGCCCGGATGGGTCTCAAGAGGTGCAAAAGCCTCCTCCCTCCTCTTTGAAGTGGCAAGAAAGAAGCTGATGAAACCAATGAAACTCCCCAGTGGGGCTGCTCACGCCTCCACCTCGAGCATCTGGGGCTGTGGCAGCAAAGTCCCAGGCAGGGCTGGGCGCAGGTCCAGCCTGTGCACTGGCCCTGGTGCAGGCGGCATTTCTAGTCTGGCTGGTGGGTCACAGTGTCCCACAGTTACAGAGCAGACCCCACGTGCAAAGCCGTTGGCCTGAGGTCCAGCTGCAGCCCAGCTCCTCAGGCAGGTAAATGCAGGGCTGAAGGAGAAAGTGGGTGCCAGGGCCTCAGGTGCTGGCAAAGGTCCCCGCGCAGCTATCACCAGCCACCCGTCCACCCTAACACTTCTACAGTGCACAGAGCAAAGAGAAGTCTTGGACTTCCTGGGAAGCCAAAGAGACCCATAGCCACGTTTGGCTGGAGGGTCCCAGGGGCAGCCAGAGCCTCTTCAAGCAGGCCGAGGTAAAGACAACAGTACAGACCAGATCTGTGGATCATTTTTTCATTCGCAGGGGATCTAAAGGCAAGTTTTGCTATTAGGAAAGCAATGAGCCTTTGCTTGGGCTTCCTGCTAGCAGTGTGGTGGGCTTCCACACAGAACCTGTCCTTGATATTGCACTATGCTATAGGGTCACTCCTTACTTGCCTTCTCTATTTGCATTTGGGTAGGTGAAACACATTTCCGTTGCACGAGTGCCACCAGACACATCCTAACTGCTGGCTGAGGGTAATGTTGCTGCTGATGAAGCAATGGCAAAAGGGAGGATTTATCCTTTCCTACTTTTGAGGAACTATGCAGTTTAGTGGAAAAAGGAGGCTTTTGCTGGAAAATGTTAGGGTGCTGACTCTCGCTGTGGTGCTTGCAGCCTGAGAAAGGGTGCTGCCAGCCTCTCGCAGCGCAGTCACTGCTGTCCCCGTCCCATGGCTGGGGTTTAGATGCCTGTGCCAAGGCCAGCTTGGCTTTGGGCTCCCTGAACATATATGCAGGCTGTTGGTCCTGCCATAAAGGCCTTTGCCTTGAAATGAGCAGCAAGTAGGCATAGATTTCTTTAGCCTGGGACCTTGCGAGCTGCGTGGCGTTATCTTCAAGTGATAGATGGGCTCTGCTGGACATGGCGCCAGGGCGCTGGAAATTTTGGATATTTTTTTCCCTGTCGAATGTGTGGGATTTAGGATGCTGCCGAGGTAAGTGGGTGGCGACGGTGCCGGGTGGCCAGTCTTTCCTTGCTCACATTCCTGGTGCAGCGGATTAGCGGCTCTCCTTGCTACAGCTGTCCGACAGCCCGCAGGGATTAGAGGGGTGGGTAAAAATGATCTGGTCAAAAGTGGGCGCTATGCGAATTTTAGGTTTTAATCGGTGTAAAATGCCCCCGGCAGAGGCTGCGAGGAGCTGTGAATCACCCCTGCTGACCCTCTCCCGAAACGCGGGCTGCGCTTCCAGCGACGCCTTGACCGTTGGCTCTCAGAGCAGCCGAGAGGTGCCCTCGGGCGCCTCTTGGCTCTCCCCAAAACCACCGATTTTGAAAACAGAGCCGGGCACTTCTCAAGTGCTGCTTTCTGGCGTCCCTGGGCGTTTCGGTTTGGTCGCCGGCAGCAGCGGCTGCACAGTTCAGATAATGCACCCGGCTGCCGCGGCTCTTCCCACCGGCACGGGCGTGCCCTAGGCGGGTGCTGACGCACCCCGGCGGGTTTGGGAAGCGGTTTCGCAGGCTGCGCTTCGCTGCCGGGGTTTGTTCCCAGGCAGCGGGCGAATGGCTCGGGCAGCGGGGCTGCGCCGGCGGCGGGAGCCCTCTCCCGTCCCCTCGCCCGCCAGGCGAACGCGGCAGCATGCTGCTCGTGTCCGGCGGCGCGGCACCCGCCGTGCTTTCTTCGACAGTCGGGTTTTCCGGGCGCAGGCACGTCTCCGTGGGATTTCGTGAAATGAATGCCGCTGTGGCGGGCTGGCGATAAAGGGATAAAATGCGCCGCTTCCTCCGCGCTTCCCGTCCGGCTGGAGAGGTCTAGCTCTCCCGAGCGCGTGACGGCGCTCCCCAAATATTGACTTTGCTCCCGGGCTGGCTGTGGGGCCGAGCGCGCCGTCGTGCCGGGGCTGCTGCAAGGCCGCAGCGGTCCGGCAGTCGGCAGAGGCGGCGGAGCGGAGGTGGGCTGCGGCGAGCCTCCTCGCGGGCCGCCGTGGGGGAGCTCGGAGCTGCTGCAAAGCAGGAGGTTGTTTTATTGCAGTGGTAGTAATGCCCAAAGTGCAAGAGCCCCGTTTGCCCCCCCACGCTGATTTCCACCCACCAAGCGAAGGCATCGGGGATTTTGCAGCCCCGTAGCAGAGCTCAGAAGGAAAAAAATGTTCCCAGGCCTCGGCCAAGCCGAGCCGACACGCCGGCAAAGTGGGCGGCGAGCAAGACGCAGCAGGTCTGGGTGCTGCCGGTGCGCGTGGGAGGCCTGTGAGCAAACACAGAGCAGAGAGCGGCCATGCTTCGAGGTGCAGAATATTTAAAAACACGGTGACTCTGAGACAGGTCTGATGCCGCTGCGAAGTTCATAGATGCGGCTAATTAACAGAGGCGGATTCACCAGCTCCAGCTTCAGCGCTTTGGCGGTAACTTTTTCCCAGCGCAGTGCCAGGACCTCACCCACTCCCACCACCGTTTCCTTCACTGGTGGAAAATTCACATGAAAATTCACGTATTTGAGTGGCGCTTTCATGTCCCAAACTGCCCTGGGGCTCCTGTATCGCATCCCTGCAGTCTGTGATGGGGAGAAAAGCCTCAAAGGGCTGCAGGAGGTGGGGAAAAAGCAAGAGAGATGCTCGAGCCCTCCTTTTAGCCCCCTGATTTTTCAGTGGCGGTAGCGCACAGATTTAACCCTGCTGCTCTCTCCGGGACACCCCTGCGAGGCAAACCCCAAGGTCAAGGTCTGGCCTTTGCAGCCTCGCTGCTTTGGCCAAAAGGAAACGCCGGACCAGGGCTGGGAGCGCTGCGCTGGGCGTGGGGGAGTGCCTCATCCGGGCTCAAGCCACGCTAACCTGCCCCGGTTTATAGCCACTTCTTGCAGTCAACTTTATTGCCCTGGCTCCGATATTCACTGGGTTGCTGCTGCGCTTAGTGGCCTGGAGGGGCCTGGGGCTGCGGCCAGCGTAGCCGCAGGGCGCAGGCCCTTTGCTGCTGAGCCGGCGCCTTCGACTGGGGCGAGGCTGGTGCCGAGGCGGCTGCTGGGGAGGCAGCGGCGGCTGGGCCATATCCGACCCCTATCTGGCTCTGGAGAGCTCCTCTGCTGTGGGTGCCACCGGGCTGGAGCTGCTGGGGAGAGGGACCTGGCCAGGAGCCCGTATAAACATCTTTGCTGCCAGCGAGGGCTGCAGTGACCTTGGGGAGATACTAAGTATAGTTGCAAAAGCCCAAGGCTGGTTATTCCTGGGGTGGCTTTTGCCCTGCTGAGCCGCATCGCGCTGGGGGGGCGAGGGTGGCTGGCCCGGTGCTGGATGTGGCCTTGCCACCTCCAGCCGCCCTGCCCAGCTGCAGCCCAAATCCCTCCCCCGCCTCCCGAGCTCCACGGCACCCGGATCCCCTCCACTCGCCCTCCGCCCCCGCACGTGCCCGGCCCCACACTGCCCTCTGGGCACCTCCTGGCCAGCCCCGGTGCTGTCTGGGGCAGGCAGCTCGGGGTGTCTGACACACTGCAGGTGTTTTGCAGCACCCCGAAATTGCCGGGGCCATGTGTACTGACAACAACAAGTCTGTCACCTTGCCAGGGCCTGGGCACGTGATGGCTGCCTGACGGGAAGGGGACAGGGGTGGCACTGATTGCATCCGCTCATTTCCTCCCACGCCAGGATGTGATGGGGAGCACCAGGGCCAAGTTCCCGTGCCCGCGCTGCCCCTGGCACAAGGGGCGGCTTCGCAGTGGCACGTGACGGCACTGTGGGTGCATCGCGGGCCATCGTCCCGGGGTGCAGCTGTGCCCATACTCCCCATCGGGTGTAAAACATGTGCTTGCAGCTTGATGAAGGTCTGGAGGTCCCTCCAAGGGGATTTCATGCTCACGTCACCCTGCCTCTTGCTGCACGAGGGCACTTTGCTTCCCGGCAAGCTGCAGGGGACAGGCTCCCTGCGGCCAGGAAGAACGTGAGTTTGGGGTACGAGTTTCCCCTGGGGTGAAGGAGGGGAGCAGCTGCTGCCACCTGGGCCCTTACAGCTGTGGCACAGCTGGACCACATCTGTAGAGAGGGCTTGCCCAGGACATTGGGCTTTGGTCTAATCTCTTCTGCCCGGCGGTGTGAGAAATGGCACTGTCGAGTGTCAGGTGTCATGGGGCCAGGGAAGTGACTCCGATTGCCCAAGCAGCACCCGCGCTGGCCTGGTGCTGAGTCACGCACATAGCAAACACGGTGGCGCTTGCAGAATCGAAACCCACAGCTCTTCGCCTTCCAGCTGCGTTTGCAGCCCAGTGCCTCTGTGAAGGGGGATCTCTCTGTGTTTCTGCCTCCGTGGTGCTGAAGTGAGCACTCAAGGCACTCAGCTGGGTTTCAGTCACCCTTTAGGAAAATATGTGTGTGTGCTGTGAAAGCAGACAGCATCCCAGGACACCCAGAGAGGGGAAAAAATGCAATCCTGGGCCAATCTCTCTTTTTCTCCTGCTTCCAGCTGCAACAAGATAGAGACATGTAGATGTGTAATGCACAGACTCCAGGTGAACCCACATATTAATTTGCCCATATATCTGTAATTATATCTCTTTTCCTAAGCACAGGCCTTGCTGTGTGTTGTAGCCAGGATTTTCCCATGTGGATACCTGGAATTAAGATCTCAAGACCACGCTGAGGCACCTTGGCAAGAACAATCTTGTTTTCTACAGGCTTTTCCTCAGTAATCTATGAACTTCTGAGTATCTGAGGGCTTTTCAAAAGAAGCAGCTATCATCTACAGGGCTCTGGGCAGCACCGATGTGAAGTGAGGTGGGGTTGCCTGACTTGAAGAGATCTCTGCCGAGATCTGAGGAAGAAGCAGCCGCCCTGCAGGGAAGGAGCCATAGGAAACTACAGAGACTCCCAGAGGACCAGTTGGGCAAGGTGCAAATCTCATTAAAATAAAAGGTGGAAGACATTATTAACATCTTTCAGCTTTTCTGGGTGTTCACGCTGGCAGGGTTTCAGCCTGCTTGGGTTGAGTCATGGGATGAGGCATCCTCAAGCCCCCGTGCAGGTGAGCCTTGCGCAGCATTGCTCAACTGCCCTGTTGCACACGAGGGCCCCCCTTGCCTCAGGTTTTCTTTCTTTTTGATGGCATTCACTTGTGTTTTTTTGAAGTTGCAACCTGGTGCAAAGATGTCTATTGTTAGTGCTGAGGTTCAGGGCAGCTGCCCCTTCTCCTCGGCACTAGGAGGTGTTTTCCATCTGGCCCCATGGAGACACAGGGATTGGGGCTATGGAGCAGCAAAGGGGGATTAAGGACACACTGCTGGGCAAAGGTCTTCTGCAAATGCCTCAGAGTAGCAGGAACAGCACCACATTGATGTGGCTCTGATCCCCAGGAGTGGGTCACGCATGCCCCAGCACAAGGCCTGCTTGTTCTGTGCCACCATGAGGGATTGGCTCAGCCCTACAGTGGACAGGCAGTCCAGACAGGATGGGGTTATGCTCATGCATATGGGCATGTGTGTTTGGGATGGGGAAGAGACCTGGCCTTTTCCTGAGCAAGCAGAGTGTGGATGTCTCCCGTGTTCTCCCCTTGCTTTGGGATATCACCATATCTGTGCGTGGTGCCACGGCAGGGAGATCCTTGAGGCCCAGCAGCTTTGGCCTGGCCTGGCTGGGTGGGCCTGGTGGGGTGATGCTGGGTGCCTGCAGGTCCTCCTTGGTGTTATGGGTGTGAGACTCTCTGAAAGAGCAGCTTCAAAACCCTCCAGCCAGGCCCCAACCCGCAGCAGGCCCCAGCCCACGGCTCCTCCAGGGAAGAGAGATGGAGTGCAGCCAGCCAGGGTGAGAAGCGTGCTGGCTTCTGGGACAAGCAGCTGCTGCTAAACCGAGGGTGATACCACCTGGAGAGCAGCACAAATACTGGTCGCCATGCACCTGGCAGGCGCAAAAACACACACTGGAGAGCAAGGGCCATAACTATATTTGGGAGTCCAGAGCCCCCATCAGAGCTCAAAGATGGAGCAAACCTCTCCTCAGTGGGAACCTCCTAAAGGAGAGATGTTAAAATGCCTTTGAAAGCAAAGACCCCAGCAATGTCCCAAACATTAAATGGAGTGAATTTATTGCAGATGCATTTAAGACAAGAACAAAGAGGTTCTTCACAGTGCAGGCAGTTAAGCTGCAGAAATCCTTGCTGAGGAAGTTCACCAAAGTTGAAGGGCAGAAAGGAATGGGGTGAAACATGGGGCAGGAAGCAAGGATGGGATCAGAGCACCTGCAAGGGTAGATCCTGACAGGCGGCTGGGGAAAATGAGGGCAACTTCAGTGGTACTCAGAGAGCAGCCAAGGTCAGGGAAAGTCCTGACCAGGGACCAGCCCTTCCTGCCAGCATGGTAAGGAGACATTGCAGCAAGTGCAGATGTGGGCCAAGAGTCCTTTGCTGAGACAAGCCTGAAGCAGAAGTGCTTGGTGCTGCAGCCCTCGCATGAAGCAATCCCCGAAAGCCTGATGCTTCCTTCCCTTTTTCTGTTTTGGGCATGCTTTAAGCACATTTTGCCTTGTCATCCTTCTTGTGCTGACAGCGCTGGATGATGGGTGAGTGCCTGCATTGCCCCTTCCTCAGCAGCCCATGTGGTGCAATCGCTCATGTGCACCAGCTTCACCCTGCACAAAATTAGCTTTTCTGAAGTGGGGTGAGGGCTCTCCTACTGCATGTGCCCATCCGTGCTGGCCTTGACTCAGCTAATCCTCTCTCACTGGAGTCATTGCCTGGGTCAGCGTTAAATTTAGCACGTGCCGACTGTGGGAATAGTGATTACCTCACTTGCTGCTGCTCTGCGGTGACAGATTTGTTGCGCCTGGTGAAGGGGGGCTGCAGGATGTGCAAGCGGGGTATCTGACCCCTGCAAAACTGGGATGCACACCTGTACCTGCATAGCAGCACGTTTGGAGGATCCTCTAATTAATGTTTGCTCAGCGATTGAAGATGACAAGTGTTTGGCATTATTAGTGCACAATTAGTGGTTGATGCTGTTAATGGTGCTGTTGCTTGGATGGGAGCCAACACGGATGTAGCGAAGGAAGCGTGGGCTGGGGAGTAAATTCTACTAAATTAAGGATTCTGGAGTCTTCTGCAGTTCGGTGCTTGATATCGATGTCCCTTGTGCTGCAGGGAGCTAATTTGAAGCCCACTGAAGGTTTCCCATGATTTCAGCAGCACAAAGCCAAGCCTAACTTGCTCGATGTGATGTCTGCCTGTGTGTGTGTGGATATGGTGTGGACAGTTGAACCTAAGGTCTGTAAAGATACAGCAAGTTATTTCTTCCCACTTTTCTGTATCATTGAACACAAATGTGAGGGACAAGAACTCTCAACACCAGCAAATCATACATATATTTTTCTTTATTGGAAGAAAAAGCATCGGTGAGAGTGACACCTGTAAATCCATTTTAAAAATTGCTTTCTGATCCTACTGATGTATAAAAACACTGTCACCTTCATCCCCTTTCCCCAACACATTCAGTAGCTGGGGCTAGCAGTTTCCTGGGTTTATGTTCCCATGCTAGTTGTAAGCAGGTGGGCAGGTGGGTCCTGTCGCGCACGTATATCACGCGTCACCTTTAGCCAGGCGGAGACCTTTTTCCTGTCCAGAGAGGCTAGTTAGTACTTTTTAAATTACCAGCTCTAGCCAACCCCCCCTGCATCCATGTCCCCATTCAGTCTTCCCATTCTTATCTTTGCTAATAACTTTTTGGATCTGCTGGGTTCTCCTGGGAGAAAAACTAGGGCCAATATTTAAATAAGAATAAAACATGATAGGCAAATCGGTTTGGCACAGATGGGGTAAAACAGCCATGGCTGTGGCACAGAGAGGGCGTGGGCAGCCCATGAGCCACTAGCATGTTTGAGAGCAGGATGATTAGATAATAAAAAATAAAATAAAATAAAATAAAAAGTGTCCCAAGAGATAATAAGATAATTTTGCACCTATGAGGCTGTGAAGGTGATCTCAGAGATTCACTGAGATAACACTGGATAACACTGGAGCAGGTAGGATTTACTGGGCCAGTCAGTGATATCAGTACTGCCAGTCATTATAGCCAACCAGCTATTTTTCAACTGAATGTTTTTTCATGCTGCGATTTCAGTTTCATGAAATCTGCTGAGTTTCAACCAAATGCAATAAAAAATTTCAGAGATCTCTATTTCTCTGAGGTCTACCAGAAAATTTGCATTTCACAATTTTGCAAAAAAGCTGTAAAATATCATGCTGGTAGTGAACTTCTAGTGTCATCAGGACTGGGAAGCCAGCAACCATTTTAGCAAGGCAGACCTGCACTGGGGGACACCAGGGGAGCCCCCCAGGAGGCTTATTTTCAGCAGGCTCTTAGAAGGCACACTCATTTTTCTTGCTTGCTCCCCTGTAAGAAGAGGCCCTGGGTTGGTGACTTCTGTCCCCTGCAGCTCTGGGGCTGTGGTGATGGCTGGGCTGCAGCAGCAGTGCAGCATACTGTCCCCTGGTGGCTACTGCTCACATCCGTGGAAAGGACTAGGACCTGCGTATGCTTCCTCATGATTCAGCACCTCTCAGGACTGGCCTGAAAACATGCAGGTAGGGAAGAGCATTGCCTTTGAAAACAGGATGCCCCAGGAGCTGAGTGTTTTACAGACCTGGGTCTCCTAAGGGTGTTGTACCTGTGACCCCAAGAGAAGGTGATCCATTCTGTAGTCTCTTGTTTGTGGGGGTTTTTTTGATTGAGATTGAGGTTTCTTTTCTCAGTGCTGTCATCCATGTTCACAAAATTTTCTAGGACTCTCATACCTTCAAGGTCACACTGCCTCTGCCAGGTTTGGTTGGAGCTGGGCAGAACTCTGCTTTGTGATTAGCAGAGAGCTGCTAGAAGGACTCAGTCACACACCAGCCTTACTTCCTGAGGAAACCAAGCTGAGGAGCATGTTCAGCTGAGGCAGGGTATCAAAGGCTCATGCTGGCCAGAGTGCCAGAGAGTAAATCTAGGAGACTGTGTCTGAGATAGCTTCCTTGCTTCTGTTTGCAGAACAGAAAAGCTCCCAGGATCTACAGGGCAGGAAGGTGGCAGGCCTTGGTGCCACAACAAAGGTATCCTTCCCTCCTGGAGGATTTGCATTTTTGTTGGCTTCATCCCAGGATCACATGGACCTTGTCTCAGGATCAGAAATGAACATAAAGCCTTGTTTGGTAGCTGGCACTCTCATGCAATGCTCTCTTCCCCTTTCCCTGAGGTTTGCTTGCTGCAGGACATTTTTCCCTTCCTGCCAGAAGTTTTGCCTTGAAATGACCCAATCCCATACGCTGCTGAGAGGGAGGACTGACCCTTGGTGCCTAGCCCGTCAGCACTGTGAGGGGACCCAGGCAGAGGGTACACCCACTTCTTGAGCCCCCTGGATGTTGTGAAGGCCATCATCAAAGAAGATGTGGGGCTGGATCTGGGTGAGGATAGGGCCCTTGGGAGCCCCGTCCATGAAGAAGGCTTCGTCAATGGCCAACCCCCATTCCCGAAGTGTCTTAATGGCTCGGATGCCCATGTCCCGGCCACTACGGGCTGTCACCAGATAGGTGCGGATGGGGGATTTCTCTTGGCCAAACTTCTTTCGCATCTTCCCAAGGTGCATGGCAAAAGCCTTCAGAGGACCCTGGAATTACACAAAGAAGTGGGAGTGGGTAGGAAGAAGTGGCTGCTCTGCATAAGAGTAGACAGACTGCATGCAAGCTTTCCCACTGCAGGGTTTTTCAGGCCTTTACAGAGCACAGACCTGCAGGGCATGGATTTGGACAGTGCTGGGGTTGGCACTGTGTGTTCGTACACTGGCCTTGGCTCAAACACTGGGGTGGTCAGAAGACAGCGGAGTACTGTGGTGCAAATGCTAATCCTGGAGGGACCAGGAAAATACATCCCAGCTAGCAACACCCCTGCTGTGGAAACCTGCAGTGACTTGGATGGTGAAAAGTCCCAAAGGTGGTAGTAATGTGGTTGACCAAGGCTGACCTGCCTGCAGCTATTTGAGACACAAAGCTTATTTACAGGAGACATCTCCAGTGCAATGCTGGATCAGGCTAACATCGATGGCTGAGGTGTGGTTCATGAAAATGGAAACCGTAAGGATTTGTGCTTTTTCTGCTGTAAGGGGCTCATGGCAAAGCCCTGGCAGGAGAGAAATATTTGCAGCCTGGTGAAAATTGTCCATGCAGAAAGGGCAGCCAGCTCACCTCTCCCATGGGCACAGCCTCCATGGCCCTCTCGTACTGCACAGCTCCCTCCAGCCCCTTCTCCCGAAAGACCTGGTCTGTCTCATCTGAGAAGAGCACGGCATCTCCATCGAACACCACACGCAGCTGGGTGCTGGGGGTCTGTATGTCTTGCTGGAAGACAAGTGCTGCAGAAACTCCTATGAGACACAGTATGGGTTGGCGAGGGGAGGTTCAGGTAGGACACCTCATCCAAGGAACAGCTTGTGTGTGAGCAGGCTCCTCCCTGGACCTACGCCATGGCCCTGTCCGACACCACAAATGTCTTTGGAAAAGCCATTTGGTGGGGTGGGGCTCTTCAAACCGGGCTGGTTTCTGTGGGGGTCAGCCCAGCCTTTCTGGGGCTACATTATCTGGGGATCAAGGAAGCAGCTGCTAGCAAAAGGCTGTCTGGAGAGACATTGGGGGCTACTAGGAGATCCTAGGTAGCTGCATATACAGCAGGCACAGACCATCCTCATCTTGGTGTACACTCATTCTGCCAAGCACAGGTTTAACACGCAGATTTACCACATCATGCTGTGAGTAATAGGGACTGGCACCTCCACCAGATTGGTATAATTGGCTTAATTACGGCTGCCTTCCTCCAAGCTGCTCCCTATCTCGTTTGCAGAATGAGGACCTAAGATAAGACACTTGTTAGAGCAATGATATTCTCCAGGGAGATTTTAGGAATTTGCTTTGTAACTAAAGAACACCTTACCTTTTCTCCCCCCCTCTCCAAAAAAAAAAAGGTCAAGCTATAGCTGATGTATTACTAACTTAAAAGAAGCTTGGCCAGCTGCTGTGCTCAATACCCAAGCAAATCGGTCACATTAATGAGATTAGCCCCATTAGAGCTGTTGGGGAGACCACACCCCCTCCAACTCAGGTCAAGCACGTCCTTAAAATGGTCCTCATTATTAAGTACATGGTTAATTTTTGTTTTGCTATGAAAGCAAACTTCTATAGTATCCTTATTAAATCCCAGGAATGTTAAGTGCTCCCTCTCATTCATCCAGGGAGCAGCCACGGGCCCTGAGACTGGGCTTTATGTCTCTGCTCTGGAAAAGTGTGGTCCATCTGCAGGGTCAGGTCTGGGGCCATGGGGTCATAGGACATGGGCATGGCATGGTGCAAGAACACCCTATTGTGGGGCCAAAGGACTGTGCAGAACAGAGGGGAGAAGGCACCTCTGCGGAGGGCGTTGCAAACATCCGTCCTGTCGGCTGAGAGGAAGAGCTTCACCTGGTGGGATTTCAGGTACTGTGTGGAGTCCTCATCGCTGACAAAGCAGAACTTGGAGATCTCCAAACCTTCAGGTTGCGGGGGGTGACGAGTAAAATCTATTACAGGATGCTGTCCTCTGCCTTGTGCCTCCCTATTCCCTCCCTGCCCTGATCCTAGATGCACACAGCAGCACCAAAGCTGGGATATGTCCTCTTCCCCCAAAAGGAGGTGACAGCCCTGTCCCTTGGCCACGATGAGTGCTGGGTCATGGTAGGGGCTGCCCGAAATGGCAGAAATCATTAGTGTCTAGCAATCTTCCCCAGGGCCAGGCAGGGAACTTGCTGCTGATCTTGCAGCTTCTTGCCCCATTGCTCCTATAGGAGCCTTTCCGAAAGTCATGCTGGGATTTTTCTACAGCCCTGGTTTCTTCAGTGGCTGCCAGAGGCGACACAAAATGCTGCCAGACCCCACCAGTGTACAGAGTTATACAACAAACAAGACAGAAGGGAGAGTCAGACTCCCCTGTGGCCCTTGCAGTGTGCTCTGACACCTTGGGAAAGTTGCTTGGAGCTGGCAGGATTTTGACTTCTGCTGCCAAAAAAAACCCTTCCCCTTAAAATATCACCCCTCCCTGGTGGCTGAGTGGCTCCTGGCCCTGGATTCTGCACTGCTTCTGATGCCTCCCTTTCTTGCCTTATCTGCTTCACAGAGCCCCGAAGGAGAGACAGGTGCACGGCAGCACCAGGTCCCCATACCATAGTGCTTGGCACTGTTGATGATGCGCGTGCTGCTCTCGGGACTGTTGTTGGAGAGCACGATGACGTCAAAGAGGTCCCGCTCTGTTGGATTGCTCGCCAGAAGCTGCTTGTTCACATGCTGCACTGCCTGTGAGAAGCCGACAGACACCAAATGATTCCAGCGGTCGCTCAGACTGGCTAAGCGCTGGTGATGACTTTGCCAGGGCTCAGATTTGTGATTGAGCAGTTGGTGAATAGGGCTGGAGGCCAGGCACAGTGAGGACATTGCTCCACAGCTGTCATTATACAGCGTTGAGCATGCTACAGGGAGCCAGGCAGTGTGAGCATCCTGCAAAAACCAGACCCAGGAGGAGAGGGAGCAGGATGATGCTGCCAGAGCCTCCAGTAGGGCCAGGACATGCATATCCACACCCCAGGATGGGAATAATGAGGCTGAAAGCCAGGAGTGGCTCTGTGGTCAGCACGGAGCTGAGAGCAAGGATGGAAATGGGCTTTCAGTCTGTGCTCCAAGCAGGGTGTTGATGGGGCAGTCCTCCTTGCTAGAGGGGAAGGTTGGAAAGCTCAGAAAAGCCAGCAGACTGGTTCTGCATGCAGCCCCAGCCAGGCTGGGAGCTCACCTGGATGAAGGCAAAGGCCGTACCCGGTGGCAGAGGCTTGTTCTGGTTGGCCTGCTGGTGCCTCACGTACTCATCCTTGCCCTTGGCCAGGAAGAGTGCATGCTCTTCCTCGAGGTTGAAGATGGCCCTGGTTGTCACTGCGATGACCAGCGCCTCACTGGGGTCTTTCTGTGTAGCCAGGAGGAAAGAGTGGTCAGGAGGGGAAGGTGGCTGGGGGCTCTGGGGTGGGCACTGGAGGTGTCACATGTGCCCTTTCATTTCTGGCTCTGCTGATGCCTGCGAGGGCCTACAGGGGACATGTGCCAGGACTGACGTTTGGGCCACCGAGACCAGGGCAGACGGCTGTGACAGCCCAACCTGTCGGGTAAGCGTGCCGAGAATGGCTCATGCGGAGGGGATTGCTCCATCGTTTGGGCAGGTCTGGGCACGGCATGGCCTCTATCACCTCCCTGTGCTGAGCTGCGCATGGCTGAGCTGCTCTGCATGCTGTGCTTACCAGCAGTTTTAAAGCCTCAGTTCTGCAGCGTCTTCTCATTTGGAAATCATGGATCTCTCTGGGACCTAGAGCTAGCCCAAGGCCCTCCAACAGGCTGCTTTGGCCGCAGCCTCTGCATTTGAGGGCTCCAAATGCCTGGACACGAGCAACTCGGGCCACTGCAATGTCACATTGCAGTTGTTATCACCAAGGGTGACGTTGCAAAACATGCTGAGGTTAAGGTTGGGAAACACCAAATCTGCTTTTAGTGACAAACTGACCTGTTTCACGTCTGTGTTCAGGACCGTGCTTTCAGGCTCTGCCATCTTCCCCGCTCAGCTTCCACCAACAGCAAGTCTCTGATTAGTGCAGATACATTACAACAAACACATCCAATCCAGAGAGGAAAAATAGGGGGATAAAAGGGTAGAGGAGGAAGAGGATTACACCTCCTTCCCACTAGTGGGACCGCCAAAAAAGTGAGCCTGTTTTTGCTGGCAATAGCTCTGCTGTGAGAAATGTTGGCCTCATAGGTCCAACTGAATATGATGGAAAACTAGTTTTCAACCAAAGATCACTCCCCCTCCACACACACACTTTTCTGTGGGAACTGTTGAAAGAAGTTGAAGAGCTTTTTTTCCAGTAAAACAAGTCCCTTTAGAGACCCTCTTTAATTAGGGCTTGGAGACTCAATGGTTGCAGGTAGGAGCTATGGTCAAAATGGGTCAGATTTCAAAGGCAGGCTTTTAGCTGTGCCCTTAGTGCTATTCTTGCCACTTTTTTTGTTTGTTTACATGACAAAGTTGTATGTGCAAATAAGCAAGTTTGCTGTGTAAGCAACGCACTTGCAGCTGCAGAAGTGGCCAAAACCTGCACTGGCCATTTGAGGCTGGAAACCTGAGTGGTGCTGAGCATCGCTCCGTGCGTGTCCCTGCAGGGAAGGGGTTTCTTCCCACAGGGCAGGGACGGCTGCCAGCCAGGACTGACGGCCACCAGGCATTGCTTGCGGAGCAAGGAAAAGTTTTCCTTTTAAAATGAGCAGCAGGGAGCAAATCGCTCTGCTGAAAGCAAAAATGAGATGAAAGAAAGGGGAGGGAGTCGAGTCTCCCTTCCTGGCAATGCGTTTAATTTCTGCTCCGTTCTTTTAAGTGCTGGAAACCCAGTCTGATTTCTCCTTTCTGTAACTGCAATATTGGTACAGACACCTCATATACACAGATAAATACATGTATATACCCCCTGCACACACACACATCTCTGGTGCATATACCACATACAAAAAAACACATACGTATGGCTGCATACACACAGATACAGACAGATGGACAGACACACACAGAGATGTGTGTGCAGTGCCAAGCACACAGAAAAGCATCTGAGGAGGATGCCTGCTGAGCTGGGTCTCTGCTGCAAGCAGCCAAAGCGACAGCTGATCTCCCAGGCCTGCACTGGAGCACCTACCTTATCCTATTACTTACCTCCAGCCAGGAAATGATCAAGAATTTGTTAAGAGTTAAAAAAAAAAAAAAAAAAAAGAAAAAAGAGAGAGAGAGAGAGAGAGAGAGAGACCCAACTCACGGCGTGCGCTGTCCCTGCTCCCTGGCCAGCCCATCCAGCGGCACCAGCCGAGCCCCGCAGACTCTGCGAGAGATGCTGCTGTTTATATCTCCGCCGGCGGGCAGGAAGCAGGCGGGCCTCGCCGGCGTGCCGGGAGTTGTAGGCAGCCCGGCGCCGAGCCCGGCTGCGGCGGCCGGGCTGCAGGCGACCCTGCGCTTCCCAGCTGCGCCGCACAGCTGGCTCGCGGGGCGGCTCGGCCCGGCGGAGGGGGCCGGGGCCGGGGCCGGCCCCGCAGGCGCGTCCGCCGGGCTCTGCCCGCGCCCGTGCGGTCGGCACGCGCGAGGCGTTGCCGTTGCTCCTATTTTCGTAGCCGGGTTATTTATAACTCACCTCCGAGCGCCTCCTTTCGCAGCCCTCGAAGGCGACGCTGCGGTGCTTTGGACGGAAAAAGCAGGGCCGCGCGTCCAGGCTGGCAAGGCGATCGCGAAGCGGGCGCGCGCCGAGCCGGGCGCTGCGCGGGGAGAGGTGCCGGCGGGCGCCGCTGGCGGCCCTCCGCGTCCACGCTCTCAGCGCGGCGGTTTCGGGGTCGCTTTTCCCTTCCTTTCTGGAAGCCGCCTCCGAGCCTAGCGAGCGAGAAGGCCGCTCGGACGCGCAGCCGAAGCTGCCCCTTGCCCGCCGCCCGCGTTTTCGTAAGCAAGCCGGGACCCAGCGGTGCCTCCGGCGTGCCCCGCGCTCCCCTGCATCCCCACTGCAGGGCAGAATAAAAAATGTTCTTTTGGTCCCGTTTTATTGGATTTCTCGCTTTCGGGCGGCCGAAGGGAAGGCCGTGCACCTCTCCGCAGCAGCGCCGGAACAGCCGCTGGAAAATCCCGCCGGGCTCGCGGGTCCGGGCCGTCCCGCGCTGCCGTCAGCGGCGGCCGCTCGCCGGGCTCCTTCCTCCCGCGGTTGCGTGTGGTGCGACGCTTGCGGCGCCGCCGCGCACCTCGGCCGCCACAGGCTGGGATTTAGGTTGGCTTTACCTCGCTGGCAGCGCGGGGAGGAGCGAGCGAGGCGCAGCTTCGTGCGACGGGGCTGCCCCTGGCCGGCCGTGCCGGCGTGGCGGCGCCTCGGCGCGCTGCGCGGCGAAGCCCCCCGGGGCTCCGGCGGCCGTCGGGGCGACGCGCGGGCTGCGAGCCTCCGCCTGCCTCCGCGAGGCACTCCGCAGCGCGCCCGACAAGCGGCGCCAAGCTAACAAAACGGCGAAAATCCCTCCCTCGAGACAAACCCGGCGCGTGAGGCCGCCCTGTAAGAGAGCAGGTGTGCGGCCCGCGAGGTGGGGCCGCGCCGCGGCGCCCGGCCGCCCGCTCCCGCGCCCGGCCCAGCGGCAGTTCCTGCTTGAGAGGCTCCCGCGCCGCGGCGTGGCCCGGCACCGGCAGGGGCCCGGCACGGCCGGGAGCACCGCGGTAAGTGCCGATCGCTCCGGTCGCCCCTCGCGGCAGCTCGCATCCCCGCGTTGCTATCCTGGAGCGAAACGGGAACAGGGGAGGGATGAGGAGCGGGGATGCGGGCCCTTCTCCCGCCTCGCGGGTGCTCTCGGCCGCTCCCTGGCCGCCCCCGCCGCCGCTGCACCGTCTGCCCCGGGAGGAGAGCGCCTTGCTTGGCTGCGGGAGTGGATGTGATTGCAATTACTGCATAATCCCACCCAAAGCGTGGCCCCCGAAACGGCTGCTCAGGTCCGCCCCGGCGGGCTGGGGGAGCCTCTCCTCGCTGGGGCGGCCTGAGGCCGACGGCAGAGTAGCGTCGCGCGGGCACGCGTCGGCAGCCCGGCACATCGTGCAACCCTGCGTCCCGAGGGGCATGCCGCCTCGCCTGGCCCGCCCCGGCGGAGGGACCGGGGCGGCTTTGCAGGCTGGCCAGTGACGACGGTCTCTGGCAAGGAAAGGGCAGCTCGCAAAGTGCTCGGTGGCAGAGGACCCCACGCGAGACCTCGGCCCCGGCAGGGCTCACCTCTGCTGAGCCCGCTCCATGGGGAATGACCATGCGGGACCCATCACGCCTGAGGTCTTGCAATGGGTGGCACTGGTGTGAATGGGATTCCTGAGATGCCAGGGCTAGATCAGAGCTGCCTGCTGCAGCACACCTAGTTTTCTCCCCATTTCCACCTGCTCCCTGCCACTTGGCTTGGCTCAGCAGAGCGCCGTGGGCAGTGAATCTGGGCCCGAGCAACACTGGCTGTGCCTCTTAGTGCAAACACAGCTGGGCAGAAATGCTGCTCCAGGGTGGTGAGCGCATCAGCTTGCACCAACATGCAGATTTCCACCTGTTTCCATCTGGGGCGACAGGAGAAACATGCCACAAAAACCTCCTGATTGCAGAGCTGCAAGCTGAGTTTGGGCATCCTGAGGCACCGATATCCCGGATGATCTTGGGCAAGTCGCTTAATCTGCATCTCGCTTCCCTACCAGTGCAACGGGGACGATGATGATCCCTATGTCCATGCAGCCTGCTTATGCTTAGCCCTGTGTGGGCAAGATGCAAAGCCTGCTGCCGACTTCCGGGGACCACGCTTCAGGGAAAGGCTGGGATGTAAAGATGTGGAGATGCAATGTCTGCTACGATAGGGCTTTGTTTGAAGTTGGGGCCTCTTGGGGCGCTTTTACTGCAAATGATAATAGCGTGGAATTTAATGAATCATTTAGTTACGCTCGGGGAATCCTTTGGAAAACAAAACATTGCACATACATTTCTGGATGCTGTGAGACATTTCCAGCAGAAACTTGGTCGGGGGGGCAGGAAGGTGGTTTCTCCCTAGGGATACTCTCTGTACAGGGAGCCCGGTCTCGGTGCTCGAGGCAGCGTGTGGCAGCTGCATGTACTGATGGCTCATGGACGCCCTCCCAGTCAGCGTGGGTGGCTGGGGGAGCCAAGGTAAATACGTGCATACCTGGCCGCCTCCGTCACACGGCAAGCTGTGGGCGCAGCCAGCTGGGGTGGAGCACCTTTGTCCGCGCTTAACGGGGCTGGCTGGGGGCCAGCGGGCTCGGCAGGGCCTTTCCTGCAACGCGTCCCGGGTGAGGGTTTCATGCCTGGTTTCTTAGGTGGCCCAACCCTAAATGCTTCTACTGTGTTTTATCTTGGTGTTTTAATCATATTTACTCTTCCAGAGCTGCGAGTGGAGACAGCAGAGCGCACGCACCTCTGCCAGGCAGTCACTTGCCTGTGACTTTTGTTAGCTTTTCCCAGGTCGCCTGAGCTGAGTCATGGCCAAGGAGGCGAGTGGTGGAAATGCAACCGCCTCGCCATTCTCCCCCAGCCCCACGACACAACCTGGTCTCGCTGGCGGCCTGCTGGGCAGGATCCCATGTGAGTACATGCCGGGACGGTGCAGGGTCTTTCCCAGGCGCCTGGGGTCTCCTGTGCTATTGGAAAGCCATAAGGTCTCCAGTGATGCTGCTGGAGGGCGAGCTGATACAGGGGGAAACAGAAAGATTTGCAGCCAGAATGTGAATGTGACTCTTCTGATGTGGGAGATGTTTTATATGACAGGTGGTGATGAGCCTGGGGAGTGTTTACATAAAGGGGGCAGATGAGTGAAGGAGGGGCAAGGGAAGCAACACAGTGCTTCTAGCACTTGGGATGGGATTAGGTATAACAGGAGAATCTCAACTTTCATTAGAGCAAGAATCAATTTCCAGCCTTTGAGATTACAGAGGAAATACTGAAAGTACAACTCCTTAATGCTGAAAAAATCTGGAGGTGGATTTAAATGCACTCTCTGCATTTTTTGTTTGGTTTTAACTCTTCTATTCACCTCTGTCCTCTGAATGCTGCACCAGTACCCAAATGGGCACTCATTGCTGTGGCTGTCGCTGTGGCCATTCTCCTCCTCCTCTTCCTGATCTGCATCATCAAGTGCTGCTGCTGCAAGAAGAAGCCCAAGAAGAAGGAGAAAGTCAACTTGCTTTCTTTCAGCGGCTCCACCGCGGCCAGCCTTGTACGTTGTGCTTTTTCCCCACCACTCCGTGCTCTGGGTGGGGAACCAAGGGGTGCTGTGGCAGATGTCCAATTGGACTCTTCGTACTGAGGGACACCTCGGCACTTCCTGGGCATGTTTCAGACTGGAAAGGGGACATGTTGCCACAAAGCTGCTCTTGTGTATGGCTCTAGCTGGGCCTTGAGATCTCACCTTGCACCTGGATGGGGAAGGAAAGCCTTGGAATTGGGTGCAGTCTCTGTTTTGCAGCTTGGAGGCTCTGTTTAGGCTACAGGGGTAAATCAACAGAGCCTTTCCCAGGCTGTGCTGCATGGTGTGTGTCAATATTGCCTGGCTTCCGACTGTTTTTCAGCATGTAGCGGGGTGACTTCCTGAAGCTGGAGGTTTAAAGCATCTTAGTCTGTCAGATGCATTGAGTGGGAAGAGGGGAGGGTGCTCAGGCTCAATTCCTCCGAGCCTGGCCTCACTGGCTCCGAGCGGAGCAGGAGGCTTGCACCGGTGATGCCGTCCCTGAGATATGGCACGACACAACCTCCCCAGGGGTGGCTTTGCACAAGGGACCCAGCCCAGCATCCCCGGGCTCCTGTGCCAGGCTTGAGGGGAGTGCTGCTTCCTTGCCGCAGGTGCAGCCTGAAATGGAAGACCTGGAGCATGGCCCCGAGGACAAGAAATGCGGGAAGCTGCAGTATTCCCTGGAGTACAACCTCCGCGCACAGGAGGTAGGGCTCCGCACACAGGGGCAAACCACTGGGGCCTTTCTCCTGCTGGGTCCCCAGCACTTTCTCTTGCACACCTCTTCACTGCCCACCAAAGTAGACCCCGATATCCAGGCCATACCCTGCTATTTTTTGCTGAGCCCCCAGGACTGCTCCATTCACATGGCCCTGTCCTCCTCTGCACAGTCACCTTATGTGCTCTTACTTCTCAGATGAAAGTCGGTGTGAAGCAGGCAGCTGACCTGAAGGCCATGGACAGTGGGGGGACATCTGATCCATATGTTATTGTATACCTAACATCTGACATGAAGAAAAAGTATGAGACCAAGGTTTATCGCAAGACCCTGAACCCTGTCTTCAATGAGAGCTTCACTTTCCAGGTGAGAAACAAGAGCTGCTGACACCTCTTTGGTCCCATCAAGAGTGTTGCATGGACTCTGCTCCCAAGGTACAAACATATCTGGGCAGAGAGGTGCCTTCACCACATGCATGGGGAAGCTGTAGAGTGAAGGACCTGCTGCCACATCTGCTGCTCCTGCCTAGTGAAGCAGGGCTGTGGCAGTGGAGTGAGGTGGTGATGTGGGATCCCTCATTGCAGTTGCCCCAGGCAGAGGTGCCCGAAGCCATGCTGGTGATGCAGGTCTATGACTTCAACCGTTTTGCCAAACACGACATCATTGGGGAGGTCCGCCTGCCCCTGGCCAGTGTCAACCTGCAGCGTGCAATTGAGCAGTGGAGCGACCTTGCAGCTGCCAGTGAAGTGGAGGTTGGTCTTGGGAGGCTGCGTCCTCCTTGGGGTCCCACTGACCTGGGAGAGCAATATCCTGGAGATCTTCTTTCTGGTGGCTTCATCCCGTTTTCCCTTCCCAAGCTCTCGATTCTGCAGTGTCGCTCCTCACTATGTCAGCAGCTCCAGCAAGGAGTCTTGCCTCTTATGCTGCAGCATGCTGGCTTGCTGTGGGAGCAGCTGCTTCCCACATACTACCTGCTCTGGGCAGCAAGGAAAAGGCGATGCAAAGGGTCAGGAACAGGAGAAGCACTGGCTCTCCCTTCCCAGCACCTTGGAAGAGAGTGAGCTCTGGCTCCGCTTGCAAAGTGCTGCAGAGGTGCTGAGGCTCTCAGCTCAGGTGGCAAGGGGATGCTGCGTCCCTCCTACAGCACTTGTGTGGGGGGCCAACCTGGAGGAGCTGACTTTGGTGGGGATGAAGCTGAAATAGGTCTGATCACATTACCAGGGAGCAGGAGAGGCATCTTTATGATAAAAGCTGCACATTCTCGTCGCTGCCTCTTTGAGGAGCAAAAGCAGCCCCTTGGGTGCAAAGGCAAGGAGGAGAGAGCACCAGAGAAACTCAGAACCAGCCCTGAGATGGTGCTTTAGCTTCGGCTGAGTTGGTCTTACAGACTTCTCAGTCCTGGCTATCCATCTGGTGCTTACTGCTCACATCTCTCCAACAGCAAGAGCAGCTTGGCGAGGTCTGTTTCTCACTCCGCTATGTCCCCAGCACCAGCAAGCTGACTGTGGTGGTCCTTGAAGCCAAGAAGCTTAAGAAGATGGACTCTGACGGACTATCAGGTCAGGAGGGTCCCTTACATTTAAATCTCTCTCTACCCCTGCCTGGGGAAAGTGTAGCTTCCCTTGATGATAACAGTGAGGAGTGACATGTGGGAAAAGAGGGATTAGACTCCATTACCAGGCTCACCAGTTCTGCTTGGAACAGCCAAGTGGGTCAAACAATAACTGTCACTTGTCCCAGCCATGTCTCTCCCTTCCCACAGATCCTTTTGTCAAAGTGCATCTCATCCTGAACAGGAAGAAATGGAAGAAGAGGAAGACAAGCGTGAAGAAAAATACCTTAAGCCCTTACTTCAATGAGGAGTTTGTTTTTGAGGTGCCTTTCAATCAGATTCAGGTGGGTTTCCCCTGCCTGAAGGACATCCCAAATCAGTGCTTCTCTTTCTGCCCTATAACACTTGGTCATGACACACATGTGACTGCAAGCACAGTTGCACCTGTGGGTGTCTGACCCTCTGTGATTGATGTCACATACTTCCTCTCCTTGGGCTCCCTTGGCTGGCAGTGCTGAGATGGCATCTGGTGGGCCAAATAGCCTCCTGCTCACTGTCTTCTCCATCTTCCACCAGAATGTGGATTTGGTCATCTCTGTTTGGGATCACGACAAGGTGACCAAGAATGAGCAGATCGGCAAACTCTTCCTGGGCTGCCGGGCCACAGGCAATCAGCTCCGGCACTGGTCAGACATGCTGTCCAATCCCCGAAGACCCATCGCCCAGTGGCATAGTCTGCAAGCTGTGGATGTGGTCGACAAGGCCCTGGGGCTGAAAACCCATCTCAAGCTGCCCCTGCCTATCAGATAGAGGGGCTCCTGTGCCTCCCTCAGCTTGCCCTTGCAGGACACAGGAGCAATCACAGTCTGGGCTGGGCAGACCTGGCCAAGAGGCGAGAGGCAAACTGTTTGCTAGTGCCCAGTATAGCATCAAGAACCAGCACTGCACAGCACAGCAGGGCTGCAGGGGGTAGAGGACGCTGTAAGGGATGGCATGGGGATGGGAACCAGGTTGTCACATCTGCTGGTGGATGGAGGGGAGATATGCCCAGAGCTTTGAGCTCATGTGGTAGCAATAAGTCTGTCAATATTTTTGAAGTAGAAGACTGATGTGCTAGCACCTCAGAGTGGGTATTTATTTCAGTTGTGAATAACCAGGCAAGGGGTGAGCTCTTGGCTGCTTCCTAATCACGTCATGGGTACGTGGAAGGAGGAAGACTTTCAAACAAGGCAAAGATCTTGAAAAACAGGAGGTCAGGGAAGCATCCTAAGAGGTGTGGGTTTCAACCATGGAGAGAGAGGATGAGCTGGTGAAGAAGGTGTCAGAGATGCAGGACCAGCTCTTTGCTCTGTGAAAATAATACTGTGCCCTGGCAAGATGCTAAAGGAAACAAAACCTGGGAGCAAATCCAACCCCTGGACTCCTGGCTGGTGCTGCTGCTTCAGTGTTAGCCTGTTCTTGGCCCAGTTTTGGCCTGTGCTGCCTTGCGTGCCCTGAGATGTGGCTCGGGATGGGACTCTTCAGCTGTCACCCCTATAGATGAGACTGCACCAGTTTTGATTCCATTTGCCCTACACAGTCCTCTGGCATTGGCAGCTGGAGGTGCTGCCTGCGCGGGGGGAACTGCAGCGCATCCCTTGTCCTCGCACTTTCCTGCTGAATGCTGGATTGCCTCCTTGCATTTCTTCTGGGCAGGTTGTGCATCCCCTGGAGGCTCCTTGTACCCCCTCATCCCTTCGGTACTGCTTCTGGGTGCCTTGGGATAGAGGTGTGTAAGTAAACATCCCTTGTGGTGTGCTTGAGAGAGGCCAGTCTCCCACCTGTCCCTTAATGCTGCGGTTTGGGTGTCTAGGGGGCAGCACCTCTGACCCTCTGCAGGAGGAAACTTGGCTGCCTGGGCTGACTCCAGCACAGCATCCTCAAGGGATCAGTGGGGCCAGTGTGAAGGATGTAACTCAGCAGCTCCTTCAGTGTGTATTTTGAGGAGATGTTTAGGAAGGGGATTGCGCTCAAGTGAGTTTTTACTATAACTGAGGAGACTTAAGACAGATTTGCTCCGATGTGCCTTGACACCGATGCCTGCCTTTGCATCCTTGCTCCCACTGAAGAAACAGCATGGGAAAGGTAAGGAGGGAATTGCCCTTTCTCTGAAATACTCCAGGAAAAAACTCCAGTCTCCTGGCCTTGTGCTACAAAGTAGCCATAGTGTTTGGAAGATTTGGCCTCATATTGTGTTTGGGCCCAGAAGCTAAAAGGAATTTAATTTGCACCAATGTTACTGGGTGCAATAGCATCCTGCAGGCATCCTGCAGGGAGCTGCAGAATAATGCTAATAGCTATCGTCCGGCTTCTGGAGCCAAGGAGAGCTGGACCTATTAGTGAAGACCCACTAATATTGGAAAACAGTTAATCTGGAGTTCCTCTGAATACCTATTGGAGAGTTAAGCAAATACTGTGAAGCTGAGGAAGGTTGTGAAAACTCTCAATAGAGATTAATAACCTGAGCTTAATTTAAAAAAAGCTGCTGTCTGCTTTTTAATAAATGTTTCCTAGGCTTAATGGTGGCTGTGATGAAGGAAGAAATGACATGGTTGTTTTGAAATAGCTGTAACAAGTGGAGTGTGGCTTCTGTTGAGAAAATGGCATGTGATGGCTCCAGTTAATGAACTGGAGGAGAAAATCAGTCACCTGAGAAATACTTGTAAAAGCGCACTGAGTGAATTAAAGCCTTGGCTTTAAACCAAGATGGAATGCACTGTTCAGAAGGGAACATCTCTGAATTGGGATTTGGGGTCCAGACTACATCTCTGAGTTGACTTTAAATATGCTTTTGTGGGTGCACTCCTCTTGTTTCCCCATCAATGCTTGCTGGTGGCCTTGGCAAGGTCATCTGTCCTCCTACACATCTGCAGCTGGGATGATGTACTTCTGTTTGGAGAGCTGAGCATGCCACTGCATTTCCAGAGCAGGTAGATTTCCCCATGAGAGATGTAACAGAAAACAAACCTCTGTTCATTAAATGAGGAGGAAATCAGTTCCTCCTCGGTTTTTAAGCAGACTCGTTAGCCTGGGTCTCATGCTGACATGGAACAGTGTGCTTAGCTGCAGGATGCAGCAAATGCATCTAGATCCTGCAGGTTAGAGGAAGCCTCCATAGAACTCCGGTGACTCCCTGCTCTTGTATGTTAGAAACCATCCCAAATTGCACAAATGGGTTTGCAGCAAAAGGAGTCCTTTAAATCCTGACAGCAATGAGAAGCAACAAGTTGTGGGCACATCTGGCTGCAAAGCCCCAAGAGCCAGCTCAATGCTCGTCTTCAGGGCTGGTGAGGAGGCACAGGGTGTGGGAAGTTGAGCAAGGGTCCAGGAAAGGAAGCAAGAGCTGCTGAGAAGTGAGGGATTTGCTATAAGATTTAAAGCTTGATCTGAATTATTTACATCCAGATCCAGGTGGGAATATTCCTCGGAGAGAGGAATCCCCTGGTGTCAATCTCCTTGGAAACCTGTTTACTGAGACAGCTTAATGTGAAACTTGTGGGGAAAGAGGCAGCACAGCAATGCCTTGATGGAAGCAGCCTGAGGGCGTGAGTGTTTGGGACCTCCTGGCCTAGCCGAATCCCCATCCTCAGGGATGTTCACAGTGCACCCAGATGCGACCCTCAGCAGCCTGCTCTGACTTTGCGGCTGGATCTACCTCAGAAGCTGGCCCTCCTCCAAGCAAGGCTTGGGCCAGGTGCCCTCCACAAGTCCCTCCCAAAGCAAATTATTCCGTAGTTCAGTGAGTTTATAGCATTCACCCCTGTACTTTAGGAAATGAGACTGCTAAAGCTGCACCAGGAGGAGGCTGAATATTGTGCATGCTTGTCATAATTTGTCTGCTAGCAAGACAGAAACGATTACGGGCTGTCACCATGCAGCCTGGGTATGCGCTGGCTGCGGTCCAGCCCAGTATTTTTGCCTAGTCCAGCCTGGTATTTTTGCCTAGTCCCACAGGTTTTGAGCGCTGGAGATTGTCTAAGCTGCTCTCCCAAGAAATGAGTGTGCCCGTTTTATAAATATGTTTTAACTAGGATCGTTATGTCTCAAATTTTATGGTGAAACATGTATTTTGCCGTGTGTGTGTTTCTTTTTAAAAGAAATAGCTCCTCTTACAAGAAACAGGCAGCTCCTGGCCTCCTGGGGTTTTTATGCGGATTGCAGCTTTTCCTTCTGAAGTACATTTTTATCCTTTGTGGTTGTAGGAAGAAAGTAAGGGGAAAAAAAAATCTGAAGTTGTGGTGCCTCCTGGCTCAAGCCCAGAGGCAAAGCAAGAGAGTCCCGCAGGCAGTTTGCTTTTGTTTGACTCTCTTGAAAACAAGAAGGGGCAGCGGTTCGCCTTGCATGAACGCGGAGGGAGGGCCCCGGAGAGGTGCCATCGGTGCCAGGAGTTCGCGAGGCGCAGCGCCGCGGCGAGGAGCCTTCCCGCGGGCCGCGGCGGGCGCCGTGGGAGCCGCTGCCCCGCGGCCCGGGCGCGGGCGCGGGAGGGGACGGCCGCCAGCGGCGGCGGGCTGCAGCAGCCTTCCTTCCTCCCCGCGCCCCGCGGCGCCCCTCGCCCGCGGGGCCAGGCTTCCCACCGAAACTACATCTCCCAGGCTGCCCGGCACGCCGCCCTGCTCCCCGGCAGGGCTCCTCGGGGGGCCGGGGGCAGCCACACGGGCCAAGACCCCCGGCAGCCACCGCCCCCCGCGTCCGGTCCTGGTATGGTAAAACGCCCCGGGGAGGTAAACTTTGCTGAACGGGGGGGGGGGGGGGGGGGGGGGGGGGGGCGACGCGGGGCGGGGGGGACGGCTCCCGCCGGCCAAGCGGCCTCTGGGAAACTCCGGTGGGAAAAAAGTGGCGCCCGGCAGAGCTGCCCGGGGAGAGCGGGGCGTGCGGGGGGATGCCCCGGCCGGGGGCACGGCGGCAGACCACGGCGGGCCGGGCGGTGCGGGAGCACGCAACGGGGGGCTTGAGTCGGCTCTGAAAGCAGCTTCCAGTTTCTCAGAGGCAAGGAGTTATCCTTCCCCTTTCCCCGCTTTCTCCTCTCCCCCCCCTTTCTCCTTTTCCCCTTCCGCTCCCGGCACAGCAGTTGCCTTTTCACACCCGGGTGCGTCTTTCACTGCTGCGGGCAGCAGAAAGGGAGGGGGCATGTTTTCTTCACTGGGGGAGCAGGAAGGAAAACTCCTTCCCCAAAGTAAGCATGAAAAGAAGGGCCGAGACTGAGAGTGCCTAGATCCTCCCCACTCCCTGCCTGCCCTTTCGATTTGAACTTCGTGGCAGGCAGACCAAAACCTACACCCAAGTCGTGCATCTTCACTTGCTTCCTATCTGCCATCCCTGAGCAGCGGGGACACATTCCACGGGTCCCTTTGGGGAAGTTTAGGTCATCCTGGGCAACAGCATCGGTGTATGAGGTTGTTTCAATACCAGTTGTGTGACTGTGAAAGGAGCAGGTGGTGCTGCCAACTCCTGTATCCAGCTGGTCTGTATAAAATGTCTATGGATGTGAAACTGCACGGAACCTAATTAATTTCAAATGGGGAGACACCCCAACCTCATATTCCTCAATATTTCAAGCCTAAGCAGAATGGAGCCAAGGGAGAAGCAGCACAAAGATTTCATCGCTTTCAAGCTGCGCGACAAAAAATGCCACTCAAAGAAAGACGGCATCACGGGTGAGTGGGGCCAGGGGCACCACTGGCATACAGCAGAGTGGACTTTGAGGCTGCCAGGTGCCACCAGTGACTAGGTGTGAGAAAATGTGGGCTGCTGGCTAGAGCGTGGGGCGGGAAGCGCAGTCTGGCTCCGTCCCCTGTGGTGGGAACGATTCCCTGTGTCACCGTGGGCCATCTTGTTCACCACCACTTTTTCATTTTCAAACCAGTTTGTCCACGTACATGTCACAGGGATCTGAGAAGGCTTAAGCAGGGTCTGTGAGGTGGTCTTTCATCTTACCTTTGATTCGGTATGAAAGAGCTCAGAAATGTCCTTTCAGGGTGACTGAAGTAAATCTCCTGGAAAAGCCAGATGTAGTGCTTGTGTCTGTGATGATTTGTTGCATGTTAATAAAACGGAGGTTTCTCAACCAGCCTTACTAACTTCACGCAAAGCTGATGAAACCCCTGTAGGCAGTTTTATTGCAATTCAATTTAAACAGAAACAAGCTTGCAGTCAATGAGGAATAAGAGTTAAACCAAGCTGAAATGAGACCTTGACCTGCAAACACCTCAACTCATTTTTTATTTTAAGTACACATAGCAGAGGCAAGAAGACAGTAGGTCTCCACACAAGTGTGAAACTCAGCAAGGGTTTTATCACCCATCCTATAAACATGGACATTACAGACATCTCCAGACATAGTTATCTGGGGGCAACAATCCCTGTGTGGAAAAAGGCACATTATGGCCTGAATCGTCCATCTGCCTTAGGATGAGAAAAATTACACCCTTGAAATACCTACTTCTCTCCACTGCCTGTAAAGGAATTGGAGGTGGCTGGCTCAACTGTTGACTTTTGCATAGTCAGTATCTGGGTTTTCTCAGATGAAATCCACCCTCAGCATTTGCAGAATTGGCTGTGTACTGGGTTAAGTAAGTCTGGGCAAATATTTGAGGGAAAGGCCTAGCACACCTAGATGGAGAACATTTTGCTCTAAGCTTATATACCAGTCAGACTAGTTTTGACAAAGAAGCCTGAATTTTAGCGTGAAGGGCATCGCTTAATACACCCCATGTTATGAGTAGCTGATGGGGAACTTTATTCTGCATGTGACAAAGAACACATTCACACAGACAAGAAACAAATTCCTAAAGGTCTCTCTACTGCACTGCTTTAAGGGGTTGTCTTCATTTTATCCTCTGACTTTCGGATATGTTCTCAATTCTGGTGTGACTCTAAATCTCATATTGGATGCAGGTTGCCAGCTCTTTGTGCCTGAAAGACTCTGGCTGGCTGGATTTCAGGCTTGCATTATCCAGTAAAGACGTGTTGCGCCGTGACATAGGGTCAGGGCAAGTGACTAGGACCAGACTGTCCTCTCTCTTTGTAGTAGCCCATGCCAAGTGGCTTTTTAGGAGTTGCTCTCTGGGTCTGTTCTTGAAAGATGCTTGGTGGGGTTTTGTGTTGAATTTTTCCAGCTCTGCTCTTTCTTAGTGTGAGCTCATCCCTTGCCTTCTCAGGCCTGATTGTGAAACATCTCCAGAAGACCTTCCAGAGGCCCATCTCCTTGCAACTGTCTTCTCCCATGGCTCTTTCTCAGTGCTGCTCAGGTAGGCAAGGCTGTCAAGGGTCTTCATAGTTGCAGTTTAACTTTTCTTAAACATGGCTTCTGGGGTTACATGGCACTTGCAAAAAGACAGCGGGTTTGAAACGGATGTTTTGTGAAGGATTAGTCCCTATGTGGGACTAAAAGGCCTTTCAAGTATTTTAAAACATATTGAAATCTTGCTCGTTTAAAAACACAGAGGTCTCAGTCTGTTCTATGGACATGTTCTGGCTCCTGTCTGGACTTTAGCATGCAGAATATGAGGACAGCAAACACACAGGGGACAGTGATCAGGGATCTGCTGTCTAGAGGGACGGATCCCATGGGAACTGGGGAAAGTTCACCTCCTGGACACATCCGCTGCTTGAGGCCTGGGTATGGACCAGTGTCTGGCAGGGGTGTTAGCTCTTAGGTTTTCACAGGGCTTATGCACTCAGTGTGGGGCTGTACTGAACCATGGAGAAAGGACTGGGCTGTGGAAGTGTTTGAGGGACCTTCTAGCCAAAGTGCCCTAAAAGGAAATGGAAAATGCTTGTGAGAGGAGTGAGATCTGAGCATAGAGCTGAGCTGGAAACAAAGAGAACCTAATCCTGTTTCTGAATACAGCATCTCCATTGCTGAGGACCAAAGGTCAGAAAGCAGATATTTTTGCTACTCACCTCCTATAGTTTCCCTGCCTCCAGCTTGAAAAGGCCCAGGTGTTATCATAGTCAGAAGGGGCTTTATCCAGTGGGGTCTTCTCTTGTTTTCCTTTTCCCTGCAGCTGCTCTTCACCCCTTCCCCCATGATTTCAGATTAAAATGCTGTCCTTCCTCCCAGCTCCAGCTTGCAGTGAGTCACAAACCTCTCCAGCAGAGCAAACTGAGAATTTTCCCTGTGGAGTGGAACGGCTCATTAAAATGCCCTGTTTCTCTACGAGGCCAATGTTTTTAATGAAAACACTTATGTGTGAGTGTTTTTACGTGTCCATATTGAGCTGTTCTGACCCTACAGGCTCTTGTCCAAACTTGATGACAAATAAAAGCAAAATACATGAAGAGAAGCCTGAGGATATGGCGTCGTTAGTCCAGCTGCCTGGCAGGACACCCTGGTCACTCTGCTTATCACTGTCATCAGGAGGGGATGGCCAGTTCAACCACCCACCACCCCATGGCTGGCAGAGTGGTCTGCAGGCCCAGGTGAGTGTTCACTGCATGTTCATGCCTCTGCCCCAGGGGAATGGGCTGACTGGATATTTGGGCTGGAGATATGCAAGGTCTTCAGGGCCTTTAATATCTACTAGTGTGTTGGACCCCAAATGCTGCTCTGGGCATGCTAGGTCATGTCTACTAGTTCTTGTAGCAGAGAGATGAATTTCTGCAGTCTGACCAGTTCTTTTCTGTTTTGCAGATGGATGAGGCTCAGAGTGGAGGGGCAGCCTGTAGCACATGGTCCCCAGTACAGCCATCCCTTTCTTGTGCTCTCAGATCCAGTCCTACTTCAGGTCTTCCCCTACCTTGTCCAGTGGATCCCCCTTCCAAACCCAAGATTTTCAACCCTTTTTCCTTGTTCTCACCACCGTCATGGAGCAGCAGCTCCGAATCACATTCTAGCCCTCTGTCCAGTGCCAACTCCAAGAAATCTCGCAGGGGTACCTGGAAAAAAAACTTACATCCTGAGGATCCTAATGGCCCAAAGCCAGGAGAGCCTGTGTGTTTCCACTTCACAGAACCCATCATCGCTAGGATAACAGACTACATCTACCTGGGGAACCTCAACGCTGCCTACAGTGGGCGGGTGCTGTGCAAGAACAGCATTGACAGCATCATTGATATGAGCAGTCTGCCCAGTGACCACAGCCTAAGCATCATTCCCTGCACCTGTGGCCGGGGAGGGTTCAGGCACTGCTGGTCACGCCTCAAGGTTGACATCCAGGCTACCCTGGATGAGGACCATCACCAACTGGGGCAACCCTGCTTTTGGGACATCAATGAGTGCATCGAAGCCTCGCTGGAGAAAGGGAAGCGTATCCTTATTCATTGTAGAGATGGTTACTCTCTGAGTCCTACTTGTGTCATCCAGTACTTGATGGTCAAGCACAGCATGAGACTGCTGGCAGCCTATGAGTTTGTGAGGGCCCGGTACCCACTGAACATCCAGGAGTGCCATCAGGACATGCTAGTGGGTTTGGAGATGACCCTGCAGCCTGGAGGTGTCAACATGGCAGACCTGAAGTACTCCTTGTCAAGGAAGATGGCATGGAGCTAAAAGGGCAGGGTGGCTATGCTGTCTGGTGGCAGCCCTGAAGATGAAAAGCCAAAAGGAAGAGAGACTTAACTTATTGCATTAATGAATGAGATGACTGTTGCTGTGAGGTATTTAGGACAGTGCTGGGGCAAGATACACAGGCTATGGCCTTCCTTTGTAGTAGTTCCTAGTGTCTGGTGGCAGCAGAATGTGGGAGCTCTTTTAGGGAAAGACCAGGGGGAGAGGGACTGTCCTGGGTGGGGTGGGAGCCATAAGCATTGCTCTGATCTGATTTTGGGAAAGTAAAGGGGAGTCAGACGTTGGATTGCTTAGTGATCCTGCCTGATTTTTGCTATGAGCACATTTGCTGCTAAGTAGAAGGCCTAGGTCCTTGCTGAGGGTAACATGCTTGGAAATAAGAGCTGCTTCTCCCAGATATGTTAAGGCTAAGGAGCAGGACTGGATCATGTAGAGGCAGTAGAGCTGGTTCTAGCACTGGAGGACCATTCAGAACTGTAGCAAATGGGATCTAGGTACTGAGAGATGGAAACATAATGTCATCTGGTGCCATACTGCATTAGTTACTCCAGAAACATGACTATGCAGTGAATGAAGTGCTTTACAGGACACAGTGCGTGTCCACTTGAGGCTTGTAGGATCAAAATGAGGCAATCAGTAGCATAAAGGTAAGGAGATGGCCACGAGGGATAGCTTGGATCCATGACGGTTCCCTGGAAGAGCCTAGCCCAGAAGTACAATACTTGAATCTCTTAAAAATATAGGGCATATCTTCCCTCTCTCTGGACCTTGCAGAGACAGTGCAGGATGCTGAGACTGCTCTGGGAGTGGTGGGTTGTGCCCATTGTGTGTCTTTCTAGTATGAGGGGAGGGGAACAAGGCACGGGGACTGCTCAACTGCTCCACAAGAAACGTACCCAAGTCTGAACACTGTGTCCACTCCTGACCCCTGTGGCCTTGTGCTCTCTGAGCTCGGTTCCTCTGAAGGACTTGACAGGAGTTTCCTTATGTTTTCCTTGAGTTTTCCTATGAGGAGTTTGTTCAGCTATCACTCAAACACTTACTCTACTTCATTTAGAAACCACCATCTTTCTTAGAGTCAACTGTTGCTTGTACTTTGGGAAGTTTCTGTTTTTCTTCATGTTACTCTTTGGATTCTTCATCATGACATTCTGGGTATGGGGCCTTCTCTTATTTTTAGACAGCTATCCTAAAGTTTGACCTCTGGACAAGGCAACCCTAGGGAATGCCTTATGCGGACTTGAAGGCTCGACCTTCCATTCACCCTGTTACTGCGTCTCACCCTCCAGTCACTGGCCCTCCTGACCTTCCTTATCCTAAAATCACATCTGCTTGTCAAAACTTTTTCGCTGGGATTTCTTGTATTGTGCAAAGACAGTGTAGTGAAAAGAGAGCCATTTCTGTGTACTCCCCACATACCCATTTCAGACCAACACTTGCAGGCACAAAATGATAACCAAAAACTTGAATTCAGAGCAAATCTTTTGTTCCTGTGCATCACGTCTGCACTGCAGGAAGTTCAAAGAGCCTTCATTTCATGCGTGCACTCGTTGGGTGCAGATCAGTTTTGAACTGATAACTAACCAGTTTTGATTCTTCCTCCAAAATGAACTATCTTGAAAGCTGTGAGTCAATAGTTGCCAGAATATGTGTAGTTGCATAGGGAGCTGAAAAAATACTGCTGTAGAAACTTTTGAATAATAAAGAATTGGTTTAAATGAGACAAGCACGGCTTACAAAGCTGCTACTGAGGAGAAAAGTGAAGCAGTGAAGCTGTTGCTTAATGGATGGTTTCTGCTGTTGGCTGGTGGAGGGTGATTGCTGTCTGTCTTGAAATGGTTTTCTATGCTGCTTGCTTTGGTCTGGTTTTTATCTTTTCTGAGAAACTAGCTTTAACTGGGACAAGCAAACATTCCTCCTGCCAAACTGTCTGCTTTTGCTGGAGACCAGATGGGAGATGGATGCTGGGTGGGCCTTAATTTTAAATTGCCCACAGCGGGATGTTTTTGTGAGGCCTCCACTAACAAGTCTTCTTCAGCGGCAGTAGCAAGGGATGCACAGCAGAAGCTGCTGGAGTTTTAAGATATGTGTTTTGTAGGTCTGCCTGGAGCTGAAGACCTGTGTCCACTAGAGTGCAGACTGCCTCAAGGGCACGGATGTGGAGAGACATGACATGCAGTATGGCCTGGGGACCAAGCGGTGCAGTGTTCTCTGCAGGGCCGTGGCGGATAGCCGTGCAGAGGGCCTGGGAGGAGAGGGGAATCCTTATGCCTCTCTGCTCCTTTCCCACCAGATGGTGCTCAGAAGTCACCGTCTGCTCATGCCTGATCACCACAGCCCCCTTTGTCACCAGCCTTTGAGAAGGGGGCTGGTGTGACTAGGCTGTGCTCTGCTTTCCAGGAGCTGCTTCCACGTGGAGGCACACTCACATTGGGCTGATTCTCGTTACAGACCTTCCCCAGCCCAGCTCCTTCCTGAGATGCTGACTCATAGCCTGAATAGGCAGCAGAGCAGTGCCTGGGGAGCAGTCAGTCTGGGTCAGCCAAAGGCAGCCTGCACCGATTCAGTCTACAGGTGGAAGAAAGCATATTCCTGGTCTTCCTCTCATGGTACAACTGCTTTTTTCCCGACTGCTACCACCAGCCAGAAACCTCTACTGAATCACCATTTCACTGTGCATTTGTGGGAGATGAATCCTAACCAGACTCAACATTGCCTGCACTATGGGTTCCTCCACCCTTATCCTGCTGCGGGACGTGGGGGCAGCCTCCCGCCTGCTGCGGAGGCAGCAGTCATGTTTCGCACTGGGAACCTGCAGTTCCTTTGCAGGTTTCTACAGCTGGGGTTGCATGATGCTAAAGGCGGTTAAATGGGAAGCCTGCAGCAACGGATTTGTCACTTGTATATACAATATCCGAGAGGCTTTTGGAAAAAATACTAGCCTAAAACCTGTAGCTGAAAGGGAAAGGAGTGCCTGACCTGGGGAAAGAGGGCAGGAGCTACTTGGGCTCCTATCTCTATGGGATCGTCTGTCTTCCCTTCCCTTGGGCCCATGGAGGCAAGAGGCTGGGGCATCCCACAGCAGACTCTGGAGCTACCCTTTTTTGCTGGTCATGTGGGGCTGCTCCCCCATGCATCGCTCCCTCTCCCCGGTGCCTGCACTGCAGTGAATAGCACGGCTGCACACCGTTTGCTTTTTAAAAACCTTGATTGCGTTGAAACATTTCATGCTGGGAGGAGGTACAAATGTTTCCCGTGTGGTAACTGAGGTTAAAAGAACACGCTAGTGATGGGTGGCTCTTTCAGGAACTGCTCTTGCACACATTATACACAGGAGGGGAGCGTGCACAAACTACAGGCTCTTTCCACCCTTCATTCCCACCAGGTGAAGGGCAGAGCTGCTCAAAGGTCCTTGGCAGCGAATAGAGCCCTGCCTTGTCATTCCCTTGTTTGTGCCTAAACCAGACTACATCTCCAAAGGCAAATTTTTCTAACAGACTACACCTGGCAACCTGGGCCTTGCAGGTGGATTGCCGTGCGCAGGGAGCCTGGGTGCACCACAGCCTTGAAGCCAAATCAAGTGTCAGAGATTAGCAAGAGAGAAGAGGAGAAGGAAGGCTGCTTCTTCAGCACTCACAAGGAAGAGCCCCCCGCCCCCAGGCTCCAAAGTGGCTCCACTTCCTCACCCACCAGCAGCAGAAATCCTCCCCCTCCTCACCCCGCAGCTGTGGGTCACAGTCTCCTCACTGCCCATGGTGGCTGCCCTCTCCTCCAGGGCTGCTTGGCTTGCCTGCCCCAGCCAAGGGAGGTGCACAAGGGAGTCTTGCACATCATTGGTCTGAGAAGGTCTCTATGCCCTTAAAGAGAAGGTGGATTTTCTGCTGAGCCACCCGAGAAGCCCTTTTATACCTCCTTACTCAGCCAGCTGCCTACGGCTTGCCAGTCAGTCCCGTCTGTCCACAGAGGCTCTCTGTCTTTCTCTTCAGGACTTAGGTGAGCCGTTTTGCATGTCTCTTACTGACCCAGCTTGCTGTTAGGGGGTGAAGGGGAAGCAGATTCACTCACGTGAGTTTTAGGGAGATAAATGCTAAGAAAGGGTAGGCTGCTAGGGAAAACAGGGGTGCTAATAAGACAGTCTCCATCCTTTGCCTGTTGGAGAGGGTCCATGCAACAGAAAGTCTCTGTCTTTTCCGGCTTCCTTCTTTTTCTTTAGTTTCATGCCTTCCCCTCACTTGACTGTTCTGCTCTCTGGCTTGAGTGGAAAGGCAAGTGGAACCACGGGCTCCGTAATGCTGACCTCCCCAAGGCCATGGGAAGTGGCATCCCATCCTTAGCTGGTGTAACTCAGCAGTGCTCCTCTACTTACAGCCCTTACTCCTGTTCCTGACCTGACCGGTGCAGTGCCTTCCTCCCCAAAACTGCCTTCAGTGTTTGAACGCCTGTAAAATAGGCATAGATGTTCAGATTTACTGTAACCCACTGAACAGGTGATGAAAAGCCCATATTGGAGGCAGATAGCCAGGAACTGGGATTCTCTCCTTGCTTCCTTTGTACTTGCAGCTTTTATGTCATTGAAGTGGGTACATGTGTGTGTGCAGGAGGAACGCGAGTAAAAATAGCTTGCGTTCCTCCGAGGCTTTTTCTCTCAGCTGCAGCTGAGCCACCTGTGGTGGCTTTTGCTTTGCATTGCCCTGGCCTCCCTGAGTCATGGGGCCTGGCACTGGCCGAAGGCTGCCGTCTGAGGAGACAGCTGCAGCTCCTTGTGCAGCTCCCTGACCATTTTTAGAAGCACTTTCCTCCCCAGTAATGTGATGGGCATGCACATTTTCCAGGATAAAGTTTCCTCAGGGAGTTTGGCCCTGCAATCAGTACATCCTCCCCTGGGCTCGGGCCCCATTAACACTTCACCTCCCAATGTGGCCTTCTAGGGCTGTAGAGAGCTGTTTTGGGAGGTTGTCTGTTTTGCAAGAGACTAGCTTAACTTGGGGTGGGCTGGCACTCTGGAGTCCTTCCATTAGTAGGTAAAAGTAGGAAATATTGGTCTGCTAGAAAAACAAAGTTGTATTTATGAGGAAACAATTTACAGCAAGATATAAAATGTTCAGAGGTGTTCTCCTCTCTCTTCCCTAATGTGCTGTGTTTGGCTTGTATAATTTCCACTTAAAGGGAAATGCAAGAACTTGTCTGGGGCTGTGGCTTTATCAACTCAACAAAAGAACTTTCAAGCCTATTCTATGTTATTTGTGCCGTGGCTGTTTCAGTAGGCATCCCTGCACCATGCAACGCAGGCACATTACAGCAGCAATATGCTCTGAAGCTTGCTGTCTGATTCCTTTCCCATAGTGTCTGAACCCTCTGCAATCCTTGGGACGTTTCTTGATCATGAAGTGAGGTGGTGCTGTTTGCCCCATGTTGTAGGCAGGCAGGCTAAGGCCTGAAAGCTTCTCTTTTTATGTGGCTACCGACTATATAATGAGAACTACATGACAGAGTCAAGTCTGAAAATAGCTGTTTCTTCCTCTTCTTCCATCATTGCATAAAGTGGTTTTCCTGGGGGCCAAAGAAGAGATGGGCCTGCAGGAATTACTGCGACAAATCTCTTTCTTTTTCTGTCCCAACACCATTTTGCCCAGCTCAGGAGCCCCCAGACGCTGAAGTTTGTGTGGCTGTGAGGAGGCACATGTTTGGCTCTCATCCACAGACCACAGCCTACTTCCCTGTGTGATGAAAGTTTGGAGAAGTTGGGAAATAAGAACAAACCTGTTCCTCTTTTTCACTAGGGAAATCTTGCTTTGTTTTTAAGCCCAAGAAAGTCATCACGAGCATGAATAATTGTAAACGATTTTTTTTGTTGTTGTTTTCCTTGCAGGTTCACAACCATCTAAAGCAAGATGTCTGAGTAAGTTTCCATTTTCTGTCTCTAATGTTTTATTGACCTTTTCAAACTTTTAACTGTCAACTTTATTCACTTAAGATTCCTCCACTTGTTTCTGATTAGGATGCTAACTGTTTCTTTCTTTTTTTTCTCTCTCCTTTCTCTTCCTTCCCTTCCTTGTCCATCTCTTCCTTTTGAACAGTGAAGAGGTAAGTGTGTGTTGCTGGGCTTTTTCCTTTAGCAATACTCATGGCACCAATCTTGGCTTCACAGTTCCTCCCTAGAAAAAAGTAGTTGCTGAGGAGGAAGAACAGACGAGGCTGTAGCAAGGTTTTCTTGATGATTCCTCTGGCAAAGGTGGGGAAGGACAGGAGAAAAACTTTTGAAGGTGTTTGTCCTTTCTGCCTGCTGGCTTGAAGTTATTTTTTTTTCCACTTTTTTGCTTCCCAAGTTGGCCACGAGATGGTGCTGGGAACCCCTGCCTGGAGAGCAAGGGATGGTGGTCCTGAATCACATCTCCCCCATCTTTACTACAGAAACAGATGAAATCCCAGCCCTTGGAAGTGCATCCTCTTTGGTTGCACTGCCTGCCATTCCCCATATTTATTCCCTCATCTTCAACCCACAAAGCATTGTCAAATTGCTTTTCAAAGGGGACCTAATGTGGTTGGGTTTCAAGGGAACATGAAGAGGATGGAGATGGCATGCTTAAAGGTTCTTCCTGATTTCCAGCACAGCTGGAGCAGGTCTGGGTTCAAAGCCTTGGGATAGCTACACTGGGGTTTCATAGGGTCTCCTGTGCTGACCACAGGATAAGGTGTGGTAGGGTTGTATGCGTCCTTCTCACAGCAGAATTCACTGCCTCTTAAAAAAAAAAAAAAAAAAAAAAAAAAAAAAAAGTATAGACTTCTGTGTTTGTTCTGCTGAGTCCGATTTATTTTCTGTGGTGTGTGAAATCATACCACTGGTGGGAGACAGTCATGTAAGGCAAATCTTCAAACAGAGGAGAGTTTTGTGCAGATTGAGCTGTCTCTGAATCAGTAGCAGACCCAAACTCCCCTCTAGTCAATGCAGAAGACATAGCAACCAAGACCAGGTGCTAATACTGCTAGCGTCACTCCAGATCTCCTCTTAGCCAGCTGTTCAATCCTCCATCTTTAGCTGGCATCTCACTAGATGTCTAAAACAACACAAAGTAGGGCTTCATCTCACCTAGAGACAAGAGTATTTCAGGGAAGCCCAGAAACTCCACAACATAGACCGGATGTCCAACAGATGCTTTGAATCCCCATGAAACCCAGTGCCCCCAAAGAAGGCCAGGAGGGCACTGTTTGCTAAAGTACTATTTTTGAGATGGAGGATAAGAGCTGGGCCGAGAGTGCTCAAGGGATCCAACCTGGTGGTCCAAACCCAGACTCATACAAGCAGAATCCTGCCAGTTAATGCAGTTAGTGTTGCATTGCATCTCTGGGCTGGATGCCTTTTTTCTGCAGAGTCCTCCACCTCTGTCAGGAAGGCCATACCACCATCTGTATATGCAAAACATGTCAGATTTTATTGCACTGCACTCTATAGATCCTTATCCACTTCCTCCTGTATCTAGCATAAACTCACACCCAAACACTGCTTTCTTCTCCCCCACAACTGCGTACCAGATATCAGAGTGTATTTCCCCTGCCCTGACCACACTCAGGCTTGCTCTGCTTTCTGGGCAAAATGCTCAGGAAACAGCTGCAATGCAGTGACAAATCAAGGTTGTACCTTCTTCTGTAACCAGGAGGCCTGTTGCTGCTGTTCCAACACATCATGGGTGCAAAAAGGCAGTCTAATTCTGCCGCGCTCCCCAGACTGTGATGATTCAGAGAAATGGAGAGTGGAGTGTATTTCTCAGTGGGCATCTCAGGGAAGATGGAGCTGGCTTTTGTCCTGCAGCTGCAGCCTTGCTGTCCTCTGTCTCTCCCCGTTTGACTGGCCAGAACAGGCCCTGCTCTAGGTCTTTCCAGCCCCACAAATCACAGAGCCTTCATGTATTACTCTGTTTGGCTTTTCTCACTTGGGTATGCCATCAATCTCTCAGAAAGAAATCCCACAGCTCCCTAGTATCCAGGGGCATTGGGGCCAGTTAGCCTGAATGGAGAGGAAAACATACTTCTGAGTAAAGAAGTTCAAGAAAGGGCTAAAAAGCTTCAAAAATCCCAAGAAGCCAGGTTTAGAGCTCTCTTTGATATGCAACTTTAATTTCATTATTTTTACCTGAGGCCTAGTTTGTGGGGTTTAAGATGCTCAAAGCTGGGTTCAGTGGGGAGCCTCTTTTTGGAGTGCAGCTGGTTTGGGGACCAACTGTGTGTCAACGTGTGCTTCCCTGTTGAAGCCAGCTCCTTGGAAGTAATATAGGTCCTAAATGGAGAGGTTTATACGGAGAGGTAAAATGAGGGGGGAATGGACACACAGTAACCTGTTTTTCTCTCTTTCCTCCTACTTGCAGAAAAAGAGGAGGGCAGCCACTGCCCGTCGGCAGCACCTGAAGGTAGGTGGCATTGCTGGGACGGGCTGAGGTGTGTTGGACTTGTGTTCCCTCTGGTCCTCCTTGCTTGGAGATGCTGGTATTGCGGAGGCAGGGAGCTCCTCACTGTCCGAGCTGTCTCTCCAGCTGGGGTCTGCCACATCTCCTTCCCTCTGCCCTCGCCTCGATCCCTCGCTGACCTCCTGCTGCTGCCTTCCAGAGTGCTATGCTCCAGCTTGCTGCCACTGAAATAGAAAGGGAAGCAGCTGCTAAAGAGGCGGAAAAGCAGAACTACCTGGCAGAGCATTGTCCTCCTCTGTCGCTCCCGGGATCCATGCAAGAGCTTCAGGTAACGATTTATTTAATCCTTTGACTGTGCTGGAGCAGAAAGGATTTGCCCTTACCAGTCAGCCTAGTGGATCTACGTCTTCCCTCCCATCTTGGCCCATCTCTGGGTACCCCCCCTCCACCATGGAGGCAGAGACAGGGAAGATGCAGGGGGACTAGCACCCCCAAAACATTTCAGGGGGCAGTTGGCAGTGCAGGGCCAGAAAGGCAACTTACAGCTTCTGTGGAGCCTTTCATCTGCAGTGCCAAGGCCATGGCCTCTTTTCTTGGCTGCCTGATGACATGCCCCCTGCCTAGATGGATATCATGGAGCCGGCTTGAGTGTCCAGCTGGGGTTTGCCTGAAAGAGAGGGGGCTAGCTGGTAGGAAAGCCGCATTTCCAGTGACATGTTGAGGCAGAAGTTCCATGGAGCTGGTGAAACAGTGAGCAGGAACTGGCCTGCAAAGCCACTCTCCCCTATCTGGGACCAGTCAGTCTTGACTGATGGACTGATCCTTCACTAGTCTTCTGGGTGGGGGTCTTTCAGAGTAGAGAAGAAGGAAGTGGTCAGGGGAGAGGAATCACATATGTGGGTCCTAGTACTCAACCCTCCTCTGCTTTTCCTCCCAGGAACTGTGCAAAAAGCTTCATGCCAAGATAGATTCAGTGGATGAAGAAAGGTATGACACAGAGGTGAAGTTACAGAAGACTACCAAGGAGGTGGGTTTCCTGCAGAGTGATCTCTCATCTTCCTCAGAGGAGTCTCCAGCTTGTGCTTAGTTCTTCCTCAGACCACTTGCTGGCACATAGTCCATCTCCTGAAGCTGACAAACCCTTCTCTTGCTTTCAATTTCCTCCGTGCAGCTGGAAGACTTGAACCAGAAGCTGTTTGACCTCAGGGGCAAGTTTAAGCGGCCACCTCTGCGTAGGGTGCGCATGTCCGCTGACGCTATGTTGCGTGCCCTGCTGGGCTCCAAGCACAAGGTCTGCATGGACCTCCGTGCCAACCTGAAGCAAGTCAAGAAGGAGGACACTGAGAAGGTACCCCTTCCCTCTCCCATACACCAACACAGTGACTGGCTCCTGCTTTTGGGGACCCTGTGTGAGAGACAGGCCTGAGAGTGACTCTACCTCTAAAGTTTTTATTCCTGACTAATATTTTCTTCTCCACCTCTCACAGTGCTGAAAAAATAGGGTGTAGCCCTAAAAATATACAGCAGGGGTGGAACTGGGCTCCTTGCACTGATGCAGTGTTTTCCAAAGGAAATCTTTACTGATGTTTGCCATGAGGTTTCCACGGCTGGATGCGCAAAGGGCATTGCCCTGCTGCCCGCAGCAGTGTAATGCTCTGGTCTGAACCATACTGGTTCTCGCTGTAGATCATGGGGTGAGCATTGGGATGAGCAGAGCTGGAAAGCTCAGGCTAGAGCACTGGAGACCCTGAGCTGGGGTTCTGCTCCCTCAGGATTTGGAGATTTCTCTCCAAAGGCAGTTCAACAGGGAGGAAAGCTCTACAAATGATGCAAAAAGTACATTAAGGGCAAAAATTCACTTCCCCATGTAATGGCAGCCCAAAGGCATCATTCAAATCTCAGGGAGGTCTTCAGATCAATGGGATCCACTAGCTGCCAGGAGGGTGGGGCAGTGGGCTGGGGGACAGCGGGGAGTGAGGCCATGCAGCACTGCTGACTGCCCTGCCATGCATGCCTCTGTCCCCAGGAAAAGGACCTTCGTGATGTGGGTGACTGGAGGAAGAACATCGAGGAGAAGTCTGGCATGGAGGGCAGGAAGAAGATGTTCGAGGCTGGCGAGTCCTAAGCACCCCCCTCCAAAGGCGGTTGCTCGGCACTCGCAGCTCCCGCCTTTCCCCTGTTTCTCTCCGGTTTTGTAAAAGCCGCAGTGGGAAAGTGATGGTGTAAATAAAGCTTTGGTGGTGGAGTAGGGCCGGGGTCAGCCTGGCCATGTCTGTCTTGCACCCTGTGAGGGTCTCTGAGCTGCCAGCCCCCAACACGGGGGCTCATCCATCCCGTACGATGCTCCCTGGGGGCAAACAAAAATAGGGGATGTTGAGGAACTATTTGCCCCAGGAAGGAAATGGGTAAGGCTGTGCGTTCTTGTCATCAGCAGCTGTAGCTCCTTCTACTTCCTCTTCTGCCTCAGCAGGGCTGATTGTGGCTGCTCCATCCTCTTCCTCCCCAGCCTGTAGCAGGGACCAGCTTGCTGTCCCCGTAGTGGCTGGAGGCTGTTGTGGCAGTCCTCATACCATCTCAGGGCAGCCATGCTGTGCAGCTGGCCCTGGTCCTTGTTACTCTCCTGTGGCAAAGAACCAGTGGCTCCTTTGCCCCCACCATCTTCAGGCTAGGACCTGAACTGCTCTCCCTATCCCTTGTGGGCCTCAGCACAGGCAGCTGCCCCTGCAGTTGCCATCTTTACACAGCCTCGGCTGGAGGGGCAAGGAAACTAGGGTGGGAGCTGGCAGAGCAGACCCCACTCTGAGGCTGCAGGACCAGAAAGAGGTGGCATGTGCCAAATATCTGAAGAGGAATGGGCTGGGCCAGCCATGGTGTTGACAGGCAAGGTGTGAAACTGGGACAACCTCCGGGCCATGGCTAGCTTGTTACCCAGGAGTGTCAGCACCCCGTGGCTTGCAGCTGCCTGTGCCATGAGTGCTGGGGGGGAAAGGGAGGTAGCTCACTGCCCCAGAGCGATACTTCCTGATTTTGAGGCTGTCGGCAGAGGCAAAACCTCAAAATAATCCAAAAAGAAAGCCTCCTTCCCATCCCCCCCCAAACCCTCAGCCCATGAGGTTTCCGGCATAGCTCGCTTCTGCCGAGCACAGGAAGAGCGAGGCAGCAGCGTGCGTGCCCTTGCGCCCTGTCCCCATCCCGCTCCCCGGCAGAGCTGCCTGCCTAGGCTGCCGCCGAGGAGACAAAATGTCGGACTCGGAGGGGTGCCAAACGGGCGCAGAAGGCGTGGATCGAGTGGAGGATGAGTCCCCCGTGGAGAGTGAGAGGTGAGGCCTGGGGGAGCCCACCGCCGCGCTTGCCTTCCTACAGGGGCTCCCAGGGAAACTGGGAGGCTGGGAAATTAGGGATGGTGGTGGAGGAGGAAGATGCAAGGCCAAAACGGAGCTGATTCACGAGACCAAAATATAGAAAATCATTGGATGCTTTTGACAAGCCTTCCAGATTGGGAGAGGCTTAGACTTGATAAATTTCTTATCTCTTCTGACCTCCAAAGACCTCGAGAGTGGGACTGGGAGGAAGATCTTGGCTCCGTTATGAGCTAAGGTCAGCAAAGGGTCTAGCTCTGAGGTCCAGATCCGCTGTCGGGTGCCACTGCCACAGCTGAAATCATCCCCGTCTTTAAGACAAGTGGGTGCAGATCAACTGCCTCTTCTTGAAGCAATCCTGGGGATATCCCACCGTAGCCTCTGGGGGACATGGGCTTTCCATGCGATTTCACCCTTCTCCTGTTGATAGCTCTGAGCAGGGCAGGACCGACAGAGTGGCTGCTAAATGAGACTGGAAAGGGGGTTTGGAACAGCAAGTGTCAGCAGGCCCTTGTGAAATAGGGGTCCTTTCTGTGGTAGGTGACTTCGGTGGGAAGGGTATTGGAGATGCCCAAACCCCTTTGGCTTCCAGGCAAAGTGAGCAAATCTGCCATTTTTGCAACTCTCTTGGGGCATTTGCAAAACTGGAGGCTAACGCCTCACCGATGCGGTGGTGGGATGTGATGAGGAGGTAATGCTCTTCCAGGGGTCTGAACTCTTCCCGCATCTACTCTAAATGGATTAAACTGGAAAATTTTCAGACTACTTGCTGCCTTTTATAGGTTTATACATCTTTTTGCCTGATTTGCTTTGTTCCTTTATCCACAGAGATCATAAACCTTTCTCTGACAGCTCCAAAGCAGGCAGCTTTCCGTGGGGGTTAAAAGAAAAAAGACCTGTAGCAGAGACCAAATTGCAGTTGTCTGTGTGTCAGCTAGCAGAGGAAGACAAAGATAAGCTCAGCTGAGGTACCACACTGAAGTATTTAGATCTGGATTCAGATGGATTCAAACTGAGCATTCAGGGAGCTTGGGGGGTTGCCTGACTTTTGCCCCTAGCTTCAAAGCTTGCATTAGCATTTCACCCCAAGGCTGCTGAAAGCTGATGCTGTTCATGTTTACGGAAAAAAAATCTTGAGTGACAAGGAGAGGAGAAAGGTGTGTCATCTTCCATCACTAATAGTTGAAGTAAGTTTTTTGGCTGACACCTGACAGCAATTAGCTTGGGCTGAGGACTTGACTGGAGGCTTCAAAAAGTGGTGAAGGCTCAGTGCATGAATGTCTCCGTTGTTGGGGGGGGGGGGGGGGGAGTGTGCTGATTTCTGTGTGTGCATGTCTTACGGAGTTTCCAGGCCTTGCTGCAGCCTGAGCAAGGTCCAGTAGGGCTGGATTTGCCTTGCAGGTGCCTTGGGGTATAAAAACAACCCCAATTTGACTTCTGTGGGAGTGGATGCTGGGTGTGTCTTAGGGTGGTGGAGCTTTCCCATTCCCCTCTTGCTGTGGTGTGTACAGGTATGTCTGCTCCATCAGGGTGACTAAGCAGTGGTTGCTGATGAGGCAGGGTCAGGCTTTTCCTTTTTTTGTTTCTGGCTAGAGCTTCAGAAAAACAGAAGGTGTCTGGAGGGATCTATAGCAGTCTAACTCCTACAGCCTTTTGACACTTGTTTAAAAAGTGTGTGTGTGTATGAATATTCATGGAAGGGTTGTACATCCCTTTTTCCCTAGCTGAATCTTAAAATTTTAATGAAATTCAAAGCTTAATGGAGGGAAAAAAGGGGGGGAAGGAAAAGTTCTTTCTTTTTTAAAGCGCAGAGAACTGCTTTCTCTCCTAACCTGTGTAACAATTCCACGTGCGGCTCTAAGCATCTCCTTTTGCTTGCATTGCTTAAGCATCTGCAGGCTCTTGCGACTTGCACTCCCAAAATGGAGGAAGCAAGTAGCTGCTTGCTGTTTAGGGCTACCTTGTCTCACCAAGTGGCCAGAGTGACGAGCTCAACTCTTTGTTCTTTCTCCTTGAAGATAAAGCTGAAAGCTGCTTTCAAGCTGCTCTGTGTACAGATAAACTTTCCAAGGAGCACTGCCATGACTTTAAGGACTGTTGGGGGTGTAAGCAATGAGGCCTATAAAGGAGCTCCCTGGAAAGCAAATTACGAGGAACTCTGGTGGCAAGGTAGATGTGCACTGAGGAGACATAGTTGGAGTAAAGAAAAGGAGCTGGACTTGCTTAAGCAATAAACCGTATCTATTTAACTATGCCTGGTGTATGTGAAGATTAGCTTACACTTGAAAGAGCTTGTATTTGTATAACTGTACCGATGAAATATTAATTAATCTGGCTGTACCTTGCTCTGTTCTCCAATATAAATTGGGGCATTCTGAAGAAGACCTCATGCTGGTGTAACAACATGTAGAGAAGAACTTGGGCTAGGGTGGGGAAGCCAGGCCTCCCACTGCAATGTGCCGGAGCTGGAGGTGCAGGGGAAGCCTGCTTTATGCTGGGGCTAGATAACCTAATGTACCCCTGTTATTCAGTGCATGGTCTGTAAAGCAGTGGGGGCTTCAGCCAGCCTTGACCTCAGTTACTGAAGGTGTGGATGTGCATGTTCCTGTGCCAGGGCCTATCTGTGCTTTGCTCTGGGATTTTCCCAGCCGACTGGGACTGCGGCTTGTGAGGCAGGTTTTTCTGCTGCTATGGGGGTCTGAGATGAGAATGGTTTTTTGCAAATGCAGTCAGCTTCCTGAGGCTCCTTCCTGCTGGGTCCTCCCATGCTGAGAGCTGTGGGAGCCCCTGGCAGCCCATGTATGGTCACTGCCTGGGGAAAGGCTTTGCTGTGCTAGCAAGTCCTGGTCTTGTCTTTGCTGTATCTATCCCCAGCTGTCTTAAATTCTCCAGATCGTTAGAGGAGACTTGGAGAGTCCTTGCTAAGATGACTGTTGTTGCTAAGTATACCCGTGGCTGGAAGGAGGTTGTCTGGGGGAAAAGTGATATGTAGAGAGTCTTTGGACTCCTCAGGGCATGAGATTCCTCAGGGGAGGGATGGAGGGATGGCTGATCCCTGCTCAGAGGGACTGGTCAAAGTTTGACCCAGCTGGGTACATCAAAGTAGATGGTAGGGAAATTTCACCTGGATAACTTAATGAACCTTGGCAGTGCTTCAGCACTTTCCGATTGAATATAGGTGCTTTGGGAGTGTCCAAGGGGATAAAAAACCTTCCTCTATTAACAGGGACGTGTCAGGTGCCTTCACTGTCTTTTCCCTTGTGGGCGCACACACACACAAAAAAATCCTAGCTTGTTTTACCTCTGAACTTATTTTGCAATGTAAAGCTACAGGTTTGGAGGGGGAGGTGTGCATGTTAAAGGAAGTGGGAGATTGCCCAGCTCTTTGACTTCTACTTTTCTCTTTAACCACACAAGAATTTGTGAGGGCTGGAGGGCTAGCCAAGTGGAGTCATGAAAAGAGGATGTGCTCTTGACAAGTTGTTTTAAAACTCCTGGGGGGAAGCCTGGCCACACTGTGGCATCCTTTGTCCTTGGACTTTGAGGAGACCTTGCTGTGGGGCTGTGCGTGTGATGGCAGAGCTGGGCCCCCCAAGGACCAGGCTGGATATTGTGAGGAGGCTTTTGCCAGTCTGGTGCTGCTGCTGGGGTGAGGTGATTAACTGCTTTGGCTGGCTGAGGCTGTGCTGGAGAAGCTGTGCTTCTGGAGAAAGGCTGTAACCCAGCGGGGGTGCAGGCACAGCCTGGCCTGCTAACCCAGGGAGCCAAACCGTCCGGGGCTCGCGGAGTCACAGGCTCAGTGTCCACGCCCCACGAGAGGGCGAGCTCTGCTCAGCCTCAGCTGTAGGACAGTGCTAACAAGCCTGCAGCAACGAGGGAAGCGGCGATGTCCAGGCAGAGTTTGGGGGATGGCAGGGTTTTATTGCTTGCATAGAGCTGCTGTCTAGGGGGAGCAGCAGCCCTCTCTGGTACAGAGTGGTGTCCTGGTGTCAGGACAGATGGGGGGACAATTCTGGGCTATTCTGAGCCATGCCACTGGGGTTAGCTGAATGAATGTCTCTGCATTTGCTGTGACTGAAATAGGATTAGTACTGCTCTGCGGGCATGTCCAAGGTGGTCTCAGATGTGAGGTGTGTAGACAGCTGGCTTGGGAAAGTGGGAGGAAAGCAAGTTCTGCATCATCCTGTCCTGGGTGTCCTGCCCAGACATTTGGGCTTTAGGCTATGTGCGGAGGTTGGGCCGTTGACAAAGTCTGAGTGCCCTTTCTCTTGTAGGAATGGGAACAGCAGAGTGAATCTCAGGTGCCTATAGTTTCCAGGCTGGTTCTGTTTGGCAGTGAAGTGGTTAATGTTGGCATGTGCGTCTGCCAGCAAGCCTTGGGGACTCCGGGCTCTGCTCTGACCCAGCCAAGGAAGGCCTCATTGCAGCTCTGCCTGCATCCTCACTTGTGCGCACCGCCCAGTTACCCTCTCTGCTCTCCTGACTCATACACCCAGTTTCAAGTTCGGCAGAGTCAGTTCCTTTCTGCTCTCTCCTGAGCTTGGCTGGCTTTGCTTGCTTTCTCCCTCACTGCTCTCCCACGGGTTGGGCCACTTCCCAGCGAAGCTGTCATGCGGACTGGCTGCTGCCTCTGTTAGGACACTGCTCCTTCTCTTCGCTGACTTGCATCTGGAGCATGTTGCTGGGCAAACAACCTGTCAGAAGAGGGGCTCTGAGGTCTCAGCACTGTGTGTTCCTCTGGAAAAGAGTATGTTTTGCTGTGAAGGTCACTGAGCTGATCTCTGCTTCTGGGCAGATAGGAGTGGGTGGGTCCTACTGTGTTTTTTGGGGGGTAGGAGCCTAGGCCCAAAGGAAGGAGATACCTAGAGTCCCCTGCAGTTTGGTCTGGGCTCTCTTAGGCTCCTATGGCTGTATTCTAACTCCTCCACTGCAAGTACAGTCTGCAGTAATCATCAGGGGCTCTCAGGTAACACTGCAAAGAGTTGTGGCTTTCATTTCACTTTTTAAGTACAGCCCTCCTTTGTCATGGAAGTGCCAGCTCCTCCTGCACAATCCTGGCTATCTGAGTGTGCTGGTGATGTGGAGCCTTGCTGAGGAATTAAGGCATCTGCTTGCCTGGCATAGTCTGGGGGTTAAACTCTGCCAAATGTAACTGTTGGTTATTGCATGCACAAGAGCATGGATTTCTTCTTAGGCCCATGTGATATCTGCCAGCCCTGTGCAGGTGTCTTGAATAATGCAAGGCATCTAAAATTGCACTTGATACCTGTATTAAGGCACCCAGATTGCTCTCTGAGTTCCTAATACCACCTAGGAAGCATGGTGCCCTGCTGAGATTTGACCCAGCCTCTCCTGATGCTTGGCTGGGGTCTCCGCTGTGCCGGTGCTCTGCGGAGGCTCAGCCATGAATGGGTTAACCAGCACTGTTGGAATCCGGGTGTGTTTTCCTTGCCAGAGTATCCCTCCTAACACACACCAGATGTGTGAGGCAGTCATCGGAGTGTCTTAATCCCAGGTTTCGGCACTCTGGATTGTCTTTCTCATAGGCAGGTCTGCAGCAGGCTTTCTGGGGGCTTCACTGTTGCCTGTGCAATGCACAGGCAGGGTGGTTGGCAGTCCTAACCTCTGCAAGAAAGGCTACAGTAAGCCAGGACTAAATGTATTCTGTTATTTGTTGCCTTAAGTTAATCATTCCTGGGATGAGTTGCTGGGACTGGAAGCAGGGTTAAGTGTTCAGCGTTGAGTCATGCGGGGTGAGGAGCTTTGTCTGAGATGGGTTAAAGCCAGGTAGCTTCATCTCTGGAGCAGCAGCTGATTCATGCCAGTTGAAATATCAGCCCAACCTGCCTGATAACTCTCCAGGGCCTGTATGGGGAAAGAGCAAGGTATGTAAGCAAACCCACCAGAGTTCACTGAAGGAAATTCAAGTTGTTGGACTTCTGCTATCAGCCTGTTCAGTGACCCACTTGCACTAGAGGATCTACAGACTTGGAGCCACCTGAGAGTATCGTCTTGCTTTGAGATGTGCAAGACAGTTTACTTGGAGTTCTCCTGCTGTTGTACCAAAGTGTAGGGCCAAGTTTTATTTTAGTTGGTTAAAGCCAGCATTATCACACTGGCTTCAGTAAAGCTATTAGTTTGCATCAGCTGGAGATCCTTGATTTTCTAGCTTATACGCTCATTTTAGAAACACGTCCTTTGCTAGGGATTGTTTTTGTATTACTAAGAAGCCTCTCTCCCAGCTTTAAGCATTTTCTGCTAAATGGACAGTATGCGCAACTCCTTTTTATCAAGCCCATGCCAGACAATATGGAAAATATGATCTCTTTTGTGCATGTGCATGAATGTGCTTTTCTGCTGCAAATGTAGTTTCCTTTCCAATGAAAGGTTGTTCCAGAACCCTTAACATTGACAAACTGTGAACTATTGACAGATCCCAAGCAATTGCAACTGCCAGCCATTTGGGAGGGGCAAGTTCTCCCTCAATAAAATTGCTAGCAAATAATAACTTCCTCGTGCCTCAATGCAGTTGCCACTTCACTTCGTGTAACAAGAGTTGACAACAGTATGTGTTAGCTTAGATGTCCCCAAGGGAAGAATAAGATGTGATGTTGAGTCTATACATCCTTGCTTTGCTAGGTTCTTTCCCTCCCTGAGCTGGCATGTGCCTCTTAGTGTTGTTGTTGTTTTTTTTTTTTTTTTTTTTTTTTTTTTTTTTCCCAGCTGACATCTTTGTATACAGCATTAGCTGCCCCTTGTGCTTGGTCCCATCCAGTTTTCTGGACTCAGTGGCAGAAAGTGTCCTCTTTAACTTTATATTAGGCCTGTATTTGGAGCATTAACCACTGTTGTCCCCTTTGGCAGAGGCATGTGATGATCTTCAGGCTTTTTGGATATATGACAACACTTCTGCCTGTCCTTTCAAAATGAGTCCCATCTTTGCCTTAGCTCAGCAAGGGAGGCATGGATGGACGTTGGCAAGCTCTAAGTTAAGACATTTTTCGACGTGGCAAGGCAAAGCTTGAAGTGAAGGCATAGCCTGGAAGTGTGAGTTGTTAGAGGAGATCCTTGAGCTTGGGCATTCCTGCTTTTCCTTTAGCTCTGACCCCAGCTGGAGTAATCTGCACTGCAGTGTGAAGCAGGGACTAGTGACTGCTAAGAAAGCCTCTGTCACGCAATGCAGTTCTACCAAAGCCAGCTGCAAATGAGCTAATGTGAGCAGAAGTTGTATTTCAATCCTGGAAAGCTATGTTGTGCTGATCAGCTGGCCTGTGTAGCCTGGGTAGACTGATGTGTCGTTCAGTGGTACTTCCTCCAGCTCTACAGCTGCCTTGGCCCTCCTAGCCTGGAGGGATTCTCTATGCTGCGATGTGATGTGGGCATGACCTGAGCACACTGGAAGAGCAGAAGTGCAATGTGGACAGGAAGCACTCGCTGCCTGGCAGTCTTTCATCAGAGCTGCAGCTTGGGCAGTTCCTTGAATGTCCCAGGAGGCCTTTGTTCAAATGATTACATGCTTATCTTGCCACAAAATGTATTGCTTGGCTTTGGGTGATGCTTGGCTTTGGGTGATGCTTAAATACATCACACAGATGCCACTTGGTGAAACAAGGCAGTGCCTGTATTGGAGCTACACCTTTATTACAATCACTGGACAAGCCTGAAAGTGTTTTCAGCTGCACAGTGTCCATCTAATCCAGCCGTCCAAAGCAAAGGCAGTCCTGTTTATTTTGATGCAAGTTTGAGTTTCAAATCCATTCAGCAGCTTTGAAAACCTCAGTGAAGGAAGGCTGCTCCCAGGGAAGGTGATGCTTTGTCCTCAGCCTGCACAGCCACTCTTTTGCCCCCTTCTCTTTTGTATAGTACCTGTGATCTTGGTTCTGTAGGTGGCTCAACATCAAAAGTTATCAAGTTTCTACAATAGATCTGTTGGTATGTGAAATACTCCTAAAACCAGAGATTAAAAAAAAATGCTTGTGGTTAATATATGGTACTTTCCAGGAGGCTGAAGGGTGCAAGCCTCCTGCTCTGCACTAGACCTTGGACTACGCTCATTCAGTGCAGTTCAACTCTGGTAGCTCTTTGGGTGTTGTGGGAATGTTGGCACAAGCTGTATCCCTACAACATCCTTTAAACTAAAGAGCTACTGAACCCTCTCAGTGAACAGAAAACACTCACTTGTCTATTTAAAATCCTACATCTATATCAACTGTTCCTCAGCACTACCTGGAGCCTTGTGGTCCTGTAAGACACGCTTTTTTTTAACTTAAGGCGATGTCTGCATGTGTGAGAGCAAACTCTTGGCAGCAGTTGCCTATGGCCTATTTATCTGGGCTGAATAAATCCCTGGTGCTTGGTCTCACGTTTGAGGCGGAGCGCAGGGATGGAGCTGGTCTCCTCAGGGCCAATAGTTCTCCTATTGTCCTGTAATGACCCCCCTGCTTTTGTGGGGGAGTGTCTTATCTGCAGACATTGTTTTGTCTTCCTGCCTGTTTCCCAACAGCTCTGTTGATTTAACCTAATATATAGACATGGTACACGTCAGGGTAACCGTGCTCCAAGCACTTGCCTAGCCGTGCTCCTCTAGGGCTCTGGTGAGTCATGCTGTCTCAGCTCCCCGGCAGTGAAATCTGGATGGCAATCCCCCCTGGCTGTATCTCTCCCTGTTTGTATAGCATCTAGCACAATAGAGGCTCTGATTTCCAGTAGCCCCTCTGTGCTGCCCTGGATAATGCTTACACCACCTCTATTTGCTTTCCCCACCCGCCCTTTCTTTAACATATCTTTCAGCATCTTCCTCTTGGTTTCTTCTCCTTCAGCCTCCTCATCCTTCCCCCCCACCCCTCCCCCGTTCATTTTGTTCTGCTAGGGCAAAATGTCGTCTTACAAGGCTGGTAGATTTGCATCTCCCTGGAAGAGCCCCTCACTAGGAGATGTGCTTTTGTGCTTTCTGGTTTGGGGGTCTGACCATAAAGTGCCCCATGGGGCCAGAACAGGATGAGTCCCCACCCCCCTTCATTCTGAAGGGGAGGTGAGGTGGATAGTTGTGGGGTAAGAGATGAGGGCTGCTTCTCCTAGATGCCTATTTCTCTCCTTTTCATTTTTGTCTCTTCGAATGTTATAGGAACAAAGTCATAGTTGTTCCTGAGCCAAGTACTTTAGACCTATTATGACATGGTGTTTAACTGTTTGGATTCAGCCCACATTATACATGTTCTTCCCTGTAATCCAAACTTCTTGCAGCTACTTTAATATTCCTCCTTGTTTCTTGGCTGTCCTGGTGCCTTGCCCATTTGTGGGGCAAGTCCAGTACCATGCTGTCCCATATAGAGCCCTTCACAAGTGCCTGTTGGCTCCTTTGCCTGCTGTCCTGATGCTCTTCCCAGTGTGTGGGATGGTTGAAAGCTCAGCCAAGACAGCTCCCACCTACAACATCCCCTCTCCAAACACCCCGGGGTCTTGTTTTGGCTTGAGAATGTCCCTTCTGACTTGCTGCCTGGACTGAGGAGGGTTTTGCAGGAGCACTGACAGGGCTGGATTCCTCTCCCTGCAAACAATTTCTTCTCTGCTGCCTTGACAGGGGTGGCTGCAGTTGCAGGTTAAGTATAGAGGGCCTCTCATTGCACCAGTACTAGGATACTTTGCCTTCTGGAGGTATCTTTAATGTGGTTGTATGGCTCCTACTTCACACTGATGTGTTTTCTAGTACTTGCTAGGGCTGCCAGGTCATGAGTGAGCAAAGGCAGAATTCAGCATCCCTCCCATTCCTGTCTTTTTCCCTTAAATCATGGCACTCTGAGCTAACACACAGATGCCCAGCCTTGCACTCCTGATTGCACAATCCTGGGGCTTGTAAATAGCTGTTTCTGGTGAGAAAGAGATGAAATGTGCTGCTTTGGTTGCTAGACGCTCTCTCTCTTCCCCTGGGATTATCTTTGGCTGTTCAATTAGACTGCCCAAAAGTGAGTGCAGGCAGAATAAGAAAGACTGTGTGAACTGGGATCCAGGGATGAAGGTGATGTGAGCAAACTCTGTATGTCTGTCACACTAACTTGCACACTGGGCTGTCTACACAGCTTATGTGCCAACTGATATGGCCCTTCTTGTCAAACTGGGGCTCCAAAGTGGCTTGGAAAGTGCTTAAGAGGTTGTGTTCATGTGCAGGCATCTGTGTATATGGTGGAGGGAGATGTGTCAGGATAGGGAGAAAGGTGTTTGGGATGGCAGAGACAGGGTCACATCAGCTAGGAAATAAATACAGAGAGACGTCCTCTACTGTCATCCTTTGGAGCGCTCCTGGAGCTGAACTCTGCTGAAGTTTCAGGGCATGGGGTCTCTGACTGGTTCAAAGCATCCCTTACTGGGATGGGGCTGCCTAGCGCATGTTGAAGCAATGAGGCTCTTTCTTCAAGGAGATCTTCTCTGAGTGGGGTCTCACCACTGATTTGTGGAGCAGGAACTTCTAGAAACTGTGCTGGCAGCTGGCTGGAGCACCCATAAAGGTCTGGCCCTCAAAGTGACTGGATTTTGTGGCTTATGCTGCTACTGAGCCTGGCTGATACTGCTTGCATCCCAGCAATATTGGAGAAGATAGCTTGGGCTACACTTTGTCAATAGGACTTTTTTTGCTTTTTTCCTTAAACCACGTTTTAGCTTCCAACTGATTTTGCAACTGGCCCTACATAGCAGAGTGATTATGTAATTAACGGGAACTGGTGCAGACCTTTCTCTCTGGACTCCTGCCCTCTTTCCTCCAGCAGTGGACCCTGAGTTGCATCTTCCTGGCATGTCTCACCATTGTAGCTTTGCCTGTTGCTGAGAAGAGCTCTGGGAAGCTCTTTGGCCAGCAGTGTGCTTCCACGTACAGTCACAAAAAGGACTTTGGACATCTCTGCTCTGGTACTGGGGGTGCAGTTTGGCTGCAGGGATATGTGATGCTTCTTCTAGTACTAATTGAGCCCAAAATGAGCAGAATTCTTTGCTGTTTTCTTCTTGTCTCTGCTGTCTCTACCTGTTTTGGGGACCCTGAAGTTTGGGATCCCTACCCTTATGGGGCCATGAAGTTTCTTTCTGCAAAATACATGAGCAGCTGTGGAGCTGATGCTAACCTTTCTGTACTTGAATATATGTATGACTTGGACTGAATCTGGATCGTGCAGGGAGGAGAGAGGACAGAAGTTAACTCTGTTCTGTGGAGAGCATGGGATTTCTCTTGCATTGCTGTTTCTCCATGGTCCCTTAGACCCTGGCTTTGTGCTTTTGAGTACTCAGTTTTTATGCCTCCTGGCCTACTGAGATGGGATAGTGTCTCTGCATGTTTGTCACAGAGTATAGGTTCCCCTTCTTCTTGCAGGTTGTGAGTTTAGAGACTGGGTCTTGCGCTCACCCTCTCTGCAGGTCCCTGCTGAATGCTGCAAGAAAGATATGTTCTCTCCTCCTATCTACCATCTGTCTCTAGCAAAGATGAAAACCAGTGAGAAGGGCAGAAAAACTTTCCTAGAGGACAAGCAAGGTAGCCACCTTTCAAAGGCAGGAGGACTGTCCAGGCAAAGTTCAGTACAAGGATTCTCTCTCTCAGAGCTGCTGCTGTGATGTAGGATCCCTTTCCTGATCATTTCACTTTCATTTTTCCAAATGATCTTATTACCCTAAACCACTAAGATAGCTCATGCCACTGCCTTTCTTTTTGTCCTAGATTTCCTCATGCAACGAGGCATTTATCTGCCACACTTCTTGAAGGCACCCATTGTTGAGTGGTGGTCAGCACTGGGTTTGAGGAGCTCATTTGTTTCACAGGGACTACTTTTCTGGAGGATGCTGATCTCAGGTGTCAAGGCAAGACTCTGTTGCTGGGTAAATCAACAGCTGCTTGCTTTGCTCATTTACATCAAGGATCTTGTCTCCTGTACTGAGTGGTGTGCCTTTCCCTCCCTGCAACAGCAAGCTCCTTGCTGCAGAAGCTGCATTCCTCCCTGCCCCTCCTCAGCCTGTTCTGGCTCGTGTGGCATCTCCAGCTATAACATGAGGGCTGTGACTGGGAAGCTGTGTTTTCATTCAGCCCCAGTTGCTGCTGGCCCATCGCTGTTAGCTATGCCCCTGCCTGCTGGGGCTCTGTTTTGAATCCTTGTCTGGGTCGGACATCGGAGTCACTGGCAGGTTTGGGCTAATTCCTTCCAAAAAGAAAAGCCTCTAGGTGCAGATTTCATTGGAAATGTGTGGGCAATCGGGATGAAGTCAATGGGAGTGTTCACATGTGTAAGCCTAGTAACTCCTGTGAGTGCTTGCATGGTTGGGACATGCTCTCTTTGAGTAGCAGAGACTTCTGTGATGAGTCTCTTGCATGTTCTTGCCAGCTCCGAATTTAGAGACAGAAAACAGAAAAAGGCAGCACCTGAGCAACCCATAGTATCAGATCAGGCTCAGTTTCAGTGCTTAGTGGCTTTTGTTATGTCTAATCACTTAGGGGAAGCTTAGTAAATACCTGTAGAGTAAATAAACTGTTTCAAAATGAGGAGGGAAGGGGAAGGGAGGGGAGGTGCATCCTTCTAATCTGGGTTTAATACACTTCCTCTTTATTGAGATTTCTTGATGTATTTCATAGACAACTTCCTCATTTCCCCCTTTCAACTTACAGAGCTGCAAAAAGTGGTTCTGCAGAGGCAAGGAAAGGAAATGTGCGAATTGGATGAGAAGGACAGAAGAGGCCAGAAGGAAGATGAGTGCTAGAGCAGGATGGTCCCTTAGTAACTCCCCACAGCTGAGAGACAGCAGGATGAATATTTCTGTTTACCATGGGGAAAAAATGAACAGGCTATGTCATGAGCACCCTTATATGCAGGTATAAGGCAGAGCCCGGATTTGCTGGGTACAAGTCCAGGCATCTGAGATGGAAGAGCTCTTTCCAAAAAAAAGGAGTGCATGGACCAGGAGATGCAAGATAGGAAAAGCAGTTTTTCTAAGATTGCTCCTGTAACGGGGGCAGTTGTCTGAGTCCAACTGCATGGCAGCCAGGTGTTTTATTGTAGAAGGTGACAATGGTGTTAGTCCATCATCAGACACTTGCACACTGCTTACTCTCCTGAAGTCTTGGTGTTTTGGGAAGAGAAGACAGATGCTTCCTCTCTCCTTCAATTTGATGGCTGGGGAAACTGAGGCACAAGAGAGGCAAAGTCACTTGAGCGGGTCAGGAGGAGGCTTGGGAGCAGCTTGCCAGGGCTCTAGCCCAGAGCCTTCCCCTAGAGTCTCGCTGCTGTTTTAATCCCACGAGAACAATTTTCTCTGATGGAGTTTTCCGGCACACAGCCCCTTTCGCGTTTCCCCATTAATCTGCCTCAGTTCCTCTGTGTGAGGGTGTAGGGACCTTTTGGAGGTGTTAGGGCAGGGACCCTGCGGGAAGGCCTCCCCTGACGTGAAAGGACCGGGAGTGACTGACTGCCGTTTACTCCGGGCGCAAGCTGCCAGCCTGGATTTCTGCTCCCCAGTTGTTGCTTTGTTCCTAATTTATGGAATGGGAAATGAAGCAAAGGTGGAAAGAAATAGTGGAGGGAGGGGGAGGAAAAGGGAATGGAAGGGAGGACGGGGAGGGGGGAGAGGAGGCGGCGGGGCGGGACGGGCGGCGGCAGAGGTGGAGGCGCGGCGGGGGTGGCCGGGGGCGGCCGCGAACAAAAGGGCGGCGGCGGCGGCGGGAGCGCGCCCGCGGGGACGGGGACGGCGGCGGGGCGGCGGCGGGAGCGCGCCCGCGGGGACGGGGACGGCGGCGGAGCGGCGGAGCCGCCTCGGCAGCATGAGCGGCGCGGTGCTGCGGCGCCACTGCAGCAAGCAGGGCTTGCAAAACCTCCTGCGGTAGGTGCTGCTGCCCGTGCCGTGCCGTGCCGTGCCGTGCCGTGCCGGTGGGAGCGGGTCCGTGTGTGTGTGTGTGCGTGCGCGCAAACCGGCGGGCGGGTTGAAATGGGCTCGGCTCCTGCCTTGCCCGCCCTGCTCCAGCAGGCACGATGTGCTGGAAGGGAGGGAAAGCCATCCTCCCTCCAAACAATGCGAGAAAAGCAGGTTTGAACTTAAGTGATGGCTTTAGCAGGAGCACGCAACTGAAATAACTAAATGCAACTGTACTGTGACACTCACCTGAGCCGGCTGGTAATTTTTTTCCCTCCCTCTGTGTGCAAGGAATTTCGCTATCTATGTGTGTCCCCTGAGTGCTGAAGGCTTCTGTCTAGCAAAAGGATTCTTTTTGTAGAACTGTATGTTTTGCGATGTGTATTTTAAATTCAGATCTGTAAAGGACCAGATCATCCGAGGGTGTTGGCTGATGTTGCTCTATTGATTTTAATCAATAGCAATGCTGCTTTTAAGCTTGCTCTGCCAGTATAATCGCCAGGGTAGGAGGGTGGGTGATTTGATGGGGCTCATTTCCATTTGTCCGCTGAGGCTGAGCCATACCAGGACAGCTACGTTGTCTGCTAATGCTGGGATTCTTGTCTATACATTTGTTTTGCTTTTCAGTGTGGGTTGGACCCATGACTTTCCTGTGTGGGTCTCCATTTCCCTCCCGTAACTGCTAGGGGAGCTTGTTCTGTACCGTACTGATTGCTCAGGCCAGGCGGATGAAACGGGCTGCTTGGCTCTCTGTGTTTAATTTAGAGGCTGAATCAGTGAGTGCTGGGGTAATGTCCCACAGGTTGAGCGCTTCTTGGCTCACTTGCACTGCCTGTCCTTGCCGGTGCCTGCTGGTCTCCAGCTGGGAGTCAGAAGAGGTCAAACAGGGTGTATGCGGGGTATCTTTTGGGTGGGTGATTTCCAGCCAGTTTGGGATTTCCATGGTTGATAATGCAGTCTCTGAACCTCACTCCTCCAAAGAGCTTCTTGTCTCTGAAGGGAAATTCAGGAAGGGAAAACACAGCCATCCAGTCTGTCCCACCAGGGGAGTCAACAGAAAAACTCCCCTTGACTGCCCTGGCCCCGGGGATGGAAAAGGGCCAGGACAGATTCCTCCTCTGCGCTCGTCCTTGGCCCGTGTTGTTCTCTGCCAGTCCCGGCTTCGGGCATGGAAGTCTCTGCTCTGTTTGCAGTAGTGAGCCCGGGCTGCTTGCTGAGAGGCTTGTTGAGGGGTAAGGAAACCTCCGTGGGGGTTTGCAGCAAGAGCGCTTGGGCTGAGGCCAACTGGTGGCCAGTCAGCACGGATGATAGCCATGCAGAGGAGCAGAGGGGAAATCGCCTGCCTGCAGGTGGGCAGTGACTTCTGCAGGATGGCAGGCAGAGGGGGCAGGCACGTGTGCCTTTTCCACAGAAAACGAATGCCTGACTGGCCTGGCACAGCGTGGCCCGGAGGTGTTTTCCTCTCCATAATGGTGGCCCTGAACTCCTCCTGCTGCAGGTAGGGACTTCTGGTGCCCCAAATACAGCCATGTACCCCAGGGGCTTTTACCCAAGGGATGTTTGTCCTGTTTACAGATGAAGAGAGAGGGCCAGGTGCGAAGACATGTGAGGGATTTCACCTGTGGTTTACACCCAGATATGGTTTGCTCCATACATAGCACCATTTTGTGGTTATATTTTCCTCCAGCTGCCCTGTCACCCCCAAAACTTAGCCCTAACGCAGGCGGGTGACCTGGCTGCGCACGGCTGGCGGTGGGGCTGGCTCCGTCGGCCTGCCGGCCTGGGTGCACGCACAGGCTCCTTCAGCCAGTGAATTCTTTGAGCTTCCTGGCTTCAAGATATAGCACTGAGAAGGCTCCTGTGTTTCTGCTCGGCTTTAATCTCTCCCAGGTGGCTATGGGCAGAGCAGTTACGCCACGTAGCTCCCAGGCTATTTGTGATGTGCCTGAAGTGTTTAGGTGACCTAGAGCATGAGAGGAAGCACCACTATGCTCAGAGCTGTTTTCCCAGGCTCCAGGGATTTTGACACAACACTGGGTCCACCAGATCTGTGCCTGCTCCCACGCTGCTGCTCCTGAGGCAAAGCAGCATGGCTGTGGTCTGTTTTGAGCCTGATACAAGGTTCTGCAGTGTCTTTGATGGGGTGACCTGTTGGCTCCCAGTCAACAAGCTTGCTTTGCACCTTGTTCACTGGAAATCAGAAGGGTGTGCTTGTCCACGCTGCTCAAAGGGAGCCATGGAGCTTGTGCAGGCTGTGTCCTTGCCCTTATTGCCCCCTGCTCCCCTTCCTGCTTTACTACTGTGTGCATTCTGCAGGGATAACCTGAGAATTACCTTCCCTGAGCATCGCTCAGCTGAGGGAGCTGCTTCCTTGCCAGGCTGTCCTACAACAGGTTTGAAGTCTTGATCCAGAAACCTTCTGAAATCAGGGTGAAAAATTTAGATTGAGCCCCATTGCTTGAGCATGAGGCATATGCTTGAGAAAAAAATCCCAGCACTTCAGACACGCAAAGTGGCCTGTGTCGAGGTGCTGAGCAGGAGCATTTGGCTGCAAACTCTTGCTAAGCTTGTGTTTCCCCCAAACATCGGTCCCGGGAGCCAAACATGCATAAAGTGGATTTTCCACCAGCCGTGTGGACAGGTTTAGTGCACACTGAGCTTCAGTGTGGATTGGTGTGCTTGAGAGCAGTGGACTGTGCCGAAGGTAACGGAGGCTGTTTACTCGGGCTGAGATGCTGCATCAGCGCTCTGGAACGGCATCTGGCCTTCACCTCTCCACAAGCTGGCGCTGGGCTGGGAAATGGGCCCTTCCTGCTCCTTGCTGGCTACCAGCAGTGGGACATGGGCAGTTTTGCTGATCATGCCTGGCAGGAGTGTGCCATTTACACCTGAAATGCTGGAGCCGGAGAAGGGCCCAAGGTTATGCCTCGGGACTGTGGAGGATGGAGGGTGCACAGAGGATCGTTAACTGGAAAAGACATCAGGCAGAACGGGCAATTCCAGTCTTGCCCACCTCCCCTCCTCGCCTGTGCATGGCCAGGATCACCTGGCACAGCTGGCAGAGTCTCTTTCTGGATATTCCTGCAGAAAGGCTTGTCCTGTTTGTGAGAAGTTAGCACTGGTGATCTCTCTTGCTCCTGCAAGACTTTGTATTTTAAAAGCCCTCTCCAATCATGAGTGGTTTCGTCTTGTTATCTTGGTCTATTTTTCCTTATCCTTCTAATGAGTTCCTATAAATAAGATGGGAATCCAATGCCTGTCATGTCGATTCATTCAGTTCATTATCTCTTCCTGCTGGAGTTTTACTCTCCCTCTATTTATTGTGCCTCAAGTGTTTCCACAAAAGAATATTGCTGTCTAATTGACCTACAAATCAGCCTCTTTATAAGTCAGCAGCTTTGACTGTGCCTCTCCTCGAAACTGGATTATGCAGTGTCTCTGTAGACACAGCTTCCACTAAGTGCCCAGATCGCTCGCTCGCTCCAAGCACGTCCCTTTGCCACATTATGAGTGGCTGTAGCTGGAGTGTGTAGTGCTGGGATGAAGCTTGTGCATGGGTGGGTGGATGTTAGAAGAGCTGCTGCTCTAGTAGCAGCCAGTTTGGTGTTTTGCAAGCAGGTAAGTCTCTGGTTTAGCATGGAAGTGAGTTGTGACTGGTTTTTGGGTAGGAGGGATGATTTTTTTTGTGTGCTGTTTGTATGATACTCAGAAAAGTGGGTAACCTGGCCCAGAATGAAGTCCCCAAAGCATGACTCTATACAGGCAACAAATAAACTATTATATGCCTTTGCAATGTGGTAGAGTCTGAAATGCAAATATTGTCATGTGGGAGGGGGACTAAATCTGATGATGAAAAAGCCCAAGAGTACAAAATGATCCAGAAAAGTAGATTTATCTCACCATCTAATTATTTTTTTTGGTGGGATGGAACTTTTCCTCCTTATCATTGGTGGAGTCATTAATATAGAAAGCCAAAGTATGAAATCTGAAATCATGCTTGCATGTCCCTGTTCTTTGGCTTTACGTGGAGTAGCCCCTGCGAGGGGAGATATTTTATATTTTCTGTCTTCAACTAGATCCAAGCAGTCATGGTCTGGGTGCCTGCAGAAGGCTATTGGCCAGTTCTTTTCCACGTAAGCTGAAGCACTCTGTCTTCTGCATCATGTGTTTCTTTGGACTATGGCACTACTATAAATCCCCTAGGATTTAGGATATTTTTGAAATTCCTCTAACTTCCTGAAGTGTGTCATTTCACAAGTGGAATATTTAGCTGGACAAGGACCAGGGTTTTTTCCCAACTCCATGTGACATCATCCTTTCATTCTGCATCCTGTGTTCCCTAGAGCATTTCTGGACGCATCCCGGCAGGAAAAGCATTGCTCCAACGTGCTCGACTTGCTTTCAGAGCTGCGCTGGCTGGGGCAGACGTGGGAATAACGGGTCAGAAGGGCTTGGGAGGGGGTAGAGATTGGACGGTGCTTTGGACTGAAGGGGAAAGCAGTTTTTTTGAGTAGTTGGTGCCACGGCAGGGCTTGTGCCAGGTATTTGCTGACTGGGATGCAGTGATGACCACCTTCAGGGATGATTGCGGTTTATCTCTACTCATGTTCATCTTTGGGTTCCCTGTGGATAGATACAGGGAGCAAAGTGAGCTTGACAGGAAGTGGGGTAGCTCCTTAGAGGGAGAAGAGTAAAATGAGCATGCAGTGAGCCAGTAGCATGAGGAGGGAGGGATGTAGGGGAGAGCCAGTAGCCAGCTGCCAGCAGGGCTATTGCTGGAGGGCGTGAGGACACAGGGGACACATCAGTGTAATTTATACTTTCCAGCACCGCCTCATGTACCAGTGTGTTCCCCTCCCATGTTCCCCTCTGTAGTTACTTTGATTTGCTAGTGGCCTTTTTTTATATCTATATATTTTATTATTATAATTTTTTAAATTCCCCTTTCCCCAGCACTGGCTCCTGTGACCTGGGCCTGGGCCTGGTGGTGAGCTCAGTGGATGGGTGAGAGGGAAGGCAGGCCAGATGCTGGTGGAGGGGAGAAGGCTTCATGGGATGCTAGGAGCCCTCATAAGCCCATCCTAGGAGCCCATCCAGACTGCTGGATGGCTCCGGGGCTTTCTACATCTCTAGTGCTGCTTTGCTGATGTGTTGCTCTCAGCCCTGCTGTTACACTCAGGCGTGTGTGGGGGCAATCCTCCAGATCATCTTTGAGTAGAGGAGCAGGGAGAAAAGGTGAAGCCTGGGGGCTTTGTGCTGTCAGGAGTCCGCACCTGCCATTGATCACCATTGATCACCCCCTTCCAGGAGAGGGGAGTCCTACAGCCTAGTCGGTTTTCGTTTGCTCCTTTAGCCTAGCTGCTCCTTGCTGGCCTCAGATGCCTGCCTGCTCCCAGCCAACGGGCTACTTAGGGCCTCAGCTGGAGCCCCTGGCAGAGACAGTTTTCCTGTGAAGCCACGTGGGCCTAACCGCAGCGGGGACTGAGAGCTCTGTGTAGCCCCTGGGCACTGTTGCGGTGCAATTCCTCAGTGATAGCCATAAATGAAGAAAACCTTGTTCCCTACGAGAGTGAATGTCACGCGTTCCCATGGCCTTCCTCCCGCCTCCTCTCAGTGCCCTTACAGGAAACTCCCTCCTGCTAATCTGGGCTGTAGGGGCGCGGGGGAATTGCCTAGCCCTCAGGACTGTATAATCGATGACTTACAGCCAAGCCGGGGGATTCTCGCATCTCAGCTCGCTGGTGCTATAAAAAGCAGCAGGCCTGATATTAATCTTGCTTTTAATACCAGTTTTAAGCAGGGGTGATGCTATTGTTCTCCCCAGTGCAATCAGACCTGTTTTACAACCGGAGTGTATCAAGGAGGAAGCTGGCTGATTGTAACCGAGGCAAGGATACTATGGAGGCTTGCTTCCCTCTCCGAGAGAGCAAAAATACAAACGGTTGGTAAGCTGGGCAGAATCTTTTCTGAGTTTATTTTATCTCCTGAAATGCCTTTCGCTTCCAAAAAAACAGACTCCAGACTTCCCATTCTTTAGAGAGACTGTGGATTCTTGAGCCTTGCATCTGAAATGATAAGACCATGAGAAAAAGCCCCGCTGGAGCTTGTGCAAAGCATCACTTTCTCACACCTCTGGCGTGCTGCAGCCCTGGCGGAGGCCTGGGAGGACTCGGGGTCGCCAGCAGCTCCCCCCTCCGCTCCAGATTCCATGTAGGTGATGTTAGCGCGTTACCACACCGGCCTATCTGTGTGCACGAAGGACCCGCTGTCCTGGGGGGGACAATCCATCATCTTTTAAAAGATTCTCTGGGGTTCTGTCTGCTATAGTTAAAAATAAAAATGCTGTTGTTCCCATCAGCCGCCTCGTACGTACACAGAGAGAAGGTACATTCTTGCAAGCAGCTTTTGTATCCGAGGATCCTGAATGCTGTGAACATGGTGAAGTCCTGCCAAGGACAGTGACCCACATGGTTCAGCTTGTTCCCTAGGCCCAGGACTGTTGCCAGTGGGATGCTTTCAAGATTTTGTCATAGGTGGCGGAAGACCCTGCTTCATCTCTTTTGTGTGAGTCTATCCATTTAGGAGTAGAGAGTGTTAATAAGAAGGTGGCAAAACCTTCCTCAGCAATCTGGGGCCTTTGGCATTTTCTGAGCTAGTCACAGAGCCTTTAAAAAAACCTCCCTTACAACCAAGAGGTATTAAGAAGGGCTGTGCAATGCCCACCACATTTGGAAGTGTGGACTGTCCCCATATGAGCTTCTAGAGCCAGCATCCGGTGAGAGGCAGGAGGGGGAACGTGCTAAAGGATCGGCAGTGCTGGAGTCTCTCCTCCAAGGTCTGCTCCTGTCATTCCCTGTCAGCTTTCTGCAATGTGTCTCCTCTTGCTTCAGATGCCTTTGGAAGCTGTGAACTACAGCTCTGGGCTTTCAATGCCCATCCACTCCACAGTGACCGGTCAATCTTTGCAGCAAATTCAATGAAGCCTAAACCAGGCAGGGTTTTGTAACTCACTGCACCTGTGGGCACTCTTGCACTGCAGTGACTTGAATAGCAGTGGTTTCCTTTTATCCATCCATCCTTTGTTTTGACTACTTAGGCATGCTGGATGGGCATTTTCCCTTCCTGGGGAGATAGAGGGACTTTGCGCATCTGGGTCTTCCAGCTAACACTAAAAATACTTGGCACTTACAGACATGTAGCTACCTATCTGATCTCTGAAACAGAGCTGGCAGTCAAATTAAAAAGAGACTTTCTTGTGAGACCTCCTCTTAAACCTTGGGACTAAGGTGCTCCAAACCTAGCCTGGATTCAGGGTACCAATTCCTTCTTAGGGCAGAAACAGGATATGTTTTTGTATGGAGAAATCAAGACTCATTTAGAAAAAAGAGTTGTTTTAATTTTTAAAGAGAAGCTAGGTTTTTACCATGTTGCTTGTGGTTTGCTTCCATTTCTGCTTGATGAAAGTTTATGCTGTATCTTATTCCACTTAGGCTGCTTGGCATATCCTTATCGCGTGGTGTGTGATGCCTTTCCACACCCCCACTCCTAGCCCAGCAGGTCAGTGGGGGTAGGATGGGAGCCCTGTGTGTGTGTGTTCATTGGCTTGACCCTGCTGCTCGCATCTTGAAGGCAAGCCATGATTTATAGAAAGAAGTTTATAGAAGAATGGCTGTGATTGCACAGCTATGGCTGGGGTGGGGAAGCTTGGTATGAGAAAAAGGCTTAGGGTGAAGCATATATGCATTTTCCCCTTCCCCCTCAGCCTTCTTGTTCAAAACTCGTAGCCTAGACTCTAGACTAGGCAACGCAGCTGAGGAATTACATGAATGTATGGGAGGGAGAGGCTTGTCCAGCATCTCTGGCTGTCTTTGAATGACGAGCTGATCTCTCAGAGCTAGAATAACCATATCCCCAGAGACTGTGAACAAGCAAACTCCAGGCCATGACATAATATTTTTTCATTTAATTTATTTCCCTATTGCCTCGTATCATACCAGTATCCACACACTCTTCCTTACCTTAGGTAGGTAGCTATCTAACCATAGTCTTTGGTATAACATTATTCCTAGGTCTCAGAAAACTGTCTGTTAAGCAACGTAACTGTTGTCTGCCATCTAACCTGCTGATGCTAGCTGGACCTCCACTCACTTCTTTATTTCTTCCTGGCTTACTGGGTGATTTTGGACAAGCCCTTGGACTTAGGGATAGGCTTTTGAAGGTATCTTGACACATGGATATAAATGTGAGCCTTAGGTGGACCTTTGGACAGGACTAAAGATGCTTCACTTGGCAATGCCTAGCACGGATGTCTATGCTATGTATGGGGCTGTGTGAGACATCTCCCAGGATGCCACTTTGAGCCAATGGCTCTGTAACTTGTGGTGACAGAAGGAAACTGGGCCAGGGCAGAATGACCATACAGGACATGGAGATATTCTCAGCCATGACTCTGAAGTGTCCTAGTGCCTTTTCTCCTGAACAATGTGAAGGGAGACATGTAATCTGGGTACTTCAGTATACTTGAGCCAGTCATATGGGTCCATTTATATGCACTTTATAAGAGATTAATAAGTGATGAATCAGTTGATACTAGGCACAGTGGGTCAGAAAGCTGCTCCTTCGTAGCCTTTTGATGGTATCCTCTTCCATTTCTTGTTACGAGCGTGAGTTGTACATTGTAGTGCATGTACCAGTCATCTCTGGACTCTTTCTAAAGAGTTGATGAACAGAATATGAAATAAAGAACTACAGCTCTGCTTGGCAGCAGGATGAGCTTGATGACAGCCCTAGACCATATTCTAGGTGTTTTGTGTTTGTTGTTTAGGTCATTTGTAGCTAGTTGATGGATGGCAGCCCCCTTTCTGGAGGATGGTATTTTCGGAGATGGGCCTAGCACTGCTGCTTCTGCAGGCAATGGGAGATTTACCCTTGACTGCAACAAGGTCTGTACTAGGCTGCTGGGCTGTGCCCTTTGGGAAACACACACTGTCATGCATGTCAAATACCCACATGACTCCTATGTCCCCAAAACCTCTTCCCCCTTGAACCTTGAGTGTGTGGGGCCACCTACCCGCCAGAGGCAGCAACCAAAGCCAACGCCATCCTGGCCTGTGATCCCCCCAGCGAGCTCAGGAGACAGGAATGTCGAATTTGCTGGTAGAGGGTTACTGGCTTCTGGCACAGGTCTGCAAAGTCTAAAGCCTCTGGGAGGCATTTCATTTTCCTTTCTGGAATTAGCTTTAGTGCTGAAGGTTGGTTTGGGGCCAGCAAAACTTCCTTTGAGCTGTGAGCCGTGCAAAAGAGTCTGCAGCATTTCCCTTAAATACAGCTTATTTGGTGCCAGAAATTCCCTTGCCTGAATATTATAATCTCTCTGAGTGCTGATGAGGAATTGCCCAAAGGAAACGTGACCTTTCTAGCAATCCTAGCTTGTCTGGAGTGGGCATTAGTGGCCATCTGAAACGGCACAGCCAGACTGCTGATGTCTGTATCGTTGTTCTGCAGGACGAGGTGTTTGCAGGGCAAATGGGGCGGGGGGGGGGAACACCAAACCTCCTCCCTTGTCCCTTGGCTGGGGGTCCAGAGGGAGGTGAAGTCAAGGTTTGGATCTAATATGGGCAATTGGCTCAAGCCTGAGCTGAAGTCTGAACATCCCAGACATTTGGCACATTGTGAGTCTGTAGCCAGATCTGAACCTGGGTGCTTTGAGCCTGTCTTTAGACCTGCAGGATTTGCTTGTCTCCTCACTAAGAGAGAATCCCTGCCACAAAGAACATTTTGGTCCAAACTAAGAACTCCTAAAGCTGTTGGCAAAGACGTAAGGCTGGGGACTACATAGCAGGCCTGACCCAAGCCAGTGATGTTGTCTTGCTGGAGGAGGTGCAGCAGTGGCTCCTTGCTGCCATGCAGAGCTGCCCCAGAGGCTGGGGGAGTAGCTGGCATTGGCAGTGTCTGGCAGGGAGGCTCTTCAGGCCCTGCCGAGCTGCCAGTCCCACTGAAGCAACCAATTTTGGGCTCTGGCAGCTCCAGTCCTCTCAGCTCAGACACTTTGCTCTTGGCACAGCTAGAGAAGACCCTCCTGCCTTCACCACCTCAGCCTGCATTTCAGATGCCCGCAGTGTTAAAAGCCCACCTGAGGCAGCCTGCAAATACATAGCAAGCACTTTGCAGCCAGCTTGCTTTGCTTAAGGAAGCTGAGCTCGCGTGTCCTTGCAGCCTCCCCAGCCCTGAAGCTGTGGTTGCAGCAGGAGGAAGCGGGCCCACTGTACGGGGATGCTTGATGGCCTGGGGAGCAGCTCCATGTGCAGCTCCTGTGGGCTGCAGAGCGGGCTGAGGCAGCACCTCCAGACCCAGTGCAATCTCTTCTCTGCTCACCAGTTCCTCCACCCCTCAGCTCATTAACTCTGCATGCAAAGACCTGTGGGGTGACAGGGCACACCTGAACTTCTCCCGCTGGCTGTGCCAGCCCTGGGCAAAGAAGATAATGCAGGGGAGGGAGGAAGGAGATTGTGGGCTTCCCTCTTCCGTCTGGCAGGGAAAAGCAAATTCATATAGCCTGGTGGCTGGTTACAGGAGTTTGGTGGATTATGAACTCGCCTTGCAAGCCTACAGTTTGTAGTTTCCCCGCCCCATATCAGGGCAAATGAAACTGGGTGTCCTCGGTCTGGCTGGCAGTTTGTAGCCCCCTTCTTGCCAAAACTCCCCAAGCTTGGGACCAGCTTGGAAAAGTGTGAGATGAAGTTGATGGCAGAGGTACGCAGGATCAGCTCGTACTGCCTCCCCAAATGCAGGGTGATCGTTGCTAGAAATGAAGAAAAGGGTTGTGCAATCTTGTTGTGGGCCAGCCACATGAGGCGCCAAATTTGATTGCTAACAATTAGGAAAAACAGGCAAACATGCTTCCTCCCACACTTTTTAAAAACTGTTTTGAAATGAAATCTTTCCATGTTTTTGCTTCGAAAGGAGATTTAACAGCTGACCTCCCTCCCACGCAAGAAAGAGGCTGACGAAGACGTAAGTTTGTCCAAACTGAAATGGCACATTTAGCTTGCAGTTCAACAAGCCATTCTAGCGGACCCAAAAGCAAGTACTTTGGCAGAGTTTTGTTTCTCATTCATTTGTTTGTTTTTCATCAAAAGCAAATACTTTTGCTGTTAGGTCAGCCAAAAAGGAGTAATCATTTCCCCTCTGCGTGTCGGTTTGACTACTGAACCCCAAAATGCCCGTCATTAAACCGTACTCCACTGCTAGCCTGCGTGAGCATGAAAGAGCTCTGAATTTGCTAATATAATGTTTTTTCACTGTCCTTTGGAGAGGGAAGAGGTTTCTCATCGTTTGTCAGAGACTCAGCTCATCGCAGTGGAGGACAGCGACCTGCCTGCTTATGGCAGAGAGGCTGTGGGAAACTGTGCTGCTGGGTTGCTCTCTGGCAAAGATTGCTGGATGGGTATATTTCTGCTTTGCAGAAAAAGCCTTCTGCCTGCGAAAGTCGCCCTGGTGTCCTCTGTAAGCCGGCCACAGGGCCCGTGCAGAAGACAGAGCGACAGAATAGCGAGCCAGTGAAGTCATGGGGAATTAGTCACATCCAAGCGGGAAACGGGGAGGGCTGCAAACCCTAGTGACTTTTACGATGTGAAAAACTCACAGCATTCATGGGGGACCCCCTTGGGACTCCCCTGGGGGCTCCAGCCAAATCCAGGGGCTGTTGCAATGCCACCTCCACCAAGACTTTCCTAGTAAGTGGTGTGCTGGTAGGAATCAGGTCAAAAACAAAATCTAGTTTGCTCTGGCATAAATGGGGACTTTCCTTCTTCAAACTGGGGCAATCCAGGAGGGAGAGGGTTAAGAGTCTTCTTGCATTGGAGACTATCTGGAGTGGTCACACAAGGGAGGGAGATCATGGCAGAACTTAATGAATGACTTCATTTATATATTAAAAAAAAAAAAACAACAACACAGTGGCTTCCTGCCAGGACCACAGACAACGGTTTCTATGGGAACCTGTGGGAAAACAATAAATATGAGTGTGGAGCAAATGCAGAAGGGGGAGGAGGGGTCTCTCGGGCCCTGTTTCTGGTGGCTCCACACTCTTTGTTCCATGGAGAATAAAGTGGGAAGGGGCAACAAGAGGAAGGAGAGAAAAGTGTGCCTGAACTCACCTAATGCCATTTACAGAAAGACCCCCCACAAGATAAAGCAAGAGGCCACTTTCTCCCCTTTGCCGGTAACGGCTTGTGAGGAGCCCTCATTTCTGCCCCGAGTGCTTTGCTGCATCGAGAGCCGGCAAGTCCTCAGCCTCGCTCCTCCGTGCGGGCTCAGAGGCGAGAGGCTTTTGACATGCACCCGGCATGCTCTTGCGCTGCCGAGGGATGCCAAGGAGTCTTGAATGGGAGGGGAGTTTAGACATGTTGTTGGCTAATCTGCCAACGTACAAAGGAGGTGTTGGAAAACAAGCCACTCAAAGAGGCGTAAAATACGCTGGCCCAGATTTTCCAAAGCAACTCGTGCTCAGTGCCCAGCTGGGGCCATGAATATTGGCTCCTGAGAGCAGCCCAAGGAACGTGCCAGGCAGCAATTACTTGGTGGCAGCATGGTCTGCTGGCCGAGGCCCTGGTGTGCCAGCCTGGCAGTGCGCTATTCCCCACGCTGCTGCACGCTCGTCCTGTAGCCAGAGATAAGTGACCCCATCTCCCTTGGGTTCTGCACCCGCTCTCAGATTGGACGTGGGTCTTGGAGGGCAGAGGCATGGGGTCACCTCCATCTTCTATGAGAAGTGTCGGTGGGCACCACACTGCACCAAGGTCCTCCTGGGGAAGGGGCTGAGCCTGAGTGTCCTGCCCAAGCCCCTGGCAGCATCCAGGAAGCTTGCAGCTGTGTTGCTAGCATGAAATAGTCTCGGAGTGAGTCTCCCCTGGAAAGGTTTACAAGTTTCATAGGTTAAGTGGAAAAGCCAGCTTTTTCTTGAACAGAACGCCTTGATTAAGCCAAACTTTGTTCTTTCTAGACGATGCTGATTATTTTTGGAGACAGGGGGGTCTGTCATGAGCCCAAAAAGCAAACAGCATGTAGCTTGATGAGGCCCTTGGTGAAACACAAGATCCCCTCCTTGTACTGTTTGTAGTACTAGTGCTGCGCAAATCCACCTGGCCCAAGAGGGGCACTGCTTGGTTTCGGCTAAGCTGCTCCTCATTCATTTAGGTGGAGCTGATTGAGTCTGAAGTGAGGATCCCCCCACCAAGCTTTTTGCCCCAGTCTCAGCTGATTCGGATGTTATCTCTTACTGAACGGGTTTACCCTATAGTGATAGAAGTCCCCTGAGGTTGTACAGCACCTCACACATGGTTACTTGAATGTGGGTGATGACCCAGAAGCCCTGTTGTGCCTCTGGTAGAGGATCTCGCTCCTCACTGCCCGATGCATGCTTTGCACAAGAGTATTTCTGTAAAGAGGTTTGCAGACGGGAGTAAACAGCTTTCCCGTTCTGCCGTGGGCCTCAGGGTGGGTGGGCGCCTGTGCCGGTGGGAATGGGGCTGCCTCCACAGAGAGGTAGGTGCTCAGCGCCGGGCTGGTAGCAGCTGGGAGGGCAGGAGCGGAGCCCATCCTGTGCCAGAGCTCATGTTATCGCTGGAGCAGGAATGTTGCAGCCGCCTTATCATTCCCTTCGGGATCTGAGAGGCTGTTCTGCTGACAGAGGCTTTATTATCTAGCTGCTGAGGCATTTGGATGAAGCCAAGGCAGGTTTTCCTTCTGCGCGAGTGAAGAAGGCAGGCGCGCAGAGTAGCACCATTGGAGCTCTCTGCCCCCATTCCCTCGCTTCTGTAGCGCGGGAGTGGATCCGCACAGCTGCGCCTGATTGCCCAGGAACGGCTCAGCTCTCTAAGGAACCGTGTCGAGGTCCGCAGGGTGCAGAGCATGCTCTTCTGGGGCCAGAGACTGAGATTCGGGGTGTGGGACTTCTTGCAGCACCGCAAGTCCCTTTAACATCCTTTCCCGAGGTGCAAATTTAGTGGAGAATGGCCCCGGTAATGGGGCTTCCCAATGCTGGGAGACGGGGTGGTTTGGAGAGCGCAGGGAGCGGCTTGGGGTGTTATCACAGGCTTAGGCCATTTCCACAGGCCTCTCATGCCCTTCTCCCATCACAGCCCAGTGGCGCTAAACATACATTTTGCTCCTGGCTTGGCAGGCTGACGGCACAGTGGAGCGTGGAGGATGAGGAGGAAGCGGCGAGAGAGCGGCGCCGGCGGGAGCGGGAGAAACAGCTGAGGTCCCAGGCCGAAGAGGGCTTGAACGATGCCAGCTCCTGCTCAGAGAGTGGCCTTCCAGCACAGGAAAACCAGTAAGGAGTACCCAAGTATAAGTCCTTGGCCGACACACTGTGTCCTTGCACCAAGAACTGCCTCCACCCATGGAGTGTGGGCATCTCTGCTCTTCAGGGTGGCTTGGGGGACTGAGATGGCAGGATCTGGGATTACAGTCAGAGAGAAGCAGCAGCTTAATTTTACTGGAAAAATGGCAAAAGGTATTTATAAAACTCCAATTTTTCCATGCAGAGATTAGTTTTTTCCAAGCTGTTTTGAAAATTATCAGGACTTTTCTATCTAAAAGTTTTGCAAAGATGTTTCAAAATCTTTTGTGGAAATGAATCTAGTCGTATTTTGCAGAGGAAACACTGTAGTCTGCCCTAAGAGCAAACAGGAAATCTCAAAAGTAATAATAATTATTAGCTTTTCAAAGTCCCCCTTCATACAGGGGTCGGAGAACTTTTTGTGAAAATCTTTGAAATGGTAGATGAGACTTCTTGTTTCTGATTATAGTGAGATGCTCTGAACAACCTCAGGTACAAAGCAGACTGCAGCAGCCCTGGTAGCACAACCATGTAGTTTGTGATCCTCCGCTTTTAGGTACCTGTGACTGTTTGCAGCGTCCAAAGTTAATAAAGTGCATAAGCCTCTGCCTGGAGCAAGGCCTTATCTGTGTGTTTGCCTTCAAACACCACTGCAGGCAAGGAAATTCCCATCAGTTGGAGTGGATGCTTCCAAGTACTTGAAATGGCTCAGACCCCTCTGCCAAATCTCTTGCCCTGAGTGCCTAAAGCTGTTCATCTGGAATAGCATTTAGACACTTTGGGAATCGGAGCACTTGCGAATGCCTTTCTCCTTAGAGCTGCGATGAGACCGAATAGGAACATCCTGTCTATGAAGGGCACAGAGCAGCTCACATTCGCCTCGCGGGTGTTGGATGGGGCTGTGAATCAGCCTGCTTTGCTCGCAGTGGACTCTGGAAAGAAGGCTCAGTTTTTGGAACCACACTTAGAAATGTTCACTGCCACGATTGCTGAGCAAAGACCCAAGCTTTCAGCAGTCTGCTTAGGGGACGATCACAAGAACTTCTCAAATGAGGGACACCAAAGCTTCTCAGGACATGATAGCTGCAGCATGCTTTACAGCTGAAATAATGATATAAAAAGATGAAGTGCAGGAGACACGGCCTTGCTGTTGAGAGGGCTTATGGGCTCTTACCTCAAAGTTGCTGCTCAGTGGAGAGGTAAAATAAAACACAAATATAACCCTGGGGAATGTCCTCCTTGGATAGGGGGACTATGTGCAGCAGATCCTACCCCTCTGCCATAGGGCAGCTTTTTCCCTGCTCCCCAGTGCTTGAGCTTGCAGAGCCAGGCTTCAGTGAAAAAGGATGTTTCTTCACTGAAAAAGGATGTTTCTTCTCCTCTGGCCCTTCCCTGGTCCCTTCTGCAGCTGCCGACAGCCACCTGGGCTTGCTCATTCAGCCAGGGCCGGCCGCTATTAATCCTCCCAGAGCTCTGTGTAAACACTGCCCCCTCTTTCCCTCGCTGTGACTCATCCCATTCATGTCACTCCTGTTTGTGTAAACAGGCCCTCAGCATTTCCTCGGACCCAAGGGACCTAGTGAAGTTCCTCTCTCCCTTTCCCCCTCCAAATGAAAAAAGAAAAGAAATAATCTGCAAAACAGCCAGTTTGTAGAAAATCTGAACAGTTGTTGAGCTTCTTGATAGCTCTGGGTCCTGAAGACAGGCCAGGCAAGTTAGTACCTAACGCTGGCTGTGTCCGCTCGCTCCTGATTGCTGCCATCCCCAAGCTGATGTCCCCTGCCCCTCCCGGGCTCTCACAGCGCCCTGGGCCCCAGGGGAGTGCGTCCCACTCATGGCAGGAGGGATGGCGCCTCCTTTCCCGCCCCTGGTGTGACAGAGCTGAGCAAAACCGTTTTATCGGGGAAAAGGATGGACGTGGAAGGGTTGTGAGTGCCGATGTCTACGGCCTTGGGAGCGAGAAGGATTGATGTCAGCATCGCCTTACACTGATTTGATTTCCTCACTGGAAATGCCCAGGCAGGGTCACTTTTCAGGGAGGCTCCTAATTTAGCATCTTAACCGGTGCTGACGTAACTGTGCTGGCTCAGCGCTTTCAGCGGGGGCCCGGTTTCCCAAGGAGCGCAGTCACCTAAAGGAAGTGAGCAGCTTTTTAAACAGCATTCAGCTGTTCTCCCTCGCTCCCAGGGAGAACAGCGGGACGTGGCCATTCACTGTGTGTCCCAGGCTCATGTTCAGCTCTTCTCATCTTGTCCCCTGTGGCCAGGGACACAAAAACCTGAGCAATTCTGCTCTCGTGCATCATCAGCACTGCAGCTTTCCCAAAGAACTGACTTGGGGCTCTGGAGATCTGCAGCCTCTTCTAAACTCAACAAGAAGTTTCTTGAGTGCTTTCCTCCAAGTCCATCTCACTCCAGCTGTGTATCTATTGAGATCGTTGCTTTCTCTTCCAGCCAGTCCTGGTTCTGCGTGGCTGTCTCTTCCCATCCGCTTGTGCAAAGGATGTTGTGCAATGTCTCAGTTGGGGTCTCTAGGAGTTCCTGCTGCACAAAAAGCAACTTAGTTCAGTCTGTAGACCAACATGGTGCTGCTACTCGGCTACTCGAGCCTAAGTCGGCTTGAAGGTGCTGAGCTGCAGTAAGAGCTGTGCTATGCTGAATCTTCATGGTAAGCTGCAGTTGTCTGTGCGCTCCTGAGTAGCTCCCAGCACAGGACTAGTGCTGTCAGCCCAGAGTGATCCAGGCTGGTCCTGCAGCCCCCAGCTACCTACCTTCATGAGAGCTGTGAGAGTTGTTGTTTTTCATCAACCCTTAACTCCTTGAGTCAAATAAATATGAGACTCCTGAATCTCTGGAAATAACTCCATATTTCCAGGCATCAGGGTTGCAGAGCAGACTAGAGCATCTTCTGACACCTCCTCAGAGTCCAGAAAGGCAAGAAAGACCTACATTTACCGTGTATTTTGAATCTTTTAATTTTGACTTAATCTTTGGGTCCCACATCCTGATTTTCTTTCCTGGAGGACTTGGCCATTTGTGTCCCCAAAACATCTGTGAAAGTACTTCTTCAGGAAGCCACTTGCAGTATGGGCACTGATGAGCTGCTGTGCACCCATAAGCCCCAGCCGCCCAGCAATTTTTGTCCTGAGTGTGAGGAAAAAAGTCCCCACGCGGGGCCAGCCCACATTTGGTGCAGGCAGCTGTGCGACCCAGGAGGGCTGATGCTCCATCCGGCTGGCTGCATGCCGGGGTTGTGGGTTGTGTGTTAGCTCCCCGTGGAGGGCTTTCGTCATAGCCTGGGAATGTGCCTGTGCGCTCTGCGGGCTGGACGGCAGCGCGCTGCAGCATGGAAATGCTTCCTCCTCTTTCCTTTCCTGTTCGGTAACAAAGAGGAGGGGTTTTCCCTCCCTGGTACTTTTCTTTCCTTGAGTTTAAGCTCCTTTTAGTCCTCTGAAAGGGATCTTTAGAGGCAGAAGAAGCAGCATTTGAGAGCTTGATGGGTTTTTAGCCTCTGGTGGTGGGTGCTGCTGCAGAAGGGAGCTGCCTGGAATGGGCTGCAGGGCCAGGGCAAAGCACAGCTGGGAATTAAAGTGAACCTGTAAGAAGGGCTTTCTGAAGCAACCTGCCTCTCTACCACCCATGGGGTAAATCCATTCTGTCTGGAACCAGTAGCCAAGTGGCTTTTAATGCCTCATCCCCAAATCATGAGCACAGGGCGCAGGCTGGAGGAGGGAGGAATGCATAGCTGTTTGATTGTGGGTCTGCAGCATGACAGGGCCCTGTGTTTCAGAGCTGCTCATGGAGTTCATGGGAAGATGTGAGGATCTGAGGCCTCACCCTCTCATCTCATGCTGCTTTGAGATGAGGCAGGACTAATACTAGTATTTTATAGATGGTCTTGAAAGTGCATTTGCCTGGCTCAGAGCAGTATGGGGAACTTGCAGATCAAACCAAAAACCCGAGCCAGTGTCCTATACATTAGATCTTCCTGACTACATGACCCAGCTTTCCGTTCAGGCCAGCTCATGCTGGTTGCTTTTGTATGGGGTTGTATGAGGAAAATAAACACAGGATAAACAGGAATCCAGTTTGAAACACCTCTGGTCCAAACAAGGTAGGGTCAACTCCAGTGTGGAAGAAAGCCGTGGACAGAAGGATTGCTTATCTTATGCTCGTTGACTTGCAGCCCTGTGAGATCATGCAGGCAGCTGGGTACTTTTGCTGGAGAGACAGAGTTGCTCCTACTTCCTTTCCATATTGCAGTGGCTCCACTGAGAGTGCAGTCCCTTTGTACAGGGGGAGTATTAAGCACGCAGCAAAAGCATTTCTCCTGTAGTGGAGAATAAGGATTAAAGTGAGATTTGGGAGCTGTCACAGGAAAGAAGACAAAATCTGGAGTGAGAGAGGTACAAGATCAGCTTAGGGTTCTTTGAGGCCAGCGATGGTTCTTTGCACTGCACTTATCCTAATTTTTCCTTTTGCTGTGTTTCAGCTATGACTTTAAGCCCTCTGAAACTTCGGAGCTGGACGAAGATGAGGGGTTCAGTGACTGGTCCCAGAAACTTGAGCAGCGCAAACAGAGGTGGGTTGGACAACAACAGAACAAGAGAAGGGGAAACAAACACGCGCAGCAGAAGGATTGTCCCCAGGGAGGAGTGATCAAGGCCAGTTTATGTCTAGCAGGCAAAGCTGGAGGCCAGAGTCTTGCGCACTAGCAGGATAGGATGGGCCCCTTGCCTCACAGGGGATGCTCTCTGCCTGCAGTTTGGGCTACTGGGGAGAAAGGGACTCCAGGACTGTTCTGGGCCTCAGGGATGTTTGGGTGCAGCTTTGCACTCGCAGCAAGGGCAAGCTGCCAGGAGGCCTGGATTTGGAGGAGTGACAACAGTGGATTTAAGCCACCTGAGCTGCTGAAATCACCTCTAGCATAATCCAGGCAGCCTAAAAAGCTCTTCTAAGTTATTGCTGCTTCCTGGCTCATGTCAGCATAGTGAGTGTTGTGGCCCCAGCCCACCTTGTGCTTGACTCCTCTTCCAGCAGTGGAAAACAGGCAGCAAAAATCCCTGAGTGATGTTTGTTTGCAGGCTCTTCAGTCACTACCCTAAAGTTAAGGGCCAAATCCTGCCTTAAGTACTTCCCTGGACACTGTGTTCCTGTACTTGAACTCTGTGACTTAGCTCTCTCGGTAGTTCGATTTTATGGGGAATCTTGTCCTGTGATGACACAGCCTCCTCTTTATACAGAAGGCTGAAAAGTGTGTAAGGCTAATATTTACTGCTGATCAGATAAATAGAGCTCAGCTCTTACTTTTTCCAAACACAGTAGTTAAATCAATCTGAAAGCTTAACCTTTCCTCTTTGCAGCTCTAAGCCCAGGGACGTTGCTCAAGCACCTGAGAGCAGTGCTGATAATCAGGGCTGGGGGAGCAATCAGAAGTCAGCTGTGGGGCTCTGGGGGCAGGTGAAGCCCATTGCAGAGGGGTGGTGCCTTAAAGCAGTGGCTGAAGCTGGGTAGGCTTTTGGTGGGAGGCTTCTTAGGAGAAGTACTAAAAGGCAATCGTGCTTTATGAGTCTGCTGTAAGGGGAGCTCTCTGGGAAAAGCAGAGATTGCTCCCAGCCAGTGGTTGTGCCCTAGAAAGTCTGTTTGCCAGTTTTGCCCTTTCTCTTTGCTCGCCTGTGTCACTGGAGGAAAAACTTGGAGGGCTGTGGGAGGTGCAGGTAGGTTGGGTTTTGGGCTTTGACTCTGCTGAATGCAGCAATGCTGGAGCCAGGATTTCCTAGCTTTGCTCTTCCCTACTAAATGGACTGGGGAGCAAACTGTTTTCCATGTGATGGATGTTTAGGCTGTAGCTGTGAAAGAGAGAATGGAGGTGGTTGCTCTTTGCTGGGTGAAACTGAAAGGGCTTGTGCATCCCCAAAGTCCCTGGTGCTAAGGCAGATTTTCCTTTCCTTTAGGTGTTGTGCCCCTTTGTGAGGGGAGAGCTGCATCCCTGCAGCTCTGAGTTGGATGTAAGAAGATGAGAACTGGGATGTGCCTGCTTTGCAATGACATAAAAAGGAGCTATGCCTGACTAGCTGCTTCCCATACAGAGCTGTGATGCTATAAGGGCATCCTATGCATTGGGTCATGTCTGGCCTGAATGTTTAATACAGGCTTCCCTTTTAGCTGTAGGTGCTGCTGGCTGAGGCACCTTGGTTAAAGAAACTGGTATCCTGGGCTGTAAAGCCCTCAGAGCCTGCTTACTGTGAGTGACTGTACTGTCTTGAGATAGATGACTGGTAAGGCCTGAGAGGATGCCTTGCAAGGCCAGCAAATCAGTACATAAACATATATCCAGCAGAATTTTTCCCTGTGTAGCTGGTGAGGAGGGCTGGAAGGTGGCTGCCCTGTGTAGAGAGTTGCCCTATCAGTAGAGAGCTAGGTAGTGCAAAACTGTAGTTTGAACTTCTCCTGTATTTTGGTGCTGGATGGTAAGGCAGAAGCAGTGAGTCAGCCCTGCCCTCCAGCAGCTGCCTGCTAGCCAGCTTTTTAGACTCGCTGTCAGATGACCCACAGCTGCTGTTGCAAGCCAGGCAATTTTCTAAGAACTGGGTGGGAGGAGAAAGCTCTTCTCCAGCCAGGGAATGCAAGATGGCAATAACATCTTGGTGTAAAACCATGGGCCAGTGAGAGCTCTGGGGTTAAGTGTCTGCTCCCACTGACTCCATGCCCAAGTGTACGGACCATTCTGCTTTTGCAAATCTGATTGCTTAAAAACACTAGCAGGTCTCTTCTCTGTAGGAATTTGTAAAAACTCAATTGTAATCTTTACTTGCAACAAGGCTCTTGGTGATTTGGGTTGCTTCGGGGCTACTTTGTTATTTTGCTGGGTTTTCCTAGGCCTGTGCATACCTGGCACTGGCAGCTGTGTGATGTGACCACTCTCATGTCTGACTGGGAGTAAGGAACCCAGATGGGACCACAGAAGTGGCTCTGGTTTAAAACTCCCAGTAGTTGTGTGCTTGAGAGAATGATAAAACTAGATTTCTAGAGGTCTGAGGCACCTGATAGTGTAGGCTCATAACAACATATTTTGCTTCTCTGACTTCTTTTTCTCCAATGCCTAGGTCTCCGCAACAGTCATATGAGGAAGAGGACGGTGGTGTGAGGGAAGCTGCTGCCAAACTGGAGCAGATCCAGCTGGACCAGGAAAGCCCAGAGGAGATCCGAGAAGAGAATATGATGATGAGGGAGGAAGAGAGGCTGTGCTGTGAAGAAGATGATGTCCGAGAGCAACAGGAGGAGGACAGAGCTGAGCAAGAGGTTGGATCAGGAGGAGCTGGCCTGTTCCTCTCTGTAGGGTTTGTGGGAGAGTCAGGGTGGGGGCTGCCGAGAAACTCAGCTTGCCCGCGTGTTTTACACTGATGGGTGCAGGGCCCAGGGCCCATGTCGACATGATGTGTGGGTCTAATGCGAGGCCTGTCCCGTTCTTACCTGTGTGTGTTGCTAAGGTGTCACTGTGGGTAACCTCTCCCTCTTCTTAGAGTAATGTTTCTAGTCACGGAGTTTGTAGTGGTTTATTCATGCCCATGCAAATACCACAAAGGAAGTGCTATTATTTCTCCTGTGGCTTTATGAACAAAGAATAGCTCTTTAGGAGTCATCAAACCTTAATTTTACTGCTCGTTTTTTTGTCTCTTTAACCTTTGTTGCACCTTTGAAGCACTCTGGCTTGATGTATCTGCAAATCTTGCCTTGCTCCTGGCTGAAGTTTTCTATCTTTGCTCTTTCAGCAAGGTGCAATTCCTGGTAAATGAGAGACAAAGCTGGAACTTGAGCAATATGCAAATATCTTAGGTTGCTGAGCTTTAGATCTTTTGTAAATGTATTTTTGACTTGCTACAGTCACTGTATGCTTTTGCATTTGGACTGTGTATGTGAGCCTTTGTAGCCCTTTATTTTAAAGGCAGCTACTTTTTCTTTTGATGCCATCTAAATGAGAAATTCATATTTTCCTATCTCAATAGTGGGAAGAAGCCTTTAGTTACTGATACAAAGGCTCCTTTCCATGTCATTCTGGAAGCTTGTACCTGATAAATTTCTCTGACCTTTTTAAAATTCACACATGGGTTTCTTCCTGGATGTTTTAACATGGGAGGATGTGAACTCAAAGTTTGTTCGACTATTCATTTATTGTAAGAGTGTAAATCTGGGAAAGAGGAGGAGAAAAAGTCACTTTTTTTGTAATAAGCATTTTGACCAGCTCACTTCCTGGCTTGTTCATTCTCTGCACTCAGGAAAAGAAGAGAAGGAGAAATGAAGAGGAGGAAATGCCAGAAAAACGCCAGAAAGCTCCAAGCCCTGCCAGCCTGGAGGAGGAGGAGCTGTACTCTGACCACACTGCCATGTGCTCCACTAAGGTTGGTGTTCCCAGAGCTCGTCTGGAGACAATGACGAATATTACAATAGAGCACGTAATTAACAACGAGGAAAGGTGATGCTGTGGTAACATGGGGTGCAAATGCTTTTTCTACTTCTGCTACAGACTTGGACAAATCAATCTCTCTGCCTCATCTGCCTTGTTTGTAAGATGGAAACTCCTGTCCTCCTACCTTATTTACCTGAATTGTAAATTGTTTGAGGCCACAGCTGTCTCTAGTGGTCTGTGTATGCATTGCCAATCACCATGAATCTCCAAAAGTTCAGTGAAGACTCCAGGGAACATTGTAATACTAAGAAAGATGTTATGTACCTTAAGCTTGTGAATTTGATTGAGTTCATGTGTCTTATTTTGATGAGGAAATTAAGCTTCCTCTTTGCCCCCCAAAAAAGTGAAGCATTGAATCTTCCCTATCTAGCTTGGAATAAAATCAGAAAATATCCCTTAAAATTTTTTTTGAACAGACTTGGATTCCCGGTCTCTGAAACAGCTTATCCTTTCCTATACACATCTGTCAGAATTGACATGGTCATGTGAAACTTCAATTTTTGACAACACCTGAATTGCATCTTCTGACTTCTGTTGCATTTGGTACAAATCCTTAGTTCTATGCATGTGCTTTTGAATAAAATAGATGCAGATAAGTGGTATCTGTAGCGTATGGCTTTTTGCAAGCTGTAAGCTTGTTGATACTAGCTCTGGGGGGAAATGATGAGGTGTCTGGGTAGCCTGTTAACCTGCTATTGGTACTATCCTTACTTTCTTACATTGAGATCTGCATTATTTGTTTCTTAGTCAATATTTCCTGGACAGGGAGAATTATGAGAATGCTGCTTCTTGCAACAGAATATAAGTATTAAGAAAAAGGTTTTGTCTATAGCTATCAGATTCCTGCTCTCTATGGAGAAGCCTTTTAAAATTAAATAAAATGAGGGGACCAAAAGAGGGTTTGGACGCAGGCCACATGCTAATGTTAGGTTTGAAAGTGAGGTGGGGATGGCTAAAGCGGATCCCTGGTGAGGGACCAGTGGGGAAATGTGGGAAACTCTTCCAAAGCCTTTTATGCGCTGAAACTTTCAGCATTGCAGGCTCAAAACATATAGTTTCCTGATCGGAGCTTAACTGCCATTGCTAGGATTAGCCCAGGGAAAGGGTTAGAAATATAGGTGTTTTATAATGGTGATGTCAGAGCTCATGAATACACAATGCTGAATGTAAAGCTGTTCAGGAAAAATATGAGCTTGGGATCTTTCCAAAGAAAGAAAGATCTTTACATTCCAGCTAGTAGGATTTTATGCAAATGCAAAGAATTAAAAAATTAACCACTAAGAAGGCATTCTGGCCTTGGGTTGCTCAGCAGAAATACGAATTCCAGGAAAAAGGCAAGAGCTTTTCCTATTAACAGCTTATCTGCTTGTGCCTGAGAAGCTGAGACATAGGCAAGGATCTGCCTGAGGTGCCTGTTCAGGTCCCACGGTATCATAGTGAGGTGCCACCCTGCCACTCAATGGCCCACAGGGATCATAGAATTGGTAGGGTTAGAAGAGGCCTCTGGAGGTCATCTAGTCCAACCCCCCTGCTCAAGCAAGGCAAAAGAGATTATGTGTAAGCAGAAGGTGAGAACCCAGTGTCCGAAGTCATAGCTCTGAGTCAAGCATCAGTTCCTCCTGTTTGGCTTGAAGGAGCAAGGTCTCAACAGGTGGACAGCCTGCCAGGTGCAAACCGCTTGCTGAGGCGGGGGGTGCATGTCATGCTGCTGTGTTAGGACCCAGTGGAGCAATTCTGAGCACATCTCCGTTAGCCCAGGCTGCAGTTTGTTGATTGCTGTGCTCTCCTCTAATGGGCCTTGCACTCTTCTGTACTGTTGTGAAACGTGTCCTCTCTGTGACACTGTCTTGTTTTCTGTTCGGTTAAAATTTAGCACTGGCTTCCTGAAAGCTCCTTAAAATGAGTATTTAGCACTGCTTTTTATCTGCTGACATGTAGGTGATGTCTCCCATGGCACAGGCAGCAATTTACAGGTGGATGGCTTCCTTTTACTTAGTTGCTGATTCTCGGCTCTGTAGGACATGCTGCTGAAAAATGCTACTTGTTGACTTGAAAGTGATTGTGTCTCTGTTCTTTTCTGGAGCATGAAAGAGCTGTGAGGTTTAGCAACACTTTTTCAGTGGTTGCAAAGTGTTTGCTTGCCTTCCTGTCAAACTGTTCTTGCACAGAAGTATCTTGTGCAAAACTCTCTTCCCTGATGGCTTGACTTGAAGAGTTGCCTTGTAGGAGGCTCTAAGTGCTAAATTGCCCTGTCTAGTGGGGATAAGCTGCTGTAACTCATGCCTGTGCTGTTCTTATACTTGGCTTTTCTGCAGCCTTGACTGGCAGTGCCCCTAGCTTTTTTCCTGTCTTTTCCTCATGTGCCACTCTGTCTGCCTTGGGTATGGCAAGAAAACCAAGTGTCTGAGAGAAATTTAAGTGAGCAGAAAAGGAAAGTGGCTGGACTGTGGTCAGCTAGGGTGATACTTTTCCACAGGTCTTGGATGTGTAATATCCTTGTCTTTTCTCCCACTTTCAGATCACGGACAGAACTGAATCACTGAACCGCTCAATAAAGAAAAGGTATCTCTAGGGTTGTTGGGGAGTTAGGGTAAAGCAGGCCCCTTGTTTCAAACAGAGGATGCCTGAGAGCTTGCTGAGAGGGTGGGTGGTGATGACAGGCTGCCTGCGGCCCTAAAAGTCCTGGCCGAGGCACGGGGGTCCCTCCCCCCAGGAGGTTGCCTTATTCTCTTCTTTTCTATCCAGTAATAGCATAAAGAAGACTCAGCCTCCCCTTCCTGTATCGAAGATAGATGATAGACTGGAGCAATACACGCAGGCCATTGAGGTGAGCAGCTCTGTTGCAGTGTCCTCACCCTCTGCGGAGCCCCCTTCACAAGGCATTGTTGTCCTGGCCTGCTGCTTGCTCCTACAGTCTGTGAGGTGACAACCACTTTGTCTGACTTGTGCTAGGAGCAGCCCTACTCTAGATCCCTCTGGGACATAAAGTAGGCTTCTTTAATGAACCACTGCATCAGTTTTTCCTCCAGTTCCCTGGTTACTGGGTGAAAACATCTGCAAGGGAATAGCAAAGCCCTATAAATCTCCTTTCACATCCCTTCGTTCCTGAGGACTTCCCATTACACAGAAGATAAATGCTTGAGGCTGAGAAGTTCTCTGATGGTGTTTGTTCTCTATTTGTTTTTTCAGACATCCACAAAGGCTCCAAAACCCATCCGACAACCATCCCTTGACATTCCCACCACAAGCATGATGGTAGCCAGCACAAAAAGCCTCTGGGAGACTGGAGAGGTTGCAGCTCAGTCCTCTGTGAAGTCACCAGCCTGTAAGGTAAGGCACTTGCATGACCTACCCTGTCTGTGCAAGAGAAGAGGTTGACCTCTGCCTGCAACGTGCATTACGTTTGCCCTGTAGGCGTGTAGCATTAACCTGCGTATGTGGCTCAGTGGTCATGCTAACCAGTGACAGCCAGCATGCAGCCAGACCTCTAAAAGCCTTTATGTTAGACTCTATCCCTTTCACCAGCATCTAAGATCTGTGCCTTGGAGCTTAGATTCATCTCTGCCAGAGTCCTGAATTGCTGCTCAGTGGTACAGCTAGGAAAACCTCTGAAGCTGGTTGAGTCTCTGTCTTGAAACAGGAAAGAATTCAGCTGGTGGGGAAATGGTGTGACTTTTATGGGGACTCGACTGAACTCCAGTTGTTGAGCGCTAAGTTGGGTCTGGCATTAAGATAATAAATCTTGTAAACTTGAAAAATGCAGAGAATATTGTGTATTGCTTTCTTAGTAATTTCATTTTCTGGCCCCTGAGAGCTAAGGGGATTCTATAACACACTGCTTGCAAATCTATGTTTATGTGAGCAAATTCCTTCCACATAACAGTGCCTTGATGTTAACATGTCTCAAATAGTTAACAAATTTAAGAAAATAAACATCTTGGATCTCTGATCCAATCTTCTGTGGAAGAGAGTGAGAGAGGAGAAAACTTAGATATATTGGGAACAGGAAAAGGTTTTCATAGTCTTGAGTTTTAACTGCAGCTGTCATAGGTCAGACAATGTGACATTATATATTAGGTCTTTAAAGAGGTTAGATACGTGGATTTGAAAGGGATATGAACAAAAGCATGTTCAGTAACATTGCCAGCGAAGGGTAATGAGAGCAACCTCTTCTCAGGATATTGTGGCTGGAGACATCGTGAGCAAAAGAAGCCTTTGGGAACGGAAGGGTAATCCCAAACCTGAGACCAATATCAAGGTAAGTTAGTACCTGTGCAGGTAGTAAAGTGCTTCCTCTTTTGTGGAAAAAAAGGTTTATATGATTGGGGGTTGCTTGTATCCACCAGAGCATTTGCGTATCTAAACAGTAAGTGAGATCTTCCCAACAGTTAGTTGCTATAGCTTCAGTCTTAATAAAAATAATGACAAAAGTCATGTTGTAATACTGAAAGGTCTCTTGGCTAGTGTGTTGTTTCTAGATGTTGTGTTGGGAGCCCTGGTTTTCCAGGCTAACATTGAACTGTAAGTATGAAGGGCTTTGCTGTTATTATGCTGCTTAATCTTGAAATTAACAGAGAAACAAAAAATTAAATGGAACGCAGCCGAAGACAGTGTCAACATTTGCAGATGTATTTGGGGTCTTGTGTCAAGTGATATGCTTGTGGAAATGCATGTTGAAATGCAGGAAACAGCTATTGCCCTAATTGTTCAGGTTAAGTTAGAGATCAAAGTATATCATCTGCAGACACACCTTGATAGTACTGCTGCTAGTACATAATAAATAAACCAGTACTTGCTGTGAGTGAAAGTACTTGCTGTGAGTGAACCCTACAAGAACATCGACTTGGAGGGCTCTTTGAGCCCTTCCTGCAACACTCTGCGTTGCATCTTCCCTTCCCTATTACACATTCTACGCTTGCTGTGTTGCCTGACACTTGCAGAAAGGACTGGTCTGTCTTTCTGTCTATGCAAGGAGTTTGTGGAAAGGATAGGAGAGGAGCACACCATAGGCTGTGGCTGTCTCAAAGCCCTCTGGGATTCTAAGCAACTTTTCTAACTAATAACTGTTCTGATAATACGAAGTTAGAGATTCTCCTGTGTTTCCGTAACCTTGGGTATTTGATCTTGACTGCCTATTTGAGGAGGAAAAATGCTAACTTTGGCTATTTCTTTCTGTCCGGTTCAGTCCACTCCTGGGAAAAAGTATAAGTTTGTTGCAACAGGCCATGGCCAGTACAAGAAAGTGCTGATAGATGATGCGACAGAGCAATAACGTGCCTGGAGAACCCATTAACCAGGTAGGTTAGTTATGACCTTGTGCTGCATAATAAACTCCTGGTACCGTTCTGACGTTCTGTTTCGGTTGGGTAAACTTGGATGAGTTGCAAGGTACCATATGATAACAGTTGGAGCCTTTTTTCTGGGCAAATACGTGACTTCCTGAGCTGGAAGGAAGTGGGCATATAGCAGCCTGCTTTGATACTGCTAGGAAGCTGGATACTTATGTTAGTTTAATCTGCAAAACAAGTCCCTTTGCTAATGCTGTTTGAATGAAGATGAGTTTCCCTTTGCTTGTTCAAAGGAAGAGTCTCTAATGCTTACTCTTGTGATCTCTTATGCTGAAAAGAAGTACTAGCTGGAGCTCATTCCTGCAGAGCATACGGGCTGATATAGTCCTGAGATCTGAATGTTTCCAGGATCTAATTCAATGATTTACTAAATTAAGGGAAAAACTTGCAACAATTTTAGTGACCTCTGGAACTGGTCTGCAGTAGGGTTGTAGCAGGGGGGAAATGAATACCTGCTGTACTAGCTGGACCAACAGAGCAGAAAGGAGTGTGTGCTGATGCATAGCAAGATGGGGTGGCAAAGCTGGGCTGCTGTCTTTGAGCCCTCTTGAAAGTCTTTGGATCACATGTACTTACTGTCACTGTGTTAATGGATATTCTGGTGTTACCTTGAGTGGATGAGAGAGGGTTGTGGTAGAAAGAAAGAATTGGCATACATGCGGATAACTAGTTGGATCCAACTGGGCAGCATCTGACACTGAGAGGACAGGATGTTGGGAGGGGAGAGAAACAAGCTTTTTCTTTTTCCTTTCCTTTCTTTTTCTACAATAATAATAACTTTATTTCATAGCCAAGCTTATAAATAGCTCTTTCTGCTACAAAGCACCTTCTTTGTTTCTGGATCCTTCTGGGACTGTTCTTTATTTTTTCCAAAGTGCTGGCTTCCGAGCGCAACATTCCTCCCCCCCCCCACACCCAGTGTTGTGCACTCCTTTAGTAAAGAAGCTCTCTGGATGGCCACTTTGAGATGGGCAGCACTACAAACCCAAGTCTGTCCATCACTATGTTTCTAGATATAGTGAAGGAGGAACCTGCAGGACTGTACCCTCAGCTTGCTTCTCTGACTGTTTCCAGAAAACAGTTTCAAAGTCGTCTTTGGCCTCTTTTTTCCTTCTGAAATTTGTTTTCATGCACTGAGTTGGGATCCTGTTGAGCTTTGATTCTAGTAGCAAGCATCTTAGATTTTGTTTGTCCTACCTGAGTTTCTGTAAGCAGCTCAGAGGAAATGGTTCTTGGTTCTGGCCTCTCTTGAGAAGCTAGTGGCTGCAACAGGGCATCCTCTAGAATCTGTCCAGTATTTCAATGATCACTACACAGCCCTGATGTCCTATGGGCTCCCTCACAAGAAACGATTTCTCTGCCTGCAAATAGAAAAAGGACTAAAATAGCTTGAGGATTTGGACTTGTTCCTATTCTTGGGTTGCTAGTTGGCTGTTTTATATGCTGAGAGGTCTTTCTCTACTGCCCTACTGCCCTGTTAACTATGTTCATCCTTTCCCTCCCTCCCCATGTCCCTTGTGCTTGCCCTTCTGCTCCAAAACCCTTCTGATTCACCCTACTGTCACTCACTTGGCAACGCCCTCATTAGCCTTCTAGTTGCTTGAAGATAGGTGCAGTTTTTTTTTTCTCCCTTTTCCCTTTTCTGAGCTGCATGCCCTCTGAGCAGGCTGTGGAGCCAGAGGTTTCTCCCTAAATGGCAATTTAGGCTCTTACTGATGGCCTGTCTGACACTGAAAAACAACCTAAACTTGTGCCCAGTGGCATTCCCCTTCCCTTGCTCTGCCTGCTTGGCACAGGTTGCAATACGCTGCAAAGGCTCCTATTAAAAAGCCCACGGCAGAGACCTCCTGTTGCCTCCAGACATCTGTTCATTTGTCTCCATGCTTGTGCCTGGGTCCATCTCTGCAGTACTTGCTGGACCTGCTTTGTGCCTCTGCCTGTGTCTCAGCACAGAAGGCTAAACTATGCGGTCAGACCTGCCTTCCTCTCAAGAGTGGCGAGCATCACTCTTGCCACGAGTGGACTCCTTGGCCTGTGGTGGCTGCCCAGAGGCTCAGCTAGAAAGGTAGCCTGGTGGGGCACCGAGCCACCATAAAGCTCATGGAGCCAGCAGGCACGCACAGACCTTTCCTCATCACTATGTGTGCAAGTTGCTTGTTTGTTCTGGTCACTGTTGCTGTGGGACAAAAGGGGTTAAAACACAGTCGCTTCAGAAGCGATGCTCTCTGTCCTAATCCATGCTCAGCTATAGTCAGCATCAGTTGTTTGGCTTGATGGATCTTGCGAGGGCTGACTTTTGTGTTTGTTTCCATCGATCTGTGCTCTAGCATGGCTGCTCTTACTGGGCAACTGGTACATTCCTGTGTTAAGTACATATTTCTAGTGCTTTGTGTGTGTAATATTTTGTCTAGGTCTTTTTTTCAAGCATGATAAGAGAGGTTACTGCATGCTAGGAGGCAAGAGTTGCCAGCTGAGCAAGTATCATTTAAGGAGTGAACTCTTGGCCACTCCGGAAGATGATCACAAATAGCAGATGACTTCAAGCTGCAACCAACAGAAGTTAAAAATGGGGCTGGCATTTCAAAACCTTTAGATGGAAAGTTAAAGGAGATTGCCTCTGAGCCAGCGCTATCCTGCAAGGGAAGCCACTGCCAGAATTCCCACAGGGTGGATGCAATTTCCTGTGAAGCAGTTTTATGCTGGTAGAGCCCTTGCAGGGAAAGGAGCAAACTCTTCTACAGTTAGGTACCATTTTTTTCACTGTGGTAAGGTAGTCTTTATGTGCATTAAAATTAGGCATTGTGCATTATCTAAGCTGCGCTCTTGTTGCTGGGTAGGTCTTTCCCTGTTGCCCTCTCTTGTAGCATGTCGAATTATCTGGCAGTCACTCCTTATCTCTGATCTGTTTCCAGCCTGCCAAATGCTCCTCCTTGTCAAACATCACTTTTATACTAGTTCAAAGGTCCTGACAGAGTTAAATGATGTTCATTTTCCTCAGAAATCTGAGGAGCATCAGACTCAGTTTTGCTCTCTCCGAAAAGGCTACTATGAAGCAAAGGATTAGAAAACTGGGGAGGAGGGGGCAGAGACTTTAGATATATTGTTTTCCCTGTGGTATTGCCCTTCCCTGTTGTATCCCTTGGGATTTTCTCTACCACTGTGATTAGACCTGATTTTTGAGTTGTTCTAAGCAATTCTATTCTACTATACAACTATTCTCAGCTTTTCCTTTGAAAACTGGAGGTCGGAAGAAAAAGGAGGAGAAATCCAAACTTTAGCTATTTGGGCTTACTTTACTTTTTTAATCTCCTCCATGGAATAGGGAAGGGGGTATAAAACAGAAAGGAGACTACCATTAAAAGGAAAACTTCAGTGAAGGTTTGTCTGTAACCGAGTTCTTCTTTACAGCACCATTACAAAATTGGAAGACTTCAAAAAGGCAAAAGTGGCCTTTTCCCTATACCCTTTCTTCCAGTTTGGCTTGGGGAAATTCCAGTCAGCCCCATATCCTGTGTATGGGAAGAGAATGTCAAGAGCTGGGTATCAGATTTACTATTGAGGCTAAACATGCCAATCCTATGTTAGCTATGTAGAAGCATTCCACCATGTGATAAATTCCCTCAAGAAACGGAAATAGCTGATTGCCAGTGTTTTTGCTTCTGAAGCCTGGGGGCTGTGGAGTGCCAAGCATAATTAAAAACAGAATGACCCATAGCAAAATAGGACCGCTAGCAAGAGAACCAAGTATTTTGAAATCGAAATGGCCAAAGCAAGCACCGAGAAAGCTGTCTTGTCCTGAGCGTTATAGGTCTTCTATGCACTGAAATTTAGCTGACTGATGTAGAATGACTTTAAATGGTGATGCCCAGTATTCTAGATGGGGGAACTATTATGTGAGAGCTGGAAGGATTAGATTTGGTTGTCCCTTTCCCATTTCTTATAAGAACAGACACATTTCCATCTTGCTGTAAGCAAGTGGATGCAAGTTGCTCCTTGCTTGTACTTTGAGCAGAGAAGCTCAGGGGATGATGTATAAGCTCTTTGAGTTCTAGAGGTCTGAGACTCCCTAGATGGAGAGGAGGTATGGAGCAATGCAAATTCCTTCATGGTGTCTAATCTACAACCTTTGTTTCTAGGACTTCTATTACTCTTAAACACAAAATTCACATTCCATCACCTTTCTCTAAACTGTTTTTTCTTTCCCCTATAGGCAATTTGTCCTCTTCATTGTGTGCCTCTTTCTCCTCCCTATCCCTACATACAATGTTTGTAGTGGACTCTTTTAAAACAAAATGTCTATGTTTGTCTATCTTTCCCGGCTTCTCACCTGTGGATGTGGTATGTTATGCACTTAAGTTCATATACATACAGATAACCCTTAAACCTTCAGTGCAAGGCTGCTGGCTCAGCGGGGTTTTATTTTATTCTTTTTTTTTTCCCTTATACTTGGCTCCATCTGGCAGAAAACCTAGCCATAGGTACTCTCTTGCTTGGTGCCCTGTAGGAACCTCCAAAGATGTGGGCTTGGTGGAGTGGCTTGGCTTCAGTTGACTGACCATCCTGATGCCATTCTGTTAAAGCTCTTGGTGTGCTCTTCAGTCATCTTAGGTCCATACCGGCCCACCTCAAACACGGTGGTTATCTTTGTCATGGGCTTGACAGCCAGCTCCTTCAGCTTCCGGGCATCAAAGCGTGGTTTATGTAGAAGAATGGGTAAGCGGCGAGGGAAAAAGAAGCCTCCTTCCTTCTGCACTTTTTCTTCTGCTTGCTGCTTCTTCTTGACTGTCATCTGGTATAAAATGGCATCCCACATCTTTGTGGCCCTTGATTTAACGAGTCGGATGTCTTGACTGGTGCCTGCTTGAGAGCTGTCTTTCCTGTTTTCTTCCTGCCCCTGCTTGGCTGGTTCTGGCTCTGGGAGGCTGGGTGCCTCTGGCTGCACTATCAAGTGCTTTCTGAGGCGATACCAACCACTAACATTGGCTCCAGGAGGTTTTGCTGCTTCCACCAATGTCAGTGTTGGCTCAGCTTTGAGGGGTGGGCTGGTGTTTGGTATGCTAGGGATCAGCTGAGGGGGAATGGCATGTTCTCCCTTTGTTTCTGTGGGGATGGCTGCTGTAGTGTCTACTTGTGCTGGACTTGCTGCTTCTGCGGGTACTTGCCTCCAAGGAGTACTGGGTGTTGATGGTCTTGGGGTCTCACTGAGCTGCTTGGGTGATTCAGATACACTCTCTGATCTAGATATTTCTGTGTCACTTCCAAGGGCTGTAGGCTTATTGGAGTGGGCATCAGAGGTGCTGGGTTTGAGGTCAGGAGCTTTCACAGACTCTTTTTGTGGTGCAGGCCTGGGAGCTTGACTAAGAGGTCCTACCTTTGCAGGAGAAAGTGGGTGAGGCTCCAGGATGGGAGGGGAAACCATGGTCTTGCTGTCATTGAGTGGAGCAGGTATCTGTCCTGGAGTGGATTCAGGATGGCTTGTTTCAGGTGCTGGAGAAGGCCTTTTGTCCTCATTGTTGCAGGTTTCTTGGGTCTGGTTTGATGCAGGCGTCTTAGTTTTGGGTGCCTTGACACTGTGGAAGGAAGTGTGCACCTTGGTGATATAGGTAACCTCTGGTGCCCTTTCTGTACTGGTTGTGATAGAAGAGGGAAACTGGGGGAAAATGAATATAGATGAATCCCGTGGAGAGAGAAGCTGGGTATCTGTGCCTTCGGGTTGCTGTGGAGTCTCAGGAGCACCTGGCTTCTGTGCTGGAGAGGTGGTGAATCTGAGGTGTTCAGCAATGCGCCTTTGCTCAGTGACTGTCAGTGTGAAAGGCTTGCTTTTTCGGAGAGGGGAGGGAACGTGGTGGGTGACATGCTGGATGGGGAAGCGGGATGGGAGGCTGATGGAGGGGGCCATTGCTGTTTTGGGGGTCTCTGTTGGGAGAGCACTGCCATTGTGCTCCAGGTCTGAGCTGGCCTCGTTCACTGGGGAGAGACTGGACCGAAAGGACTTGGCTTGCTCTGAAGCTAGCACAGCATCTTTCTTAGCTGCTTTCTTCAGGAGTCTCTGGAGCCGCAGATTGTCCTTCCCTGGCTTTGGTAGGGTAGGAGGGGGAGAAATCTGAGGGTGAAGGGAAGCAGGTTGAATGGATGATGATACAGTTATCAGCATTGTCATCTCCTGAAATAAAACACAAAGCTTGGATTTGATATGGGCTTGGCCCTGTATCTGCCTCTTATAGTGCTAGACTGATTTTTTTTTTTTTTTAATATCCTTATATAAAGCCTCCTCTTTCTTTCTCCAAAAGCTGTAAGTATGAAGCTAATATTGTGCAAGAAGAACATCAAGTTTGGTTTTCTCACTCTCATAAGGTAGCCTCAGCCAATCTTGCAGGTAATGGGACATGGCTAGAGATTCACTCGGTGAAGTTTGTATCACCAAACCTGGAGTCGTCCTGCTCCTGGCATTAGCAAGAAATAGTTAGAGCTCCTTAGGACCCCAGACATTCGTGCCTTGGCAAGTTCTAACGGGATTTGGAACAAAATGTCAAGAGAAATAAAGCAGGTCTGAAATTTTGAAGTTTTGAAACATTCTCCAGAGGCATAAATAAGGAATGTTTCATGGCTTTCCAAATTCTGGTTATTAATACTCTGATACAATGTTATATACAACAGAACAGCCATACACTACATATGTCATTTGGGTCAAAGTCAATACCAGCCTTGATTGATTTCAGCTGGCAGAAAGACATCCCTGTGAAACGCAATACTTAAAAGCTGCATTTTTCTGGTGAGAAAGTGCTTTGTCACAACACTGACTAATTTTCACTAGTGTTTCCTTGCTGTGTCGAGCACTGCAGCAACCATCTCCTTCTGCACTTATCAGCCCTTAAGGTAAAACCTAGTTTTCTGTTTCCCTTGGAGAGCACTGCCACTGTCCTCCCTGTATGAGCCACTCTTCAGTGAAAGAGAAATAGGCTGTGGTCTGAATTGGATCTTGTATCTGTTTGGGATTTGCATCCAGAACCCCTTCTACCAAAATTTTCTAGCTGTGCTGCAAGAGTTGTGTTGAGGTTTGATGTTCCCCAGCCTTCCTGAGGAGGAAAGAGGAAAACTCAGATCTGTTTTGCTTTGCTAGCCTTGATGCAGACCTTTAGCTCCTCTGTGCCAGAAATCTGACAGTGCTGGCTCACCACCTGCTTAGAGTTGCTGAGCTTTCTATGCAATGAGTTATAAGTCTTTGAACCATTTAATCTGCAATGCTGGATGCAACTGAGCATCCTGAACCAAGGAATGAGAAGTGGGGTGATGTCAGGAGAGCTCAGTGGGGATATGCATACTTTTTGCTTTATTTTTGATGGATCTTGACCTGCTCTTGTAAGTGGAATTGCAGCATATGCCTCAGAGTCCTGACCTGGCTGATGTGATCTGATAGGAGGGAGGTGAAGTATGTAGCATGATGCCTACTGTGCAGGAAAATTGCCCTGAATAAAACTCATAAAAGTGCAGAGCAGATGTTTTGCAGTTGTGCCCTATGTTGCCTTTGGGTTTGTAACCCTGCTTTCAGCATCAGGTTAGAAGCTGACCCGTAATAAGCAAGAAGAAGGTACATCCGCCAAGGCTGCTTGTGGAAGGGAGAAGGAGGATGGCTGTCCCAGCAAAAGCAAATCAAAGTACTGAAGAGGTGGCATGTGGATGCACAAAGCCTTGAGGGCCAGCCCTTATTGCTGTGGGCGAGCTGGTCTTGTGAGCAGAACATGTGGCAGGCGGGGTCTGGGCAGTGCCTAGCGATGATGCACTAGTACTTACTGATCCCTCTATTTCAGCTGCAAACATGAGGAACCTCCCACCATTTTGATGGGGGGGGGGGGCTTTGGAGAAGATTTCTGCAAGCTAGGGATGACAACTGTTGGGCATGCCAAGTGGCTTATCAGCCTTGTGCTTTGGCCACGGTGCTGGGATTAGAACTTGCTCTGTTCCAAGAGCTGCTCTTAGAAATAAGTCTTCTCTGCCCCTAAAAGGACTAAGAGATCCCATTTCTTAATTAGATACATTTTCCCCTTCCCCAGCCCTTTGGATATTCTAAGCTCTTCTCTGTTAAGAAAGCCCAAATGTCTGTTGAGAGGTACATCCATGCTCTTGTGTAACATTGCTCTGGTTCGGTTTGTATAGATACTAGCAATTACTTGCATGATTTAAATGGTTGCAGTGTGAGCTAGTAAATTCACCTGATATTAGGACTGATTGTGGAATGATTTCATCTGCTCCTGTTTAATGCAGTCACATGGACTGCCTGCATTACAAGATGATCTGTGGTCTAGCAGTGCTGGTGAGCCAGAATTATAAGGCTGAACTGTTCCAGCTTGTTATGCTGGGCATACAACAAATGCAGGGGAATGAGCTTCCCAGCTACTGATCAACTCTGAATTGAGTGCTTTCCTCACCCTAAAAACTGTGGCACCCCTGAAAATGCAGCTTGCTGGGTGGGCCAGAGCAGGGTCTTGCCTGGGATTTGCTGCTAAGTGTGCCAGATACTTCTGAGGAGGGCAGAGGAGTCTGGCTGTGAGAGACTTAGGATATAATCCAGCTCACCAGGAAAACTTTGCCTCTATTTCTAAAGTTAGAGGCTGGTTTATGACTTGAGGATCTGTGGTCTCTTCCAGTAGTATGTGCCCTTAAAGTAACCATTGCTGCTATCTAACTGCCTCAGCTGGCTACTGCGCTGTGTGTCTTGGACCTTATGGGTGGTGAGTTGCGTGGCATGTAACTTGCGTGCTAGAGCCTCTGTGTCAGAGGGACAGTCAAGGCAAGAGAGACATTGCAAAAGGAGACCACTCTTTACCCTCCCTGTCATGCTTGGCTTTGAGTCTCCTTCAGAGATTCGCACACTTGTGAGAATTTTTGCAAAAGTGAGACTTTGCAAGTGATGTCATTGCTGCATAATGAAGCAAAAGCAAGGGAAAAGAAAGATATGCCTTACTGCTGACAGAAAGGCCAGAGCTGAAAATCTGGGGATAGAGGGGTGAAAAACCTGCCTGAAAAACTTGGGTGGGTGTGTTGCAAGTTGGAAGGAAATTGAGCTAGAAGCTGGGTTAAGAGGCTTTTAAGGGGTTAAGTTTCCCTCTTGCTGGTTGTGTGCCTGTGGGTGGTGAGAGGGGAGTCACCCACTCTTGGATCCCAACTGTTCTGCTGGACTCTGCTTGAATCACAGTCAGCTCCAAACTGAGAATGGTAGGGAGAGTATCAGCATGGAAGAGACATTTATTACATGATGGAAAAGTAATTTTGCACTGGAGCCCCTGTGCGGTACCAGCTGTCCTGCAGAGAGGAGATCAAGAGTTGTGGGAATCTGATACTGCCGCAGATGGTCCCAAACAGAGAGCTGTGGTTGCCAGGGGCTGGAGGAACGTGGTCTCTGCTTTAGTGACTTTCTCAGGCATGGAGGGAAGTCTGCTAATTGCCACAGATTTAGGATGAGGAGGCTGAGCTGAAGTACATCCTTCTCTCTGCCTGGGCGGTTGTGACCTCTGCTGGAGATGAGCTGGAGGCTGTCTTGGTGGCTGAGCCCTCATGAGCACTGGGGGAGCTGAGTGTAGGGGTATTTAGGTGATGGCTTCTTTGAGACCCTGCTCTCTACACTCCTCAGCTCCTGCTCTGTTATGGACAGGTCACTCAAATTGGCTGTCTTGCACTGTAGAGACTTTATAGGCAGTGGAGAGGAGGGATTCACATGGCTCTTGTGAAAATGGATGGGAGAAAAACATCTTTAATTGCTAGGGCAAGATACAAACTCTGTATAGCTCAGGATATCACTTGTGGCAGACCAAATAGTATGCATAAGCTTGTCTTTTTCTTGTCTTACAGCTGAACTTGGTCCTGGCCCGATGCAACCCTCAATGTCAATATATTCCTCTGCTCCAAGGAAGATACTCAAAAGATGTTTCTCTTCTCCTCCTGCCTGAAGTCAGTCTGCTTCAGTACAACCTCTGTCCTCTCTGGGTGTGAGCAATACTCTATGCTGTCTCCAGTCAGGTGAAAGAAACCAAATCAGCTGGCAAAAATGATCCCTATTTTAACCTTCTAAGTGACTCTGGCTATTTTTTTTTTTTAATCTGGCTCTGCTCTGGAGATGAAAAGCTGTGGCTCTTCTCCCTCTCTCTATCAAGTGCTTGAAGAGAAGAATCTACTGATCTGCCCAGCTGGCAGGTATTTTGCTACAAAATGAAGAATTTCTAATGGATGGTAGGGAAGAGGAAGCTGAATAGAAACCAAGTAAAAGAATCAATGTTTGAAAAGAGAGCAATGGGCAGATCTTGAATGTCAGGAGACTGCAAGGATCTTTTATCACTACCACTTGTATCAGCTGTGGTTAAATTCTTCCCCTGTTTGCAGTATAGCTTCTTTCCCTCTACAACATCTGCTCTGAGGGACACATCTACCGGTCTATCTGCATGCACATCAAAGCCAAATAACCTTTAAACTGGTCCTGTTTTATTCTTTAGTTTCCAGATCACCAGTTTAATCACAGCTGAGTACCCATGCCAAAATATTCCCGCCACTCTTCCATCTCAACAGTGACCATAGAAGTTTAGTTTCAGAGAGCTGCTGCCTTCCTCTCCCTATTAAACAGGAACGTGGGCCTGAGGCTTCCTCTTCCAGGTGAGGAGTGTTAATTACTGGCACTATCTCCCTTCTCTGCGAAGGGATTTGCTTTTCTCTGTACCTGGGCTCCACTGCAAGGAGTTGAAACACTTATTTCTGAATGTCAGACAGGTGTGTTGATAACATGCAAATTATGCTCCTGGAGGGGGTCTAGATATCTGAGAAATGAATAGAATTTCCTTATGCTGGAAGCTCCCTAGATGAAAAGGCATCTTATTGTGTTGTTGGGGGAGGTCAGGGCTCGCTGTGAACAGCGGGAAGCCAACCCCCTGAAGATAGGCACTCTGATTTCCAGGCTTTGGGCCACACTTCTGTAAACCAGCTCCTGGGGCTGTTCTTGAACTCTCCTGTGTCTTGACACATGTCATTAGCATGTTCCCAATTTCCTGTTTAAAATCTGTTCATGTCCTCTTCCTGTGAAGACTGTCAACATAAATTTGCAACTTGTTTCTGTCCTCCTAGGGGGAGAGCAGCTTCTCTCTCCTCCTGCAACAATTTGCTTCTTGCTTAAATTTACTGTGTCCTGAATATTTTTTTTGTAAGCATTTAATAAAATTTGAGGAAGATGTTGTAACAGTGTCAACTCTGAGGACTTTGTTGCTGTCAAAATTCCTACAGCAAAGATGGTTTCCCAGACCTTGCAATTCTGAGCCAAAAGTGGCAGAAGAGAAACCACCAAACTGAGTGACAAGAGTAAAAGGAACTTGTTGTATGTTGGAAGGGGGCTTTTTTCTGCTTAGGAGGGTTCCTGGCTGCTTGCTATTTTTCCCATTGTTATTGGGGGAAAATGACAGTAAGATGGGAAAGATCAGGGTCTGGGCAAGATTTAGAGCAGCACACAGAAGACTGTAGATAGTAATCAACTAGAATGAGCAGGAGGTTTAGCTGACCAGCTTAACAGAACTGGGTAGAGTTGGGCTTCAGCCAAAATCACTGGAGCTGTCAGCTACAAAAATCCTCTGTAGTCTGCTTATAGAGCTGAGATGAGGTCAATATAGATGTCTCTGTAGGAACCTAGCATTTTAAGGAACTGACTAGTGTATCTGAAATCATCTAAAGAAAAAGCTGTTTGACCTTTTGTGAAGGTGACCTTCCAAGTAACAGCACTTCTCTTGTGTAGAGACAGCATCCAGGATGCTATTCTTATTTTGAAGTGTGTAGGGAAACAGGAAAGCTGCTGGAACTCTGGCTACTCCCAGGTATTACATTTGACATTTCCAAATGAGAAAAATCTCTTGCAGCCATCTTTTTGCTTATTGATACCCTCACCTTCTTTACCCCTTGCTTTAGCCTCTTCTGGAATGAGGAATTCTGTAAGTCTGTGCTTTTCAGAGAGCATGGAAGAGCATGGCAATATCTGGCCCAGTCATCTTCAATCCTTTCTCTTCCAAGCTGAGACTTTGAAATGTGGCCAGAGCAGTAGCAAAGTGACGTATAAAAGCCTCCTGGCTTGAGGTAAAAGCAGCGCTACAGAACCATGCATGGCACTGGTAATCCAACTGGTTGGGACCTCCCCATTAGTTTCAACTCTGCTCCGTAGTTGGCTGGCAGAAAGGATGGCCAGAAACTTATTCTGTTATTGTTCCTGTGCCCTGCCAGCCTGGATAGTGCAGAAAAGGCCCTGAAGTCTGCTTGTGTGAAATTCCTTCTCTAAGGAGGGTTAATTTGCAGGGTGTATTTTCCCCACTTAAAATCCATGTGGAACTAGATGTGGTTTCAACTGAAACAACTGCTATAATCCAGGTTCTGGCTGCAGGAAAGAAGTGAGCAGATTGCATGGACATGCTCCAGAGAAGCCAGCATTGGTGGGAGACCAGAGGCAAAGTAGCTTGAAGCAGATGTGTGTAGCTTTTTATGAGGTACCTGGATCTGCCAGAGGAAACTTTTCCACAATTAAATTAACTTTACAATGTGCTATTTCTCCTCCCAAAGTAATGTGACATGCACATGCAGCTAGTGGCAGTGAGAGGAAGAGCGTGGCAGCAGGATTACTGCAGTGGTGAAGAACCCCCAAAAGGGGACTCCAAACTCCAAACCCTTCTGAGCTATCTAGGCAACACCCAGAGGAGGAGGGAAAGGCTCCTTTCCCTCCTCAATAGTAAGCACAGAGTATTGCAGCAGGTTGCATTGTTTAGCACAGAGCAAAGCATACCTTGACATCTGAAGTGCTTCTGCTTGTCTCTTGCTAAAACGAAAAGCTCCTGAGGAAAACTCAGTTTGAGGAAACCACCGAGTGTGGTGGTGAAATTCTGCTGTAGCTTTTGCAAACTTTCAGCCTTCCTGTGTGGTGCTGGGGCCTCTGCTCCCCTATGGGCAGGAAGAGGCACTCTTGGCAAGTCACCCGCTTGTGCGCGTGAAGAACAGACTGTGCCTCTCCCTGGTTTTCCTGGCCTGATTTTATGCATCAGCCAACTGCTGCCTATTGTTCTTGCATTTGTTTTTCACAATATTGAAGTTTCTCACAGCATTGGTATCAGTGATGCACTCTCTTACGCTGAGACCTTGGATCTGTCTCCTCCTGGGACTGTGGCATTTTGTGTATAACAAGGGAAAACTGAGGCACTGAGAGCACCTTGCTTGCAGAGATGTGGTTACCCCAAAGCCTGCTTGGAGGAATGTTGCTTCTGGGGTTAAAACCAAATGTTTTTTTGAGTGAGATATTGCTTCCCTCTGGTTTCTTCCTTCCCTATCCAGTTTATGTAGACTATACACTGAGAGGGAATGTCCTTTTGTACAGTATCCTCCTAAATGAGCGTATAGGTGCTATAATGAAATTGTTGTATTTCTGTAGCAGGCTTCAAGGCTGCTTTATTTATTAATAGTTTTTTTTTTCCTCAAAAAGCTTTAATGGATGATTCTACATGAATGAGAGAGATGGAATTGAAAAATGCAGCCCACAAGCATTTGAATACCTGTTTCCTGCAGGCCACAAATAGCATTACTTAAAATTGGAGAAAGCTTAGCTGAGATCAAAAAAAATGTTTTAATGTATTTTCTTTACAGCACTTGTTCTGCCTCAAGACTGGACCTAGGCTTCATCTGGTTCTGTTTCCAGGTAGAAAATAATTATAGGTCCATTTTTGCGACTATCCTTATGCATATGCCCTGGCTAACTAACAGATCTCTATGCAGTTTTTGCTTGCAGAGTGCACTGGGCCTTCAGTTAAGTGGTGAATACAAGGATCTAAAGTTTCCAAAGGGCTGTTTCTTGAAATGCGCCTGCAGTTTTTGCTCACTGAAGGAAAGGTCAGGCTCCAAAACACCTGGGCCTGAAATGTCAGCTCTGCCTCTCCCACCACCACCTCTGCAGAGATGGAAAATAAACAAGCTCCAAGAAGGGGATGTCTATAAATAATGAGGTGGCAGCTGATACATTGCTGAACAAGTCTCTAAGTTGATATATTGATGTCTCTTGCCAGTTAAACACGCTTTTCCTAGCACTACATGAGGGTTTTTTAGTTTATTTTTTTAAAAACAGGTAATGAGTCTGACAGTAACAAAACATGTAATAAGAGCTAGCATTTGCTTAAGAAATGATGGACCCTCCGTGAGGATCCTGACATTGATATAAGACAGAGCATAAGCTATTTTGTGTGTTTTTTCTTCTTTGTGTTTGGTCCCATGAGGAGTTTGTGTGTAATGGAACAGTTTGATTTAGATTATAAATTTCAGAAAGGCACTTAATCTCTTCATAATAATTTTAAGTGATAGTGATTCAGCAATCCTAAGGCACGCACCCTAAAAAGATGTGTATGCATGTATATTTATATATACATGTATAAAATATATATACAGTGAAGTCCCTTGTTGCTTTACGCTAAGTACGTGGCCTGGATGTTTGAACAGTTGCAAATAACACGAGGGTGCACAGCAGTTTTCATTTCAAGTCCCACACCTCCATCAGATATTTTAGAAAGCTTGTTAAAGCTGGGCTCTATTATGATTGTCATTTGCATGCCTATACACTGGAGCTTCATCCAGGAAACAAACTATGGTAGTGCTGTTAATCATTGATAACTCCGGTGTCTGTAACCTGTCAAGTTTTGTAGCCTAAGATGGCTTTAACAGAGAGAAGAGAGAGCCTATTGTTTTCTAAACGAATGCAAGATGCCTGGCTGGGTGCAGAGTCTTTCCCCTGAGGTTGCTAAAAGCCTGTGGGTGGCCAGCTGTGAGCTGGGTGCTCTGCAACTGGTCACTCACCTCGCTCATCTGCCTAGAGGAGGCCAAAACAGTGACTCTGGGCACGGGGCTCTGGAGGCCCAGACCAAGGATGTGTCCTGTCTCTTTCCTTGTCCTTAGAAAGACATCTGGCCTAGGTCTAGGGAGTCCAAGTACTGGAGAGTCTACTGAATCCCAGAGGTAACAGCCTCTGTCACTCTAACTTGTCCATCCCGTTGCCACTTTGAGCTTTGCTGACTTCTGCTTCCAATCTCTGGCTTTTTTGAGAACTCCACAGGTTAGGCTGAAAAGCCCTCATCAACAGGCAAACCAGTCTCAGCTTGGTGTTTAAAGGGATGTTTTCTAGATCACAAGCTGTCCTCAGGGCTATTCTGAGTCCTCTCTAGCTTTCAGCATCTTTCAGTGCAGTGTCCTCGTGCAGTTCTGAACATTTTGTTATGGGGGAATTATTATGAATCTGCTGTCCATCAGCAGCGATGGAAATACTGCCGTGTGCTGTGGAATGAATTCATAGATAAAGTATGGTGCCCCACAAGGTGGGTGAGGTGGGGAGAGGTAGGCCAAACCTTTACTGTGTGCATCTAATCAAAGACCTCTGAATTGAGTGAGGTCCTTGCCTCTCCCGGATGGGTGCAGAGCAGTTCAGCTCCTAACTAACTGCCTACATTGCACCTTAGGTAGCTGTCTAAAGCAAATGGAGCAAACTCATCTCCTGAAGCAAATAACTGAATGATGGAGCATCAGTCTATTGCAAAAATCATGAATAAATATTAACTAAAGAAAGATGAAATGTAGTACTTACAGATGTATAACTTGTTTCCATCTGCAATCATTTGCATGCTGTGTGCATAAAGTTAATTGATTCGGTTTACAGAATTAACAGGTCATTGTTCCTTCAATACCGTTTTGGGTATTATTTTCCTGTGATTTTAAAGTCCTGCAGGTAAGTTCAAAACATCGTATGAGAAAAAAATATTTACAATAGCCAATGAGTACAAGAGGTTTCTCAAAAAGAAATAAGTAAAGCAGCTCCATTTTGAAAGCATGAAAAGTTCCATCACCTAAAATTAATGTGAAGATGGGCTATCAAGTAACACTATTGCATGTTCCCAGATTTGACTTTGCAAGATTTGGTATCTAAACTCTTGGCAAGGTGAAGGGAAGAGGACGGTGACATGTTGCCAGGAGAGAGATTCTAGCAGAGTTGCTCCAGGCATTGAAGCCACTTGGAGGCTTTTCAAGTTTACCGGTCAGAGTTACTGTTTTGCAAAGTTCAGGATTGTAAAATGCAAATTTGAACCTGGGCTGTGACTATTTCTATCCCTGGAGGAGGAGAACTTCAATTCTGACTCTATCTCTGCTTGTTCCTGGCATGGAGTGTGCTGTGTTAAAGGTGTAAACCCTGATCCAACTAGCCTCCTGGAGTATGAAATATGTTGCACTGTGAGTGGAGGAGAGGGAATTTGGAGCTTATAGTTTATTGATTTGGGTAGGTGGTGGTGAACTTGGGTTGAGTGTTTGTTTATAGTTTGATTTCTGTTTCACTTAAACGTTGGGGCTGAGAGTGCTGGAATTAGATGGTGAGTGTGGCAATCATGCCAAGGAAAGGCAAGGGCCATGATGAAGCAGAGCAAAAAGGCATAGGCAGGACAGTGGGGCAAGTGGCCTGTATGGTCCTCCAGCTATTTACATTGCACTGGTCTGGGGAATTTTGCTGTCACTCTTCTCAGCTAAATTCACGAGAAGGGCAGCAACGCTGCCAACAAGTGTATTCTTCTCGCTTACTCACAGGGCTGACAAAGGGCAGCCTTTTGCCTGCCTGAAGATGTGAGCTGCCTGAAGTTTATCCAATTATTTACTACCTACTGGTCCCTGGGCATTTCATCTTCTCTTTTCCAGCTGTGATCCCCCTCTCCCCCTGCCCAGTCTGGGCTTTGCTTTTTGGCAGCTTTTGAGGAGTTTTTGGTGTGGGTGTCAAAGCAGCAAGGAGGTTAAACATGCTCATGGCTAGATGAGGGGTATACAAGAGCAATTTTGTTGGAGGTCCCCAAAGCAGCTTTAGATCTGGATTCAGCTTGGTCTGTTCTGCCTAGATTTGAAGTGTGATAGTGCAGGTGAACTACATCAGAAAGCCGACTCTGAAGGCTAATTCCTTTCTTTTGTACAATATTACCTATCTAAGCTTTGCTCATTCACCCTGTGCACTGATGTATGTCAAATTTGACTTCTAGTTACTCTGCCTTGGATCAAAAGAGTAAAGAGCATGTTCATCAGACCTTATTCCTGACACCAATTATCAGAGAAGCAATGAACACACTGGTATTCTTGGGTGGGAGCATTCATTAAAAGTCACTTTTGAAACAGACTCTGTTACAGAGGGTGCTAAAAGGTTCATTGGGACAGTAAGAACTAATAGTCTCTTCTGACCAAGCTGCATTTTCAAAGCGTGACAGATCCATGGTCTTTTACTATTCCTGTCTCCATCCAACCTGGGGTGACCAAACATCCTGATTTAGCTGGAATTACCTCAGAGTACTTTTTTTCATGGCACAGTACGTGTTGAATTGTCTTTTTTCCCACCAAAATGGAGATGCTGGAGATTACCCAACCCCAGGCCTCCATGTTGTTACCCACTTGAAAAGGGTACATCTTGTAATGTGAACAAATGCTGGGGGACTGTCCTTTTATTCTGACCTTCTTTGGATTCTGTCAAGAACTTAGGAGAGAAAACTCCTTTAAATTTTACTTGATTTGGTCATGCTAAGCTAGTCTTTTTATGTATTCTGCAGCTCACATAACACAGTCTGAGAGAGAAAATACAGCTGGAAGTGACATTGGCTGTCACAGGAGATGTTCCTCAGTTGTACATCCATATGGCTGTGTGTAGCCTAATCTGTAGCACTAATATTTGATATCCTTTTTATTCCTGCTGGCTTATGAATATACTGCTCTCTCCTTTTGCTCAGTTGTTGTATCACCTACGGTTTTCCTCTTCCATTAGAGATGCTCTAAAAGTGAATAAGCATCTCAGTTCCTCTCAGCTGAGCTTCTCTTCTCACTCTGCAAACTTAGGATGGGTTGTGCTGCAGGCAAGATGGGGAGCTAACTGGTGGAGGTGCCAACACTGAATTCTCCTGGTGCCACCTGTGCAGGAGCTATTCCTCTTTTCCAGCTGCCTGGAGTCCTTGAGACTGGTGGAGAGTTGCTGAGACACAGCAGCATCTGACCATGATTTCTCAAAGCAGGGGGAGAGGAAGGAGATGGGTAGCAAAGCTGTGTTGGTGGATAGTTTCACTGGGAGACAACCAGCCAAGCTCAGGTAGCTTTCCAACTCCTTTCTGTTGCAAAGACTCTGAGAAACGGGAGAGAGCCTGGCCCTGAATTATCACACCAGCTCAAAGTGTAATAGCATTTATGCTATGTAACACTTAGCACTGTGAAAGGTGTAGCCGAGCTGGATTTTCCCCCGGTCTGAGGTGAGCTCTCCGTTCAGTTTCTCCTCCCCTGCCTCCCTGATGAACAATGAAATCACACCTATGGGTCACTTTTCTCCTCACAGCAGCAGCCACCTGTGGAAGGATTCAGGGTAGGTTCTCAATCCTTCATATGAATCCCTTAATGCGATCTATTTTCTCTGTGCTTTTCGGCTTTAACGTCTCTAAACTGCCACTATTTTTTTCTTTGTTTTTTTTTAAGCTAGTGATATTGTGTTTCTCTAACACTGAAAACCTTGCTAAAGGAGACCATGAGACAATAATGGCCAGAGCCAGCCCTATTAGAAATTTAGAGAAGGCCGTTACAAACTAGACAACTTCAACAGAATTGTAAAATGCCCTAGGACACATTCCACCCACGTCAGTCACTGTCACTGCTGAAACTAAACCAGCCTATTCAGTATATTCCTACTACGCATTGCATGAATGATGTATAAGGTTGCTTTGTTTGCTTCTGGTGCAGAATAAGGTGTTCAGACCTGTGCCTATTTCTTATGCTGACATTGAGACTCTCCGCCCTTACATGCTGGGAGCGCAATCAGATGGGGGCAAATTCTCTCAGTGACTGAGTTTCATGGAAGAGAAGAGATAGTAGAATCCTCCATGGAAGAGTTAATCAAATCTCTCCTTGCAGATGCAGGCAGGAGAACAGAGGTATGAGGAAGATGGATGGAGGCTTGCATAAGTAATTTGGTCATTAATAACAGACAGTTTGCTTGTTGCCAGGCTCCCCCTTTTATTCTCCTTTTTATACTCGTGAATCTGCGAGATGTTTTAGAGCTGGGATCAGGGGAAGGCATCAGGCACCCTGAGGTCCTTCAAGCACCCTCCAGGATTCAGGTAGGTGAACCTGCACCTTGGCAAATATTTTTTCATCTTGTCTTTTGAAGTACTTTGTTTCTGCATGAACACTTGCAGTTCTGAAATCCTGAACTTGCAATCCTGAACCCTCTGCCCTTATTCTCAGGCTTTCCTGAATGCTGCTTGATCTTCATGGATCAAGAAAATAAAGGTATCTGATAGCAGGTGGAAGCTGCATTTTGGATCTCCACTTGAACAACTTGAGCCCAAATGTCAAATGAAAGAGTAGCAGAGGAGCAAGGGGAAATGTATTCTTTGCTCAGCCTATTTGTGAGTTATGTTTCAGGTTCTTCTGAATTCCATCATTGCTAATAAAATGGCAACAGCCAACAAGTACTTAGAATAGATCAGTAGATTTTAAAGTTTAGGGCTACTCTGATTTCTATTAGACTGGCTGCATAAAACAGGTCATTGGATTTTTATCCAGGAAAACAGAATAATTAATTATGTATATTTTGTCCTTTCTGCCTCTGCAGTTACTTATTTAGTTGCTGTCTGATCTGCCTTTTTATTGGCAACTGCTTCAATTAAATTGGAAAGAGTGGTTTCAGTGAACACAAGGCATTCACTTTAACCTTGAACTGCTGATCAAAGCCCATGGCAGAAACCCTTTCCTTGGGGTGGGATAATGAGAAGAAAGGGAGAGAGCTGACTAAGAATTTGGTTTTACTTCCCATGTTGTTTTTGCGGTTCCCACTTTCTCCTGTCTTAAATCATGATAAGTTTAAAATTTAAAGTGTCACATACCAGTAAAACAAACATCCCACCCCTTCTCCAATTAGCTTGAGCAACACATTTTTGTGGATAATTCTGAGGCATTTTCTTTCAGTGCTGTTGTTTGTGCAAGTGAATGAATGTGCCAAAACCAGAATAGCTGTATCATGTAAGAAAACAAAACCTTTTGTTTTGAAAGCATTCAAATAGGACTCAAGAGGGGGGAAAAGAAAAAAAAAACATTCAGACAGTAAACCATGAAGCAACTCATGTAAAGCACACTTTCCTTGCAAACAATTTCACTTTGGGTAATGTACCATTTTCGGGGAAGATTAATTCATTGAAAATTCCTCTGTGGCTCCAAGACAAATGTGTGTGTGCAGAATCACAGGATCATTTTGGGTGAGGAGGGACCTCAGGAGGTCACCTGGTCCAACCCCCTGGCAAAAGCAAGATCACTTTGATATCAGATCTGTTTCCTCAGGGAGCAGTCAGTGAATAAGTGAAAGGTATCGTTTCATTTTGGGAGTTACTCTTATGTAATACTGGACTGTTAAAAATAAGCACCTGTTTTATAAAGGATGTAGCTGCTTGTAAATAAACTCTGTAGTCTTTAATGAATATGAAGCTGGACCACAGGTATAATTTTGGACTTCAGGGTTGTACAGAGATTGTCACATGTTTTTGCAGTTCTTTTCCAGCTAACTGGCTGAGCATCCAACCATACAAGCCAGCGACCCATGGAAATGCTGGCATCAACTCTTGAGCACAATGAGCATGGTGGTATAAAAAACAGAGACAAGCATCTGGTTGTGGAGCAGAGGTGTGTATCCTTCTGCAATTTGTTAAATTATCTGGGCAATCATGTGCACATCTCTGGGGAACTGTATTTAAAGCTGCTGTGATCTCTCTGAGTTCACTGGACAGCCTTGATAGGTCAGCCAGCAGCCAGAAAACATGAGAAGACTGATTACAGCTTCCACACAAGCAAGCCTGCTATGTGGTATATTCCTTGTGAACTGTCTCAAATAACCAGACTGGGTGCTCCTACCTACTGAACAGAAAATGTGACATTTGGGTAGATTACCTAGAGGCAATTTCTGTTGGTCTCTATCCCAGGCTTTAGCTCCTGTTCAAAGAGCAACACTGGTTTTGTGTTTCCTCCACCAGGTGAAGATGCTGTTACTGTGAAAGCATACTAGATGTCTGGTTTGAAATCAGCTCGCAAAAGAACTTTATCGAATTTGAAACTCTTGTTCACGTATGTGATCAGCATGCACACCTCTGTTCGGTCTTAGTGCTCTTTCCTCTCTAGGTTGCTACATAATAGATGAAAAGACTTCTCTAAAGACAGATCCTTGCTGCATCCTCAACCTAACAAAATACTGTAGCTCCTGAGGCCATGACTACCCTTGAGCTATCATCTTTGTTTGGTGCATGCGATCAGCAGGGAACATGAGGTGCTGGTGGTTGGCTGCTCCTTCTCTGGGCTAATGTGGATGTATTGTGGGCAGCTCGGCATACAAAGCTGCTCATGTAAGGAGAGGAGATGATACCAAGACAGCACAAAATACATATCCTAGAGCAGGAGGATCTACCATAAACAGAGGCAAAGCTGATGGAAAATGTTGCAGTTTGGGAATGAAACTGGTGTACAGCATCAAAAGATGAAGTAAAAACTAGACATATGCTATATGTAGGAAGTGTGAGACAGGTGGCTAAGGCATGAAACAAATACTGGAGAGAATTATAGTTATGTGCCAAAGCTGAAGAAACCTACAAAAGGAAGAAAGGGCAAAACATAAAATGGGTGGTGGAAATGAGCCTTGGTTGTGGTATAATTGCAAATCAGATGATCGCAGAGCTACTGGAGGACATGTGCATCAGATGAGGCACTTTTCAGAGAGATGACATGGATATCCCTTCTGCTGTGTGTGAAGAGGGGACCAGACTATGCTGGGATTGAAAACATTGCACACAGGTAAGGACAGCCTCGACACAGAGTGTGATGTGAACACGTGCGTTCCCAATGGAGCCAATGCACCGGAAGCATGGACGCTCCTCAGAGATGTCAGGTGACCTGCTAAGTGCACAGGCCATTTAAAGATGGGCAAGATGGTGCACAGACACGATGCATAATGTGAAGACAATTGTTGTCTGGAGCACTTGCCCAGTATGTCCAGCTTGGGAGCAGAGGTGAGCATAGAGATATGCATGTGAGAATTAAAGGGATGCAATGTTTAAATCTAATCCTTTTTCCCTCTGAGACAGTGGAGTTTACAGAACCTGCTGCTCCATCTGCCAAAAGTGACCATGGAGCTTTGCAGTGCAGGGCAAGGTGCTGAGACTAGATGCCTGAGACCAACAAGCTGCAGCAGGTAGCAGGTTATCTGTCCCTCACATTACCGATGTTAACATGATGTTTGTCTTGATGGGAGATTTGGAGTGATACAGGCACCTCTAGTGTGGTGCTTGCTTCCTCCCAGCTGATGCATAGGTATTACCAGCTAAAGCCTTTTGCAATCCCACAAGATCCTCGCTGTGCTCCTGCCAATGGACAGGAGGCAAATGGGCCAGATGGGAATAATGGAGCCAGCCAACTTTACACCTGCTGTGAAACTGCCCTCTTATAAGCCCAGGTCTTATGCACATGCACAAACACTCACTTTTCTTTTAACTAACTAATCTCGTCTTTCTCTCTCCTTTTTGTGCACCACACTGCTCTGAGCAGCTAATGGTGGGCACAGGGAAGGCAGGCAGGCTGTGTCCTGTTTTGTCCTGCGCATGGCTCTGGCAGCACACCTCTGCATGGGAGACGGCGTCAAGGCACCCTGTCAGGCACAGGGACAGTCTATAATAGGCAGGCGGGCGAAGGAGGCTGGTGAGTTGCCAAATGGGGCCTGCTGCTGACATAAAAGGAGACACAGCTGGGGGATTCCCTCCGATACATCCCTGCTCTACGGCTGGTCTGGACAAGCACAGTATTTCTTGGAGATGTGCCCAGCTGGTGGAGCACCTCATGAGAACGATCATGAGAAAGACAGCAAAAATGCTTAACGATGCTGAAAATGCAGTGTGAAAGCTGCATTGGTGCTTTTGGTGGAACTGGGGAGCAAAGACAGTGATACCTATTCTTATAGTACACTCCCATGCTGAGCTGCTCCCAAGGGATTTCTCCCCCCTCCCCTCACTCCTCTACCAAACTCCTCCTGCCCTAAATTGCACCACTCAGGAGTGCAAGTCCATTCGCACCATCTTCCTCCCACCCAACAAGTAAAAGCATTGGCTCCAGCTGGTTTGCAGGGAGGGAGGTGAGGGGATAAGCTGCTGGATAGTCAAGGAATGCAAGCTTGAAAAGAGGTTTTAGCTCTTGTACGTTACCTGGTGAGCGCTGAGCGATGGCTGGAGGTCGCAGTGCTGTGCTCCCTGCTCCACAGCTCTAAAAGCTTGTCTCTACATCTTTGGTTTGGGACTCTTCCCTACAAGCGGCAGGGAAAGAGTGGGCAGGAGTCGGTGTGTGACATGCTCCAAAAATACTGCCTGCTCTACGGCTCCTAAAGGTTTTCTCTGCTCTTACAGGCTGGGAGAAAGGGGGTGCTCAAGCTGCCAGACACACCGGAGGCCCCGGTCAGCATTGCAGGGGATCCCTGCCAAGGGGAGATGGAGTGGAGGAAGGGCATGGGTGAAGCCTGCAAGCTCTAGTGAAATGGAAACCCTGCTCTGGAGGGTTGTGTGAGGCAGGGCAAACCTCTACTGGCAAACCCGTGCAACTACGGGGAGCGCTCAGGAGGCAACTCCCCCTCCAGGTCTTCACATGTCTGTGTCGATTCCTTCATCCCCAGGAGCTGGTAGAGCCCTCATCCCTCATCGCAGCAACTGCAGGGTCTCTCTGAGGTGTCCTTGCTTAAATAACTTTATCTACATGCTGTAATGAACGCAGAGCGCAGTTTGAGGAAGTGGTCCAGCAACCTCACTTGCTTTTTCTGCTGTGCTGTGTCTTCTTGCCCCAGGTCTTCTCGAGCCCTGACACATGGCAGAGCCTCATTCTCCTTAGAGGGGTGGGTGCACCTATTTGTATATACATGCACTTGCACATGCATGTGCGTACCATGTTTCTGATTTCTCATGCACCTATGACTCTGCTCACTTCAAAAAGCCTCTGCCAGCTGAAGGTCCCTGAGCTCTTTGCAAACCTGAACTCTGTGGTGCAACTTTAGTCATTTACATTCAGAGCAGCAGCAGAATGAGCCCCTGGCTGGCCTGGAAAGGAGAGGACACTGCTGGGGAAATAGCTCTGAGATTGCAAAAGCCAGCGGGCCATGACTGTGCTTTAAGTAGAGACCACATACCAAGGACCTGTGTGGGCCCCATGTCTCAGTTCTGGCCCCAGAGCCTCCCGTGGCTTAGCCTCAGATACCCCTCTTTAAGCTTTGCTTGCCTGATGGGACTGTAAATATAGAAACGCAAGCCTTGGAGTTTTTTCTCCAAACATGTCCCTCCCATCTTCGTGTAATCTGTGCAATTCCTCCAGCTGCTCCTATACATGGTGTGACCTTTTTTTCCCCCTTCCCTTCCCTTCCTCCTCTATCCCCGCCCGCCTGTGTGCACTCCCCTTCCCTTCCCTTCCCTTCCCTGCCAGCACAGCGGCCGCAGGGCCAATCGGCTCCTCCAGATCAAATGTCACTATAACTTGAGAGTGGCATCACCTTGGGGTGCGTGCAGATCCCCAGCCTGTGCCCTTCCACAGGGAGCTCGGTGCTTCTCTCTTCTTCCTTCTCCCAGGTAAGCTGAGCTCCAGCAAGGGGTGTCCATGCGCTTGAGCCTGGGTTTGAATGGAAAGGCATCAGGGAAGGTGTGCTGGTGCCTGGATCCGGGCTCATGTGTAGTGCTGAGCCTCCTAGCTAAGGAAAGGGCACTTTTCCTTCCTGGCTTGGTGGGGATTTGGATGGCATTGCTTAAGGCTCGCATCACCCACAGAGATTCAGGTGCTCTGATTTTGAAAGAACTTGCAAGGATCAGTGGTGGGGAAAAGACTCCACCAAAGTGAGAGCCTGAGCTTGAAAGTGAAATGACTTCTCTAGGGGCAAAGGAGACAAGCAGAGTACATAGGAAAACTCCCTGCAACAGTGTGAGGCAAATGTTTGCTGTGTCACAGGGAAAAGGCTGAGGCTGGAAGATCAACGTGCAGACACCAGTGCTCATCAGTGCGGTTTCCACAGCCACAAAGGGCTGCTGGATAAGACAGCTTGAGGGAGAACTGAAAAACAGGAATGTGGTCTTGGAAAACTCCTCTTTCCCAAAGGAAAAAATATAATTGAAAAAGAAACCATGCATGCATACAGCGGCACAGGGGCAGAGAAGTAAATTCAGTGTTATTGTAAGATGTTGCTTTTGTGAATCTGGTACTACTCCAAACTTCTGTGCATTGCTGACCTGACTGCCTGGAAGGGGTTACTGCCCCATGGCAGCCCCCTGGCTGGAGTGTCCCCCAGGAGCCCTGAGGCTCCTGGGCACCATGATGGCATCTCAAGGAAGGACAATGCTGCAAACCAGCCTAAGCTGTCACAGCCACCTGGAGGGTGGTAGCACGTGAAGACATGGGGTGGCACAGCAGCAACTCCTCGACTACTGTGGAAAGAGCATGGTAAAGAGTGTAGCCACCCCCTGCCCAAGACTCCCTTCATCAGGCCTCCATCAGGGTGAATGCATGATGCTAATGCATCTGGGTCTGGCCCTGCTCCCAGCTTCAGGAATGCAAGACATTTGTTAGACCAGGACATTAGCAGTTTGGACAGGAGGAGCTCTAGCAAGCTGGCAGGGCTGCAGGTGATTGCCGAGGGCAGGGATTACAAGCTTAGAGGCAAGCAACCCTGCCTCGAGTGCTCTAGCTGTCTTTCAGCCTTCTTTTTCCTAGCAAACTCCATAGATTGGATCATGCTGGAAAACTTGCATGGAAAACTTAGCACATTTTGAGGGCAAGGAGTTGGTGTTTTGCTCTGTGTTTGTCGAGCGTGCAGCGTGGTGGGCCCTGCCCCCTGCACGCTCCAGGTCCCCTTGTTCCATCGTTAGTCACGCTGTGGTGCAGCTGGGATGTGCAGCTTTCCAGCTCACATGGGGAGAAACACTTGCTTTGAAACTAGTGAGCAGTTCAGAAATGAAGCATAAAACTTGGGGGAGGAAGGAGAAGAGCTGGAAGAAATACATAGAAAATATTATCAGACGCGTCAAGTTTGCAGATGCTCCTGCCTGGGAAATGTAGCCATCTGTTACTTGGTAGATTGTACCTAGCCTTCTTGCCTCGTAGCTATTCCTGCTAGGTCTGATTTTCAATGCATGTCTACTTTCTCCCTCCCCTTTTTGGCAACGCTCTTTCTACCTTGCATCCCATGTATGGCAGGCAGTGCCTGGCTTGAGAGGGGAACATGACTGATGGACGGGTTATTTCCAGGGATGGCCTCCGAGGTGTGGGGGGCGAATTCCTCCTCTTAGCTGGCAGATGGAGGCATTCTCAGCTGTTAAGATGCTTCTTGGGATGTGATGACTCTGCTCCTTAAGCCAAGAACAGGACTGTTTTGGGCCGAAAGGGACACTGAGTTCTGAGTAAGAGATAGGACAAGGCGACAATATTCTCAAGATGGTCACAGACACCCCCATCCACTTGAATTTGATGAGGAACGGGGTATTTACCTTTCTAGTTGACCCTTTGTTGTTCAGAGAGACGAGCAATAAAAACACTGAGTTCCTGTGCTGTTAGAAAGGGAAGGGAGTGTGCGTGTCTGAGAACTTAATTTCTGAATGGAAAAATACTTGTGCCTGAAGAACTTAGGCAAATAAAATTAGAAAAGAAACATTTTGGGGTTTAAGCTTGAATGAAATGCAGAAGATAACTTTTGCTTTCATTTTGAGGGGTATGAGGAGGCAAGATGTTCTGACTGGCAAAATTTTCCTATCTGTTTTGATTTCCTTCCAAATGGTGGGCATTATTATCTAATTGATTTTATTACATCCCTAAACCTCAGTCAAGACCAGACCCAATTTTCTGCCACTGTACAAACAAAACCCAGTTATTGCCTGAAGGTGCTAACAGCCTTAATCTTAGGCTGTATTTGCTATGTAATGTACTTTCCACCAAAAGGTAATCCGGAGCCAGCTGGAGTCTTTCCATTGACTTCAGTGAACTTTAACCTAACTGCAAGAAATATTGCTCTTTTTGAATTGCTTGCTTCATTGCCTTCTGGGTATAAATATGATTGGATTCTCTTTGTTGCTTTAATGACAGTTAGCTACATGGACAGTGCTGGGAATCAAAGAGCCTTTTGGTCTCTCGCAGAGCCACCAGGTGGCCTGTGGTCTTTATGCCACTCTGGTGTGCGCATTTGGCCACTGGACCAGCTGAGATTTTGAATGTCACAACGTGGACAGGCATGTTGTTCCTTTTTAAGTAAGACCTTTTTGGCTTTCCGGCAAGACCAGCATGAGACCCCCTCAAGGTTGGTGTCTAATGATGTCAGAAGTTCTTGCCTGGTTTTTACAGCAGGCTGACAGATGCCTTGCAAAATCCCACTGGCTTCTGCAGCTCTTAGATCAGCAAATATGGGCAGGTCTAGGGGAACAGCCAATACGACAACCCTCAGCAGCAAGATGTCCTTAAAGCTAGACTGGAGACTAGATGAGCTCATCCTCATAACTGTTAATAGAAAGCCCAAGTGCAAAGGCTCACGTTGACTTCAGAGGGCTTGGAGAGAACAGTAGGCACAGTGTTACATGCCTGTCCTGTACCAAACATGAGTTGTTTATTTTACGTATTTGTACATAGAGCTTTGGGGCTCTTTTCTTCTCCAGCATACAGCAGTGTTATCCTCTGTGCCACTGGAGTGCTAGTGGTGAGATGGAATTTAGCCTTGAAGCCTTTAAAAATCCTCTTTTTTTTGCTCCCCCTTTGGAACAGTGAAATCTATGTCTGTAAATTAAAGGCAGAAACTATGGGAGGACTAGGCATAGCCCTGAGTCTTATAGATCACATATTTTGGAAGAAACTGGTAGCTGGCCATCTAGGACTTGCACTTTGCAAGCTTTTGCCAGCACAAGCTCTGCAGTCCCACTGTATAAAACAATGGTATTGGTGGATGTTATTAGTAACAACCTGAATATTTTTTGGAGGCAGAAGTGAAATTACAAGTCTATCATTCTCCTAGCCACTGTGCAGTCTTTATTCTGAAGCTCTGATCTAAATGAAAAAGATAAGGGGAGAGAGACATCCAAATAAATTACATAAGAACTGGCAAGAATTGATGCCAAAGCAGCACCTTTTGCAGAGATGGAATTTCACCTAGAGATGGATTTCATGCCTGAAGTGCTCTGGGCATTGCTGTTGCACTGGTGGAGTGGGCAATCAGAGGTGCCAAGTTAAAAAACAGCCCTATAAAAATTTGGGACCAAAAGACCACTGAGCCCAAAGCTCCTGTTTCCTAGGCAGGGGGTTGATCACAGGTTTCTTCTGTGTCTCCCCAGAGATGGGGGTGCCTGCAGAGCTGCAGGCCTAGGTACCTGGCTAGGTACATGGAGGGAAAGTGAGATCCTGCAGCAGATCAGACTCCCCTCCTGTTGCTCGCCACTGCCAGCACTACCTTTGAGGCAGAGGAAAAGGGAAAGAGGACAAAGGAGGAAACAGAACAGAAAATGCTTGGTGTTTGACTACTTAGGATATGAAGGTTTTAAATCCTTTTGGTGTTTACATGTGGTGTCCAGAATCATTACTGGGGAATGGAGAGAGGGTCCCTTATAGGGCAGAGTTGGAGCCTGTGGGATTACTGTACTCCTCTGAAATAGAAAGCTGCTGAGCTGCAGTTGTTCCTTTTGAACCCATATCAGTCCACCTGCTCCTTCAAGACATCTCTCATATATCAGCTGAGTAACCAACTCATGAAAGTCACGGTTTGGGTTTCCCAGTGAGGAGGAGCCTGCTTTACTAATTTAAGACCTGTCACTGATCTAAAGGACGTTTCAGAGGGCTCTTCCCCACCTCATTGCTCCTTGCCTTGTGGCAACTAGTGCTTTTAAGTGTCATACAGTTGCCGTAATAAAATTCAGCGTGACGTGCAGAGTGCAGTGCTGGTGGTTCAGTGGCATTCAGTGATGATGCTTTCCCAGTTCAAGTTTTTTCCAATCATTCCTCACTAGCAAATCATAGCACCAATATCCATCCTGATGTTACAAATTATACAGTACTCCCCAATTAGCAGAGCTGTTCTGCCTTGCTCCAGCTGAGGTTCTGACATATTTGGGGCCTAGAAAAGATGGGCAGAGTTGCTCTGTCCAGCCCTTGAATTTTTCAGGGCTATATTCCCCCTTCTTCATCTCTTCGGGGCCACTGGCCTTTGCTTAGCCTGTGACTCAGACTGCACAGAAGTGCAAACAAAATAAGTGCCACTGATGAATTTGTTTTTGCCATATGGTGCAAAGATTTTCTGCAATGAATACAACTGGTTATATTAATGTGGGTTATCTAACCGTGCATTTGACCAGTTTTAATCCCAAACTAATCAGGTTATTGTTCATTCATTAATCAGCTGTATAAGCCAAACACTGTTAACTAAGGGTACTTATTTGACAGCTTCCTGGGTGTATCTACTTTTTATTGTTATTTCACTAGCTTTGACAAATGCTTTGGTGCCAATGTCCTCCCACTAGCACAAAAGAAGGAAAAATTACTCTAGTCTAGTCTTTTTGGAGCAATGCAAATGTCAAATGAGTGTGAGAGGACACCTTGGCCTGCTCCGATCTCTTGTGAACTTTGGATGTCTTTGTAACTTAAAGCCAGGTCCAGATTTGAACTTCTCACCTCTTGAGCCTGTCTGTGCTAGGAGGCTGAATTGATGGGGTTTATTTTTCCCGATGATCTTTTCCTTTCCCCTCTCCTTCTCATTTGACCTGGCTGGCCAAGGTCTGCGTTGCTCCGAAAACGGCAGTGTTGGTGGGGGATTGGCTAGTGTGTAGGAAATCAGATGCCTTGCTTTTTTCGTCTTCAAATGTCAACCCATCTGCTTCTGCCATAGAATTTTTTAAAGGCTCTCTCACTAATAACGCTTTTTTTCTCTCTCTCTTTTCATCTTTTGTCTAGAAACTCACTGCCAACATGTCTGATACCGAGGAAGTGTAAGTAGAGAGAAACCCACCTGCATGTTCATCTGTTTGGCGCGGCTCCGTGCAGTTGAGAGGGCTTCCCTGCGGGGGTCAAGGCTCGGAGCCTCTGCTCTGGGCACTCTGCGCCTGGTCTGAAGCCCCCTGAGTGAGGACATGGAAGGAGTTTCCCGGCTCTAGGTTTCAAAGGGTCTGTCACAGTTCACCTGACATTTACCCCTTCCAACACTCAGAGCCCTCCAGGAACTTTGAGCACACTCAGCCTGTCCCAGACGGCTGCGGCACTGTACCTAGAGGAGGCTGAATAAAACACTCAGTGTAGGAGCCGTTTTCAGCGTGATTTGATAAAACTAAGGTAACATGACCAAACTGAATGGCGCCTTTTGTTTATGCGTCAATAGGTACAGAGTTTCTGATGTGGGATAGATGAGAGATTTAGGGAAATCATGAGACCCTGGGCATCATGGACAGGAAGCAGAGGAGACCAGGAGATCGGTATTGTTACAGTCATGGGATAAACATGAAGCACTGTCTAGCTTATCCCAAACTTTCATTGGAAAGCCTAAGGATTTAGGGAACCTATGTCATGGCTGGGCTGGGCTAGACTGGCTTGCCCAGTATGCAAGGGCCAGTGCCCGGTTTCATAGGTCCCTGCACAGCTCTGGCTCACAGGAATCCATTCTATGCCCTTGTGATGGCAGGATTATTCCTGGGTATGGCTATATATGCACAAGCTCATTTTGCAGAACATTATTCAGGAAACAGAACCAAAAAGCATTCTTTTACTAATGCAAAAACAAATGGATGGGAGAATGGGGGAAAGAAGAAACAATGTAGATTTTGAACAAAGGTGCATTAGGTTGCTGCAACACATGGTTTCCAGCTTCATGATAATATGGAGCAGAGAAATATTTACCTTTCAACATCCTTTTTTCCCTCTCTCACAGGGAGCACGGAGAGGAGGGTAAGTCTTAAATCTGTCTCTGATTGCTTCAGTGCAAGTCTGCAGTATTCAGTGGCTGTTTCCTTTCCTTTTTTTTTTTTCTCTCCCCAGCAGATGTGAATGTATGTACTATCTTGTGCATCCGTCAGTCTGGCTGTCACTAGCTTCTGATGATTTTATACTCCTTGTGGCACTTTAGCTGCATTAAGTGCCGTGGCCAGACAAGAAGTATGTGGGGACAGATGGGGGCTGTGTTGGGCTGTGTCTGCTGCTGCTGCCCAGGCTTGAGCCTGGGGCTTATGTCCTCTCTGGGGCTGCTGCTAGGCACTTTTTACAAGGGGTACTGCCACCTGCTGGCAATTTATTTTATGAATTTTGTATACAGAGCAATATTGTCTGTTTTAAAATATATACGCATACAATATATAATGTATATATAATATATATATATAAATGAACAATACATAGCAACATATTTTTCTTTGCTAGTTTTTTCTTATAGTCAAAGGCTGTCACCTTTTCCCATCTAAAGCATATGTATACCTGAGTTCCCGTTGCCCAAGATAAAATTTGACGGAATATTACCCTCTTTCCATCAGCTTTCCTTTCCTTGGATAACTCCTCTTTTTTTTCTCAAAGCCATTTTATTTGATTTCTTTGTTTCTGTTTTGGAAGTGGTATCTTGTCATGTGTCGTGGTGTCTGTAAAGGGCTCTTGGTTGTGGGTAACATCCTGCTAACACATCGCCCAGTCACCCGTTGTAGTCTGTTCGCGACGCTAAGGCTTGTGGTTGATTTTTCTGCCTTTTTTTTTTCCCTTATTTCAATGCAGAGGAATATGAAGAAGAAGGTAATAAAAACTTGGAATGTAATTTATCTTTCTCTGACTCTTGATCCTACCTTTTCATTGTCTGTATTTCACCCTTCTCTTTGACACTTGCCACTAAAGGTGAGCTGAAACACTTGATCAGTTAGTTGGTCCAAACTATAAAACCAGTCGAATGTGGCCATGATGTCCGCAGCTTTCACATTATGTTGAAACACAGTATTTATTTCAGCCAAAATAGAGATTGTGGATGGTTATAAAGCTCATAGCTGAACCAAAAAATTAAACCATCCCCAAACTCAGGGCCTCTTGGATCTGGGACTGGCACAGAGCCCGTAGAATTTACAAGAGAAATCTTGAAATTCTGATTTTGGCAAAACCCCTGCTTGGGGGGATTGTTTAAGGAAAAAGCTTTTTGCAAGGTGGTTTGTTGCAGTTACATAAATAGTTGACTAGGATTCTTGCCTGTTGTGTCCCCCCCCCCTTCAAAACCTGTCTGGGGGTGATGGATCATCTGCTCCCCCTGTTCCCCTCCCAGAGCAGCATCTGGAAAATAAAGGATACAAATCCTTTTTGTAAAAATGTACAAAGAGCCCAGCAAAATCTTTCCACTTATTTGACTGAAATATGGCTTTTTTTCCCTCATACTCCCCCCTGAATATTTTGAAATTGAAAAGAGCAGGTTGTCCAGCCCCCAAAGAGCACCAAACATTTTGCTGAGATGGATGGAGAAGGCAAGACAGAGACTTGACTGGCAAAGATGAAGTGTTTTAGTTCACCTTTAGCTGGCAAAAGGTGATTTGACAAGCTGCTATAGACATATAAGAGACTTGAAAAGATGGAATATGAGAAGCCCTTGTCATCCCTCAACTTCTTCACCTGGGTTGTCTCATCTCTTGCAACTGCCAGGGAGGAGAAGATCTTAGGGCTGTGCTATTGCTGGTGCTGGCACTCGTGTTGGCTAGGTGCTTTTGACACATTGGCTTCAGCTTGGACAAGCATGGCTGTAAGCTGTTGTGCCTTGTTTTCCCAAGGCTTTATGGTGGGAGACTCCTGGAATAGAAATGAGGGCCCAGATCCGGGCTGATCTCCACAGCCCTTTCGCTTTCTCTCAAAATTTTATTCTAGTGTCCAAGATGGCTTGTAATAAGAGCACAAGAGAAAAATCATTTTTGGGGAGGTGAAGATATTTGAACTTTGAGGGTATGACACCAGCTCAGAGGGAAAAAAACTTTCCCCTTGTGCAGAAGTTTCCATCTTAGGGTTTTTATACAGGACAGTTTATTTGCTACAGATTGTCCCAAATTGCTGCAACCAGCTCTCTCCTGCCAATGGTGACGGAGCAGAGGTGCAACTATAGATTTGCTCAGAGTAGTTCCCCCTCTAAGATATGTTCTCCTTATGTCTCCACTCCAGCATTGCTACTGGTGGGATCAGAGGCTTAAAAAAGGAAATACAGAAACTGTATCCATTGTAGAGCCCTTCTAGTCCCTAATGGTTGCCTTCCTGCCCTGTCTGGAGGGACGACCCAGCCTCGTGCTGCAGGAAGGGCCTGTGGAGAGCCAGGCGCAGACCCCGTAGTGGGCACAGGTGCTATTCATGCTCCACTCTTCTCCATGCCTTGTCAAACATGCAAAGAGTGAGCACAGGGTGCTATCAGTACAGACAAACCATCTGAAGAGGAGAAGGATTTCTTCCTTTTCTGCTTTCTCCTTTCTTACCTAACTTCATTCTCTGGGGTTTCAAGAATTTCATCATTAATATGAAATTAATAGGCAGGTGATTATTTCCCTATTTCTTTAATTTGCATGGCCATCTCCTCTGAGGTGTACCCTCATCTGGTTTTCCACTTCTGCTTGACGTTTGCATTATCTTCTGAAGTCATTTGTTTCCTTGACATGTAACTTCTTTCCATTGTCTTCTAACCACCTTTTCTCCAGGCCATAGCTCACTAGATGACAAGTTTATAACAATTTTCTGTTTCATTTTCTTGCTTGCTGTTGCTTCTTGTTCCATGACACTTGCCCCCTGAAGCTCAGGAAGAAGGTACGTGACATGGCTTCTGGTTTTAGTGGAATCACTTCCATTATGTTACTTATTGAGCTGGTGAGAAACTGAGACTGGTTTTAGTTTCCAAAATAAACAGATGGCATATACATAGCATCAAATATATATTTGTTTCAACCCAACTTTTCTGCTGGACTGCTTGAATTTTTTGTCACAAATATATCAAGTCCCTCCTTTTTCTCCCAAAGCTTAAGATTTTTTAAAGGAGAAAAAAAACTTGCAGATTTTATATCCATCTGTTGAAATTCAGGAATATATTTCTTTGAAATTCCAAAATTTGATAAATGTTGGCCCAAAACTTTCAGCAGTTTGAGAAAGATCAGGAAAAAAAAGAAGCATCACAAATTTATTTTTAGTTAAGATTTAACTTGTAATGAAATTTAGGGAAATTTCAACCAGCTCTAATAAAGAATAAAATAATGGATGCATCTTTTGCATGCTTTTTTTGTGACTGTATTCCTATGTTTCAGTAACACTTATAACCCTGTAATATGTATGAATATTATATCATTCATACCCAGTATGAATGTTATTAAATCTCTTTCATCCCATAACTCTATAATTTTGTATTCTGATCCATCATAATGGCCCTGGGAGCTTGGAAAACATCAAGGTTATTTAAAAGAAATATTTGTTTTAATTTTCTTTTCCCTTTCCCTTTGTTCCATGATGTTTCCCACCTACAGAAGAAGTTCAAGAAGAAGGTATGTGAAACAGCTTTCCATCTCTTCTCTTTCCCATTGCAAGGCTCAGTGTTAATGTGCACTTCATTTTGCAAGGTGGTAGAAGAAAAAAGAAGGCAGAAGAAATATATATTTTTGGCGACAAATGATGCCACATATGAAAACATTTGCTTCCTGCACGTCTCTGCAATTCTACAAAAGCGATATTTGCTGGTTTAACAAGGCACTGAGTGCTGGGGCACATGTAAATGCTCTGGAGGCAGCTTGCCCACAGGTTATCAAACCATTTGCAGACAGAGGATTTTTTTTTTTCCTTTACACCAGCTTTCTCTGACATAGCTCAGGAACTGGCTGTAGCTCCTCCTGGCATTACGCCGGTGTGCGAGTGCCCGTTTCTGAGTTGCACAGAGGGTGTCCCCCACCCTTGGGTGTTTGTGCGGACACTGCTGCTCCGCCCAGCGGTTTCAGGGAGGGAAAAAGCCCAGGAAATGCAGATACCATCCCCTGGCGCAGACCACAGCAGGTTCCGTGGTTCGTTTTTAACCCTGTGTGCTTGTAACACCTGCTCGGGAGCCGCTGAGGTCTGGCTACCATGGTTGATATCAAACATCAATTGGCTTCTCATCTGTAGTTTTGCCAGATAATAATCAGATGGATTTTAAAATCAAAATCCATCTGTGACAGAGTATGTTTGTAACTGTGTACTACATAATACATATTACTTAACATGTAATATTATATATAGCATACTTCATATATTATATATAAAATATTATAATATATAGTATTATATATAATATACAAACACCTGATATGTACTACAGAATGAAGAAGTTACTGACTCTCTGTACCTGGGTGTTGGCAGGTAGCCACCGCTGGCTGCCGGCGTTGCCCACGGCCTTGGTCGACAGGGATGAGCAGGGAGCTGGAGCAGAGGCTCACCCTTGGCAGCTGGGGCATTGGTGCCATGGGTGTGAGGAGCCGAAGGGCACCCATTGCATCCACATTTGAAAGTTTTCTTTATGGGCATACTTAAAATACAGGTAAACCTGGTTATAGAGCAGATCAGTCCTGAGCAGTTCGCAGCGTGTTTCCACCTCCTGAGGGATTTACATTTCTTGCTGTATCTCTGTTTATCTGTTTCCATTTCACCTCCTGCTCTGTTTCTCCATTCGTACCCGGTATGTTTTCGACCCCCTCAGCCTCGGCTGAGTAGTGTGAGGCTGTTGTAACCATGCAGCCCTTGTTCTAACCGTTCTCGTTTTCCTCCACATTGCTCTTGTCCCGTGGTGCCTTCCACTCGCAGCAGCTCATGAAGTAGGTATGTGACCCGAGATTCCTGATCACTCCCTTCCCCTCGGCAGGGGTCTTGGGAACTCACGGGTGGCGCAAGAGGAGTGGGACACAGTGACCTCACGTTACCGCTTCTGTTCTGTTAGCTTTCTGCCTTTCCTCCACCAGCATCCCTCCTGTAGAGTAACGCGCAAGGGTGAGCTTGGTGCCTGGAAAGCGGAGCTGGGCTCAGTGCACCGAGCCCAGGCGTCAGCAGTGCAGCACTTCCCCAGGGCTCTGGCATGTCCCTGCCCTCCCAGATTCACTTGCCTGCACGTCTGGGAAAGCTGTGCATCTGATCGGGTCCATGTCTCTGCCAACCATGAACGCCTGAAGCCCTCCCCCATGGGGCAAGCGCTCAGGGCGCTGTGCCATAAATGTAGAGTTTCTCCCCATCTGTTATGTTTTCGCCTGCTCCTTTCATGCCATACAGTTATTTCCTGTCCACGCATGCCTCTAATTCCTCCCCCTTCTGGCCCTCACTGTATCCTCTGCCAAATTCGACTGTCCTCCTCCGTCTTACTCCCTGACATGACACAGCTTTCAGCCTCGATAGCAATGTGTTTCTCCTACTGTTCCTTCACACTGTTCCTGTCCTGTGGCACTTCCCACCTAAAGTCTGTGAGGAAAGTATGTGACCTGACTCCTGAATTCCTGGCTTTCAGAGTAACCTCTGGGTTGCGCGGGAACTACTAAGATGGTAAAAAGAAAACAGGAGTTAAAAATAGGCATATAAATGCTGAATACAGCTTGCCACTCTTTTTGTTTGCTTTGTTCTTTTCCTTCATGTTCTGTCTCAACATTTAACCTTCTGGTGATGCTCTGTGGTAACCGTTGCATGGAGAAAAAACAGTATGAAACTGTTGGGAAATGTAAACCTCTTAAAAGGGTAAAGATTGAAAAGTCTCCATTCTGAGACTTGTTGTATCGCGTTGGGAAGCCTATCCTGGGCTTCCACGTGGGCTGGGCCAGGCCCCTAGACAACCTGCAGATGTGCTAATATATATGTCCGCTGCTGCAGTTAGGGACAGAATTTGACCTCATTTATCTGGGGAATATTCTTACAATATCCTCTCCACATGCCCCTTTTTCAGATTAAACTCTGTTGCATGAAGCAATTGGTGATAATTCTTATACTTTAGCTTTGCAAATGATTAAAGATTTTTTCTTTTTTTTTTCTTGTTCATGCAATAGACTTTCTAGGGCATTGTCTTGTCATAGTAAGTGTGGCCGTATGCCAGCAAAAAGATGCTGGCCTCAGTAGATAAATCCATTTTAAGTCTACGCAAGCATCAGCGTTGAGAAACAGCATGCTCTTCCTTGTTTAATACAGGACTGCACTAATGTGTGTTTGAGACAAATGTCATCTGATACAGTAACTAAAGTCAACTTAAAGTTTTAATATCTCAATCAGACTATTTATGTCTTTCCACTTGTGCTCTCATTTTCAATAATACTTCTCACATCATTATTAATTTTATGTCTATATAAGGTATTCTCAGGCATTCGGTTTTGAGAGCAAATGGCTGTTCTGAGTAAATGTTTCTAATACTTTTGTCTTCCTTTGCATTTTGCTGTGTGACTCTTCCCACCTGGTAAAGCTCACAAGGAAGGTATGTGACATGACTGGCGAATTCCTCTACTTCTGTCCGAGGCGGTAATGCATGCAGGAATCCCGAAGGTGGTGAAGAGACAGGGATACAAAAATATCCTCTGTATGCTTACTGACAGCTGCTTCACTCGCCTCTTCTTTTGACAGTGTTGGATACCCCTGTGGGATAGCCAATATGATGAGTAATAAGCACTAATCGCTGTTAAAAAAAAAAAGGGGGGGGAGGGGTTACATCAGTTCTTTTCTGGTCTCCCCAGTGGTGGCATGTGTTGCCCAGACCCTGGAGCACAAATTGGGCATTGCTGATATTTTCTCTGGTGCTCCCATTTCTATACCCAAACTATCTGTGTGGATACCAGGTGGTAAGGGGATAGTGTTCCCAAATGCATTTCTGGTCAGGCGCACACCTGGGGCTGGGCTTGAAGCTCCTGTGTCTGAGCCATGTCTCTCAGGTCATGCACACCACCTCCTCCCGCCCCTGGATCGCTGTATAGGAATGAAATTCACTTTTGCAAAAATGTATACTGAGATGGAAAGACTTCTTTTATCTGACATCATGAGTAACGAGCACACCACTGTCATATCTAGTTTTCTGTTGGACTAAGCACTAGGTTAAATATCATTGTTTTGGTTGATTGCAGCATATCTACAGAAAATGGCAGTTCAGAGAAAAGAAACATTTGCACACTTTTTCCAAAATAATGGTATTTTCCAGGGTTAATGTGCATTATGCAAAAATGGGCACAGCAGAGTTGCATTTTCACTTTTATAACAGGCATCAAAGGCAAGAGCTGGCAGAACAGTCTGTACAATTAGCAAAATAGGAGGTGATGTTTACCCAAACACCTCAATCCAAAGCCACTGTTAAACTACCCTTCTGGCCTTCTATCAGCACATGGGGCTCAGCTTTGGACACCCACTCTGTCCTGCAAATCGGCAAGCACTGAGGTGGCCAGATTTACCTTCCCCTGCCAGTGTGCAGCCCTATGCACTGGAGGTGAAATCCGGGCACTAAAGAAATCAATGCTAGCTTCTCCACGCACATTGATTTCTGAAGGAGCTAGGATTTCTATGCACATGAATAAGAACTGGTTGTCTATACTCTTTTCACTCATTCAGACCTGTGGGTAGAGGGCTTTAAATACAAGTAAATCTTTTTGTCAACCAAGGGCCACCAACAGTATTTGTTAGGGACATATATGCTATTCATCCATGGCCTTTATCTCCCAGTACTGTCTCCTCCATCTGTTCAGTTTTCCAGTTCACATCTATACATGCCCTCTATTTTTCTTTTAATCTTATTAATGGTTTTTATCCCCTTAACCCCTCCATCCTGGCTAAAAAAAAAAAAGAAAGTGTAAGTTTTTTTAAATCATTCTCTGTTTCTTGCTCTAATTCTCTTACCTTTCTTTGCATCTCCTTCCCTGCTACTTCCCTCTTAAAGAAGTCCATGAACCAGGTATGTGACTTCTGAATTCCTCTGCATCAATCTGAAGGGTTATTGTGTGCTGCAAATTTAACTGCGCGAAGCAGTGGACAGTTTCACAATTGGGCTATGTTCTGAATTGGGACAAAATGGAAACTTTTCATCAAAAAAAACCCTTATTTTATAGCTATTGAAAATTATTTTTTATTTATCAAACATTTTGATCCAACATTTTCATTTTTTAATCTTTCCTCTAAGGAGGAGTTCAGACTTTTGAAATGGTTACATTTAGTGTGAAAATTCTTTTTGACATGCTTCTGCATTATTGGCTTTTTTGATAATATGGGGCATATACCTTGTAATGTAAGAATGCAAATTTGGAATGAAACATTGTCCCACAGCAAAAAGTGAAAAGATTTTGTTCTAGAAATGTTAATATCTATTCAACCTTTTGCAATTGTGAAAAAGTTTCCTTTTTTTTTAACCAAAATGCTAGCTAAATTTACATGATTTTTGAAACGCTGAAATTTAATTGGAACTGTTGTTTCTGATGGAAAATGATATACCAGTAACTCTAATATTATACTCAGGAATTCGAAGTGGTGGAAGAAAACAAGATAAAAATACAGATATTAATGATAAATTGTAACTTATAGCTTCCTTACATCTTCCATCAATAATACTTTCCTCTGCCTGTGGTGCATAATAATGAGGATAAGAGCTAACTATTGCATGAAAAACGTAGCAACATTTTGTTAAACAGATCTTTCAATGTATAAACTGTAATAGTAGCCACTGAGCAAACTCAGAGCTGCACTCCATGGTTAAAGTTAGTGAGATGAGGGCTGTTTGATTGATTTTGCATGACTTAACACTTCAACATCCATCTGCATGCTCTTCCTCATTTCCTTCCTAATCTCACAGCTTCTCACTTCACATCCATCTATCCCTATTTTAACCATATTCTTTCTTCTCTATTACCTGTTTATATGTTACTTTGCACAGATTAACGGTCCTTACCACTGTCCCCTGTCCCAGCTGCTTTCCTGCCTCTGGGCCTTCTCCTGCTAGTATCTCGTGAACCACCCATGTGCCTTCTAAAGCTCTGTGTGATTATCTCAAGTTTTGACATACATGAGTTCAAAATTTGGCCCAAACAACAGCATATTAAATCAATCTGATTAACAGTAAGGCCGTACTTACAGCCTCCCTGTGTTTTCTTTCCCCTCATAGCCGTCTGTCTAACACAAAGCGTAACAAAAATAAGATGTAAATATAACAAACTTAGAAGAAAACTTTAATGTTGAAGAGAGTCTCTCCTGTTACTTCCTATCCCTGTGTGATTAATTAGTTTCTTTCTTTAAATTAACATTGTTGTCTTTCTTGTCCTCTAACATATTTTAAGTCATAACCTTGGCCAGCACAAGTTCAGAGTTGTTGCCATTCTTTTTCTTGCTCTAATTCCTTTGGTTTTGTTTATGGGCATTTCCACTTACCAGTGTGCAAGTCTGTGATTTCTAAATTCCTCTATCTTCATCTGAAACCTCTGCATACATAGGAATTTGAAGATGTTGAAGAAAAACAGTCATGAGAAATCAATCTATTCTTAGAATTCTGAATTTTATTCTCTCTGTAGTAAATAACTGTAATTCTTGTTTGCAACTGAAGCATCACCTTCTAGAAAGCTTAGAAGAAACAAAAACCATCTTAGTGCTTCTGAAAACTTCAGGACTTTAGAAGAGAAACATGAGTTGCTTCCTTCTAGTAAAGCCTCGCAAAGCTGAGCCTTTTCTATTTCTTTGCAACAGACAGGCCCTATGCAGGCCTGAATATTTTAAATTCTGCTGAGCTAAACCCCAAATTTGCCAGTGGTGGATCTTAGATGGTGAAACTTCAGATGCAAACATACAGATACATCCAAAATGTATTTGCTTGCAGCAAATATCATTTTCTCGAGCATGCTCTGATAGCTAAAGGCTATCACGTATAATGGAGATAGGTTACATTACACACCTGTAATACTCGCTTCCTAGGTATGGCTCCTTTTAAATTTAAAGCTCACCAGTGTTCCTGCAATTGCCCAGAGTTGATCAATTTGCATGATTTAACCTGTTGCAATCCATCAACATTCAAATTCCTTTATCCTCTACTTCTATGGCATTCCCTCCCTGTGTACTTCATCTCCCACTGTCCCTTTTCACCAGTATTAACGCCCTATAACTTAGTATGCAAATGATACTCCTTCAACCTAGGCTTACCAAAGTTTGAGGTGTTTCCTTCCTGAATAACTTGTGTCTAATTCTTTTATCTTCCTTTCCTATCCTTTTCCCCTGACACCTCCTACTAAATGAAGCTCCCCCTCCAGGTATGTGATTTAACTTCTAAACTCCCCAGTGTGTCTGCCTACAGGTACAGCTTGCATAGGAATTAAAGGTGACAGGAGATAACAACAGATCTGTTAATAATGGCTTGTAACTTGCATGCCTTTATTTTTTAATTCCATTACTACTTTATTTTTCTCAGTAAAGTGTAATGAGGAGGAAACTTACCTGTTGCATACAGATGTTGAATACTAGGGAATATGTGTAATGTTGTAAAAGAGTAGATCAACAGAATGTGTTTTTGTGGAATGAGTCAAATTCTACCCTGTGACATGAGAATGAATGTTTCTTCCTATAGCGAAAACTTCATTTCAAATTTTGAGGCAGAATTTGACCCATTGAATATACACAGAGAATATAAATACTGAGAGATTTTGCATTGCTTTTATGCTTGCTTAGAAAAACGCTCAATGGTGTGTGTACAGTTGAAAAGCAAAATCTGCCCCTCAAATCCATATTGCTGAGCAATTCTTGCTTTGTCAAAAAATGCAGAAATGTAATGCAGATCAGCACAGACTTACAATCAGTACTTTCTTCCTATAAAATAATGCCTTGTAAATCAAGACTGCAAATGTATGTGAAGAACAGTGGTAGATTATAGAGCTATACTTCCAAATTGTATTCAAAGAAGAACATGATGCGAGCCATGCATCTACAAAAGGAAAACCAAGAGCTTTCTGAAGTTAGCTTAACGATGAGGATGCAATACAGCAAGCATTTCAGAAGGTTTCCGAACCGTACTGTGTTTAGTTTGAATGAATGAAGCGCTACTGCTGCAAATGACAGGTCCAGTGGTTCTTAGAGTGCTTTGAAAGTGCTGATTACGTTCATGTGCATATTTAAAATCAAGGTAAATCTTGGTACATTGTGCTGGCAACCTATGCTTTATGTGTATAATGCTCATCTTTTTTTTTTTTTTTTTTTTTTTTTTTAACACTGTTATAAATCTGCCTGTTTCACCTGCCAGAATTCCTTTCTCACCCTGTGACTTCTGTTTATATGCTATTTCAAATGTAATTAAATTATTTTACGGCAGATTTACTTCTTAACTTTGCTCCCCTAGCCCCTTTTTATCTCTATGTCTCCCCTTTGGCTCCAAAGCCCTTATGGAGTGTGAAAATAACAGGTTTCTCGTTCTCATTCTCTTATTCTCCATCGCACCTTGTTCCATGACACTTCACACCTGATGAAGTTCATGAGCCAGGTATGTGACATGACTTCTGATTTCCTCTGTGTAGTTGCCCTGTGAGCGTGTGTGCGTGTGTCTGTGTGTGAACAGGAGTCCTGGATTGGTAGAAGAGAACAAAACAAGAGAAACGAATATTAACCACAAATGATCACTTGCAGCCCTTTTCTCCTTTAATCTCCTTGCTTACTACTTCTTTAACCTTACAGCATCTTTAACTCAACAGCCTCTCCAGATACCTTTCCTCCTTGCCTTAATTCACTAATTCCTTTATTTTTTTCCCCCTTCATGCATTCCCTGATCTCTTCCTCAGGCTTCCAAGCATTTTAAATATTTGTTCTGTTTTTTTCTATTTCCTGTCTTTCCATCACTACTTGCACCACGCACCTGCAGAGGAAGCCCCTGAAGAAGGTATGTGACGCATCTACAGACTCCCCACCCTTTTTCTCTTTCAGTGCCGGGAAAACAGTGTTAAAAACATTGACCTTGCTCAAGATCAGGAGTAAAGGGAGCGTGGGAGGGAAAGGGCCTCTGAGTGGCTCTGGCTGGGCTAAACATGGAGAAAAGGATTGTATATTAAAACATGAAAGGCATCGCAGATCCTGCAGCTCTGCTTGCAGCTCTAAACCTCACTGCAGTGGCCTCAGGCTTTTTGTCGCTTGAAGCTTGCAGGTCAACCTGTCCCTCCCACAATGTGGAACCCGCCTGAATAACAACCCCAGCTGCTGAGCAGTGCTCAGCAGTCATTCTGTGGTGCACCCTAGAGACCGCTGCCAGAGAGGGCTAATGCGAATTGTTGTTGTGGAAAGAGAGAAGTGAGCAACAGACAGGCAGAGAAGGGAGAGCAGATGAGTGCATAAGAAGAAACCTTAAGAAATCCTCCAGCAGAGAAAAGTAAACTAAAAGAATAAAATCCACTTAGTGATACAAAATAGATTACATTTTTCCCTTGATTTCTAACTGATAGCTGAAGTACTTGAATATTTTGTTCCCATACACATGAAATTGTGCAGTTGGATTTGGCAGGCACCTGTGGAAGGAAGCTTTGGTTTTTCTAATATTATTATGACCCTGCAATTTATTCTGAAACTGGCCATCAGGAGAAAAGAGGGAGCAGGATTGCTTTGGAAATAGAAGACAGAATATTTTTCTTCTGCATAAAGAATGCATGGTATAATGCTATTGTCCACTGAGTGTGATGTTCTCCCTTTTTATCTGAACAGAGCTATCATTGCATGGCAGGGATTAAACAAATATCTAAGCAGCAGTGTGATGTGTTTTCCTTATCTTTGTTCATCCTGTTGTGTGCAGCATTGCTAACTTTCTTCTCAGCAAAATAAGACTATGCCAACATGATATAGGACCTGAGAAGCCTTCAGGGAATCCAGACTGCTTGTGAGAAAGCTCCTCTTTAAGCTTTTTACTGTATGGTGCTCCAAGCTGTTCTCCATAGTATTTTATAGAAGGCTGAATACGTAAACAAATCCTGCACCAGGAAATTTGGTCCATATCCAGGTTGCTTTGTTTCATACCTCAGACAGTTATTTTAAAAGAAGCACTCAGTCATTCTAATAGCCAAGAAGTATCCCATCACAGGGCCCTGCTGATATTTAAGATTTTAAAACTCTCATGGTCTCTATGCAATATAAAAGTAGATTTTCTTCAGATTCTTAATAGAGTGGGAAGAAAACT